>NC_092650.1:18657500-19897500 GCF_032118995.1 Asterias amurensis
AAAGGAACACGTTGCCTTGGATCGGTCGAGTTGGTGTTTGAAAAGTGCCATGTAACCGTTTGTTATAAAATCGGTATGGTTAGAAAGATGATGTAAAAGTAGAATACAATGATCTACACAAATATGCCTCGAAATTGCGTGGTTTTCGTTTTACCCTGTCGACAAACACGGTCGGCCATTTATGGGGGTCAAAAATTTGACTCCCATAAATGGCCGGCCGTGTTAGTTCGCGACGTAAAATGAAAACCGTGCAATTTTGAGTGATACTTGTGTGGATCATTATATTCTACATTTAAAACACCTTTCTATCCATATGCATTTCATAACAAACGGTTTCAAACGCTTTTCATAGACCAACTCGTCCGATCCAAGGCAACGTGTTCCTTTAAGCATGATTGACTCAATAAAAGCAGCCGGTTTTTATCTGTTCTGTAATAAGATAGCCCAGCAAAGATTAAACGTCCAAAGGTTATTGCTCTTATTTGTAGAGGAAATTCCTTGCCTACGTGATAGATAACACGAGATCACCACCGGGTTCCCCAATCACTTTATCAGAGTGATAATTTATAGGCATGGAAAAGTATAGTGTACGATTTTCAGAAAAATGTTTATACAAGTTCAACCGTGGAGGTAGGATAGGATTAATTCTGTCTCCATATGGTTCAACCCATGGAGCCGTTTAAGTTGCTGCATATTCAACCTCCATCTGTTCCTTGCTCTATGATTTCTACCTCCATGGTTCAACCAAGGAGGAAATTCCTTCTTCCATGGTTCAACAAGTAAAACAGGATTTTTTTAGTAATTATATAAGCAAAGCAGGTGAACTTTTTGAAATTGTACCTCAATCGTGACTTGGCTAATTATGTTTCCTGAGAATCAAGTTTGCTAAGCAATATCTTCAAGCAATATCTTCAAGTACCAAAAAAGAAAAGAAATTTACCAATAACCCAGCTCGGTATAGAAGATATCCATGCCCCTTATTTTAGTACATAACAGTTATCTTTGTTCCAATACAGACATGAGGACACGCAGGTAAAAATTAAAACACCAGGAACGCCAAAAAATCTAGGGTTATATTTTAGTTTCACTTCATATTTTGTACTTTTGTAATATCTTCTGATCAAAAATTCCCGTTCACGCAAATCATGGATTCTCCATTTCCTCCATGCGCAAATCAACTACATATACAGGTGGCCTTTTCCACGTATCACGGAACACGTGTACATGTACATACTGTACGCCATCGTATAGGCATTCACGCTGTAAGAAAAAGGGTATCCCCACACTTTTGCATCATGTGACATGTCAATACATGCCCATCTCCCTAATCCACAAATCCATCAATGGTCTGCCATGCCTACGGTAATTTACTGGAAGCATGTGACCGGTGCTATAGAATTTTCTTTCGTTTTCCATTTCGCCTACGTAGCCAACCCCCCCCCCCCATGGCGCTCCTTTGACCCTGCACTCATCACATGACTAGAGCTTACCTTTGTGTGGTATGCAAAAAAAAATAGTCCCGGCAGCGCTTTGCATAGTTACAGAGGCACCCCCCCCGGAAAGCGGGAATTCCCTATGTGTATTCTGCGCCACCACCGAGTCATGTGACGTTCCACTTCGCCCCCGCATTTCCTTTTGTCATACTTGTTTGTTCCTTTTGAGAAGTTGACCTTGCCCACTGTGGCATGCGAACAAACAATCTCGTTTGGTCACGGGATGCTTCAAACATAGAGGTCCTGGGAAAACGAAAGTATTTACTGGAAAACCTAAATAATGGGCTAGCTAGTACAGGCAAACTATTCAGTTACTTTATCTAAGCCTAACCTACCTATGTATAGGCCTGAAAGTGTAATTTCACGCGACAGGGGAAAGTTTTTTTAATGGGATTTTTTTCTAGGGCACAAAAATCAACGTTTAAGCTCAAAAAATTGTGATTTGGGGCCAGGGATCCAGCTAGATGGCATTACTTGCTGGGCCCAGCACAAAACCATCACATCGAGTTTCTTCAAAGTTAGCCTTATTAATTTACTGTCAACATATTCAATAACAGAATCAAACGGCAAAACCGTGTGAGCTTATTTGACGTTTAGAAAATTGCTGGAAATTGAGGTAGTCAAGAGCCTTAAATATGCCTACCATTAGTACCAAGATTTTTTTTCTTCTAAATCCTACCATGAAGAATAATCCGCGTAAATAATAATATCCCACAGACCTTGGTTCTTGAATCCAGTGTGGAAGCAATAATTGTTATTTTATTATAAAATATGAAACTATTCAAATACTACGTCCCAACTCATTATGCATAGGTCTACTTTTACAAACTTCAATTTTCAGTCATTATATATCGGGTTCCGAGCAAACCACCAAGTGCCTGCCAATTAACATTGCTTTCTGACAAAAACAAACACACCTTATAAACTGTTTCTGCTGATTGCTAAGCAAGAGTTTTGTTTGTGCTATGGATTGGATAAGAGCAAGGCAACTAATAAGACGTAAGCATTGATTGCTGCACTTTGCAAAGACCTTGCAAAGCTTCACGGTCACGAGATGGTGCAAATTTATTTATATATATATAAAAACATCGGGGACCCTTTTGCTGTCCCGAGGCTAGCTTGGACAATCACTCTAGAGACCATCCGGTACCAAGAAACAAAACAACAGGCCTATCATATGGATTTACACAGCATTTACAATATAACACTTTTAAACAATGTTCTTATATAATATAGACCATTTACAATAATGGTTTAATGCGCTTTCACTAGTCTAGTAGTGACCTTGATAGTTCATTGGGCCCGTATTTATAACATTCGTTACCCAGAAATCTTGGCTCCCTGAATACCGTCACGGGCCGCGATCTCTTTTTCAAACGACATTGCAATATCTTTTTCCCCTGCCACTGTGATTGGCTCTTTCCGTCAGGTTACTCGTCATAATGAAATTGGGAGTTTAAAAAAAAATAGCTCCCGGGCCGCCCTGCGGGCTCCAATTTCAATTTTAACCTACCCCTTGCACTTGCAAGTATACCCATTAGTAATTGATAAGAACTATACGAATAAAGCATCTTGCTAACGAGTCACCGCAACATGTAAACACAAGTGTCATGACCGGGACTCGAACCTACACCACAAAGACTTTTTTCAAAAAGTAGAAAAAAGTTTGCTTAACAAAATATTTCTGCTCAGTAAAAAATAAGCAGGTAACTATAGTCATGGTATAGTTTGGCTGGTAACTTTCCAGTAAGCAATTGTTGCTTGATTAGTAAGTTTTCCGCTAAAAAGCAGCTCCATGAAATTTTGGGACACTACATAACTTGAATTCGATGCGCTATAAACCGCTTGGCCATGACACATGTATTGTGTGAAAACGAAAGTCGCGGTCACGTGCATTACTTTAAAGGCAACACCTTTTCATTAATTTAACACCCTTCTATTTGTTTTAACTCCAGTATACGTCAGGAATTTTTAATCTCAACTTAACCAGGGGGAAATGAGGGTTATCAACTTATCATATTATTATCTGAACAAGTATCTCTTTTTAAAAATAGAAATGTACGTGACGTGTATGAATCGAGTGCTTTTCACTTTCGAATTAACGAAAAAACAAGGGTTCGCATCATGTGGCTGAAACTACCGGCGAAACTGGAAGTAGGGCCTACGTCAAACAGACAACCTCTCTCCTCCTGACACTGGCCGGAAAAGGGCATGTCAGTAATAGTCGCTCCGTTAGTGCTTATTAAAGGGAAGTTACTCCAAAAGTTAATGACTACAAAAGCTTACTTTGTAAAGAGCACTGGGAGCTGTTGCTATTATAAAGCATTGTTAGAAACGACCCCCTTTAAAGACAGTGGACACTATTGGTAAATGTCAAAGACCAGTCTTCTCACTTGGTGTATCTTAACATATGCATAAAATAACAAACCTGTGAAAATTTGAGCTCAATCGGTCGTAGAAGTTGCGAGATAATAATGAAAGAAAAAACACCCTGTCACACGAAGTTGTGTGCTTTCTGATGCTTGATTTCGAGACCTCAAGTTCTAAACTTAAGGTCTCGAAATCAAATTTGTGGAAAATTACTTCTTTCTCGAAAACTAAGTCACTTCAGAGGGAGCCGTTTCTCACAATGTTTTATACTATCAACCTCTCCCCATTACTTGTTTTATGATGATAACTATTTTGAGTAATTACCAATAGTGTCCACTGTCTTTAAACTAATGTAGTTTTATTAAGGGAAAGAGGTAATTGTTCACCCCTACATTTGAATATGAGAAAGGCTTCAGGTATTTGTTTTATCCTTTATCATGCATTTGAAAAGCAATGATGAGGTCTTCTCGATGGTGCACCTTTTTTATATTTTAATGAGGCACCTTGTTCATGACGGGAATGACACAAAAGAACACTGATGCTATTTAATTCATGAATGTGAATTTAATAGGGAAACACAGTAAATTTTGTTCAACAAGAAAATGGGAAAAAACTGTAGGAAAAACTCTTAAAAGTGAAACAAAAGTTTTTGGGCACAAATTCAAATTCAACATTAAATAAATGTTCTGAATTCATAGACAAGATGCTAGTACTCTTTGACCCAAATTTATTTTGCCCGACTATCATTTCAGAGCTGATTAATCGACTTAACAACAGTCCCAACTTCATAAAGCTGTTAGCAGAAAATACCTCTTATTATGCCTCTTTGCTAAGCAATAATCCTAACAGGGCACCATTACCAAAACTGTTCACTTTATGACATTTTTGGCTGGTAACCCGTTTCTGCTGAGCAAATCTTAACATATTTTGAAATGTACTTCATTTCGATATATACTTCAATTTGATTTCGAGGCCTCAGAATTAGATTTTGAGGTCTCAAAGTCAAGCATCTGAAAGCACACGACTTCGTGTGACAAGGGTGTTTTTCTTTCATTATTACCTCGCAACTTCGATAACCAATTGAACTCAAATTTTCACATGTTTGTTATTTTATGCATATGTTGAGATACACCAAGTGAAAAGACTGGTCTTTGACAATTACCAAAGGTGTCCAGTGCCTTGAATACATACTTTGATCAGCATGCACTGCCTAACTGCAGCATTCAGAAAAACAACAAACACTGGAAACAATTCTTTGTACAGTAACTGTGTAAACCATGGCCCAATTTCACAGAGCTGCATTAAGCAGAAAATGCTGCATAAAAAACTCTGCTAAACAGACCCCCCCCCCCAATTGAACTCAAATTTTCACAGGTTTGTTATTTTATGCATATGTTGAGATACACCAAGTGAAAAGACTGGTCTTTGACAATTACCAAAGGTGTCCAGTGTCTTTAATACATACTTTGACCAGCATGCACTGCCTATCTGCAGCATTCAAAAAAACAACAAAAACTGGAAACAATTCTTTGGACAGTACCTGTGTAATCCATGGCTCAATTTCATAGAGCTGCTTTAAGCAGAAAAAGCTGCATAAAAAAACTCTGCTAAACAGAACCCCCCCCCCTTTTAGTGAAACAATCCCCATAGGCCTGTGATGAAAACCTTTACACTGAGTTAAAAAAGTCAGTAAGTCTAACTGTAGATGACGTCACAGTGTTTACAACAACAGAGCAATTCATCCCAGGTTCAGTTCCGTAGTTTCAACATAACGTTCCATTTTTTTAATTGAAGAAGCAAAAACCAAACATATCCCCTAAAGTTTCACAACAGCCTCTGCAACACTTGATCAAAGCCCATACACAAACTTGTGTTTATACTTATGCTCCATTTACCAAATGTAGCTCGTTTAGTCATGAAAATCATCGTGATTACCAAGCATAGTATCAAAAAACATTTAATGACTTGCATTATTTCACAAGACCATGTCGATCTTTTCCTCAATGACAGTCTCATTACATTTCTAATGGTTGTTCACAGGACTTCCAAACACGCTTCCTGAAACCTGGAAAAAACGTAAAGGGTCAAAGTGATACCGATTCTTTTCAGAATCAGAACCAGAAGGTGCTAGTGCAGAAAACTACTATCAGAAATGGATGTTCACCCCACGAAGCTGTTGCGGATTTAAAAATAGGATTGACTTATAAATAGCATCTTTGATATTCATTGGGGAAAGACTCAAATGTACAAACCTTGGTATGGATTTATCTTTATACATCAAACAATAACCACAAGAGAAACTTACCTGGTTTATGCTTTAAAGGAACACGTTGCCTTGGATCGGACGAGTTGGTCAAAACAAAAGCGTTTGTAACCGTTTTTTATAAAATGCATATGGTTGGAAAGATGTTTTAAAAGTAGAATACAATGATCCACACAAGTTTGCCTCGAAATTGCGTGGTTTTCCTTCTACTGTGCGGACTAACATGGTCGGCCATTTATGGGAGTCAAAATGTTGACCCCCATAAATGGCCGACGTGTTAGTCGACAAGGTAAAAGGAAAACCACGCAATTTCGAGGCATGTTTGTGTGGATCATTGTATTCTACTTTCACAACATCTTTCTACCCATATGCATTTTATAAAAAACGGTTACAAACGCTTTTCAAAGACCAACTCGACCGATCCAAGGCAACGTGTTCCTTTAAAGGCACTGGACACTGTTGGTATTTACTCCAAAAAAATTGTTAGCATAAAAATTTACTTGGTAACGAGTAATGGAGAGCTGTTGACAGTATGAAACATTGTGAGAAACAGCTCCCTCAGAAGTAACCTAGTTCTTGAGAAAGAGGTAAATTCTCATTTAAACATTAATTGACTTCAGCAGGCCTGAAGCTTTTTACAAGGCATCTTAAAAGCACACAAATTTGTGCAATGAGGGTGTTTTGCCTTTCATTATGCTCACCAAGTGAGAATACTGGTCTTTGACAATAACCAAAGGTGTCCAGTGCCTTTAAATTATTTGGGGTTGAACAAGAGCCGGATATAGGGAAAGCAGCCTGTCAATTGTCAGTTGTTGATAAATTTTTGGTGCATTCCCTGGGGGTGTTGTTTGTTTTCTTTTGCATATCACTTCTGTGTTCTTTTTATGAATGGGAGTTGTGAAATAGATCTTTTGGGGGTAAGAAACCAAAGAAATCTCGGTCTCTTAGCCACTCACTTTTAAAAGAGATCAATAGAAGTATTGTTTGGATTGAATAAAGAGTGGATACTGAAAGTAATGAAATTGGGGGGGAGGAATGTTTGATGGCAGGAAAGAAGAAACACAGCTACTGACCCCTTGCACGCACGCCATGCGCGCGGCATCTGTGCCATGCTCACCATTGGTGGGCAATAGGTTTATGTGTAAACACCTCTTCGCCTAAAATGCACACTTCACTGAATAACGCACAGTGACATTGCCCACCAAATGGTGCATCAAAGATTTTTCTGATGGTGAAGTCAGGTGAATTGGGTCAAGAACAAAAGTGTCCTCTACCTTGTTTTTAAAGGATGTATCACGGTCATGGTTCAAGGGATACTTCCTCGAGGTCAAAGTTCACAGGTTCCCCATGCTGCCTAGAGACAGTCCTCAGGAAGCAGCTGATTGGTCCGATGTTGATTCCCATGATGCATTGCATGTCATAGCCGTCTTCCTGGCTGCTGAGAGGGGGAAGTACCTGCTCGATACTGGACTGCAGTAGCTGTTGAAGAAATTAATAATGGGGAGTAGGAGGGGGAGGGGATTGATGAGAGCTGATCGTTGGAAGTATTCATTCATTCTTTTCTGTTTTATGAAATAACCAACTGGCAACACAAAAGCTGAATTATGTTGCATTACAAGATGAGAAAGAATAGATTAGTTTCAGATCTGAATTTTCTTATTTAAATCAGACTTTTGTTTTTCCTAAAAGTTTTAATTATGTGCAATCATCAAATCTCTACTTTTTAAATGAGGTATCGCCCAACTCACAAGGCCAAAAGGCCACTTCAAGGTGAGGGCTCCACTTAACAGGATTAACCTCTTCACAATCTGTAGGCAAGAGTATCATCCACCAAGAGCCCGACTAGGGGAACACATTGCACTGCCTTCCCAATTTATTTTAAGTAACTATGGTTAAGTGCCTTGTTCATGGCCACAAGTGTAGTGACCGGGATTCAATCCCACAATCTGCCACTGACAGCACCAGATCTTGGGTCCGGTGAACTAGACTGCTCAGCAGCCGTGACATGATGCCGCATATACACTACTGATATATATAATAAATAAACCAAATTCTCGTACCTGAACTTTGATCTTTGCTTCTCCTTGACCTAACGCCGGAGTATCCATAGTTATCTCAAGATGCATTCGGGTCAAGGGGGAGGTCACCGACCTTTGACACACCTTGCAGTGCAACTCGGAGCCACTGTATCAAAACAAACATTCTAATATAAATAAGTCATACATCACTGTTCTTTTATAACAAAAATTACACCAAGGATTCAGTAAAAAATATTTAAACTCATAAGATGAATCTAATACCCATTGCTCTTCACTGGCTCCTTTTACAACAACATTTCAAATTCAAAGCTATTCTTCTTGTGTACAAAGCTCTCCATAAACAGGCGCCATCCTACATATCTGTTTTACTAAAGCTGCAACCACAACGCTGAAAGCTTAGATCATCCTCAATTCCCATCAGTTTATCGTGCCCAGAACCTGTGCTGTGTCATTTGCAGATCGCTCACTCTCCTGTTTTGGACCAAAAGAAAGAAACACTCTCCCTACACTATTCACATTTTCAAGAAACTCCTCAAATGTTTTCTATTCAAACAAGTGTATCAAAATTAATTTCATCCAACTGTCTTGAGCGCCTTTTAACAACTTTGGTTGATTTGGGCGCTGAATTTATAATTCCCTCTGATTGATTGATTGAATACAGTACCAGGTGAGATGGAGCCATACGCCTGCTCTGCCCTAAGGTAAAATATTTATATAAGTTATTTACCTGTTGGGATCAACTTGGAGTCTGTCATTGCCGCAGGTGTCACAGGCTGGCCAGCTGTAGGCTGTTGCTTCATCTACTCCAGTCACCACACCTTAGAAATCACAACCAAGGAAATAAATGTCACGTAGTGGTATAGGAAGTGTCCATCATAGGACTAGATAGCTCAGTTAGTAGAACCCCGGCACGGTAATCCTGAGGTCATGGTTTCATATCCTGCACTAGTCAATTTGTCTTTGTCACCCCCAATAGTTTTAAATGTACCAGTTATAGTTTCCCTTGTGGTTTATTATTTGATATCTGAAATAAAAACTTGCATCCCATCCAGGGCCCAATTTCATAGAGCTGCTTAGCACAAAACTTTTGCTTAGCATGAAATTTCTTTCTTGATAAAAACAGGATTACCAACAAAATTTGCACATGATTTTCAGGATAAGCCAACAACAGCTGAATACCAGTAACAAGCAATATAAAACAAATGGAAGTTTGGCTGGTAATCCTGTTTTTATCAAGGAAGAAATTTCTTGCAAAGCAAATTTTTGTGCTTAGCAGCTCTATGAAATTGGGCCCAGGTTGCATCGTAAAAGTGCATGTGATCCCTGGCTACTCAGCCGTAAACAGTTTCTGACTGGCAACCCAAACAAAGACATTGACAAAATAGGGAGAGTGTCAACATAGGGCTAGATAGCTCAGTTGGTCGAACGCCAACACAATAATCCAGAGTAAGTTTGTTGCGTTATGAACTACTTTTTGTGTTTAGCAGCTCAATTAAATTGTGCCAAAGATTAAAACCTGCATATCTATGAGCAAGTTCAAGTGTGCACAATGGTTAACTAAAGGTTGACCATTTTGACTCGAACCCAGGCTGGTTGACCATTGGTTGACTACTGTGGTCGACCATTTGGAACCAGCCTCGAGCCCATGGTTTCTTCACTGGTCCCAACAGCATGTTCCATTCTAACATGTGTTAAGCGCAGAAGGGAACCAGTGACACTTTAGCAAAAAGGTGGAAGGTTGACTAGACTACCAACGAGTCGTTCGGGTGAGTACGTCACTGCGCATGTGCGTTGCTAGTCTGTGGTCGACCACTGGTGGACTAAATGTGCGCACTCGAACTTGCTCTTTGTGGACGCCCTTCCATGTGTGCAAGAGCTCCTCGCTGATTGCTCTTACCTGAGACAGAGACAAGAGTATGTTGATCACTATGAAGACCAAGATCCGGTAACGGAGGGATAGGGAGGGTTGATAATCGATGGATGAG
Organism: Asterias amurensis; assembly: GCF_032118995.1. Taxonomy (NCBI): domain Eukaryota; kingdom Metazoa; phylum Echinodermata; class Asteroidea; order Forcipulatida; family Asteriidae; genus Asterias; species Asterias amurensis. The sequence goes on from NC_092650.1 coordinate 18,667,651, forward strand.
GTTCCCATCTTGAGGATTGCAATTCCTCTCAGTCTCTTTCTCAGTTTGGTTTTCAGTGAGATTGTCGATGGTGGTGTATGTATCCGCATGCAGATGACCTGTGTTATATCATAGAATTTCAATGAAAGGTATACAAAGCTAATGTTAATTATGATACCCTTTTATGGGTGGCTATCTACAGGCATTTATATGCCAGAAAACCTGGGGGCCAGCCACAAGCTCTCTTACTAAAAAAAAACCATTGTAAATATTGTAAGCCAGTCGTTGAATGATATGAGTAATAAATATAAAAGTAAAGAAACTTATAAAGTGCCTCAAAGCGATTTAGAATTTTGACGTCACAAATTTCTTGAAAGAATTGAGATGTGCTCATTCAAAACATTTGCAGTGAAAACAGAGCTTTGACGCCAAAGTTCACTTCAAATTCGCAGTCATAGCAAGTATGAACATGACTTTAGGCTGCAATTGACTTGGCAGTTTTGGCAACAGCTATGGCTAGCTCACTGCAAAAACCCATTCTTTCAAGTTGTATCTGTAGCCATATAGCCATAGCTACAGTCGCTTTACCAGTAGGCGATTTCATAGAGCTGCTTATTAAGCAAAAATGAGCAGGTAACCAGTCACAATTGTACTTGTGACATGCTAGGTTGGCTGGTAACCCTATTCTGGTAAGTGTAATTTTAACATGCTTAGTGCTTAGCAAGTTTTTGTGCTTAAGCAGCCCTAAGAAATTGGCCCCTAGACACAGCCTTACCTTGTTCACAGCATAAATCTCTCAGAAGAACCAGACTACCTGGAACTCCAAAGCAGTCTTTTTCACATTCCACTGCACTGCAGGATTTCCTCACATAGATATACATGAGTCTGGTGCCACGCCCCTCGCTGTACCGCTCATCACCGAGCATTCCAGTCACACTCTCTGAGTTCTTTTCAGTCTCTGTTGCTGATTCTGCTATTGGAGATAGTGAGTGGTCTGTGAGGAAGAGGTGCCAGTCTGTGGTAGGTGTTTCGGACTGAGGTTGTTGAGATGTAGTGTGGGGATCGATGACAGGATGAGCATACACTAGTTTGGCATAACAGGCTACTCGCTGATTGCTAATATCTGACATCTGTAAAAAAGGCAATAAAAATAAACACATATAAAGTGATATGGAACTATCACTATCAGCATTTATAACACACATCTTGCTTGTTCTGTATTCTGGTTGGCTGAAACACGGTCACGTGGGGTGAACTAATATAGTCTAGTGTTCGCGCGTGTGTGTTTTGCGGGAATAGTGCCTGACCGGACATAGTCTTTTTAAAAAGTGACAGGTTACAGCGCCATCTCTTGACATGAGCCAGAAACTACAATGAAAAAACTTCCTTTCTTTTCCAAGTTTCTTCTCTTCTTTCACTTTTAAGAACGAAGTGTGTTATAAGACACATAACCGGTCTCGGAAAATAGGCCCTCTTCTGGTCACTCACAGACCCGAGGGGGAATAGACATACACTAGTTACCAAATTATGCCAGCAAATATGTGTATAATAAAATATTGTAATAGATCTGACTGCCCTCTAGCTGGTAAGCTAGCTAGCTGGCTTTACATGCAATCCGCATTTGTGCATACATGCGTTTGCTTATAACACTTTTGTATTGCTCTTCTACCTTCAACCCATCCAGTGCCGAGTCTTGGTTCCAATACCTTTGCAGCTTAAATGGATCAATTCCAACAACAGAGGGCGTCACTCTTCTTGGTTTGCACCGAAATGGATCATTTCCAACAACAGAGGGTGTCAAAGACAATCATCAGCCGCGATTAATTCAAGATCGAAAGCACGCCCTCTTTAGGGAAGAATTAAAGAAGGAAAAGCCTGCCTTTAATGGAATGAGTTCAAGAACAAAAAGCACGCCCACTTTCGGGATGAATTCAAGAATAAAAAACCTGCCCTTTGTGGGATGAATTCAAGAACGAAAAGACAAACCTTCTGTTAGTAAGGTCTTGGACTCAAGACTATCCAGAACCCGACAAATAATTACAATTCCTTTACAACAAACATAAACAATTGAGCAAACTGCAGCTACCTTTTCAATTTCCCCCAGGGTGTTTATTACAGGTTCTCTGTAAGGTATTCTCACTCGGTGAGTCCCCTCCTCTCTGATGGAATTCTTCAATGTCTGTACTCCCAAGATGTAGCAGAAGCTTTGTGGCGCTACAAGTCCCTGTGACTTGGAATCCTGTGGTTTATCAAAAAAATTATGTACAAACAGTTATATGAAAGCATAGGTGGTCAGGTTGGTGTAGTGGGGTCTCTTACCTCGCCTTCAACCTCTGGGAATCCCACCGGGAGCACTACATGTACTATGTGGATTGGGTTTTCAGTCCCTACATGACTGCATGGGTTTTCCCTAGAATAATTGTTTGGGGTTTTCTTCCCACATCTAAAACTGGAACTTCTTTCCTTGTCTTCTCTTCATTGGGTTCTTGGCTAGTACAGTAAGTTTACCTTTCAAAGAGCCCCTAGCCTCACAATCACAATCAATTAATGAAATAATTTGTTTAGTCTTAGTGAAAGGCATTCTTATACATTATTGTTAGCGATCGACACTACATCAGGGCTGGAATGTCATGGGTGTAAGTGTGTCTTCGTTCATGGACGAGTGGTACAGTTCACTGGACCCAAGCTCTGGTCAGCAGTAGAGTGAAGGTTGGAAGCCCAGTCATGACACTTGTGCCATTGAGCAAAGTACTTAAACCATATTTGCCTTGTAAAAAGTTGGGACGGTAGTGCATTTTGCTGTACCAGCCAGGATCCCAGTGTTTTTTTATAAGAAAGACATAAAGTCTAACTGCCCTATATATACCTCGCGGTATATAAAACGTTTAAAACACATACCGTTGAGAGAAAGAGTATCACTGTTCTTAGTGTGCATAGAATGAGTGTGACGACTAGTTATATGAGATCTAGACATTGTACATACTCGGCACGAAGGGAAGAAAATAAAAAAATATAGTAAGATCTTGATAGGAGAGGTTGGGTCTTGATAGAAGAGGTTGGGTCTTGATAAAAGAAGGTGTACCAGCCAGGATCCCAGTGGATGATACCCATGCCTACATCCTTACGGACTGTGAAGGGGATAACCCTGTTTCAGCCCCAGGAGTAGGTGGCAACTGCCCTGGGTAACAGTTGATTTGGGCTGATAGCCCTCAGTGTAGCCCTCACATTGAAGTGGCCGTCTGACCTTGTGATGTATGGTAATGTAATAATGACAAAAATTTAGAAAGACCGAGGAGACAGTTTTCTGAACATAGCGTTCTCTTTAAAGCCATTGGACCCTTTCGGTACAGAAAAAAAAAAAAAAGTTCACAGATTTACAAATAATTTACAGGGTTTACAGAAGGTAATGGTGAAAGACTTCTCTTGAAATATTAGTCCATGAAATGCTTTACTTTTTGAGAAAACGGTAAAACAACATAAATTCTCCTTAGCATGTCATGACACGGCAAAACGCGCGGAAACAAGAGTGGGTTTTCCCGTTATTTTCTCCCAACTACGATGACCGATTGAGCCTAAATTTTCACAGGTTTGTTGTTTTATATATAAGTTGTGATGCACGAAGTGTGGGACTTGGACAATACTGTTTACCGAAAGTGTATAATGGCTTTAAGAGTAATTGGGAATAGTCAGGGGTTAAAGGTTACCTGTGATTCTGTGTCTGTTTGACTGGTTGTTCCTTCACAAGGGGACCACATTGAATCTATTAACGAAAACAACCCTGGAGATCTGAAATAGAGAGACAAAACAGCATAGGGGTAATACACTTTACTTCTTCAACATCAACATTGACATACATTGTTAGTTTTCTGGAAGAGCCAATACTTTCCAGTCCTTATAATACCATACAAGCAACCTGTAAACATTTCATCGCAAATGATATTGTTTTTGAGAAACAGTGGCCCTCTTTGAAACCTTTTTGCTCTGGCTTCAGCAGTAACCTTGAAATTGTAGGCTTTGGTACAGAGCTTTAGACAAGTGCATATTCCTGAAGCTTGAGTCCAATTAAAGCAGTGGTTGCAAAAGTAATGGCAAAAAATAAATGGTTCATAAAGTTTTCTTGGTCGATTTGCCAAATTGAAAAAAAAAGTGTTTGGGTAGTATTTTCCTGCAAAGGGCAGAAGGAAATATTACTCAGTACAACAGGAGATTTGGGGCAAGATAAGTGTTATAAAAAAATTAAAATAAAAAATAAAAAACCTGCATGGACAATCTTGACAATGCATATTATGGGAACACAAAAAGTAGTAGTTAGTATATGGTTTGACTTTTACTACATGCACAGACAAAGTTCTGGTACTTGTGTTTAAATATCAAAACTTTTCTTTAACTTAGTTCAAATATATCTAGACCCGACCTTTGACCTCACCTTGTTCTATTTACTCGTCTCATCACTTTGAGTCCAGAGAAGACGAACGTCTTCCCTTCTCCATGTCTCAAACACCGCCTCCATTCCTCTTCCTCATCCTCCTCCCCAGTGCCTGCTAGGGTCACCTGAAGCTCACAGAAGACCCCCTGGCTGTCCTGGATGAGTAGGGTCCACTTTGTGGATTGCTTGGCAGGCACTGCAAGGGGGCGACTTGGAAACTTCCTGTGTAAAGATAAAGATATTGACAATATAGGGAGACTGACAACAAACATAAATAGGTAGAGCGCAGGCATGTTTTCGGAGGGCGCTGGTTCAAATCCCATTTTAGTCAATTTGTCTTTGTTCAAGATCATAAAAAGTTTACCCAGTTTCCCTTGTTGTTTGTTATTTGATATCTGATATGAAAAGTCACATCTCTAACCTGCTTGCTAAGGTAGCCTCCGTGTAACATCTCCTGTAGTACACTCTGTGAATAGTCGCCACCACACACATGCCTGCTGAGGAATACATACCGGTCTGTGCTATGCTGTCCAGGAAGGAATCGGATACTTGGCCTTTTGGGGCCTCTGTAGATTGTGGCAGTACTGACTGCAAAGTTGACTTGGTCGTTGTTTGGGCTGGAATCGGCCTGGGCTGGAAGAGTTGTAGTGGCCTCAGTTGCTATCGGAGATATAAGATGATAAAAAATAGAGAATGACAGCAAGAAAAAAACTTAAACAGAAAAGGTATTATACAAAATCAGGAAGGAGAAAATCAGTGTTTATTTGGTTCTTTTAGAACTTTTTTATCACAGCAGCAGAGATTTTTTCAGAGTTCTTAGTTCTGAAAAGAACTGTCCTGAAAATGATTGTTAAATTATAGTTTTAAAGCTTAGTGATTTATGAACAATTTTTTTTTTTAAACAATTTCCTAAACTATCTGGGGCAAGTCAGTTGCAGAGTAAACTGCCAGGTGGGTTACTTCATCAATAGCTTAAGCGCAAGGCCTGGAACAGTAGGAAGATAGTCACATTTAGACCGTACAAGGCAAATGAAAAGATGCTTGGAAAATGAATTTCGTTAAGATCCTTGTGTAAGAGAACTCTGCAGTTTATAACTGGCGTTTTTGTCTGGAAAACATTTGGAATCGTAATATCCATGATTTACTCTGTTAAAAAGGAACAAAGTTTTCTTAGACCTGCAAGACTTGAATTGGGCTGAGAAGATACATTTGAGCCTGTATGGCCTCATTAAAACAAAACTACTTTTGGTCATTGCTGACTTGTTTAGTAGAATATGTTGAGATATACCTCTCCAAGTGAGGGACCACTCATCATGTTCGGGAACAACGAGGCTTGATTCCCCGTTTGCTTGCCACCCTCTGTGCAATCCTCCACTGACTGACAGAAATAGGTGCAAAGAATCACAGGCTGCTTATACTTCGGTAGAGTCAACTTCTGCCTAAATGAAAAGAAAAAAAATGGTGATCATGAGCTAACCGCTGATATCACAACGACTAGAATCAGTGTTGTCGTCTCGTTACTGAATCACAATTTCATGATTTGTGTAACTCATATTCCTAGACATTTAACCAATGTTTGTATGAGAGAGATTTGTTGTTGCCAGCTTGGTTGTTATATTCCCGTGCGAGAGCTTGCCGAGTTCCCTTGACAAGAAGATCATCTAAACAAACAAACAAACAATATCTACAAGATGACGAAGGGTTGAAAAAAAATTTCTTTTAACTGGGTAACAACTTTCAATAGATGCTGAGAGTTGACATAAAATTGATTTTCATTGAACTAAGACCGGTTCAATTGTTTCCATACCATGGAGGATGAACTCTGACCCTTGACCCCAATCCAAGCTTTAACTGTCTCCCATTGGCTTGAGAAAACAGCACAAGCATTTCCTCATTGACCTCGGAGGTCAAAGGTTGCATCTGGCATCGGGTGATGAACAATCCCCTGACCTCCTCCAAAGATAGGACGAGAAGGTCAAGTGCAGGACTCTCTAAAAGATAAAAGACAGTTTAGTGAGAGTTAAACTGCAACATTGGGGGATTTTCCAGAGACTAGGTTAACAACTACAAAGCGCTTTATCTTCGGGCGTCTTGTTTAAATTGAATTATGAGACTCATTTCTGAAACACCTAAGACTACTCCTAGTATTACCAACTATACATAGAAAACTCAATTGTATCTGTAATTCTGCACTTCAAAGCATTTATTGTGAGCTGAACACCATTCCGTTTTACTGACATGTAAACTAAACACGAGCTTAACATGGCGGAGCCCAGTGCGGGCAGCGTGATGTTACTTTACAACAAAAATAGACTTGTGCAAGTACTAACAAAATACATTACACTTCACAAAGTGCAGCGGTGCATTCCGCAACCACTGCCAGAAACTCATCAAGTAAGGGACTGAAAACCCAACCGATTTGCGCCAGGGTCCTAGAGGTCCAAGGCGAGGAAAGATGCCACTACTGGGTGCGTTCGATTAGCTTCCCTGTGTCAACCCCCACTGCTCACTCGGGTGAGTCCCTGACAAGAGCTAATCGAACAATCACTCACCCTCTTGTTGTGACGTCATGCACCTCGGGCCGGCCCCCAAGTGACCTGTTCCGCAAGCAGGGCACTTGGGGCTGACCCGGGTGAGCCCCTGGAGTGATGTCAAAGCTATTTGAACATACCGGGGGCAGATCAGGGTTGACCCGGGGAAGCTAATCGAACGCACCCACATTAACCTGACAGGCTCCCACCCCACCCTCAAGCAAATGAAGATTGTGATCTTACGGTTTGTTGCTGCTGTGTCTATCGTTCGATGAGACCAGAACGCCATGGAGGATTTCTCCCTGTTCATCACTCTCTGTAAATCTTCAGCTAAACCACCCCTGGAAAAATATTCACAAATCAATCTAAAAACTGAATTCTCAAAAATAATAAAAGGGCACTTTGCCTTCAAATCTCTCTCAATATTGCTGTTTGGAATTGCTCTTTAGCTTTTTCAAGAGTTGTTTCTATGCACAAAAAAACACATTCAGTGCATTGTCAATAGCGAGTAGCTTTTTAAAATACATAAATTTTCCAAACTTACTTGGTAAAGAGCACTGGAGAGATATTGACCCTATAAATCATTGTTAAAAATTACACCCTTTGAAGTAATGTAGTTTTAGACTATTTGAAAACACACAATTCTATGCAACAAGGGTGGTTTTTCTTTCATTATTTTCCTACATCTTCGATGACCAGGTTTCACAGGATTCACAGGTTTTTTATTTTAGGGATATGTTGGGATGCACCAAGTGAGGATACTGATCATTGCCAATTAGTAAAAGTACACACTGCCTTTAAAGCAAATTCATCAGTTTTGAAACAGCAGTTATTCAGAATACCTGACAAACTTTTTCTTTTTCTTCCCCGAATCCCCGCCTCCGCTAGGTCCCCCTGTAGCGCCCTCTTTGTCAGGGGTCCTCTCTGGTAGTTTGAGACGTTTAAGTAGTTCGGTTCCAGTTCTAGGACTCTCTTTGGAGGGGCTGTGGACCGGTGACGGCTGAGGGGTGGGGGAGTGGTCAGAGATGTGCAGAGAGCTGGATCCCTGTAGAAAGCAATCAGTGTATTCTTGATACAGAACTATTGCAGTGAAGAAGTTGCTCAATAATGTATTTCATTGGTTCTACCTTTGGTTTTATTTAAAGGGTCTATGTAACTTTTGTAGGACAAAAAACACAATGTCCACAGATTTACACTAAACTTACACAGTTTGAAGATGATGATAGTAGAAAGCTTCCCTGAAAATATTATGTGCTGAGGTGCTGTAGTTTTTGGGAAATGAGTAAAACAATGTCATGAAGACGAAAATTATTTTATTATTTTACAAACATATTTTCATGACATTGTTTCACTCATTTCTCAAAAACTACAGCACCTCAGTAAGTAATATTTGAAGGGAAGCTTTCCACTATCATAATCTTCAAACCCTGTAAGTTTAATGTAAATCTATGGACATTTTGAAAAAGTACCCAAATCCTTCAACGGCAAGGCTGCCCACTATATATCTCTGAACTACTCAAAGTTTACACTCTGTCAAGGAAACTTTGATCAAGTTCCAAGCTTCTCCTCATTGAACCCAAGTCTCGACACTCCTTCAGCTGCGCTACGCAAATGAAACTCTCTACCAGATAATCTAAGATCTGCGCCTTGTTGAACACCCAGCAGGGTGGATACGTGCGCATTACAAGACTGAGTACTTTTCATCATCATACCTGTTGAGAACTCGATGCAAGGTTGAACTGATCTTCTGACGGGGAATCATAATCAGATATGTGAACCTGTGAGGACTGAGTGGAAATAAGCAATGAGAGATTACAAACTGATATTCATAAATACCTAGGGATAGGACAGTGTATTCTTGATTGGTCAAGTAGATCACACGGACATGTTTAAACGTGCACATGTAAGCCCGGTTCATACGTCTTGTGAGTGTGAATGCGGTATGAATTTTGACGTCACAGATTCGCAATGAATAATTCGCAATAGTTTAACTGTGTCCACCTCCTGCGAAACATTCGCTGTGAAAACAGCCATCACAATTCACTTCTCATTCCCATTCGCAGGAAGTATGAGCCAGGCTGTACCAAGTCTGTGTGCACAAATTGTGGAACCACACAGAAACTACACAAAAAGTCTTCTTTCCTCACTTTCTTCTCCTCCAATGTGGGCTGGCCTTGTTCGGTCATCGAGGTCGTTTTACTCCCATCTCCCTGAGACACGCCCCGTTTACCTCCTCCCTCCTCAAGATCCTCCACTATATCAAGATCATCCTCTTCTCCTGCAGCTAACTCAAGCCTCCCAAGTTTAGCTCCCTGATGAAACCTGGTCTTGCATCTTGCTTTCCGGATAGTTCGCTTCTTGTGCGAGGCCCTCTTGTGGTGTTCCGTACTAAGTGGCTCCTGCTGGAGGGGCTCAACATCTGACAGGCCCTCACTGCTGGAGCTCCAGTCAATGTCCAAAGAGGAACCTTCTTGGGCTGCAACACGAACATCAAAACCAAATGTGACAATAACAAAAATAACTACCAAACTGAGCTATCTAGCCCTCTGTTGGCGGTCTCCCTTTTAGTCATCTTTGTTCAGGGGGCCCGTGCCAGTCAGAAGCCATACAATCATTAGCTGTTGTGCAGCCAGGCATCACACCTATAAGTTCATGATACAACCAGGGGATTGCCTTAAAGGCAGTGGACACTATTGGTAATTACTCAAAATATTTATTAGCATAAAACCTTAGTAACGAGTAATGGGGAGAGATTGATAGTGTAAAACATTGTGAGAAACGGCTCCCTCTGAAGTGACGTAATTTTCAAGAAAGAAGTAATTTTCCACGAATTTAATTTAAGAGACCTCAGATTTAGAATTTGAGGACTCGAAATCAAGCATCTGAAAGCGCACAACTTTGTGTGACAAGGGTGTTTTTATTTTCATCATTATCTCGCAACTTTGAAGACCAATTGAGCTCAAATTTTCACAAGTTGTTATTTTATATTATGTTGAGATACACCAAATGAGAAGACTGGTCTTTGACGACAATTACCAATAGTGTCCAGTGTATTTAAGGGGATACAACTTTTGCATATTTAATATCAAGGTATAAACCACAAGTGAAAGTGGGTGCAGTCCTAACCAGGTTTGGTCGAGCTGAGACTGAACCTCTTGGCTCCTCTACTCTTCAACTGATGCAGCCCTCTTCTCTCCTCTTCCTCCTTCGTAATCACTCCATCAAAGCCCGACTGACAACGCTGCCACCCTTGCTCAGGGATAGCTTGCCCCATCATGTATCTTGTCCTTTTGCTAGACTTCGAAGCATCATCACTCCCTCTCTGCAGATTCTCAGTTGTAAACAACTCGATGTCAAACTGGTCAGTTCTTTTCAAGGGGCGCTGAATCAATAAGATTAAGAAATAAAAAACATAAACTTGGAAGTGTTAAAGGAACACGTTGCCTTGGATCGGACGCGTTGGTCTATTAAAAGCGTTTGAAACCGTTTGTTATGAAATGCATATGGTTAGAAAGATGTTTTAAAAGTACAGTTTGTAGAATATACTGATCCACACAAGTATCACTCAAAATTGCACGGTTTTCCTTTTACGTTGCGAACTATCACGGTCGGCCATTTATGGGAGTCAAAATTGACCGTGTTAGTCGACGAGGTTAAAAGAAATCCACGCAATTTCGAGGCATATTTGTGTAGATCATTGTATTCTACTTTTTCAATATCTTTCTAACCATATGCATTTTATAACAAATGGTTACAGAACGCTTTTCAAAGACCAACTCGACCGATCCAAGGCAACGTGTTCCTTTAAACATTAACTTGCTAAAAATCACACTCAAAAATTCAACAAATTCCAAACAAGACGTGGCATTCGAAACACTGACATCTTCAGATGTAGTTGAGATGTGATGGGACCGAAGAAGGAAATAAGTATCAGATAAAAAATTTTTTTCTAAAAGCGGACAAAGTTTGAAATATCTGGCAAACCATAATATTAATAATAATAGATAAATGGGCAACGATATGGAGTATTTGATGAGACCCAATGAGTTGAGATTGAGTATAAATTGTCAGCAGTGTGAGTGTCAGTGTCGCCGAGTGTCGATCAACCACAAATATTAACAGGTCTGCCTTTTTCATTTGTTATTATTGTCATTTATTCCCAAAATATTCTTTTCCCTGGTTTGCTAAATCGTTATGGATGTCAGTCCGATTTGTACTCCTAGTTCTAGAAGTATTGAGGTTCATTCCGCAATATTTAAATTAAAGATGACTTTTTTTCAAAACAAATTGTCAATCTTGATGTTCCATTTTATCACACAAGCTGCCATAGTTGCAATAACATAACCCTCCTCCTGGCAGCCGTCGGGAGGAGGGTTACGTTGACGCAACACTAGCGCGCATGTGATTTGTCCCGTGCTTGGAACTTTAGCTTTACATACAATAATATTAATAAGCAGGCATGTTTTCTCAACATTCTGCCAACTAAGTTTTAGAAAAAAGTATCACTTCAGTTTCAGTGCAGACCACCAATTCGAACTTGCCCTTTTATTTGTTATTATTAACATATTATTAATTAAATTACCATTTAATTAACCTCTTAATTTCCCGTTTGTGCCCGTGCTATCTTGCGCATACAAGGAAACAAAGTTTGCACCGTCACAAAATGACACACCGCGCATGCCGCGCGAATAAAACAAAAATTAAAAACCTTCAAAGATTGCGCCCAACTTTGTCAGCACGCAAGCAAGCGTAACGTCATTCAACTCAACGTTAACTTATTTATATAAAAAAAATAAAAAGTTTGTTATTCACCTTGTTAGTTGTGCGATTCATGTTGGATACCTCACACAGATTAAGTAGTGTATCAGTTATTACTTAGACCAAAAATGATTTTAAATCAAAACAAAACAACAGCTATTTTATGAATTTCAGCGAGTTTCTACTGCGACACAGTGCATAAAACAACTAACGACCATGGGCGCTGCCATCTTTGTTTCAAGGAATTCTGGGAATTCCGGACTTTCCCTTTGCGATGTTGCAATATCGAAAAAATTGTTTTTCTTACATTTTTAGATTATCAAACGAGAACATCAGAGAAAATTGGCACAAGGTGAGTATTTCATTGTTATAAATTGTGTTATACTACAATTTTTTAAGGAAATTTTCAAATTATCTCGGGTTTTCAAGTGCTTGCTTGTTGCTGGCTGTCATGCGCAGTATCATTTCTACACATGCTGGCTTCCTATGCGGTGGACGAAAAGTGGAGAGAGTTTTAGTTTCAGCGTAAATTTTGCCCCAAATTAAGTATACATGGAGCGCTCTTTCAATAGTTCCAGTGGTTCGTTGGGCGGGAACCATCAACATGAACACGGTGATGCCTCCCAAATATTAAAAGACCTTTTAAATGTGGGGAAATCTTCCCCGAAACAAGGTAGGCCTACAAATTAATTTTGTTTGAGTTTACATTCATTCACATTGTGCAATGTGTGTTTTGTGCTGGGAAGCTCTGTTCATTTCAATACGTAGGCCTGTCATGTCACTCAGTTCTCTATCTCTCTCACACAGTACTTCTTCTATTCTACAGTCAAATTGCACTGCACAGGAAAAGGCTGGACTTTCTCATTAACTCGGGTCTTTTCATCTCAGACAAGATTTTTATTTGCTGTATTTTAATAATAATTTTATAATAACAGTTGTGAAAGTTCTGTTACAGTCGTTTGACCAGTTCTGGATCACTTTTTTAATTCACATTGTTTTTTGTTGCAATCTCTTTGATATCTTAAACAAAAAAGTTTAGCAGTTTACCTAAACATGACATAAAACTCACCAAGTATTCACTGACAAAAAAAGATTAGTTCTTTTGAAGAGGCTTTAAGAAAAGTATCGTCACCGGTTTGACCAGTTCAGGATCAGTTGAATCTATTCTGAATCAGTAGAGTGCCCTTTATTGCAAACCCATACTCCCATTCATAAAACTGTCTCTCAAGGACACGAAACTTCAGAGGTGTGTTGGCATGGACTTGGACTTCCTTTCTTTAGTGAATGTCATGCAAGTGTCTTCAATAGCAGCGCAAACACCCAACGACAAAACCACAAAACAACAGCAAAGGCAAATGAAAAAGTGAAGCGAACCTAAAAAGCATTATTGACCCCTCCAGGTTTAATTTTCTCACAAAACAAAAAATCTACAAGAATTTGTTGAAGTAATGTTTCTCAAAATCAACTAAATAAACTTTCTACTGCAGTAGTATGATTTTACCTTACTTAGTAAGTTAGTGCGTCACCATTTGACGCAATGAGATGTTGAGTGATCCCGAACTGGTCAAGGGTAAGTTGCCCCCCCAAAGAAGATTTTGGTAACTTCGTCTCCTCAAAACAACAAGATGACTGCACAGTATTTACAGGAATTTGTTTTAACACATTCTTATCATTTTACATAAATATTTTTTGCCCCGGCACTCGAATTTTAATGGTAAGAATTTTTAACAGTGTTTTTCAACCAAAAATTTTAAACAAAAAAATGATAAATTTCGCAGACAACCTTCAGGAAAAACAGCCAAAACTTATTTGCTGGTGATGTTTGGCACCTTATTTTGGGTTTGTTGGTTTAATGGGTATTAATCTTCACATTTATCAACAGAAAGTGGTAATAATGAGAAGTTATATAACTATTTGGTTATTGCAAAGTTGAAGTGATCCCGAACCGGTCAATGATCCCGAACTGGTCAAATGACTGTATTTATTTATTCAAACTTTTTGAATTTGTTTTTATATTACATTTTTGAGTGACCATCTTAATTTAGCCTCTATTTACTGAAGTTTTAGCATAATTGACAGATCACAGACAAGTGTTTTTCAGTTTGAATTTTGATTTGATTTTATTAAAAGAAAGTTAATGTTTTTTTTATTGTTTTATTCTAACTCTGATGAGTGGTGAAGTAAAGACCACAAGATTTGCTGCCCAGGTGGAAAAAACCTGATCCTGATGCCTCTTATTAAAAAAATTATTCATAAATAAAGTTTTTAAAAACATTCCCATATATATCCTGCCACCATTTTTTTATTGGAAGAGTTTCCGTATGGTATGGCGCCACCACTTTTTTTTGCGATATGAAATAATACAGTATCTAATTTACCTCAATGAGATATCCCTTTTTTTTAGTACGAGTGAAAAAGCGGTTGGTGGGTACCATACGGAAAGTTATCCTTTTTATTTAGTATGAAATAAATAAAGGAATAAAAGGGTAGTGACGAGTTCTTACCAACCGTTTAAAGCCGGCAGGGTCGAATTGCCGTGTGATAAAGCGCACGGCAACGTTTTTAAACGGACGTTTAAGAACGAGTCACTACTCTTTTATTCTCATTCATAAATGCCCTTTTGTTAAAAAACATATAAAAAAATACAATTACAGACACTTTGACAGTTGAAAATTTGAGGTTTGAAATTTTTTATTTCAAAAACTTTGTGAAGAGTCTGTTGCGCGTAGGTTGTGTCTAAAAATAGATTACGCACGCGCGCTTAGAAGTAGATTACGCGCTGTTACTGATAGCTATGAATTGGGTTCAGCGTGATAATCTTGCGCCAGTTATAAACACTGGTCATTATCAACCGTTTAAACAACCCCACGTGACGCGCTCTCCACCAATAGGAGTAGCGAAACTGTCTGGGGTATTTATGAATTAGTATTTAAATTTACTTAGGTGAGGTATTCCTTTTGGTTGAATTAGTGAAAAGTGGTTGCAGGATATGGAAAACTTTCCTGTTGTCTTTGTTAAAAAAACAAAAATTTGAGGTTTGAAAGTTTTTATTTCAAAAACTTTGTGAAGAGTCTGTTGTCTAAGTTCTACAGTATGAGTGTTGGGCCTTAAGCTTTTAAATTAAGGACCCCCCCCCCCCCCATTTTGGGCATCTGTAACACATATCATTTGTTTTAAAGATGGTTATAAACACACTGTACCTTTACATTCACAAAACAAGTGCATCTTTTTTGGTGAACTACATGCAAAAAGAAATCCACCCACCAAATCAAATTTCTTACTCAAAATCCTGTTTTAATGTCAACAAAGCATACTCAATGCTAGAAGGACCCCTATGGTCGGACCTACCAAATGCCAGGCAGACAACACTTTACCTGACCTTTAAGAAGAATGATGCCCTCTATAAAGGGTAAAAAATGTCTGCTGGTAGACAGAAAACCCTTCAGGGAAACTAAGAAACTTTTCTCTGAGGTAAAAATTAGGCCTTCAGAGCTGTAGCATGTTTGTTTCTAAGCATTCTTGTGCATCAGACTAAAATTAAGATCTGCATTTATATGTTTCAAAAATGAGTGGTTTGTGTAATTTATACACTGTTACTTTATTGTTGTAAGGGCAAGATAGTTTTCCCTTCTACCAGCTGTGGAGTAACCAAACATCTTTATTTGGGGTGGGGGGGGGGGCAAGTAGTTTGAAACAACAGGGTGAACTTCATATATCATCATCCCATGTAGGGGGGGGGGCAAGATGGGGCAAAGGTTCTGGGGGCATGGGGAAGGGTGCCCCCTCTGGTTACGCCACTGTGTCTACCAGGGAAATAAAACATTGGCATTGAGCATTTTAAAGTGAACAAAAACAATGGCCAGGGAAGCAATGGCCTCTGTTGCCTTTGTGAAACATCAACCCTGAATTGAATTGGGTTTTTTTGTTTTTTGTTTTTAATTGTACTCTTTCCTAAATAAATGCTGGCTCAATGTTTTGTCTTTACAGCCTATAGTTCAACTGACAGTGCAGTAACTCATCACAGCATGGACAGGAATGCTGGAAAGTAAGTTATACTGATTTTTTTTATTTTCTTTTATTCACTCTTTAAAATCATCTCATTTTCACAAAGTTCATGACTACTTTTTGTTTGAGAAAAAGTTGATAGTCCTTTGTTTTGCGTAAGAGATTTTATCAGGCATTATATTTCTCCTACTGACTGTTCTCTTATTTCCGTTTTTGGGACCCAGAAAATCTAGAAAATCATTTGTAGGTGAGCCCTTATACTCGATAAAGTATTCCTGCTCTTATTCATGGACCAAATATCATGCCTGTTTTATATATTGTTACATTTCTTAACCCAGGATATGCTTATTGGTCAAACAGCTAAAATAAATTTTCATTGGACCCCCTATGTCATACTTCACGCACAAATAGTAGCAGTAGTAGTAGACATCCGTCAATCCCGGAGGACCAAAACAGGTAAACTACTGCTACCCGTGATGTGTCGAAGCTTGAGGCGGAGCTGTAGTGTCCTCTCCAGGGCACATGCCTGACTACATGTATACTGGGGTGTCGTGGCCGAGCGGATAAGAGCACCGAATTCAAGCTCTGGTGGCAATGGTGATTCTGTTCGAATCCCGGTCGTGACACTTAAAGGTCCCTGAGCAAGACACTTCACTGTAATTGCTTCTCTTCACCCAGGGGTAAATGGGTTCCTGTGAGGGCAGAGTTGGTTCTTGTGATGGATTAGCCTTGATTGCGCTACATATTTGGCGGCACAGGTTGTATACTCCCTATGTAGCTGAGATGGTTTAAGGAATGATTTAAGGCCCAGTGCCCAGGGGTAATAATGTTGAAGCACCATGAGCGTCACTGCGTGACAGACCTGAGCGCTATATAAGAAGCCACTATATTATTTATTATTGAGTTATTACTAATATGTTAAATTCTCTTGGAACAGTAACAACATTAAGTCCTAACACTAGGGTGTTGGGACAAGTTTAATCGTGAAACAAAATAGTGTGTCCATTTATTTGTTTTGTTCATTTATTCATTCCATTTCCTCTTGTCACAGGATGTCTGGCGCCCATGTTAACCAACCTCAGGTAGGAAACAACCTTTTTTCAAACATGAAGTTTGATGTTTTGCGATTTTTGAAAACGTGTACGTCAGTGGACACATGAAAATAAATCAATGTGAAACTTCCTGAAAATTTTTGGTATTTCCCTTCTGATTTGAAACTGTGCCAAAATTCCATTCCCTACAAAGCTAGCTACTCACACTTTGGACTCAGACTGGCCAGTAGCTTTATACACTCTCTCTGGCTTTACCGTTGGAATGAAGTGAACACAACCCGGCATGATCAGTGATGCATAGTGTAAATTGTTTTGGCTGGTGTAACAGTGGGCTCCAAAGAATTTGAAACAGTACACACAAGTTTAGTTTCTTGGCAGGTTTGATTTGGCGGCTATGGGTGCGACTAATACTATTTTGAAAATGTTCTCATTATTTCTTCATCAGGACATTGACCCGGATGGCACCGAGGTTGGAGCCCCAAGAAGTCTAGAGAGTAAAGTCAGACAGACTATGTGAGTTATTTCATTTTAAGAAAGACAGCCACCTACTGGTACTGATGGGTGCCAGAATTTCAGTCACAAATGCTAAAATTGTCAGTCAGGAAAAATTTGACAGTTGTAATCTGAACTTTTAGATGCAAAGGAACATTTCTGTTGATAAGAGGCTTTCTGTGAAACTGTTTCATCTGAAATGCCCCTATTTATTATCAATAACAATTTGTCAACAAATTTCAACTCCGCGATAACTATGCAATAACTACACGATAACTTCTACACACAAACACACACAAAAGTGTTAACACCTGCAATCGTGGACCCTCCTTTGTTCAACTCTTTGTGATAGCAACCATGGACCACGATGATTTCCTTTGTGATAGCAACCGTGGACTTATTGTCCCTTTTGTTATAGGTCCCCGGTTTGAATGTGGATACCTACCCATGCACACACAACAAAATTCAGTCGCCCAAAAATTGCATTCAGGCATTTATTTGGGGTTCAAATTTCCATGGTGTCCATTTGTATCCACTGACATTCTTGATGAAAGGAAATTCGACAGTAAACAATATAAAACTATCACAGATGACTTGTATCATGTCTTTATTAATAATTTGGCCTATAAATCAGCATTAGATTGACAAAAAACAATCAAAGACCCTACCTTTACTTCACTGTTGGGTGCTCATGTATATGGAGATTTTAAGGCATCTTGGCGGATGCACTTGTGAGGGTTTGTTTAATATTTTGAGGATTTTCTAGAGACAAACCTCAATGGTTAATTGACCCTTTACAAATAGTTGATACCACCTTCGAATACTAACCGACACCATTGACTGATCTCTTAGTGCGCTGGAAGGAGATGACAACAAAGGCTCAGTGGCAGTGTATGGCCGCGACGTCAGTGTCATACCTAGTGACGCCTCCAAGAGGGACAGCTCTGCACCAGGAAGTAATAAGGTTAGTGTGGGGGTACAATCTTGACCCGAATCAACAACCAAATCCTCAAAAAACAATCCAACTGATTTTGTTGGACTTATAAACTGAACTGTGCTTTACATTGGATCAGTCATACTGTCATAATCAGAGACCTGGGCCCAATTTCATGGCTCTGCTTACCGCCGTATTCTGCTCTTACGATCACGATTCCCTGCTTACATGCAAGCGCCGAATTTCTACGCTAGCCTTGTAAGCGTATGCCTAGTAACGTGGAGTACACACGCGCAGAAGCCAAAACTCGCCATTAACCCGTGAAATACGCTTGCCGTAAGCACAGAATTCCCTGCCTCTGTAAGCACAGAATCAGTGCTTACGGTAAAGCAGAGCCATGAAATTGGGCCCAGCTGTTTGGTGCTGACTTACCATATGGTGTTGGATTGTGTTTTCGTAAGGAAGGAACTTAGTAAACCACCATACACAGTTCCTGGTCAACCCTCCTGCTGTTTGACCATTTAATGTATAATCCGTTGTGGTTTTGTACGATAGATGCTAAATGCCATGCTGAAGTAAGATATCATGTGGTGCTATACCGTCTGAGCTATCTACATTGCGTATAATATTTTGAATGTATTTTAATCATCATTCGTTAAAATTATAAAATTTCAGCCAATACTTTTGAATAATGGTTTTGTCATGTTTAGGTCAAGATCACACCAGTAGTGAAGTACGATTGGGAGCATAAGTACTACATTGGAAATCTGGTGGCTGTCAATCAACCCTACCTGGTCTACGTCCTCAAGAGTAAGTACACCTTATCGGGGCTCGACACTAACACTAAACTGTCGGGCTTAGAAGCCAATGGTTTTAGCTTTGGGCCAGTAAACTCACAAATGGACAAGTGTGACGGTAGTTCAAATTTAACACTGGCCCACATGCCCCCGAGGCCAGTGATTTTAGCTTAGGGCCAGTAAACTCAGAAATGGACAAGTTTGATAGTGGCTCAAAATTACCACTGTAAAGTGGATCCATAGGCCATTTAATTTAGCTATGGGAAAGTGAACTCACAAACGGAGAGGTCCGATGATGGTTTGAAACTACAGCTGGACTGTCAGGCCTCAAGGCCAGTGATTTTAGCTTTGGGGCAGTAAACTCATGAATGGACAAATCCAATGATGGTTTGAAACTAACACTAGACCGCAGCACTATGAATGGGCCCTTTGAGATTTGCTTTTCCATTTTTTTGCTGGAAAGTACAGACCAGATGTGTTCATTCTACAGAGAAGGTAGTCAATTTTTTTTTCTGCTAGTTGAAACTACATTTGCAATTTTGAAATTCCCTGGTGTTTTAGAATATGTTTTTCTTTCTTTTTCACCCTGGCACAATCAGTCCAGAGTGGGTATGGCCTTCGCATCCTGGACAGACGCACATCTGTGAGGGCGCTTTTGAAGGGCTTTGACTTCATCATCACCGACGTGGCCTTTGCCCATCATCAATCAAACACACTCGGATGCATCGACAGGATAGGCAACATCTCCGTGTGGAACATTTGTGAAGCAGATGGAAAGATTATGTATCCTTTTACATATTTGTGTTTTTTTTGCATCTTTGTACAATTGATTAACCCTCCTACTGTATGACCATTTAGTCATATCCACTGTGGTTTTGAGTAAGTGAATAAAGCAGTAAGGGATGAGGTGGTCAATGGCTGTTTAAACCGGCAGGGTTTTGGCCATGCTATAAAGGACTTCGCTTTTGGCTCGGTCCTTTATCGCACAGCTACATGTACAACCCGGCAAGGTTTCCAACGGCCGTTTAAGATGAGTCACCACTATTTTAATCTCATTCATAAATATCCTGTTAAAAATATCTTAAAACCTTAAAAAATTGAGAACAAGTCTGACAGTTAAGCCTCAGGTCACCTCATCTCTGTGATGAATTTCTATCCATGTTGAGCGCTAAGTAGCTCCTCGTACAAGTTTAGAACCTACCGACTTTAATTTGCACTGATGTTGCCGGCCTCTGTATAGGGCTAGATAGATCAGTTGATAAAGTGCTATCACATCAATCCGGAGGTCACAGCTTCAAGTCCCATTCCAGTTGACTTTTCTTTCCTTCACCCCTCAAATTTAGTCATTTTTCTTGAACCCTTCCTTGACTACACCTCACATAGGCCCACTCCCAAGTTAAGAATTATCCGGCCACAAAACGCCCAACCCAGTGACTATCACCGCCTTGTATGGTGCCCGTACCTCCCTGATGACCCCTCGAACAGCGAGAGCAGTTCCTTCACGGAAGAAAACAGTCGCCTGTTGGCCGTCACTCATAACGAAAAGGTAGGAGCTAAAGTGGAAGATAGAAACGAAACACATATATTAATAAAACCGGAGTCTTATACAGTGATTGTATTTACCAATAAGGCACTTGAACAAACAGAAACATTGCATAATAATAATAATTGGTTCTTGTATAGCACATATATCCTGGCAGCTACATCAAGGCGTTGTAAAACATTAATATCGCTGTTCATCAGGCAAATTTTTAGACCATTTCTTTAATTTTCTCAACTCCCTTGGTAGCATACAGATTCTTAAATGAGGCCTGAGTGGGTTCATCCAACACACTACTGTCTCACCCCTCGCCGGTTCACATTTATACGCCTGGGGTTAGACGAGCATTAAAAGGTTAAGTGCCTTGGTTAAGGGCACAATAGTCAAGACTAGGATTCGAAACCCACACTCTGCTGTTCAGAAACACTATAGCTTGGGTCCTGGGACAAGTCTCAAGTGATCTTTTTTACATACAATACACAACATCTACAGCTTTATGTCTTATCAGAAGGACAAAGCAGTTGTAGCTTTGTGTCTTGTTCATGGACACTAGTGCCACTCTTTGGACTTGAACCAATACTTTGCTGCTTAGAAACATAAGAGCTCGAGTCCATTGTGCTTTGAGGCCGAGTCACACTGCAGGGATAAAGAAAACGATAACGATCAGGCGCAAAGAGAACGCATTCTATTGGTTGAATGAGCGTGTGCGTATTCTGTGTTGAGCAATTCAACCAATAGAATGCGTTCTCTTTGATCGTGATTGTTATCGTTATCGATATCGCTGCAGTGTGACTAAGCCTCAGTTACAAAGTCTTGCTATGCCCGTGAATTTTACAGAATAATATTTTGTCTGAATTATGATTTGACAACTTTGTTTTTTATTTATTTTTCATTTTGAACAGGCCGAGTTCTGGGATCTTGATGTGGTAGTGGAGCTATTTGGGAATGTCGTGGAATCCGCCAGTATCACTGAAGGAGTCATTAGAGTGGAAAATGGACACACAAAGGTGAGATTTCATCAACAAGTCACTGAAAAATAAAGTGTTATTAAACAAAATTAAATTTTCAAACCTTCCTACTCCTTTAAGTAAAGTGGAGAATGCTGATCATAAGGGGACAAAAATGAAAAGCAAATTCTCAAAGGCTTTAAAGCTTGGCTCACAAAGTATCATGGTTGCGTTGCGCACACACAAACAGGTCTCTGGCTTACGGAAGGGTAAAGCCAAACTAACATAGTCAAGGCTTGTCTATTTGCTCTGTGTTTTTGCAACTTTTGTTAACATTGTTTAACCATACAATATTACACTGTTTAAAATTTATGTTATCATTTTTTATTTTTTATTTTATTTTGAGCAGCCGATCACAGATCTGTCCATCGCCCCAGACGGTCAGGTCCTTGCGACGGCCAGTGAGGACGGCACGGTGAAATTCTGGCAGATGGATATGGCAATGCCAGACACAGCGCCATCGCAGCTTCACCGATTCGTACCCCACGATGGCAAGCCTCTCTCGGCGTTGATCTTTTGCGACAATCACAAGTACCAGGATCCTGAGTGAGTTGACGCTTTGTCAGACCTGCCAACCTGTACGCATTTTGCGTACCATGCACGCATTTTCACCCCTGAGTACGGTGGTACGAGATATTCTGCAGAACGTACGCAAAAAGCAAAATCTATATCGCGGTGTTTTAAAACTGCAGCACGAACGGACAATTTTGTTCTCAATTTAATCAACTGTTATTCGTTCGACCCCAAGTGCAAAACAACAGATCAAAAACACCCCACACACCCCACATCTGAGTGATCATTATGCGCTTCGATAAAAAGAGGTTGTGCTTAGAATTATTTTTTAAACTCTTACTCCCGCTGGAAAAGTAATAAACCAATGCGTAACAGAAGGGGTGGGAATGGCGCATACCAGTTCGGTCAACCTGGTATAGTACATGTACAGCTTTATGCATGGATGTACATGTACACCGTACATGCACACAACGCACGTGTTCGGCTCGAATTCGTTCGGCGTCGCCGTTTGTTTATCTACTATGCAACATGGACGCCGATCGTAGGCGAAGTGTCAGTGATGGGGGAAAAAGTACTCCTCTACCCGGAAAAAAGAGAATGCATGCTCCAAAGAAGTTTCTTCCTCAACGTGGAAAATAATGCATTTTGCACAGTGCACGTGTGCAGTCGGCAGTGCACACACTTTGACATTTAGACATCTCAAAGAGCGGCAGCAGTTTAAGGTCCGGTCCAACTAAAAGCCGACAACAAGCCGACAACGCCGACAACAAGACCAGAGCGCCGCCAACACGCCGCCAACAAGTTTTAAATACCTCCAAAATGGCCAATAAACCATAGATATATTAGAACTATATGTGTTCTGTAATATAAACGTAAATTTAATGGAAAACTTCACGAAAAGTGTGTATTTTTTAACCAGAAAAAAAACTTCACTTGCACGGAAACGGTCGGACGCCATCTTGGCTTAAAAACCGTGTTTGGACCAGACCATTATGATACGGGTAGATTTAGCACTTATCAACAACAGAGGGCGGGCTTCATGTGAAGACCTTCACTGCAGTGTGCACAGTGCATGACGCCCGCCCTCTATTGCTAAATCTGACTTACCCGCATCATAATGGACTGGTCCAAACACGATTTTAAGCCAAGATGGCGTCCGACCGTTTTCCGTCAAAGTTAAGGGTTTTTTTTCTGGTTAAAAATTCACAATTTCGTGAAGTTTTTGTGTTTATATTACAGAACACACATAGTTCTAATATATCTATGGTTTATTGGCCATTTTGGAGGTATTTAAAATTTGTTGGCGGCGTGTTGGCGGCGCTCTGGACTTGTTGTCGGCGTTGTCGGCTTGTTGTCAGCTTTTAGTAGGACCCGTTTAGGTCAGGAGGTAGCATTCATGTTATTATTTACGTCACGATTTTTTCCCAACTCCCGAGAATTTGGGGAGAATAATGGGAATTTGATGGCCTGTAATCTTTGTATAAAGCCTGATAAGGGAAACAAATGATGAATTGAAGCATGCCTGAATTGAAGTGGAACTTGAAAACTCTACGGTGGGTTTTCGTTTGTCCGTTTACTGGGCAACCAAAGATGGATACCAAGTTATAATATTTGCATTCCGAGTGTAAGTTACTCATAATTTAGGAACATTGTTCAACAGAGCTTGTCAATGAAATTAATATATGTTATGGATCAGAAATGTGTCAAAATGGGCTCACCGCCCGCAGGGAAACCCCTGGCCAATTTTTTTGTGATGTTAAAAAAAAAAAAAAAAAAAAAAAACTTTTTGCCCCTTCACTCCTTCAGTTTTAAATCCTTGATCTAGGCATTTGGAACATGGTTCCAGCAGTCAACTGGTTATTTCGTTTTCATTTTTTTTTCAAACTGTTAAGGTCACGATCACAAAAAGTCAGAAAAGGCCACATCAACCACCCCTAAAATAACCACTGATATCATGATACAACTTTTTTTATTATGAAGTAGCCTGTATTTTGTGTGAATATCATATATAATTACATTAAATGAATGGTTCATCTAAAATGAAGTGGTCCATGGTTTTTGCTGACTGATCGTAAGCATTGTGCCATATGCCGTTGTGCACTGGGCGATCATGTTTATGCCGCTGCGATAATGTGGTACTCAAAAAAGAATTACAAGGTTGGCAGGTCTGCTTTGTTTATTTCTTCTTCTTTCGAGTTGTTTTGTCAGGGGCAGACATTTGTGGACCATCTTCTTGATGAGGGATCCAGGGACTCAATTTTAAATTGCAGACATTAGGGCAGACATTACTAAGATTGTTATTTTCTTTAAAAACATTTTGTCCGGAATGTCAACAGAAATAACATGAAGCAGAAAATTTTGTTTTGTATTTAGAAATTGTGATACTATGGTAGCATACCTACATTTGGAAATTTGGTATACAGATATGACCTTTACTTTAACCTCTTTATATGAATGGAAGTAGGTCAAACCTTGTGGCTGCTATGGACATTTTGGTACAAGCCGCTTGTGGCTGCTATGGTCTCTATTAGAGGGTCAGATAGTAGGAGGGTTGACTATGTGTGGTGTACATGCATTCACCATATGATATAGTATCACAAACCAAACTGGCACAGTTCATCTATCATTCAAAACCACAGTGTATGTTATTAAAAGGGCAGGCGTTAGGAGAGTTAAACCCCTTTTATTCCAATTCACAACTCTTGCAACTTGTTTTTATCCAGTCTCCCGTTCTGGCGATTCCTGATCACTGGGGCCAACGCCAACCAGGAGTTGATGATGTGGTGCACAGTCTCCTGGACCTGCCTGCAGAAGATTAGCTTCTCCCAGCCCAGCCTCATCCCTGAACCGTTCCTCAAGATCAAGCTGGATCTATCGGCAAGCTTTCTCATGGTGACTGATATCACTAGAAAGGTGAGAGCTTTGAACCCACCCCTCTCTCCCAGAGATACATCTGGTCCACAGGAGAGGGAACATTATTATTTGTTTTATTTATCTATTTTTTTTTATATTTTTTTTTTTTCGGTTTAAAATCACAAAACATGGCCGGTAATATCAAAAAGTAAAACAAAACAAAAACAGGTGTAAAATAATCTGTTTTAAAAAAAAAAAAAAAAAAAAAAAACAGCTGCACAAATTTAGAGGATCCTGGACAAAGATGGGATGGTGGATTTTCTCTATCTGTCTGTTCTACAGAGGGTGGAACGAACCCCATTCAAACTATTTTCTCTTAAATAATTTAGTGTTCAGTCACTTCTTAGAGGGGAAAGTATTTTTATAAATGTTGTGGATTCTGATAGTTTTTCACCACATTTAACAAAAGCAGAGCATTTCTACTTTTAAGAGAGGGGAAGATACAAAACTGCTAGAGCTGCAGAGTAACTTTGATATTCCTTTAGCCGATTTCACGAAACGCTAGGATTAATCTCGAGTTAGGACGAATAACCCGTCCTAACTTAGGATGGGTTCATTGCGCCCTACGTCTTCGGATAGGGAACTGAACTCGTCCTAAGTCCTAAGATTAATCCTAAGTCAGGAAGAGTTTGGTGAAATCGAAAGCTGGTAGCCTATTATGATACGACTTAAGATTAACCTTAGCCCTTTGTTAAAATTGACTCCAGGACTCGAACCCACACTCTGCTGATCAGAGCCTTGAGCCCTTTGCCCTCGACTCTTGGCCAATGCACGCCACCAATCTTCTAGAGCATAATAAGTAGAATTTGGACATTTCCTGCATGGATGTAGACTCATCTTACTATTGTCCTTTGGATCAGGTGCTGTATGTTCTTCAAGTTCACCAGGACCATAGCGAAGGCCGAGCCCACATCAGCTCCATCTCAGAGTTCCTCTTGACCCAGCCCACCCTGAGCTTCGCCATCGTGGATGCCGGCAAGTGTCGCCTCAAGACCCTTGTGGAGGAAGGAGAAGAAGGCGATGATCTAAATTCAGGTATGCCTTCCACTGCCTTAGGTCACCGTGGTCCAGTGGTTAGACTGCAAGGGTGAATTTCATGAAGAGTGAAGAATAGTCTTATCTCGAGTTAGGACAAGTTCAAGCCTTTAGTTTTAATAACTCCTGTGACTAATCCTAAGTTGGGACTATCTTTGTGAAATCAGCCCCAGGACTTGCAATCACAAGGTTGTGGGTTCGAATCCTACCAAGCTTATCGCTGATTTCACAATGACAGGAAGTATTGTCAATCTTGTTACTGAAACATGGAGCAATGGAGAGCTGTTGATGGTATAAAACATTGTGAGAAACGGCTCCCTCTGAAGTAATGTAGTTTTCAAGAAAGAAGTAATTATCCACTAAAATATTTGAATTAGATTTCGAGACCTCAGAATTAGGTTTTGGGGTCACAAAACCAAGCATCTGAAAGCACACAACTTTGTATGACAAGGGTGTCTTTTTTTCTTATTATTATCTCTAAATTTCGTCGACCAATTGAGTTCAAATCACAGGTTTGTTTATATTTTGTGCATATGGTGAGAAGTCTGGTCTTTGACAATTACCAAAGGTGTCCGGTGTCTTTAATGCCCATACTGTAATAACAACTATTCATCTTTTTTAGGTGATATGATGGAATTATTGCGAGATGGCAGTGCCGATACAATCCAGAGCAGAAACACCGGTGTGATCGTCAAAATGTTCTGCATCAATTCAAGGTAAGGAATCGGTAATTACTTCAATACAATAATATAAATATGATGGACATTTGAAGAAATACGCTCTTGGCACCTACAATCCCAGCCAAAATGCTTGGGACACCCATTCCTAATATTATATAAAACAATTCTCTGTGCACTTCTCATTGACAATGAGTGCTGGTAAAGCTATCCTTTTCCTCCCCCGGAGAACTTCCACACACACTATTTTATCTTCTCTTGGCTGGGAGTCTTTAAAGTGCCAGGAGAAATTTTCACTTAAACATTTTAGTATATAAAAGTCTTACTTCTACACTACCTCCTCAACTTTGTAATGTTTTTAATTATGCCGCCACTGCCCACTCATACAGCACCAGATCTGGCTCACAAGGTAATTTAGTTCCCCCACTACTTAAAACCAACTCAGGTAAACGTAACTTTTCTGCTCGTGGGGTCAACTCATTCAACCAACTCCCCCTTACACTGAAAAATCTCTTGCCATGCACTGTAGCAAGTTTTAAAGTTCAATACAAAAGTTTGATTTTTTAATATATGGGGCTTGTGGTTTTTTCCTGGCTGGACCAGAATTTTAATCATTGTCTATATTGTATTTTGCTTGTTGTAAAGTTTTTGTGCTGTTGAGTGTTGTGGTATAATTATCCATAGTCTTTATTTAAATTTGGCTGTTTCTTTATTTTTAATATTAATTAATGTTTGTGTAAACATGTTTTTATATTAATACAATTTTAAAATTTTAATGTATATGTAGTTGCTGGGCACCTCTGAAAAACAGTGTTTCACTGAGAGGTTTCCCCAGGGTAAATAATAAATAAATAAATAAATGAATAAATAAATAAATAAATAAATAAATAAATAAATGAGAAGTTAGTTTCTGTGAAATGAGTAAACAATATTAGTTTCGGTCTTGCAAGTCCAAAGTTCAATGTTTGAAAACAGTGAAAACATTTTAGCAGTTTTTCTTCTTGTGACTCCAATTACCGATTGAGTTCAAACTTTCAAAGGTTTGTTGTTATTTCATGTTTGTGTTTGTTCATATCAAGTTTGGATACTGTGCCGATGTTACACTTGTGCTTAAAAAGCCAAGACTGAACGAGTGTGTTTTCAAGTTAGTTTTGAAGCTGGAGAAAGTGTCTACCAGTCTAAGGTTAAGTGGGAGAGCACTCCAAAAGGATGGTCCACAGAAATGAACATGAGAAGAAGATGTAGATTTAAAATCTGTATCGTGGTTTCACTTTTAATTATTTCAGATCAGTGCAGGATCTTCAGGTGCGCTTTAAGCCTAGCTCGTCCGTGGAGCAGGACAACATGGCAGGGTCTGTTAGCTCGGCATCAATGGACGACTATGGTAAGCAAATCTTTCAAGATGACTGTTTCGAAATCTTGTATCAAGTTTGTCTCCCCTGCCTATACCCCCCCCCCCCTCAAAAAAGGGTGGGATTGTGTATGGTCCATTAACAGCAGCCATCCACCAGTCCGGTCCTAACCACGCAGTGAAGACTGGCTCCTCACACTGCATAATTTAAGGGAAGGTATCCCTGTGGTAATCGCTCTTAAAATTAACGGCAATAAGAAACTTATTTGGCTAGAAGAACAGCAGCTTTCATTTTTTGTGAGTCATTTCACTTTGTAGTATTGTGGTTGTAGAAAAAGATATAAAATTTATCCCTAAATTTTTTGAATCTGAGGAAGGTTTCTGTCGGATACATTCTCTCAGATTGTGTATTCCAACTAAAGATTGTTCTTCCTGCGTGGACTTCATCACTCCAGATTTTTAGCGGTGTCTCTAAAACCCTGATATGGCTTGAGGAAAATTGTTATTGTGAGTTATAACTTTGGTACAACAGATTAATTTATGTCGGATCTGCTTTTTGTACATGAAGCTCTGCAAGATGGTCTCTCAGACATGAGCATGAACACAACGGACCACTCCGTCAGGACGGACATTGACGGTAACAGCACAGGCCACCACTCCAGCAACATGACGAGTTCCTTCACCTCGGAGTCCACCAATCACTCCAATTCTCATCCTTACCTGATGACCCCGGACGCCATCATGTCCAGCAGTGCGAAGACTCTTGCCGAACACCTCCGCGAGAGCAACTCCACCAACAGCAGCTTCACCCAGATATCAGGTATGCATGCCTCAGTCGATGAGCTGTTAAGCTCCATGAACTCCTCCGACCACACTCGCGTCATCACCCCGGACAGCCCCATGACCCTCACCCCGGGGTCCAGTCTTCCCGCCACGCCCAGTTCACCAAAGAAGCCCGAACCTCTCGCAATCACCCCGGTCTCTGAAGACAAACCGAGGAAAGGGGCCTACAACTCTGACGACGAAGGCCCTAAGTCACCACCCCCAACCCCCACCGACTTGGGAATGCCAGCACTGATCCCTGAGTCGAATGCGAGCACGGAAGATTTAGCGGAGCTCTTGGAGAACTCCCGCCTGAAGGAGAAGAGGGTGTCAGACTCCAGTGCGGAGGTTGCTCAGATCTTGCAATCGCACCTCGACAATCAGCAGGAGGAGACTGAGCAGGATGTTGAGGAGGACGAAGACGGAGACGGAGACCCCATTCCCGTCGTGAGGGATGCTCTGCCTGTCAGCCCCCGAGATGAGACAGAAGCGGTGCAAGAGATGGATGAGGAGGCCGGTAGGATGATAGTTGACGAGCTCGCTTATGAGGGTGACACACAGGGTAGAGAAGTCGTTGTGATTGGACCCAAGCAGGAAGAAAATGGGTGAGTGCCTTTAAAATTCTTGATGGACTGGCCTATGTTTTTTTGTAAAAAGTGAGTTCCCTGAAGGGCAGGTCCAAGAAAGAGATGTTTTTTTCGGATTTTTCCTCCTGGACTTAAGTTTTTGTGCTGGTGGTTGGTGTTCATGAAGAAGACTGGCATTCATCACCTTTGGTCTTCTTATTAAGTGAACTTACATACTTGAAATAGGAAGTTAACTTTCAAACCTTTTGTCTAATTTTCAGAACCTTTGATAGCAATGACGCCACACATGGTGACGACATGACAACCCCCACCCCTGGGGAGGGGGCAACGGTTGCAGCCTCTTACTCTGGGGACGATGGTCGAGAGCAGTCAGTAGGTGGCGTTGTGGCACCAGTACCACAGCAGCTGCTGGAAGTACAAGACCAGGAATCACGCAGTGAGCAAAGGTATGTCGGTAAATTGGAGTTTTTCCCGGTTCTTGGCTTGGGGTCTGGCTTGGGCTCTGGCTTGGGCTGGGGCTTTGGCTATGGCTTTGGCTCTTGCTCAGGCATGGGATCGTGTTTGGGCACTGGTTTGGCACTGGCTTGGGCTCTGGCTGTGGCTCTGGCTTGGCCTTTGGCTTGGGCTCTGGCTTGGGCTCTGGCTTGGACTCTGGCTTGGCCTTTGGCTTGGGCTCTGGCTTGGGCTCTGGCTTGGGCTCTGGCTTGGGCTCTGGCTTGGGCTCTGGATTGGGCTCTGGATTGTTCTTGGGCTTGGACTCTGGCTTGGTTCAACTTCAGATTTGATGGCCGAGTCATTGGAATGTTGGTTCAAATCCTGGTCAGGACACTGATGTCACAGGGCAGTTCACATATCTGTAGTTGCTCCTCATCGTCCAGAAGTAAACAGGGTTTGCCATTAACATTTTTAGTGACAGGCCAGCAAGACCAGTTTCTTATCATTCACTATTCCATCAGCTTGTTTCACTAGTCCATACTACAAAATGAAATAGGGATGCTTTTTAACACTGAACTAACCAGCTAGCAGGGCTGTATGCTTCGTTTTTGAAAGGGCAAGGGCACCAAGGCATTTTCTTCTTGGTAAAGGGCACCCTATGATAAAATTGCAAATTTGTACTGGAGCATTTCAAGGGCACCAAGGCAATGACCAGGGGACACGGAGGCAATCGCCTTCGTTGCCTCCGTGAAGTATCGGGCCTGAGCTAGACCCAGAGAGACTTCTGACTTTCCTCGTTCGTAAAGATGGTTGATGTAAATTATTAGGATTCTGTGCACCCTTTTTGCTGTTTGTGCTGCATACTCGTTGAAATGGTTTAAGAAATGCTTATTATGCAATGAGACACTGCAGTTTAAAAACTAATTGTAAAAGCCTAAAATTATCATTTTGTTCTGTCATCAGTTCGGACGTTGAGCCGGCAGACTCCACTTCTCCATCGGGGGAGAGGAGCAAGACACGAAAGCAGCGACGAGACAAATTCAGCCGAGCCTCCCCAAGACCCCGGAAAACTCTGGCTGGAGATGGAGAGGGCAGATCAGATATTCCAGAGGTACGTCTACTCTAATTCTTTAGGGATGTGATTTCTCTGTTTTTAATCTGAAATCCGTTTGGGGTTTTTGTTTTTTATATTGTTTCACCAATTTTATAATTAAGATCAAGTTCATAAAAACATGAAGATGAAATCAAATAGAATGCCCCAGATTGCAGGTTGGGCCCTGCTCTCCCGAGATTTGCCTAGTCATGAAGTAAGCACCGCACTTTCCAGTGTGCCTTATCTTGATTCTTTTTTGCTTGGTGTTCAGATCAACAACACTCTGCAGCAGGTGTTGGGCCTGCTGCAGTCGCAGCAGCAGGAGATGAAGCAGATGCGTCAAGACATCATCAAGTCGCAGCAGGCCAACAGCATCATACAGTCCATGAGGTCACGCATCGACAGGCTGGATAAGACAGTGTGCACCAAGATTGAGTCCACCATGGCCAAGCAGTCCGAGCAGGAACGTATCCTCTAGAAATTAACCCCACCCCCCTCCCCACCCCAACAAGATTTGCCTTTAATTTCTTTAGTGAGTGGCCAGCAGGGCCAGTTAGCTTGTCATACATGTATTGCTAGTGCACTAGCTGGTCATTGTTTCAAATGGAATAGACATTATGCACACGACAACAATTTCAGTAGGTAGGGCGCCTTCACCTAGAGTTCAAAAGGAGGTTGTTCATTGGCCAATCCTGTGCGCCGCGTGTACAAATCTGTGCGTTTCGATTGTTTCGTCACCGTTTTACGGCTGGATGATGTCAATGCATAAGGTCTATATGGATGCTTTTCAAAACTGAACCAGCCAGCCAGACAACTTGGAGTGAATTTTGACTGGTCCTTTGGTATTTTAATTAGCCTTTTTGCCAGTGGCCCACTGTTAAGGGAGAACACTACCCCATTGTCCTTGCCTCAAGATACTACCATATCCTCTATAGTGCTTAAAGACAGTGGACACTATTGGTAATGGTCAAAGACCAGTCTTCTCACTTGGTGTACCTCAACATATACATAAAATAACAAACCTGTGAAAATTTGAGTTCAATCAGTCTATGAAGTTGCGAGATAATAATGAAAGAAAAAACACCCTTGTCACACGAAGTTGTGTGCTTTTAGATGGTTGATTTCGAGACCTCAAATTCTAAACTTGAGATCTCGAAATCAAATTCGTCAAAAAATACTTCTTTCTCGAAAACTATGTCACTTCAGAGGGTCCCCTTTCTCACAATGTTTTATACCATCAACCTCTCCCAATTACTCATTACCAAGTAAAGTTTTATGCTAATAATTATTTTGAGTAATTACCAATAGTGTCCACTCATTACACAGATTGGTGGAATTGGACAAGATTTGCTATGTATGCCTGTTGCAAAGATAAGGATTGAGGCTTCTGTAACAAAGTGAATAACCAAAAAGAATAACTTTACAAAATACAGGAGTTCCAACAACCTTGCAAAGTAAAAAGTACAACTTTAAAAAAAGAAGATGTTATTCTCCTTAGCGATGAGTTTTCACTCCCGCAGGTCAGAGGTTGACTACAGCTTTGCAGGAGAGACAGTCCATGGACAAACAGAAGCAAGAACGTCTCCTGGAGTGTGTGTCCCAGAATCTTAACAAATCGATTACAAGTCGCCTGGACAAGACGGTCCGCTCAGAGATTGATAGCAAAGTCGTACCAGGTAAGAAATCGGGTCAACCTTTTTTTCTCTTTTTTTTTCTATAAATAAAAATAATAATAACAATTTCTTATATAGCGCGTTTCTAAATAAACCATATCAATGCGTTTTACATTAGTCTCCTGGTCATTGGGCCAATGACATCCCTTTAATCTTTCTCAGCTCCCTATGGGGAGTATACAGCCCCGAGCTGCCGTGGCACTCCGAAGGCTTTTGCATTCACAATATAAACCTCTACCCTCCAAAATCTATAAAAGGTAGACCTTTCTTTTGCAACGTCACAGCCCAAGTTTTTGCCAACTGAGGTTGGAAAACTATGGAAAACCATAAATGCAAAACAAAAACAGATAGCTACAGTTAGTAACAATGTTCAACACAAATGTATAGTTTTGTCTATAAATTAACATTACTTTAACACAAAACAATCTATGACCATACCTTTAAAATTTATGATTTAATTTTTTACAGCGATACAGAAACTCATCAACCCCATGAGTGAGCAGCTGAGTACCATTGTCGCTCAGAAGCTGACGGCAACCGATCAACTGATGACCGAGAACATTGGCAAGTTGGTCAAGTCAAAGGTAGATCAGCTTTTCTTATTGTCACGTGTGTTTGAAACTTGTGACTTGTGCACAGTTTCGAATACTGTATTCTTCGGCATAAAGGCAACAGCTTATGCATTGAATTTTGCCCTCAAAAAGTGTTTTTCTGCAGCTTATACCCCAGGCAGCTCATTCACACATGTGTTAATACAATGCGACCTATACAATGATGGGGCTTATACAATGATGCGGCTTACACTAAATGTGGCTTACACTATGATGTGGGCTTATATGATGATGCGGCTTATATGGTGGAGCAGCAAAGACAATGTTGCGGCTTACACGATGCAGCTTATACAATAACACGGCTAATATGATGATGCGACTTTTACGATGATGCGACTTACATGATGCAGCTTATATAATGATGTGGCTATACTGTGGTGCCACTTACACGGTGGTTCAGGGAACACATTGACACCAGAATCTTGCGCTATTTGGTGGACTTTGGCTTATGCGTCAGGACGCTTACACACCAAAGATTGCGGTATTCATGGTCTTAAACTTACAGTGATTTCTATTGTTGCTTACCCCCCAGGGAGTAACTGAAGCTATAGGCCAATCAGCAGCAACTGCCCTATCATCTACAGTCAAATCAACATACAGGGATGCCTTCCAGAGGAATGTCATCCCGGCCTTTGATAACTCATGTCAGTCTCTCTTCCAGCAAGTCAATGCTGCCTTCGATGCAGGAACCAGGCAATGTAAGTAGTGCATAGACCATCACATGACCAGGGGTGGATTTCACAAAGAGTTCAGAGAGTTAAGACTAGTCTTAACCCAAGTTAGAAAAAAGATACTCGTCCTAAGTAAGGATTAGAGAGAGTCCTAAAGAGTCCTAATTTAGGACTAGTCCTAAATTAGGACTATCTTTGTTAAACTGACCTCTGGCCCATCACTCGGAGTTCTCCCTTAAAGCCATTATACACTTTCGGTAAACAGTATTGTCCAAGTCCCACACTTCGTGTATCACAACTTCATTGACGGGAAAACCCACTCTTGTTTCCGCACGTTTCGCCGTGTCATGTGTTTAAAATAAATCCGTAATTCTCGCTATCGAGAATTGATATTGTTTTAATGTTTCCTCAAAAAGTATAGCATTTCATGGAATAATATTTCAAGAGAAGTCTTTCACCATTACCTTCTTGTAAATTATTTGTAATTTTTTTTTCTTTTTTTCTGTACCGAAAATGTATAATGGCTTTAAAGGCACTGGACACTATTGGTAATTACTCAAAATAATTGTTAGCATAAAACCTTACTTGGTAACAGGTAATGGGGAGAGGTTGATAGTATAAAACATTGTGAGAAACGGCTCCCTCTGAAGTGACATAGTTTTCGAGAAAGAAGTAGTTTTCCACGAATTTCCAGACCTCAGAATAGATTTTGAGGTCTTGAAATCAAGCATCTGAAAGCACACAACATCGTGTGCCAAGGGTGTTAGTTTTTTTCTTTAATTATTATCTCGCAACTTCAACAACCAATTGAGCTCAAATTTCCACAGGTTTGGTATTTTATGCATAGTTGAGATACACCAAGTGAGAAGACTGGTCTTTGACATTTACCAATAGTGTCCAGTGTCTTTAACGTGATCAGTTGGTTGAAGAGAGTTGAAGCATACTATTCTCATTGTATCTCTTGTAGACACTCATCAGTTGGAGGCGCACCTCGGAAAGCTACGACAGAAGGAGAAGGAATCCAAGGACCCTATCATAGCTGAGCTCATGACCCTCGTACAGTCCTTCCAGGCAAATACAGAGACCCTCAAGACAGGTATCCTCAGCAGTGTGCACTCTGAGATTGACAAACAGCTCCAGAAATCCAACAAAAGGTACTGACACTTCACTATTGATCTTTTTCGGCATTTGGTGCTCGTATATGCCATGGTGTCACCCCTGTGTGCCATCATTGTTTTCTGGGAATCTTGCAAATTCTCAACAAGATTTTCAGGTGGGGGAGGTATATTTCTGCATAGATTAGAAAGAGTGTGTTGAGTACAGGAACACTAGAAGGAGAATCCTCCTTCCACTTGTCGGCATGGTACACTTTCTGTTTTTGAGAAACATTGAGTCTTCAACCACAACAAAACAGCACTTAAACTTACCTGCAAGAAGGGTACCTTTAAAGTACATGAAGTAGCTCTCAAGTCTACCTACATCTCGTCACAATCTTGCCATTTTGCCAATTTTTGTTATCCTGGTGTATGTACTGATAGTTATTGGTAGGTTTATAAAACCTACAGAACCACAATTCTTAAATGAACCATACTTGATCAATCATACCTTAGAGGAAAGCACGATTCCTAAATGGTGCTCCAGCCAAAATCAATATCAGTCTCTCAACAACCCTATATTTTTCACCCGTATTTTCCACCCCAAAAAGTATTATAAGTTCTTTTAAAGACGCATTCATTTTTACTCCTTTGCAGAATGGAAGAGGAGCTCCTGAGCAAAGTCCAGAAACTTTTGAAAGATGAGCTACGGTCAGCCTTACGGGATCACCAGAGCACTGTGGAGAGTAGCATTGCGGCCGTGGTTCGATCACAGGCCCCTACCCCAGTCCCTCAGGGACCCGACTTCAGACAGGTTCAGAGTCAGATTACACAGTACTTGCAGCAGGGACTCATCGTGCCAGCTTTCCAGACTGTAAGTCACTCACACGGCCCGAAGAATGACACTTTGAGAAATGCTTATGCAGTTTTTGTTTGAGTTAGTCTGTAAAGGCATTGGGCACTATTAGCAATTACTTTAAATGATTATCAGCATAAAACCTCACTTGGTAACAAGTAACGGGGAGCTGTTGATAGTATAAAACATTGTGAGAAAAGGCTCCCTCTGAAGTAACGTAGTTTTCGAGAAAGAAGTAATTTTCCACAAATTTGATTTCGAGACCTCACATCTGAAAGCACACAACTTTTTGTGACAAGGGTGTTTTTTCTTCCATTATTATCTTGCAACTTCGATGACCGATTGAGTTCAAATTTTCACAGGTTTGTTATTTTATGCATATGTTGAGATACACTTAGTGAGAAGACTGTTCTTTGACAATTACCAAAGGTGTCCAGTGTCTTTATGTGCTACTACTACCTTCCTTGTTTTATCTATCAGACTAACACAGCTATTTTTTTTAAATATCCTCTCAACTTAACTTAGCTTTCAAAGCTCAAACATGTCAATCTCCTGCTTATTTATTTATCTGAGCTTGTTCACCATTATTCCCCTACTTGGACTTTACGTTCATCTCAACAGTCTTTGCTTACCACAACTACAAGAGCTTTGTCCACTTGTTATGGTAAAAGATCATTTTCTTGCATTGCTCCATTTCTTTGGAATAGTCTTCCCGTGCATATTCTCCAGGCTAGTTCTTTACACTGTTTTAAGTCTCTGTTAAAAAGTATTTTTCTTTTTTAAAGCTGCTTATTTGTAATCTGCTTACTTGTATTGTATCTTTCACTCATTGTATATTTTGTTGTTCTCTTTATGTGCTTATAGGCTTTTCATTAAGCACTTTACAAATGTCTTTATTATGTCTTTAATATTATTATTGAGAACTCACTCTGCGATAGTGCAGTTGATAACGATTCTATAAGCTAAAGTGTTAGTCCTGGCCAATTTTCTATACCTTCTGCCCAGGTAGTAGTTAAAGAGCAGGACAGTTCTTTTCAGAACTGAGAAGTCTCCTGAACAATGAATCTACTCCGCGGTAGTAGAATATAGCAAGACAGTTCTGTAAACAACAAACTCTACCTGGCAAGTAGATACATGCAGGGTGTTACCGCAAACCAAATATATATATATATTGATACCTCACCATGCAATACCTCAAATCATATATTATTATTGTTGTTTTTGATAAAAATGAAACTCCAGGCCTGATGATTGTGTTCTCTTTTTTCTTCTACAGGCCCTTAGCGCAGCAGATCTGCGTGCTGTAATCTTTGTGTGCAATGCCGTCAAGCCCGATGACCTGTTTGGAACTGAACCCTGCCCTCTGGACCAGCCGGTCCTGCTTTCATTGATCCAGCAACTATCACATGACCTTGGCAATACCACTCTGCTCAAACTCAAGTAATCAGCCACTCGTGTTATTCTACTCATTTTCAATCCGATTTCCAGTTTTTTCTCCCACCTTTTTCCCCTTAGAATTTCAGTATGATTGTTGATAAATAGCCCCCAAAAAGTGCTTATAATTGTGCAGGTCTGCCATTGTAATTGAATAATAATGACACGAATATTTATAATGTGCTTGTATTTATCACAAGAGATATTAATGGCGCAGTAAATCTGAAATTGAAATAAATTAACTCATACATGTAGCAACTACCTGAGAGAAAACAGAACAATACTTCATTGGTTTTAAGCTTTAACAGAGTGAACAACAATGTTAAGAGAGTTTCATTAAAACTACTTGCTGAAGATATTTTGCAATTTTTTTTTACGTTTAAAAAATTCTCTTTGACCAGTAATATTGACAAAATTGGGAGACTTTAACTAGATAGGGCTAGATAGGGATAGATAGCTCAGTTGGTTGGTCGGTGTCAGGTTGCTGGTTACAATTTTTCTTTGATCAGCCCCCAAATTATTTTATATTTAACATTCTTTTTTCTTCAACCAGTTATATTGAAGAGGCCCTCGTTGTCCTGGCCGACGAGAAGACGGCGACCCAGTACCACGAACACTTACCCATCGTCATCAACGAGCTCTGTAATCAGATCTCCACCTTCCTCCAGCAGAACGCCTCCAACACCAATTCCAAGAAAATGAGACGCTTACTCATGCTCGCTCAATCTCTCAAGTAGAGAGACTGTAGTCGATTGTTAAGGTTTTTCTCAACTTATATATAAGGACGTTAACGCGACTGGCCCTTCCGTGGCAAAACAGCCCAACACAAAAAGTGACATTTTGAGAAAAGCAAGTACAATGATAAAGCTGTTATGCCGTAAAACGTGATGAAAGTGTTTTAAAAAAGCCGGGATAGGACATACATAGTATGCCTTTGAAACTCATGCTTGCTCAATCTCTGAAATGGAGGGGCCTAGTCGATTTTTAAAATTTTGTTAGTCAACTTATACATAAGGATAGTAACGCAGCCGACCCTTCCATGGCAAATTAGCCTAACTGGAAAAAAAATGACATTTTGAGAAAAGCAAGTACAAAGATAAGCTGTTTTACCGTTCAATGAGATGAAAGTGTAAAAAGGGCCAGGATAGGACATACATAGTATGCCTTTAAAACTTCTGTAAAAATGCCCTCAATTTCATACCCAGAAATTATCTTATATATGAATCCATAATTTTTGAGTTGGGCTGTTTTGCCATGGAATGGCGGAACGAATACACAGAATGGTATTCTAGAATGTCTGAAAATCAAGAGACAACGCTGTAAAGTTTTTTATTTTAAATAGTTTCTCAATTGAAGCACGCAGACATTATTGTTAATTATCAGAGACCAGAATCAGCAATTTGACATTTGCATGAAATAACAAACCTGTGGAAGTTTCAGCTCAAAAAGTCATCAGAGTCAAGTGGAAATTTGTTTTCATTGTTTTTAAACGGAGGCTTTTGGACTCGCAAAATCAAAACTTTGTATTCTACTCATTTCTTGAAAATGAGCATTTCAAGTGCAAATAATTCATAATTATTTGGTGACCATCATTATACAATTTGCAAACTTGTAAACTTTTTTCCCCCGTTTCCCACCCCCCCCCCCCCGAATGTTTTACACAACCTTCAAGTACACTAAACAACAGCAAAATGTGTATCCTTGAATCTCTCAAAATGGAATCTGATGGAATCGCCCCTTTTCCTTTTCAAGAGTTATTCATGCACCAAAACACCTACAATGTTTTGTTAGTTAGTGAGTTGTGATTAAAAGAAAACAACCCCCCAAAAAACTTTTGCCTTTAGAATTACAACAACCAGTAGAGCACATGGTCCGCCATTTTAATTGTCCCACTTTTTTCTGAGTCTCAAATATCATGCCTGTGTTTAACCAAACAAAATTTGGATAACATCATTTGGATATTACAAAATGGACAGTTTTTCTTGTTCTGTAATTAGAAAACAAATATTAAATTGTTAACTTTATACTATTGGTTTCCTGAAAATGGATTGTAGTCAATTATCTATTTAGGTTGATTTTTTTTTGTATTCATGTTTAAATGAATCAAACAGCGACCAGATTTCACTACACTGCTGTGGTTCCATTCTGTACATTCTGTCCATTCTCTGCAATGAACAAAACAGCACTTTCAGTGACATAACCAGAAAAAAAGGAAGATTATGTTTTCTCGTATTAAGTTTCCCTCTTATTCTACTTGGAAAACACTGTCCAAACTGTATAAATGTCTTATATTTCATTTTAAAGAGGAGTATGTCCAAGTTTCATTCTTAAAAATATATTGTTTCTTTTGCTACATCTCTGTTTTAAGTTTTACAGTCTTGTATTGTTCTCATTTTAAACCCCCAAATTGTGGCGTTATTTGGATTTTACAAATATCATTTAGTGGTGTCATGAAAGAAGGGCTTTTCACTCCTGTATAAATACTACAGTACAGGGGACGATTCCTTGGCCCAATGTCATGAAGCATGTAAGCATAAAAACTTGCTAAGCGCAGACAAATCCTGCTTAACAGAAACTGGTTACCAGCCAAAATTCCATAAATTGTACATTGTTGCAACTAGTGCCCCATTTATTTCTTTGCTTAGCAGAGATATTTCCTAAGCAGTCTGAGCTCTTAGAAGAGAAAAGAGCAAAAAGAAAATGTTGACCCTAATATAGTTGTTCTTAGAAATATTGAGCCGCAACAAATGAAGTACGGTAATTAAAAACACCATACCCTATAAGAGTCTTGGTTTTTCCATCTGTAGGCCTCTTGCACATTACAAGCTGCAACAGCGCCCTAACTAAAGTCAAAAGAAGATTCATCATTGGCAGACCCCTGTTTTGTTTTGTTTTAAGACAGGCACTGGGATTACAGCCCCAGTGATTTCACTGGATAAAATGCTGTCCATTATCTGCTTTATGATTGGTCAGGGTCTTTGAAGTGTGACATTGGTTTCCAGCAGTGAGCCGATGGGAGACTTTTGGTGACACTAGGTGGCCACAGATTTACTAGGTAAATTCATTTTCCATGGAATAGTGAGCATGCCCTTACTGAAAGATACAAAAGAAATTTTTCGGTAAGTCTGCTGTCACCTAGCTTTCAAAAGTCTACCATTTCCCTCTAAAACTTGCAAAGAAGATTTTTGCTGAAACTTTCTGCCTTTGAAGCTTTTTAGTTTTTTCTTTTGAGATAGTTTATCTCCTCTATCGAAACAAACAGTGTATAATGTATAATATGTCAGGTGTTTTTATTTAACAGAAAATGGCTCATTAAACTGTATTATACTTAACTATGTTTCTAGTGTCGTATTTTGGGATGATTTTGTGCCTTAACGACTGCTACACAGGCGCCCGCTTTGTAACAGTTTTCTAAAGAGGTTGTTTTTGGTTTACACTATTAAGTATCTTACTTAATTCCTATATATGACATCATTTGACATTGTTAAGAAATATAACATCTTTGTTAATACATTTGAAGGCGTTTGTGTCAGTTCATTTGCTTAAAGACACCGGACACTATTGGTAATTGCCAAAGACCGGTCTTCTCACTTAGTGTGTCTCAATATATGCATAAAATAACAAACCTGTGAAAATTTGAGCTCAATTGGTCGTCAAAGTTGCGAGATAATAATGAAAGAAAAAACACCATTGATACACGAAGTTGTGTGCGTTTAGATGGTTGATTTCGAGACCTCAAATTCATAAACCTGAGGTCTCAAAATCAAATTTGTGGAAAATTACTTCTTTCTCAAAAACTATGTCATTTCAGAGAGAGCCGTTTCTCACAATGTTTTATACCATCAACCTCTCCCCATTACTCGTCACCAAGAAAGGTTTTATGCTAATAATTATTTTGAGTAATTACCAATAGTGTCCACTGCCTTTAAAGACCAGTATCTTGTGGAAAAATTGGGCGCAATTAGTTGCAAGAAAATAAAAACACCCTTTATTTACATAGACTGTTGTGCTTTCAGATGCATGAGAAAGGCTTCACTTTTCTTAAACCTTCCTCAGATTCAAATGTCCCACCCCATACCATACTTTTACTTTCGATACTCATTGCTTTACAGAGTAATACTATTCGGCGAGCAAACGGTGTACACATTATTTGCTTTAGCGCCCTCTTTTGATTCAACCTCCTTCAAACACTGGCAAAAAAATAATGAAGTTTTATCACTATTTTTTTTATGAGAGTTATGATTGACATTCATATACTGTTTGGCAAGCTGACAAATAAATGCACTTCTCTATTTACAGTTTTTTTCAAATAGATATATTTTGTACCCATGGATGCCACTTGATCCCCCAAACCTCTCCCTTACCTGGTTGAAAAACAAAGTAATACAATCTAATTCCTCTTAAATTAAAGTTTAAAATGTGCAATCAAAAAGTTATTGTTAAAAGTAAGAATAACTCATAGGCATACACATTAATATAATCACGGCAAACAATCAAAGTTGAAGTTAGCAGGTGTTCGACAGGTGTTTTTAGTAAAGGCCAAAAGTGTGGTTGAAAAAAACTTAAACAAAGTAAGAATCTCCTTCTTCTTTGATTGAAGTTAACAAATTAACAAATCAAAAGGTTTTGTTTTGTTAGAATAACTACATTATTGTAGGCCTACACTTTAGTCACTCAACACAGCAATCACAAAATTCCCCTTTCTTGTAGAGGTATCATACCTTTGGTGACTTTATTGACACAAGTATCAATGTCAATTTGTCTGTAGCCTACAACGAGATGATATCAACGCAACTAAACGCTCGGTAATTCCCAACCTTGCCGTTTGAGAGGTGACATCAACAATTCCGGAAATCTAAAAGTATTTTCCTTTCAGGCGGCACTTTTAATGTTCAACCACAAAACCGACTTTTATGGTTCGTATGATTCATATTAAAAAGATTTCATTAGTCGTATGGTAATTAAGTCCCATATTTGGAACGATTTTAATCTAAGCCCCGCCTTCACAAGATTGTTTTGATAATGCGTTATTGTAACGAAAACAATCCTATTATTATGTTAATAATGACGTCATAGCTTCGCTTTGATGATCGACGGCTTCGAAAACAGCACACACCTTTCGGTGGTAGCAGTTCTGGTATGTGAACTTCCTCCCCGGTTCCAGAGCGGGATCGTACGACGTCCGGAGGGTACGATTTTCTTAAAGAGAGCCGTTAAACAATATTTCATGCAACAGTCATCGTGCACAGAATGTGTCAATGTCGGGGTTGTCTGAAAAAAAAAAGTGCGGCCATTTATTTTGATGTTTTTGTAGTAATTGTTCAAGAACACAGAAGTAACACAATTTAATTAGTGTTTCTGCGATATCTGCTTGTTGAGTTCGACGAGGTAAGTCAGTCTTCAGCGTTTCTTGTCGCTGTTTAAAATATGTAACGTTAGTCCTGTCGCAAATCAACTGTTTTTCTTGAGATTCTAGATTCATCCAGGACTTCAACAAGCAGTTCATGTTTATTCCGTCTGTGCATGTAGGTAGAAATCATAGGATTGGAGCGAAACTCAGTCAGGGTCGTTCTTCGTAACTTTATGTTTGGAAATATTTTCGAATTATAGCAACCACACTTCTGTCTCAAACCTTGATCAGAGTTTGGTAAGGGTTAATCTTGATAAGTTGATGATGAATTATGATTCAAGTATCACTAGGAAAGTGAGTTAGAACTTGCTGTTTTGTTTTCTGTTTTTTTTATTGATAAAAATGGCGACATTTTCAATTTGAAGTTCAACCAAGGACATGCATATTAGTGTGCATGGTTCAGCTGCGCCATTCCAATTTTTTAAGTTAGGTTAACATGGTTAAGGAAGGTTTTAGTGTCATAAACTTACATTTTCCCTTATTTCTCATGCACACAACTATGTGTGACCAAATACTTTGTGTTTTTATTGAAGTTGAGTTGAAGTCAGAAGGGGAGAAGTAAGATTTTGTCACTTAATCATTCAAAAAAACAAAACAAAATAAGAATTGACTAGTTAGTGACTAATGACTAACTATTGAAGAAAATTCTTGGCCTAGTCTAGCCATAGTGACATTTTTGTAATAAAAAACGTTCAATTCAAGGTTTTAGCCAAAGGATTTGGTAAATTTTAAAAGGGAGTCACCATTTTCAGGAAGTTCAAAAATGTGCCCAAACTGTAAATGACACTTGACTGTTGACAGATAGGGTGTCAAAATTAAAACGGGGTGTCCAAATGACACCCAGATATTCCTCTGGCTAACACTGTATGATGCCATTCAATGACACCCTGCCTTCAATTTATTGTTACTGCGAGTTTTTCTAAAAGGTTGAATCTAATCTTTGAGAGGGCAAGCAAGACCATTTTCATTTTCTTTTGTAAAGGGCACACATCAATGATCTATTTATAAGTCTATTCAGTTCACTGGTCTACATTCTTTCTTATGGTTTTCCTTCAACAAGTTGTTATTTTGTTAGTTGCGACAACCGTAATCTTTCATCCTCCCCTGCGAC
This sequence comes from Asterias amurensis, assembly GCF_032118995.1. NCBI lineage: Eukaryota > Metazoa > Echinodermata > Asteroidea > Forcipulatida > Asteriidae > Asterias > Asterias amurensis. The sequence continues at coordinate 18,711,458 of NC_092650.1, forward strand.
CATCAGGAGGATGGAGGGTTACGATTAGTGCAACTATCATTTTGTTTGATACCTCGGTTTGAAACCATGATCAATCAGTGTAGGCAGTGGTTTACATGTAGCTTTTTTGCTTTTGTTTTAGAAGCATTCAATAGCTAGCTGGACCACATTTGGTTGGACACTTTTTTGACTTGTCCTCAGAAGTGACTGGTACTTGGCCAGCAGCAGACCACTGTCGAGGGAGAACGCGGAGTGTAAATCCAGAGTGAGACCTGATTATTGCTTAAAATCTGTCTAAAATTTGTTTTGAATTTGTTTTCCCTTCAGGATTTAAATTAAAAACCAATCCAGTGAGAAGACCGGCAGCAACTATTTTCTAAGATCAAGGGATCACCAGACGGCCCAACCATGGCGTCTGCTGTCAGACTAGTGGCAGCCCCTGTCCACCTGGCATTGGCATTGACATTATTGGTGACTCTAGTCTATGGGTTTGCCTTACCGACCATAAATGTACAGTACAACGCCAAAGTGGGAACAGTTATCACAGAAATCAAGAACGTCGGACAGACGTTCATCTTGGATCCAGAGGGCAGTGACATTTTTAGAATCACAGAGAGCGGGTCTCTCGTAACCAAGCGGCCTCTTACAGGGCTACTTGACACAAGTCACACACTCACTATCAAACACACCAAAGATGTACATTCTTGGTACGAACAAATCAATGTTAAAATAGTGGACACGGGGAAGGATTCCAAGCTGCATTTTGCAGATAGCAGATACGAGGGGTTCATTAATGAAAAAAATAGCCCCAACTCCAAAGTGCTGGGACTTTCTGACATAAAAGCTGTCGTGCCAGTTTACGCACAAGACATGCCAATCGTGTACAGTTTATTGGGTGATGGCAGTGAAAATTTTTACTTTGACCTTTCCGATGAGGAGCTTGGTGTCCAGGTGTTTGCTGAGACTGTTTTGTCTATTGAGGATAAAGAGTTCTACCAGTTGAAGCTGCGTGCAGTTGTAAACGAAGAGGTCGCTGAGACCGAGATCCAAGTTGTGGTCCTCGGCCTGCACCCTCCAGTCTTCATGTTCCCCGTATTCGCATACAGCATCGTGGAAAATGCACCGGCCGGAACCATTGCGGGGTCTGTGTTCGCAACAGATGAAGACCGTAAAGGAAATGGCCGGGTGAGCTACTACCTCCAGAAAGACAACAAGTACTTTGCAATGCAGTCAAAGATTGGGAAGCTCGTAGTAATATCCCCACCACCTGCTGGCATTTATGAGCTGGACGTCGTTGCTCGTGATTGGGGATCCCCATCTCTGGAATCAGTTCCTGCAGTGATTCAAATAGAAGTCATTCCCTCCTCCTCTGTTAGGATTCCATACGGAGACGACATTATGTACCCCCCAAGCGACGCGCAGCAGGGTAAGCGACAACGCCGTGCTGCTCTCCCTGAGCAGACAGTGTCCGTCCCAGAAAGCGCAGCGATCGGGGATGTTGTGTACAGCGTAGAGAACGTCAACGACACCGATATGTTTGCGCTCAACCCTCAGAATCCGCTTTTCACTGTGGATGCAGCATCTGGTGTCGTGAGCTTAGCCGAGATGCTTGATTTTGAGCGAAATACTATGGAAGACTTCACTCTTGATATCACAAGCTCCATTGATGCAAGTAAGTTGGATTTTAACTCTTTTTTTTCCCCCAAAAAACACTGAGTATCAGTCATTGCACATAAGTTGCGAAACATCTGATTTGAAACATACATTCATACATGTACTTGTATCTTTTGAGAATGAGAACATTTGATTTCAAATTTATACATTTGAACTCATTTTTCACTGTAGTCGTTAGTCTTTTGATGGTAGTGGTGAAATAATCCAATGCAAAGCCAATGAGGGTTCATGAGAAATTTAAGATGATCCATTCTGTGAATGCTAATGCTAATGCAATATGAATGTTGACGTCACAAATTCGCAACGAATAATTCGTAGCAGTTGAGGTGTGCTTAACTCAGTGCGAATTTTTGCAGTGACAACGACATCAAGTTCATGTCAAATTTGCATCGCATTCGCATTCACAGGAAGTATGAACCGGGCCTTAGGCACTTAATTTGAAGTTGACTTTTTTTAACTTACTGAACAAAGACGAAGCTGTGGTTCTGAGAAAGGGTGACAATTTAAAACAAAACCTACAAGTTCATCAATATCAACTTGAAGAGCGTTTATATAACTACGTATGTAAAAGAATTTGTTAAGAAAACAAAAAGCCTTAAAGCCATTGGACCCTTTCGGTAAACAGTATTGTCCAAGGCCCACACTTTGTGTACCACAACTTCTATATCAAATAACAAACCTGTGAAAATTTAGGCTCAATCGGTCATCGGTGTCGGGAGAAAACAACTGAAAAACCCACCCTTGTTTCCGCCCGTTTTGCCGTGTCATGACATGTGTTTAAATTAAATCCGTAATTCTCGTTAACGAGAATTTATATTGTTTTGCTGTTTTCTCAAAAAGTAAAGTATTTCATGGAATAATATTTCAAGAGAAGTCTTTTACCATTGCCTTCTGTAAACCCTGTAAGTTATTTGTAAATCTGTGAACTTTTATTATTTTTTCTGAACCGAAAGGGTCCAATGGCTTTAAATATGTAGAGCTACTCTACGTAACTTTTGGTAAGAAACCTTCAAAGTACCTCAAATTATAGCTAAACTTACTTTATGTTTTTATTTCAATTTTGCCGTATTGGTTAATAACAGGAAATGGCTTCTTTCTTTGAAAACAAAATGTGTGTACTCTCTATGAAAATTGAAATAGTCGAGGTATTAGTCAGTGGGGTGTCCAGGTAAATATGAACAAAAGGTCTGGTCTGTCCTCTCTCAATTTGGATCCTGTGGTGTTTGTAAACACAATGCACCTTAAAAAAGGGCAGTATCATTGTTTGACTTCACTCTTGTGGTTAAGACTGCAGTTATTGAATGAACAATGACTACGTGGTATTACTAACTTAAAAAAAAATATATTGGCCAGACTAAGGAGGGATTGTGTTTCACAGAACCTTCAATGGTGGTTTAAAATTTTTAAATTCTTTACACAGGCCTGGAATGTATTTTAGGGCTGATATTTGAATGGTGTATAAAGGCTAGACATTGTCGGTGCGCCCTTAACAAGCAGTGCCATGCACTTAGTGTATTGTCTAGTCTCATCTCATTAGCATGAGATCATTTCAGCCAAAAAAGAGGGTGTGCATCTTTATGTTTTTCCATATAATTTGTACACACACTGTTCGACCAGCTGTAAACTAATATACTAAGAGTGGTATTCGTGTGTGTATTTTGGATTAAATGTTTTAGGGTCATTATAAGATTGTCTATGTAGGCCTAAACATTTTAATGTTTAGACCTAAACATTTTATTGTTGAGGCCTAAACATTTTAATGTTTAGGCCAAGGAAGTTTACACAAGTTGAAAGTATTAAAATAAGATATTGTTTACAGAAATGCTTGGACCTTCAATTATTCGCACTGACATGAAAGTGCTAAGTTTGCCACAGATCAATTGACTTCCCTCATGGATGGATAAGACACAAATCGAGTTCATCCTGCCCTTGAGGGATAATTGCATTAATAAGTACCATCTGAAGGGATTAGATATTTAAATGGAATAAATCAAATCATATGTGCTGTGCAGTTTGTGCGGTCACACAGGGTGAGATCTTTTCAGGCCAACCTACATGTCGATTAGATTGGAAGTGCAATATGGAATCTGAACTTAGGATCATTATTGCAGAATGTACAATTGGACCAAATAAATGTTCATGTTTGTGCTATGTAGTCTGCGTCTTGTATGCCTGTACTACCCAATTTATTATGATAGTGGTAAAACTGCCAATTTGTGGGGCCAGGTGCAGTAAAATTTGAGTAAAAACACAAATCTACATGATGTACACAAATAATGTATACATTGTGGATGCAGAACTACTTAAACCACAAAGTAATTGTTTGGATGCATTTTTAGAGTCTCATTTTATTATTTGTTTGTTTCACATCCATTTTTTTGGCTTTGGATTGTCTCAATGACGATTCATGTAACCACTAACCAGCTGAATTTATCTTTGGTTTCTCTTTTAGAAATAGTGCCAAAGAAAACTGAAAACCATTGCATTAATAACTAAGTTGATAGTGCTCAGCCATTTCCTTCTCTTTTGATAAGTAGTTCAATTTTGATGGCAAATGGCAATCCAACATGGATACGTACAGTATGTCTTTGGTTGACGGCACTTGACCAGTTCATAGACAATTATCTTGCCTCGTTCTGACACAGAGTAAGACAAAATAACGTCAGAAGTCAAATGTCATGCAGCGTTGAGTTACAAGAGTCTGCTGGAGTGCATGGGTCTGATGGGTCCAGATGCTGGGTGAAGACTAATCAAAGATGCTCCAGCAGCCGGGAGACGCTCAGAGATGTGTGGAATTGTTGAAACAAGCTGTCACACTGTGCCTGTCCTATTTATCATCACAGCCTCCATAAGGAGCGCTCTATATAGTAATCCTCTTGGTCGGGCCATGGGCGGGCATGCTGAGCGTCCGTTTATATATCGGGGGCGAAGAACCAAATGAAGCTTGGCTTGCTCAATTTCATAGTCATGGTCATGAGTAATATGAATGCTTTTTCTGCTCAGCATGTTGTAGAAATGCTTCATGTGATCATCACTGAGGTATGTGATGGGATTAAAAAGTATTTAACACGCAGCTAATTAAACAGCTCATTCTGTTGACCTATAAAAAAGGAAAACAATTTCTACTCATCCCAAGTATTGAAAACTCTATTAATCAGGCCTGATACTTTGTTTTGGGGCAATGTATCAAGAAGGGAAACAATTTCCATTAGGCCTAAGTATTGAAAACCCAGGCAACTTTTTCCAATGTAAATGAAACCTCTTTGAAGAAAATGTAAGCCTTCTTAAAATACCTAGTTTCTTTGGCAAGAGAACTTCCCATTATCCTACAAATCCTCTGCGCTATGGTAACTCAACACAGACCACCATGTTTGGACTAAAAAAATACGCCTGTAATACGCAAGGTCTACACTCCCATATCCTTCAAAAACAGACAACTGCCTTAAAACCTAACGACCGACTGTTCATTGTATTCCTTTGCTAACTGAATGAATCAGTCAGAACATGGAGGAATAATTTATTCCCCCATGGTCAGGACTGGGCCCAAATAATTTAAAGTAGAGTGACATGCTGTACACAATGTATTTTACACAATGTACACATAATTTTATGTAGGATAAGAGGATTTGGATAATTTAGACAACCACAACACACAAGCCAATGCCTAGTCTGTCAACAGGGTTATAATCTGGGAGGGTTATGTTTGCCATTTAAATGGTGTCTTTCAAAGACCATTATGTAGCATTAGTAATGCCATGTACATTCTGACTGTACACCAAGTGCAAGCTGTTACTAAATATAAAAACAAATATCCTGTACATTGAATGATTGTATCGTACAATATACTACAAAAACGCCTTGTAGAATGTCTGTGTATTGCTAAACTCAACATCACTGTGGTTGTTTTCCTCTTATTTTATGTAAACAAATAAAACTGTAATGGTCCAAGATGACACCTTTTTCTGGTCATACAGTATGCACAAAACACTGTCCAGTATATGTTCACATGAAGCATGTTGTAGAGATTTTGTCCATTTTGTCAATAATCAATTACACAGCAGGCGTGTATCAAGCATTATAACCAGAGCGCAAGGACCCATCACTAATCGGTTCCCCAACCTTAATAATCAAACAGGAAGTCGTTCAAGCCATTTTCTATTCCAACAATTTCCTGAAAAATATCATTCAAGGAAATTATGCCCTCAGCGTAATGTACACTGTATCACAAATCACAATGTATTCTCGGATGACAGAGTATTGGAGTAGAGACCATAAAATTTGTCTTTTAGTTCATGTGATTGTTTTTGTCTTATAATAATGAGAGAGAGTATACCTGATGAGATTTTCAGATATTTATTTCACAGTCTTGAGTGCAACCCGAGGCACTATCGTTGTGGCAGGAATGTTAAAAGCAAGATCAATTTTTGCAATCAATCCACAGCGCTAATTAACACCAGAAGTTGGAGGTGGGGGTGATTTTGAAACCTTTACGCACAGGGACCATGTAAATGCGCTGCCTACTATGTACATGTAACTTCACATCATGGTGCACACTGTAGGACTGTAGACAAAACAACAGCTGTGATTGGAGTGGCAATTTCACTCCTGAGGAGTGAAGTCTAGCTACGTGTACATGTACATGTATGCGAGATATGTTTGTACACTGCCTATGCCCCAGTATTCTCAAAGAAAAAAAAAAGAAGCTTGGCACACCACAAGGTTTACTATGGCATCCGCCACATATGCCACCTTTTAGAAGTCGCCTACATATCCAACCGCCATGTTTTTTCCTCTACTTTTTTTAGTTTACGCATTTCAGAGTTTATGCAATCTTTTAAAACTTTTTCTCAAAGAAGTGGCCATCAGGAATCACATCAGAGTGCTTCACAGAGCATACAAACATAATGTTTCGGGGCCCTTAGGTGGGCCCCAGACCATAACGGCTTCCCTCTTTGTGTTCGCAAAGACCCCCTACCCCAGGACCAACCTTTAAAGACAGTGGACACTATTGGTAATTGTCAAAGACTAGCCTTCACAGTTGGTGAATCTCAACATATGCATAAAATAACAAACCTGTGAAAATTTGAGCTCAATCGGTCATCGAACTTGCGAGATAATAATGAAAGAAAAAAACACCCCTGTCACACGAAGTTGTGTGCTTTAGATGGTTGATTTCGAGACCTCAAGTTCTAAATCTGAGGTCTCGAAATCAAATTTGTGGAAAATTACTTCTTTCTGGAAAACTATGGCACTTCAGAGGGAGCAGTTTCTCACAATGTTTTAGACCATCAACCTCTCCCCATTACTTGTCACCAAGAAATGTTCTATGCTAATAATTATTTTGAGGTAATTACCAATAGTGTCCACTGCCTTTAACCTTTAAAGTTGGAGAACACTGACGTGGGATCATGTACCCACATGATGAAACGCTTCACTTTACAGAGCCAATTCCCATGAAATAAAACAATAGGAACATAGTGTTTATTCAGAGGGGTGTCTGGGTGTCTTTTGCACTATGTACATGATGTAAATGTATTGTAAATTATGAACAATTTACATAGCCAGCTTTTAAATTTTCAGCAAATTTGGACACCCTTTTACCACCAACTCCTGGCTTAAAACCTTGCATGATAGGAATACAATTTTCAGCAGACTACTAAACTATACATTCGTCATACATAAATCATCATGAATAGGTCCGGGTCTGGAATAAGGCCATTATTGGAATTTGTACTGAGTTAATTAATTACAGATTAATGTCCGTACTTTTAATGGGAACCCCCTTTTCTCATAAAAAAACAAGTTATACACTGAGCAAACAACTCTTTGTGACAGAATGCAGTTTGCTTACTCAATTTGTTTCATTATGTGTTTCTTCTTCATTTTTTAAAGGGCTTATCGCAGATTCTTGGCTTTCAACAGATGGGTAGTTACCATACATTATTATGTACACTTACATGTACTGTACATTATACATGGCTGGCCCATAAAAATAAATAATGTGGACCTGAGTGCATTATGACCTTTAATATTTTGTTGAGTAGCTGATGTGTATTACAAGTACCTATGCAGTGTTTTGTACATGTACATGTACATGGTAGGCGTAGGCCTAATATACACATTACACTGTATTTACGAAAGCTTGAGTGATTTTTTTGAAAACGTATCTGAAACCTGTGCTATAACACTGAACAATGTGAAGTTCTGTGGCCTTTGTTGGAGAAAACACACAAGTAGTGTTGTGGCTTGTACACAGTGTACACTGTACAGGCTGTATACAGTGTATATACAATACCACGAATTTAGGCCTAATACATTCATGATTATTTTTTAGACCAAAATACTTACTGTACAATACAAACTGTATTGATTTTTTTACAATTCTACTGAATTTGTTATTTTTTTTATAACTTGTTCAAAGCTTCTTTAAAATTTGGGCTTTGATTCGGAACTACTTTACAAAGAAAATTTACATGTTTGTAATGTGGGGAAAAATTACCTACGTACATTTAGTACTCCAATAGTGTATTTTTAGAAACACTCTGGTTAAGAACGGTTAAAGATCAATGAAAGTTAGATTAATTAAACCTTAAAATTAAAATGAAAATGAAAATAAGGAGACCGAAAATTGTATAGAAAGTAAACCCAAAGGATAAACAAATAAAATAAATTGCAATAAACTTGTAATCTGGTTGAACTCAGCTCTATATTTGGAAACCAATAAACCAATTAAAAAATTACAGTTTACTACTAAAAAAAAAGGTTTTTCAGGAAAAACAGCATTTTAAAACTCTCTTTCCTGTCTAACGGTCAAAAAAACCCAAACACACAGCGGCCAGTTGTGTAAACAGCACCCATGCCAACACTCAGGGAAAAGACACTTGATACAATTTAAGTATTCACATTTTTTAAACTTGACATCATTGTCCAATATACTCGAAGAGAACAGATTAAATGTGATGCACAGTAAATGAATGCGTCATTAAAAACAGGTTAATAAATTATTGTTCAAATTAAGGTCAAGATTCAGGTGAATCTTAAAGACATTAAATCTCCTTTGTTTGGGGCCTAAGGGCAAATGTACCAGTAGATATGGATAGGACTCAGTATGCATATTCAAATGAGCTTGAGTAGGTTCGAGGAGGTCACAGGTTTCAAGTGTCTTTATGGACAACCTTTATGCATCCGTGGGTCCTTTCTCTATGCTTTATGTGACCATGGAGTGTGACTGAGCATAGTATTCAAGCATCTGTATTTAAATTAGGTGATGCAAACAAGTTTGGCCCACACTGAGGTCGTGATGAGTCACACTGAGTTCTCCAAAAACATGAAAAACTACCAGTTTAAAATTCTTGGTTATCCTTGCCTGATCCTTGCTGTAGTGGTTGATGGAGGTAAAATTGTTTGTTGCTACATGTTATGCAAAATTGCTGGACTGACATGATTTTCTAAAATAGAAAAATCGTTTGTATTAATAAAATATCAATGAAATAAAGAAATGATGGTAAATGTTATAAATTAAAAGAGTGATCCTTATCTGTAGTGATAATTTCTGCTCACAATGTGCTTCAGGTGGCAGAACTGTCACTACAAATCCAAACAGAAACTATGTAGCAAAACTATAGAGGCGTTGTTCTCTATAATAAAACAATAACTAAATATTCCATAAAAAGAAAGAAGCAATAACAAAACTTCAAAATGGTTGCGATTGTGTAACTCCAAATATGCAAGTTTAATTGAATGTCCTTTTGGGAGTCAAAACAGAAAGAAAACAATAAGGATACATGAGGCTTCAAAATAGGATGAAGATAGGGACCATCAACTTGTTTTTGAAATATTTTATTTTGTTGGCATGGCAGATTGGCAGGTGTTGTACATGTGTGTACATGTAGATGCAATGATGGCTTCCTTGTAGAGGTGTAGGTTAAAATGAATTTGTTAAAAAATTTACCACAAACTCATGAGTCTGACCATGTCTGACCTAAGGCACATTGGGAACATGACCAAGATGGCGGTCACTGCTCTGTAAAACCACATATTAGCTTTCCCCTTTAATGTCGCCTCCACCATTGGACCCCATGCAGTGAGACCTCCTAGCAACTGTGCATTACATCAAATACTTGATCTCTGTATTGTTGAGGGCGTTGTGTACATTGGCTGTCTGATTTTGCAAAAACAAATTCCATTCACATGAGTCACTTACCATGGAATATGAATGTGCTATACAGGGAACATTTTCGTTTTTAATGAGGTGGTTTTAAATGTGGTGGTTGATGTGTGTGTCAGTCTCTACCTCCTTGATTGAATGCAGTCATGATGGTGTTTCATGTTTTGGCTCCACAGTTCAATTTTATGAACTTGTTCAAACTGATTTTAGGCCAAGTAAAAAAAGAATTCCAGTTGAACGGCCGCATTTTTCCAAAAAAAGGAGGATGAGGGCCTTTTTAGTTTAAATTTGTTATTTCTTTCAAAGGTGGCGGTCGAGCATTTTAATTCAAACTGATCACCAATTTTTAAGTTTAAAGTTGAATTTAGTTACAAGTTCTTAGAAGATTAGTACATTTGGTGATGAAAAATACAAAGAAACAATGTCTTGTGAAAAAAAAAGTAATATAAAAATAGTTTCAAAAAAAGAAAAGTATGCGGCCTCAAAAATAGAGGGAGGGGACGACCAACTGGTATTTTTTTATATTTGGCCTTATACTATAGAAACTTATGATTTCTTTTGGGCCAACATGTAAACCAATACATAAATTTTGGTCCACGAGCATCGGGAGCAATTGCCTCCATATTGCCTCCATATTGCCTCCTTGCTTTGAGTTCATGATGTGTATGAGCTTGGCACATACACAAAATATTAATCAGAGTATTTGCTTCTTTTTAGGATAAAGATCCTTCTGCCATGTATATTTTTGTCCAGTCAGGCTGTCTGTGTCTTTGGTGCCAGCCAGACACCAGGCATTGCCTGACCAATTACTTGCATTATATTTCTTCATCCAAAAGGCTTTATATTTTTCTGAAAAAACCACTATACATAATTGAAACAGGCTTTCTTTTCTAAGTATTAGCCAAGCCTGAACCGGAAATACATGTTTTTAGGTCAGTGCACCGACATATTTTTGACAAGCAGAAGGTCATGTACATGTACTGTAGGGGTATATTGTAGTACATTACAAACAACGATTTATGCATGCAGTGTGAGATGTGCTCAGCATGTTAAAACATGTAGGTCTATAAAACAGAAATGAATTCCTGTCATGAATATTTAAACGATGCTGTTCAGAATTCATATATGGGCCGGCAGTGTGTTCTGGACTTTTAGGTAAATGTAACTGACCACAAGTTGCTGTGTTCTATTTTACAATTGTAACTGTAATAAATGGCTTTTACTGTATATTGTAGCTATTTGTAGGATCCGAGGTGCTTTCACGCACAGAAAACAAAATTACCAAGACAAAATTACCATTTAAATTAAACTTGCATACACTTGTAGTATGGATTATGGGGTTCGTTTTTGATTGCCAGTCTGACAAGTAACTAGAATAGTATTTTAAAGAGTAACACACTTTGTTTGGATTTGGGAAAAACCCGAACCTAACAATCCAGCAGTCATACTCTTTTGTTCTAGTGAGAATGGCAACAATCATTTAAATAGAAAAAAAATTAAAAAACCATTTTTCCTTTGTCTGTTACAGTCAAAAGAGACACCCAGCGTGTTGTGGTTAATGTAGAAGATGTGGACGAGTCGCCCAAGTGGGATTTGATCGTGTACCCTTACATCCATGTCGTACCCGTTGATGCCCCTAGCGGAGCCTCCCTCTATCAGTTAAAGGCCTCGGACCCTGAAGGCGCCACAGTTGGATTCTTCCTTAAGTCAGGTAAGGATCTATTTCTACACAGCTACATCTATTCAGCTACTTGTCAAAGCCTGTCAGATATTTGGGGGGGGGGGGGAATGTCCACCGAAATGCAGGGGTATATTTATGTTTACTGGACCAGAAACTGTTTTCAAAACCAGAATCAAAATGAGACAAACACTTTTTATATGTGGAAACCTAAACGTACAGAATCACTGTTTTTATTTCGGATATTACTGTAGCACAAACTGAAGATTGATCGCATTGCTCTTTAAATAATGAGCAAGTATGCATCAATTGGAAAATAAAATTAAATTGAAAATGGTCAACAGAATTGAATTGTATTTAATAGACTGAGCGTCAACATTTGGACATGATTTTTATATGAATCTGTATACTCAGTCTTTTCCCTAGTTCTGTGAAAAAGTCAACAGGCAAATCACTTAGGTGGGATTCCAACCTACAGCCTTTTGGATTGCTAGAGCAGGTGTCTTACCACTAGACCACCGAGCTAGCCCGATGGCTACAAGAGGCAGTAACTGCCAGTTTGAATCCTTAGCAGTGGGTACTGTAACAATTTAATTGCATTAAGCCTGGTTCATACCTGCGAATGCAAATGCTAGCCTATACAAATGTTGATGCCACAAATTCGCCACAATAATTCTCATTAGTTGACTCAACTGCTGCACTCTTTGCAAAAACAGTTTTGTGCCGTCAAAACTCGCATCGCATTCGCAGAAAGTAAGAGCCAGGCTTTATTGTATTCAAATTCCCAATGGTGATGTCTTGTTAATGTTGTCATTTTTTCAACATGTCAGGCGGGAATGGCTTGTTTGAAGTGGACGAGAGCAGCGGATGGATCAAAACAAAGCTGTCGCAGGGCGAAACGTACACCCAAGATGAGGAGTACATCCTGAGTGTCTACGCTGAGGATGCCACCAGCAACAGGGTCAACGGTCAAGTCTCTATCTTCGGGGGTAGCCACCCGCCTCAATTCACCCAGGAGGTGTACGAAGCCACCGTGACAGAAGAAGTTAACGGCCAACAGAAGTAAGACCGATTTCCTGGTTTCAGAAATTATGATCTTTGTTAGTATGGCTTTATGATCTTATCAAAAGGCATCCACACCTTTTCATTTAGTAGCCAGCAGGTACAACTAGTTTGCCATTTTACTAGTCAACCAGTGTTTTCACAAGTTCTTGTTCATGTTCATGTTTTTCCAATATTGTCTTCAATGTCAAACCATTTTATTCCAAAAACACTTATTTTTTCTCCCCCTCTTCCCCCTTTATCTCCCGTCTCTCTCCAGTGTGATAACAGTGAGTGCATTTTCCTTCCGCAATGTTGGCGTGACGTACGAGATCCTGGAGAACAATGTTGACTATCCACACACTATTGGAACCTCTGGCATAATCACCCTGACACGGAGGGTCGATCGGGAGCAGATGAGTTCTTATTTCCTTGATATTAGGGCTACAGAAAGTGGTGTAGACAACCCTATGTCAGCCGAAGTCAGGGTATGTTGAAATTCCTCCCCCCTCCCCCCATTAACTCTCTTTCTTCCCTCAGTGTCGTGTCATGGCCTAGCGGTCAAGAGCACCTGATTCAAGCTCTGGTGTTTCTGATCAGCAGAGTGCGGGTTCGAGTCCCGGCCCGGCCGTGACACTTTAGCAAGACACTTAACTACGATTGCTTCGTAAAGTCTGGTAGGTAGTGCTTTCTGCTCTAGCAGCCAGGCTTCTGATGGATGATACCCAAGCCTGCATCCGTATGGACTGTAAAGGGGGTATCCCTGTTTCAGCCCCAGGAGTAGGTGGCAATGGCCCCTGGACAAAATAGTTGATTGTAGCCCACGCCGTAAATGTTGGGACTTACAATGTGTCCCCCCCCCCAGGGCAACATGCTTGTGGCAGGTTCAGGAGTCAATTTAACACATGAGTGTACGATTTAAATAAAATTTATTGAATGGATTAAGCCAGAAATTCCTCAAAACGCACCACGGCTAAGAGCAGCTTATGCTGTAAGAGCAACTCTTGCGCACTTGCTTAGGCTACTTATACTTTTTCACCTACTACTTCAAAAACTGTGGACAACCCTGTTAGGACTAGTCTTGGGACTCTTTAGGAGTTATTAAAACCTTAAGGCTAGTCCTAACTCATCCTAATTTGAGATGGTCTTAACTCTTTGTGAAATTTACCCCAGTTAGCCTGTCATTGCACTAGTCCCTCGGCTTTTTAACTGGTCCATATTTCAAATTACAAACAAAACATAACTTTCTCTCGCTAGTCTCAAGTCCCCAAACTTTACAGATGCATTGCTGAGAATTTCAAAAATCTACTCTGCCGTAGTATAATTTAAAACAAGACAGTTCTCTCAAGAACAAATTCTACCTGGCAAGTAGATACACATATTATGGTGTTACCGCAACATATTGATACCTTACCATGCAACGCCTCAAATCCCATATGCATTGCTTTGGTTTGATGAAAGTCTCCCTCATCCCTCTCTTGGCAGGTTAATGTACAAGTTCTTGATGTCAACGACTGTGATCCCAAGTTTGAGCGTAGTACATTCAGCTTTAGGGATGTCGATGAAACTATCAGTACGGATACAGCTATCGGATCAGGTAGATTTGTTTAATTTTTTTTTTAAATTTCTCTTTCTTTTGACGCCCCAATTTTGATGAAATAAATAATGATGTTGATAATAATAACTGGATTAATATAGCAACAAAGGATGCAATGCGCTTAAAGGAGAATAGTAAACCCAAAGAATGGGACAACGACCAGCTTCCTGTAGTGTAGAACAGATGCTTCTTGAGACTTTTTTCGAAGGACAGAACAGACTCAGCATTTTTAAAGGGGACATAAAGACCGTTCCATATGGCAGTAGGCAGCAGTGGAAAAATCTCTCTCACCAGCTACCTGTACAAGCAATGGGATTTTACAAGACTGAAAACTGTATGGAGGCATGGCCCATTAAAGCAAAGCTAGTAGGCTGGGATACCTTTACAAAACAATGGAAGATAATAATAAGATTGTGATGACACAGTCCCTTTGAAGACAGGCATGAGAATCTTCCGGTTTAAACCGGAATTCCGTTTTTTTTCCTTTCAAAATTGTGGTCTCCGAGTTCGATGTGAATTTGCTATAAAATTCGGGGGGTAGGTTTTTTGGGGTATACATTTGGATTTCTCTAATCCCTCTTCTCTAGTCAGACAATGTCAGTTTACCTTTGTAATTGTTATTATCGCGGATCCACACGTACGGTGTTCATGAAAAAACGGCACCTAACTAAACAATAAATTGCCGTCCAGCAACTGGCCCAGTTTACGGCTTGTGGTCTTCCTGGCATCGCGCATGCATGCAGCAGCAGAGACGGATGTATAAACTTGCCTCATTCCTTGCTTCGTTTATAGTGGTACGGTTCAATAATGTTTGCGTGTAATGCGCTTGCTGCTGCAGCATAGATAACACGTGTGGAGACTTTTGAAAGTCTACTGAAAAAACAATGCACGTGTTTGCACCATGTGTACTGTGTACTGTGTACTGTGTACGTCCGTGCAGGTTTGTACACGAACCAATGAGCGGCGCGGCACGAATCTGAGATCGCCGGCAGGCCATGGAAAACTGGTACCTGTTATTGCCTCACAACCAGCGAAAGATATATTGGGAACCAGCGAACACACTGTACGTCCGGACGACGTGCTTTGTTCATTGGTTCTATTTCTATGTTGGGGCCTAATCTCAACCTCGTTCCAGTTATACCCTATGCTGAATAACAACCTCTTTCTCAAAAACACATCGCTCTCGCCAAATATGTAGGCCTATTATTTTAAAATGTGCGTCGCCGACGGATCGTTAAAATCACAAACATTTAATTGCAAAAGAATTTCTTTTACACAACCGAATTTCAAATCAAGAACCTATAAAAATGGTTGTTAATGAGAAAAAAAGCATTTTCAAGGGCAGAAATAAGGGATAAGATCGTCAAAAAAATAAAAATATTATTACTATTGTTTTTTTGTTTTTTTTTCCTTTCTTTCTCCGGAATTGTAACAAAATCGCAGGCGAACCCAAAAATGTTTGAATTGTTTGAGCTTTACATTCCTTATTTTCTTTTAAACCTATTATTAAAAAAAAAAAAGGAAAAATCACACAAAGGTAGGTCACTTCTACCTGGAAAAATAGGTGTCAGAAATGCATCAGAGACCACCACAGAGCTTCTAAATACCCAGAGCTCCCAGGGCCCTTAAGCGGGCCCTGAACCCCGGCCGTAAGGGACTTCACGCTGCGCGCGAAAATGATGGAATATTGACATTTCCAATCAACTGAATTTTTTCCTGTTTTTTTATCATCACCCATTCTCATGCCTGTGAAGAGCAATCTCACTTTTTTTTTCTTTTAGGGGTGAGGGATTTTATTTTCATGAAAAAAAATTGTTTTAAAATCTAATAACCCTCGTTCATGTTGGCACTGACTTGTTCACCACAAGGGAGATTGGATCGTAGCTTTGAAGGGAGTACGGGCAGAGAATTGGACTAAATTTACTCTTAATAGTGATAATAAGAATAGTGGCCTCTTATATATAGGGCGCATATCCGTCTCTCAGTGACGCTCAAGACGCTGTTACATACAGTATTTTCCTGCAAGGTATGTGGGACTACGTTTGAATTATAAGACTTACTCCTTTTACATAGCACAATGGAATGGATTACATGTACAAGATGCTGTGGCGCAATATGCTTCCAATCAAACCAGGAACACCGGAGCGAACTCCTTCTCTTTTCAATAAGTGCACTGGGTTCTTTTACATACGTTACACAACATATGCAGGCATGTGAGACTTCCTCTTTTCAGCTGACTTTCTCTTTTTTGGTTTTGATTTTCCTCTCTTTTTTTCTTCACTTTCTGTGTATAAAGTACAAGAATTTTATCTTTATCCACTTTTTTCTCTTGCCCGGTTTTCTCTTTTCCTCTTTTTTTCATGAATAGTTACTCACATGCCTGCACATGGGACCAACAGCTTTTCAGCCCATCCAAAGGACACTTAAAATATTCAAATATTGAACTGTAAAACGAATCGACATACATGTAACACTTTTTGCTTTTATCTTTTGTGTAAATGCCAGTTGCTGCGACGGATTGCGACTCTGGTACGAACAGCATCTTAACCTACACCCTCATCGGCGCAGACGGCGACAACTTCCGCATCACCGAGACAGGACAGCTCTTCCCAAACACCAGACTCGACTATGACCGCGGAGATTCATTCTACAGCTTCGAGGTGCAGGTGGTGGATGAAGCCGGGGGCGAGGACACGGCCACGGTACGAGTTTTCATGAAAGACGTCAACGATGAACCGCCGGTCTTCTTGAACACCGAGGGCTACCTTTACTATGTGGATGAAGACGCGGACAGTGGGTATAAGATCGGTACGGTGTACGCCAGTGACGCCGATCCATCCGACATCATCACTTTCGCCATTGCGGGAACCAACTTGTTCCAGATCGACTCATCAACAGGTAGGTTACTCTCACTGATCGCTGATCACTGAAAGATTGATGCGGAAACCTGGCTGAAATGTGAAATCCCACTGGACACCATTTCAGCAAGTAACTCTTTTGATACAACAATAGATCAGTGCAGATCAGTGCAGACAATTACATGTACCATTCCTATTAATGGGAAACGAAACAATCACTTGCTGAAATGGCGCCCATGTGTATTTCACGTTTTACAGTGGATAAAGCTTCTGTTTCGCATCTTGCAGCTTCGGCGCTCTATAACCTTAGATAATTACTGAAACGGTTAGTCTTGTGAGCATCATCAATCACAAATTCCTCGGTTCTTTCCTGAACTCTTTGTCAATCAGTACATTCATTATTCCTTGAAAATGAGGTTAATCTTACAGTATGATAAGGTTTTTGTAAGCACTCTCTGACAAGTGTTGGGCAACTTTGTATCATTGTGTTCTTTAACCCTGATGCAAAATAACTAAGTTATAATTCAAAAGGATCTATTGAATATCAAATTACTCTTGACTTCCCCCCCCACCCCCCAAATACTTTTGCAAAATTTCCCAAAATGTTCTTTTCAAAATGGTGGTTTTCGATTGATCTTAATTTTGCCGAGCCAAAAATTTGTCCTTGCATGCTTTTCTTTAAAGACTTTGGTAAACAAAGCTACAATATGGTGAGGGATTCTGTGTGACTCTAGGAAGGTTCCAGACCACTGCACTTTTGGAATTAGTGTGTATTTATCATTGACCTAAAATAGAGCACTGAGGGAGTGTGTGTTAACTGTTTGTCTCTCTTCCGCAATTCTCACAATCTTCACAACAATTGAGTACAGGCTTGATACTTCACCAAGGCAATTGGGGCAATAGCCTCCATGCCCCTGGTTATTGCCCTGTTGCCCCAAAAAATGTTCTTAGGCAAAATTCTATTCTCCTCTAAGGCGTGCACGATACTGATGAAAAACTACATTGTCTTTTAATACAAGAACAACTCATCAGGCCTGTGTATCACGTACAACTTCGTAAAACTACTTAAGCGCAAGCAGTAGCTAATCACAACAAAACTGCTTACCACAATTTAACATGTCCTGGGCCCAATTTCATGGCTCTACTTACCGCCGAAATCTGCTCTTAAGATCACGATTCCCCGCTTACGTGCAAGCGCCGAATTTCTGCGTTAGCCTTGTAAGCGTAGAATGCCAAGTAACGTGGAGTACGCATGCGCAAAAGCCAAAATTCGCCGCTAACCCATGAAATACGCTTGTCGTAAGCACAGAATTCCTTACTTCTGTAAGCGCCGATTCTGTGCTTACGGTAAGCAGAGCCATGAAATTGGGCCCTGATCATTTCTGCTGAGGTGACCAGACAAAAAACAATGTAACACAGACCATTCGTGACTGGTATCCTGCTCATTTCTGCAAAGCAGAAAACTGTTTAGCATTATTGTCTGCTTAAGCAGCTCTCTGAAGTTGGGCCCCGGGCTCAAAAGTTTACCCGAGGCAAGTGGTTTTGGGTACATTTGATAAGCTGGTCTGCCCCGAAAAGTTTTGACGTCAAGCTGCCCCGGGTCGACCCCGGTCTGCCCGAAAAGCTTTGACGTCATTCCAGGGGCTCATTCGGGTCAGCCCCAAGTGCTTGTGAAATGGGTTATTGGGGCTGGCCTGAGGTGCATGACATCACCACGAAAGGGTGAGTGATCGATCGATCAGCTCTTGTCAGGGGCTCACCGAATGAGCACTGCGGGGTCGACCCGGGAAGCTAATCGAGCGCGCCCTGAATTAGCATTTGCTCTGGTCTCGTAATCATTTTAGGCTACAAGCCCTGCGGTCTTGTGGATTTCCTCCCAAAATTTGAGCCCTGGATATAATGTACTCCCCCCCCCCCCCACACACACAAAACCCCCAATAAATAATAATTTGGGTTTGATTATTATAATGCACTGCCTGCAGGTCTTTCCCCATCACCTTCTTGCTCAGAAAACTGTGCCTCCACAGGTTTGACAGGTACAATGTTATAGCATACTCTGAATCCCTATCCCTCCTCTGTGCATACTTGTATGCATGACTCACCTGCATTTGGCCTCCAGTTAGTGAACGTATAAACAGTGCCTCTTGGTTTCATTTTCATTTTTTGTTTTATAGATGTGGTAATATTTCTGTGGTTATCTGATACTTGATAAAGGAAATAATTCATGCTCCTTCAACTTTTCTTATTATCATATATGTTAATTTTTTTCCTTCTCTTTTTAGAATCAGAAACACATGTGTGTGTGGAAATGTGATCCTCTTTTGCATTTAGTACTGGATAGCGTATCATGGTGTAATATTCTGATGTACATGTAGAATGGACCAACTTGTAGCATTGAGTGCATTTTGGCAACCCCAAACCAAGCCCAACCAAATAAAAAAGTCGGTTACCGGATGGTCTAAACAGCATCATCACCGCGGTTCAACCAAACCCGCAAAAACGCTCAACCGATGATCAAAGTTTCTGGTTGGGGTCGCTAAAACGCACTCATTGACTCCTTGCAGATGCAGAACGCAACTCCACAAAATGCACATCCGCCATGTCCACCATTCAGGGGGCAATTTCTTTGTGTACATTTTGACTCCCCAAAATGGTGGAAAAGGATAGTTGCTTGCAAGTATGCTGTGCATCGAGCAAGGGGTCAATAATGTGGTAGAACTGTTTTCATTTCAGTTTATTTTTCTTGATGTTCCGGAATTCTAACCCCTCAAAAATCCTTCAGAATCCTCTTCAGGAAGTTACCTGATTGTAGTGGGTTGTCGACTGACAGCCAAAATGTCAGAAGCTTATCACTGGGCCATGCATACCAATCTTATGTATTTGTCCAACCATTTCGGTGTGGCATGACATGAAGGATAGTGGAGGATTGAGGTCGCCTCTTGGCAAGTGGGCCTAGGGAGTACAAGAGTATTTGGATGTAACCCTCCCAAATCCTCCAAAATCCTCTGCTGGAAGTTGTCTGATTGCAGAGGATTGTGGCCCAATGTCAATGCTTATCACTGGGCTAGGCATACTGTACCAATCTTATCTAAAGTCGAACCATTTTGGTGTAGCATGACATCCGGGCTCAATTTCATAGAGCTGCTAAGCACAAAAAAATTGCTTAGCATGCAATTTTTTCCTTGATAAAAACAGGATTACCAACCAAATTTCCACATGATTTTCAGGACCAGCAAACAACAGCTGATTACCAGTAACAAGCAGTATGCAACAAATGAGAATTTGGTTCGTAAACCTGTTTTTATAAAGGAAGAAATTTCATGCTAAGCAAATTGTTGTGCTTAGCAGCTCTATGAAATTGGGCCCCGTGTGGGAGATAGTTGAGGATTGTGGTCAGGGAGTCAAACATGTAGAAGAGTAATTGGATGTAACATTGTAACTGTTTGTACATGTATACCATATCTTTTCAAGTGTACATCCGAAATCCATCAAACGAGTCAGTTGTGTGAATACTTAACTGCGCATATTTGCATTGCTAATCAGTGGTCAATCACGGGTCGACTAAATTGTGCGCAAACGAATTTGTACAGTGTGTAGCCGCCAGTACGGGCATGGCCAATCTGTCATTTTGGAATGTTTTGTGTTATTTCATTTGTACTGTGATTCTGATTTGTAGCTGTAATTTATGTACACAACTTGAGAAAGTATGCAAACCTTTCATGGGGAATGACTAACATTAGTTGTAATGCAATGTGTTTTACATAATTGTAGCTTCATTAAGATTCTAATCTTGAGCTGTGTCTGTATTGGTGGCTACAGCTATGGCGTCAACATGCATTGAGGTATAGGGCATCCTTAGCAATACCCTTAGCAACAGCAGTACATAGCTGTAGCCGCCAATTCGGGTTTGGCCTAACTGTGGTATTTTGTTTTTACCTGTGCCATTTTCTTTTCTCCCGGGGTTTGGAAGCACCCCGCATGCACTGCAACACCAGTGAAAAAAATTTGTGATCTGAGCCCACTTTCATAAGAGCCGCTTAGGCATACAACATAGCTCAGCACAACAAAATGATGCTTACTAGTGTAAGCTTACCAGTCAAAATACCATTTCACATGTAAAACCTCTAACTGGTATCCTGCATTGTTTGCACCTACTACAGCAGAAATCTGGACATACAAGCAATATTTTTGTTTTAAGCATCTCTATGAAACTGAGCCCTGGTCCAAATTTCATAGAGCTGCTTAGGTGGAAAATGCTGCTGAATAATTTTCTGCTCAGCAAAAAAAAAAACCCCAAAACAGGATACCAGTCACAGATTTTACATGTGACATGCCATTTTAGCTGGTAACCTAAGTCTGATAAGCATAATTTTGTTGTGCTTAGCCACTTTTTGTGCTTGAAAGCAGCCCTGTGAAAGCGGGCCCAGATAGTATACTGTGTTCTCACCATTACTGTTGTCGAGTTCCATTCATTCATTGGTGAACAAATTTTGATACTAATTAATTTACCCCCTCCCTTCCCATACCCTTTTTTCAGGCGTCATATCTCGTCTAGGTACCGGCAACCTACCAGACGCCTTGTACATTTTCAATGTCACAGCGACAGACAATGGAAACACGCACACCTCTTACGCAGTTGTAGAAGTCCAAGTGAATGACATCAACGACAACTCTCCAGTGTTCCCAGACTGTGGCACGTATGCCCCAGAGGTATCTGAGGATGCCAGCGATCAGACTTTCGTCATCAAGGTAAGGGTTTTTTTTAATTTAAGATTTACATTTATCCCCCAACAATATCTACAAATGCTTTTTTTTTATAGACCATGCCAAATTTCATTTCAACTTCAAAAAAGAGAGATGAAATCACGAAATTCGTCTCCGCTTTCAATCTATAGGTAACGGCAACGGATGCTGATAAAGGTGAAAACGCAGAGATCCTCTACCGCATCATCGGTTCCAATCTCCCGTTCTCCATCGACCAAGACACCGGCGATATCCATACCCAGGATCCATTGGACAGAGAAACCAACCCGTCTTACGAGATCACGGTGTCCGCTACGGATAAACCCAGCAACACCTTCAGTAACACCGGCTTCTGTACATTCACGGTCACCATTTTGGATGTCAATGACAAGCGACCGGAATTTCCGCTGGAGACGTATGTCGGTGAGTCCAAAGAACCGTGAACATGTCAGACTTTATTTGTGGTTATTGTTTTTTTAATTTTTTGTACAATCAATTTTTACTTGTGAAATTTTTGTGTTTTACTTAAGTGGAACTTGAACAAAGGACCTCTGGATTAATGTACCGGCGCTCTACCAACTGAGCGAGATCCAGCCCTATTTAGATCGGCAGCCTAACTCAAAAATTTGACTCCCATAAATGGCCGACCGTGTTAGTCGACTTAAAAAGGAAAACCACGCAATTTCGAATGATACTTGTGTGGATCACTATGTTCTACTTTAAAATATCTTTCTAATCATATGCATTTTACAACAAACGGTTACAAAGGCTTTTCAAAGACCAACTCAACCGATCCAAGGCAGCGTGTTCCTTTATTCTGACATCCATTTGTGTGTCAATAATACCTTTGATGCTCCGCACATTTTCCAGCGTTAAGTGGTTAATTCAAGCGTCCAATCTTGTATCATTCTCATTTCAGTGTTCCTGAGTGATTCTGCACAAATTATTGACGTATTTTTTACTGTAACGGCGGAGGATGCAGATGAGAATCCCTTAATAGAGTACAGTTTAAACACCGACCAATTTGGTATTAATCAGCAAGGTGGCATATTTCCACTTGTACCTGTGGAGCCGGTAAGTCAATGCTAAGTTCTTTTTTCTTTTACAATTGGGTATGATTGTCTACTAACAAAGACACACTTCCCGAGGTCATATCCTACAAACTTCACAAAATAGTTTAACTTGTAGATGACGCCATCATTAGGCATTGAAATAAATTGATTCTAGTTTATATGCATACAAATTATTATGAATCTCCTGAACTACATTCAGCCTTTTTTTAGAGGTCTTAAAATCAACAAAAGTTACATTGAGATAACTTTACAGAGATGAAATTCTTCCCCCTTTTGATGTTGTTCTCCTTCTTTGTAACTCCTAGCTTTCCGGGTCGACCGTTACTTTTAGCGTAATCGCTTCAGATGGACAAAAGAACAGTCAGAGTAATGTCCAAGTGACCATCGGCACCGACGTTAACCCGCCGACGTGGGATCAAAGTTATGGACCGCTATCAATCCGTGAGGACTCTCCCGTCAATGACATCGTGCAAGCTGTCCTAGCTCGGCCTGCCACCTCGGGCAACTCCATCACGTACGATATCGTGATCGGCCAGATACCAGAGACAAATTCCAACGATCAGTTCAGTATCCTTAGGAGCCCCGGAACCGACGGAGGAAACGTTATCGTCAGATCGCAGCTGGATTATGAGACAACCAAGCGGTAAGAAAAAAACAAGTTTGGATTAGAGTTGTTTTTTTTACCCAATATCCCCCCCCCACCACCCAACCCATGCCATCGTCCTTACTGCCCCTATTGCTGAATGGCCACCTTGTGCGATCTCAGCAAAGTTTATTCAGCAGATTTCCATTTCCAATTTTTTTTTATCGGAATTACTTTCACATGAGGCATTCATGGTTAAGAAATGTTTAGACTTTTATCTGAATTCAGACTGGTTATAGTTTGCCTGGTAAACAGAAAATGCTGTATATTTCTCTCAAAATAAGATAAGTCAGTCTGTTTGATATACTTCTCTACCATTGAGGATACTGTTCCCTAAAGGTAGAAGGAATTTAAACCTCCAGGGGGCACCAATAGGTGGAAATGCCATTATTTCTACATCTAAGATCAGGGGCCAATTTCATAAAGCACAAAAATTTGCTTAGCATAAAACTTTTGCCTTGATAAAAACCGGATTACCAATCAAATTTTCACGTGATTTTCAGGATAAGCAAACAACAGCTGAATACCATCAACAAACAATTAAACAACAAATGGAAATTTGGTTGGTAATCCTGTTTTTTTTTATCAAGGAAGAAATTTCATCCTAAGCCAATTTTTATGCTTAGCAGCTCTATGAAATTGGGCCCTGGATCCCAGTTCCAGAAATTACTCTCATCCCTGATTCATTTAAATAACACCTCCGATATCTGGATGTGAACAGCTACCGTCTGGAGATGCAGGCATACAGTGTGGAGACCCGACTGTCTGCCTTCACCACCCTTGAAGTCACCCTGATCGATGTGAACGATGAGAGCCCAAAGTTCACCCTTGGGACGTACGTTGCTGCAGTCCCAGAGGAGACGGCCAACCCTACGATCATCACCGTCGAGGCATTCGATGCCGACACCACGGCCGCCTTCAAAAGGGTGGGTACCTTTTTTAGAGACACATCTTTATCTGCAAAGATAAAGACAGGTAGTGGTTTTATAGAACCAGTGTTTTATTGGACACAATGATTTCATTGGATAAACGTGCAGTGAAGCTTTCCATATAGCTGTGTTTTGATTGGTTTTGAAGACACAGACGGAATTTTTAGTTTTAGGTGTGGGAGAAAAGCCCCGGAGAATTATTCCAGGGTAACCAACGCAGTTGGGTAGGAACTGAAACCCTACATGTATTCATGGATTTGAACGGGGGTCCTAGAGGTTGAAGGCGAGGGAAGATACCACTAATAATAATAATAAAAATAATACAGAGCATTTATATAGCGCTATACCAAGAACAGAGCACTTTACAGGAGACGAGGACAAAAAAACAATCAAATTAGGATTGGTTGTGGAACAGGAATATCTTCAGGAGACTTTTGAAAACAGGCATCGAAATCGCTTCTCTCAAGCCAGCAGGAAGCTCATTCCACTGACGCGGGGCAGCCATGGCGAATGAGCTATCCCTAGCCCAGGCCTGATAGTTCAAGGAGGCAACAAAGGCAATTGCCTTCGTGCCCCCTAGTCATTGCCTCCGTGCCCTTGAAATACTCAGGGTGCCCTTTACCAAGGAGAAAATGCCTTGGTGCCCTTACCCCTTCCAAAACAAAGCATACAGGCCTGCTAGCCTTCCTTCTAGTTCTTGGAACAGAACTACGCCAACCCAACCACCATCTTTAAGAGATGATTAATAACTTGAGCTTTCTTCCTCAGGTGACGTATTCAATTATTGAAGGTGAAAATTCCAATGACTTTGACATCAACCCAACAACTGGAGTCATAACGACCTCGATTAAATTCGACCGTGAGACGAAGGCGTCTTACGTCTTTCAAGTGTTGGCCAAGGATGGCGCCCCATCTGACATTCCCGCGCTTGGTGGGGAGCCAAACTCAGGTAACAATAGAGCTTAAAACTTTAGTCAAACCTGTGGGTTTTTTTCCCCCTGATGTAATGTTGTTCTGTTGTCATTCGTCTCTGTTTAACATTAAGATTTTCTGAAAACTTGAATTGCCATCACAGGGGGAAAAAAACTTATTTTAGCAAAGTTAAAGAGTTCCAATAGAGGTATGGAATGAATGTGGAATGATGAACGCGTGTAAAATGTTAGGCCCACAACATTCAAAATGCTTCGTTATCAGACCAAGATGACTGTGACAAAATTTTCATGGCTTCTCAAAAAGGTTTCAATTGCATCCCCTGTACCATAGTTTTCATTTATATTGCAAAAAAACCAAACACATCTGTTTGCTGATAAAATGCGTGGTGGTGTCTACTCCTTGAAACATGACAATTAAGCAAAAGGGATTCAAATATTTTGACAGAGCGAGATTGTCCTCACTTTGCTTTTGTGTACAAATTGGGACATAGCAAAACAAATCTATTAAGGGCAATTATCAATATTTTCACAAACGTACAAACCGTATGCTAAGTTTTTTTGTGTTTTTTTCTGTTTGACCTTTTGCTACTTGCATGACTAGTCTGCTTTAAAGGCACTGGAGACTTTTTGTAATTGTCAAAGACCAGTCTTGTCATCACTTGGTTTATCTAAGCACATGCATAAAATTTGAACTGAATTGGTCGTTGAAGTTTAATGGAAGAAAAAAACACCATTGTCCGTTGTGTGCTTTCAGATGCTTGAATTCGAGACCTCAGCTGAGGTCTTGAGTTCAATTCAAACATTTGAGTGTGAAGTTACCTCTTTCTCAAAAAGTACGTTACTTCAGAGGGAGCTGTTTCGCACAATGTTTTATACTACGAACAGCTTTCCATTGCTCGTTTCCAAGTAAGTTTTTATGCTAACAACTTTTTTAAGTAATTACCACTAGTGTACAGTGCCTTTTTAAAGGTACTTAAAATCACCGTTTGCATATCCTTAATAAAACAAAATAAGGATTGACATCTATATCTTTTTCCATTTACAGATCAGGCATCGGTCACGATTAATGTGATCGACATTAATGATAACAGCCCTATATTTGCTGAGAACATGTACGAGAAGTCGGTTCCGGAGAACTTACCTGTCGGGTCAGAGGTCATCATTGTGACGGCAACAGATGTGGACTCAGGTACAGAACCCAGTCTATCCGAATCAACTCTTTAAACATCCCCAATGGCCTCTTATTATCCAGACACAGCTGAATGCGTTGTCAATTTCTGGCGTGTTGTGGCAGAGTGGTCAAGTTTACCGGACCCTGGACTGGTCCTCTGTCTTTATCCGATACAATGATTTCATACCAGTGATTTCATTGGGTACAATGATTTCATACCAGTGATTTCATTGGATACAATGATTTCATACCAGTGATTTCATTGGATACAATGATTTCATACCAGTGATTTCATTGGATACAATGATTTTATACCAGTGATTTCATTGGGTACAATGATTTCATACCAGTGATTTCATTGGATACAATGATTTCATACCAGTGATTTCATTGAAAACAATGATTTCAGACCAGTGATTTCATTGGATACAATGATTTCATACCAGTGATTTCATTGGATACAATGATTTCATACCAGTGATTTCATTGGATACAATGATTTCATACCAGTGATTTCATCGGATACAATGATTTCATACCAGTGATTTCATTGGGTACAATGATTTCATACCAGTGATTTCATTGGATACAATGATTTCATACCAGTGATTTCATTGGATACAATGATTTTATACCAGTGATTTCATTGGATACAATGATTTCATACCAGTGATTTCATTGGGTACAATGATTTCATTGGATATTCCTGCAGTGACATAAGCTTACTGTTACTGTGTCTTGATTGGTCCGAGGTGACGTTTGGCAGCTGCATTTTTGGTTGTCGGCATATGAATCTAGGTCAAAGGTGCATATGGACGGGAATTGACCTTGGCTAGTGGCCACTCTCTGGCTTTATTCATGAGCCTCGAAGTGTGATGTCGGATGTCCAGGGCCCAATTTCATGGCTCTGCTTACCGCCGAATTCTGCGCTTACGATTGTTTATCCCCGCTTACGTGCAAGCGCTGAATTTCTGCGCTAGCCTTGTAAGCGTAGATTGCCTAGTAACTTGAAGTACGCACGCGCAGAAGCCAAAATTCGCCGCTACCCGTGAAATACGCTTGCCGTAAGCACAGAATTCCCTGCTTCCGCAAGCGCCGATTATGTGCTTACGGTAAGCAGAGCCATGAAATTGGGCCCAGGCTTATTGGACCTAAGCACTGTTGTCAGCAGTAGAGTGTGGGTTTCAAATTCTGGTTGAACAGTTCAAAAAACCCTAAAGTATACTTTGCCTTTAAATTTAAACTCCCCCCTTTATACAGTGATGTTTGTGTAGGACAGCTGTACTCTAGGTCTTTCTTTTACAACAAAATTGAGGCAAGCTCCCAGAAAAACTATAACAAATCAGTAGGATTTGAAACTTTGTATGGTGAAATAACTGGAAGTAACACCATGTAAATATCTCTTTTTGAGTAGTTTTTGTTCACCCGTAATTTCAAAGCCCCATAGAAATTGAACACATTGACATCCAACACACCTCATGTTCTTAGATGTTAGCGGCAAGTTGGATTTGGGTCATTTTCTTGTTGTAGAGTGTGCTAACCCATATACACACAGCATATGTTTTGGTTCTGTGGCTTCAGTAAAACTTTCCGAGTTTATGTACAGTGTATACCACTTTGGAAAAGTTTGCGAGCAGTCAAAATAAATTTTACCCGTTATTTAAGCAGTAAGTGCAGTCCTGGACTGTACGACCATGAGTTGGTGTGAATATTAGCATACTACCTCCAAAGATTAAAATGTACTTGTGTTTTTGTTTAAAAAAAAACAGACAGCGTACCTCGATACCTGATCACCGCCAACAACACTCGGGGTGCTTTTGACGTCAACCCCACCACAGGACAGATTAGCATTGCCTCCCCATTGGACTACGAGCTCACGACAGAGTACTGGCTCCAGTACACGGCCAACGATGGGCTGAATGTAGCCACAACGACCATACGAATCATAGTGGGCAATATCAACGACGAGAAACCCATCTTTGAACAAGACGTCTACACTGTTAATGTCCTTGAGGAAGACGATAGTTTCCCAAGAGATATACTGCAGGTAAGGTTTCATTCAGAGTAATTTCAACGTTTCGGTTCTTTT
Source organism: Asterias amurensis (assembly GCF_032118995.1). Classification (NCBI taxonomy): domain Eukaryota; kingdom Metazoa; phylum Echinodermata; class Asteroidea; order Forcipulatida; family Asteriidae; genus Asterias; species Asterias amurensis. Next base: position 18,740,032 of record NC_092650.1, read on the forward strand.
GAGTTTGGTTTGACCCCATTTGACCCACCAACCTTAATTTGGGATTTTTAAATAGTGATACACTTTCGGTACAGAAAAATAAAAAAAGTTCACAGATTTACAAATAATTTACAGGGTTTACAGAAGGTAATGGTGAAAGACTTCTCTTGAAATATTGTTCCATGAAATGCTTTACTTTTTGAGAAAACATTAAAACAATATAAAATCTCGATAGCGAGACTTACGGATTTATTTTAAACGCATGTCATGACACGGCGAAACGTGCGGAAACAAGGGTGGGTTTTCCCGTTACTTTCTCCCGACTCCGATGACCGATTGAGCCTAAATTTTCTCAGGTTTGTTATTTTATGTATAAGTTGTGATACACGAAGTGTGGGCCTTGGACAATACTGTTTACTGAAAGTGTCCAATGGCTTTAATGGCAATAAAGTAGTACCTGGTTGAGAAGCCGACTGAAGTCTGATTTTTAAAATGAATTTTTAACATGTTAGTTTTATTGTATAGACCAATCCGACGCGCACCGGGCGCGCAAGTGTTTAGCACCGCGCCCCATTGCTGGGGTGTACATGTGCCCAGTTTTGTGCACAAAGACATGAGGAAATCATGTTTCTTTTTACTCTTTATGGAAATTAAATGTTTTCCTCAACGAATAACACAATTTCCTTAACAGGACACCATGATATACCAATGTAGATCACTGACCACAAATATTTGCAAAAAAATATAAGCCGAATCATCTTGAAAAAGGTGCTTGTCTTAGGCGAGTTAGGGGTCAAAGACGCAGAAACTGCATAAATGTTGCTAAAATGCATTACATCGGCAAGGTATTTTGTCAGAATTTCAGTATTTTACTTTCTGCTTAATTTAAAAAACTTATCAAGAATGTAGTACGTTGTTATATCCAGCAGCAATGTCAAGGAAATTTCATAGATTTTCAAGGAAGACATTCAATTCCCATAAAAAGTGAAAAGGAAAACGCCCAGCACTTGCGCGCCTGGATCGGTCTATACATCTCCAGAATTAAAACAATCAAACGGTTCTCATAACCAAAGATAGGGTTTGGCTTTAAAGACACTGGACACTATTGGTAATTGTCAGAGACCAGTCTTCTCACTTGGCATATCTCAACATATGCATAAAATAACAAACCTGCAAAAATTTAAGCTCAAGCGGTCGTTGAAGTTGTGAGATAATAATGAAAGAAAAAATACTCTTGTCACACGAAGTTGTGTGCTTTCAGATGCTTGATTTCGAGACCTCAAATTCTAAACTTGAGTTCTCGAAATCAGTTTTGTGAAAAATTACTTCTTTCTAGAAAACTACGTCACTTCAGAGGGAGCCGTTTTTTCACAATGTTTTAATATGCTATCAACCTCTCCCCATTAACTCGTTATCAAGTGAGGTGTTATGCTGATAATTATTTTGAGTAATTACCAATAGTGTCGACTGCCTTTAAGAGAGGATGCTCTCTTCCAATGGGATACTTTTGAGATGCTGGCAATGGCAAACATAATGGTTCATTTTGCCGCTCTGAGTATGTGCGCACATGCTCAGTATTGTGAGCGCGAAGGTCTGGCCATGCACACTACTGGCGAGAACTGTTAAAAAGGACTGTCCGAAAGTCTCCCATTATGTTTTATTAGTTCTACTGCTCTCGGTGCGCAGTTTTCCTGGATGACATTAATACCTAGTTAATAATTTGTACAGGTTTCAGCGAATGATGGCGACGCTGGCGCCGACCAAACACAAATCAAATACTCCTTGGAAGGATCCGGGGCTGGTGACAAATTCACCATTGGCACTTCGACGGGGCAAATCATGCTGAACGCCAAGCTGGACCGGGAAGAGGAGAGTGAGTGGAGGTTTGTCGCTAAGGCAACAGACGCCAACGGTAACGGACTCACCGGCTATGCCGATGTTATCGTTGTTGTTGATGACATCAATGATAACTCTCCGACATTCCCCGATTTAGAGTACCGGGGATCAGTGCCAGAGAATTCAGCCGGAGGTGAGTTTATAAATAGTGGCTTCTTATATAGCGCCCATATCCAACACTCAGTGATGCTCAAGGAGCTTCAACATTCAGTATTTACCTGCAAGGTATGTGAGACTACGTGTGAATTATGGGCCCTACTCCTTTTACATAGCACAATGCAATCAATGCAGCCAATCAAACAAGGAACCTAAACTTCATAAATTGAAAATTTGTTATTACAGGAACGTCAGTGATGACGGTGACTGCCGTCGATCTTGATGACCCAACCACTCCCAACGGCAAGATCGGCTACTCCACCGTCAGCGGGACGGGTACTGAAAATGACGGGGCTGAACTGTTTGACATTGACGGTAACACAGGGGAGGTAACAGTGAGGCCGGGGGCCATGCTTGACCGAGAGACGCAGGACTTTTACCAGCTGGTGATTCAGGCTCAGGATGGCAATGGCGCCGGCGACACAGGTGTGTTTTGGGAAAGTTGGGCCACGGTTGTTTTCAGGGATGTGATTTTTCTTTTTTTTTATATATAAAATCTGCCTTTTTAAACCCCTAAAAAAAAAGTTGGGCCACGATCGTTTTCGGGGATGTGATTTCTCTGTTATTCAAACCGAAATCCGTCTTTTTAAACCTCTACGCCTCCCCCCCCCCAATCATATTTTTGTTGTTTTTTGTTTCATTGTTTTAAAACTTCATAAGAAAATGAAGATAAACCATATGGAACACCCCGATTTGCAGAGTAGGGCTTTCAAACCCAAAGATAAATGTATATAATTTTTGTATGCAATAGTTATGGTTTATTCTTTCACTTCTCAAAAGTGCTTTGAGACTTAAATGTGCTATATAAAAACTGTTCATTGTTAATACTATTATGTAAGCAGGCTTCCTACTACCTGCAAGTTTTCCCACTTTGCCCTCACAGGCTTTCCTGCTTTGCCGAGCAGTATATGTCAAGCAGTATTTTCTGCTTTATGAAACAAGGCCCTAATGATTTGTTTTCATTTTTTTTTTACAGCAACCACAACAGCGATAATCAGCATCAGCGATGAGAATGACAACGCACCCTCGTTTGTGGGTGGGCCATTCGCTGCCGACGCCCTGGAGACGCTGCCGCGTGGTGCCACGGTGATCGAGTTGCCCGCCATGGACGCTGACGTGGATTTCAATGACGTCGTCCAGTTTGAGATCACGGCCGGTAACAGTAACAACCATTTTGCGATCGTCTCCGATCCAGTCACGCTTATTGGCATCGTCCAAATAAATGAGGTAACAAAATTGATTGAAATTGTTATCGAAATTATGAATGTATTGGAAATGAATTGACAACATTTTATAATGCAGTGTGTACCACTGAAAATTTGTATAGAATAAGCCATAGTGCATCTTGGGGGGGGGGGGAGTAAATTTGAATTTGACGAACTTGAGCTGTGCTAAACTCTTACAATACATTCCAAGTGAAAACAGTTATGACGTCAAATTCGCTAGCGTTCACATTCGAAGGAAATATGAATGAACCAGGCTTTAGTGTTTTTGTTAAATCAAGCCCAGAGTGCCTAAATGTACTTGAGCATTAACCAATGCTCTAAAAATACTATTAATAAAAATAGTGGCTTCTTACATAACGTGCATATCCGTCACTCAAGGCACTTCGGCATTTTCCCGCAAGGTATGTGAGACTACGTTTGAATTATGAGACCTACTCCCTTTTTTACATAGCACCCTGTAATGTTTTACATTACAGGGTGCCTTGTAAAAAAGTGTTGTGTCGCATTAGACCTTGTGCATTGATGTCATCCAGCTGGCATCTTAGAGGTAAAACAATGTCGAAACAATCAAAGTGCGCAGATATGTACATGCGGCACACAGGTTTCACCGATGAACGGCCGCCATTTTACCTCTATGTGAGGACACCCTACTGGTATGGCATCATGTACATAAGGTCTATTTAGTTTGAATTCACTGTATTTCAATCAGTTTTCTCGGTATCCCTTCTCGTCTGTAGCCCTTGGACTATGAGTCGTCTCCGCCCTCCTACTCGCTGACCGTCACAGTGTCTGACAACATCAACCCCAGCGCATCGACCACAGTCACCATCACCAAGGTGGACGTGAACGACATCACTCCGACATTCACCTCACCCGCCTACTACCCCTCCAATGTCCTGGAGAGTGTAGTCGTGGGGACAGTCATACAGAGAGTCACAGCAATAGACAGTGAAGCTGGAGACTTTGGTGTTTTCACGTAAGTTCTTTTTGGTAGAACAAAATCTCCCCTGGGCCCAATTTCATGAAAGTGCTAAGCACAACAATTTGCTTAGCATGACATTTCTGCCTTGTTACTGGTGTTTGGCTGTTGTTCGCTTATCCTGAAAATCACGTGGAAATTTGGTTGGTAATCCTGTTTTTGTCAAAGCAAAGATTTCATGCTTATCATGTTTTTGTGCTTAGCAGCTCCATGAAATTAGGGCCTGGTGTCCTGAGCACAATGTCTCAGATCCACTTTGCAGAAGACAAAAATGGTGCTTGGTAAATTTATCTGCTATTGTAGACAAAAGAAGATAAGCTCAAAATAGGGTATCATCCCAAATACCATGTTGTTTGTGACTTGGTTCCCTGCTATCTTTTGCTTACACATTTTCTAAGCATTGTTTTATGCTTAGCAGCTTTGTGAAATTTGCTCATCAGTTTGTGTTTGTGCTAAGCACATTTGTTTTTAATTGCTGTTGGATTAAAATTCTATTTTAATAAAATAAAATAAAAAATAGATATTTGGAAAGGTGAACAAATGTTTTTTAGTAGTATATACACTGTATGAATAATTATTCATAAAAACAAATAAATTCATTTCCTAGTTTGTACGAAGAAAAAAAAAGGCAAAATACATGATCATCCCTTACCCCCCCAAAAAAAACTTAAAAAATCTTAAAGGAATCTTATAAGAATCAAAGAAGTGAGGACAAATCTATAAGAATCTTAAAGGAATCCTATATAAATCCAATAGGATTCTATAGACATTTTGCCTGTATATATTTCTGCATTTTCATACTTGGATGAATGTACATTATAAGTAAATCGACCTTAAAATAAATATTAAATTGTTTATACTTGTTTTATTTAATTAAATATTGAATTATTGTTATTATTGAAATTAAAATATTTCCTTTTTTGTCTGATTTTCTCTGAGAAAATGTATTTAAATTTTCCATCAATAGATTTGCAATTGACCCAGAGACTGATCCGGACGGTCTGTTTATGATAACGGAGCCAATGGGTTCAGGAGCAACTCGTAGTGGGGAAGTTCGAGTCGCCAAAGAGCTGGACAGAGAGACTCAAGCCCAACACAATTTGATCCTCTGGGCCACCGACCTAGGTAAGATTCCAGTTTGTGGTTCTGAGTGGTCTTACACCCGTTGCAGACAGGCACGCCAGAGTCGCGTTGAAGAAATAGATTAGGAGCTTGAACAAATAGATTAGGAGCAACTCTAGGTCGACCCAAAAATTTGTCAGTTTTAGATGGTGAACTTATACATAACATTTACATTAGGTTCGTCTCATAATAGGATCAATGCTTGAAACCAAGGTGCTCCAGAGTCGTTCAGAACGACTGCAGTTGTCGATTTTTCGACTACTAGCGCGCGTTGAGTAGCTCAGGCGTCGAACTGAATTCAGAGTTTAGTTCGGCACGGCTCTGGACCGCCTGTCTGGAATGGGTGTTAGTTCCCGATTGACACCATGCACCTTATTGGTCCACTGACCAATCAGGCAAGGAGCTTGATAAAGCTCTTTGGAAAGATGTGAAGCAGTCACCAAGTTCAGGGTTTACCCTTTAAAGTTTGAAGGAGCAGTTAAGTTGTCATTGTCAATATATATATATCTAAAAAGGGATGCTTTTCAATACTGAACAAGCTAGCAAGACCACTTGCGATAAATTTAAACGGGTCCTCATATGATGTATTTTGCATTCGGTGAGCGGCCCACTATTTAGAGAGAACCTGTAAAGGGAGAAAGGAATAGTCCACATCGTGTCCAAACTTGTGGGTGTGTATTTCTGGTGATGTATATTAATTAAAGTCATTAATTATCCCGAATTGTACCATCTGGGACGTTCATGGTCTACAATAGCTCTCTATGTGTTTTTGTTCTAAGAATGCACACTGGAAAACAATTTTCATGTTTTTTTTTGTTAACGTGACGTTCATATAAGAAATTAAATTGAATTTAATTGAGCAGAACAAGGGTGGCCCAGACCCCTTGAGTAATTCTTCTAAAAGTTTCAAATCCGCTTAAGACACTAGACACCTTTGGTAATTGTCATAGACCAGTCTTCTCACTTGGTGTATTTCAACATTTGCACAAAATAACAAACCCTTTGAAAATGTAAACTCAATTGGTCGACGAAGTTGCGAGATACTAATGGAAGAAGAATTACCCTTGTCACATAAAGTTGTGTTAAATTCGAGACCTCAAAATCAAATTTTTAGGTCTCGAAATCAAATTAAAATATTTTAGTGAGAAATAACTACTTTCTAGAAAACGACGTTACTACAGAGCGATTCGTTTCACACAGTGTTTTATACTATCAACATCTCTCCATTGATCGCTTAACACATTAGTAAGTGTCTATGCTAACAATTATTTTGAGGAGTTACCAATAGTATCCAGTCCTTTAAATCTCATCCCTGTATTAAATCAATGCCTCTTTTTTTCTCCCTTAAAGGTGAACCGCCGCTTAGAGGCACAGCAAACCTCACTCTCGTCCTCGATGACGTCAATGACACACCCCCTCGCTTTGAAGAGTACAACGCCACCATCAGAGAAAATGTGAACACAGTTCAGTTGGTCGTCAAGCTGAAAGCAACGGATGACGACACCACAGGCGCTGATCAGTTCACGTACGAGGTGGTCACCACTAATAACCCTGACACGGCTAAGTTCACCTATGAAAATACAGCCGGTAAAGGAGCGTGCAGTGTTGAATGAAGCAGTAACCTTAGGGTTGTAATAATAATAATAAAACAAAGCATTTATAAGGGACAAAGCAAAAAAAAAAAAAGACCAACAACAAGCCAAAAATAAACAGCCAAGAGGAGCAAATTAGGATGTTCGGGGAATAAAAATGTCCTGAGGAGGCATTTAAACACAGCCAGCGACGCAGCTTCTCTCAGACTTGTTGATAGCGCAAATTTTTGTGCTTACAGGCTTTTTTTAAAACTTGCATGGGCGCAGTATAAGCTTGCTTAACAGAAACTGGTCACCACTCAAAATTCCATAACATTTACATTGTGGCAACTGGTGTCCCACTCCTTTTGTGTTTAGCAACAGTGTTTTCTGCTTTACAACTTTATGAAATTGGGCCCTGGATACACGTTTTCTGAATGGGACCACTCTTGAATTAGTGTTAGCCATGACTTTGATCTCGCAATCAAGTGCACTGACACGACAATACTTTGCTTAATTATTTATTTTATTTATAGCTTCCACAGTGCAAGCGCCCCAATTGAGTGGATAAATATTTCAGTAATGAACAACAAAATACCATATGGAATCTTGTTTGTTCTGAATACACATATATAAACGAATCTGACCATTGATACCTCCGCCCCTTTCCGGATATATTTCCTCTGCAGGTAACACTTTCACTATCAGGACAAAACCAATAATCTTCGACCGCGAAGAGCAGGCGTTCTACACAATCCCAATACAAATCACTGAAAAGTTCACGGGCGGCAACAATGGCAACATTGGCGTCAGCGACGTCATCGTCACAGTTTTGGACGAGAACGACAACCCGCACTTTGGTCTGACGAAGACGATGCTGGTCTATAGTTTTGAAGGTAGGAATCATAGCTCAGTTTCTCCCTTTCCAGACTCCACTGTCATGGCTCTGCTTACCATGGATATTTTACGCTTACTAGAATCCTGTGAGCTGGGCCTAATTTCATAGAGCTGCTTAGCACAAAAATTTGCTTAGCATGAAATTTATTCCTTGATAAAAACAGGTGTACCAGTCAAATTTCCATTTGTTGCACATTGCCAGTTACATGTATTCAGCTTTTGTCTGCTTATTCTGAATATCACGTGACAATTTGGTTGGTAATCCTGTTTTAATCAAGGCAAACAATTCATGCTAAGCAAATTTGTGTGTTAAGCAGCTCTATGAAATTGGGCCCTGATTCCTCTCCAAGTCCCTTTTGCCACTGCTTACTGTAGATGTTCAGTAGAAAATTTATTGGTTTACATTGAAAAAGGGCCTGGATGCTTCGCTTTTGCAAGGGCAAGGGCACCCTATGAGGAAACTGTAAAGGGCACCAAGGCAATGACCAGGGGGCAAGGAGGCATTTCCTAGCGGTGTGCAACATGATAACAATACTCTTGTGGAGTTTTGCGGTTATGGGACATCAACATGATGCTCTTTGCTGGACGGTGTGCATACAAGTGAAGAATTCTTTATGTAGCGGAACGATGATAAATTGGGTGGTAGGCTTGCCGAACCTGCAGTAAAGAAATGAACAAAAAGTGACATTCAGAAATTCTGGTAATACTCTAATTTACAAATCTGGTAGTACTCTAGTGAAACCCAAGATTGGATGCTCAATGAATGTGCTGCACACCTTCCAATCAATGGCTCTGTATTCTATGGTGATCATGTGTTTATGTAGGTTTGGAGAAAGCAACAACAATAACAAGATCACTGTGGTGTCGTGTTTAAGGGGCCATTAGAGAAATCAATTGTGAAAAATTAAATATTGGAAAATCTTGAAGTTTATGGGGCACCAAGGCCAAAGGGGTTGCTGCTCTATAAAACTGGGCTCAGGTTTTTGGAAAGCTTAGGGATGAGAAAACAACAGTTCAGGCCGAGTCACACTGCAGCGATAACGAAAACGATAACGATCATGACGCAAAGAGAACGCATTGTATTGGTTGAATTGATCCACGCAGAATACGCACCTGCTCATTTAACAAATAGAATGCGTTATCTTTGGGTGTGACCCGGCCTTGACATTGTCATAGAGTGTACTCCATGTGCTTTAGCATGCTTGTTCATACCGTGGTTGACTAACTCCCTTTCCCCTCCGTACCTTCCTACATTCATATTGTGCTTTCTGCAGGGAATATTGCCGAAACGCGGATTGGTAGGTGCTTTTGTTTTTATTCTAATCAGAGATACAGGGTGGGTCCAAAAAAAAAGTTGACCGGGATTGGTGATGTTTTACAAAACAAACAAACAAATGACACTCAAGGAACACCTTGCCTTAAAAAAGCATTTGTAACCGTTTGTTATGAAAAGCATATGGTAGGAAAGATGTTTTAAAAGTAGAATACAATGATCCACACAAATGCTTCTTGAAATTGTACGGATTTCCCTTTACTTTGCGAACTAACATGATCGGCCATTTATGGGAGTCAAAAATTTGAATCCCATAAATGGCCGACCATGTTAGTCGACGAAGTAAAAGGAAAACCGTACAGTTTTAAGGCATATTTGTGAGGATCATTGTATTCTACTCTTACGATATGTTCTACAGGCAACATGTTCTTTTAAGCATATAGTTAACAAGCACTCTCTCTCGCTTATTAGAACAAAAGAATGAAAGAAATTGATCATTCCTTAGAGGAGTTATGTCTCTTTTTGTCCAAGGAACTCATTTTGCAAGCTGTCCATGGAATACTTGACAAAACAAATGAATTATTTTTTTATACCCTTTGCTTCTCACTCAGATGATTAGATTCAGTCAAGCATTAACATTAAATGGACAGCTACAAACATGAGTGCTTTCAGTAAAACAGGCATAACTTCTCTTAGAAATTATCAATTTTTTTCATTATTTTTTTACCATAAGTAGGAATGAATGCTTGTTTAATATGTGGATCACTGGGGTTTTGAGTGTCAGTTGTTGTTCTGTTTTTAAATCATAAATCTTGGTCAACTCCGTTTTGACTCGCCCTTTGTTGTGGTCTTCATTCATTTTGATGTTTTGATCGTCTGCATATTTGCACTTTTGTGCCACCTTGTCGGCATTACTCGTTTTCCCATTTCCCTTAATACTTGTTTCATTGACGTATTCTGTAACATGATATGTTCCGCTTGTGTTGGCATCGATACTTTCCTAAGATTGTTATGTTATGAACTCAATAAGGGTGCGTTCGTTTAGCTTTACTGGGTCATCCCCGGTCTGCCCTGGTACGTTCAAATAGCTTTTGACGTCATTCCAGGGGCTCACCCAGGCCAGCCCGCAGTGCCCTGCTTGTGGAGTGGGTCACTTTGGGGCTGGCCCTAGGTAAACGGCGCCACTACGTGAGCGGTGAGTGGTCGTTCGTTTAGCTCTAGTTAGGGGCTCACCCGAGTGAGCACTGCGGGGTAGTACCAGGGAAGCTAAACGAACGAACCCTTAAGATGCCTTATGAGTTATGCATTCAGTGCCATAAAAAAACCCAATTTGTGCCTCCCGCTCGAGTTTAATAACATATGAGCCTTTTCGAGGTATGGTGGCCACTATATGAGTGCACTGTTTGGTTTTGGCGTATACAGACAAATTTACCCAAACCAAATAGTCTTAAAGGCAGTGGACATTATTGGTAATTACTCAAAATAATTATTAGCATAAAACCTTACTTGGTAACGAGTAATGCAGAGAGGTTGATAGTGTAAAACATTGTGAGAAATGGCTCTCTTTGAAATGACATAGTTTTCCAGAAAGAAGTAACTTTCCACGAATTTGATTTCGAGACCTCAAAAGTAGCATTTGAGGTTCCGAAATCAAGCATCTAAACACACACAACTTCGTATGGCAAGGGTGTTTTTCTTTCATTATTATCTCGCAACTTTGATGACCAATTGAGATCAAATTTTCACAGGTTTGTTATTTTATGCATATGTTGAGATACACCAAGTGAGAACACTAGTCTTTGACAATTACCAATAGTGTCCACTGTCTTTAAAGTAATGTGTCCACCATATCTCAAAATGGCTTAATGATGGCAACTGTAGACTCGCGCTGAGTGTTTTTATTTTGCCAATATTTTTTTTAACAAGGGACTGTTCTCTGTCTACCGTAGTCTCAAAGAGAACTGAATGTTTGAACTCTAAGGGCATGTCAAACGAGGCAACTTTTGCAGTCAACTTTTGCAGTCAACTTGGAGGCAACCAACTTCAGTGCATGCTACAGGAACACTTTGGTAGCACACGAGTCAATTTGAAAACATTGTCTTACGATTCACACAAGAAAAATGTTAACAATCGAATGGGAATGCCCTTTTTTCTGGAGATTACCTGTAACTGGTTGCCTGAAATTGCCTCGTGTGACATGACCCTTAGTCTGTAGAGTAATGGAAAGTTAGGTCATGGCTGAATGGGGAACCTTTGGGGCGCTAGGTGGCAGCAGACATACCAGGTAAATCCACAGTTCTTGGTAATGTGCAGATGCTCAGATCTACAGTTGAAATTTACCCTGGGCCCAATTTCATGGCTCTGCTTATCAATGAATTCTGCGCTTACGATCACCACTCTCTGCTTATGTGCAAGCCCCGAATTTCTGCGCTAGCTGTAAGCAGAGAATGCATAGCAACGTGGAGTACACGAGTGCACAAGCCAAAATTTGCCGGTAACCTGTGAAACACGCTTGCCGTAAGCATATACTTCCCTGCTTCTGTAAGCACCTTTTCTCTGCTTAGCAGAGCCATGAAATTGGGCCCTGGTAAGTCTGCTGCTACATGTATCTAGTGTTCTAAAGTCTTCTTTTGGTGGCCATGGCTACCATGGTCACACTTCGAGGCTTGTGAATAATGCCAGATACCAGCCCTAAGCGGATGTACAGACCTCTACAAATGTACCTTTGACCATTGACCTTGCATTCATTTCACTTGGAGATTCACAGTCAATTCACACATTTACATATATGCATTTTGAATAAAACAACACTACATGATGTACACAACATTATGCACACCTTCATTGTATACAGACGGTCCAAAGTGCAAGCTGGCACATGTCAATCACCTTCGACCAATCGTAACACAGACATTGTATCAAATGAAATCATTGGGGGGCCTTAAGACCAGTGCCTGGCTTTGGCTGATGAAGACAGGGCACCAGTCTATGGCGAGGGCTACGACTGGATTGCCCCTTCATCATATTTGAACTAATTTCATTTGAGTTGTGTACTACTAACATAATCACAGATTGTAATAACACCATGTGTTGAGTGCAACAACATGTCTGTGTAGGATAAGTTTTCCCGGCCAATTTCAACAAATATCCATTCATTATGAGACATGCAACTTTTCCTTGGATCAGCTGATTACCATCTTTTTTTTTATCTCAGTTTTACCATTCATAATTGAAAAATACTGTACAAAATGATTGATATTTTCTAATTTCCTCTTTTTGGGTGAAGTTACAGTTGCATGCTTGCATTTTAACAACAGGCTCATTCAATTTCGTTTGAAAATGAATGCTCCGTAACTGAATTTCATCAGTTTGGCATTCACTGATCAAATAAGATCAATCAATATCATTTAATAGACCACAAGACTCGTTCATTTTCATGAAAGCAAACAGCAAGAGCTGGTTTGCCATTCAACTACATCAAGTGTAAAACAAGTAGGAGAATTTCAACTTTAAGAATGGTCAAAGTGTGGTCTTGAATGCCTACGGATAAAATAGAATGACTGAAAAATAATCTGAATGAGAAATAAAAAGGAATTATGTGTGCAGATTTTAAATCAATTGGTTGAGAGTTTTTTCGGCCAAAAGTGACTTGATTTGATTTCAGTGGATGTTTTGTAACCTGCGTTGATGTACTCGAATAGGGTTAAAAAAGTTCCTCTTGTTTTTAAACTATACACAACTGTCTGCCTGTGCTTTTTTTCAGCTGATTTTAATAAAAGCCCCCTCAGTTGAGTTTAAACTAGTTTCATTTGTATGATGTAAACAGGCATGTTTTAATTATGCGTACCTATGACTTGTTAAAATGAACTTATAAACATAAGCAAATTATAGAAACATTGTAAAAGTACTAAACATTGCCATTGATGGTGTGAGCTTCATGATGACTGTGGTACTTAAACTTTGTTTACCTTGCTGTAAAAAAAAAACCCACATTGATATACAAAGAGAATTGAAAACAAATCCATTGTTGAAATACTCAGCAGCACAGATTGCATGATATACCTACGCGTTTTTTTTAGAGTGACGTCATATTTTATCTATTTTTTATCTTGCTACTTTTTTTTAGGAAACATTCCCACTTCTCCAATCGGCTTCGTTGGCGTACAGGATCCTGATACCATTGAGGACAAGACCTACTCAACAAAGAGCGACTTCCCTTCCGAATACTTTCAGGTGAGTGCATTATATGCAAACGAACAAACGAACAAACAAACAAACAAACAAACAAACAAACAAACAAACAAATAAACAAACAAACAGACAGACACTCTACCTGGCATGTCAAATCCTAGCGGTTTAGAGCACCCAATTCAAACTCTGGTGTTTCTGATCAGCAGAGAGTGGGTTAGAGTACCAGTTGTGAGACCTGTTTCCTGAAGCGAGATACTTGTAACCATGATGCTTCAAGGCTGGTTATCTTGTTCTGCAGGACAAATCTTTTCAGAACTGAGAAGTCTCCCTTAAAAATCTGAAAAATCTAATCCGTGGTAGTAGAATAAATAGCAAGACAGTTCTTTAAAGAACAAACTCTACCTGCCAAGTAAATACACACATGGTGTTACCGCCCCCCCCCCCCAAAAAAAAAAAAAACACTGCCAAAACATAGGATTCGAACTGCCTCTAGCTACCGGGCAATCTCGGTAGTCTAGTTGGTAAGACACTGCTCTAGATATGCAAGGGTCGTGGGTTCGAATCCCATCCGAGTAATATGCCTGTGATATTTTTTCACAGGACTTAGGAAAGTACCGAGTGTACAGTGCAAACACACATCGGTGTATGGATAAGTATGTATGGATAAAATATATATATAAATAACCTTTTTCTGGTAAGCATTTGTGAGGTACTACTTTTTGTGTTTAAGAAGCTCCATGAAATTTGGCCCTTGACAGTATAGTTTTGTTTTTCATTGTACCGTCTTCGCTTAAAACCCACAGGTTAACGAGGACACCGGTCAAGTGACCATCCTAGCAGGCACACCAGGTGGCCTGTACGAGTTTGACGTCATAGTGAAGGACACAGGCGAGTACGCTGACGCGGAATCCACGGTCATAGTAGACGTGCGCGACCTGCCAGAGGAAGCCGTTCGGAGCTCCGGCTCCTTCCGCTTCGAAGGTGTGACTGCCGAGGAGCTGATCCAGACGCCGGCTGATGGGTCGCTGAGCAAGATCGACATCCTCAAGGGAATCCTTGCCGAGATCATCCCCGCTAAACCGGAGAATGTGGACATCTTCAGTATCATTAATGTCAAGGGGCAGCCGAACACTGTTGACGTTCGTTACTCTGCTCACGGGTCGCCGTATTACCCACCGGAAAAGATGGACGGGGCAGCTCTGGAGAACAGGGACAGGGTTAGTCTTGTTTTCCCTCCCCTCCCCCACCAACCCCCCCCTCTTCCCCCTCGAGCTCGAGTTTTTTATACTGTTGGCGGCGCCCTGCACGATTTCAAGACTCATGAAAATGATAAATGAAATCAATACTGAAAAACCAGCGGCAAACCAGACCATGTTATGATGTTTTTTACGCTGTCACAACAGGCACAGGATTAAGGTTGTTTATCTTCATTGCTATGCCTTATGCACTGTCTTGTTTAGATCAAGTCGGTAGTGTGATATGACAGTGCTGTTTTGATTCCAAGGCTCTTAAAGGCACTGGTGATCTTTGGTAATTGTCAAAGACCAGTATTCTCACTTGGTGTATCCCAACATGTGCATAAAATAACAAGCCATTGAAAATGTTCATTGGGAAACCTTTTAAAAACTGTGGGAAAGTTTTGAAGGGGCACCAAGGCCAAGACCATGGGCAACAGAGGGCATGGTCTCTAAGACTAAATTTAAGTTAGGAAGAGTTTGGTAAAATCGACGGCTGGACATTCTCACTTGGTCTATCCCAACATATGCATCAATAACAAATCTGTGAAAGTTTTGACTTGATTGGTCATCAAAATTGCAAGAGAAAGTTGAAAGAAAAAACTTTCACATTCACGTATTTGTAAACCTCTCTATTATTGACCAAGTCGGTTCCCTGGTGTAACTTCCTATTGTTCTTTCTGCACTGTGTACAGATTGCGGAAGCGTTGGGCGTGACCATCGGCATGATCAAGATTGACATGTGTCTGATGGAGTCGGCTTGCGAGTCTGCTTGCACCAACGTCCTAGAGATAGACACTACACCCACTGTGGTCAACACTCCTTCAGCCTCCTTCACGTCCATCACCACGCGCACTGTGGCTAAGTGCGTGTGCGGGGCGGACGTCCAACAGCCCGGTCCGTGTGACTTTGACGCATGCTTGAACGGTGGTACATGTAAAGACACCCAGGGTGGGGGACATACGTAAGTTGATTATTTGGTGTTTTTTTTTTACTCTTCATTGGTTTTATCTTTTTCATGTATCACCCCAAAATATGGTTAATTAGTTACTTGGAAGAATGATTTTAAACCTCCCAAAACTATAAAATTCTTGAAAGATGATTAAATCTAAAAATATTTCAATTTGTAAAGACGATTAAATTTTATCGCATAATATGGTAATCTAGAAAGAGGATGTAACCTCAAAATATGATCGACATTTTACCCTCAAAATAGGAACGTTTGGAAGAGGATTGAAATTCTCAAATTTAGAATTTTAATAATTTTGTTGCGCTCCTACAGGTGCACTTGCCCTACTGGGTTCAACGGTCCAAACTGCGAGCAGACTATGCGCGAATTCAAGGACGGCTTCGCTCACTTCGGTTCCCTGCAGCAGTGCGAGCAGACACACACCATGGTGGAGTTCATCACTACGCTACCGGACGGCGTGATACTCTACAACGGCCCCATGACCCCTCTGACCCCCGGGGACCTGCCGAGTGATTATATTTTGATCCAGTTGGAGAGCAAGAAGCCAGTGTTGTACATCAACCTGGGATCTGGAACGCTTAGGATGGAAATCCCTAGCACTGCGGACCTCGGCGATGGCAAGTGGCATCGACTGGATGTCTATCGGGATGGAAAGGTATGAATTTTGTGTGAGGGGTTTGTGTAGCATTGATACAACAAAAGTCCTGTTTCATAGAGTCAACATTTTCCTGAGCAGACCTTTATAAGCCATTGAGTCAAAGGTTTTTTGGCCTATGGTGGGTCAGCTGGTTCCATGTGTGACTTAGCGAGTAGTCCCTCTAGTTCTTTAATATAAATTAGATCTATGGTTAGTATGCACATCTCCATGCTCTACCAGACCAGTATCTATTTACAAGACCATCATCAAAATGAGATGAACTCAAAATGAGATGAACTCGAAGAAGATCTATTTGGTGGCACGGCTGGCTTCTGCGTAAAGCGCCCGCCTCTCACCAAGGTGACCCCGGTTTGCTTCCAGGTCGGGGCCATATGTGAGTTGAGTTGTGCGGTGGTTCTCTGCTGTGCCACAAGGGTTTCCCAGACTATCCGGTTTTTCCACCCTCAGGAAAAAATCAAACACTTTCGATCTTGGCTGTGCTCTGTGGTCATAATGGGTTGATGTGGCTGGCAGCTGATTGTGCCCTTGCATGCCTGCTCATCGAACACGTTGTAGCCACGTTCTTCGCAATTCTGCTCTAGCTGCGAGTAATGACGATTAGCCCCCCAAATTATTATTATTATTATTATAATTGTGTTATGTCTTAAGTTCACTTTGATACTCTTGCAAGATAATTGCCACATTCACAATAAAAAAAATCACAGAAACCTTACACATCGAGGTACTTTAATTCAATTGAATAACAATTGGAAGTATTAAACAGGCTTAACCGTTTACAATGTGCTGTCTCAGAAATCTTGGAATACATTTATGTGCCCATATTTTATGATGTCTCGCTTATAACATTAATTTTCTCTTCATCTCCTTTATCGTGATTTAGAGCGTTGAGTTCATGCTGGATCGTTGTAAGAGTGCAAACATCACAGAGGCCTCCAGTTCCACCATGCAGCAAACTGACGATTGTAAAAGCACAGGCGTCACACCCGGAGATAACAAGTCAGTATACACCCTTGTCTGCTCTCAAAGAAAATAAACCATGTTTAATAATAATAATAATAATAATTTGGGGTTGAACTATAGAAATGGAACCCTGGACAACGCTGAGCTCGGCCACCCTCTGTGTCGTCTGTGGATGCTGCGTATCGATACTGCATGTATGGCAAAATCATCATCGCGTGACACGGGTGCATGGCAAAATGGCAAGATGACAACGCTTAAAGACCGTTTCTTCATGATTTCATTAGTTAACGTTAATGACCTCTGCTGTATGGCAAAGCCTGTTACCATACTCACTTTAAAAAAGGTGTATGCGCACCCATAAAAATGGTCTCAAGAGGAAATCACACGCACAATGATGCACTCGGCATTGTCCGGGTTCTTTTTCTATAGGTTGAACAAAGACAAATTGACTAGCGATGAATTTCAATAAACGACCTCCGGTTTAACTCCCATGCTATACAAACTGAGCTATCTAGCCCTAAGATAGAGAACCAAATAATATTCTGTATCTCTGATGCAAATTTAACATCTATTAGAAAGCTACAGAAGTTATGAACAACCTGTTCTTTCCCCTTCTAGGTTTCTCAATGTCAACACACCCCTTCAACTCGGCGGGGTGGACCAATCCTCCGCTTTTACCTACCCTAGCGAGATCACCTTCGGGGCTGGCTTTGACGGCTGCATGAGAAACGTCGAGCAGGACGGCGCTGTGTACGATCTCCAGACCCCCGGGAAGACCGTCGGCACGGAACCGGGATGCTCCCGTTTGGAATGCGGGGAGTGTAACAACGGGACGTGTGAGGGAGACTTCAACACCTTCGTCTGTCTGTGTCATCCAGGCTTCATGGGAGATGTGTGCGATACATGTAAGTGATACTTTCAAATTGCTTCACCCCCCCCCCCCCCCAAAAAAAAAAAAAAAAACCCTCTCCAACCCCACACAAAAAAACTACACAATCAAACTAGAGTAAGTAGGATTTGAAACTTTGCATGGTGGAAGTATAACTAGGTGAGGTTTGCGGCCGCACCCTGTGTAAACCTCTTTTGAATAGTCAAAAGGAAAAAGCGAAACGTTGAGTTGTCGACCATCGGTTCTTTTCAGAACCCACACTACTCAAAAGAGATTTATACATGGTACTACCGCAAACCTCACCTAATCAAACAACAGCAGTTTGAAGTTATTTTTGAAAATGGCCAACATTAAATCAGTGTATAGAAAAATCTCCTGAAGGGAATCGAAACGTATCAAATTCTATTTGTTTTGTTACGATCTTTCTTTCTCCACAGCAACCCCACCTTACGACTTTGCTACTGACAGTTACGTCAACTACCAGCTACTGCCTGCAGCCCAGCTGGACAATCGCATGGGTGACTACCAAGTGACGTTCCGCACACGGATGAAAGAAGGTCTGCTGTGGATGATCACCAACCAGAACGGCTTGGAATTCACATCTATAGAGGTAAGAGATAAGGAATTTACATTCCCGACTGATTATTAGCAGCGAAGCTCAACAAAATTATGCTTACCAGTATTAGGTTACCAGCCAAACTACTATGTCACATGTGCAATTTGCGACTGGTATCTTGCTTGTTTTTTTGCTCAGCAGAAAAAGTTCCAAGCAATATTTTTTTCTCAGGCAGCTAAGCACAACAAAATTGTGCTCACCAGAATAAGGTTACCAGCAACATAACCATGTCACATGTAGAGTTCGCGACTGGTATCCTGCTAATAGCAGAAATGTGTTGAGCACTGTTTTATGCTGTATGAGTTTGGGCCTCTGTGTTAATTTGGCTGCTTTAAAAGGGTTAATCTATTTTCTTTAAAATACCTAGATTTTCCAAGTTTCTTGAGTAATAAACAAATTGTCGCCAGTCCTTGCAGAATCAAAGTGGATTTTAACTTTCCCCTTCTCTCTCTCTCTTCGCAGTTGGTCGATGGCTTCGTCAGGAGTCGCTGGAATCTGGGCGACGGGGAGAAATCCGTCCACCTTGACCAGTACGCCGTGGACGATGGGGACTGGCATACGGTTCGCCTGGAGCGCTTTGATTACTACATCACGGTGAAGATCGACGGCGGTGGCGGCGTCAGACAGAAGGAGAACCATGAGAGTCTGTACAGCAGGCTGGAGGTCGATCCTAACAGTCTGATTCTGGGAGCGTTTGTCGTCAGGGTGGTGGAGATCTCCCAAGATTTTATAGGTAGATATTTATCAGTAAATGCCAAGTTTCACGAAAAAAAAACCTTAAAGGTCTGGGTTCTTTTTGTAACACAAAATACAATGTCCACAGACTTACATTAAACTTAAACAATAAAAAAATACTGGAAAGCTTCCCTTAAAATATTACTTGCTGAGGTGCTGTAGCTTTTGAGAAATGAGTAAAGAAATGTCAGAAAAATTATGTTCAGCTCAGGAGACAAAAATTATTTTAGCATGTACAACTTATTTACTAGTACTTCAAGGGAAGCTTTCTACCATCATTATCTTCAAACCAAAACAGTAGCTCAATATTTTATTTTAATTTTTTTCCTTTGGGGGGGGGGGCTAGTTGTTTCAACCAAAATTGGTTGAGAAAATTATAGGGAAGAAAACTTAACACAACAGAGTAAAAAGAGTTAGTTCAAGTTGATCTTTAACATGACTTTAACGAAATTACATCATTCCTCACAACACAGGATGTATGAACGATCCTCGCATAAACAACTTCTATCTGGGATTCTCGGGATCAACGGCGTACGGCACAGCGACCCCATCCAATGGTGTGACCGAAGGCTGCTCAAGTTACGACCCATGCTTGAGCAACCCCTGTCCAGCGTCATACATCTGTATTGACCTGTGGAGGGAATACACTTGTGGGTAAGTATCTGTTTATATAAGGGCGTCTTAAATAGCGCTGATACTCGTCACTCAGTGATGCTCAAGGCACTTCAACATTCAGTATTTTTCATGGAAGGTATTTGTGGAGCTTGAAGTATGAGACCAATTCCTTGTGGTTTACAAAGCACTGTGGCGCAATATGCAGCCAATCAAAGCAGGAACACTGGGGCAAACCCCTTCTCTTTCCAATAGGTGCGCTGGTTTCTGTTATGTGTGTTACACAACGCCCGGGGCCAACGGCTTTACCTCCTATGGGAAGGACACAGTAGTCATGGTTAAGTGTTTTGCTCAAGGACTTAAACCCGCACTCTGCTTATCAGAACTATCGAAGTCCAGTGCTCTTATCCGCTAGGCCAAGATACGCCACGAGGTCGCATCAGTGTAAGGCAGAGCTGTCATCTCTCCAAGATTCTGCAGAAAATTCCCTAAAAAACAAACCAATCTTTCCATGTTTTGGAAAACCCCTGAGCCAATCTTATCCCCTCAACCTTTAACTTGTGATTTTGATTTTCCTTTGCAGATGCCCAGACGGCTCCATGGAGGACGAGGCCAACGACGTCTGCATACCCGTCGACGAGTGCCTCAGCAGCCCATGCCTGAACGGCGGCAAGTGCGTGGACCTGGTCAATGGGTTCAGGTGCGACTGCTTGGATGGGTACATCGGGCAGAGATGCGACACCAAGAAAGAGGCCATCTTCACCCCGCTGGGTCTAGACCTTGGAGCCATTCTCGCCATGATTCTCTGCCTCATCATCATCATCAGTAAGTAGTTCATATATATTTGGTTTGTGGTAACACCATTTGTGCACCATCTCAACATTTCGACTTCGCTTGCTCTATCTAGTCATCTCCCGGAGATTACTAGTTTCTTGACGATGACTAGAGAAGGGTTGAAACTTATATAGAACTCACTCCGCAGTATGGAGGTTAATGACAATCTACCAAAAAAAGCTGAAGTCTCGAAGTCAAATTTTAGTGGAAAATTACTTCTTTCTCGTAAAACTTTGTAACTTCAGAGGGAGCTGTTTTTCCACTATGTTTTATACTATCAACAGCTCACCATTGCTTGTTACCAAGTAAATTGTTAAGCTAACAATTATTTTGAGTAATTACCGATAGTGTTCAGTGCCTTTAAGGTTGATATGGCATATTACAGATTATTATCATTATTTATTACTTATTACTTATTATTATTATTTTTATGAATATTCTGCTACCCTTAGTACTGCTGCTTGCGTTCGTCCTCTACAAGCGAAGTCACGATCAGAAGCAGGCCTTGGCCCTCGCCATCGACCCAGACGACGACATCCGGGAGAATTTCATCAACTACGATGAGGAGGGAGGCGGGGAGGAGGACCAAGACGCGTATGATGTGAGCACGCTCAGGAAACCCATCAACCCGATCCCGATGGACGATTACATCAAGCCGCCTGTGACAGAGGCACCGCTGAACAGAGCGCCAAGAGCCCCTGGTAAGTTTTTGGCCTTGTTGGTGCCCAAGTTCATTCCATTTATCTGAGTCTTTTTCTGATGTTTTAGACCTATGATACTAATGATTTGTGAGGATTTCTTTCAGGGATTCTTGCCTTCAAATTATTCCAGCCTGTGAAAACTTCTTTGAAATTGAAACACCTTGACAGTTTGTTGACATTGTCTCGGCAAGAAGACACTGATTTCTGCGAAAATAAACTTTCACTTGTGACCTTCATTCAGACATGATATTCTCCCTACTCAAATCTGTGATTGAGTAGCCTGAAATGTCTGTTGGAGCCTACACCATGTGTACATGTAGGTCACCCCTACTTGATAGAATATTCCTACGCTCTTTATTTATGATGTTGCTAAAATGACAAAAAAACAATCTATTACCCTACTGTTAAATCTGTGTATTTCCAGGTGACGATCCCAACGTCGGTGACTTCATCAATGATCGTCTGAAGGGTGCGGATGACGACCCCGACTCCAACGACACCATGAGGGACTTTGACTATGAGGGTGAGGGTTCCTCAGCGGGCTCCCTCAGCTCCCTGAACAGCAGCAGCTCAGACGGAGATCAGAACTACGACTATCTCAACGACTGGGGACCGCCGTTCAAGAAACTTGCCGATATGTACGGCGGTGGCGAAGACGATTAGAAAAATTGCGTCGTGTGTTTGTTTTTTATTTACTTGCAACGTTTTTTAAGGAGGTACTGCTTTTATAGAATTAGGATTGTCAATTGAAAAGTTTACAACCAGCTAAAATAAAAATAAAAGGTAAAAAATTGATTTTGATGACGGAACATATTTTGCCTTTAGCTCTTATTAAGACACTTTTAAGAACAGTGTTTCAGGGGTTGTAAAAAACTTACCCCATTTTGAAATTTGTGTCGATGATGAAACTAACATTTTCCAGCAAAGCCAAAGATGTGGCTGATACTTTGAAATGAATGTCCCAGGATTTCTTGTCGACACAAATGTCACTTTTTTTTCATGGCTGGTTGTAGCGTGTACTCCCTTATCAGGAGTTCTCGATGATATCATTGTACAAAGCAAGATTGATGTAGATTAAACTAAAAAGAATTTCATGTGTCCTGCGCCCTACTAGAAGAATTGCAACATTTCGTGAAAGATAAAAAATTTCCAATTTGAAAAAGGAACGAGCCTTAAGCGATGAGAGTTTTGATGCTGGCGTAGTTATTTTCTATCATGTGAAGAGTACTATCTGTTCTTTGTAAATATGTTTAGTGACTGTTTGTTTTACGGCTATATACCCTTTATGGTGCAGCAAGTTTATGTGTAGTTCCATAGACCATTTCGCAAATAATCATTTCGCAAGGGCTAACTGTTGATTGAGGTGCATACTGGTCTAGCTATGACCAAACTTGATCACTAGCTAGACCAGCAAGTACCAAGTATTTGCATGAAGGTCTATACAAATAGGCAGGCCGATTTACAGATTGCGGGAAGAAAAATTAGCCAGGCCCTGCTTTAGATATTGAATCAGTACTATAGTTGTGATGGAGAAAAAAACCGGAAATTTAAATCTTTATGTGGAAAAAGTCAACCTCTGTGTGGACTATAGAGGGCAGTATTTATGCCAAGTCTAGAGCTATGTTAGGATAGAGTTTCAAAGTTGCAGGTACCAGTGCCATTGTACAATGGGAATATCGTGAAAGACCACATAGTGCAGTGAATATTGTGTCTTTGGGGTCCAAGTTGACAGAACTTACTCTTAAGTTCTCTCCCAATTTCATGGAGCTACTTAAGCACACACAAAGTAGCTAAGCATAAAAAACTGCTTACCAGAGTAAGGTTGCCAGCCCAGCTACAATGTCACATGTACAATTTGTAGCCGGTATCATTCCTGCTTAGCAGCTCTATGAAATTTGGCTCCGTACAGAGGGAGAGAAAGAGAGCTGTGACCACAGGGTCTCCAAAGATGCTAAGCATCATTCACTCTGTGAATTTGGTTCTTTGTTTCCCGTAGCACAGTTTCACTGAAGCCGGACATGTCCAACGTGTACAGCCAAGGTCCGAAGTTGTTTAGCACTAAACGGGCTTAGCAGATATGGGTTACCAGTCAATACCACATG
This sequence comes from Asterias amurensis, assembly GCF_032118995.1. Lineage (NCBI taxonomy): Eukaryota > Metazoa > Echinodermata > Asteroidea > Forcipulatida > Asteriidae > Asterias > Asterias amurensis. Next base: position 18,763,634 of record NC_092650.1, read on the forward strand.
CGACAAACTGTTCGTGGTTGGTGCCTTGGTAATGTTTGCTTAGATGAATTTTTCAAGCAATATCCTTCAGCGGAACAGCTTAGTGGAAATTGGGCTCAACAATTTGTAACACTGTCCTTCCATGGCTCTCTGTCCAAGTTAAGACGCAGTCTTCTTTGTGCCAAGCACACGGTTGTTTTAATGATGTATCATATTTTGATAGTTTGTAGAGTAAATATAACCACCGCCCCCAGTGTTGTCATTAGGACAGTTTGTACCCAAGTGTTATCTTGTCGTTACGTTGGCAGTCCTAATGTTAAGGATGATCTCAAGGGTATGTTGTTTCTGTGAAGGCTAGTCTGTTGTTGTTTTTTCAAATTAGACAATAAAACAACTACATGCAGTAGATGTTACATTAAATACTCATTATTTTACACAGATAGTTTTACACAACATTGCAAAAACAAAAATGATCCACAAACTTCCAGCGAGTAAAATATTTTTTGGGAAATCTGGACTCAAAAGAACGTGCATTCAAAAGGCATGTACAATACTTTGTAAATAACTAAGAAAGCAGATCATTCAAATTAAAAAGCGTGTATCCAAGAGCAAGCCTAATATGCTTTTTTTATTTTATTATAAAGGAACATGTTGCCTTGGAACGGTCGAGTTGGTCATGAAAAGCCTTTGTAACCGTTTGTTATAAAATGCATATGGGTAGAAAGATGTTGTAAAAGTAGAATACAATGATCAACAAACATGCCTTGAAATTGCACGGTTTTCCTTTTACCTCGTCAACTACCACGGTCGGCCATTTATGGGAGTCAAATTTTTGACTCCCATAAATGGCCGACCGTGTTAGTTCGCACAGTAAAAGGAAAACCACCCAATTTTGAGGCAAATTTGTGTGAATCATTCTATTCTACTCTTAAAACATCTTTCCAACTATATGCAATTTATAAAAGACGGTTACAAACGCTTTTTATAGACCAACTCGTCTGATCCAAGGCAACGTGGTTCAAGGACACTAAGGCGTTTTTCTCCTTGGTAAAGGGCACCTCTATGAGGAAACTGTGAATATCTGTGAGAACATTTCTAGGGGCACCATGGCAATGACCAAGGGGCATGGAGGCGATCGCCTCTCTGTGAAGTATCAGGCCTGCAAGAGACATCACTGTGGCAGAGGCCATGTCAAAAATTATGGTTACAGCCATGGGTGTAGTTGTATAACACACCAAGCATTGAAGCAAAGCAGCGACACAGCCACAGCTGCCAATTTGGACATACCCTATAAAACATTGTGAATGAGAGAGGCCTAAACTTGTGGATAATACAGACATTTCCTTGTGGATAAGACAGGCCTAACTCTGATTGAGTGAAATAGAAGCTCTCTAGGGTCTGTGTTAAAAAAAAGGGGGGGGGGAAAGAATTGTAAGAATGGGTTCTTTGTGTTTGTGCCTTCTATTGTGCTGTACAAATGCAAGCTCTATTGCGTAGTGGATGATGGGGTGGAATTGTTTAGTGGGCAGGCAAAATTGTATAGAGCCCCTGGATGTCATTTCGACCTTATTATTTTGTTGAAGTGTTTGAAACTGCGTGGTGTTGCTAAGGCGTCCTATTCTTCAATGCATGATGATTCGGCAATCCAGTCGTAGCTGTAGTTCCTAATTTGGGCACGGCCTAAGTCTGATTTTTTGTTCATTTCATTAGTATGTTTTACTAGTCAGGGTACCATTTAGAGTGTAAGATCAATACAAGCAAGTGTGATGAGGGAGTTTAAATAAGAGTCTCGGTACCGGACTCTGGTTTATAATACATTGGACAAATTTACACAGATTTTACAGTATCAATATTTTTTTAAATTGTTGTTGAATGTCACTTCAATTGGTTAATTTTTGGTTTTTGCTCACTTTATTTAATTAGAATGACTTGCCTGTAATTTGATTTGAAATGTTTTCCCGTGTGGGATGTAGGAGAGTATGGTAGCTATTTTGTCATATTTTGTTTGTTTGTAAATATTTGTTTTTTGTAGTTTTTTTTCTCTGTCAACAAAGTTTTTCATAAAGTTTTCAGATATTTCCTGGACACAACTGTTTGTTAAGACAAATGTTTCCCGAGGGACCAAGAACAATGCTATTATCTAAGGGAATGTAACTTAAAATGCAAACCGTTTTTAAAGATCTCGTAGGCGTTTTGAGGTATGCCACGCCTTTATGTCAGAGTGTCATTTTGAGGAAATTACAATTATCAGCAGTGGTCCAGTGAACACTGAATGTATAAATTGCGTCATCATTTTATTTTATTTTTATTATTATTTTAAAATTTTTGGTCATGGCGCATAGTTTTAAAGATATCAACATTGCGTTTGTTTATTTGTTTGTTTTTTGTATAAATCTCTCATTTGTAGAAATAAATTGCAATAGGACTTTAAATACTAGTAAGTAAAGTAAGGAATAAGCACTCAAAAAAATTATTCGCACACTGATAGGATTTTTAAAATTTATCGAGGAAGGGTAACTTTTTCTTTAGTAAAGTATGTTTTCTTTTGACTAATATTTGTGTTTGGAAAATTCCAGGTACTATGTAATTGTTGCACAAGGCGGCGTAAACTCGCCCAAATTAAAATCAAGCACCCTATTTGAAACCACACATCCCATCAAAATCCAACTGCAAGTTTACAAATTAATGCTTTACATGGGATCAGGAATACCACTATAATCAGAGTCAAACATTTTGTGTTTCCAGTTACCATATTATGGTTTTGGATTTTAAGGTAAAGAAATTAGTTTGACTACTTTCTTCAAACGTTCTAGCAGTACTATGTACGTAGCCTGTTTGTTTAAATATTATTTATCTGTTTTCAAGTACTAGTGTGAATGTGAAAAGACTGTTCTTCATTTTATAGATGCTCATAGAATTCACCTTTTTTCTTGTCGTTTTCTTTTTTCCTTAAAATTAGTATAGCTGTTTCAAATTGCTTACTATTTACATAGGGCGTATGATATAAATGCAAAAAGATTAGTAAATGGCCTGGCATTTTGAGTTTTTTCGAAGGCTAAATGACAACACAACACATGTAAATGAGTACACATGTACTTGTGTACCAGAAGCCGTCAAGTAGACAGAAATAAAAGGAGAGGGAAGTATAAAGCACAAAAGGGATGAACAAAATTTAAATCGTTGTTCATAGTGTGGGAGCCGTGTATAATATCAATGTACGCATGAGATTGATTGAAACAAGCTGTAGGTAAATATTTAGGGAAAGGTACAACCTCTTTGATGGAGTAAACTATTGCAAAAAGATTCATTTGAAAATACTGTCTTTGTTTTTTATATTTTAGTAACTGCTAAGAGATTAATTAATGCTAATATTTTGTAAGTGAACGATTATGGCATAAGGGGTAACTCTCCATTTGTAACTACATTTTTTTAAATTTTTGTTTTGGTTCGAATAAAAAAGAAATTTCATGATAAGATCGTGGAGCATTAAGTGGTACATTAAGACTTTTGAGACGTTAGTTGTCAGCGCCCATACTGAGTGTTGAGAATAATTGAAAAAAAAAAGGACTGGTGAGTGGGGCGCCCTCTATTGTCTCACAAGTCTCGGTAAACTGTTCAAGACAAGTGTGTTTGATGCCAAAGCGCTTTTTTATGTAGAGGAGAGCATGCAGCAAATGCGCAGTTTATTATTGTTCAGTGCGTATATTTCAGAATTGTTTCAGAATTATTTCAGTAAATTTTCTACTTGGATTATTATACGCAAAAATATGTTAGGCTTTTTTAAAAATTGTATCTCCACGCTGGTTTGCATATGGAAATAAAGTATTTCACTCTTAATTTTGTTTTTTGTGTGTTATTCTGTTATTGTGTGATATTACTTATTATTCCATTATGTGGTTTTTTTTGTAGTTGCATGAAATCTTTGGGTTGAGGAGGTGGGGGGGGGGGGGGTTAGGGTGTGCATTTATGTTGACCACTTGAAAAGGATGCCATCGCTGAGGTCAAGAACAATAGAAATGTTTCTCTGTGTACGCTGTTGCAACTCCTGGCCAATGAGAGTTTATTACCTTGACAAAGGGCCACTGTGAGTGGTGTTTGAGCTTGTGATGGCATTTATGGCGGGAAGGGGGGGGGCAGTATTCTTCCTTGGACTGTAGAGGGATTAAGCTTTCAATCAGTCAATGCCACAAACTATGTGAAACATATGAGTGCAAATTAACATCATAATATGGGATTGTTTATAATGTCACCTCTTGTAGCTTCAGTCAAAAAGTTATCAACAGTTTATACACCCCCCCCTCCCCAGCCCCGCCCGCACAAGTCTGCCCATTAAAAATTAGAACAGCGCCCTCTGTAGGCAACGCGTTGCTATTTATTCGCCATTTGTAAATGGGGTTTTGGAGAGAAAGCAAGTCATTCCTTTCACGTGTGTGTGGATGGCAATGGTAGTTTGTCAAGAAAGGGAATCTGTAAACTGCAACTAAATTTGAACATTTTATAGAAGACGGGATGGCACTCCCTCAACTCGAAATCAACAAGGTGGTGGTTCACCCATTGGTGCTCTTGAGTGTTGTGGACCATTTTAACAGAATACGAAATCAGAAGAGAGTTGTCGGTGTTTTGCTCGGCGCCTGGAGAAAAGGAATTCTCGACGTATCCAACAGTTTTGCCGGTTTGTTTTGTTATAAACCTTTCTTTTTTTTGAAGTTTCAATTTAATTGATTCAGTTACTTAAAACAAATGCTTATTATTATGTATATGAGTTGTAATAATTGCAGACTTTCAAGATGTCGGAATGAGAAAAAGGAAGGCTAAACTTTGCTACACCACAAAACTGGACAACGAAATCTGTTATTAACTTTATTAACTAATAATATTTAATAAGTAGTACTAGCCAAGGCCTATAATAAGTATAATAAGCTCTATGCATGGTGGGACATAATCGTTGAGACAACCATTAACACTCGGTTAAAGGCATTGGATACTATTGGTAATTACTCAAAATAATTATCATCATAAAACCTTACTTGATTACGAGTAATGCCAATGGGGAGAGGTTGATGGTATAAACCATTGTGAGAAACAGCTCCCTCTGAAGTGACGTAGTTTTCGAGAAAGAAGTAATTTTCCACGAATTTGATTTAGAGACCTCAAGTTTAGAATTTGAGGTCTCGAAATCAAGCATCAGAAAGCACACAACTTCGTGACACAAGGTTTTTTTTCTTTCATTATTATCTCGCAAATACGACGACTGATTGAGCTCAAATTTTCACAGGTTTGTTATTTTATGCATACGTTGAGATACACCAATTGTGAAGACAAGTCTTTGACAATTACCAATAGTGTCCACCGTCTTTAACAATAACATTGATTGAGTGAGCAGTGGAGGGCAATCTTTAACTTCATGTGTTTTATTAAGGCAAATTTTAACTTAAAATGTTTTAATTTAACTTTTGAGTTTGTTACGGACAACAACCGACTCCTGAGCCATGATGAACTACACCATGATGTAACTATTTGTTAGTATAATAATGTTAGTGATGTGCAGTTCCCCTGTCTTCTTTGGCTCTTTTGTAAACATGTGATGTCACTAGACCCAGTAACTGGGGCGCTGTACTCCTTTTTTTTAATTTTGACATTTTCGAAAAAAGGAGTGCAGGTACGACAGAAAACGTCAAAATTCAAAAAAAGGAGTACAGGGTACGACAGAAAATGTCACAATTTGAAAAAAGGAGTACAGCGCCCCAGTTACTGGGTCTATGATGTCACATGGTCTATAGGATTGGAACTTAGGAACCCATTTTCACGATTGTTGTTGATAATTTCTTCCTTCTTGTTTTTTTCAGTCCCCTTCGATGAAGACGACAAAGACAACACAGTATGGTACCTTGACCATGACTACCTAGAAAACATGTATGGCATGTTCAAGAAAGTCAATGGTAAGATAATATCCAGACGAAGGTTGTGTCCGAATTGCTAGCTACGGTAAGGTGCCCCTCCAAAACCGTGTGTGGAGAACCCTGGTCATTGCCCAGCAGTCTAGCGCATCAAATTCAAGTTGTGGTGGCCGAGTCATCACGATGTGGGTTTGAATCTCGATCCCTGCACTTGTGTCCTAAGCAAAGGCACTTAACTGTAATTGTTCCTTGGCATTTATGTCCTAACTTGTGGACTTTGGCAAAATAATAACGGAGTAGAAGGCCCAAGGCCAGTGGCTTTAGTTTCTGGCCAGTAAACTCACAGCCGGACAAGTCCAGTGGTCTTCCATGTTTCTGTTCAATATCTTTAAACCATGTTCAAGTGTTGTGTTCAAGCCGAGTAAATATCTTCCAACTCTTGCCAAGTATCAAAGTGTACTTACCCACAAGACAAAAAGAAAACTCTCCTCTTAGTTTTAGTTGAAGAAAAAAAAAAAGTTAAAAAGTGAAAACTGTCTTCTCCTTTTTTAACTGTATTTTTTACTTAATATTGATTCTGGTCTTGTTAACATAATCCAGCCAGACAAGCTACATTGTTCATGGGGAAAACCCTGCGTTTCTTCCAGTTAGGTACAGTCATGGAATGAAACGAACTTATTTTGCAGAAATTTTTCTCTGCGCCATCTCATGGCATCAACCATTCATTATGATTAGCTGAATCTCAAAATTGAACTCATTTTAAGGTTCAGCAACACAAACGCCTTGTTTTTGTGATGTCACCAAAAACTGAGTTTCTCGTTTTGATCCTTTTTAGCACGAGAGAAGATCGTTGGTTGGTATCACACAGGGCCCAAGCTCGGTCAGAACGACATTGCAGTCAACGAGATTATCAGGCAATACTGCCCAAGCTCGGTAGGTCAAAGGGCAAAATGTCAGCACACAGTTGCTTAGCTTAGAGTGTTAATGCTTACCAGAAATGATTGATGTATGGATTTACTTTGTTTTCATACTTTTGTATTAAATCACAAAATATACATATTGACAAGGCAAATGAAACAAGCAGATGTCGTTATTAGACAAGAAGCATCTTTACCTATCACAAGTTTTTTAATAAGTAGCTTTGAATGAAATTACATCAAAATCAATACCAATAAATTGGATAGGATTAAATGATTGATTGATTGAAACAACAACATACGCCCCAATATAATGGAATAAAACATAGCGTCATGGTATAACATCCTTGTTGTGTAAGGGGGGCTAGTGCCTTTTCTGCTGGAACAGTCTTCCAATATTGGACAACTCACCAGGACCCAATTTCATAGAGCTGCTAAGCACAAAAATTTGCTAAGCATGAAATTTCTTCCTTGATAAAAACAAGATTACCGTCAAAATTTCCACATGATTTTCAGGATAAGCAAACAACAGCTAAATACCAGTAACAAGCAATATGCAACAAATGCAAATTTGGTTGGTAATCCTTTTTTATCAAGTAAGAAATTTCATGCTTAGCAAATTTTTGTGCTTAGCAGCTCTATGAAATTGGGCCCTGTTAACAGGAGCTTACTGTACGGCATCATATGCAAATATTGTTGGAATATGGTGCCTTATAAATGTTACTATTGATTGATTGATTGATTGATTGATTGATTGATTGATTGACTGCCTTTGTTCATTTTTCTCTCTGAAGGTCCTTGTAATTATCGATGCTAAACCAAAGGATCTTGGGCTCCCAACAGAAGCTTACTTTGCAGTGGAGGAGGTTCATGATGTAAGAAATCTAACATGGATCCAATAGTTTAAAATCTGTATAGAAATGTTCTTTTTGTTTGCGCAGGTACTGTACAATCTAGGACGATGTGGGGGGAAAATAATACAAAATATACAAGTTTTTGTTTGACTTATGGCAAATCTTAATAAGGTTTGTCATTTGTTTAGCGCAAGGTTCAGTAATCAAGAGAAACTTATAAACTGGTGAGGGAAACTTTGTGCAAGCAAGGGAAATTTTGAATTGGCGAGGAAAACATGAATGGGTGGCAGAAACATGGAATGGGTGAGTGAAAATTTGAAAGAGGGAGGGCAACATGAATGGACATGGAAAACTTTAATTGGGTGAAAGAATTTTTGAACGACCATGGAAAACTTTAAATGGGTGAGGGAAACTCTATTAGGATAATAGGATGAGTGGTTGAATAAGAATTTAATATAACCTGCAGGACGGCACCCCAACCAGTCGTACATTCGAGCACATACCAAGTGAGATGGGAGCGGAGGAAGCAGAAGAAGTTGGCGTTGAGCATCTACTCAGGTAAACAAATGTGTCTGTCGTTGAAACTGTGTGGGTTTAAGTGTCTAGAGAGGGGTGTTCCTGTGGCCGGTATAGGGAAAATCCACAAGACCGCAGGACTTGAATCTCTTGACACCTCGTTATAACCGTGTTCTCGCTACTACAGTGCTCGTATAATCCATATTTTAATACGTCACTTTAGAGGGAGCCGTTTCTCACAATGTTTTATACTACCAACCTCTCCCCATTACTCGTTACCAAGTAAGATTTTGTGCTAATAATTATTTTGAGTAATTTCCAATAGTGTCCACTGCCTTTAACCGGAACCTCGTAATATGCGAGCTCATAATAACGGTAGTCGACTGTTAACTGTAGGCAAAGTTTCAGGCCTGATAATTTTGTGTTAACTTGATACTTCAGGGACATCAAAGACACCAGCGTAGGCAGCCTGTCTCAGAGGATCACCAGCCAGCTCCTAGGCCTGAAAGGTTTCTTCTCTCAGATGCAGCACATCCAGAGCTACCTGGAGCAGATCGCCATGGAGAAGCTGCCCATCAACCATACCATCATCTACCAGCTCCAGGACATCTTCAACCTCCTGCCAGACGTCAACCTGACGGAGTTCGTGCGGGCGTTCGTGGTGACCACCAATGACCAGATGCTGGTGATCTACCTGGCGTCGCTGATCCGCTCCGTCATCGCCCTGCACAACCTCATCAGCAACAAGGTGCAGAACCGCGACCTGGAGAAACAGGAGGGCAAGTCGGACAAGGACAAAAAAGAGAAGGGTCAGGGGGATAAGGAGAAGTCGGAAAAGGATAAAGGCGATAAGAAAGACGCCAAGGATGCGTCAGCGGAAGATAAGAAGTCGGCCAAGACGACCAAGAAGAAGTGATGAACGATGACTTTTTTTTATTGATATATATTTCCAGTGGATTATAATAACTTTAGTGAAATCGTTCTCTGTGTAATTTTTGGTGTCAGCCCACGGTTTTGAAATTAAGGAAACATGTTTTCCAAATGCAACCACTAGGCCTAGGATTACACATGCAGGGAAAGGAGGCCATGGCCTATGTTGCCCCCGGTCTCGGCTTTGGTGCCCCTTCAAACATATTTTCCAATGGAATTGCCCTGTGCAAATTGAAACCAGGCTTGCCCTTTCAAAGATGAAATTCCAGGTTTAAACCATCATCTGAAAATGCAGTCCAGTGTGGCTTTCTCAGGCACTTTGTTTGTCTCAGCAAATCACTCAGTGCTGTCCTCTAAGGTGATCAAATGTTTTTGTTCTTGCTCTGTTGCGAGTTTATAGGAGACTCAACAAATGTATTGGTAGCTGTGACCTTTTCAATCAGGGTCAATGATGACCCAATGCATTGACGACTACTGTCTGCATTACGGTCTGCCATCTTGAGATTCGATAATAATAACAATCTAGTCTTATACAGCTTTGGTATCCACCAATAAGGTGCTGGAGGCGCTTGAACAAAGAGAGACACTTTTTAAGAAAGGTTAATGATTTGTGAGACTGATTTATGTACCTTTTAAGGGTTAACAAGGTGCTGAGGTGCTATGACGGCCACTGCCAGAAACACAATAGAAAACCCCCTTTAATTCAAAAAAGAGAGACGCTTTTCAAGACGGGTTTTGAAGTTTTTTATGATTTATGAAACCGGTTTATGTAGTACCTTTATGTGTGCTGGGTTCTTTTACATGCATTACACAACCCACTGTACACACAGGACCAATGGCATTACAACCTATTTGAAGGACGAAGCAATACTGGTTTAGTGTCGTTCTAAAGGACATACACCCATGAACGGGACTCAAACCCGCACTCTGCTGACCAGAGTTTGAGTTCAGTGCGCTTGGCCACGACATGAAATCTTGAGATTCAAAATGCATGTTAAGATGAGGTGCCTGTCCATGTAACTGTACCAATCCATGGCTCAAATGTTTCTTTATGTGATGATTATCGAGCCACAGTCATCATTTCAGATGTAGCCCAATAAGCTTGTTTATACTACAATTTTGATTAAACCCTTACACCGTGTGTAATAAAGTATTGTTTACTCGGTACTTTCACAAGTTCTGTGTGAAAAAAGTCCACTGGCAAATCACTCGGGTGGGACTCTGTTTATATTGCCATGCTTGTATTTATTAAAGCCCACACCCTGACCCCCACTTTGTCGAAATGATTACATGGATGAACTGCTCACTGACATAAACACAAACGAGGTATGAAGGGGTACTGTTGTCATGATCATTGCAAGCCTGTGGCTGTACTGTCATCATGATCATTTATGAGGCCTATGTGGCTGTATATGGATTTATGAAGTCTAACCATAGAGCTTCTGTTATGGCTCTAAGTTCGAGTGCGCACACTTAGTCCACCAGTGGTCGACCACAGACTAGCAACGCACATGCGCAGTGACGTACTCGCCCGAATGACTCGTTGGTAGTCAAGTCAACCTTCCACCTTTTCGCTAAAGGGTCACTGGTTCCCTTCTGCGCTTAACACATGTTAGAATGGAACATGCTGTTGGGACCAGTGAAGAAACCATGGTCTCGAGGCTGGTTCCAAATGGTCGACCACAGTAGTCAACCAATGGTCGACCAGCCTGGGTTCGAGTCAAAATGGTCAACCTTTAGTTAACCATTGTGCACACTCGAACTTGCTCCCAGTTATGCTGACTGACACATCACAATGGTTACCATCATGCTTAGAGCATAAAATATTACTTGAAAAATTTCTTTGCTAAGCAAACAGTGAGTGGAGCACCAGTCACATCAATGTAAACTCATTGCAATTTTGGCTGGTACGCTGTTTCTGTAAAGCTATTTTTTTTTTGTGCTTAGCAAGTTGGTGTGCTTTGGGCTTGTATGAAATTAGGACCTGTGCATGCATGAAGAGATGCGTGCAGTAACTGGATCAGAGTATATAATGCGCATTATTTTTTACTGCGCAAGGGCGCTATAAATAGTATTTTTATCACTTCCTGGGGTATACTCGATTCGCCCTGCACTGATTAATAGGCGTTCTGTCACTTTTGTTGCCCTGTAGTTTCAATTTGCTTAAGAGGTGGATTACAACGGCTCCTTTAAAAGTGTTTTTGTCCGTGATGGATTAGCTGCCTGTGGTGGTAATGTGTTCCAATCTTTAATAATTGTTTCGGGTTTGAATGAATATACCCCGGAAGTGATTGAGCGCGCCCTCACGCGGTAAAAAATATGGCCCATTCCTTGTCGGTTACAAGCCTGCTATGACCATGACGACACCGAGTCCCCCTTTACTTGAGGGTTTTTGGTTCAAACGGGATTTTTTTTCCCCAGGAGGACTAATTGTTGAGAATACAATAATTGTTTGTATGTCATATTTGTTATGTTCGGTTAGCTGTAAAATAAATTTGGCCGCATGTTTGCTGGCAGACTCATACCTTCTACATTTAGTGTATCTCTGTGTGTTGGATGCTGTTCATTTAATTCAAGTTAATTTAATTCAACTCCAGTAATCTTACACACGGGGCCATAAGAAGCAGTGCGGGAATGGCGGCACCATCAAGCAATTTGGCCGAAATTTAAAAAGCATTAATCTAAAAAAAAGATGGAAAAGATTCAAGATGGGAAAAGAAAAAGGAATTAACAATTAAGTAACAAAATAAATTGACAAAATAAGGACACAACACAAAGAGCCGGATAGCTCAGTTGGTAGAGCACCGGAAAGCTTTTTGTTGTTATTGATAAGCCCTGGTAACTTGTTTACGAATTACACAATTAGCCAACTCATTTTTCATTTTAAGAAAAATATTTCCTTTAGAAGAGTCCCGTTTGTTATGTTTGTTTACTCGACTCTTACTAGTGACGTCATGTCCAGATGTCATACGTCACACCCGTGGTCGCTATTTCTCTGAAACGGCTCCCTGTCAAAACCTAATTTACTATCGTTGTTTTGTGTGGGAACCAACTTGGTTGCCATTGCCTTGTGTGCTTCATTTACACATGACATAACAGAAAGGTCGAGGAGTCTTCTGAATGGACTTATTCTGTTATTTTGGACGAAACGTACATCGCTCACACATTCAGTGTGGGCACGACAGAAGGAAGTATTCCAGAAGTAACGTTAGATGTCACGATTTGTGGTGGTATTTTTGACATCATCATTTTCGAGAATGTTATAAATTAAAAGGTAAGATTGAATATGACTATACTTAAACTACTTAACTACTCTATACCAGTTATTAAGTAAGTATATTCCCTGCTGAGTGGTTGTTAAAAAAAACTTATGTTTCAGTTTTTATTTCTATTTGTTGTTAATGATTTTTCTGTTTGTTGTGTTTATGATTTTTCCAAAAGTTCCCGTCCGTAGTACCCATCGATACCCTCTGGCTCTGCTGAAAAATTAAAACTAAAAAGCAATTAAAACTTGGGAAAAGTTTCCGTATGGCGCCACCACTTTTTCATTCGAAATAAAATAATATAGTATTTAATTTACCTAAATGATATATCCCTTTTTGTAAAAACGGGTGGAAAAGTGGTGGCGCCATACGGAAAGTTATCCAAAACTTGTTGGTGTGTTTAACTTTAAAGGCAGTGGACACTATTGGTAATTACTCAAAATAATTATTAACATTAATAGCATAAAACCTTTCTTGGTGATGAGTAATGTGGGGAGAGGTTGGATGGTATATAAAACATTGTGAGAAACAGCTCCCTCTGAAGTGCCATAGTTTTTGAGAAAGAAGTAGGATTTTCCACGAATTTGATTTCGAGACCTCAGCTCAGATTTAGAACTTGAGGTCTCGAAATCAACCATCCAAATGCACACAACTTCCTGTGACAAGGGTATTTTTTCTTTCACTATTAGTATTATCTCGCAAGTTCGATGACTGATTGAGCTCAAATTTTTGCAGGTTTGTGCATTTTATGCATATGTTGAGATACACCAACTGTGAAGGCTAGTCTTTGACAATTACCAATAGTGTCCACTGTCTTTAACCAGATATCTTGCATGTCTGGTGATACAACCGTACTATAATATTATTAAGGGAATCAATGTGTGGTGAAGTGAAGAGGTTTTCAACTAGTAGTGGTTTAATTAATCCCAACGAACGAGGCCTGGTTCTTGATAATTTTACCAAGATGAAGTCACTATTAGTTTAAACCACTACTAGTTGAAAACTGATTCAACGCACTTTGATTCCCATTCATAAATACCTTTTCGGTCAAAAACATAATCACTTTTTGGTAAAAAAGTAAAATAAATGCAAAAATTATAATTTTTAAATAATTTCTTTCAACACAACACCCCTCCAGCTATGAAATGGTAAAGCCCTCCGCCGCCCTCGCGTAAACAACTCCTTTTTAGGGAATGCTGTGCGCGTATCGTGTGATGTGGCACAACTGTTTCAGCCGTTGCTCTCGACCAATAGGAATAAAGAAACTGTCTGAAAAGAACAGGTGCAACGTCGCGTGTCACGCCCATGAATTAACACTTTTTTACCGGGCATAAACAAAGGTTTATACACACCCACGTGATGCGCTCTCCACCAATAGGAATAGCGAAACTGTCTGAGGTATTTATGAATATTATTTTTTGTTAGAGTTGTACATTGCCTTGTTCTTTTGTTGTGTAGTCTATAGTTTTTACATACTAATGACAATGTTTTTAACCATAATTTTTGTGTGTACTTTCTGTTTAATTCAGCGCCTGCTGTACCACAAATTGACCTATTTTGGCTATTATGAAGAAAAAAATGTGTTTGGATAAAATCACATTTGAATTTGCACATGTTTTCAAAATCAAAGTGCTGTTTCGGGGTCTGCTTACTATTTTTAATTTTTGATTTTTTGACAAAAATAAAGCTGACTACTTTTTTATATTCATACAGATCTGTTATCCCTGCAACTGTTTAAATTCCACTCATTTAAAACTGTGGGTGAATAGATGTAACTACAACTAAAGTGAAGTGTCTTGCTCAAGGACACAAGTGTCTGGTCATGACCCGGATTGGAACCCACATCCTGATGGCTCAGCCACCAGAACTTGAATTTGATGCCCTTATTACTACATATTCGCACACTCAAATAACAAACGGCCTTGGAATAATTGATTTTTTAAAATAAAATAAAAAGCTGTTGATTTATTTTATTTTAAAAAAACAGTTTGTCCAAATTATACAAACCTCATTGAATGGCATTGTATTTGATAATGAAATTATTCTGCCAAAGAACAGCTTCTTGACCCAGAGGTAAAACTAAAATTATAAAGAAAACTTTTTTGTGTAGGAGTTTTGTTGTCTCTGTTGTTGTTTTTTTGTAATGTCACAAGACCATAGAAGGTGAAAATGAAACCTGGGCTAACAAAAACGTTTTGTGACAATGCTAAGGTGAAGTTCATACAAGTGTGGAAGAACTGGACAAAAATACAAAAACTATCCAAAAAAGAAAGTGACAAAAGAGGCAAAACACATATAGGGAAAAGGTTCGTGGTACAATCACTCTATAGTACAATTACAGTGATAAAGCCTGACATAGTTAGAGCAGAACTTTTTTATGTGGGGAGTGTAAAATGAGAGACTAGTGAAATGACAGAGTCTATAGTCAGACGGGAGAGTAAACAACAACAGAGTGTACACACTGGCACATATATAATGAGTTGGCAGACATTTACAATGACTGAGCAAGGAAGCAGAGCTTGCAACTTAAAGGCACTGTACACCATTGATGATTTAGTACTCAAAATTTAAATAGCGTACAAACTTACTAGATACTTGGTAAGAGCAATGGAGAGCTTTCAATGAGAAGCAGTTCCTTGCTCTTAAAGAACATTTCTTTGAGAAAGAAGTAGTTTTTACTCGTAAATATTTGAACCTAAGAAAGACTTCAGGCCTGACACACATGCCTGAAGCCTTTTTCAAGCATCTGAAAGCACAAACAAGGGTGTTTTTTCTTTCATTATTCTCTTGCAACTTTGATGACCAAAATTGAGCCAAACTTTTGTTATTTTATACATGTTGGGAACTTGGGATACGCCAAGTAAAATTACTGGTCTTTGATAGTTACAAAATGTTTCAAGTGTCTAACATATGGAACACCGAAGCATTCTGTCGAGTAAGGAATTAGGCCTGCAATTACACAGGAAGCCATGCCCCTCGTTGCGCTGGTCTTAACCTTGGTGCCCCTTGGGAATTGTAAGGTTCTTGGCACTAATTTCATTTCACTGCATGCTTACCTGCACTTACTGCACCCTATAAATCATATGTTGTAAGCAGTTAAGTAAAAACATCTTTGAACCATTCTAGGCACTGCTGGACATTGAATTCTGTGCAGAGTTTGATAGTCTTTAGTCCATGCAATTATTACATTGTACCACTTAAGGTTCTGAGCCAGAAGCAGACATGCTTAAAACAGTTTTTCTCAATCTGCCTCGCAAAATACACAGGAAACCAGTTGCAAATGGTTAATATGACCATGATATGACATGGTTATTTTTTTGACTGGTACAATTTTTCTGGTCAACACACTTGTTTAAAGGAACACATAGCCTTGGATCGGTCGAGTTGGTCTTTGAAAAGCGTTAGTAACCGTTTGTTATAAAATGCATGGTTAGAAAGATGTTGTAGAAGTAGAAAACAATGATCCACACAAACATGCCTCGATAACTGCACGATTTTCCTTTTACCTTGCGAACTAACAAGGTCAGCCATTTACTAGAGTCAAATTGTTGACAAATGGTTACAAACGCTTTTTACAGACCAACTCGTCCAATCCAAGGCAACGTGTTCCTTTATGTATAATGCACATTTTTGTGCTTTAAAAGCAACTCTATCTTTTTATTCATTATTGATTTATTTATTTATGTCATCTTAAATGATGGTAAACACTGATCAGCGGCCAGCACTGCTTTCATATGCCCTCAGTACAATTTTTTTGTTTGTAGTAAAAAAAACACCATAATATTACACCATCAACATTATTAAAAAGGAAAAACACTGTGGTCTCCCTTTAATATATCAAATCTTTACACAGAATTGTACATTTTGGTTGTGGTGACAACTTTATGTAGTATACACTGCATTTAATTTGCTCTTCGATTTGATTAAGAGATGAGTTGATTGATTTGGTTTGCGGTGGTGATTTGTTACTAGTTAGCTGCAAAACTCTTGTATTTAAGCAATGAAGGTTCAAAATTGTGTAGTATATTCAAAATAGCGGAACGCTCACACGCCTCTCTGGAGATTCCATTGTGTAGCGAGCATGGTGCATGCGTTCATCATGCAATGCCTCATAATCATTTCCTCATTCATACAAAGAGGGACAGATGGTAGTGGAATTCACACTAAACGATTCATAATAATAATAAAAAGCATTAATAGCGCCTTACTAATGCAAGGCCTCAAAACTAACAATGTAAAGCAGATATAAAGCAATACAGTAAACCAATGAATTAGGGTATTTTTGGAGTACATAATTATTACCAGTTTTCAGCTTATTCAATTCTCTATTTCAAATTAAACATGATACTCTCCAAGACTGAAGCTTTTTTTTTAAGGAGTACCCCATGAAAAACAAGCTAATATCCCATAGGGATAACTAAGTGCTTATTTCAACAGACCTTCCCATGATTAAAAAAAAACAAGAAGAAAAGAAAGGAAATCATATACATGTATGCACCCATAACCCTGGGTAGGGGCCCTGATCGGGTACTAACAGGTGGGCAAGCTGCACCTGAGGCTGCAAAAGGGGCAGGGTCGACCACGCCCTGAGGGTGCAATGCTACACACCGACACCCCAGCTACCCCAGTCAGCGGACCACTGTTAAGGGAGAGCGCTGACCAATCTATGACTCTACCTTTAAAGGATTTGGGTACTTTTTCAAAATGTCCATAGATTTACATTAAACTTACAGGGTTTGAAGATAATGATAGTGGAAAGCTTCCCTTCAAATCTTACTTACTGAGGTGCCATAGTTTTGGGGAAATGAGTAAAACAATGTCATGAAAATCCGTTGGTAAATGATTAAAATAATTTTCGTCTCATGAGACGAAAATTATTTTCATGACATTGTTTTACTCATTTCCCAAAAACTACAGCACCTCAGCACGTAGTATTTTCAGGGAAGCTTTCTACTATCATTATTTTCAAACTGTGTAAGTTTAGTGTAAATCTGTGGACATTGTGTATTTTGTCCTACAAAAGTTACATAGACCCTTTAAAATGGGAAGGCTTCAAGCCAAGAGGATAACAATCTAATCAGTTTTCAAGTGGGTTAAATACTTCTCATCGTTAAAAACACACAAATTATAAAGTTAAGTCGCAACGTGGGGAATATTAGAATCTTATTTTTCCTTACCACTTTGGTTTACTGTAGAAGTATACACCCCCTTGAGAAGTATCTGCACGTTAGTAGTGTGGTCAGCTCTGAGAGACTAAATAGCAAAGTGGCCAGAAGCACAAAGATGCCATCTGGCAGTGCTATGTTACATAAATGTATAAAAAGAAAGGTCTTCTCTAGTGCGCTATGTCTGTCAAACCTTTTTTGACATTCTCGTTACATCATGGGAACAAGATGAAAATGTCAGTTCCTCATCTTGTCGTCTGTCTGTGGAATAAACCTTTTTGGCGTTGTCAATGCATCATGGGAAATAATGGAAATGTCAGTGCCTTGTGCCGTCACTTGTCTATGGAATAAACCTTTTTAGCGTTGTCAATGCAACATGGGATATAATGGAATTGGACGGTAAGGTTGGCGACTTGGCGTAGTGGTTTCTTTCCTCGAATTCAGCCGCAGGCACTACCACCATGGGTTTGGTTTTTGGTCCCTACCTGACTGCGTGGGTTTTCCCCTGGAATAAATCTCTGGGTTTTTCGTCCCACATCTAAAACTGAAAATTCCATCCTTGTCTTCTCTCCATTGGGTTCTTGGCTACATGTAGTTCGCTTTTCTGAGAGTTCTTGTAAGCTTCACAACCAGAATAAATGAAATTAAATGAAATGTCAATTGTCAATTCCTCGTGCTGTCTTCTGCAAACTGAACCTTTTGACATTCTCAATGCTTCATGGGAAATGATGTAAATGTCAATTGTGAGTGATAAACACTGTGCTTTCGTGTCCAAAGTGTTTGGCGCAATTTGTTGTTATTTCTTGGAAAAATTAAGTAATGATTTACTTTAGATTCAAAAAGAACAATGAGAGGTTGATTTGTTGAAGAGAAATGATTGTGGATCGCCTCATTATTTATGTCATTATGCCTCAATGACATTGCCATAGACCTTATCGCAAACACCAATGTGCAAGTGCAGACTGTTGAATGAGGTGCATTGTGGGATAGATATGGATCAAATTTGGATACCAGCTAGACCACAATGCACCTAATTCCAAGCTTTACGCGCGCGCCCCAGTATTTGCAAAAAGGTCTATGGCTAACAGCAATATATGCAAAATGAAAACTTGTATACGTTTTCCTCAGTTTTTAACCAAATCAACCACTCTTCACTCTATCTTCTTCCTGCACTAGGCAAAAAATCTGTGGACAAACCTGACTTCAACATTGCTTGAAAGCCTTTTTAACACAGAACTCGTTCGGTTTGTCATCTATCTGGAAAATTTCCATCATTTTCCATGATGCATTGACAACAACAAAAAGGGGTTAATTGGTATTCTCCCCAGTCCAACTGGCTCTTGCTGCTAAATTCCACAGTAGGCTGCGGAGACTAAGTCCACAGTACACAAGCCATGGGGTTTCCGCAAAATGCAAGCTGTACAAACAGAAAAAATCATGCACAGTGCACACATGCACCCAAGGCTAGCAAGCCTAGAGGGTTTGGTACATTATGGAAGTCGTTGGTTCCAACATGAACGAGGGTTATTAGATTAAAACACTTAACATTTTTTTTAATGAAAATAAAATCCCCCACCCCTAAAAAAAAAAAGAAGTGAGATTGCTCTTCAAAGGGACTGTGTCATCACAATCTTATAATCTTCCATTGTTTTGTAAAGACATCACAGCCTATAAGCTTTGCTTTAATGGGCCATGCCTCCATACAGTTTCAGTCTTGTAAAATTATATTCGCTTGTATTTGTATATTGTTTTTGTATGGAAATAAATGTTGATTGATTTGATTTGATTTGAATCGAAGCTGGGCTGTAGCTGTGAAATATGAATTCTCACTTTAGCGCACAGTAACTGGGTGACACTTCACAGCCACAGATCTGGGCCCAACTTCATAGAGCTGCTTTTCAGTAAGCACATTCTGTGCTAAGCACATTCTGTGCTAAGCACATTCTGTGCTTACTGTAGAAGAAAAATTACTAAGGTGGAAACAAATATTAGCAAGAAGATAAGGTGACTAGCTTGCTGCGCATTCACCATGGATTTGCATTGTGTCAATGTCATTTTGAGCAGTGAGCACCAGGAAGTTAGCACGCCTTTACATGTGCTTACACTAAGCAGCGCTATGAAATGGACATTGCACAGTAAGCACAAAGCAGCTTTATGAGATTGGGCCCTGCATTTATCAGGATGGCACATCCCCCTTTAAAACCTAAAAAAAAAAACTGTTTCGTGTAACCTTTAAAAAAAAATGGTATTATTACATCTGCAGTTAACCTGCGAGAACTATGTTCTTGGAAATGATAATATCATTTTCTCTGCACAGTTCAAGCCTTGTAGCATTAGCTGCTGCCTACTTGGGTATCACATTGTATTCTTCGTAATTAATTCTCAATCTTTTTTTTTTTTTCCCTCCGCTTTCTGCCTACAGCGTTTCCATCATTTTGCGAACGAGTACTGATTGATACAGATAGTGGAGCGGCATAAGTTTGTTTTCACACAGAAATTTGCTGAGTGTGAATGCTGACAACCAGGCAGGGATCGACACTGTCTATTTCTAAACATTGTCGCATTGTTATTCTTCCATAATGGAGTACTATTTCTATGTGTGAGTATGAGATTACTTTATTTGATAATACAAATTATAACACTAATTAGTTCTTTATTTTGGTCAGCTGAAACGTGGTCATGTGGGGTTTGCTTATAAAGGCTAAGTGCGTGCAATTTACGTCATTGCTATATAATTGTTTACTTAAGTCTTAAAACTGTTTAGTTATAAAACCATAAAAAGTTTCATTTCCTGTTTCATTGTTTCATATTTTAGATCGAGGTGTGCTATATGGACTGACATAATTCAGTAACTAGTGCATGTCTACATACTATCCCCCCCCCCTGAAAGTGACCAGGGGTCGATTTCACAAAGAGTTAGGACTAGTCCTAACTTTGAACTAGTCCTAGGAGATATACAAATTGCATGGATAGTCCTAAGTTAGGACGAGTAACTGGTCCTAACTCGAGATAAAAGACTAGTCTTAACTCTTTGTGAAATCCACCCCAGTTGAAGGACTTATTTCCTGTGGCCAAAGGTTGATGGAAATTGGGTCCTATTTATAGTTCTGGGCTTAATATCTACAGGAATTCAGGGCTGATAAAATTTTGGTTTTTACTCGCACTGATGTGTGTTAGCACTGTATACTCAGTACGTTCCCCCGAGTCTTGTGAACAATTATCACAGGCATATTTCTCTGGTAGGATTCAAACCCACGACCCTTGCAGTTAGAATCCTATGTAGCAACAGCCACAGCCAATTCGGACAAGGCTTTAGTATAGGGCCATGTATGTTGTATAGCTTTAAATAGGTAGAGCATGTAAGATATTGATCTTCCATGTGGCATATTAAATGTACAGTTGAGAATTCCAAGAAAAGAACATTTATTTATGTCATTTAATCAATATCAATACAAATAGGGCCTAGCTCTGCTAAATAAAATCTGTATAGTGCTTTCACAAGCAGTAATCCTACTTTAGTCTGATTTCTGATTTTCTTGCCCATTGATTGTTCTGAAGGTTGTTATGAATTTCTATACCATGTACACACTTTACATGTGTACATGGAGGCAGGCCTTGTGCTCATCAAATATTCCTACTTTTTTTGCTCTCAAGGACCAAGTGTCATGCTTGTATTCATCATGCATACTTTGTTAAGATCTAAATTTAGGTCTTAAATTTTACACTGAACCACATGGCCAGAAGCCAGTAGCTAATAGTGTTGGGCCAGAAAACTTTTGACTAGACAAGTCTGGCAGTCTTGTGTATTTTTTAATTGAATGTTTAAATGAAGATTTGATCTAATGAATTGATAAACCACCCAATTAAAAAAAAACAAAAAAAAACAGGTAAGCAGCAATTTTGTGCTTTTAAATTGTCCCATATCAGAATTTCTGTTTCATAAAGCTGTTTACTGTGAATGCTGTAAGCAAGGGTAATTGTTGCTAACACTCACCAAGTGACGTAATATTGCAAGTCCATAGTGAACATGCATACGGTGCGTCAAGATTTTTTCTCCTAACTTGAGAAATCATGATGAAAGATGTAAATACTTCGCACATTTTTCGCACAAAAATTTACTTACCAGTAAATAGCTCTTGAAATTGAGCCCTATTCTTTAACGAAATTTCACCTTTGATATTGTCATAATGTTTAAATGGTTTTCCCTAACAGAATTCTCATCTTTGCCATCGTGTTGAAGCTGACTGTCTACCTGTGTTGGTATCAGGTTAGGCGGAGCTCGGCAACACGCCAAGTACGCATCATCTTACCCGATGGTACCACTCAATGCGCTGTCATCACTGCTAGAGGGCGCTCTCAACAATCACATCGCTCAGGAGAAGAAAGACAGGTTAATATTTCTGAAATGTCTTCCAAAAGAAGACATCTTTGTTTTCTAAATTTGTATACGTTTCTAGTTACTGATTATCTTGAAAAGTAAACCTCATTGGCGGATACTTGCATAAAATATTTCAGGAAAAATTATCATCAGAACAAAATCTCAATTCCTATAAAATAGTAAAACCATGCTGAAATTAACTTTAAATTGAGTATATTTTATTGTTTTCTTTCGAAAAGAATTTGCCTCACGCCGACTTACTTTCCCCGTACGACAACCAAGGATTGGTGGAATCTGCTGTCCAGCCTCGCTACACAGACTACCAGAATCCACAGGGCCAGTTTCAGGGACCCCCGCCGTACGCCAACCAGGAGTGGAAACTACCCAAGTATGAGGAGGTTGTGGGAATGCCGCCACCATATGCCACAGAAGTGCCTGGTGAGTCGCTAGTCCTCAATTTATTTATCAGGTTTCGGGTGCTCCCATAGTTCCACTCTATGAAGACAGCTCTAACGTGTGGGGGTGCCTTGAAGGTTACCAGTCATAAACCATCATACAGTTACCATTGCTGTGACTGGTGCACCGGTCATTTTGATAAGCAGAATTGATCTTATATTTTTTTAGAAAAAAGGGAGTAGCCAACATAGGACTAGATTATATCTCGGTTGATACATGTAGAGCACCGTCATCTTAATCTGGAGGTTGTTGGTTCAAGTCCTGTAAATTTGTCTTTGCTTAACCCATATCATTTCAAATTTACCTAGTCAGTTTCCCTTGTGGTTTATTGCATATCAGAAGGGAGTTATTTTAATGAGCCATTTTTCTATAGAAAGCTGACGTGTACATCATTTTGCCCAGACTGTTTTATTTTTAAGATACTTTCCACATAGCATAGAAAGAAATACTAAATCATTATGAAGATTGCTTTATTTTAATGTTGCAACTTTTTTTTAAATATTTGTATTTACAGAAATGGCCAGTGCAGTGATGCCAGGCGACGCCAACCCTCCAACTAGCCAGAGTCAAGTCCAACCCATTGCACCTACCACAAATCCAGCACAAGTACCCGTCCCAGTACCCGCCTATTCCAGCCAGCAAATGCCCTACGATGCTCCCCCGTATTCACCACCTATGACGTCCGTCACACCGAGACTTCAACCCGGGATCAGCCCGACTTCAAATAATGTCACAGACGGTCGTAGTGCACCTGCATATTTTCCAAGTCCAACTGGTCAGAGTTAGGTGCTTTTTTTGTTCCCTTTCTCTAACAGAATTATTTTTCTAAAAGATTTTGTCGTCCTCAAGGGAAGTCTTAGAAAAAGAAGAAAAAAGTACATCCTATTAAAAAATTTGTCCTGTTTTTTTATTGACGATAGAAATTAACGTTTTAAACGACGGCAATACTTTCTCAAGACCAACTCTAAAGTTTTTATGAATTTTATATATGCAACTCATCATGAAATTGGTTTTGTGATATTTTAGTGTTTGAAAAACATAATAAGAGACAACCCAATAATGAAAACAAAACCAGTTTTTCTTGAATCATGCACGTTTTAAATTTTTACATGAATGATTAGGAACTGTTAAGACACTTGTACAATGTCGATGAGTTTCTAGTTGGTATTGAAATTATCGAAAAAGAACGCTGAGCTCAATCGTCCTCTGTGTCTGCTATGCGGGCTCTCTATGTCAGCTAAGGACATGTGCAGTACCATGAGACATCCATGTATGGCAAAACGAACCAGATAAACCAGGGGTGTGTCAAATATTGTTTGAGCCAGTAAACTTAATGTCGAAATCTTTTTTCTGGTCATGGTTGCCAAAACACCAGTACTGCAAAACACGCCCCTGTTTAAAAGCTGAAATTTACCAAAAATGGCAGCACATACAGCTGATGCACACAGGTAACTACAGAAATAGCTATTCAGTAATATTTCTTTGATTGAAGAGGAATTACATGGAGATAACAGGTGTGAGTTGCCAGATGAAAGGGATGAGTTATCTTGGCCTCTACTTTCTTCAATTAGAGCTTTTCCCGCAATGATAGCCCTCTCTTGGTGACGACTAGTCAGTCACTAGCAATATTTACTTCATTTTGCATTGTCATAGTTTTTGTATTCAGCGTTAAGTGAGCCATGGTGTTTATTTACCCCGACACCTTGATACAAATGCAATAGCACTATCGTTTCAAAACATAGTCACACATTTATTAAAATTACTGAAAATGTACTTTTAGCTTCTAGCTTCTTCCCACAAATGTCAGTTTTGTTGGACTCTCTTTGAAAAAAATGTTTTGCGATGATATGTGCTAATTGTATAACTGATTTTAACCATTTTTTTCCCCCCATAAAAGATCCCTTCCCACACCCAACACCTTGTGGACACTGCTCCGTTTGGGAATCACTTTCCACATTCATGGTTGAATTTTGCAATTAATAAACGCTTAATTAAATGTTTTGCTTAATGATCATTTGAGGGATGCTAGAATCCTGTGGAACCACTTTTTGGTCTCCAATTTTAAACAGAATTTTAAGGTTTAACGGAATGGAAACAGAGATCGAGTGTAATTCAGAAAGAAAGTGCTTAGGAAGCGTATGACTGAGAAATTTTTAACGGGAATCAGCCATTGACAGTATATAAATCATATGATCTGCTAAGCGTGATTTAAGCATCTCGCTTAAGGACACAGGTGTCATGACTTGGTTGTATGGGATGTTTGATTTTGTTTTTTTTATATTTTTAATTCTTTGTATTATTGCTTAATGCACTTTCTGTATATTCAATTAATTAAATGTATATAATTGTGTTTCATTTAATTTGGGTAAATAACTGGATGTTTTTAATTGGTTAATAAAAAGCAAATTCGAATTTCCAACCTCTCTGATTTATAAACAAAAAGTTCTTTCATTGCAAAAGTGGTTATTGTAGGTGGCTGTTGCGCTTTTGGTCGTTTAAATACGCCTTGAACACCCAGCAGGGTGGATATGTGCGCATTACAAGTCTTATTATTATTATTATTATTATTATTAAGTGCTTTCTAACTTCACAAGTTAAATTGCAAAAAGAGAATGATGCCAATTCGGTTTCCCGAAGAGTTTTTTACTTTTTCAATTCTCTATTTTACAATATTAACATTAAAGCCACTGGACACTATTGGTAATTGTCAAAGACCAGTCTTCTCACTTGCTGAATCTCAACCTATGCATAAAATAACAAACCTGTGGAAATTTGAGCTCAATCGGTCATCGAACTTGCGAGATAATAATGAAAGAAAAACACCCACCCTTGTCACATGGAGTTGTGCGCTTTCAGATGCTTGATTTCGAGACCTCAAATTCTAAATCTGAGTTCTCGAAATCAAATTTGATGAAATTTACTTCTTTCTCGAAAACTACGTCACTTCAGAGGGAGCCGTTTCTCACAATGTTTTATACTATCAACCTCTCCCCATTACTCGATAACAAGTAAGATTTTGTGCTAATAACTTTTTGAGTAATTACCGATAGTGTCCACTGCCTTTAAAACACACATACCATGCAATCAAACTGTGAAAATTTGTCCAATTTCTTAGTCTTCAATCCTCACTGATCTTTGATTGTACAATTTATGCATTGTTAATTTATTTTAGTAGCAACTAATCATGATTTGCAAAATATGAGAATACCATCAGAGTTTTCAATTGGCTTTTACTTTATTTAAGCCCAGACTTCCTGCAATTTTGAATATAAAAACGAATTTTGATGACACAAATCAGTAGAAAAACAACTCTCAACATTTGGGCTGTTCTCTATTCATGCAAAACATTCGCAGGTAAACAGAGCTGTGGAGGAAGTATGAAACAGGTTCTTTGGTGTTGGTCAAGCTGTCATGTACGTTCAGAACTTGAATCATCTTCAAGTTTTCAAAATTTTGTAATTGGAAAAAGTAAGACAATTTACCAGTAAAATTCCCAGTGATGAGCAAATTCCTTGACCTGGTACATTGGTGCTGTTAGCAACTGCTTATGCTTTTTCTTGTTTTTGGTTTTTATTTCTCAACTTGTAAATATTGATTTATTGGACGCTTAAAGGTAGGGTCATAAATTGTTTTTGTCAAAGCATAATGCTGGTTTGAGGCCAAATTATCCATGGACATATAAAAAAGCCACCTGTGATATTTGGGAGATTACTGAAGTTATGATCCTACCTTTAAACAAAAGAAGCTTATTATTATAATGATGTTGACACCTTTTGTCTTTCTAATTAGTTATTCTAGTAAGTTGGATCTGTTGAAGGTTTTAATTAATAATGATATTGATTTGACAAGTATGGTAATTAAGGTATGCAATAAACATGTATAGTTTTCTCATTATTTACTCATTTGCAAACCCAAAGTTTTGATGGTGGAAGTGTGCTCTCACGGTAAAGCTGCCCCTTTCTGATTCAGTGCCTCAACTAACTTCTTACTGCTGAACTGTATTGTATTGTGTGTACAATTTGTTCTCTGCGAAGAATCTAAGCAAATCGAGTAGGTTATTTCAGATGGAAATAATTCACCAGTGTTTTGTTTAATGGTTTGAACTTTGTATTTAAATCAATTGGCATTTGGCTTCCATAAGTTGAGCCACATGTGATGCATGAAGTTAAGAACTTGATGTACTGATATTCGGTGAGAGTGCCTCGCGTTGTAGCACCATAAAGGGGGTGTGTCCGAAGGACAGCCTTTACGCTTCAACGCACTTCAGACCTGAGGAGGATTTCACCAAGAGTTAACACTAGTCTTATCTCCAGTTAGGATGAGTTAGGACTAGCCTTAAGTTTTCAATTTCTCCTAAAATAGTCAAAGCTAAGACTTTGTCCTAACTCTTTGTGAAATTGTCACCTGTCGTTGATTTTACTGAACTCTTCCAAAACTTAGGATTAATCTTAGGACTTAGAACGAGTTAAGTTCCTTATCCAAAGACATAGGACGCATCAAACCCATCCAAAGTTAGGACGGGTTACTCGTCCTAACTCGAGATAGGATCAATCCTAGCGTTTTACGAAATCGGCTGCTTGGCCCACAATTTCATAGAGCTGATAATATTGCTGAATATTGTCTGCCAATGTGAAAAGGTATTTTGGCTGATAACATTATTCTGGTGAGCACAATTTGGTTGTGCTCAGATTATTTTTTGCGCTTGAGCAGCTCTATGAAATTGGGCCCTGGCATGTAGGCCTACAAGTTTTATATATTATTGTAGAGAAGAGGCCTGCTTGGCTTATGAATGTTCCCAACCACAGTACACAGACGATATTTGCTGAAACCCAGACTTTTTTTATGTTATATCACATAATTATCTTATAAAAAGTATATATATAAATAAATAAAATCAAGTGAAAATGGAAAAATGATGTCATTATGCTTTGTGTGTTTCTTTTATGATCTGACTTGTATGACTTGAAACATTGTATACATTGAAAGCTGCAGATGTTGGATAAAGTATAGATGACACAAAAAAAAAACATTGTACAAATGTTTTTTTGTGTTTTTTGTGTGACTGTGATAAAAACCCTGCCCCGACTAGGGAAACTCAGTTGGGAACTAAAAGCCCAATCTTCATGCATGAACAGTCCAAAGTGGGATTCGAACCAGGGTTGGTTCACAGTGTGAAAATCTGACCGGTCCAATGGGATTCGAACCAGGGTCCCCAGAGTGAAAATATGACAACTTCGAGGCTAGTATTTGAACAGGTTTGGAGAATAGGTGACAATCATTATTCACAATCAAATTCAAGTGGTCTGATTTCTCGATGTGTTGGAGCTTAGATTTACCATGTTTTGATTTTACAAGTTGGTAATGTGGTTCATTGTAGGGGAAAAACTTCTTTTTTTTTAGCACGGGCCCGGGGGGGGGGGGGGGGGGGGGAGTCGTGACGATCATTTAAAGATAATAGCGCCCTCTATTGAGCTTGTCAACAATGCAGAGTTACATACTTAGAATAGACGGGCGGTAGGAGATAGTTCACCTGTTTTCAATCAAGTAGCATCATACAAATTTAAGGTGAGTTTGCCACAATTTAAGAATTTTTATTAAATTGAAAAATCGAAAATTATATCAAGAAGAAATTAGGTCCTATAAAGCCATAGAAAGTGCAAAACTGAACGAATACATTTTAGGTATTTTATGGTATTGTCTGTTTTTAAATTTAAAGATGGCGGACTTGGAAGATTCGTTTCTTGACGACCAAGCAGAAGATGCTCTGCTTGCAGGCGGTGATGATGATCACGATACTTCTACAGGACTCGTTCTGCAATCCCCAGGTGCAGATGATACTGGAGTAGAAGATGCTGTAAGTATTTTGTTGAATGTTGGTTAGACAATCATTATTTAATAATTCACTTGCACTTTCCCATCCCAGTAATGAGTAACTGGTCGGTTGTGGTTCCTAGCTGTTTTTGAGCAACTCTAGTCTTATTAAACTTATATTATAAAGTCTACGGGTCCTACTACTTGCCGTCAACTCACTTGCGCCGTCAACTCGCCGTCAACTCCTCCACTCCAGTATATATTTAAAATCCATAAAAGAAGCATAGAACTGTAACGTATCAGCTCAAAGAGAATTCGCGTAAATGTTAGGTCATATTTCGGAATAAAAATTTAGGTTTTTTTCTCGTGAAAAAATGATCTCAAAGCAGCAAAACCGTCGGCCGCCATCTTGCTTTTTCACATGGATTAGTCTTGGCTAGGTATGTGACAAAAAAATTCAAATTCAACATTTTGGCTTTGTTTTAATACCATTGGAAAGAGCTCACAGTAAGCATTACAATGATGTAAATTGTTTGGTCATGGGTCAATTATTAAAAAAGTTATGAATATTTTAAGATTTAATTGACGGGCTTAATTTTGTATTGTTTTATAATAGAAAAACAAAGAAAACGTGTGACCTTTTGGGACTTTTCGGAGAGTTCTGAACCAAAAATTGTCATAACTTTTGTAATATCCCACAGATTTTAATAAAACTTTCAGTAAAGAAAGCCTTACTAACACAGAACACTTTGCAACTCTTTTTAATTACTATAAAAGATGGGTTCCTTAATTTTAGTTACTGACATTAAAAAAAGGGATAATTTTCTTAACGAACAAAAACAAAAAACACAAAGTCATGCGACTTGAGGATTTTGTTTTGAACAACATTTTACCCACTTACAATTGAGTAACATGTATCTTTAAGAAAGTATCAAGTCTTCACAGATGAAGTCAACTGCCAGTGTGTATTTTGAAAGGTCAAAGTCTTCTGCATCATCATCATACAGCTGATCCTCCTTCCAGTACCCGATCCGGTAAGTTCCCCCATTTCTCTTCAACAATTTTTCTACCTTCCCGAAGTACACGGTTTTCTCCTGAGTGTCTTCATCATACCAAATGTGTGAAAGTTTGTGACCGACAATCTTCCCACCAATGATGTCCTTAACGGTTTGAAGTCTGTCTTCTCCCAAATCCCCAAATTCATTTTGTTTGCTCAAATCCAGTGACCCTGTGTCACAGGATCTGAGTAACCGATCCAGCTTCTGCCTGTCTTTTGTTTTCTGTTTCTGGAGTTTGTTAGCCAGCCGTTTGCAAATCTCTGCTTGGATTTCTCTACTTTTCTTCCGTCTCTCTTGTCTGTGCTTTCTTCCTAATGTTATTGCCACCTCAATCAGCTTTGCTCTCTTTTCTTCTTCCAGATTGTCGAGAAAATCAACCACTTTATTTTTCTGCGCCCGGATCCTTGACGACAAGTAACACATCGTTGCATTTGGGGCACGTTCTTTAGAGGCACTAAACATCCCCATTATTTCCTCGGCATCTATGTTGTGACATCTTGCAGA
The DNA here is from genome assembly GCF_032118995.1 of Asterias amurensis. Taxonomy (NCBI): domain Eukaryota; kingdom Metazoa; phylum Echinodermata; class Asteroidea; order Forcipulatida; family Asteriidae; genus Asterias; species Asterias amurensis. Next base: position 18,793,362 of record NC_092650.1, read on the forward strand.
CTCAGTTTCTGTTCTTAATTTGTCGGTCAAGTCGGTGCCGAAATACCGCTCGTACTGTTTTTCTAGTACGCTAACACTTGCAGAGAGACAGGCCCCCATCATTGTCTCAAATAATGGATCATCTGCTGGCTTCTGTTGGAGTTTGCCGAGAGTTTCATCAGTAGACTTGAGTTCATTGCCGAAGAAATCTGTTGTAGTGGACAGCGTGTCAAGTGGGGTGAGGGAAAACTTCTTCATAAGAGCAACAACTTCCTTGACAATGGTGATGCCATCGATGTGACTAATTGGAGACTCACTGGATGTGTAGAACGTGGCCATCCATGGTCCTGAGAGTAATTTTCCGATCAGCCCCAGAATTTGAATTTCAACTTGGGAACAAGGATTCAAGAAATCTTGCCTTATCCCCCCCAGAAGACCACCGCAAGTAACAGTTCCTTCTTCAAACATCTTCAGGAAAAAATCACGATGTGAATGAAGTTTGCCACAGATGTGAAACATTATGTGGAGGCGGTTACCTCTATATCTTGGAATGAGTCCTCTTGGAAGTCCGGCATTATCCAAGTAGGTTTTAAAACCTTTTGGGTCCCCGCGACCGTCTTTATAACGTAGTTTGTTGACTGCAAGAACAAGTTGGTGACTCAAGGACTCAGTCCCCCATAACTTTTTACCAACATCAGCAGGTTCCATAATTTTTAGCGTTGATCTTGTCTTACTGGCGATGGTATCTAAGGGATGGAGGTGACAGTTGAGCTCGTTGAGGGATTTTCTCCAGGACAGTTCAAGTCGTTGTATGGTAGCATGGTTCACTGCAGCTCTGTCAGACATTGTATTTGATATGTTATTTAGTATTTTTTTCCGATTTTCTGAGAAGTTAGTTGAGTAGAACTGGCAGTAAACATCGTTGATGCGTTGAATACTTGCTTCGATGTGTAGTGCGTAATCCTCTGATGTACCACCAGCCAATTGGTCAATATCAAGTATGTGGCAGGTTGTCTGGGTAGTGATATGAACACTATTGACGTGGACACCTTCTTGAGTCGTCGCATCAAAACCAAGAGTGATATTTTGATTTTGAAGAAGAATTTCAGCAGCTTGAAAGTCAGAAATGACTCCCAACTCCCTGGTCATCATCTCTACAGTGTTTCGGTGTGGAACTTTGTCAAGAATAACTCCAGACCGTCTCGCAAACTGTTGAATCAGAGTTGGTACGTTTTTTGTTGGAACATGATTAACTACTGCATCATACACCAACATCCTCATTTCTGGGGAATACACTTTGCCTTCCTTCTGTAATTTACTTTCCCCAAGCTGCAATGACTCGACTGTCTCTTGTAAACAAAGGTTTTCATTCTCCAAGGCTATTATAGTTGAAGTTTTCACATTGACTTCATCCTGCAGTTTCTGGAATTCGACATCATCAGTAGCTTCAGAGGAGCATCTCTTCTTGTTCACATTTTGAAGTCGTTTGTTGTTTCGCCTTGAATTTTTTAGTTTTTTCTTTGTTTCAGCCAGCTCCTTTGCCAACACCGTCTTTGAAAACTGTACTCTGAGGCGTTTTATTTTGTTGTCCTTCTTTTTTAGTGAAAGGTCTTTGCGTGTTATTACCTGGTTTAGATATTTTACTTTATGCAGACTTTGGTAGTTGATTTCACGTCGCAATTTTGCTATCTTATTTTTGTACTTAAGCTTCATGGTACTCCTTGTCTGGGAAAGATACTCCAATCTTTTTTTCAGCTTCAATTTCCTGGGAGTAAGAAGCCCTTGACGTGGAGAGGAGCGATTAGACGAAGATGATCTTGGTGTCTTTGGCAGCTGGGGATCAATAGGCTGTTCTGAAGTTCCACGCTGGGGGCGGGGCTCAAGCTGTGCTGAAGTTCCAGGTTTGGGGTCAAGCTGTTGTGAAGTTCCAGGCTGGGGGTCAAGCTGTTGTGATGTTCCAGGCTGGGGCTCAAGCTGTTGTGATGTTCCAGGCTGGGGGTCAAGCTGTTGTGATGTTCCAGGCTGGGGGTCAAGCTGTTGTGATGTTCCAGGCTGGGGGTCAAGCTGTTGTGAAGTTCCAGGCTGGGGGTCAAGCTGTTGTGAAGTTCCAGGCTGGGGGTCAAGCTGTTGTGAAGTTCCAGGCTGGGGCTCAAGCTGTTGTGATGTTCCAGGCTGGGGGTCAAGCTGTTGTGATGTTCCAGGCTGGGGGTCAAGCTGTTGTGAAGTTCCAGGCTGGGGGTCAAGCTGTTGTGAAGTTCCAGGCTGGGGCTCAAGCTGTTGTGATGTTCCAGGCTGAGGCTGAACCTCCTTTGGACCTGAAATTTGAATAATTTACAAACCTTTGTTACTACAATGTATAATAAAATGATATTTGGGTTGAAAGTTTGAAGATTTAAGTTTGGGCTTGACAATTGAAAAGATTCAATAATAAACTCACCACAGTGCAAGTCAGAAAACAGGTGATGTCAATATTATTATAATATACAGATAATCACCACAAAGGAAAACTCAGTAGGGCAAAGAGAACAAATAATAAAAAATCACTTGTGTGTGCATTGTCACAATTTAATTTTGTTTTGTTAATTTCCATGATAGGCCTATGTATAAAACATTTAAGATTCTCAATGATTTTATTATTTCACGTACTTCGCAAAACAAGTAAGAAAGACACTTACTGTCAAAATGTTCTAGCTTGGAGGTCTCTGGCTCAGGATCTTCATTGACAGGATTGAACAATTGGTTGCAAAGGGATGCGTATTTCTCCATTTCAGAATCACGCCTTAAATTCTTGAACTTCTTTGCTTGGGTCAGAAGAGATTGAAGCTGGCTGAGATTAATGACACATGATGGAAGTTTTTTCATCACTGCCATTATAGTCTTTGTCCTAGAGCTGTCATTTATGATGTACTGAAGAAGTACATGGCCATTCTTGAAATTCTTCAGTTCTTCAGGGAAGATGCTAAAATTATCTGTCAAGTATTGGCGTATCTTGCCAACCTTTGCTGGCAATGCCAGTTTCCTTTTCTTTGGTGGCATTATTGTCGCCTATCACAAACCCTATAAACAAAATAAAAAGAAGAATGTAAAAATGACAAATTATATAAATTTATAGGGAATGGCATTTACACAAGAGTCAATACTTTAAATTAAAAAAAAAAAAAAAAAAAAATTTTTTTTTTTTTTTTTTTTTTTTTTGCGGCGAGGAAGTGGAATTTTTCTTTAATTAAATCAATTATTTCATAACCTGTTTATTTAAACACTAATTAAAATTAAAAACAATCTATAAAAAAACCGCGAAATGACCTTAAAACCACACAACATGAAGGTTAAGAAATACACCGTCGAAAAACAAGGCAGCCTGTGTTTGTAAACATTGCCACTGACCAATCACATTGCCGAGATTGGGTCACGTGACGTCAGGATCGCTTATGTAATTTTTCTCTACTGAAAAACCACCCTTACAAATCCATAATCATCGGTGTCTGTGAGTCATAATTTACACTTTTTTTTCGTAAAGTCAATGGGAAACATCCCCAAGTCTCATTTAAGAATGATTTTAGAGCCTAAAAGTAGTTTAAAAGGAAGTGACAGTATTTTACATAAAGCATCCGGCAGTATGAAATCCGGCCATTTTAAAAAATTTCGCCACTGACGCAACATTTTGCGGCCGGTAAAAATTAAAGTGGGGGTTATCAGAATCACTTCAAATTCACAGTAAGTATAGACGAACATATGAACAAACAATGAGTATAGGTTTTAAAACAAACAAAGCTTACCTTCGGAGAACGAATCGATGACTTTGATGACCCAAAACTTTCACGGATTTTTTTTTTCACTTTTACAACTCGGATCGAAAAAATCCGAAGACTCTGATAGACAGGAACATGTGTACTACGTCATCAACACATGTGCAGTAAGTATGCTCTTAAAATGCGACTACTACCCTCAAACTGATGACGCGACTTACTGCGCGGCCGGTCAATGAACGGTCAGTTCGGGGGTGCACGGAGCTACGCACGGGATCCCCGGATTGTCACGTACCTATCTTGGCCCAGACGTCAATGATTGTTTTTGTTTTTTTATCAACTCAAAGGCGTTTTTGTGAATGAAATTTTACCGAAAACCATGAGAAATATGTAGTTTAGCCCAGACTTAACACTTCCGTGCCCCATTTATAAATTTTTCATGTAAATTTAATGAGTTGACGGCACGAAAATGAGTTGACGGCAAGTCGGCGAGTTGACGGCAAGTAGTAGGACCGAAGTCTACAGACTATTTTTAAATCTAATCTAAAATTAATAAATTGAAAGTCAAGAAACCAGCGGTCGATTGACCAAATTTTTCCTAATTTCTGATAAATCTTAGGACTTAGGACAGGTTCAGTTCAGTATCCAAATAAGTAGGACGCATTTAATTGAATTGAACCCATCCTAAAGTTAGGTCAGGACGGGTTACTCGAGTTAAGCGTTTCGTGAGATTGGCTGCTGGCCACAGAGCAGAGTAGATATCTGGCCTCTGTTTACCCCTGGTCTTCCCATTGACTTAAAGATTTTCCAATGGAAGTACCCTTTGGACGTTGCCCTTTCATTTCAATGAAATTTCAGGCCTGAGAATATAAAAGAAACTATCGGAAAACTTTCTTTATCTTTCCAGCACTTTTTCACTTATTTTTACCCAAAAAGCAAAGGTGCGGGTTTGGAAGGATCATCTCATTTGAGTTAATTGAGTAGTATTTTATTTCCAAACTATCCATTTTGTTATAACAACGATAACAAACTTATAGTGTTACTTCAATATAACTCTATGATAAATTAAATGCATTTAAAATAGTTACTCCCAGGATCAGGATCACTTTGAATATTGATTAGTAGTGTGTCGTTTAAAAAGTTTCCTGTTGAGAAAAAAGCAAAAAACTATCATTTTAATCTACTAGTCTAGACTAAAACTACTTATTTCTCATGGCTTCAAGAATTGCATCTCATAATGATAAAGAACACTACATTAAATGGCATTGATGTTTTCCTCTCTTTATTTTCAGGAACTTGAAGAAATCAAAGCTAGGGTGCGTGAGATGGAGGAGGAGGCAGAGAAGCTGAAGGAGATGCAGAATGAAGTTGAGAAGCAGATGAACATGAGCTCACCACCACCCCCAGGGTCCGTCGTACCGCTGTCTCTGGAAGACAAACAAGAAGTCGACAATCGCTCCGTCTACGTTGGAAATGTAAGAATAGAATGTAATTTGTAATTGTTTACGTTAACAGAAGGACCACGGAGCTTGGACAGCTCAATGGAAATAAACATTCACAATTTTAACCGTAGCTATGATGCGGGTGGACTGAGGACTGTACTCGTAAACTGACTATGTCTTATGGGATCAGGCATACCACCATAATCTTAGTCAAGCTGTTTGGATGTTGAGTTACTGAACAATGTTGGACTGCTGTCTGCCTATTACATGTATTAAGTAAAGCCTGGTTCATACTTCCTGCGAATGCAAAGTGAATTTTGGTGACACAATAATCGGTACGCGCTCCCTTTCCAATTGTGATGCAAGAACATTCACTTCGCATGATTATTATATGCTTTTATGTAGGATCAGTCATACCACCATATTCTCAGTCCAACAGTTTGGCCAGTGCTGACTAATTGGATTTGATTGATTTTGTTAGTGTAAGGCCAAATCATTGCAATCCACATGAGGAATAAGGAATGTACGTTTTTGATCGACCATTGATTTGAAGAAAGGGGAAATATAACAACGCTTAAAAATCTGGTAATTTTTTACAGAACCTGTTATTTTGTTCGTAAAAGTACTTTGATAATTGTAATGTGTCTCATATTTGCAGGTGTCCGCTCCTGGTCTGAACCTTAAGACCTCAGAAGCAAGTCATAAAATATTTCTCTAATTTCCACTGTTCAAATTTCAACTGAAATTGTAACATGACCTGTATTTACTACCCCTCTAGGTTGATTATTCAACAACAGCTGAAGAACTAGAAGCGCACTTCCACGGTTGCGGCCTCATCAATCGAGTTACCATCCTTTGTGATAAGTTCACGGGTCACCCTAAGGGGTAAGTGTTTGGTTCAGGAAATCAAAATTCTTCCTTATTGATAAATTCTGAACATACAATTGACAGTCGGTCAGCAGAAGAAAAGAAAAATTAAACTCAAGAGGAGTTAATTTTATAGCTCTGCTTTAAGCAGAATATAGTGGTTAACCATTTTCTTTTAAGCACAAATAAGCAGGACATCGGTTAAAGATGGTACACTCGGCATGGTATTGTGGTTGGTTCCTTATTTTGTTGAGCATCATTTTTTGTTTATAGCTCCTTTGTGTGACTAAAGCAAATTTCATCTTAGAGAGAGCAAGTTCATTATGTTTTGCAAGGGGTACTTCTATTTGAAGATCTTAAAGTCTATGAGAAAGGGCACAAAGGTCTAGACCGGGGGGCAACCATGGTCTCTGTGGCCTTCATGTAACTCCAGGCCTGCAAAAGTGCTTCATACAAAATCTCAATCCCTTAAAACCCAGCCAGGAAAATTATTTGAGTGTGATTTGTCTCTCCTGCGTTGCAGGTTTGCTTATGTAGAGTTCGCTGAAAAGGATATGTTACAGCCTGCCTTAGCTCTGGACGACTCACTTTTTAAAGGAAGACAGATTAAGGTGAGAAAAAGTTTGAAACATTCCTCTGGACCTTCAGCTACCTTTTTGTGTGTACTGCTAATGTTACAGTAAAGTTAATGTATTGTTCTTAGGGCTGTGGCTCATGCTTTGGCTGTGGCTCCAGCTTGGCTCTGGCTTGAGGCAAGTTTTGGAGCAATGTGCTGCTTTTTTGATGTCACTTCAACATCAAACTGTGCTGAAGCCTGGATAGAGGTTTTGGGAAAAGCCCCTAGAGTCCAAATTTGCATTGCATTCTAGTCCACAAAAAAACCATTCCTATTCAGCCACTTTGCAAAGTCAAGCTCAGCAGAAATCAGCCAAATTGGGTTCCATGTAGTTCATATGGTTACAATCGGTGCCCCTATAATTTGTGACTTAGCTGTGAGTTTGGTAAGCAGTATTTTCTCTTCTGCTTTATGAGATTGGCCCATTGTCCCAGTGAAGTATTAACGGCATGTACCATGTAAACACTTGCCATGCTCATAAAAGATCCAACATTTGTGAAATCTTACATTAGTTTTCTTTTCTATTGCTGAAAGAGTCATACAATTAAAGGCAGTGGACACTATTGGTAATTGTCAAAGCCTAGCCTTCACATTAATTTGGTGTATCTTAACATATGCATAAAATAACAAACCTGTGAAAATTTGAGCTCAATCGGTCATCGAAGTTGCGAGATAATAATGAAAGAAAAATAACCCTTGTCACACGAAGTTGCGTGCGTTTAGATGGTTGATTTCGAGACCTCAAGTTCTAAATCTGAGGTCTCGAAATCAAATTCGTGGAAAATTACTCCTTTCTCCAAAACTAGGTCACTTCAGAGGGAGCTGTTTCTCACAAGGTGTTATACCATCAACCTCTCCCCATTACTCGTCACCAAGAAAGGTTTTATGCCAATAATTATTTTGAGTAATTACCAATAGTGTCCACTGCCTTTAAGACAGTTTGTTATCTCCAGTGCCATACATCTAAAGAATTCTTTTGTCAACGTGTTTATAGGTGTCTTTAAAACGAACCAACCGGCCAGGCATCTCAACCACAGACAGACCTGGACGTGGTGGGCGATTCCGAGGTGGCACTAGATCCTACCGTGGTGCCTACAGTCCCTATGCAAATGCCTACTCTGGCTACAGGCCAAGAAGATATAGGTAAGATCTCCTGAAGGTCAAATTTTTTATTACAATTGGAATTTAACTTAAAATGAGTAGTTATTGAGGCAATTGAAAAAATAGTGAGAAATATACGGTTCTGTGAGGGGAACTTGAAGTTGTTCCTACATATTATGTGCAATAATAAGATTATGAGGCATGCCATGCCCGTGCTGTTGGATCGACCTCTGCTGGCATCGTCTGAAAAGACGGCCCGACGATGATGAGGATGATGAAGGTGGCTGTATGCTTTGGTTACACGTCCAAACAGTGAAGTTTTAGAGTGTATTTGTTATAGTATTAGCTAAAATCTGATGTCAGATAAATTTAGTTATAACGAAATCGGGTAGGAAACCAACATGTAGGCCTCCAGTTATAATGGCTTCATGGAATTCTTTCCATCATACTTATTAGGGTCTAATACTAATGCTAATTGGTATCCTAATCCTTATCCAAAACCAGACCTGGAATTACACAATAGCCATAAAGGCCATGGCCTTGGTGCCCCTGGGTCAACTTGGCATTGGTGCCCCTTCAAAAGGTTCCTGTAGACTTTCAGATTTTTCATTGCAAAATTGGAGTTGCCCTGCCCTCTCAAAGATAAAATTCCAGCCCTGTTAAACTCCTCTAAATTCAACCGTATTTGTTTGATTCTGTTGGACTGCACTGGTAAACTAAATAATAAGGCCCCTTAAGTGGCACCATAATCAGAGTCTTAACAGTTTGATGTCAGACTTTGATGAGGGACAGGTTCATATAGATTCAAGTTAAAAAATGCTTTAGCTTATTTGTCTCTTACGGTAATCTTCCCTTACTAGTAAAATATGAGGCAAAACAAAAGTTGTTTATTGGTGGGGGTTAGCACAGTACACTGGGTAACACGGTTTTAATATTTATGTGTGTTTAAATGTGATGTCCTGTTACTTTTAATCCGAATTTCTTGTTCTTTTGCACCAACGAGAAAATAAAAAGAGAATAAAAAAAAAATAACAATATATATAAAAAAAAATCAGAATAAAAAAAAAAAGTAAAAAAAAAAAAAAAGAGAGAGAAAGAAAAAGAGAAGAAAAAAAAATAAGCAAACTGTAGGTTGGGACTGGGAAAGGTGTCTTCATGGATTGGTGCAGGCTTGGTTAAATCCAGCATGGTAAGTAACTGATCCTCATCTTCTGGTGTGATCAAAAGCAAGAGAAGGGTGGACAAATATATTTTAGCCTTTGAGAAAGACTCTGCTATGGTCAAATTGTCAGGATATCAACTATTTTTTTACAAAAAAACTATTTACTTAAAAAATATTTCTTTAAAATACCTGGTCAGTTCTTGTTTGAAAAGTTTAATTTTTTAAAGAAAATTGATATCAATATCTTTTACCAAAAAAGTGATTATCTGTAAAATTAATAATTTTTGTCAGTTAAAAATGATTCATTTTATATGTATACAGCAGGGTACTCCATAGAATTGTTTAAAACTTGGTGGCTTTCTGGACCCAAATTTTGAAAGCTTGGTGTTTATTTTTTGGTTTTTAAAGACCCGCTGTGCAATCTGGGCATTCTAAACAATTTTATCTTTAATATTTTTGTGAATTTGATCTGAAAAGGTAAGAAAAAAGCAAAGTTAAATATCCATCTGGATATGCTGGTTTGTGCATCTGTGCAAGAATCTTGATAAGTAGGCTGTTGCCAATGATTATGCAGTTTGCAGTATTCTGTCTTTTAAAAGTAGAAATTTTATGTAATGTAGGTATGTAATGTAGGTCTTGTCGAAACCAGGCACCTGTACTGTGGACCAGGCGAGATTGTCTACGAAAACAAGTTGAAAATAAAATGCGTATGGTTGGAAAGATGTTTTAAAAGTAGATTATAATGATCTACTCAAAAATGCCCGGTTTTCCTCACGCGGCGTGAACTAACATGGCCTGTGTTAGTTCGCAAAATAAAAGGAAAACCACAAAATTTTAAGGGTTTTTGTGTCAATCAATATATTCTACTTTTAAAATACTTTCTAAATATATGTGTTTCATAACGAATAGTTTTAAACACTTGTCATAGACCAACTGGCCCGATCCAATGCAACGTGTTGTCTAGCCTTGCTCAAGGCAGTCGAATTATTCACTCCGAAAAAAGACCGCCGCTGTATAAAAACCCACTCGTATTCACTGTGCGGAAAAACCCACCCGTAATCACTATGCGTAACATCGCACGACACGATGCCCCCGTACACTATCCGCATGCGGAGGCCGTCAGGCCGACAGCCTTGTAGGGTCTGTGTTGAAGCCACTGACCTCATTACTATAATAAGCGTAGAGTTCCCACAGTCAGCTCATTACCATAATGCCCGCGAAAGATGAGACATGTCTACATCATCACACACCACCACCACGGACGCTCAGCGAGCATGATAGGCGTGTGTGATTGGACGTCAAAATGAATAATTCATTTGCCTCACATCCTGTGTTGTCTGATAGGTCTGACGAACGATATACATATTCATGAGCTGTATACTAGCATATCCTAGAGCCCCCCCAATTTCGTCCACTATTGGAATTTTTTCAATACAACACATTAAAACGGGAAGATACAGACCCGACAAGGCTGTCGGCCTGACGGCCTCCGCATGCGGTTAGTGGTGTACGAGTGCGATGACTTGTGTGAACAGTATTCGTGCGATGTGACAGTGTGTATACGGGTGGGTCATTCGGTGTGATCGCACACACCATGCATAGGGTATACGGCGGGTGGGTTTACAGCTGCGTCTTTTCGGAGCGAATAATGCGACTGCCTTGAGCAAGGCTACGTGTTGTCCCTTTAAGCTCTGATGATGCAGGTTGTTTACGTATTGAAGCACCAGGGCCTGCGGCATTAGTCCATCTGTTTACCGAACACAATCAGAGCATACTGAAAATTTGAGTTGTTACAGCACCGGTTCTTTTTAAAACCACCACAACTTATAGAACAAACATTGTATTATGATGTACAGGATGTTACCACAAGCCTTTTAAGATTGTGTCTCCAACATGGAATTTTTAGTATTTTCATATTTATGTTTCCTCGCTTAGCATCATGTGTTACTTGACCTCAAAATTTATTGGAAAAGGTGAGATGTTTAACCAGGCTTTTCTCAAAATCTCCTCAAGCCATTTTCAAATGGAAAAATAAGCTGTAGTTTGTATTACTAGTGATGCACAGAGTCTGTAAACCTCCCACATTGTGATGCATTCTATGTGACTATGGCCGTGTCCGAATTGGCGACTTCGGCTACAGCTACGGCTACATCAGCGCGTCTGTCAGTGTTGAGGGATAGGCAGACGCGCGCGCCCTAGCCGTAGCTGTAGCCGAAGTCGCCAATTCGGACACGGCCTAAGAGAGGTTTGCAGTAACACCATGTGAATATCTCTTTTGAGTAGTGTTGGTTCTGAAAGGAACCGGTGGTAAGGGACTCAATATTTTTCTGAACCAACACTACTCAATTCACATGGTGTTACCTCAAATCTCTGTTATACTTCCACCATGCAAAGTTTCAAATCCTATGCATTATGTGTGGCTCTTGGTCTAGTGATAGCGCAGGGGGAACTCAGGCCAGAGAGCTGTTGTTCATGAGTTTGAAAGTCGTCAAATTTCATCTGTGTTAAGTTACTGGTGCAAATAGGTACGGGTCCTACTAAAAACCACAATCTAACTAACACACTTCTTATCTCTCTTTCTTTTCACAGACCGAGACGCTACACCACCAGGTATTCCCCTTACTGAGAAAAAAAATATATTGTACGTATGTTTGTGGCTTTTATCAAAGTCTTCAATAGTGAAGGAAATGTTGTGAGCATGCCAGTAACTTCTTTGTCAACAGAACCATTTCTAAAAAAAGCCATAAAAATATTCACACAAAAATGCGGACAAAAATTGCTTCTTGTGATCTAAGCCAGCTTGTTAGACAACAGAATGTTAAGGTATGTGACCAGCATATTCTCAGAATGTGCAACCTCTGTTCCAGGAAATCTGTTATTTCTTTTAATAATTTACTGTTGAGACGTTGTACAGGTTTATTAATTTTGGTTTTTACGGATACACCAATGTGTGTAAAGCTCTGTATACTCAGTACTTTCCCCCACGAGTCCTGTGAAAAAATGTCACGTTACTCGAGTGGCATTCTAATCCATGACCCTTGCAATTTTAGAGCAGTGTCTTACCAACTAGACTACCGATATTGCCCGTTAGCTATTAGAGGCAGTTCGAATCCTATGTTTTGGCAGCAGATACCGCAACGATGTTATTATATTTGGTGGGTTTGGTCCCCCCCCTCGTCTTTTTGTTGGTTGTGAGCTTGAAAAGGCTTCTTGGTGTTCGGATTGTTTTGGAGCAACTACTCTCGAAGGTGAAGGTAAAATAATTGCAGCCTTATTTCATGACTTCCTTTGGTCAATTGTCTACCTTAGTCCTGAAACTATTTTGATAATTTATTTCCTTGATCACATCTAAAAAACTTGTGACAGATTTCTTAGCAAAATTTAACATCCCATTTGTAATTAATAATGATTTTACAGGAAAACAAATAACTTTTTGTTTAATTCATGTAGGTTGCTTTTTAGGAAGAGTTAAAATGGTCTTTTATTGCAAGTTTTCAGATAAATGAATCTGCTTAAGTTTTATTAAAATGACTGATGGTAAAACAGAAACTGGGTGCCTTTTTACATACATACTTTTTAATATTTATTTATTCATTTATTCATTACTTCAATATTTACATTTTTTTTCTCTCATTACATTTCATGTTCAAAATAAAAAGGGCAATTAAAAAGAAAAGAACAACACATAATTAAATAAATATGATCGTCCAAACTCTTACAAATCAACAGGATTTTAAGGACTCATGAGGGAAAATTTATTTCTTTACCATAACATATTTTTTTAGAAAGTTGAACCCTGAAGAAAAGCAACTGGCCCCAGATGTTAACATTGTTGACCTTTTACTTGAAAGAAGATGCAAATAAAATGTCAAAATATACATCCGTGTCAATGATCTGTCTTTTTTGTGTCCCATGTGACTACTTGATGAAGAAAATAGAGTCTGCAAGTTTATCTTAACAAATCTAACGAGTGTCAGTTTGTTAGGAATGACTTGTGTACAATTAGTCCCAAATGTTAAGTTTTTTTTATATAACACTGGTTCTGTATTCTGGCTGGCTAAAACACAGACTCTTGAGGTTCAATAATTTAGCCCAGTGCATTAAACTTGTACCACCGTGACCTACACATTTGTAGACGCTTGCAAGTGTGTGAAATTTGTGAGAAAAAGTTTTTAAAAACTGGTTACAGTGCCCTCTCTTAGTGTGACTGGTGAATAGCAACCAAAATACAGAGTCTAGGGAACTAAAAGCATTCCTTCAATTGATTTTTTTGGTTCTTGACAGAGGTGTGTTCAACACATATTTTGGTATAATTTGGTCACTAGTACAAATCTATCTCCTCTTGGGACATTGAGTGATCAGAAGAAGGTCCTATTTTCCTCGGCCTTTAGCTTGAGAAAAGGGACCCTCTTCCAGGCACTTACAGTCCCTCGGAGTGCAGAGACATGCATTAATGACCAATTATGCCAGAACATGAATTTTTTTTTTTTTTTTGTAACACTAAGTGACAAAATCTTCTTTGCTGTTCTGTGTAGAATATTCATTTAAGAATTTGTCCTACTGCCGCGGAATTTTTATTGGCAGAATACCTAGTTCACAAAAGACCTAGATTTGCTGTTTGTTTACTGCTGTGGAGTAGATACAGAAAATTAGGAGGCTACCAATTTAGACAAGATCTTGTCCTGCTGTTTTATCTACTACATCAGAGTATAGAGAATCTGGGGGGAATTGTACTTTTGCTGAGGTATATTGAAGCAGCAACATCGAAAAGCTTGCTCTAGTCGTCGTCAAAAGTTGCAGTAGATAAACAGCAGGACAGGGCCCAATTTCATGGGCTGCTAAGCACACAAATTTGCTAAGCATGAAATTTCTTCCTTGGTAAAAACAGGATTACCAACCAAGTTTCAATTTGTTGCATATTCCTTGTTACTGGTATTCAGCTGTTGTTTGCTTATCCTGAAAATCACGTTGAAGTTTGGTTGGTAATCATGTTTTTATCAAGGAAGAAATTTCATGCTAAGCAAATTTTTGTGCTTAGCAGCTCTATGAAATTGGGTCCAGGTTCTCATTAGCTATAGAACATCCTATGGATTCAATTGTTTTTCAATTGAAAAACACAAGACCTCCGGACTTGTCCGTTGATAAGTCCATTTGCCCGACACTGAATCTACTGTCCTCGGGGGGGCCTGTGGTCCAGTGTAATGTTCAAGCCCTAAATATCTTGATCGTTCATGAGCCCCAAAACTTGCTTACCGGCAAGCAGCTTTATGAAAGTGGGCCCTGGTTGCATGTATTTGAATTGGCAAAGGACACGATGACTGTACAATAATAAAGGTAATACTCTGTGCTCCATCAGAAAGACCAGAAATGGTGGAAGCACATTTTGCGGAGGTGTGTTCAGCATCTGCAAGGGGTCGTTATGATAAGAGTTCTCTTGGATGATGTAGAGGAGATCAGTCTTGAACCATCATCTGCATCACTGTATTGTCAAATGTCCTTTGGAAAAAGAAGAAAAAAAGTGATTAAAATATCAAAATATCTGAAATTTTCCTGTTGGTATACAATGGATGCTGTGATACTGCCATGTCCAAACCTTGCACATTTTTAATAATAACAATAGTAGTTTCTGAAAAAGGGCTCATATTAGTCACTCGGTGATGCTCATGGCACTCCAACATTATCACCCCTGGTCACTGGGCCATTTTTGCATTATTTTCATAAACCCTCACTTGGGAGTATACAGCCTGTGCTGTCAAGTATAGCAAATCCATGCTGACTAAATTACAAGTACCATCTCTGCCCTCCTCACAGGTAGCCATTTGCCCTTGGGTGAAGGGAAGCTGTCATAGTAGGTGTCTTGCTCAAACAAAGACACAAGTTTCCCTAGTTTCACTGTTCAGAAGTCATGACTAATACGCGAGTAAGATGTGAATAAATGTCAAGTACAATGACTTGCTCAATTGCAAGTGACTGCTTTTAATCCCTCAGACTTGAGACTACATGTTGGTAAACTTTAAATGATCACAATTAAAATGGCATGTGGTGGTACACGTATGACATCGAGGGGAGACAAAGCAGAGACGAGTTTGACACTTACTTGGACTTGATGTTTTCTCCTGGTGTATAGAGAGGGTTGCAGAGCATATCAACATAAGCATTGTGTAACGTCTTAAACATCTGAGTATTAAAGACAAAGTGACATTGGGCTGTTAAAGACATTGGAATACTATTAGTAAAATTGTCAAAGACCAGTCTTTTCACATCATGTGCTTCAGATGCTTTATTTCGAGACGTCAAAATCTAATTCTGAGGTCTCAAATCAAATTCTTGGAAAATTACTTCTTTCTCAAAAAACTATGTTACTTCAGAGGGAGCCATTTCTCACACTGTTTTATACTATCAACAGCTCCCCATTACTTGTTACCAAGTAAGGTTTTATGCTAATGACTATTTTGAGTAATTACCTATAGTGTCCACTGCCTTTTAGTACAACAGACCACACAGTTAATAAACCCTTAAGATACCATAGAGATCACAAGCGTCTGGAACCAAAATGCCAATAGCGGTCACAAGGCTTGACCTACTTCCATTCACAAAAAGAGGTCAAAGAAAATAAAGGTCACTTTGGGATATGAAATTCCCTATGTACATTTGTAGTCCCCCCCCCCCAAATTTCAAAACACAAAACAAACTAAATTTGTTGTCTTGATGTTATTTCTGTTGACATCTTAATTGACGAAATTTGACTGAAGAAATGAGCAAAGTTAGCATTCTCTGGATGATTATACAGAAACAAATCACTAGTTGGAGAGAATTCTGACTGGTCCATGGGTGTTCTGACTGCCATTGGGCCAGCAGACCATTTAAAGGCAGTGGACACTATTGGTAATTGTCAAAGACCAGTCTTCTCACTTGTTGTATCTCAACATATGCATAAAATAACAAACCTGTGAAAATTTTAGCTCAATCGGTCATCAAACTTCCGAGATAATAATGAAAGAAAAAATACCCTTGGCACACGAAGTTGTGTGCGTTTAGATAGTTGATTTTGAGACCTCAAGTTCTAAACTTGAGGTCTCGAAATCAAATTCATGGAAAATTACTTCTCTCTCGAAAACTATGGCACTTCAGAGGGAGCCATTTCTCACAATGTTTTATACCATCAACCTCTCCCCATTACTTGTCACCAAGAAAGGTTTTATGCCAATAATTATTTTGAGTGATTACCAATAGTGTCCACTGCCTTTAAAGTGCAGTGTTGTAGTATTCGTACTTGGTACCTGTATCCGAGTACCATAAGAGCATACTTGTTGTGAAAGTTCATACTCGATACTCGACTGACTAATAATCTGTACTCAAAGTCATGTACTTAGTACTCAGCTATTGGCCTCTGTGCTTAGATCAGAATACTTGATACTCAAAACATGCGAACTAGTACTTGATGGCCCAAGTACTATTAAAGGGTGGCTGCAGTGTTTTTTTTATTCATTTAAACGATCAAACATGACTTTTTTAACCTGAAATATTTTTATATATTTTTTTGTTAAATGCGCAAGTATTTTAAAAATGGTTTTCAAGAGATTAGGGGAACCCACCCCGCCCCTAAAAGGGAGCCTTCATTTGCATAAACGTGACGTCATGTCGGTAACCCGAGCTGTCGGGCCCCCCTGGCTGTGTGCATATAGAGACGTGTGCACTGTGTGTCCTGGTACCTAGGCGCGTGTAGTTGGGGACCAGATTCTTTTTGCCGACGATATGTTTGAATTCCCGACGTGACGTCGATGGTAGGGGCGGTATCAATCCACAAAAGGGGGGGCATGACTTATTCGCTAATTGCGCAAGTCAGATATTTCGGGAATAAACAAAACACATTTATTGATGTTCAATACATATATCAGAAATAAATGACAGCAAAATTAACTGTTTTATTTGAATTCACTGCAGCATCCCTTTAATGTACTAGAGTACTACTCGACCACTCTAGTACTTGGCAGAACTTGATACTTGACTTACATTTCTTATCTCATTGTCCCTCAGCTGCATATTGGATGACTCTACAACGATCACAAATTTAACCTTGGTGTTTGTCACATAACCGTACACTTTATAGTCCTCCGTTGGGTATAGAAGTCCGAGGTACAACTCCCTGGGGTCATTGACGCTTTTGCCGACGGCCGAAACCTTCTCTTCGATAACGTCTAGACATGTATGAACGGTGTAGTGGAATTTGAGCTCATTCTCAGTAGGGATGGTGCTAATGTACAGTGGATAATTCTGTGAAAATATGAATACAAATATGTACAGATATCATAATCAGATAATCTTCATCACTTGCATCAAAAACAATGTTTCTTGTTCAGTGATTTATGAACCAAAGATTACACTCCGGCCCAACGTATCATCAAGCGCTACAGATTTATAGTGTTTACTACAGAATGAAAGTTAACTGAAACAAGTTATGTATCTATTCTACTTACCTCCGAAAACAAAATAATAGATAGATCATGGATACTAGATGTACTTATGATGCAGTACTAGGCTTATTATATATAAAATGACCAAGTACGAGTGCGAGGTTACCCGGGTACAAATTCAACCAATCTGGTTGAAATATGGTATTATTAATTTGCAGTTGTGTGTCATCAGTCTGCAAGATCTGTGGTGTACACACCAGTCACAATCCCCCCTCCCCCCCCCCCCACATCCCCTCCGAGCTCCCCAACCCATACCGGCCATGACCCGATGACCAATTATGATCAACTCTTACCCTAATCACCGCCCCCTCCCCCGCCCCCTCCCCCTGCCCACCACATTATTATTCATGTAATAATAATTTATTGTTTCAAAATTATTTTTCTTGATTGTATAATTTTGAAGTCGACCCCCATTAATCCAACATGGGTCGAAGGCAAGACAATGACTAACCACCAGTGAACGATTTCCCTTGTATAGATAGTACTCAAAAATCACCATTTGCTAAAATTAGCATTAATTTTGTGCACAGAAAATATAATATAATAATAATAATAATCTGCTCAATCAAAATGAATCAATTTGCTATGCAAAACCAAAAGTGCTGCACGAAATCATTCCCTGCAAATGTTGCACTACACGTACACATTCTATGTATTCCTATCTAACTTGGTAGGTTGGTTACGTAGCACTTATATGCTCCAGACTGTAAATTTTGCAACAAAAACAAAATGTTATTTACCTCTTTCGCTATCACTGCCACACAGACTGCCATCTTGCTGGAAAGAAATGAAGAGGGGAAAAGTACAGTAACTGGAAATGAATAGCGCCCTCTTTAGGCAGGCTGAGCATAATTGTATTTCACTGATCAATATTTTATTTTTTGAAGACAAAAAATCTTGACAACAAGCGGACAGCCAGCACGCGAGTAAAAAGGTAAGTACATTTTTTATGGGAATTTGAGTAGTACAATCTTTTCCCTTTAGCTGTTTTGCTAGAGATGATGTTCGATAGTTTGGAAGTGTGTAAACAAAATACAGCACAGAGGCCTGAAATAGACAGCAATATTTGAGACGTCTTGAGCAGATTTTTTTTTATGAGGGAGAGAGATAGGCAAGCGCAACTCACACGCCATCCGCACACAATACCGTGCAATAAATGCTGACTGTAAGACCATGGTCAGACCATGGAGGAAGAAAATAGCAGACTGTGTGTGTTTGCAGAATTTAATACCTTCACTTTGATTGCAACAACGGCACGCTTGTTTTGATCGTCCATTTGTTGCTGTAATTTTCTCACTTGCTCTACAAAAAATATTAGTGATCTGTTATAATGAATAGGGCCTATGATGTTATTCATATTTTTAAAGAATTGTTAATGTAATATTGTAGATTGGGTTTGGGTCCTTCTTCCTCACGTACGTGCGGAGTAGACTAGTAGTACGTTAATCGGGAGGGCTTGAACTTGAAGTTGACGCTGAATAATTAAAGTTCGCCACAGAACAAACAAATGACAAGTTGAACTCGAAAGTAAGTTGATGTCACGATAAATGATTTTATTAAGAGTTCTCTTCTCGAACCCTCCTGTTCTCCAGTCTAGCTCAAACTAAACTCTTCCTTTTACATTCCTTTTCTTTTTTCCAAACCTTGTTATTAATTATCTTCTAAATAATAATATTCTTAATTCCAAACCAACCGCGCGCACGCTCGCGCTTAGTAATTAGCTCACGCTTTGCAGTTGGTTTAGGGTAGATCACTACATTAATTTGGTAACTAAAAATAAATAAGAACTATATCCTCCTCTTACCTTAGTCTTAGACCAGTTTTCACGGTATTATACCTTTTTCTTTGAATTGGGAAAAAAATAATGATGCCATATATCAACCGATGCCCTAATTATCTTCATTTGTTAATATGAAGTATGCAAACATAAATTATATTAAAACTTGATGGACATTGAAATGTTTACACCACACACCGATCTTCGATGACTTCAGCTGGCTCCATTTGTTTTGAGTTTTTCCTGTGTTCACGACAAACGAGAAAGTATTGTTTCCTGGTACATGGTCCCATGGACGAAACATCTGCAGTGACTACAAGTGTTCTTTGAGACTCTGTGTATGACTCTATGGCCAGCAGTTGTCTTCATTTAATTCAAAAAAGATTTTATCTAATAATTACTGGCTTTCAAATCTGATTTTTATATATTTTTTTATATATTTTTTTTCTTAATATTTATAATAAAGTGTATAAATAAACAGTGATAATTGAATCAACAAGCTGATGTTTAAATTTTAATATTAATAATAATATTGATATGAGGTTTAAGAAATAAAAATCTCCAAAAATATTAGAAAATGATGGCTTCTTTAGGCCTCTGTATTTTTTTTCCAGAATGCTCAGCAAAATATTCAGTCACATGATTTGATCATCATGAATTGTGAATTGAAATAGTGTTTGATGAAACTTTTTTGGTGGACAAATATTTTTATATGGCCTCAACATTATGACATATTTTTGTAATGCCTAAAATACCAAACTTTTTGCATTTACAAGTGCAAATAACCAGTGGAGCCTTACGTGTTTCTAAGTTTTGGTCAAGGGAGAGGAGACTCTTTGCTTGGCAAATAAAACCACACAATTTTTGTCTAGGGACTGTAGGGACATCGCGCACAGAGTGGTAAAAGATTTGCCACGATTTTAGGGACACCTCGAAAACAGGACCTCCTACGATAGGCCTTATATTAACAAATTAGTAATCAGTAAACGTATAGTTTTTTTTATAGTAAATTCATTTCGTTATATCATTTTGTTACATTTTTCAAACAAATTAGCCTATCAATTTATTAATTTATAGGCCTGGTTAGCTATTATTTGAGTGATTTTAACAAATTCATATAATGGATTACTAATTTCGTCATCCGTTAGGTATAGCGAATAAACAATTAGCCTGCCTCTATGGTGCGATCGAATTGATGACTTAAGCAATGGCTAGTCATAGTATTCTTATAACTAATTTTTTTATTTTTAGATGGCTATGAATGTTTTTGTTTGGTTGTTGGTTAGGAAAGCCAACTGTACTAGATCACAATTTCTTGATTAGTGCAACTCATTCATAGAAGTTGAACCAATGACATTGTTTTTAATGTGAACAGAGAGAACTTGGCTGTTGCCAGCTAGGCAACTAGGTGTGTGGAACTACTTCTACTAACTACTTACATGTACAATGTATGTAGAACTATTATGAGGAGGTTCTTTCTGATAAAGGTTCAGTCAAGGAGATGATCAATAGTGGCAGGAACAAACGACAATCATAGTTCTTGGGAAATCTAGGTGTGCACAACATCACCTTGGGTTTTAAACTTCTACAAAATAATGAATTCAAAGAGCTGAGATAGTAACACAAAAAACCTGTGCAGCTAAAAATACAAGAGAAGACTTTTGTATTCTGCCACACTTTTTCACTAATTTTTACTTCTCATTTAAGTAAATTAGAGACTAAATTGTTTTATAATGAGTGAAAAAGTGGTGGCAGGATAAAAAAAAAATGTCCAATGGTCATGAATAAAGTTACATTCACACTCTGAACAATGCATTAATTTATAACCCCTTAAAAAAAAAAATCGGAAAGGAAGAAATATGTTTCCTATCTGAAGCAGTTGTTATTTTTGTCTGCCTGGCTAACGTAAAGGGCGAGCCCTGAACATTTGGACTTTGTACACTGTTCCTTTGTCCTTGATTGGTTTTGATAACTGTGTACCAGTCATGAAATGAACCTTGAAGTTTACCTTGCATTTAGATAGCATTTTTCTGTTTATTTTCCAAACCATACACAGAAAAAAAATCCTGACCTTACAAAAAAAAAAATACTGAAACAAGTGTGGCCTAGAACCTCCATGGCTACACGTAGACACAACCTCAAAATCTGCCTGGAATGTTCCTGCATCCGAAATTCACATTTTTATGGCCACTTTGAGACATCATTCTTCGCTGGGAAATAACCAGCAAGTGGGGATACTCAAAATGCTCTTCAAAAGCTTAGTTCTTAACAGGATTGTGTAGGCCTACAGAGAGCTTTCAAAGACACAAATTGTACAAAGCAAGGATGATCAAATCACTCTAGAAATAATTACTGTATTTTGTCAAGTTTCATACCATTGTAAAGCCCATCTCAAGGGCTCTCCTCTCAGTTTAGTTTGGGGAGACCACCAACTGATGTAGATAGGGCAAGACAGCTCAGTTGGTAGACACCAGCCCATAATGTATGAGGGCTTTGGTATTAAATCCTGCTCGAGTCATTTCTCTTTGTTCAGCCCAAAACTCTTTTGAGAAGTACAAAATATACTTTATGTGTATTCAAACCTATAAATTGTACATGTATGTATTTGGATTTTTGAAATGGTGATTGATAGGGCCTACAAAGTGGTTAATAGGTCAACTCTAAATTCTTGTTGTTAGTGGCGGTGTTATTCCTTTGACCTACTTGTTAGTGTTATTCCACTTGCTTTAACAATGCCTATTATACCGCAGGCAATTAGTACAATACCCGATCTTTGTATCGATAGTGTTGCGCATCATTTATCCATGATGGATTCACTTGGGTTGGGTTGAATGAATGTGCACCCACCCATGCAGAGTTTTTATACCGATGACAACAAAAGAAAAAGGTCTACCTTTTTTCACCCAATGTCAGTTTATGTTTTTCAAAACTTCTACGGGATTAGCCTAATAGGTTTTGAATTTGGGAAAACATTCCACAAAGGGTATGTTCAGACAGCGTACTAAGTTAGACCCGAACTGGTTTAACTTCTACGAGCAGCAGGGGGTGGTCGTAAAAATAAAAAACCCTTGCGTTCAGACAGCACTGAGTTGAACCCGATACGGTTTGTCTTTGGTTTTAAGGGTCAAAGCAAACGCGACCCCGTTACTCTAACATCCTGTTTATTGGCCTGTTCTGATTGGTCACCGTGTGTTTACATAATGATTACGGAGGTCAATGGGTCAACTGTCGTGAGTTAAACCGGATGTGGTCTTTTTTATTCTGTCCACACACAGTGTTAAAAGATATTTTTTTTCCCTGGCAACTTGCATTTGAGTGTTTCAAAAAAAAAACAATAACATTACGAATTCACCCACATAATAAGCTTAATAACAGTGGCTGGAACACTCGCGAACGGGCAGCAAACATTCAAAATGTGAGAAACGGTTCGTGCATGAATCAATGTGCTTTGTGCAGACTTTTTCAATGGTTGAATGCAGTACAGCTTTAAATTGTTAAAAGTAATCATTTGAAGCTTTGCAGAAAGTCTGAACTATTTGTGTAGTCATGTTATTTTTCTTTTCGAGAAAATGCTACATGATCTGCCTGGCCCTATTAGTCTCATTGGTTAAAGGAACACCTTGCCTTGGATCGGACGAGTTGGTCTATAAAAAGCGTTTGAAACCGTTTGTTATGAAATGCATACGGTTAGAAAGATGTTTTAAAAGTAGAATATAATGATCCACACAAGTATCACTCAAAATTGCACGGTTTTCTTTTTACGTCGCGAACTATCACGGTCGGCCATTTATGGGAGTCAAAATTTTGACTCCCATAAATGGCCGACGGTGTTATTGGACGAGGTAAAAAGAAAACCACGCAATTTCGAGGCATATTTGTGTAGATCATTGTATTCTACTTTTAAATCATCTTTCTAACCATATGCATTTTATAACAAACGGTCACAAAACGCTTTTCAAAGACCAACTCGACCGATCCAAGGCAACGTGTTCCTTTAAACTGAGTGTCTTTGTTGTAAGTACAGGCATGCAACTCTTCCGCGTTTTTTTTTTGTTTAAACGTGGGAAAAAAAAAAGAAAAAAAAAAACCCAAAAACTACAATCATGTAAAATAAGCCTAGTACATGTTAACCATGCACCGTAGAGCACAATAAACCTGAACCTCTGTTTCTAGGGTACCATTGTGGGTATCATGTCCCATGGCGTTTCGGCCGCCTCGCTCCGCACTTGCTAGTGCCTTTGAAAATTTTCCTCTTTTTTTTCAGCGGGCAGTTGCATGCCTGAAATAATGAAACTAATGAAGCAGCTAAATGTGAATGCATTGTGTTTTTTTTTTTATAATACAGTATAGTTTTGAGTTTTTATAAAGTAAACATTTAAAGCTTTGCAGGAAGTATGAACTATTTGTGTAGTTATTTTTCCTTCCCAAAAAAATGCTACCCACTCTGCCTGGCCCTAATATTCTCATTGATTAGAAACTGGACAGTATTGGTAATTGACAGTATTTTCACTTGGTGTATCTCAAC
The DNA here is from genome assembly GCF_032118995.1 of Asterias amurensis. Lineage (NCBI taxonomy): Eukaryota > Metazoa > Echinodermata > Asteroidea > Forcipulatida > Asteriidae > Asterias > Asterias amurensis. The sequence continues at coordinate 18,817,051 of NC_092650.1, forward strand.
TATCTCTAAAATTAACAGACCTGTGAAAATATGAGCTTAATTGGTGGTCGAAGTTGCGAGATTATAATGGAAGAAAAAACACCCTTGTCACAAGAAGTTGTGTACTTTCAGATGCTTGATTTCGAGACCTCAAAATCTAATTCAGGAAGTCTCAAAATCAAATTTGTGGAAAATTACTTCTTTCTCAAAAACTACGTCAATTCAGAGGGATCTGTTTCTCACTATGTTTTATATTATTAACCTCTCCCCATCACTCATTTCCAAGTAAGGTTTTTATGCTAATAATTATATTGAGTAATTACCAATAGCATCCAGTGCCTTGGAACTGAGTAATTGTCTTTGTTGTAAATAATTAAACTAATGTAGTAAACTGTGAATGCATCGTGGGAAAGAGAACACATGGCATTTGAAACAGCTTGTAGTTAATCAATGAACACATGGTTGAATACCAACTTTATGTAATTACAGTATTGATTGCATTAAAAAAAAGGCATCTGTTGACATTTGCCTCCTCAACAAATTTAAAGGCACTGGACACTATTGGTTATTTTACTCAGAATAATTTTTAGCATCTGAAAGCAACAAAAATAGTTCTTTGTGTGACAAGGGTATTTTTATTTTCCATTGTTATCTCGCAACTTCAATGACCAATTGAATACATATTTTCACAGGTTTGTTAATTTGTGCATTGTGTAGATCTTGGATGACACCAAGTGAGAAGACTGGTCTTTGACTACTACCAAAGGTGTTCAGTGTCTTTAGAATGTGGAATTTATGACATTTAAAAAGTGTACAATTTGCTATATGAGCTGTGTAGTCATTTAATGTAGACTGTAAGGAAAAGCCTGGCAATGTACACTGCACCCTTCTTGTCATAAGTGTTTATAGTAAAAGTGTTTTGTACAGCTTATGATTTAGGGAGAGCCTGCCCCTGATGGTGACCTGGCCAAATGCCATTAAATCCCCACAGAGAAACCTGGCCCATGTGTATTTACAATGTATGTCAGGATGTTGTACTGACTGACCTCAGTATTGCAATCTGTCAATATGTGACACAGTACCTGGGGGCATTTAAGACACAAATTAAATTTCCTTTACAGTGTGTGTGTATATTGCATGTTGAAGATGACACCACCACTACTGAATCTAGAATAATAACAATTCTAAATAATGCCAACATTTATAAAGCACCCTGATCATATATGCATGCTTGGAGCTGAGCACTGAAACAAAAACAAAACTAAGGCCCTAGTAAAAAAGTAAATGGGTATAAATTGTGGCCTACAAATTAAAATAAATTAAGGGCACTTCAATGAGCAAAATGCCCAAATGAGGGGCTCTTGAACATCCAATGATGAGAGGGATATATATGGCACTCTGTCAACACCTGCTTAAGGCTCCATGCTTGTTTACAATGTTAGTAACGATACAACGTGAATCTATAAAAAAAAACTCACAACCATGACGCAAGGGGCTAGGCTGTGCATTTTAGGATTTCGTTTGTTTGTTTGTTTGTTCTTTGAGAATAATGAGATAGAAATTACATGCAGGCGCTGTTTAGAAATAAGTAAATCTACTTCGCTTGATTGGTATTCTGCCATATATACAACGTTTTAAACTGTGTTTATGAAAAATCATAATAATTTATCATTTTATTTTTTATGTTTTGTTGAATTAGAAATCTAGGTTTATTGATTTCCCTTTCATTTCTCCCCTCTACATTGTTTGAAACTTTGTTCAAAAACAATCTTTATAGTTTATTATTTTGATGTTTAGTATGTTGTGGTGTTTTCAGTATAAAATTCTTTGTAAGGATGTCTTTGGTACAACACGTGCTCCAATGAATCTGCCTCCCTGTGTGTTCAGTTAAATATAAACTTTAGTCAATAATAAAAGTATTAACCCCAAACGGAACACAAAAATACATTTTGTATTTTTGTTAATCCGATCGCACTGCATTCCAAGTCTCTAAACACCCCCAAGGCTTTGTCAGTTTCTTGAGTTTGGAGAGCTTAGCATAAAAAATCCATCCTGCCCAGAATTACGCTTTTTATCAACAGGTACAATCGCTGACTGTCACCAGACAAGCTGCAGACAGACTAATCTGATAACAAAAAAAAAGTTTAAGAAAAGAAAAAAAAAACGGACCTAATAATCCTGGTGTTTTTCTCAAGCCATCGCCTTTTTTTTCAACCCTCACCCCTCCCCCTGGTCCACGGTACGATGGATTAGTAAGACTTGTGAGTAATAGTGCAAGAAAAATCAGGAGACGAATCTTTATGAATGTGAGGTGAAATTCTGCTCGGCTTCCTCTGATGTGTCACCGTAATTCCGTTGCAAGGCCTCCCCGGGTGCAGCCACCTTTGGGTTGACAAAAAGTCTTAAAAAGTGTGAGTGTCCCTCCTGGCATTTTGAGACCTTTGTCCTGATAATACGGAAGGCTGTAACTGTACTGAAGTGTGTGGACGACACAATGAGATCCTACCCTCAACTACGGCCAGTATTGTCCGCCTTTTGTGGTGTCGGACAGAAGCGCTAACACCCTCTGCTCTTTGGTGAGCTAATGCTCTCATAACCCTCTCAATAGATCTCTTAATACCGCAGACTGTTAAAATCCTCAATTATGTACTTCCATCCACAAAGGAGCGCAGAGGACCCTTGAAATAACAGCTGTTAGGCAAATGTGTGTTGGATATAATGTCCACACTGTCTGACTGTCACCAGAAAAAAATTGTTTGGTTTTATTTTTCTCACCTGTTGCTTTCTGCTAATTGTTTTGTTACAGTTTTTGACTCTGTATTCTGAAGAGCGTCTGGTCGTATGGAGGTAGACAACAAACGCAGTGCGAAAAGGTTCAATATTTAAACCTAAGGTAGGTTCAGTTTATATGTAAATAAATGGATTAGTTTGCGCGACAATAGATTTGAGGCATTGCATGGTGAGGTATCTATTGTGGGTTTGCGGTAACACCATCTACCGTGTCTACTTGCAAGGTAAATTGTGACCTGCTACGTGAAAATGAGTCAGATGACACCCAATGCATTATTAAGTAATGGACAGTTGAGTGTGGGGAAAAAAATGGGGGAAAAAAAATCATTTTTTATTTTTTTACTTTTTAAGATCTATATTTGCATGGGTTACCTTTAGAACACTTACCTTTAGGCAATAAAGCTATGAATACAACAATTTTGTGATCATACTTGTGTCTAATTTGTATCCTTTTGCGTGAAATGGTAGTTTAAAACATCACTTTACTTATAATTCGTTTTTCAGAAAAATGATGTCTTGGCTAATTTCAAACGGAAGTAGCTCAGCAACCCGATACACCCCAAAGCTTAGACATATACCAAATTACTGCTGTTGGTGTGTTCTTTCCAGCCATGCATATAACTCAATCCTTGAAATTGTCAACATCTGACTCATTTTCCTGTAGCGGGTCACGTTCTTTTGTGAACTTTTGAGTCTTGCTTTATGTTCTATTACCGCAGAGTAGATTTTCAGAATTCGGGAGTCTTCTCGGTTCTGAAAAGAAGTGTCCCGCTTTTAAATTACTACCTGGAAGGAAGGTAGAAAATCGGCCGGGACTACTACTTAAGCTTTGGTGGATTAAGGGGTTTTCTTGTTATTAGCTTACCTACCGTGGAGTGAGTTCTTAATTAATGGTCTCAATGATTGGACTAGCTTGCTCTAGTTATTGTCAGGAGATGTTGTTCCTTGCTTTATGATCAGGGGCTAATTTCATAGACCAAAAAATTTGCTTAAGCACGAAAATAGCTTGCTTATTTTACACATGTTACTGGTCAAATTTTCATGACATACATTGCTTGTGACTGGTATTTAGCTATTGTTCACTTCGCATAATAATTGAGTGGAGTCTTGGCCGGTAATCTGATTTTACTAAGCAAGGATTTTTTTGCTTAAGCAAAATGTTGTGCTTAAGCAGCTCTATCTGGCCCTGAGCTAGCAACTCTCCCTAGCAAAGTTCCCTTAAAATAAACCGTCTTTCCCGTGTTGGTAGGAAGAGTTGAATATTGGTTAGAAAACTGGCGTGAAGTTGTTAAAAAGTGAATCTTAACCTTTTAGCAACTGGACCGCCCAGCCACCAATGAAATGCTGTACTTACTATTATATGCTGGGTATGAGAAAACGCTCACCTATGGGAAAAAGTAATATGTCCCATATTAATAAAACTGGATAGTCATTAGTCAAGTCAAGTGTTTATGGATCATTAATAATTTTCCCCGTTCACAGTTGATATGTCAACGTTAATGATGATGAATAAATTGAGCTCTTGCCGACTGATTAGGGCCTATCTTTTCAGCAAACTCGGGCAGTGCAGGGACTAGAGGGTTTAAATAGTGCCTTGTCTATTTTATTTGTTATTTTGTATGATCATGATGTACAGTTTCTGTAAGAATTATTTTGATATCTGCAGGTTTTATAAAGACTGTCTTTTTTTCACATGGGGATTGCTTTTTTCAGATTTTGGGCAATCTCTAGGTTGATGTTTGTTTTTGCATCCTCTGTTTTTTGTTATTCGTGTTGAAATTGCTTTTCTCGACTTGCACCCAGAATGCTGCACCCAGAATGCTTTGCTTACCGATCATGCGCATTGGGCTTTTCCAACCCTTAAAACCAATTCAAGCCCGTTTCATACTTCCTGTGCGAATGCAATGCGAATTTTGACGTCACTATTTTGAAACGAATTATTTGCATCAGTTGAATTGTGCCCAACTCCTGCGAAATAATCGCAGCAAAGATGGAGCTGTGACGTGAAACTTTGTATCGCATTCATTCGCAGGAAGTTTGAACAGGGCTTCATTCAAAAACAGGTTTCCACATGGTCCTACATTCAAATTCATGCATGATATTCTTCCTAAATGTACATAAAAGTACTTCATTTTGATTTTTCAATAGTTTTCTCTTTTTTTTTGCCTTAAAATCTTTAAAAAATTGTGATAAATACAAATTACTTCTGCTTGTTTTTCATTCTTTACATGGTTGTGCTCCTCAGTATAATTGTCTCAATTAATTACCCATTACAATCCTTCCACATGTCTTAAAACATCCACTTCGTTGTTACTGGTTGTTCCCCAAACCCACAACAATTTGGGTGACGGGGCTTTTTCTCATGCTGGTCCTTTACTTTGGAATAATCTGCCCCTTAATATCCGTAAAATGTCTTCAATTCATAAGTTCAAAGAGGCCCTCAAAACCACAGCTGCTTTTCATTAATGTTGTGTTTCTTCCTTGCGCCATGAGCATCACTTGTGGTGGATACCGGCGCACTATAAGTCTTCATATTATTATTATTATTATAAAATAGTCTGGAAAAATATTCTAAAAGCTTGCACTAGTGTTGTAGGTCAGCCCTTGTACTCAGTAAAATGTTCCTATTTTTATTCCAAGGACCAAATATCATGCTTGTTGTAAATTACCCATCTAGTTCCAACCCTAAACATCTCCAATCAAGCCAGCCAACCAGCCGCATGAACAGTCCTCCATATTGATCATAGTAATGACTCCCCAAGACTCAAGCTTCACAATATATACTGATTAAAGGCACTGGACACTTTTGGTAATTGTCAAAGACCAGTATTCTCACTTGGTGTATCCTTACATATGCATGAAATAACAAAAACAAACCTGTGAAGATTTGGACTCAATTGTTCATCGAAGTTGCAAGAGAGTTATGTGGAAAAAAAACCTTTGTTGCACAAATTTTAGTGCCTTCTCATATGCCTAAAAAGTTTCAGGCCTTAAGACTTTTCATGTTTGAGTGAGAAATGACCTCTTTCTCAAAATTACGTTACTTTAGCGGGAGACATTTCTCACAATGTTTTGTAATCAACATCTCTCAATTGCTGTGACCAAGTAAGATTTTATGCTAACAAATATTTTGAGTAATAAACAATAATATCTTGTGCCTTAAACATCCAAGGTGTAGGATGCGATTCAGCGAATATCCACTACTGTTAATTGGAAGCGCATCCTGATTTAACGATTGCCGTCGCTCTGGTACACTGTTCACGGTCCTCTGCCTCGGTTACCTGCCATTCCTATATCTTTCCTCCCGACGGTCGAGCGCACAAACCCATTAATTGCAGGGCAAGTCAACTGTGATATTCTGAAATTGGCTGCCGAGCACTTCTTATTTCTTGAAAATGTTTGCTTGAAATTATTGCGAAATGAGTTTTACATAACTGCAAAGAGAATTTAAAAAAAAAAAATTGAGGCAGATGGTAGTCACACATAAGAGATAATGTGTGCGCAGGAGTGATAAGAATTCAAATATTATTTAAGTGATACATGTATAAACAGTATATTATAAAAAGACCTGATACTTTGTTATAAGAAGGGCTCAAATTTTACTCTGTACCTCTGGCCTTGGCCAGTGGTTATAGTGCCAGGCCAGAAACTTATAACTGGACAAGTCTGACAGTCTTTTTATTAGTGTAGTTTACCATTTTAAACTTTTGCAGCAGAAACAGTGTAGTCATAAATGACATTTATTTATTGCCGGCCACCCACACTATAAATTATTTATAGAAGTCTTCCCCTGATCTTCCCATACAACACTGTACAAATACATTTTAAAACTCTTAACTGTGCAATCTGGAGTATTCTGTTTTCTTGATGAAAAAAAGAAATAAAATAAAATACTACTATTTTGTTTTGCAAATTGACCAAAATTTTCGTGTGGTATTCTGAAATTGGCTGCCGGGCACCTTCTTATTTCTTGAATTAAATTACTAGAAATTATTGTTAAATGAGTTCTACTGCGAAGAGAATTTAAAAAAAATTGCGCATATCGGCCCAGTTAGCTACACGTATATTGTGCATGATGACAAGAGGCCAGTGAGAACATTTTGGATTTTTGATTTTGGATTTTGCTTTAAATCAGGGACGAGAAATTTCAGGCTTTGTATGTCTGCCTTGTGAGAAAAATAAAAATCAGCCGTCAATTTTCCCACATACAAAGAGATCCTGCTCTTTGAATTGATGTACACATACAATGTATTTGCCTAGTGCTGAGGATACTGTTTCTTGATTCTTAAAAAGCTCTGTGAAATCTAAACCCCAGGAGTTTCCAAAAGGCGGAAATGGCATCATTTTCCAACTCGCTTCCAAGAAATGTTGACCCTAGTCTCACCCCTTTAAAGGGTCTGGGTACTTTTTGTAGGACACAAAACACAATTTCCACAGATGTACATTAAACTTAAAGGGTTTGAAGATAATGATGGTAGAAAGCTTCCATTCAAATATTACTTGGTACCATAGTTTTTGAGAAATTAGTAAAACAAGTCACGAAAATAGCATGTAAAATGTATTTTTGTGACATTGTTTTACTCATTTCTCTACAGCACCTCAGCATGTTATATCTTAAGGGAAGCCTTCTCATATCATTATCATTATCTTTATACCATGTAAGTTTAGTTTAAATCTGTTGTTTGTGTTACAAAAAAGTACCCCAAATCCTTTAAATCAAATTGTTTGCATCACACTACAGCATTTCTTTGAAATAAACCCCAAGGGTATCCACGTTTGTGTCCTGAATTCTAGCCTTGGAGCTGCATGTCAACTGCATGTCCATTTTTTGACCTGATTTCCAACTGTCACGTTGGTCAATAACATTTTCAGGAAAAAATATAAAGAAGCAAGGTTTCCTCATGGGGAATAGCAGCTGTTAAAAGTTAAAAGTTGCGATTGCACGCTCTGGAAAAATCACCTCTCCGTCCCGGGAGGACTTGTAGTGTCTGGAGGTGGGTCGTTAGAAAATGCAGCCAGGCAGAGATGATGCTGCACCATACCATTAAAGGTCGCTTAGATATTTTTGTCAATAATACCTCTATAAAAATACAACCACCTTTTAAGAAAATGAAGAAAAAGACCCAGTGCACTTATTGAAAAGAGAAGGGGTTGCTCCAGTGTTCCTGGTTTGATTGGCTGCTATTGTGCTACAGCATTTCATGGTGCTATGTAAAAAGAGTAGGTCTCATAAATCAAGTCTCACATACCTTGCCAGAAAATACTGTTGAGGGGCCTTGAGCATCACTGAGTGACAGATTGGGACGCTAAGCCACTAGATTATTATTATTATTATAAAGTCATTCAAATGTGTCATTCAAATGTGTCATTTCCAAGAAAACAGTAACCTTCATGTAGCGTTCATTTCAAAAGGTGAAAGCATTTTTGAGATATTGCCGAAAATCCAGAGCGGTTTAGTCAATGCCGAAAAAAATGATTCCTTATTGGAAACCCCTATCTAAGAAACAGCTTCTGACATCAACCAGGGGTCGAAATTGCCACTAGCCCGCTAGCCCGGGACTACCAGATTTACAGCCGGGCTACTGATTTTTCCAGTTTGATAGCCCGACGGGCTAGTGGAAAAATAATGCAAAAATCATCATCACAAACAATAAAGAACTATGTTATTGGTGTATTGTAAAGTTTGAGCCGTGACGCGAGACATAATGTGTCTTTCGGGCTACCAAAATCTAATCAGGGCTACTAAAAATTATTGGTCACTAGCCCTGCTGACTACCATGGAAATACACTTAATTTTGACCCCTGTCAACATTTCTCAAATTAAAATATTTATATCTTAACAAAAACTTATATCTTTTTCCATAACCAAACTACTTCAAAGTGAAATGGTTCTCAAAAAAACGCTTTACACTATCAAAAGCTTCTGTACTTCTATAGCCGAGTAAGTTTTTATTGCCAATTACTTTTTCGGAGTTTGGTTACTGAATGTATCCCTTGAAAGTAGCCATAAAATCATGAATGAAAAAGCAAATTTCTAAAACTTCCTGGTGACCATGGATGTTTATACAGGAAATTGAATACCACCCCGTATTATTTTAGAGTTTTTTCTTCTAAGCTTACAAGATCAAAGGTCAAAGAGAATTATTCTGTGTCCTGGTTGAATAGTTATGTTAACTGCCATCTATGTCTCTTTGTAGAAATGCATTCGTGGAGAGCATCCCTTTGTGTTTTCCTTTGTCCTTTTCCTGTCCTTTTTTCTTTCTCTTTTGTCAAAGAGAATTGTTCTGTGTCCTGGTTGAATAAATTTAACTGCCATCTATGCCTCTTTGTAGAAATGCATTCGTGGAGAGCATCCCTTTGTGTTTTCCTTTGTCCTTTTCCTGTCCTTTTTTCTTTCTCTTTTGTCAAAGAGAATTGTTCTGTGTCCTGGTTGAATAAATTTAACTGCCATCTATGCCTCTTTGTAGAAATGCATCCGTGGAGAGCATCCCTTTGTGTTTTCCTTTGTCCTTTTCCTGTCCTTTTTTCTTTCTCTTTTGTCAAAGAGAATTGTTCTGTGTCCTGGTTGAATAAATTTAACTGCCATCTATGCCTCTTTGTAGAAATGCATCCGTGGAGAGCATCCTTTTGTGTTTTCCTTTGTCCTTTTCCTGTCCTTTTTTTTCCCTCTTTTGTTTTGTCCTTGGTCTTAAAGGTACCGGAAATGAGCACACAATGAACACACACGTACAAATGTATTTATACTGTATTTCTTTATAATGTCTATTTTTACATACATGGCTTGAGACATTATAGAGTCCTTTTATTTTCCCTACAAATTGTACTGTATTTCTTAAAGGAACACGTTGCCTTGGATCGATTGAGTTGGTCTTTTAAAAGCGTTTGTAACCGTTTGTTATAAAATGCATATGGGTAGAAAGATCCACACAAACACGCCTCGAAATTGCACGGTTTTCCTTATACCTCGTCGACTAACACGGTCGGCCATTTATGGGAGTCAAATTTTTTACTCCCATAAATGGCCGACCGTGTTAGTTCGCACAGTAAAAGGAAAACCACGCAATTTCGAGGCAAATTTATGTGGATCATTGTATTCTACTTTTAAAACACCTTTCCAACCATATATGCATTTTATAAAAAACGGTTACAAACGCTTTTTATAGACCAACTCGTCCGATCCAAGGCAACGTGTTCCTTTAATAACCTCTTTATTTACTTGTATGGTTTGAGACGTTAGAGTCCTTTTATTTTTTTCATATTTTCTCCATATTGGGTACAGCCTAATGAGCACACATTCATCACACACTTAGAGCAGATGTGTTTATAACATCTTTCTTAAACCAAACATGCATGTTTGTAGGCGATATATATAGCAGTCATCACCCAAAGGTGATGACTGCATCCATCAAGAAGACATAAATAATTGGATTATCTATGATGATGAGTGAGGTATAATATTACAAGGGGTAATACAGTGTGATGACAGCAGACTGGAGAGTAGTCTCTCCCTGTTTAGTTTTCTTTCAAAGATCCATCTCAAGAAGAGGGCGCTAGCAATGGAAATTAACAAAATGAGGGATAAGATAATAAACAACAGGAACATCTTGAACCAAGACTACCTTGAGAGGAGACTGCAATACAGATGATGAGATGCAGTGACCTCAAATTACATCAGCCATCTTTACAGTTTATTTCACTCTGCGGTAGTAGAATAAAGAAAGACAGTTCTCTAAGAACAAACTCTACCGGGCAAGTAGATACACCCATGTCGTTACCGCAAAACAAATAATATATTGATACCTCACCACGCAATGCCTCAAATTCCATATGTTTCTCTGAAGTTGGAGAAGATGGAAAAAGATCTCATGGTCGAGCGACAGGGTTCTCTCAAGATGTTTTTGTTCAAGCTCTGAGGAATCTGAGTTCAGATTTTTGTTGTCCTAGTAAAAATACAGAAATTAAAAGAATCCCTTCAAAACAAAATTCATGGTGGCTTCTTTTATCTTCCGATAACCTGTCACTCATGATTTACACGCAAGGGCTAGTAGTGTAAGGGTTAAGACTAGCTTAGGAATAGGATTAGGACAAGAATGAAGTAAAGGGTTAAATTCATTTAGGGTGTACAAACACAGTTTAATACATATGTAGGAACCGACAATGTAGGTTTGGTCGATTTCACAAAGAGTTGGGACTAGTCCTACATGTACTAACTTGGGACTATTTCTAGGAGATGTTAAAAACTTAAGGCTAGCCCTAAGTTAGGATGAGTAACTCTTCCTAAGCCAAGATAAGACTAGTCTTAACTCTTTGTGAAATCCACCCCTGCTCAGCAATACTAACGACATGCAAAATCCTGTTTCACACCACAGAGCAAATTCCCCAGAGATAAAAAAAACTCTTTTAAATTTGTTGGGAATTCCCCCCCCCCCCACACACTTAATTCATCCAGTGTGAACGAGGTGTTGAATACAATACATAAAATATCACTCCCTGATAAAAACAAATTTCAAACTGGTCTTAAAACCCCTTCTTCTGTTGTCAAGATATCTAAAGATTACCAATATTTTTAAAATATTAAGAGTACTCTTATTACCGTGGGTGGGTGTTGAGCTTCCTTTTGAGACTATGTTAGAAAGATCGTACGATTGCTAAAAAAATCCCCACAACTACATGAATGTAAATAGTAACTAACAGAACATGTACGCCATGTAAATCACTTAAAAAACATCTTTTTCCTTAGTGTCTGTTTATTGCTTTATTGTTCATTTGTTTTATTATCTGCATTGCTATTGTTTGTCTAAAGCGCTGTGGTCTAAATGAAATGCCGCTATATAAAAACCCATTGTATTGTATTGTATACTGCATGCTTATTGTTTGTGTTTCGACTGTAATTCAAAGTACGTCATCTGATCGCTGTAATAATAGGTATTACAGTAGAAGGAAGGGGTTGGATTTTAAGATGACTGATATGGCTCTTGAAGGTAATCTTTGAAAAGAGAATAACAATCTGAAAAACAAATTCATGAGATTGAAACCGTTGGATTTTCAATTCATTCTGAGCCTTATATTGAGGCCTTGGGATGCCTATTTACTCTTTGAAAACCGAGTTATTGCATTTAAGAACAAAGATTGCTATTTTACTTGGTGTAAAATTACCAAAAAAGAAATTAAAGTTTATTTCTTAAGCTATTTTTTTAGGAAATGGCAGATCTGATTTACATATTATTTGCTTTACCTCCCCCCTCCCCCATAAAAAAAATAGGGGGGGGGAATTTGTTTTTATAGATAAATCAACATCTCTACAGTAGGACCTGCATTATGCACAATTTATTTTCATTAATTTTTTTCAAAACATGTATGTCAGTACTCCATGCTTGTTATTGGTTTCAGTCGTAATTCAACCTACGTCATCACTGTAAATACAGGTATTACAGCAGAAGGCCGGGGTGGATTTTAAGACAACTGATTCGTCTCTCAAAGGTAATCCTTGAAAAAAGAAATACAATCTGATAAACAAGATTCATGAGATTGAAATCGTTTGATTTTCATTTCTTTCTGAACCTTTAACGGAGGACTGGGGATTTCAAATGCCTTACTCTTCCACTCTCTCATGGTTTAACTACTTTCACATCAATAATCCAAAGCAAATTCCGTTCCACCCACAATATTTTTTGAAAGAACTTTATCCCCCATCCCCTATTATGCAGTATAAAAAAAAGGTAAATTTCATTTGAGAACAAAGATTGCAATTTTGCTTGGTGTAAAGTTACTATTAATTTTTTAATTTATTTTAAGCTGGTTTGTTTAGGAAATCGCAGTTTCTGATTATCTGATATGTGTTTTAGAATTTTATATCCCCCAAAAATATTTGAATAATATTTGAACTATTTATACGCCTATAGTATTATGTATTACACCCGCCTGATTGAACCAACATTTCTATAGTTCATTATGTACGATTTACTTTCATTAAATTGTTTCAATTTTCTTTTCGTTATGATCCGTTTCAGTTCATGCGTTTCATTGCTTTTCATTTCAATTACGTTTTTAATTAAAATACCAAATGCCCTCACAGAGCTGAATTACAGTGTGGACTTTTCAAAGGATATACATCCAAAGGGACCAATTCACCATGTAAATACATAGATTGCCATACCCTTGTTGAGGGTACGGTACAGTTTATACCAGCAATATGTTAGTATACACACAATGAATGTTTATGAGTGCAATGGAGCGAATAATGTTCATGAGTTGAAAGATGGATTGTTCTATTCAATGAGGCGGAGCCGAGTTGAATGGAACATTCCAGCTTTCAACGAATGAACAAATTTGTACCATTGCACGAATTAAAAACATTCATTACTTGTTTTATATATAACATCCAAGTAGATCTTTGTCATTTTGATTGAAACAACTTTCAAAACAAACAAAGCGTAGGCCTACAATTGTGAAATTACACCCGTTTCTCTTTGGGGTCGGCCTGTTGGATTCAACAGTCACAATGTGCGTTTTGTACAGCTATTTTGAGACACGCAGAAGTGGAATGCTAGTACTAAATATTATATGCCTTGCAGTAACACTGCTGCGTTACCAAAGACACGCGCAGGCAGTGATGTTTTTACTCAGCTTTTTCGTTCCATCCGAAAAGTACCATTGCACGCTACAATGGTACTTTTCGGATTGAACGAAAAAGCACAGTGAGTGACTCAGCGTGCAATGGTACTTTTATTTGCTATCACGTGACGGACAATCCTCCAATCAAATGGCAAGGATCTGCTTGGGTGTTATATAATAATTGTTTTAACACCCCTTACAAATATTCTGCCTTTTCATTGGTTAAAAGCACGTCACATGATATGTCTTAGTTTTACTAGACGGCGGCCGTGTGATAGTGCATCGCGTGTGATAAAGAACAGTTGTTTTACTCATTTCCTAAAAATTGTAGCATTTTAAAAACAAAACTTTTTTAAGGAAGGATTTCCATCCTGACTGTTCTTCTAAGTCATGTCCTAATCTGTGAATATTTATATTTTCAATCTCACTAATGTTGCACGCACACCCTTAAGGCAGAAAGTACTGCTTGACATATTTCTTTGGTGAGCAAAAATTTAGTGGGCGCAAGCAAACTTTATCTAGTATCAATCAGCCCTAGTTTCGATGCTGAAATAAAATAATAAATAATTTGAGCCGGACATTATTATTTTCAGGATTATTTTTTAATGCAATCAATAGGGTAACTGTGTAAATTTGTATAGATATAACTATTTGTTATTCATCCATGTGTTGATTGATTAACTACAACCTACAACATGCCATGTGTTCTCTTTCCCAGATGCAATATAAGATATACTTTATTAGGGGGCCAATCTGAATAGTCAATTTCATACCAAGAACGAAAATGAGAACAATAAAAATACACGCCCTTGATTGGTTGAATTGCTCCACGCAGAACACGCCCACGTTCATTCAACCAATCAATGGGCGTGCATTTTTACCGTTGTCATTTTCGGTCTCGTTATCGGGGCCTGTGTGACCAAGCCTTAAGGCACTCATCAGCAGAATGACATAAAAAGATACTAATGATTATCCGGAGGGAATTTTGTTGTTGTTGTCATTGTTCTGATGAGTGCCTTGTGGTACGAAACAGTCTGTCCACTGTCCAGAACAGAGCATAGAGTTATATATAAGAACTAGAGGGCGCACGAGTGATGCTTCGTGCACAAATGCCATGGGACCGCAAGTTGACAAGTGCGTCGTCCTGCACGCGCGTAGAATATGAAATACACGTTTTAGTTTTTTTTATTGAACGCTCACGCGATGCTGTTTTTTCAACTTACAAAATGGCCGCACAAACACACGCTGTGAGATGCCAGTTTTGTCAACTTAGAAAATGGCCGCCTGCTCGCATGCCGGAGCTCGTATATAGGCCAGTGCGCCCTCTAGTTCTTATATATAACTCTATGGAACAGAGATATGCCAAAGTTTTATTTGCCGTATTCTGAATTTATTTTAAATATACAATATTCGACGGCCAATTGAGTTCGAATTGTCACAGGTTTGTTATTTTATGCATGTGGAGACACCAAGTGAGAAGACGGGTCCCATTACCAATTGTGTCCAGTGCCTTAAACCATAAAGAATGATTTGATGTCTGCGATTGTCTAAGCGCATTAGAGCATTTTAGGAAAATAGATTAGTGCGCTTAAATTTAAGAGTTGCTCAAACCCCTGCTGGTGACCCTATAGCCTGTCATATTGAATTTCAAGCCGTGACTCTTTAAAATGTATTGTCTTCCGAGTGTCATTTCTGAAACCTCCTTGCTCTGTGCTGAAACATTTGTAAAATGCTCTTGAGGATGGAGAGTGGTTCAGACAGAGCAAACGTAATGTGTTTGTTCCATAGAGTTATATATAAGAACTAGAGAGCGCACTGGCCTAAATACGCGCCCCGGCATGCGCTTATGCCGCCATTTTCTAAGTTGACAAAACTAGCATCTCACAGCGTGTGTTTGTGCGGCCATTTTGTAAGTTGAACAAACAGCATCGCGTGAGCGTTCAATAAAAAAACCTCAAACGTGTATTTCATATTCAACGCGCGTGCAGTGGCGTTTGTGCACGAAGCATCACTCGTGCGCCCTCTAGTTCTTATATATAACTCTATGGTTTGTACTCACATTTCACTGTTGGAGAAAATTTGTTCAGATCAATTTTAGTAAAAAAAATATGTTGGGCCAATTACCACTAATGAGCAGGCCTGGAATTTCGGTCTTGCAGGGAGTCACATTTCATATGAGAGGGCACTTCCATCACTCTGCGTATGGCGCCAAACACCCACATGTAAAGACCAGGACCAGGGCCAATTCCATAAAGCCTGCACATTTATAAGCACAAAAACTTGCTTAGCAGACTCAGGTAACCAGCTGTCATTCCATGAAGATTACATTGTTGCCATTTGTGCCTCATCACTCACGTTTTGCTTAGTGAAGAAAAGTGCTAGGCAGTATTTTCTGCTAAATGGCTTTATAAATATTAGGCCCATGGGCAACAGACCTTGGCCCATTTTTATAAGTCATGACGTCAGCAGAACAACTTGCTGAGCACTTAAAATCATGCTTAGCCAAAAAAAAGCCAGAATACAATATGAACTTTGCCATTTCTGTGACCATGCGACTGGTACCCCCACTCATTTCTTGCTTAGCAAAGAAATTTGCTAAGCAGATGCTGAACAATTTAATGACATTGGGCCCAGGGCAAAATACCTGAACTGTGCCCCCTGTGTTTAATCGAGGCCTATCCATAGCCCTTGAATGTCAAGACTGTGTGTTTATACAACTACAAGGACTGTACAGCAGAGGAGTGTTGAAAAAACACCAAGATTCCTGTTCCTATAAATAAACAAACACTGGTGCTTCCTACCATAGAGGTTCCTACATAGGTGGAAGTACTTTGTAAAATGATACTGGAATTTGTGTTTCAATTTGGGCTCTCGAGGTCAAAGTCATTTTGCAATCACTCATTTTCCAATGAGATTGAGTCCTAGCAATTTTTTCTTTTTCTTTTTCAAGATAATTAGTCTCGAAACCTCACAGTAGAATCAGTCCTTGAATTACACAGAGGCCTGATACATAGGCATTGGCCTTTGTTGCCCTGGTCTTAGCCTTGGTGCCCTTTCAAAATTGTCTTTATGTCTTTAAGTTTCTCCAATGTTCAGTAAGGGGCCTGGGGTGGATTTCACAAAGAGTTAGGACTAGTCTTATCTCGAGTTAGGACCAGTTACTCGTCCTAACTTAGGACTATCAATGCAATTTGTATATCTCCTAGGACTAGTCCTAACTCTTTGTGACCCTGGACTTTCATCGTTGAAACAGGTTGATAGGGCAAGGCCATTGTCATTTTGCAAAGAGCACTTCAATTGGAAAATCTTAGAGGCGATGGCAAACTTTTGAAAGGGGCACCAAGGCTAGGGGCAACAGAGGCCAATGGCCTCCATGGTCTGTGTGATTTTCCAGGACTGATGTAAGTGCCCTTTGCAAAATCAAAACGGCCTTGCTCTCCCTCAAAGATGAAATTTCAAGCCTGCAAAAAGGCCACTGTTTGATACTGTTATTAAAGTGCAATTATTGTCAACATCCAAAAATGTTTCATGCTGTCACATTTTAATGGTCTTGGTCTGTACATGTTTTTCGTGTTTGTACTGAGTTTATTCTTGAATTGTATAGCCTATTCAATCATATGTAGTGCATTGAAGTTTGCCTTTTTATATATTGCGCACAAAATTCTCCATTCGAATCTCAATCGGGCGTCCAAGTTTCGAGTTAATAATGAAAGAAAAAACGTCCTGGTCACACGAAGTTGTGTGCTTTCAGATGCTTGATTTCGAGACCTCAAATTCTAAACTTGAGTTCTCGAAATCAAATTCTCGAAAACCACGTCACTTCAGAGGGAGCCGTTTCTCACAATGTTTCATTCTATCAACCTCTCCCCATTACTCGTTACCAAGTAAGGTTTTATGCTAGTAATTATTTTGAGTAATTACCAATAGTGTCCTCTGCCTTTAAGAGTGAAGTTCAAGGCCTAGGCATAGCACAAAGTGCAACAATTTTATTGGTTTGTACTTTTTACAAACTGGTAGGTACTAGTCGAAACAGAAGGTTTGAAGACTGTGGCAAAGCCCTCACCATATAAATTACTGTTGTTTTACTACAAGGATACTGCAGTATTACTGTCGTTTTTACTGCAGTAAAGTTAATCTACAGTAAACTAAGAATAGAAAAACTATAGTATTACTTCAAAAATACTGCAGATTCACTATAGTTTGACTTGGGTTTTATTGTAGTAAAACTAGCTTTACTGTAGGGAAAACTTTACTTGTACTTTATTTACTGCAGTAAAACTTTATGTCCTTTAGTAAAAGTATAGTTTTACTATAGTAAATCTATGGTGGATTTTTATAAGGGACCTTTGCGACAACAAGTCAACACCCTCTGACCCTTTTTTTTTCTTCTTCTTTTTTTCTCAACAGAAGTCAAGTCAATTGCACACATCAGGTATCGCCCACCCAGAAAATGTACACGCAGCCATCAACCATGCCTGTCTTGGACACAAGATCCTGATGTTTTTTTCTACGTTGGGTCTTGAAGTGATGTGCACAGGTCACCATGAGAGCTCGTCTTAAAATGCCAGTAGTCTTTGCCACCTTTCTGATTATCATCTCGCTGTATGTATACATCCATGAGATTGGATTCAGCCAAGCCACAGTTTCCGACAGCCACGAGTCGAGTTTCTTCTCTCTTTCCTCGGTCAGGAGGTTCTTCACCACACAACTCACCGTCCCGGAAAATGTCAGAACTTTAGGAACACTGAATTCTACCGACGGCTGCCGACGATTGTGGCTGGCGGGACAGTCGCTTTGGTTTGATTACAAGTTCAACGCAAGCCTGAGTCCGGTGTGGACGCGGCACAATAAAAAATTAACTCCAGTGATCAGTTCATGGTGGAAGGTGGGTAGTTTCTGAATGTAAAAGTCATTACGGGGTCATTAGGGTATGGTTTTGAACCCTGACAGTTAGGGCTGGTTATTACATGTAGGCCTGGGCGATTAGTCGCACCTCAAATAGTCGCGAATTTGGCACTACTCTCGAATAATTTTTCATTCCCAAGATGCAATGCAGCATGTTGATTGCCACAGGGACATTATAGCAAAGTTCAAAGTAGGTGAAAAATGGCAGTCGCGACTCGACTAAGCAATCAATAGTTACAACTTCGACACTAGTCAGTCACACTAGTCGCCCAGGCCTACTGGGGCCAATTTCATAGAGCTGCTTAAGCAAAAAAATTGCTTAAGCACGAAAATAGCTCCCTTATTTTACACATGTTACTGGCCAAAATGTCATGCCATATACATTGCTTATGACTAGTATTTAGCTGTTGTTTACTTAGCATAACAATTGAGTGGAGTCTTGGCCGGTAATCTGATTTTACTAAGCAATGAACTTTTTGCTTAAGCAAAATTTTTTGCTTAAGCAGCTCTATGAAATTGGGCCCTGGTTATTGTACCTGTGTCTTCTAGCAAGATACATTAATCTGCTTCGTTTATAATGACAACAGCTCGGAAGGTATACCACTACACCACCTAGACTACCCTACCATCCCTACTGTTGCCATCTTTATAACAAGTACGTTTTTGATGAAAATGAAACAAAATTTGTTCGGGGTCATTACCAATGTGTGACCTTACCGTAAGATATTGACAAAATAGGGACACTGCCAACATAGGGCTAGATAGCTCAGTTGGTAGAGCGCCTGGCACGTTAATCCGGAGGTCGTTGGTTCAAATCCCACTCTAGTAAATTTGTTGTTCAACCCCAGATATCGTAGAATAAAACCATAAATCCTTTGTTATTTTTCAGACGCTGCAAACAAACAAACTCACTAGCGTCCCTGATGTTATAAACGAAGCACTGAAGGTTATCAGCGACGAGGACCCGTACTGGGTGAGGGACTTGTCCAGATGTCTGCGATGTGCTGTGGTAGGCAACTCTGGGAATCTACGCGGCAGTCAGTATGGCCAACTGATTGATTCGCATGACTATGTCTTCAGGTAGGTGGTGGTAGTTTGATAAAAATAAATACACAGAGACACGGTTCGTTTGAGTGGGGAGCACCTGTGGATAGGGCGCCTTCAGACCATTCAACCTCTGCTGGGGTCGAAATGTCAGGCCATTAACTTTTTTTGCAGTAGTAAATACAATTTACTACATAAATACTATAGGGCCTTGTTGCACAAGGCAACTTTTACGGCCAACTTGAAGGCAACCTACTGCAGTGCATGCTACATGATCACTGCTGTAGCACAGTAGTCATTATTTAAACGATGTCTTACGATTCCCAAGAAAAATGTGACTCACTCTGTGAAAATGAGTCAGATGTCGCCCGGTGCATTATTAAGTTATGGACAGTTTAATGTGGAAAATATAAAAACAAAAATGTTTTGGTTAACCTTCAGAAGACTTACTTTTAGGCAATAAAGCTATGAATACAACAATTTTGTGATCATACTTATGTCTTACTTGTATCCTTTTGCGCAAAATGGTAGTTTAAAACAACACTTTACTTGTAATTTGTTTTTCACAAAAAATGATGTACATGTATTGGCTAATTTCAAACGGGAGTAACTCAGCAACGCGATGCACCCCAAAGCTTAAACATATACCAAATTACTGCTGCTGGTGTGTTCTTTCCAGCCATGCATATAACTCAATTTTTGAAATTGTCAACATCTGACTCATTTTCACAGAGCGGGTCACAAATATGTAAACATTGAACTGTATGTAAATGGCTTTTCTTCTTTGAGAACTGGTTGCCTGTAAATTGTCTCATGTACCATGACCTTTATTAGAGCATGATACACTGTACTCAAGGCGCATTCTACGGCAGGTTTTTGAATTTGTCGAACTATGTGACCGATTTATGGAACACTATATAAGGGAAACAAGGGGTGTAGTAGGCAGCCACTGCCAGACACTGGGGCAAATCCCTTCTCTTAGTGAAAAAGTGTAACTGGGTTCTTTGTGCATGACACATCACACAGGACCCATTGCTTTCGGAGCAATGGTTGCTAAGTGTCTTGCTTAACCCTCTAGTCCCTGCACCGCCCGAGTTTGCTGAAAATATATTTAGTTTTTTTCTCAATTGTTGCAGTAAATTACAAGAATCAGAGTTCAAATATCAAGGGATAGCCAAGGCTTATTAGTGACATACATTTTTTTGTCCTTTTCGCTTATATTCGTCACTTGAATAGGCCTGAAGATAACATATTATTTCAAGTTCAGAAGTGATACACGTAAGTCTGTAGGGAACAGTAAGTGCCACTCATAAATGGCTTTCTGTAGTTTTTATGATGATTACATTTTATACGGTGAAAATGAACACAATAATTTTCAAGGCTTTTTATGTCTGGGGCAATGCTTATACTGATAATTGCTAATGAGTTAGTTTTCGACAATCTCATCATGATGAAAGACAATTTCATTTTTGTTTAAAAATGAACGTTTTGTTGCTAAGACTAAGAGCTAAATTATTTCATCATCATTAGCGTTGAAATTTTACAAGTCAACTGTGAAGGGGAGGAATAAATAATGATCTATAAACCATTGTCATTGACTTGACCTACTTCCACTAATGACTATTGAGTTTTAATTTGAGGTTCCCCTTTCTTTTTCTAATAATAATAATAATAATAATACTAATAATACATGTAGTAGGTATTTGATATGCGCTAAATCAATCTTTACAGATGTTCAAGGCGCAAGCAGAGACAATGTAAACACAAAAATACAAGTACATATCCAGTGAATGCTAAACAACCAATAATAATAACACCATTTAAAAACAAAAACAATGGGAAGAAATCAGAGGAGGGAAACCACAACAAGACCTGCAGCATTGAGCCAACACAAGGTAGCAAGGTTTCCTTCTACCGCATGTTACATTGTATCGCTTTTGGCACCTGGGCGGTCAATTGGTTAAAAGGTTAAGTCCAGGGCTCAATTTCAAGCTCAAGCTCTTAAGCAGAAATACTGCTTGACAAATTTCTTTGCTAAGCAAAAATTGAATGGGCACCAGTCACAATAAAAAGTTAAACGTAAAGTAATTTTGGCTGGTAACCTGCGGTACTTTTCTGTGTTTAGCGACTTTTTTTTCGGCAATATCTAAAGAAGAAACGTGACTATCTTATTTGAAATAAAATTTTCACAGGTTAGTCTTTTCTGTAAAATATCTACATTTATATTGGCTTAAAACAATCAAACAGTTAAAAAAAAAAAAAAAAAAATTGAACTTTGCCTTAAAGACAATGTTTCTTATTCGTGTCCTTCCCAATGGCAGAATCAACAAGGCTCCTACAAAAGATTTCATCTCAGATGTAGGCTCGAAGGAAACCCATCGCTTCACATATCCAGAGAGCTTCATGGCACCGGGGCCCGATGCCAACTTTGTGCTGATGGACTTTAAGCTGCTGGATGTTGCATGGCTGACCAGCGCACTAACCAACGGCACCGTAACAAGGTACTGTATCAAGGCTCAAATTTATTTTACCAAAAATTCTCCACGAGACACTTTGATTGAAAAGTGTGTTTCGTCAACTGACTCTGCGGTAGTACAGTTAATTACGATCCTATATAAGCGAAGGTAGTAGTCCCAGCCAATTTTCTATATTTCTGGGAGGGCACATCTTTTTTGATGACAGTTTTTTTTTTAACTTTTGCCACTCCCTAGACGGCCTGTGCTTGTTTTATTGTTTTGCTTGTCCGAAGAATTAAAATAAATAAATCAAATAAAATATCCTCCGCCCAGGTAGTATTTAAAAAGCAGGACAGTTCTTTTCAGAACTCAGAGAGTCTCCCAAACAATCCGATAATGTACTCTGTGGTAGTAGAATAAAGACACTCTAAGAACAAACTCAACCTGGCAAACAGATCACACATGGTGTTACAGCAATAATATTCATTCTCAAAGGTTTTAATGTAGTGACAACACAGCACACACAGGTACATTAGTGTAACCAATTTAAACTTTGTGATGTTTTAAAAAAATTTTTGCAGAACGTACATGAACGTCAAGAAAACCATTAACGTCACCAAATCAAAGGTAAGCCAGGATGGCGACAAATCCATTATACTCAAATTATAAAAACGAGCTCAAGAAAATTCTTAAGTTATCTGCTAGTTTAAAAATGTCTACAAGCCTGCCTCAATAAAAAACAAATAGTCAAATGCCACCTTGCTACAAAAGCAATTTCTAAGGAAGCATAGATTGTGTGCTTCTTGTTTGCTTTCTCCTATTTTTATTTGTTGCTTTTTACTTTTAAATATTTTATGAAATGAATTACTTCATTTATTTACAATTTTTGTCTCTTTTCTCTTACCTTGTTTCCCTCACCTGTCTTTTTTGGCTAGGTCTGTTTGTTTAATGTATTTCTATTTCTTGATGGCATCTTTTGGTGTCGTTTTTACTGTTAGGACCCCAATGGCATTATTGGCTTTTTGGGGCGATCCTTGGATAATTTTTTGCCTGTTTTTCTTCTTCTTGTTTTCTACTTTTGTTTGTTTGATTTCATTGTTTAACCTCATGTAATGTATGTAAATTTTGTTATGTTATTGCTGTATTTTATCTATCAATCAATTAATCAATCAATCAATCAATCAATCAATCAATCAATCAATCAATCAATCAATCAATCAAAGTTCTGGTAGATCTAATTTCATTATCCGATTTCCGTTTTCAGGTGATGATCTACAATCCGTCCTTAATGCATCACATTCACACAGAGTGGATGGAGAAACACGGCCGGTACCCATCAACAGGGAACCTGGCAATGTTCTTTGCTCTTCAAATTTGTGATGAGGTTCGTAAAAACGTTTTATCAATCCTAGAAATGTTTACTAGTTATGATATTTTTCATACTTTAGTCTGTTTTCCAATTTGTTTGCCTTTGGATAAATCAGAATAAATTGTGATTTAAATAGCCTGTAAGAGCCTACACCATGTGTACATTTAGATCAGTCCTTGTTTTCTATAAAATATTCCTACTTTTTTTCCAAGGACCAAATATCTCGACTGACAACAGTTTAAAAACATTTTTTATTTGAATTTGAATCTAATTAAATCTTGCAATCTGTCCTAAATTGATGTTTGATTTTCCTCTATTTTTGGCGTTCAACTCCCTTTCTATCAGGTGAACCTGTTCGGCTACGGGGCAAACTCCAATGGCAACTGGGATCACTACTGGCAGAAGGACGACGGCTCGCACAACTCATTCTTCAAGAAGACCGGCGTACATGACAGCGACTTCGAACGTTTAATCATGATGAGCCTCCAGAGCGCTGGCAAAATCAAAATATACGCCGGGGTCAGATGATCGCTCCTGAGTCATCAACAACAACAACAACAACAATACAACAACAACAAGGACAAAAACAATAACAACAACAACAACAAAGACAAAAACAAGAACAAAAGGTATTGTATAATGAAGGGAATCTACATGTATGCCGAGGTCAAATGATTACTCCTGAATCATCATCAACATCAACAACACAAACAACAACAACAACAAAGGATGATGACAAAAGCAAAAAAAATGTTTGTAGGTCGAGGGAAGTCTAATCATCCGAAGGGAGCCAGCTACCTTGTAATTTTTTTTAATTTGTTTGGAGTCACTTCACTAGAGGGGGAAAATTACGTTTGGATGCATTGCGCTATATAGACCCCTTACATTGGTCGCCATCTTTGATGAAACGTGCACGCAAGAAGGGCTATCATTGGCCGAGAGTCATGCGCAGCGCGTGTACGTGTGATTGGTTCCATTGTTTGTCATCAAAGATGGTGGTCATTGACTTCATGTGCGAAGCCATCCATTGACATGGCTATCCAAAATATGGATGCTTGATTAATTTTTTGTGAGATGTTGTGTTGCCATAAGTGACAGATTTTAACGAATCAAGTTGTGAAACTCATTTGTTAAAATTTGGTCAATGTATCAAACATTTATATTTCTACCGAGAACAGTTTTCTCGTAAACCAGTTAACAACCGGTAGTCCTGTTAACATGCCAACGTTTTCTGTGCCAGATATTGGATGATGTGCACATCCATTGTTTAATCCATTGTTTAATAAGGTTAGCTTGCCTGGACTTACCATTGTGTTGCATGTTCTCTCCGTGCAACGCTTCGTTTTTCCCATGTAAAGAGGGACAGTGTACTGGAATTCACGCTCATAATCTCCCTTTTCTAGGGAGTTATTGTGGATTACAGACCAATTGTTTGGGGTACAAAAGAGAACTACATGTATTAGGATTACACAGAAACATCAGAAACCCTGGCACTAAGTGCTTGAACCAGAGAAAAACTTGTTTTCTGTCTTTTTTTTTTTTTTTTTACCTTGTTTATTTTTTTCACATACACTCAAGCTTTATGAAGCCTGTGAACTTACACATTCCAATGAAAAGGGTGAATATCCCACAAGTACTTTAATTAAATGCATGTTAAAGAAATTTATTATAACAATAGTACAGATAATTCCGTAAATTTTATTCAAATTAAAAATACATAATATCTTAATTTTAAATCTCCGCTTTAATCTTGCCACATTTATAAAGTTTTTTTTTCTTCCCGTTATTGAAGCTAACAGGAATCAACTGTTTATGAGGGGGTGATTAAATTTTTGATGGGAGTTTCGGTTGAATAGTGCCCTTTCAGGTTTTGTTTCTTTCATATGTGTACCAAATAGAATTTAAACCGTAAATGAAAAATGATTTAATTTGAATCAAATTCAAATTAAATTGTTCTCTTTGAAAGCCAAAGTTACCAAAGATTTTGGATTAGTACTAAATGCATAGCTGTATGCATCTCTCAAAAAATTCACATATTTTTACTTCTCAAAAGGTCAATCAATAGACCCTATGCCCAACACACAACGCACTTACCCTTGCGTCCCCTGTCCGTCATTTCGTGTGTCAAAACATGCACAAAAGGATTGGACCCCCCCCAAAAGGCAGAAACGGTCGAAGCGCACTGTTCAGAGGTGCATTTACACGTGTACCATCCTTCGACACACAATATGGCAGACAGGAGACCTGTGTGTATATAATGCGCTGTGGTTGTGAAATGTTCGTATTGAAAACCAAATTTGTTTAGCCAACCCTCGAGTTACTGGATGCAACTATGCTGTTTAGTACTAGAATCTGCTTAGCACAGAAAAGTCTTGCTTAGCAGGAACTGCTCACGGGCCATGGTCTTACACAAGTTTGAGTACACTACAGTTGGGCTTTTCCAACTATTGTTGTAGCAAAGAGCAAGGACCAGGGGTGGATTTGACTAGTCCTAACTCTTTGTGAAATCAACCCCTGTTCCCATTTTTCTGGTTCTGTTAACTTGGGTTTTCTGCACTTATGGTCCAAATTGTGGTGCTAGTCTTGTAAGAGAGACAGTGCTTTTAGTAATATCAAGTTGGTGTGAGTACAAGAAAAACCTTGCTAACTTGTGAAATTACGTTTATAAGCATCAATTTTCTGCTATCCATTTTTTTTTTTTTGCTTAGGGTAAGAAGAGCCATGAAATCAGGCCAGATTTTGAGCTTAGCATAAAGCTGTAACAGCAGTTTATTTTGAACATTTTCTTTCAATGTAGCAATTTCATTCTGTACATTAATCAGTAGTCTTTCTTTTGCTGTGTACAAAGCTTTAAAATTTATCGCAAGTTCCCTTAGCCAGCCATATAACTCTGGGGAATTTGCACTGGCCTCCGGGTGTTTTATTAGCATTTACCAGCAGACCAGTGTTTATGGGTGCGTTTGTTTAGCTTCCCTGGGTCGACCCTGATCTGTCCCTGGTGCAGTCAAATAGCTTTGACGTCATTCCAGGGGCTCAAAGAGTCAGCCCCCAATGCCCTGCTTGTGGAGTGGGTCACTAGGGGGTGACCCAAGGTGCATGCTGTTACCTTGAGAGTGCGAGTGAGCACTTCTGGGTCGACCCAGGGAAGCTAATAGAACGGACCCAATGAGCGAGTGCTGCCTGATAGGCCAAATTTCATGAAGCATGTAAGCACAAAAACTTGCTTAGCACCCAAATTACTTGTTTTCTTTAGCAAAAAATAAGTTACCAGCCAGAACACCATTGCTGCGTCTGGTGCCCCCATCATTTCTTGCTCAGCCAAAAAATTTGCCAAGCAGAGTTTTCTGCTGAACTGCTTTATGAAATTGGGACCTGGTGATTGATAGTTTAATTTAGCCTACCTCATATCCATAAGGTTTTTCTTCACAATATTTTAGCACCCAATAGACTTGTATTATGCTGCTACAATCTTGGTCATGTTCCCGTATCCAATATTCCTAATATCTATCGAGGGAACAAATGGAACCAGACTATTTTTTCTTACAGCCATTGTTTGGTCACAATAGACCTTTCTTTTGTTGATAAACAAACCGCCTTGGTTGTTATGGTTGGCCGAATGTTAGTAAAGCACTAAACAGATGTTTAACAAAATTCAACATTTTCTTCAAATTTTCCATAAAATAAAATACCTCTTATAATAAGTTGTTTTGTTTTAAACAAAATAAACAAAGTTGAATACATTGTTACCAAAAACTTTTCTTGATTTGCACTTATGGCTTCTCATAGTTTTCCAATCTGGGTTGGCAAAAACTTTGGCTGTGATGTTGCAAAAGAAAGGTCTATGATTTGGATTGGAGAAAATATAAAGATGGACGCCTCATGATAAAGGTTTTTTGTTTGCCTCAATCGAGGCTTTTTGCTGTGCCTTTTGTTTATGCACGGTACTTGTATTTATTGGTTTTATGACGGATGTAGATAATGATATGTATACCGATGCTTTTAAATTTTTATTGTGCAATCAAAATAGTAGCGAGTTGATCAATTACGTTTGTTTATAAATTATTATTAGTACTACAGCATTTAATTTGTTAATTGTTTATAATATTCATATAGATGAATGCTTATGAATATTTGTTGGAGTTTATCTGGTTCTTCTGATCAGTAGCTGTGTTTTTATGTTAAAATCACCTCCAATCACCTTACAAAACAAAATCATTGATGCATCTAGATGTCTTGCATCTGCAGATTGTGTCAGAAATCTAGTGGGTAGTTGACCACCGAGTTGTCCACCGCCGTATCCTACTAGAACCATCTCTACTCAAACATTTGTCAAAAGAGAATTTCACATGATGCTACCTCAAACCTCACCAGACTATACTCCCACCATGCAAAGTTTCAAATCCTACTGATGTCTTGCATCTGCAGATTGTGTCAGAAATCTAGTGGGTAGTTGACCACAGAGTTGTCAAACGCCGTATCCTACTAGAACCAACCCTACTCAAAAGAGAACTTCACATGAAAGTTTCAAATCCTACTGATCACATATAGCTGCAGTCTTCTTTAAAGGCAGTGAACAGTATTGGTAATTACTCAAAATAATCATTAGCATAAAACCTTACTTAGTAACGAGTAATGGGGAGAGGTTGAGTGAGAAACGGCTCCCTCTGAAGTGACGTAGTTTTCAAGAAAGAAGTGATTTTCCACGAATTTGATTTCGAGACCTCAGATTTAGAGTTTGAAGTCTCGAAATCAATCATCTGACAGCACACAACTTCGTGTGACAAGGGTGTTTTTTTCTTTCATTATTATCCGGCAACTTCGGCGACCGATTGAGCTAAAATTTTCACAGTTTAGCTATGTTGTGCGTATGTTGAGATACATGAACTGTGAATGCTAGTCTTTGACAATAACCAAAAGTATCCAGTGTTTTTAAATATTAGATTTAGAAAGGAGGACCGTTTTCTTTTCCTTTGGGGTCAAGTTTAAGTTGGATTTATTTTATCAAAATATCTGACAATAATTTACATTAGGTTTAGTTTCACATGCCAAATATTGTAATCCGCTCACATTTTGTGCTTTTATGTGTTGAAATTTGTATGAAATGTTATGTTTATTTCAAAATTATGTGTCAACAACTTTATAATGCCAGCTTTTAATATGATTTAATTAGCTTTTAATTAAGTGATCATTGTGTTTTATAACACTAGTCCCTGTACATTAAATGAATTGAATCGTTTGAAACGTTCTGTATTTAAAAATATTTTATTGTAAGTTGAGTTAGCACTTCCACCAGTCACATCATTACATTGAAGATTAGTCCATAGCTATATTTGCACCATGCTAAAACATCAAATGATAAATTGTATCCATTGTGTTCATGAACAAAATAACAATATTTTATTAAAACATTTGTTGTTGATATTGACAATGTTTTCATAAAGAATGTTACATAATAAAACTAGAAATCTTATAGCAAAAGGGTTGTAGTTGCTTCCATATATTATTTGTGAGTTGGGGGGGGATGTCAATTTCTTTCTTCCAAACTCCCTAACAGCATCCTCCAAGAAATCATCCAAATCCTCCAGCAGCTCATCTTAAATCTTCTGTAAATCCACCCACAACTTCCATCAAATCCCAATCATTCAAATATTTCCCATCTTCCAGGAGAACATCATGATCCTCGCGGGAGATCATCCCCACCACCATATGGCCAGATGTGGCTTATATCGTTGATATTTTGACCTGTTATTTTCAGGAAAAATCTAAGGAAAATGATTAAAGGAACACGTTGCCTTGGATCGGACGAGTTGGTCAAAACAAAAGCGTTTGTAACCGTTTTTTATAAAATGCATATGGTTGGAAAGATGTTTTAAAAGTAGAATACAATGATCCACACAAGTTTGCCTCGAAATTGCGTAGTTTTCCTTCTACTGTGCGAAATAACATGGTCGGCCATTTATGGGAGTCAAAATTTTGACCCCCATAAATGGCCGGTGGTTAGTCGACAAGGTAAAAGGAAAACCACGCAATTTCAAGGCATGTTTGTGTGGATCATTGTATTCTACTTTTACAACATCTTTCTACCCATATGCATTTTATAAAAAACGGTTACAAACGCTTTTCAAAGACCAACTCGACCGATCCAAGGCAACGTGTTCCTTTAAGAAACAGAAATAATGAAATTTCAGAATTGTAAATTCTATGTGAACAAGGAAACATTGGAAAATGTCAATTCGGTCCAATAACTTTTCTTTGACAGGGCTGAAATAGTTCAAATATTGTGAACGTTTGCAGCCGCAATAGGCATTTTAGTACAATCCGCTTGTGGCCACTGTGGTCTCTAAAGGGTTAAAGGGAAGGTACACGTTTGGTAATTGTCAAAGACCAGTCTTCTCACTTGGTGTATCCCAACATCAGCATACAATATTAAACCTGTGAAAATTTGAGCTCAATTGGTCATCGAAGTTGCGAGAAAATGATGAGAGAAAAATTACCCATTTGTTGTTGGACGAATTTGTGTGCTTTCAGATTATAAGGAATAAAAGACTTCTGGCTAAGAAATTACCTCTTTCTCAAAATCTATGCTACTTCAGAGGGAGCCGTCTCTCACAATGTTTTATACTATCAACAGCTCTCCAATGCTCGTTACCAAGTCAGTTTTTAAGTTAATATTTGTTTTTAGTAATTACCAAACAAGTACCTGCCCTTTAAAGTCTGCAAGAACATTTTTAAGAAACCGCAAAGAATGGATGGCTCGATGACCATGAAATTTCAGGTTTGGTTAATTTATTTCACACATCATCTCCACTATCCGAATCATCACTCCCATTACCCTGATGGGCTTTGATTGTTTTTATGCCAATAATAGTGTCTATTCTCAGTAGTTCTACCACTGTTTGAACCGCGTCATTCCACAGCATGAGCCTACCCAGCAAGGTCTCCAGCACCCCACACTCTGCCAAGTCACAAAGACGGCCAGATTTACCATGAATGCCAAGACTTTCAGCGTCTTTCAGACTGGACACCATTTGTATAAATGATGATCCATGACTCCCTCGGGAAAATGAGTTCTTAAAGAGAGTTCTGGGAATGCAAAGAGCAGACTCGCTCAGGATATGTAGGGCCGTCTTCATGGAGGGATTCTTGACTACGTATAGGGAGTCATATTCGGTGGAGTTATTCTTACGCAGATTTTGGAATAATTTGTACAAGAGAAATTCCGCACATCCTCCTCCAGGGAGGCAGAGTGCTACTTGGTTGTTTGTTCGTACTGTTTGTTCGTTCTCTTGCTTGTTTGTGCGCGCACGTTGTCTGTTTTCTTGTTTCGGTTTGAATGAATTTGTTTCTGTAGCACTTGAATTGCTACTTTCTAAATGTAAATGATTCAACTGATCCACACATGGAGTATCATCTCCTGTTGAAAAATCACACAGAGTTGAGTCAACACCATCCTGGTTTTGGTAAGACTCACAGCTATTAGTGAGTTTGGGTGGTGCTTCCTCATTCACTGAAGTATTAACCTCAACCTTGCCCTCTTCAATGTCTGTGAGCCAACTGGTGTCCAGCCACATCCGCAGTGTTTTGAGAGTGTTATAGACAGCTATGAACCACTGTCTGCAAATACCTTGAGTTGGAGCACAGAGTACCAGTTGTTTAGCTGCTGCGTTCTCGCTGATGCCAAGGTGGACTCCAACATGTTGCCCTAGGAGGAACCTCCGACAGAAGCTAGCAAAGCCTGGTTCTAGAGTCTGCGCTGCTATACTTGTGGTATCGTAGATGATGTCGGTTTTTGTCAGTTGTGCGAGTCTCTTCAATTCTCCCTCAGGTATCATGTGAACCACTGAGATATCAGCTGCTCTGCAGTGGGAGACTGAAACATCCGAGAGAGCCTCTGACGACAGGACGAGCCTCACATTAGATCGTTTTAGGAAGTCGATCAGAGTCCGTGTGTGAACCATTCCATACTGAAAGATCTCTGCCATGGCGTCGCTGTTCCTAGTGAGGAGTGTCGACTGGACTTCAGGTATCCACTTATCGAGGGAACAGTTGAAAATCACAAATGGAACCTTGGTGAGAGAGTCAAGGTCTTCAGACTGAAAGGAGAATGATCGCGTTAACACAACGCCATCGATAAGTATGGACTTGACGACAGGTTGATTTGTGACTTCAATGCAAGTCACATCATAATCAACAATAAGTCTGTCCAGATCGTTCCTCAAACAGCCGATATCGTCGGAGCTTCCGCATACAAGGTCTACTGTTAAGCTAGCTACATGCTCCGTTGATCGCTTGTTGAACTTCCCACTGAGAGCAGTTTTCACCATCTTAGAGCAGATGCTCAACACTCTTTCCCTTTCACCTTCAACAAGATTTACACAAATGCAGCTCTTTAGTAAGTTGGTGCGAACTATCCCTGGAAATGTCTCAGAGAGGATCGTTTCAAGAGCATAATTAATTTGAATGAGATCTTGCTTTGCGGAACACTCCTCTGCCGCTGAGTCTCTAGGAGTCACGGCTTTCTGCAACTGTCTTAATATTTCAGTCACTATCAGTATTAAGGATTTAGAATTGTCTCCTGTGACGCCATGGTGTCCTTTGATCTGACCCACGATCCACCTGGCTATTGGGTGTGACAAATGTAAAGAGGTCAGAAGGGTGTATCCGTCTCCTGTTATCACCACATTACCAGTTGGTGAGGTCAGCATGGTGTGCAGGCCGTTGGGACCGAGTGACCTTTGGAGGAGGCCCTCTATAGTCTGGCATATCGCCAGAGCATCTTTGAGGGTGACTGGAATTGCCTTCTGCATATCTGATGAAACTCTGATGTGAAAAAAACAAAGAATGATTTGTTGGTCTACTGCTAGTACTACAATAAACAAAACAAACAATGCCAGAAACCTAATAATAACACACATTTCCGTCTTTGTGTATTATAAAGCCATTATCTTCACAATGACACAAGTAGGCTTGAATCCTTGATTCTGATTGGTCGATCCATAGCAACAAGAGTGTGATGTATAAACCGATATTGTTCGGCCCATATCACTACCTGCATCTTTTGTGTTCTAACTGTATGCCAAGTTTGCTTGAAGATAAAAAAGTTATCACACGCACGCTCGTGCCTCGTGGAATACGAACAAATATAAATTTCTTTCAAATTTTCTTCAAAAAATATTAAGAATCAATAGTCTGGACCAAATTGACAAAAATAGTACCTGAAATATCTGACACAGACTCTGACAGATAAGGACTGACTGACTGTAGTGTGCTGTTCAGTGGAATTAGACAGTACAGTCGTTTGACCAGTTCTGGATCACTTTTTGAATTCACATTGTTTTTTGTTGCAATCTCTTTGATATCTTAAACAAAAAAGTTTATCAGTTTACCTAAACATGTCATAAAACTCACCAAGTATTCACTGACAAAAAAAGATTAGTTCTTTTGAAGAGGCTTTGAGAAAAGTATCGTCACCGGTTTGACCAGTTCAGGATCAGTTGAATCTATTCTGAATCAGAAGAGTGCCCTTTATTGCAAACCCATACTCCCATTCATAAAACTGCCTCTCAAGGACACGAAACCTCAGGGGTGTGTTGGCATGGACTTGGACTTCCTTTTCTTTAGCGAATGTCATGCAAGTGTCTTCAATAGCAGCGCAAAATCCCAGCGACAAAACCACAAAACAACAGCAAAGGCAAATGAAAAAGTGAAGTTTAATTTTCTAAAAAAAAAAAGAATTCTACAAGAATTTGTTGAAGTAATGTTTCTCAAAAGCAGCTAAATAAACTTTCTACTGCAGTAGTATGATTTTACCTTACTTATTAAGTTATTGCGGCACCATTTGACGCAATGAGGTGTTGAGTGATCCCGAACTGGTCAAGGGTAAATTGCCCCCACAAAGAAGATTTTGGTAACTTTGTCTCCTCAAAAAAACAAAATGACTGCACATGCAGTATTAACAGGAATGTTTTTATACACATTCTTATCATTTTACATAAATATTTTTTGCCCCGGCACTCCAATTCTAAAGGTAAGAAGTTGAAAGTGTTTTTCAACCAACACTTTTAAATGAAAAAATGATCAATTTCGCAGATAACCTTCTGGAAAACGGTCATAATTTATTTGCTGATGATATTTGGCACCTTATTTTTAGGTTTGTTGGTTTAATGGGTGTTAATCTTCACCTTTATCAACAGAAATTGGTAATAATGAGAAGTGATATAATTATTTGGTTATTGCAAAGTTGAAGTGATCCCGAACCGGTCAATGATCCCGAACTGGTCAAATGACTGTAGTCTGACTCTGAACTGAGTCATGTCACTGTGACTGAGTGACAGTCAATGAGTCCTGACACACACACACAGGTTGTGTGAAATTGTTGAAATTACTATTTTGTACAGGAGCAGACGTGCGTTTCATATCAAATTTAATATATCGACCACATTATACTATTACTAGTAATGAACCCTACTTACCGATATTACATGTAGAAGTTCAATAAAATAACCCCAAAACACCGACAACTAATTATCACAAAAACAGACGATGGACTGTTTTCTCTGCTGTCACGTTGTTATTGTTATAACCGCAAGGCTCTTGAGGGCGCTCTTGCACTTGGCAAAAAGTAAAAATTAAAAACCAGGCAGTGATACGTTGATACGTGGTGGGTGGGGCTATTGATAGTTTTGCCCCCTTTCTCTTTCTTTTGCAAATTACCAGGGGTCCCACGAGGTGTGCAGACTGAGGAAGGAGTAGCTGCAAGACAACTAACTAGCTAATAATGACTTCGTACCTCTTCCGACTCTCAGCAAGATGTGGAGCTGTTCCTCCCAAAACAATTCTTCAGTCTTGTGGAAGAACTTTGCAAACGATAACTGCAAGAAAATGGTCCAGGTAAAAAATTGTCCAAAAAGGGAAAAGTTTCCGTATGGCGCCAACACTTTTTCATTCGATATGAAATAATTTAGTATCTAATTTACCTCAATGAGATATCCTTTTTTGTAAAAATGAGTGAAAAAGTGGTGGCGCCATACAGAAAGTTATCCAACGCGGTGCAACGAAATGCATCTAATATAAACCTGGGAATTAACATAAAGAAGGAAAGTGGGTGTGTAGCTTAGCAGAGACATTTTCTTGCACAACTTTACAACATCACTGATCACATGGGGCAAGTTTCGGATGACTTTCGTGAAGTGGGGTGCTTGCATGGACATGTTGGATGGGGCTGCTACTGCGAATCACTAGTGATTCTCTAGTCGTGTGGAAGGAGAGTGACACAGCTAGTTGGCAACTTGGTGTTCAGACAACTCATCCCTTGGGCAACGTGACTTCTCGATGGACGTGTTTTTTAACTGTCGGACTCCAATGGAGTCACTCCATGGACTCGGACAACTCGACGGATGGCCATGACGGGGGCCTCAGCACAGAAGCACACAGGCCCAAAGGGGGGGGGGGGGGTAGGCATAGTGGGTCATGGAGGTAGGAATGGTAAGGGTTAGGGTTAGGGTTAGGTTTAGGATTTACAGG
This sequence comes from Asterias amurensis, assembly GCF_032118995.1. Lineage (NCBI taxonomy): Eukaryota > Metazoa > Echinodermata > Asteroidea > Forcipulatida > Asteriidae > Asterias > Asterias amurensis. Next base: position 18,851,731 of record NC_092650.1, read on the forward strand.
ATTCGTGTTAACAACATGGTTAACAATAACATGTCAGTCACAGAAGTCTGTTCAACCGTCGACTTGTCTTGACCATCCGTCGAGTTGTCTCAAAGTTGAGTTGTCTGATTTAACCATCGAGTTGTTCGAGCGGTCAAGCTGTCTCAATCGTCGAGTTGTCTGAACTGTCGAGTTGTCCGAAATAAATTCAGAATAAATTCTTTGTAGGCCCACACTCTACTTAAAAGTGTGTATTTGGCTAGTCCAACTCCAATCTTAATGACTTGTGTTGAAGTCACATTACATCATACAAACAACCAGCTGAAGATTTATCATTTCATTTTCGTTAAGCCCGGTTCATACCTCCCGCGAATGCGAATGCGATACGAATGTTGACGTCACAAAACTTGCAACGAATGATTCGCAGCAGTTATCGAATATCGGTGCGAAAGGAGGGTTGTGGCGTCAAATTCATGTCAAATTCTCTTCGCATTCGTAGGAAGTATGAACCGGGCTTTGGAATCTTGTTCTTTGGTTTTGATTTCTTTATTATTTTGAGTCCTCAACCAGTAGGCCTATTATATTGAGTGCAGTGGACAGTACTTTGCTTTTTTTTTTAAACTGGCATCAACTTTCATTATTATCTAACAATAGTTTGTTTTAACTAAATGAAATGAAATATCAAAACAAAAACCAAAGTTAATTTTACAATGTTAGGCTTGTTTATAAAATGTGCAATTTTTGTCTTAGGCCACATAATTTTTTTTTTTTATTGTCCCCGGCCGACCGTTCAAAACCGCCGACCCCATTTATTTATTTTATTTTTTTTATCAGAAAAACATGTCTGTATATCTCTTTATACTTTAACTGTCTGCCCAGATTTTTCAGCTGATATTTTTGTCAAAATGTTAAAAGAAGTTTTTTATTCATGTTGGCAAGACAAATTCTTCAAATATTTACTTGGGCTACACTGTGCTTAGTTGTTTGAAAAAGTTTACAGTTTATAGTGATTGTGATGATTCTTTATTCTTGATTCTTGAATGTCAACAAAACTTTATTAAAAGAAAAAAGAAGAAAAAAAAAAAAAAACCTCCCTTCCTCCCCATTCTGAAAAAAAAGAGGATGATCAACAATTTTTGTTTTTATGTGGCCTTATCAAGCAGCTGAACTACATTTCAATCATTTATATGTATTTTTAACAGGTTGGGGTGAGGATATGATGCAACAAACTCTGACATCATACTGAGTATACAAAGAGATGGCCTGTCTCCATTGCTTGTCAGCAATGGCGGCCTGTTCAAGGGGATGTGGTCTTAATAATACAGAGCATTAATAAACAGCATTAGGCCTATAACTAAGAATAGAGCGCTTTACAGGAACGATGGGGGGAAAACGAATTAGGATTGGTCGTGGAACAAGAATGTCTGTGAGAAGCTAGCATCCAAAGACTAGCTGAGCACCCTGCAGAATAGTATTTAATTTTCACATTTCTGATATTTTTATATATTTTACAGCGAAGGAAGCAAAGTTGCAGTAAATGGTGTACATCTCCACTGTGACCAGACGGGCAAAGGAAACCATCCTGTGTTACTCCTCCCTGGTGCAGTAGGTAAGATTATGTAAACTCCTAACCCCCGCATTAAGGCCCGGTCCCACTGCAGCGATAACGATAACGAGAACGACTAATAATAGGCCTATATAATAACAATAATGATGACAATAGTTAGGCATACATATTTTTAAACAGTAAAATTTTCAGTATTTTTATGACTGAAAATTAAAAGTTCTTGCCACAAAATTGATGTTACTTTTTGTAGCGATTTTGTGAATTGACAATTTCTAATATTATTGACTGCCACGGCTTTTTGATTGTCGCCTGCAGGATCAGGAATAAGGGACATGGAACCACAGTATAAAGGCTTAGACAAAGACAAGTATAAGCTGGTGACCTTCGACCCAAGAGGCTATGGTAAATCAAGACCACCAGAGAGAGATTTTCCTTTGGATTTTTACCGACGGGACGCTAAAGATGCTGCAGACCTCATGGCTGTAAGTGAAACTTTTGTACGTAGAGTTTTAGAGGAGAACTGTACAATACAATACAATACAATAAAACTTTATTGTCCCTGCAAGGGAAATTCCTTTGGCCTTATTGCTCACATAACAACACAGTCACCAGTAAAAAGGTACAACGTTAATGGGTTAAACCTTGCACAGAAAAATAGTGGGCCTAAATACAGAGTTAAAAAGTGAACCACAGACAGATAAAAGGGCATCTATATATACGTAAAAAAGAACACTAAACAACAACAAAAGTAAAAATGCAATAACAACAAAGGCGTTTAGATCCAGAATGATAAAACAACAACTCACCGCTCAAGCTTAATTGAATGGCAGCCAGAACAAAAGAGCTGCCATACCTCCATGATGGATGAGCATGAGTGTGCGAGCTGATTCGAGTGGAGGGTACCACTTACAGGCCTGATACTACACTGAGGCCATTGCTTGGTGCCCTTGAAATGCTCTACATGTAGTAGAAATTTCCTCATAAAATGCCCCTTACCTAGGAGAAATTACCTTCGTGCCCTTGCCCTTTCAAAAAACGAAGCGTACAAGCCTGGTCTTAGTTGATGATGACTGAAGAAATAACACTTGGCACCATTTTGTAGGGGTCTAATCTTATCTTACTATAAGGTGACTTATCGTGGAGGTGTACAGAGGTGATGGACCTAGCTGGTAGGCGAGTTTCTTGCATTTATAAAGGAAAGGCGAAGGTAGTCGAGGCCCAGAGTGAAAGTTAAGGAGATGTATAGGATTTTGGTGTTGGGGGAACTTTTGATTAAGAAATGATGTCTATATGCTGTTACACAAGTCAAACAAATTGAGCTCCTGGACAATTTAAAAAGAGTGATTTGAGGAGCTCAAATGAGCTCCAGAATGTTCTCAGGAGAGCGATTAAAAGAGCTCCTTGTACTTCTATAAACAAAAGTCTGATGTCACAGATGCACAGAGGAATAACATGAGTTTGGTGACATTATTTTTTAGAACACTGGGGACCTTATGAGGTCATAGCTTTAGAATGTGTGTGATGTGTTTATAGTGAAAATTGGGAGTGAGCCTTAATGTGCGCACAGTGGCCTAAATCTGTGTTGATTCAACAGCGCCCTCTCTTGATATTTTGCTATTCGCGATAAACCTTATTCTAGAGTAGATGATCTCAATACCACTAGACCACCGAGCTTGCCTGGTTGCTTCCATAGGTACTTGGACATGACAGGTACTCTGTACTTGGATGGAGTGATGGTGGTATCATAGGCATTATCATGGCAGCTACGTATCCAGACCATGTACAGAAACTACTAGTGTGGGGAGGCAATGCATATTTCACTGAAAAGGATATCCAAGCTTATGAGGGTATGTATGTAGGCAGGGTCTCATGTTGAGCTGCCCGATGCACCAGACTCAAATACATGGCTAAGTTATTAGGGTAATGGTGCAAATCCAGGTCAAGACACATGGGTTCTTGAGCAAGACTCGTATTGCTCCATGGTTCCCACCCAGGGGTAAATATCCAAGCTTATGAGGGTATGTATGCAGGGTCTGATGGGTGAGCTGTCTGGTGCACCAGACTCAAGCTCTGTTGGTTAAGTCATCTCTCAGGGTGATGGTGCGAATCCAGGTCATGACACATGGGTCCTCGAGCAAGACTTTTATTGTTCCATGGTTTCCACCCAGGGGTAAATGGTAATGGGCCATGCATGAGGGCAGAGCTGGTTCTTGTGATTGATTTTAGCTTGGTGGGCCACTAGTACCCCAGTCCAGTTACATGTACCTTGTGATGGTTTGCGAGTAGTTTGCAACCAATTTCGAGGTATTTTCTGTCTGGGTTCCTTGAAGACGCACTCCTTAATGTCCATAATTGTTGTAATTATTATTTGTTCATCCTATCACAGCATCTACAAGAAAGATTAGTTTTCTTTTGGCCAGTATAAACTCATCGAGTCCGGCTACATATCATAGCCTTCTTGTTGTTATTATTTGTTAGGGTTAATAACAAATTCAGAGAGTTAACACACTCTGATTGGTCATGTGGGTGTGAATTTACAATGTGCTATCACACTGTTATTGCCTGATTATTAATTATCTCCTGCTAAGTATTTTTTAGCATTATAATGGATTGCATATTTTAATGTAAAATAAATAAATAATTTTTTTTAGCTTGATACCAATAGGCCTACCAGAAGAAATAAATACAAAGTTTGGGATAAATTTTAGAAATGGATTACTAAAATGCAATAAATATTAGTAAATGGTATTTAAGATATTTTAGGTTAATATCAATAATATCAATAATAAACAATAGGCTGATAATAATTTTCAGATATAGATTCCAGGTTTATGATCCATTCTCTTTACTGTTTAGGATGGTTTTAAGATCCACCAGTTGGTATTATAATTAACGTTTGGTGGAGATAATTAATGACCTAATAATCAGTAAGATCTGAGATTTCTTGGTCAAAATTTCGGAAATAAATCACAGTCTATAACAATTTTCAGAAATAGATTCTAAGTTTGTAATAAAATTTCTAAATATGTTAGCAATAGTTTTTAAAAGCCCAATTGATAGGAATATCTGACGGAAAACATAAATTATATATTGGTTATATTTTTGGGGGTATAAGATGAACTACATGATTTTCTCTCAAAGTTATACCTGAAATGATAAAACTAAACAAACTGTGGTACTACATTTTAAATTTTCTTTTTATAAAGCAACAAGAGACATTTCAAAGTGGAGCAAGAGGATGCGTGCTCCAATGGAGGAGATGTACGGCGCGGAAAACTTCCAGAAGCTCTGGAGTGGTTGGATAGACGGCGTGCAGAACATCATGGTGGAGAATCGTACAGATGTGTGTATGGACGACTGCAGAAAGATAACCTGCCCAACGCTCATCATCCATGGGGAGAAGGATGCCATGGTGCCCAGTGAACACCCACTGTACTTAAACCAGAACATCAGAGGATCGAGGTGGGTCATCGATTGCATTAATCAAAGTTTAACTTTCCTTCGGAACACAGTGTTTCAAGAAATTGTTTGACTTTGTTGTATTTGGTACTGAGGACAATTTCACAGAGCACTGGTTTTGAGTATAAAGATGTGCTAGTGTGGCAGCAGAATCTGTCACCCTGGAGATTCAGTCCCTCCATATGACCAACTGTGTACAAACTTCTTGTGATAGCGCCCTCTTTTGAAACCTCTTGCTACAGCCCATCGTAATTTCCCATGCTGGGGTCAGAATCTCTGGCAGGCAGAATTCCCTGGGACACCGGCTCATTTTCAAGAAGCCCAAATTTGTCCATGATTCTCCTCTTTTTCCTGACCTCCTTTGGCGTCCAGTTGCTCAACGTATCCATCTCCACACTCTTGTTCACGCATATAAGTCTCCCAACAACCTGAGTCTCCTAGCGAAAGTCTTTATTGTATTGTCTCTGATCTTTTGTAGGTGATTCTCTTGATGTTCCCAGATCTCCCATTCAGGCTGTTGTCGAAGCATTTTCTGTCCCTCAGCTTTGGCATTAGACTTACGTGCCACTCATGTTAGGAACTCACATAGTCTTGCTGCTTTCAAAAAGGCCCTCAAGACTTATCTCATCTCTTGTCGTAATGTTATCTGGGTTTATCCAGTCAGCCCAAACCAAACCAATCTTTCTCTTCTATTCCTTTTCCAGCGCTTTGTATCCTTTGGTTAAGGTGCTTTGAAAATGTCCTGTTTATTATTATAGTGGCTTTTATTGTAATATCAACCAATTATTGTAATTTTTATATATATTTTTTTAATTTGTCAATTTCATATTAAAATACAAAATTACAAAAAATTTATATGAACAGGATGAAACTCAATAGATTTAATAGGTTATTTATAAGTGGCAATTATTTTTTTAAATTGTGTCTTTGTTTTATCAACTTCTTTCGCAGACTTCTGATGATGGCCGAGGGGAAACACAACCTGCACATGCGCTACGCAGAAGAATTCAACAAACACGCTGAGATTTTCTTGGACAGCTCAAACACCTCTTAAGCAAGTGAGATTCAACTTTCTAGGCTGGGTGAACAACGCAAGTTGTTTAGTCGAGATCAAAATAAAAGTGAGTTGAACAAGCACTCGGAGAAGACGGACCTTTCTTGTGTTACGTGTCAAGCCCAATTTACACGAGAGCTTTTTAACCAACATGTTATGCGATATTTCGCATCCAGGATAAAAAATAGCAAAACCCACTCGTGTAAAAGCTATCCTGGTTATGGAATAGCAAAGGATTCTGACTAAAAAATGACTGCAGTCGTGACCAACTACATAAAATCGCAACTAGGTTATAATCGCACAGATCGGCCGCCTGAAACGACTCAACTAAGTACCCTTATTTTGCTGTCGTAGTATGCCTGCGTAAAACGCGTTGCGTGCCACGGATTGTCACATGCTATGTTTGCGGATTTTCAGTCTGTCCAATTGTTGTGGCACTTTTCTGCAGTTTGTTTGCCTTCAAGTTTTTCTGAGACAGCCTTCCAAACTTTTTGGTTATAAACCAATCCCTCCATCTTTTTCTGCACTTCTTCAGTCCCCATGATCCATGCCCATATCGTATTATTTGTTGAAATTGGCGGACAGTTGGCGGCCATAACAAAAGTTATCGGTAATCAGCGCTCCTGTGAAAAAGGTTTAAGTGTACTTTTTACTCGACTGAAATCAAAGCTATTTATCAAGTTCATAGTCAACGTTTTTCAGATAATTACGGAATAAGGTATTGTATTCAGTTGAAAGACAACTGGGCTTGTCCTGTGACCAAACGTGAAAACTAGGGTCCATTGGCTCATTTTTAAACCCTGATATTATGGGTTTGATTACTTAAATCTCTACTTATTTTTTTACGATGTAGGTCGACTAATTAAAGTAGGATCGCTCGCTTAAGCTAACTTTAGGGAACAGTGGCTTTCCTGTATAGAAAGGCAAGTGTTTTCACAGGTCTTTTCCCTGTTGGGGTCATTCTGGACCATTTTTTTGCATGGATTTTGCATGGTTGCATGCCGAATTGAAACGAGGTTGTCTGAGTTTTATTTTACAAGATCTTGATGTTTGGTTTTACTAAGCTCTCTTAAGCAGTCTGTAGCGTTTAAAATTGTTTTATTTTATGATTTCTTTGAGTTTGATCTTTAATTTAAAATTTTCGATCGGATATGCTGGGCCGTGTACTAGATGAACACTGCGAGTGACAAATCGAGAATGGATTTAACACACACAGGAGACAAAAGTTTTTATGACATTGACAATAATTGTGTCAAATTTATTTTGGTACTTAGCTGAAGTATACTTAATATGAACAAAGAAAAGGCCTATAGTACATTACCATGTATTCTTATATTGCTAAAATAATTATAAAAGTAATTAAATTACTGGACAGTTTATTTTCACCAAGTGAAATTGCTTTCTAAATTCTAGATGGAAATTAATTGCTACTTATTCAGGTATGAATGCACCTCGGAAAAATGCGCGTCCTCCATTTCCACCATTTTTGTCATTTTTTGCTCTCTATGGGGCGCGCTGGTACCCCCTCTATTGTGTCATGTTTCTGATACGCTTTGAAACTCAGGAATTCTTCAGAGGATTTTTTTCTGATATTTCTGAGGGCAAAAATAAATAAGAAATTAGACTAAAGTAGGAAGAATATCATGGCAGAAAAAAAAGAAGATTTCAGGCGGCACTTTTGTACAAGAGGAAAATTGTGTGTTAAAGTAAGGAACATTTGGGGGGGGGGGGGAGGTATGACACTTGGCCCTTGAAAAAAAAGTAGGAACATTTTGTCAAGTATAAATGGGGTTGACCTTCATATGTGGTGTAGACTCAAATAGACTTTCAGGCTACTATCACGATTAATTCTGATATTTCCCATGGGCAGAAAAAACCTAGCAGAAATTAGACAACGGTAGGAAGAATTTCATGCTTAAAAAGGGAGAAATCGGAGGCAATGGTTATTTTTACAAAGTAATCGTGAGAATCCTGGTTTAGGTTAAAATTAACTTCTCAATTCTAACAAACATTTGTCTTCCTGGTTATTTTTGTTGTGCTTTGTAAAAATGAATCAAATAAATGAAGTTGTGGTAACTGAACTTTGAAGGCTTCACTTTCCCCTTCTTTTACTATCAACAGAGTGGTCAAAATTGCAAAAAAGAAACGCCTTGGCTAGGGCAAGCCACGCCCATTTTGGAAACTTTAAAAATAAAATTCCCTTTTCCTGAATAAGCTTTGTATTGAGCCCTTCTTGATGAGAACACATCAAACCAAGTCCTTAACAATGCCCTGTTGTCGTCCATAAACATAAGGGTTTGCCCTAAACCTTTTTTCATTGCTGGCCAGCAGGACCAGTTAGTTTGTTGTTTCACGTCTTCTTTGAGAAAAGACTCCTTTGCGAAAGACTCTGCTTGAGTCAAAACGTTAAGACGTTTTCTTTTCTTTTGCATTTAGGTTGGTAAAGCAGAAGCTTTTTCACTGGGCCATATTCCAAGTTTTTCCCTTGCAACATATTTCCCATGATTTCTTCTAGCAAGCATACCTCACAAGGTTTTGCAGAAGTGTTCCAGTCGCTACCACTCTAATCATTCCCTGACATACAGCACACATCGTGTTGAGTCCACATGATGCATCGCGACGTTCCCATGTGCCTCTTCCCACACGCCGATCAGTAACTCGCAATCCCCCTTGCTCAGTTTGTTCCCACACATCCGAAGCCCCTTCAGGGGAGCCCTCTTGTGGCCATCCTGGACCAGGTTGAGCGACAGCGATGCGAAGAAGTCCGTTGAGAGAGGCGTTCGTAATCCACAGCCGGACAGATCGAGAGATTCTAGTGGGGGTTGGGACCTTGCGGTTACCTGGAGAAGTTGGCAGATGCTGGCTTCGGTGATGTTTGCATTGCTTGATAGGTCAAGGGTTGTTAGCTGGCTGCTTGCTGGTAAACATCTGGTCAAGAAGAAACACAGCAATCAATAAAAGTCTACTCTGTGTGGTGCCACGGATATCGATTTTATACATCATTTTCCCCAGAATTGTATTTTGTTTGTAATGTCTAAAGCCTTGGTAGTGTTGTAACTCTCGGCGTTTTTGCCTGCAAGGTTTTGTTCATTGATGTATCTTTAATCACTACAAACCGTCTTAAAAATACAGCCCTTCCCTCCAACCCCCACCCCTGTCCCCCCATTCATTGTTTTCACCTTGCTTTTTGCTGTGTGCTTTCTGACCCTCTCGCTTTCTCTATGCATGTATTTCAAATTGACTTCTTATGTTACCCTTATATACCTGTTCATGTGCTGTGTTGCCATTTAGCCTTCAAGAAAGACTCTGCTAGGGTTCAAATGTCAGGCAATAAACTATTTTGTGCATTCATACCATCGGTCCTTTTGGGTGGTAAGCAGTTTGCAACAGCCGACTCTATTTTCTCTATTATTCTGACACTAAGCAGAACCCAACTTATCCTAACTAAGGGTCGAGTTTCGGGTGTCTGGTTTTTCCCGCCTCTCAAATTGTGGAAATGATGAGTGCTGGTGATTTTTCAATGTTAATCTAGACTCGGCTGGAAACTGGTGACTTACCTGTTAATATCAAATATATCTTGATCACCAAGTTGACATCCCGACAGACGTAGCTCCTTCAGTGAACAATCCGGCTATGAAAGGGGAAGATATCAAAAGTGGAATTACATCTTATAGTCCAGATCTGTATAATCCTGCTTTATTGGACGAAGCCCTCTTTCCCTAACTTCAGTTCTCTTCTGGCACTTGTCATTCTAGTCCATGTTGCCGTGGTTGACTCCCCATCTCCTTTTCTGTCTTCCTCATTTTCTCCTTTGAGTTTTTTGGGTTCATCTGGGTCCAACTTTCATGGCTCTTACCCCAGAATTATGTGCTCACTTACCGAGCCCTTTATAAGCACATAATTTTAAGAGATGTTAGCACAGAGTTCGGCAGTAAGCAAACAAATTGGGCATGTTGGCAACACAAGGACAAACCCCTTCTGTTGGGGAAATGCACTTGGTTCTTCCGTCACAGGGCAAGTGCACAATTTATGCGCTAAGAATGCCTAGTAATGCCCGTACACACTTTTACAAGCAAAAACTTACTGCTACACTGAAATATGCTTGATGTAAGCGGCGATCCTTTGCTTCTGTTAAAGCCATTGGACTCTTTCGGTAAACAGTTATTGTCCAAAGGCCCACACTTCGTGTATCACAGCTTATATATAAAATAAAAAACCTGTGAAATTTAGGCTCGATTGGTGATTGGAGTCGGGAGAAAATAACCGGAAAACCCACTCTTGTTTCCGCACGTTTCGCCGTGTCATGACATGTGTTTACTATATACCGTAATTCTCGACTGATAATTGTTGTAATGTTTTCTCAAAAAGTAAAGCATTTCACGGAATAATATTTCAAGAACTTTTACCATTACCGTCTGTAAACCCTGTAAGTTATTTGTAAATCTGTGAACTTTTTTTTCTGTTGCGAAAATGTATAATGGCTTTAAGCAGAGCCATGAAATTGGGCTCGGAAGTCTTGCTTTCTTTCTAAGTCAAGTGCCCTTACCCAAAATAATATTTATTTTTTCTCAAGAAATTCAAAAAATATCTCACCAGTGAGAGATAAGCCACGAGATGCTTGGCTAGGTTGCTCCCCGCTGATGATACGATGACGCAGGATAGATCAAGCAATGACACAACCTCTGATGACAGACACCTTAGGAGAAGCTCCACCCCGGTGGAGCCTAGTGCATTATGGGAGATGTGTAGAGTCCGTAGATTGTTTGCACCTGGGACATCAATGCAAATGACAGAAAAGTACAACATTGTTCAGGGCATGTTTGGTTTGTGGTCATGTGGTGCATTGCTGTGAAAATTGCTCTTTTAAGAACGCTCTGGCTATTGTTGCAGAAAATCTACTTTTAAGAATTGGATTACTACAGAGTTCAAATAATAATTATTTGTAACTGGAATACACAATCCGAGCTGATTAGTAACGTTTCTCAGATTACAATCTGGTGCGATAAAAACTGATACCTTTTTCCATTAACCACATTACTTCCAAGTAAAATTACTTCCAAGCTCTCAAAAGCTGATGTACTTCTAACCAAGTAAATTTTGAATAGCTATTAATTTAAGGAGTGAGTACCAAACAGATACCTTCCCCTCTTAGAGTCTTATTGCCGAAATACAAAGCAAGAAGATACACTGGATTTTTAAACAAAGAATAACAGAGTATATATAGGATTTGAACTGCCTCGCAATCTCAGTGATCTAGTTGGTAAGACACTGCTCTAGAAATACAAAGGTCGTGGGTTCGAATCCCACCCGAGTAATAATGTCTGTGTTTTTTTTCTACAGAACAAGGGAAAGTACTGTAGTACGTAGTGTAGTACTGAGTGCTAACACTCATTGGTAAGGGTAAAACCAAAATTAATAATAACAGAGAATCTAATCTTACCCTGAAATGCTTCGGTGAGCGCCCGTCGATGAAGCTGAAAGAGTTTGGTGGTGAGGTCACATGAGGTCAAGACGAGGTTTGAGAGAAGGCTGCAGTGTTGGATGAGAGCAGCGAGGTACGGGGCGCATGCGTCTGTTAGTGGGTTGTAGCTTAGGTTCAACTCCTCTAGAAGCTGTAGTAATATGAAAGGAAATAGCATTTTTGGAAGAGGGTACACACCTGTTAACGCTTGCTTTCCCCCTACCACTTGAGAATTCCCTCTTTTCCATTTTGACTGGCGCCTTTATGGAATGGTTTTATATCAGACTCAGTGCGCCTTTACAAATGCTGTGTTATTATCATTATTTCTTTTAATTCATTCTGGTCGTGAAGCCAAGGACTCTCAAAAACGTGAATGTAATCACTGCACTAGCCAAGAACCCCATGGAGAGAAGGAAAGAAATGGCAGTTTTAAATGTGAGAGAAAAAAAAACACCCAGAAAATCATTTCAGGGAAAACCCATGCAGTGCTGTTGTTGCTTTTGTGGGGTTTGTTCTGTACACATGTGTATTTGTTTATCTCTTGTTCTGTGTTTTGCTTTTACTACAGGGTCCCCAGGGAGAATAGTGTTTTTACACTGATGGGGGTATCTTGTATAAATAATACGTAATGATAAAATACTTTAGTCAGGTAGGGACCGTAACCTAATACACGTAGTGCCCCCGGCACGATTCGAACCATGGTCCTAGAGGTGGAAGGCAAGGAAAAATACCACTACGTCAATCTGATCACCGTTTGTTTTGGTTCCTCTTGTTACAAATGTTTGTGTCCTATAACTATTGTAGCTATGGTAAATTTTTAGTGTGTATTTTTATATCACATATTTTTAGACACGCAAAACCAAAACGCATTTCACTGTACAAATATTTTTCTTTTTTTTTACAAGTGACAATAAAACATTATTCTATTCTATGCTATATTTTTCTGACAAACGAGACTTTTTTTTAATGATGTGATGTCACTGAGGCAACCAGGAATGTAACAGCCAGTCTGGATTTCATTGTTAACAGGCCTTGAACTGCCCTCTTGATGGGGCAAGGCAATCTTCCTCTAGTATGGGGCACTTCTTGGAGGCAAATATATTATTATATTTGTATTGGATTTTTGCCAAGGGCACCACGGGGCAATTTTGGGGGGTAAATTTATGGTTTCACACACAGTCGATAACTTGTGAACATCAGTTGTGGTGATGGAGGTTTGAAGTTCTCAAGAACTTATACCGTTTGTTTCCTGTGAATCATTGTTCTTAGTTTTGTTTCTTTGCTGTTTTTTGATACGGTAGGGTTGCTTTGTGGGTGACGGACCGTATAGTGTTCGCATTTTGTTTTGCATCAAAAGGAGGACTCAATAATTACCTCAATTGGTTTGGAGCTACCCTGCCCCAGTGCAGCTGGCCCGACATGTTCCCCTCCGATATTCCTCTCCGTTAATCCTTCCTGCAGTAGCTTCAATCCTTCCTGACTGATCCCGTTACAGCTTAGATCCAGCACGGCCAGATTGGGCAGACTCTTGAGGGCGGCAGCCAGGGTCGGCACTTCCGCGTCGCTGACGCGGTTGCCCGGCAGGATCAACTTCCGGAGGGAGTACTGACACTGGAGGGCGAGGAAGAGGGGCTTGAGGTGGGGGGCCTTCAGGGCTAAGCTGTGGAGCTCCAGGGTGGTCGGTGTGGACTGGGATTGCTGGAGGTGAATGAGAATCTTGGGGTGTTCCACTGTTTGAGAAATCAAGAAAGTATTTATTATTTTGTGGCTGGCTCTTCGGGAGTGCTTTTTAAAGGCGTAGGATGAAGTAAAGGTTTTGTTTTAACCGTCGTAGAATTCTGAGTGATGAGAGTAGCTTGTCTAAATACCATGCCGACTTTTGTAAAGAGTCTTGGGGTGTTCAACTGTTTGAGAAATCAAGAAAGTGTTTATTAATTTATGGCCAGTTCTTCGAGAGTGTTTTTCAAAGGAGTAGGTTGAAGGTTTTAAACTGTCATGCAACTCCGTGACCGATAACAGTTGTTTGTCTGAATATCATGCCCACTTTTGTCAAGAAACTGTTCAATATTATTAAGTAATGTACTTATTTGAAATCTTAAGACAGACAAGTCTGTCCAAAGCCTGTCCAGGAAAGAAAAGAGCAAAAGCTATAGATGTGTTCTCCCAAACTCTTGCTCATAAAATACATACACACACACGCACACATACATACAGGGCATTTTTATAGCGCCACTACGTCAAGAACGCAGCGCATTAGATAGGATACAGAAAATGTTTCATACACTTCTTAAATGTTCGAAGAGACTTGGATTTCCTGATTGAGGTGGAGAGTGCATACCAGGTGTGTGGAGCAAAATGTGAGAATGTGCGACTTGAAGCCGACTTAAGAAGCTTGATTGAGTTAGGTTCCATGAGGCGAGTAGTGTCGGATGCTGAGCGTAGACTTTATTGTATCACCTCCCCCGTCTATTGCCTCTGTCGTCTCCCTGTGTGACTTTATCAATATTTGTTTGGCATCCTTTGTGGTAATTTTTGTATTTTTTTATTCCTGTTCTGTTAGTACACCATTGTAAACACAATCTTCCACTCCTTATTTTCTAACTGTCAAGTTTTCTTACCCGTCTTGGCGTTTTGACAGGCTCGTTTGTATCGCTCAGTGAGGGGCGGTAGGTCCCACGCTTCCACCTTACCAATAACCTTCAAATATAAAAAAGAGGATAACAATTTATTTGGCAATAAGAAGTGACACTTGAATTCGCTTAATGGAGGCGACGAAGGCAATTGCCTCCATGCCCCCTGGTCATTGCCTTGGTGTCCCTTGATACCAGGGGTGAGAGTCATTACTAGCGAAAAAGTCTGAAACTTTGATACAAATATAAAGGTATGTTGAAATGATGCCATTTCTACTGTTTGGTAACCCCTGGTGTTATAGATTCCAAGGAGCTTTTGGAAACAGCATCCAAAGCACTAGAGAAGTAGACCAATGAGCAGGATTTCTTTATTTGTGGGTACAAATTTTGTCTGATATTCTTCACCAGTCCCACATGAAAAGTCTGAATTCAGACAAAAGTCTGAACAATATCATCCCTGTGATACGTTCCCAATAGAAATTACCCTTAGAGAGGTACCCTTTAATGAAACAAAAGCACTGCCCTTGCAACATTGTTCGATAATGAAATACAAGGCCTGACACACTTTCATGTCTATGCTAAAAAAAAATATGTATCTAGTGATTGAACCTTCATCTGGTGAAACTTCTAGTGATTGAACCTTCATCTGGTGAAACTTCTAGTGATTGAACCTTCAACTGACCTCCTCATTATTACTCAGTAGGTCCGCAATGACATCATCGGGTGAGAACATGGCCCCTTCTCCCGTGCATAGTTGTAGCTTGGGTCTCAGTCCGCAGGAGGCAAAGTGGCGTTTGGCTGCTTCCTCGCATAACCAACTCATGGTGTTTGTTGCTTCTCTGATGGACAGACATTTGGAGTAAAAAAGAGACAATTATAAATCTGGCCTGTTGTGGGCGAATGTTCTAGTACATCTGACTCAAGTTCTGGGCCCAATGTCATGGCTCTGCTTACTGCCGAATTCTGCGCTTACGATCACAATTCCCCGCTTACGTGCAAGCGCCGAATTTCTGCGTTAGCCTTGTAAGCGTAGAATGCCTAATAAAAGGGAATACGCACGCGCAGAAGCCGAAATTCGCCGCTAGCCTGTGAAACACGCTTGCCGTAATCACAGAATTCTCTGCTTCCGTAAGCGCCGATTCTGTGCTTACGGTAAGCAGAGCCATGAAATTGGGCCCTGATGGCCAAGTCATTGGATGGTGTTTTGAATCTCCGTCATGACACAATTGTGTCCTTAAAGGATCACGTTGCCTTGGATCGGTCGGGTTGGTCTTTGAAAAGCGTTTGTAACCGTTTGTTATAAAATGCATATGGTTGGGAAGATGTTGTAAAAGTAGAATACAATGATCCACACAAACATGTCTCGAAATTGCACGGTTTTCGTTTTACCTCGTCCGTCAAATGGTCGGCCATTTATGGGAGTCAAATTTTGGGGGGTTTCCTCCCACATCTAAAACACTGAAACTTCCTATCTTGTCTTCTCTCAATAGGCTCTTGGCAAATACAGAGACTAAAGTTTGTTTTTCTGAGAGTCCTTGGCTTCACATCCAGAATAAGTTCAAATGAAATTATTACAGCAAACAGAAATTGTGCTTTGTCCTCAAATCATCCCTATGAAAAAAAATTAAAAAAATTGTTTTAACCTGATGGGAATGAGGAAGGTCTTATCCTGTATCTTGACCCTGACTCTCATGACGGCTCCAGCTGGCCCAGGGTGATGAGCTGGTCCAGGGTGATGGTCTGGCACGGGTGGCTGCTCCACTCTACTAGTGTCCAAGAGTCTTGTAGTTGGAGGTTCCTCCTCCACCTCCTACAAAGATAAAAAGAGGTGACTGTAGATTTCATATCTAAAAGGCAGAATGCCTCATCTTTTGAACAGGTTTTGGAATCTTAACAATCCATTTGTTTTGATTTCTGTTGTTTAGCTCACTCTTTAATTCCTGTTATTGTTATAAACAACTCTCTTCATGTGTTTCCTTATTATCTTGTATGTGTGTGTGTGGGGGGGGGATCGAATACTTACTTGGACAGGACTGAAGTCGGTGTCAGAATCTGGCCTGCTGTTTTCCTCAAACAGAGGTGAAGGTACACGACTTCCTTCTCTTGCCTGCCTAGAAACCACACTGGCTCCCATGCTGGTCAGCTTCATTTGCCTGGACCTCTTACTAGACTTGCGACTCAGTGACAAGGTCTTCTGGGAGGCCCTCAACTGGCTTCCACTAGGACTTGAGGTACTTTGGGTCTGATTGTTATTCCTCATCATGTAATCCAAGTCCATTCTTGTCCTTTTGTTTGGTCGGGTGGCGACATCCTCAATCAGCCAATCGTCACCACCGGTGTATTCCTCTTCGGGTATAAGAGCCGGTGTCTCATTGGTTGGTTTTGTTTTGGCCGTGTTGACTTGGACTGGATTCAGAGTCAGTCTTGTAGCTGCACTCCCAACACTGGACACTGCACTCATGTAACTCTGTCGCGCGTCTTCACTAACAGGAGGTTCATTTTGAGTAGAATAAATATTCTCACTATCTTCAACGTCATCGATCTGAAGAACATCATCATCAGCTAAAACCGTTGCTTCTAAAAAGAGATCATTGCCCTCCATCAACCTCTCCTCTGTATTAGACGTCGAAGGCTTGTCAGCCGCTACCCGCGTTCTAACGTGTGATGTCATCACGGGCAATGAATCCTGGGGAATATCCATAGACTCGTCTGAGTCATTCCCTGACTCAGCTCCCCCGAGTGTCTCAAAGTGGTCTCCATCATCACTCATCTCCTCGACGCTTCGGTCTCTCCGTCCGATATTTCTTTGACGAAGTGACGACCCATTTTGTGACTGCTGCTTGCCTCTGACGGCGGAGGTTGATTCCTTATTGGAACTAGTATGTTTCTTATTGTTATCTCTACCGTGGTGGTGATGGTGGTTGTCGCTGTATGAGGTAGATGCTTGTGACTGTCTTGTAACGGCTTGAGATCGGCTCTCTTCCCTATCAAAGAGATCAGTATTCTCTAAGATATTCTTTGGCCTCGCTGGAACTGAATGGTGGTGTCCTGAAAACAGAAGTTAGAAAAGACTATCACTTTGGGCCGGTGTTTATAACTGGTTTCATTGGCATTATACGATTGAGAATATTTCTATTCTCCCTGGCCAGGATGCCAGTCCATCGCAGGTTACTCCCAGCTCTCACCAGTACCAATTGGTATTCCTGGGTTGAGAGAAGCAATTGTCATAACATAATTCTGCAAATTACTGACCTTGAGTTCACTGCCCTACAGTAGATAGCTGTGCAAATTAGACACCCCGACAAAATAAAAAGGAGGCAAAAATCCATGTTTCAAGTTGTTGGTTGCTTTAACCTGCACTGTGATGTATTTTTACATGTATGAATGGTACATTGCCACAAATTTGATTCTGTCATAATAAATGTTTCATGTTACACAATTTCAATTTGAGGGTTCGCTTGAGGGATTCTTTTTGATTGTCTCTCATTTAAGGGGAGCCGTACTTTCAATATTAAAAATATGTACAAGCAGTGAATTTTCTACTCTCGTCTTACTGTGTTTTTGGACCTGCTGTAACGTCTTGGACATCCTCTCTGCGTCTTGCCTGGTACCCTGGTCAAGATCACCAGCGTACGTCTCCATCCAGTTCTGCATCGTGTCCAATGCATTCATACCCTGTGTGAGCCAACAAATAAATAGAAAAATTCCTTGTGTACCCCAGTAAGCAGACATGAACAGGAAACCAGTCACAGATTGTACACATTGAATGATAGTTTGGCTGGTAACCTTATTCTGGTAAGCATAATTTTCTTGTGCTTAGCTACTTTTTGTGCTTAAAAACAACTTAACGAAATTCGGCAAGGATTGAGCTGGATAATGTTCAGGATCACAGGAAACTGCTTAGCTACTTTTTTGTGCTTCAGCAGCTTCATGAAATGTGGCCAAGATTGAGCTGGAAAATGTTCAAGACCACATCAAACAAACCTTGTCATCTTTGGCCTGCACACTGGCCCCTCTTGCAACGAGCAGCTCTGCCACTTCAAAGTTTCCTCCGTTAATTGCATCATGAAGAGGGGTGATCCCGCTGCACCCCTCGCCCCCGCGATCGCTGATGTCCGCCCCGTATTCCAGCAGGAGCTCCACAATACCGAGGTGGCCAAAGTTACAGGCCTCGTGGAGTGGGATCCAGCCGCAGTAGTCTCTGGGATTGACTGGGTGACCCTGGGCGGGGGGAGGGAAAGGGAAAGTGACAAATTAGTTTTACGGTAAGTAAGGTAAAAAGTGTTAAGTATAGGGTTTGAAAATTTGCATGGTGGAAGTATAATTAAGATAGGTTTGTGACCTTATAGCACTGAGCCAACAAAATAACATCAGCTTCATGCAAAATGAACAGTTTACCTGGAGTAACAGCTTCTTGACTTGTCTTACGTTTCCGTCAATACAGGCTCTGTGAAGCAACGTCTCTCCTTTCTCATTTCGCTTTGCAAACTGCCAAGAAGAACATGCAAGAAATTAAGGGATTTTTCTATAAAAAAATTGGACCATGATTGTTTTTCCAGCAACACGCCAGAATGGTTCATTTCACATTGGTCATAACAGTGTCGAAAGCGGTTGGTATTATTACCTTGCTTTTTCTTGCTCTCACAGTAGCTGATGACCGGTCATATTCTTCCTCTACGTCGGACACGTCTATTGTAGGATAAAAAGAAAACAGAAAACCATCAACCCAAATAATCGCCTCTTAATTGAGGTTATGAATCTAATCTAGAAAGCAGGCGGTGGTCTTGCATTAAAAAATCCCAACTGTGCACCGGACTCAAATGATGGTGACTAAGTCAGTGGGGTGTGGGTCCAAATCTCAGTTAGGGCACTTGTGTCTTTGAGCAACACACTTATCTATAACTGTCAACTGGTACATGTGAAGGCAATGATGGTTCTTGTGATAGATTAAGCTTGGTGTGCTACATACTTGGCAGCACAGGCTGTACACTCCTCAGGGAGCCCAAGGTGGTTTAAGGAATGAGATAAATGGCCCAGTGACTGGGGAATAATGTTCATGCACCATGAGGTGTCAAGGCTGAGTGACCTAGGGCGGTGGACACAAGTTCTGTAGTTTACAAAAAGTGGGTTAGAATCCTGGCCTGGTCAGTGGAAACACTTGTGTTCTTGAGCAAGGCTACATTATTTATTATAATCATATCTTTTCACCAAGGAGTACAGATAGGTACCAGTGAGAGCTGGGGAGTAACCTGCGATGGACTGGCATGCTGTCTGGGAATAGAAATATTCTCAGTCGTTTAATGCCAAGGAAACCGGATATAAACATGGTCTTGATGAGCCACATTGGCTCGGGACAGACAATTGACTTTACTTCACCATGATTGGTCAACATTGACATCATCAGTGGTGTATGAATGCCCAATATTATTTAAGATTATTGTAGAACAGGCTAGACACTCAGATTGTCAAATTGACTTGCCACAGAATGAGGTTATTTTATATTGATTTTTGTCCCCCCCGTAGGAGAAAAAGTTTGTTAAATCTTCTTTAGTATACAAAACTAGACAAACTATTTGTAAAACCAACTACTTTAGAATGAGGAGACTTACCTGAATCAGACAATTCCAGATTTTCCATCTCCCATGACTCGCTGTCCATCTCCTGCCCCCCGGTCCCTTCCCCCTCATCATCCTCACTCAGCTCCTCTTCGTCATCCGATGCGATGTCGTACTTCTCCTTCAAGTGGTGAATCTTCTCCATGGTTGCTCCGTACAGGAGCTCCTGCTTGGCCTTCTTGTGAAGGAGGCTCAGGGACCTCAGCGACAGTAGCTGAAAAACAAATTGATGATGGCTAAAGACACTGAACACTATTGGTAATTGTCAAAGACCAGTCTACCCACTTGGTGTATCTCAACATAGGCATTAAATAACAAACATGTGAAAATTTGAGCTCAATCGGTCGTCGAAAAAACACCCTTGTCACACTGAGTTGTGTGCTTTCAAATGCTTAATTTCAAGACCTCAAATTCCAAATCTTTACTTCTTTCTTAAAAACTTTGTTTCTTCAGAGGGAGCCGTTTCTCTCAATGTTTTATGCTATCAACAGCTCCCCGTTACCATGAAGGGTTCTTTTTTTTTTGTTCTTCTTTTTTTGGGGGGTGGGGGGGGCATATTTTCTTTAAAAAAACCTGTTTTGTCAGCGACATTTTGTAGCTAAAACAAAAATCAGCAACAATTAATTGTTTTCATTTTCTCGAGGACCCCTAATAATTTCTCCTCAATTCTGAAAAAATCCAACACCATATCAGAAGTGATGTTTGAAGCTTTGCATGGTGTGGAAAATAAGAAGTAACTACAACCAGATCAACCCAAATGATCATTTCTTTAGAGTTGTTATGACTAAAATGCAGGGGTCGAGGTTCCAATCCCACTTGAGTATTACATGGCTGTGCACCAGACTCAAATTCTGGTGACTTTCAAGTCAGTGGGGCATTGGTTCAAATCTCAGTTATAGCATTTGTGTCCTTAAACAACACGCTTGCCTATAATTACTTCTCTTCGTCACCTAGGGATTAGTGGATACCTGTAAGGGCAGAGATGGTTCTTGTAAACTTGCCGGTACAACCATGTGGAAATCTCTTTTGGGAGGAGTGCGACTCTGAAAAGAGCTGGTGTGGTCTCCATATTGTCACTCAACACCCATAATGTTGGGCTTTGATCATAGTGGTATGTCTGATCCCATGTAACCAATAGTCAGTTTAGCACACTATTCAGTCCAACTGAATCAAATAAACATGCAGTTTGATTTTGATCTCCCCCTCAAATCCTACACATCCCCCTCTATTCAAAGGTTTTCCCAACTGCCATTTGACAACTTAATTACCTGTAACTTTGAGTGTTCTGCCTTCTTGGCACAATCCACAGCATTCTTATAAGACTGGCTGACTGTCTCAAAGTCATGGTGGGATCTTTCTTGAGCATCAGCAATGTTCAGCCAAGTACGCCCCTCCTGTGAATTGAAAAGTCAAATATTGATATCTGAAATAAATAGTCACATCCCCTTGAAGCGATCCCCTGGCTGCCGCTCCCAGGTCGTACCATAAACTTGGGTGTGATCCCTGGCTACACTCTTGTTGTTGTATGGCTTCTAACTGATATCCCCAAACAAAGATTTTGAAAAAAAAAATAGAAAAACCACCAACACAAGGCTTTATAGCTAAGTTGGTACAGCGCCGGCCAATCCCGTAGGTCGTTGGTTCAAGTTCCTCTATAGTTAAATTGTCTTTCTGATACTTTATGCTAAACTTATATGTTTTTGACAAACTAGAAGATCTCTTGTATTGAAATATTGACACCAACTACATGTATTAGTTAAGCATTGTGGTAGTTTGAATAGTCCCACTAAAGTTGACCCCCCCCCCCCCCCGCCCAAAAAAGAGCAAAAACCACACTTGGTTTTGAGGTCAAAGTTCACCTCCTTTGGATGGCCTTTCCTCAGCTCAAGCTCTTTGCGATACATCTCAATAGCCTTTCTGTGCTGGCCGTCATCTGCGTAGGTGGTCGCCAGTGAAACGTAGATGGGGACCAGTTCTTTTGGGTCACACTGTAGAGCCATGGCGCAAGAAAGCTTGGGAGAAAGTAAAACATGTTTAATCCAAATTTTAAATGTTCGAAATAGAAACTTTCTTGGACTGGCAACATTAGGGCTAGATGGCTAGGTAATCAGCACAATATTCCAGAAGTCAAAAGACATGTATTTTGCGTGCCATAGTCGAGTGGTCAAGTGCACTGGACTCAAACTCTGGTGTTTCAATGGGGTGTGGTTTCAAGTCTAAGTCATGGTGTCCGTAGCAAGGCACTCAACCCTAATGTTTCGTCCTTCAGATGGGACATTAAGACGTTGGTCTTGTGTGTTATGTCCTGTGTGTTATGTCCTGTGTATTATGTAATGCTCGTAAAATAACAAGGGTTTACCTCATTGTTTCTGGCAGTGGCTGCTGAATGTGCTGAAACACCTTATACAAAAATCAGTCTCATAATTATTGCCTAAAATGCCCAATAGGTTGTTGTCTCTGTGAGAGTCGCCTTAATAAAGTATAAAAGTCTTTGAACACTAAAACAATAATACGTCTTTTGATGAACTTGTATTTTTTGTGTATTTTCAGAGTAGTACACTGTACACCTTCTGAATCCAAGTGTTGAACAGCATTAAACCCTATAAGTCCAAAATTCCTATTTTCTCATCCATCGATATTATCTCACACAATACCTGTTTCTTGTAGTAGGCGGCAGCCCGTGTGAACACACTGATCTTACAGCAGAGGTCACCCATCGCCTCGTACAGTGGTAGTCGTTCTCTGTAAGCAACATCCGACGTGTCGTCAAGTTCCTCCAGAAGCCGGCAAGCTCTGATAGCTGAGGGGGAAGATTGTCAAAACCAAATTGTTGGCATAGTTTATACATCATGATAAACCACCTTGGTTGTTGTTGAATGGTCACATAGTATGAGGGTAAATATAATTTGTGGGCCATTAGTTCATCAAACAGCCGGCAACACAAACAATGTTCAATAAACTGCAGCTCTAGTGGCCACTTTGAAACAATTATTATAATTATTAAACTTAAAGAAGACAAATTCCTGATGAAAAGAGGTTTCATCTTACTTGCTTTGAGTGTCCTGACAACAATGTCCCTCTCCTCTGCTTTACCGGAGCCCAGCTTGTAGGCTTTCTTCAAGGCCCTCTTAGCGGCGGTGAAGTCACCCAACTGGAGCAGCACCTAGGCAGAGAGCAATGTCAAAGTTAGGGTCATAAATTGGTGAATACTCAAGAAATTAAGCGAATAGAACCAGCATTTGCAAGATGCAAATGTTGTCAGCTCTGAGATTGTACTTCAAGATGGACGTGTCGTGGCTGAGCAAATAAGAGCACCGGACTCCAGCTCTGGTGTTTTTGTTCCTTATAATATAATAATAAAAACACAGCATTTATATAGCGCTATCCTAAGAACAGAGCACTTTCCAGGAGAAGAGGACAAAAGAAAAACAAATGAATTAGGATTGGTTGTGGAACAGGAATGTCTTCAGCAGAGTGTGGGTTTGAGTTGCGATTATGACACTTGTGTCCTTTAAAAGCAAGACACCATCCATCAGATGGGATGTAAGTCATTGGTCCCGTGTGTTTTGTACTGCACGTAAAAGAACTAGGGCACAATGAGAGAAGGTGTTCGCCCAGGTTTGATTTGCAGCATATTGTGCCACATCACCTTGTAGTTCTATGTAAAGGAATGGATCTTTTACTTCAAAAACTTAGTTCCACAATACCTTGCAGAAAACATTGAATGTTGAAGCACCTTGAGCGTCACTTATTGACAGATATGAGCGCTATATAAAAAAACACAATTATTCTAAGTAAGAGAACTAACATTTGCCGAAACGGACAGGGCGTCGCTCTCCCAGTTCTTCTCTTTGAGTTTCTTAGCGACCTTCATGGCATTCTCAAAAGACCTGAGTGCCTTGGTGCTCTCTCCAGTCCTCTGGTAGATGTCTCCCTGGGAACAGTGGCTTCTGTACAAGTCTTCTAAAAGATGATGCTTCCTAGTAAAAAAAACCAAGAAAAAACAGCGACAGTGAACAAGTTAGAAAGTAAACAGCAGTTGCCTTTAAAGGCACTGGACACTATTGCCAATTGTCAAAGACTAGTCTTCTCACTTAGTGTAACTCAACATATGCATAAAAAAAAAATTGAGCTCAATCGGTCGTCGAAGTTGCGAGATAATAATGAAAGAAAAAACACCTCTGTCACACGAAGTTGAATGTGTGCTTTCAGATGCTTGATTTCGAGACCTCAAATTCTAAATCTGAGGTCTCGAATTCAAATTCGTGGAAAATTACTTCTTTCTCGAAAACTACATTACTTTAGAGGGAGCCATTTCTCACAATGTTTTATACTATCAACAGCTCCCCATGACTCGTTACCAAGTAAGGTTTTATGCTAATAATTATTTCGAGTAATTACCAATAGTGTCCACGGCCTTTAAATGGCACTGCAGGTACTCATACCAGCATGGATTACCATGCTTAAGTCAGGGCTCTGATTTAAGTTCAAAACAAATTTTAAACATGTGGTAGCTGGAGCCCAGAACACATATCGTGGAAGAGTAGGGTTTAGCTTTGGTGTTTCTGGTTCACATAGCAAGCACCCTTGTTTATAGGGCCCAATTTCATAAAGTCTGTAAGCACAAAAACTTGCTTAGCATGAAGTTTCTTTCCTTGATAAGAACAAGATTACCAACCAAATTTTGCACATTGCTTGTTACTGGTATTAAGCTGTTGTTTGCTTATACTGAAAATCGCGTGGAAATTTGGTTGGTAATCCTGTTTTTATTAAGGAAGAAATTTCATGCTAAGCAAATTTTTGTGCTTACAGGCTTTATGAAATTGGGCCCCGGTTTCCTCGAGCTTGCGAGCTGCAGTGATTTACTTCACTTATGAGGCATCCTTGGTTTCATTACCAGGATAATAACAACAATAACTCCCTTACTCAGCGATAAAGACAGCCTGCTTGATGAACTTTGCCGAGTTGACATTGTCCCTCTGATTGTCGTAGACCAGTCCTATGTTGAGATACAGTCTAGCTTTCATCTCCATCAGCTCTCTCTCTGTTACCACACCCTTCAGGTGGCCGCATACTTCCAGACTCCTGCATATCAACAACAAAATTAAGCAGGTTGAGAGCTTTACTCTTCTGTAGTGTAAGGGCAATAATGAATTTTCAAGAAAACCCCACTTCAAAGAGCAAGGTTTGCCAATGTTTTTTTCAAGGAAGGACCAGGACACAATTTCTTGGCTCTGTTAACTGTAAGCGAAAAATTACTGCTTATGGACCGGAGACAGACAAATCTGCACTTTACGTAAGCAAGTTTAGTAAGAATTTTTTGCTGCTTGTGCACTTGCATTCTTCGCTTACCCACTTACCACAGAAATTCTGCCCCTACCTTAAGCAGAGATTAGTCTGAAAGTCTAGAATTTCGCCCAGGTAGCTTTCTATTTTCATAGTTTTTTCCCTTTCCTTGCAAAGTTGTCATTTGACAGGCAATTGAATGTTGACAAGTTGCTTGTTGAGATTGTTTTACGTCAGGTGCTTTAAATGGCATTTGGCAGGAGGGTCAACTTAAAGCCATTGGACCCTTTCGGTAAACAGTGTTGTCCAAGGCCCACACTTTGTGTACCACAACTTCTATATCAAATAACAAACCTGTGAAAGTTTAGGCTCAATCGGTCATCGGAGTCGGGAGAAAACAACGGAAAAACCCACCCATGTTTCCGCGCGTTTCGCTGTGTCATGACATGTGTTTAAAATAAATTCGTAATTCTCGTTAACGAGAATTTATATTGTTTTACCGTTTTCTTAAAAAGTAAAGCATTTCATGGACTAATATTTCAAGAGAAGTCTTTCACCGTTACCTTCTGTAAACCCTGTAAATTATTTGTAAATCTGTGAACTTTTTTTTTTTTTTCCTGTACCGAAAGGGTCCAATGGCTTTAAAGGGAAAACGTACAACTTAAGAATCAAACTATGGACAATTTATCTAACATGAACCAAGTCCTTAACCAGGGCATCGAAGGCTGTAGCGTTTGTGGCCTGACATAAAACCTAAGCCCAAACAACCAACGAAACATTCAAGTGACCCCGTCCTTACTTGAAGAATGACTCCCTGGCCTTGTGTAGTGCAACTTGAGCCTCATCCGGGTTGCTCTGTTTGCTGTTCTCCCCCTGAAACAAGTACGTCCGTCCAATAGTGGCGTGTGCTCGCTGCTCTTCCACGTAACTATCCACAGACCGGGCCAGCTCCAGATGGCGCCCCTGATGACGGAGAGCTTTCTTGTAGTGGCCGAGTTGACTGTAGCATTCCCCGATCTTGCGGTTGGCAACTGCTGCCCCGATGACATCCTGGACTGACTCTGAGAGTTGCAATTCATGTTGATGTTCTTTGATAGCATCTTCGTATTCACCTGATAAAACATAACAAATTGCAGGAAGTTCACAAATAGGGAGCCGCCAACATAAGGCTAGATAGCTCAGTTGGTAGAGCAGCGGCATGTTAATCTGTAGTTTAAATCCCAATCTAGTCAATTTTCCTTTGTTCTAACCCCAATTCAATTTGTTTTCAACAGCCGCTAAACATATATAAACAACAGTCACTTACACAATTATTGTCACCCGTTTCCCCAAAATGTGATGCTTGAATTAAGGATAATTGGTTGTTCTGCTCCATTTTCAAAACATTTCAAAACAGATTTCAAAATCTGCCTTTTTGGACATAGTATTTTAGTTCTGCACCAGGCCTGGAATTAAACAGAGTAAACGGAGGACATGTAATCTGTTGCCCTGGTCTTGTCATTGTGCCCATTCAACAGTTTGGCCAAATAGACTTTATTTAAGGGTTTTTTCAATGGAAGAGCACTTGTGTAATGTAACAAAATAGTCTTGTTGGCCTGTCAAAGATGAAATTCCATGCCCAAGCCTCTTTAACCAATCCACATACAACCCTGTACTCTATGCTTCGTTTTAAAAAGACCAAGGGCACTGAGGCATTTTCTCCTGGGTATACCAAAGCATTTCAAGGGCACCAAGGCAATGACTAGGGGGCATGGAGGCAATCGCCTCTGTTGCCTCCGAGAAGTACCAGGCCTGCACAAATGAATCCTGTCTGAGCCACCGGTGGTCAACTTACCATACTTGGACAGTAGTTCCCCTAAGACATTACAGATTTCAGCTTCTTCTTTGAGCTTGCCAGCAGCCTGAGACTTCAGTTTACACTTCTGCAGTCCTGTAACATAAATTTACACCAATGTGAAATGTTTAAAGCAATCGCACAACATCGGTAAACAGTATTGTCCAAAGGCCCACACTTGGTGTGTCACAACTTGTGTATAAAATAACAAAGTCTGTGAAAATTTAGGCTCAATCGGTCATCGGAGTCGGGAGAAAATAGCGGGGAAACCCACCCTTGTTTCTGCACGATTCGCCGTGTCATGACATGTGTTTAAAATAAATCCGCTATTCTCGATATCGAGAATTTATAACTGTTTTAATGTTTTCTCAAAAGGTAAAGCATTTCATGGAATAATATCTCAAGGGAAGTCTTTCACCATTACCTTGTTAACCCTGTAAGTTATTTGTAAATCTGTGAACTTTTAATTTGTGTTCTGTTCAGAAAGTGTCCAATGGAATGGCTATAATAATGCACTTCAATCAATCAGTCCAAATTAAATAAATTGAGTTTTAGACTGCCACATCCATAAGCAGAACAATAAATGAATTATTAATTTAAAATCATTACAGTGGAAAAAAATTATTGAGTTCAGAGTAAAAAAGTAGTTTCAGTTTGTTTAAAAATAAAATGGCCTAAACTTTTAAGTTTTAAATAAAGTTGCCACCTTGCATTGCAATCAATGCTTTGTCATGCTTGTGTTTACAAATATAACATGAATGAAACGGTTGTCATGGTATATCAATATGGTTACAAATTCAGATGATCTTTATTTACAAATTTGTTAAATCGAAAGTTTAGATTATTTGAAAATTAAACTAGTTTTCATTCTAAATATTGGACTTGTTGGAATTTACTTCAATTGATTAATTAAATTAAATATTCATTTTCGAATTCTTGTAATCTAAATTCTTACAAATAATTGATTTTGTTTTTAGTTAGGTACCCAGCTTGTCTTGTGACTTGATGTGTTCAATATAAAATTCAATTATTGAGAGTAGTTGGCGACGGCACCTGACTAGCAGAACCAAACAATGCAATGGTGGCTGTTTGTTTTTTGATGTAATAAAATTTAAATACTAGGCAAAAAACAAGGACAAGGAAAAAGTGGCCAGTTTAATTTCTTTTCTTTTTTTTAAGAAAGGAGGAAAATATATGATAACTTACTCTTGAACTCCTTTCTATCCTGAGAATTCATATTGCAGAAAACTCAAGGCACCGAACTCGTTTCAAAGTTTGTTGCATAACTTTAATTTTGTCATGTTTTTTTCCGAGACATTTGTCAGACGTCAACACACAATTCTACTTTTATAAGACCCGCCATCTTGAAATTCCCGCGATGGACACATTAGCTGTTCTTTTTCCAAAGGGGTGCTAGTTTACTATCGTTGGCTGGCTGTGGTTGAGAATAGAGGGCGCTGTTTAATAATTTACACAGACTTTCCTGAAGGAAGGAGGGACAGACGAACGACGTTGAACTTGGAGGTAGAAATAACTATAACTTTAGTATTATTGGGGGGAAAGTTAACTGAAAAGTCAATTGGAATGGATTGAATGGTATACAATGGTCCAAAATGCTTATTTTCTACGCACATTAATCGGGCAGGCACGTTCATTTAATTTTAAAGGCTTGTTTGCACGACGAGCAATTACCGTTTTCACCACAGTAAACAAGAAACATGAACACGTGTTGTGGCAGTGGAGCAAAAAATGTAGCGGTACAACTCCGTGCATTTCCAAAACATCACTGACTCGGAGTTTATCATTCGACAACAGCGACAGTCATATCCAAAAGCAACAACTTGAACAAGCCATTGAGGTAGAATTAGACATCCACGAACAAGCCAAGATGTTGAAATCTGTTACTGCTGAATCTAGTAGAACCGTGGATGTTGTTGTGACATCCGAACAAGAATGTGGGTCTCCGGTTTGCAGCGACCAGGAGGTTGACCCGCAGCAGCCGCAGGGGGACGGCGCCCAGCCAGACGTCCCGCTGACAGCGGAGGGTGGTGTCACGGCAGACTCGGCAAGAAGCTACGCAGAAAAGAGGAAGTGGTTTGGTGATCAAACTAAAACTAAAACTAAAAAGGTAAACTAAATTGCAATACATTTGTGATTTGAAGTAAAAACTTTTCTCACCCATCCTACATAAATATTGATAAAGTTTGCCTGGTTTCCTGATATTTGAATTGACTGGAAAAACAAGGGGATAACTTTCCGCATGGTGCCACCACTTTTTCACTAATTTTTACAAAAAGGGATATATCAATCAGGTAAATTAGATACTATATTATTTTATTTCGAATGAAAAAGTGGTGGCGCCATACGGAAACTTTTCCAAACAAATATTGTAATATGATTGTAATTATTGCATTTGAAATAGAATATTGTTTTTTTTTGTTTTAACACGGAATATTTATTGTTATATGATATTGATGTGTATAACTTAATTTGTATACAGTGCATAATTAATTTAAAATTTGTTTTTTAATGATTTTAAAATCTGTTTCAATAGGGCTTAATCAGACATAGTTAAAATGTTGAGCATCCAATTCCAAGAAGGAAATGACTAAATTACCTTTTGTCTTTGCCTCCCCCTTTTTACCACATATTTAGCCTGCCCCATTCATCAATTATTAATTTTCTCTCCCTCCCCTACCCATCAATATGCCCATTATTGTCTTTGTCTTTTGTGTTCCCTACCTCCTGTGGTCAAACAAGACCCCCCCCCCCCCAGCCCCACTTGTTACCCAACCTGCTGTCGATTTCACCAAACTCTTTCACCTAACTTAAGATTAATCTTAGGACTTAGGACGCGTCCCAACCCTGCACTGTAGCATGCAGACCTTAAGAGTAATCCTAAGTTAGGATGAGTTGCTCGTCCTAACTCGAGATAGGTTCAATCCTAGCGTTTCGTGAAATCGACGGCAGGTTACATACTTTTTTACATGTGTGCATTCATCTCCATCATAATGAAGTATTAAAATTTCTATATCACTGACTGCTTTTTCTACATCAATATACCTGTTCATGTTTGTTGTGTTGTCAAGAGTTAAAAACATTTTGCATATTTTTATTTTATCAGTTTCAGTTTTTTTTTTCATTTGTGCTGTTTGGTGGGTATTTTGGAAGTACTTTCTATTATATAGAAGATAAAGTGTTCAGTTTTATCTAATTCTACTTTTCTGTTGGCTGACTTTAAGACCATATTGGATTGCATTCCACCATCCACAGGGCAAGAAACTGGACCGACATCCAAAGAAGATACAGAAGTTTGCCAATGATGAGAAATTTAACGAAACCTCCTACTACTTTGAAAATGGTAGGTAAGGCAATGTCTCCACCTTCTACAGATAATTCATATCTGTCCGGTTGGCGTTATAGTATACCCACCAAATCAAGAAGTAAAAAAACAAATATCACAGGCATATAACTTGGGTTGGATTCGAACCCACACCGTTGCATTAATTCACTTTCACTTTCTATTTCTTCAGGTCTGAGGAAAGTAACTCCGTACGTGTTTGTCTTTGAGGCTCATGTCAAAGGTCGATGGATGAAGCGGTCTGTAATGGACGTTTTCAGGAATGAGTTCAGGTCAGAAACGCCAGAGTATTATGTGAGTTGGCCGTGTGTATATTTTCAGCTGATCAGCTGATTTATTGCATGTCCTGGGCAATCTGTAGTATAATACAAATAGCACACCACAGTCACTTAGGCTGTGTGAGTGGCAAAATGTCAACATGAGTTTACAAGTTTACAATACTCGAGTCAACTTTGCCTAAAAGTTACAATAATTCTCTAAAGAAAAGATGATTTAGACACAAAACAATACTCAGAGGGAGCTCTGGAACATTATCCTCCAAAGTAAAGGGTATTTGAAGCACGGCCAGAGCCATGCTCCCAACAAAATAGAGAGAAATACCTACAGATCTGGCTCTCTCTCTCTTCCTTTTTAATAGTAATAATAATAATAATAATAAACAGCACTTATAAAGCGCAAAGTATCTGACAAAAATTGCCATTCAAGGACGCCGGTTCACAAAATCAAAGTCAAAAGTCCAGGATTTAAAATGCTCTTTTAAAGAGGCGAGTTTTGAGCTGTTTGAAGGTTGAAGGAGTGTTCTGAGGTCAAGCGGCAGGGAATTCCATAGACAAGGTGCAATGTTAGAGAAAGCTCTGTCTCCATAGCTAGCGAGGCGAGATATAGGTACGTGGAGTGTGAGAACCGAGGACCGTAGACCAGGCCTGACATTACGAAGGTGTATTTAATAAGTGTTGTTTAAAGCTTTGCATGGTGTGGAGAAATAAGAAGGAACCTTACATAAATAGTAAACTTGCCGGTTCAACCATGTGTAAATCTCTTATGTAGAGTGTTGGCTCTGAAAAGAGCCGGGTTGGTTTCATTTAATTATAGTTTCTTCTTATGTGTATTTAATATTGTCTTAATTGCTTCATTGTCCAAACCTAAATCCTTTATTACAGCAAAAGGCAATTAGCAGTGGATTGATAACCATTGATGGGAAGAAAGTCTCACTAGATAAGATTCTGGTTAACAATGAGTTCCTACGGTCCATGGTTCACCGCCATGAGCCACCAGTAACCAGTCAACCCTTGGATCTAATCACAGTCGATGAGGAGTACGTTGTCATCAATAAGCCGGCTTCGATACCGG
Source organism: Asterias amurensis (assembly GCF_032118995.1). Taxonomy (NCBI): domain Eukaryota; kingdom Metazoa; phylum Echinodermata; class Asteroidea; order Forcipulatida; family Asteriidae; genus Asterias; species Asterias amurensis. The sequence goes on from NC_092650.1 coordinate 18,883,327, forward strand.
TAAGTTTATCTTCAGCTTGCTTAGGGTAACTTCAAAGCCAATAAGTGACCCAATAGACCGTATTGAATAACCCCCTTTGTTGCTATAAAAGGCGCCATCTTGTAGGATAAACCGTATGCGTACATCAATGAAGCACACAGCGGTCCCGGTTTGACTTCTATGGCACACGGACGCACACACACACGCACACAAACATGTTTATGGTGTAGACCGAGGACTTCTCTTTGTTCTACCATTGTTTGGACATAGTTTATTTTTCAGACGTCCCCATTGGTTTTGTACACAAAATCTACCTAGGACTGTCCCCGGTGTGATTTTTTCCCGGACCCCTTTTGTTAAAGTCCTCGGTTATCAATAGTAGACATGACCACACGCTCACCGACGCCATGTTGTAGGGCAGGTTTTTGAATGGTGAGTTCATATTCAATACGGTCTATTCATGTGATGTCATCATCACAATAATCTTGGTATCCAATCCATTGCCCAATGTGTTATACAGAGTAGTATGGTTTCAGGTGATTCGAGCTGCCTCTAGCTACCGGGCAATCTGGGTGGTCTAGTTGGTATGACATCTGCTCGAGATTGGCAAAGGTCGTGGGTTCAAATCCAACAATGAGTACAATTTTGTTTACAGAACTCTGGGGAAAGTACCGAGTATACAGAGCTTACACACATATATGTATGGTTAAAAACAAATAATAGTAGCCTTCTACAGGAAAATAATTTATATTGGTTTGTATTTGACAGGTTCATCCGTGTGGCAAATACCGTCACAACACCATCATATTTCTCTTGGGTAAAGAATATGGCTTTACTGGACTGCACAGTGAGTACCAAAAGTTAAAGTTCACCTGTTCGACTGTTTTAGTGTGTCAGGTGTATTGCGCTAGAGATGAATGATACTATATATTACGTTATTTTTTAGGAGGAGTTTTCTATTTATTTTGTAAAATTTTACTATTACTTTTTATTTTTACTCTGCTTATTGGAAACAACTACTTATTCATGAAGATTTTGTTTTTGTGTAGAGTGAGGTAGGAGCCCAGTAAACCACTCAAGAGAGTTATCAAGTAGCTCAGAAGCAAGTCCCTAGACCTCTGGGCCAGGGAGTGTTGTGGCTTGTGGCAGATTAGTCTAGTGCACTCAAGCCTTGGTGTTGTCGGAGTGTGCGTCACGGTCCCAGTCATGGCATTTGTGTCCTTTGGCAAGATGCTTAACCATGCGTTCACCTAGCTTCGATAATCGTAACCCTCCTCCAGACAAGACATGGCGCTGCGGGAGGATTTTTATTTTATTTTTTATTGTTATTATTATTTTTTATTCAAGTCGCCTGACACACAATTATTTTTTCCAGAGGCCATTGCCACCTACTCCTAGGGCTGAAACAGGGTTATCCTTTTCACAGTCCATACGAATGTAGGCTTGGGTATCTTCAATTCAAAGCCTAGCTGGTAGAGCAGAAAGCACTACCGCCCCAATTTTATGTAGCAAGTGTCACGACCGGGATTCGAACCCACACCCTGCTGATCAAACACCAGTGCTTGAATCTGTGTTCTTAACCACTCGGCCATGACACTGCCACAATTGGATTCAGGGTTACAATTATCACAACTAGCGTTCACCATGGTCCAATGGTGAAACTGCAGAACTTGGAATCACAAGGTTGTGGGTCAAAATGTATGTTGTTTATATTCAAGTATAGGGGATTAGGATCTTGTTTTATACAGAAGACCTCATGATGTGTATTATTCCTGTGTTTTAGCAATACACCGGCTGGACAGGTTAACCTCAGGACTGCTCATGTTTGCAAGGTAGAAACTTCAAATATTCCTATTAATTTTCCCAAGAATTTCACATTTTAAAAACCCTGCATTGAGGGACCTGTTTAGTTGCTATGCACCTGTGGTACATTGTACTAACGTTTTTTGTCCATAGGTTAAGAGGGTTTGTTTTGCATTTTGTTTTTCAAAGTGTGTTGATAACAGGTAAAGGTATTTGCCTTGGTGAATTTGAGCTGATTTGTTTCCTTAATTAATTAAGTTTTGTTATTTGACTTCATCTACCATTGACAGTTGACATACTGATTTTGTACACAAAGAATAATGTTAGAGTTCGATTGGGAGTTTGATTATTATTATGGTAGAATAATAATTCGCAGACCTGGAATTTAAAGGAACACGTTGCCTTGGATCGGTCGAGTTGGTCTTTGAAAAGCGTTTCTAACCGTTTGTTATAAAATGCATATGACTAGAAAGATATTTTAAAAGTAGAATATAATGATCCACACAAGTATCACTCGAAATTGCATGGTTTTCCTTTTACCTCGTCGACAAACATGGTCGGCCATTTATGGGAGTCAAATTTTTGACTCCCATAAATGGCCGACCGTGTTATTTCGCAAAGTAAAAGGAAAACCCTGCAACTTCGAGGCAAATTTGTGTGGATCATTGTATTCTACTTTTGAATCATCTTTCTAATCATATGCATTTTATAACAAACGGTTACAAATGCTTTTCAAAGACCAACTCGACCGATCCAAGGCACTGTGTTCCTTTAATGGAGGCCATTGGCTCTGTTGCCCCTGGTAACAGTGGTATTGGCCTTGGTGCTCCTTCAACAGTTTCTCACTGATTTGAAGATTTGAAGAAGTGCCCTCACAAAAAATGAACATTTGTTTTGGTGTAGGACTCGTGAAGTTTCACAGCGAGTTGACGCCTACGTACGAGAGAGGAAACTCACCAAGACGTACGTCTGTAAAGTGGTTGGAGAATTCCCAAGGTAAAATTTCAGAACACACAGCTGCATGACAAGAACCTAATGAAAAAGAACCTTGTAGACAGCCAAACATCTACACCGTTGAATTTAAACGAGTCACTCTGCAGCGATAACGATAACGATCACGACGCAAAGAGAACGCATTCTATTGGTTAAATGAGCATGTGTGTATTCTGTGTTGAGCAATTCAATCCAACAATTAGAAAGCATTCTCTTTGCGTTCGTGACCGTTATCGTTTTCGTTATCGCTGCAGTGAAAAGAGAGATTTGGAGTTTGAACTTTGAATCCTACCTAGCTAAACATTGTTTTCTCAATGACTAGATTGTTTGTCAAGACTGATTCACAAATTCTTGATGTTTTCAAATCGTGATCATAGATGTTAAACCACTGGTTGTATGAGAGACATTGGCTATTGCCAGCTTGGTGTTTATCTTACTGTGTATGCCTTCAATATTGTATTGTTTGGTGTCCAAAAGAATGCATTTATGTTGTTAAATCTTTTGTTTGTAATACATCGCATTCTTGAGATTGTCTTTCTTGTTCCATGTACAATTTCTCCAAGGAAATGCACTTATCTAATTTGTTGTTCGTAATATTTCTTCCTACACATTTTAGAAACTTAACTGTTTGATTTAAACAAGTACTTGGAGAAGAGTTACCTCAATTGGTTATACTTCAATATTGTATAGTTTGGTGTCCAAATTATCAGAATGCATTTATTTTATTGTTTAAAGGCTGTGGACACTATTGGTAATTACTAAAAATAATTATTAGCATAAAACCTTTCTTGGTGGCGAGTAATGGGGAGAGGTTGATGGTATAAAACATTGTGAGAATCGGCTCCCTCTGAAGTGCCATAGTTTTCGAGAAAGAAGTAATTTTCAATGAATTTGATTTCGAGACCTCAGATTTAGAACTTGGGGTCTCCAAATCAAGCATCTGAACGCACACAACTTCGTGTGACAGGGGTGTTTTTTTCTTTCGCTATTATCTCGCAAGTTCAATGACCGATGGAGCTAAAATTTTCACAGGGTTGTTATTTTATGCATATGTTGAGATACACCAACTGTGAAGGCTAGTCTTTGACAATTACCAATAGTGTCCACTGCCTGCAACTTTTCTACTATACCAAACATGAGCAGGATACCAGTCATATCATGTTAACATAAAAATTTCCTTGTAGAGATTTCTCCAAGAGAATGAATTTAGTATGTGATCATATTTGTTGTTTGTAATGTTCTGAAAGTGTTTTTCATTTTTTTATCACATTTGTTGTTTGAATGTTTTATGCAAGAAATGTTACTTTTTTGTTCCTTTAAAAATGACTAAAAAAGATTAGTCCAGTTTGTTGTTTATAATATTTCATTTTTAGGACTTACTTTATCCGAACTTAAACAAATTCTCTAAGAGTATCCATTTATTAAGTGGTCAGATTTGTTGTATTGTAACTGTCCATGTAAGAGATTTACTTGTTTTTATCTTTTTTTGTTGCCTGCACAGCGACCCCCTTGATTGTGTGCAATCTATCGTCACCGTGTCACACAAGATCGGAGTTTGCAGGGTTGGCCCTGCCGGCAAAGAATGCAAGACGCATTTTAAACGCCTCAGCTATGATGGCCACACCAGCATCGTGAAATGTAAGTTCATGTACTTTCATTTAAACAAGAATGATCCAATAAGCAATTTGTGTATTAAATTTGAATATCGAGACAGTTGCTTCACACATGATTCAGGGCAGGCTTTTGCACAGTTATAAGAGATGGTGAACACCCGTGCACAATTCTGAATGAATGTGTATGGCACAATGGTACCAGGGTTTGCATCATAATCAAAGACCAAGTGTTATACAGGTTGAGCTATTACGCCCAATCCATTGTGCATCTCAACCAAAGCAGCCCAGAATAGCGCCCAAATTGCAAGCTGGTGTTTGGAATGCATGCTCCATGAACAACAAAACATGGTCAATTAGTGATCTGATTATGGATCCAGATGGCCATCTTGACATCTTGGTTGTGACAGAGTCATGGTTACACGGTGATTTGCGTGATGACGTCATATTTGCTGACCTTAACTGTACTTTGCCGGATTACCGATTCACTCACTTGCCTCGAGAAACCCGCGGCGGAGGAATTTGTGTCATCTACCGTAGTGCACTGAAGGTGTCTGTGAACGAGACTACTCAGTTTAAATCTTTTGAACTTCTAGATATTTCAATAACTTTCGACTCGTCTTTGTTGAGGCTTTTTGCCATATATAGGCCTCCACCGTCCACCCAGAACAGATTAACATCGGCAATGTTTTTAAGCGAGTTTTCTACCTTGCTTGAGAATACAATGTCTATCACTACTAAATTTATAATGACTGGTGATTTCAATGTACACGTTCATGATAATGCCGACAGGGAAGCGAGAACTTTCATGGACATTCTGGATTCCGCGGACCTCTGTCAGCTTATTCAAGAACCGACCCATAAAGGGGGTCATACTTTGGATCTCCTCATTATCCGGAAGACTGATCATCCTATCTGCGATTTTAGACTTCTTCCAGGCCAACCGTCAGATCATAAAGCCATACTAGCTGTACTTGACTTGGCACGCCCTCCTGCATCGAAGAAGTATGTTAAATACCGTAGATTGCGTGACATTGACATTGATCAGTTTAAAGGGGACATCAAATCTTCACAGCTTGTACTCTCTACTGCCTCTACTACATCTGCATTGGCTGAACAATTCAACTTAGTGCTTCGAGATTTGCTGGATAAACATGCGCCTGAGAAAACCAAAGCTGTGACATTACGGCCTCATGCGCCGTGGTATACAGAGGAAGTACGCGACGCTAAACGATCTAAACGACGTCTTGAACGTAGAATGACCAAGTCTAATTTAGAAATTGACAAGCAGTTGTACAAGGAGCAATGCAAAACCTATCAAGATCTCATTGAGAAATCAAAATGTCAACATTATCAGACTAAAATAGCCGAGAGTGATGACAAGGATCTCTTCCGTTGTGTAAACAATCTATGTTCTCCAAGTTCGGGACACATCTTACCTGAACACTCATGTGCTAGGACGCTGGCTAATAACTTTGGCGTCTTCTTTCATGAGAAGGTGAAGTTAATAAGTGACACTCTCAATAATACAGTTGTTCCTGAGATTAGCGTTCAGACTACAGAGGCTTGTGATAGTCATTTTACGGAGTTCTCGCAAGTATCTGAAGAGACTGTTCTGAAAATACTCAGTGAATCTGCGTCAACGACATGCGACCTAGATCCAATACCGACTTTTCTTCTAAAAGACTGCCTAGATGTTCTGTTACCGTATATCACTCAGATTATAAATGGATCCTTGGAATCTGGAGTTGTTCCATCGATCTACAAAACGGCTCACGTGAAACCATTCATAAAGAAACGCAATCTTCCCACCAATGATCTCAAGAACTATAGGCCCGTTGCAAATCTGATGTTTACCTTCAAGCTTTTGGAAAGAGTTGTAGCGTCTCAGCTTAAACCATACTTGCAAGAAAATGGACTTTTCTCAGATGCTCAATCGGCTTATCGTCAATATCATTCCACCGAAACCGCCATGTTACGTGTTATCAATGATCTGCTGTTGGCTGTTGACCAGGGAAATGAGGCAGTACTCGTGCTGTTAGACTACTCTGCCGCGTTTGATACCATCGATCATGAGACATTCTTCAACCGCTTACAGAATAGATATGGAATCGGTGGAACCGTGCTGAGATGGTTCATGTCTTATCTGAAGGACCGTTCACAAGCCGTTGTTGTTGACAAAGTCGTGTCTGATTTGTTTCCACTACCATGGGGTACACCGCAAGGTTCAGTTAAGGGTCCACTGGACTTTATCATGTACACAGGACCTGTGAGCGATGTCATTAACGCACATAAAGGGATCCATCATATCATCTATGCGGACGACACGCAGCTGTACTTGGTAATGAAGTCTTCGGAACAAAGGGAAGCTGTTAGGAAACTTGAGGAGTGTGTTTCGGATGTTCGTGCTTGGGCGATCAAGAACAAGTTAATGCTGAATGATAAAAAAACTGAAGTTGTGCATTTCCACTCTCGGCATCGTAAGGTATCCCTGTTACCTGATTTATGCATAGGTGACGCGAACATCAAAGCATCCGACTCCGCCAAAGATCTAGGCATTGTTTTGGACAGCACACTTGATTTAACGCAACACACACGTAACATTTGTCGTGCCGCTTCCTTTGGTGTTTACAAAATCGGAAAGATCAGGAAATACCTGGATCAAGCCTCAACAGAGCGTTTAGTACATGCATTTGTCTCATCAAGGTTAGATTGCAACAATAGTCTTCTCTATGGCCTTCCGAAATCCCAACTGGCAAGACTACAACTTGTACAGAATGCTGCAGCAAGATTAGTAACAATGACCAGGCGTCGAGAACACATCTCGCCAATACTTCGCGAACTACATTGGCTCCGGATTGAGTATCGTGTGGCTTTTAAGATCCTTCTCACCGCATACAAAGTTCTTCACGGTATCGCGCCCAAGTATATCTGTGACTTACTCTCCATATCCGTTCCCGAACGCAATCTTCGTTCTGCCTCACAGCTTCTCTTTGAACATGGACCTCGCACAAAAACGAAGTATGGTGACCGAGCTTTCGCGGTTGCGGCGCCACGATTGTGGAAAAGTCTACCCCAGGACATTTGTGGAGCCGCAACGGTTTCATGTTTCAAGAGAAAGTTGAAAACCTATTTTTTTAAATTGAACTGATTTCCACTTTATGGACATTATTTTTTCGGCATGTCTCTCTCTGTTTGCCTTTGCCATGTAAATTTTTTATAGTGTGCGTTTTGCGGTCGCAGAGGAGATCTTACCCTTTTTAATTCTGTCTCCTCTTTTATCAGTATAGTGGGGTTGATTTACTCTGGGTCCGTTGACGCTTATTTTTTTGTGTGTATTTTATTCTGTATATTATGTATCTTTGTAATGCTTGGTTTTTACTATATTGCTACTTTTTTAACTGCTGTGTATTTTTTTTTTTTTTTTTTTTTTAAATCCATATTGCTATTTTTGCTCATGTTTTTTAATCCTGCATTTTAATGTTTTTCTTGACTGTACAGCGCTTTGAAACAGTGTTAAAGCGCTTTATAAATGCATTTAAGTTAAGTTTAAGTTAAGTTTGCTCATTTGGTGGTTGCTATGCAAAAAGCTAGGCAACCATTTGACATAGTCTTAGGAATTCAAATGTATCTTGTGACTAATCAAGTCATTGTACAAGACTTTATTCAAATCTAAATTGCAAATGGCTTTTAGTGTAGATCTGCTTCAAATTAGGCGTTATGATTGGAAACAGAAAGCTTGCCAACCAGCAGACCTGTTTGTCTGATTACAGCCACGACTTCTAAACAATCCTTCCTACTGCTTTTACAATGCTATCTATGCGATCTTTTTTGCATTTCCACCCCAACACATTTCCACCCCAACACATTTCCGACCCAACAGATTAAGCAGTGGCCCCAACACTAGCAAACACATAGTCTGATATTCAACAGGAAGTTAATTTTCCTCACGAGTTCAGTCGTAGGAAATTTCATATGAAGTGGAGAGATTAATGTTTGGGGTTTTTTTTTTTCTCCCTGACAGGTTTTCCTCATACAGGTCGAATGCACCAGATTCGTGTTCATCTTCAGTACCTAGGGTATCCCATAGTCAACGACCCTCTGTATAACAACCCAGTATGGGGCCCAAAGCTCGGCAAAGGGGGTGATATACCCCACACAACAGAACAGGTATGTTGTCCTAGGTTGAGTCTTAGTTCGCAAAAGGGCACAAGTGAATGCTTTGGTACAGTAAATAGCTACTCCCACATGTGTGGTCCCCCCACCCCACCAGGAAAACTATGCCTGTGCTTCCCCCTCCTCTCTTGCCCCACAAATGAAAATGTATTGTTTTGCAACTGCACATGTTACTTGGAAATGTACTTACTATTTAGACAAATGTTTGGCTTTAGCCTTGTTCTGGTCAGCACAATGGTTTCATGCTTACATTTACATTGTAGCTATGCTTTTTTATCAAGCAGCTGTATGAACTTGGGCCGTGGCTTACTGCATATGAAATTCTTTTTTTCACCGGATTCTGCTTCACTCAGGGCAGTACATTACGTGCTCCATATCGTTTCTTTTTGCATGTCTATTTCTTGCTGTTTTGTGTTCTTATAGCCTTATTTTGGGCGAACTTGCATTTTTATTTTTTTATTTTTTTTTTAAGTTCAAGTTTTTGTCTACCGTTTAGTTGCCTCTGATTTGTATTCCGTTCTGGTTGATTAAGATCAATGTTTCTTAGGCAAGCCACTACAAGCTTTAGCTTATCTGATCCTTGCCTCTATGCACTTTCTTAGCACTATTCTTTGTATCCTTTATTGTATTTTTATAACTTTTGTGTGGAGGTTTAACGTAGTATTGAATTTTAAGTCATAGCTTGGTTTTTGTCAATGAAATGCTGTTTTATAGGCCTAAGGAGGCTCTTCAGGTTAATTTTGCTGGAGGCTTTTTATCATCACGATCAGTATATTAAGTAAATAGGCCTAGGCTTTCTGATAAAAGTTACATTATTTCTTTCCAGGGTCATTACCAAAGTATGGCCCTTCCTTTTTTATTGAACAGAATAAATTTATTCACTGATAAAAGATACAACTTTTCTGTTTTGTAGGAGCTCTTAAACGAGTTGATTAAACAGCACTCCGCTGAGTTGGAGTCTCAAGTTATCCAGGATCCAGATGACTTTGTCAAATCAACAAGAAGCCGTCTCGTCACTGACGATCAGCAAACTAATGAGAGTGCGCCAATAGAGGGCGCTGCAGCAGTTGAGAAGTCTGAAGCCCAGTCAAAAGATATACAGTCTGTGAACACTTCATCACTCAGTAGTCCAGATGAGACAGGAGCTGGAACTAAAAACACGAAAGCTAGTGTTGCTAATGAGAACAGAACTAGTGAGTATCAAACTAAGTGTGATGTGGACAATGAGGGCAGCATTGCTGAACAGGCTGAAGATACAGCAGATCAGCGATGCAGTAGTGCGTCTGTCAATGACCCGAATCAGACCGGAGTAATAAGTGAACCACAGGTTGATGGGGCATTATCGTGTAAGCCAAATGGAGCTCCAGCGACTGATGGTGGAGCAGAGCGCCCTCTAGAGTCTGAGGTTTCAATGAAGGAGGAAGACCGACGGCAGCTTGTACAGGACATGTGCAGAGAATGCAAGCTGAAACTGAGAGACCCCACCCCCGAGGAGATGGTCATGTATCTACATGCTTTGTCTTATAAGGTAAGCCAAGGATTAGTCACCTGTGGGTTTTCGTTTGTAAAATTACCCTTTTTGCTAATCTGCTATTATTTTCTCCAGTCGATATCCAAGGTTTTTATTAAGTGCTCAAGACCAAAGGGATGTTCTCTCCAAGACCAAGCCTACCTCTCTAAACCCTTAGTTCCCTTTGCTGGTTTTCTTGCTGTCTTTGTTGTATAAATTCTTGCTCTTTGAGTCGGATTTTTAATCCAACTTTTTTTGTTCATCCAAATTTGTTATTGTCATTTTTGTATTCATGTCCCCTACTTGTATCAGGACAGCCTTTTTCATGCTTTTTTTTGTTTGTTTCAATATTTAGATTTTTAGTTGTTTTTCTTGGTTGTTTTTCTTTGTATTGCATTTCCACATTTTCATTTTGTTGTATTGTTTAATTGATCTATGTTGTTTTGACTGTATGTGTGAAGTTCAGTTTTGGGCTGCTGTGCGTGATCATAAAACAAATATTATGAATTAATGAATTAATTTTGTGGTAAAGGTTAGGAAGAATAAATTAATCTTTTATGGAAAGATTAAACGAGCTGGCTGGACCCACTGGACATTTTGACTCGTCCTTGGTTGGTTCAACAGGCCAGTGTCATTGGGAAATCTTTTCCTGGGAGATTCTGGGAAATAAGATGTGGGAAATTAACATGGGCTAAAGGTTGATTCTTGTTGAGATTGATTCTAAAGAGGGCGCTATCAGAAGAAGTTTGTACACGGCTCACCATTTTGGGGGACATTAATCTCCTGCCACACTGGATTTTAAAATCACCATTTGAACAAGTCTTTTATTTGTTTTTTATCTTTGTGTTCAGGGACCAGATTTTGAATTCAGCACCCCATTACCAAAGTGGGCAGAGGAACATATACAGAGAACAACAGGTGTGACCTCCCCATCAGACTAACTTCAAAGCTCCTGAAAATTCCCACAAGCTGCAATCTGATCAGACCCTCTATTGACAGATATTGACAAGAGATTTGGGGAATCATGCTCTTGTACCAGAATCAAGGCAAAATATTCTTCTTACTCAAGTCTGATTCTCTTTTTTTTTTTGCCCTCAGAGAGTCAGCAAAGTTGTGATTAAATAGCATGAAAAATGTTTAAACCGTTAATCCAGAAACGTTTTTCAGATTAAAATGTATTTGAATCCCTCTCTCTCTAAAGCCAATTTCCTTTGAAGGGAATTGTTTCTCAAAATGCTATACTTTATCAACAGCTGCAGTGCTACTTACCCAGTAAGTTTTTATGCTTATTCATTTACGGAGTAATACTAATTACCAAAGGTATACATGTACACTCACTTTAAAGCCATTGGACCCTTTCGGTAAACAGTATTGTCCAAGGTCCACATTTCGTGTATCACAACTTCTATATAAAATAACAAACCTGTGAAAATGCAGGCTCAATCGGTCATCGGAGTCGGGAGAAAATAACGGGAAAACCCACCCTTGTTTCCGCACGTTTCGCCGTGACATGACATGTGTTTAAAATAAATCTGTAATTCTCGCTATCAAGAATTGATATTGTTTTACTGTTCTCTCAAAAAGTAAAGCATTTCATGGAGTAATATTTCAAGAGAAGTCTTTCACCACTACCTTCTGTAAACTCTATAAAATAACAAACCTGTGAAAATTTAGGCTCAATCGGTCATCGGAGTCGGGAGAAAATAACGGGAAAACCCACCCTTGTTTCTGCACGTTTCGCCGTGACATGACATGTGTTTAAAATAAATCTGTAATTTTCGCTATCGAGAATTGATATTGTTTTACTGTTCTCTCAAAAAGTAAAGCATTTCATGGAGTAATATTTCAAGAGAAGTCTTTCACCACTACCTTCTGTAAACCCTGTAAGTTATTTGTAAATCTGTGAACTTTTTTTTTTCTGTTCCGAAAGGGTCCAATGGCTTTAAGTCACTCGCTCCTTGCTCGTTCCTGCATGCCGAGTTGCCTGCTTTTGCTGACACAGTAATCCATCCTCAGATTTCAAAATTTAGCCTTTTTCATTGAGCCCTTTTTTTCATTTCCAAACAAACTCATTTCTTGGTGGATGGAATAAAATTTTGTTTCCACAATGATAACTTGGCAGTTACTGTACTTTATCAGAAGTAATTAAATTAAATAAGTTTAATAATGAAAACTGCTTCCTAAAATTTGAGTCTTTATTATTCCTGGTGTCTTTTCATCTGTAAATTACCAACATGCTGCAAGTGTAATTATGTTGCAAAGTCTTCCCATCATGAGAAAGTAGAGTGTGCGACAGCGCCCTCTGTCACTCGTTGTGAATATGGGATACCAGACGCCCCTCCCCCCTCCCACTAAACAAAAAATAAAAAAATAAAAATCTCAGTCGATTTATTCTTCCCATTCAAAATAAAGATATTGACTTATAGGGAGACTGCCAAATAAGGCTGGATAGCTAAGTTGGTAGAGCGATGGTACAGTTAATCCCGAGGTCGTTGGTTCATTAGATGTTTAGACTCCTTGTGGAATAAATATCTGAAGTAAAAGAAGGTACTGAAAGAGTGTGTTGTGGTGGGGGCCTTTCAGTCTTCTCAGTGGCATGGCCGGCTGGCCAAAAACGCAGGAGAACCAGTCAAAATTCAAAAAGTGTTCTGGCTGAATAACTCGGTGTTGAAAAGCATCCCTTTGAATTGTTGGCACTTTCAAATGCCGACAGGTTGTGTAGTCGTGCAGGTTAGCCACTGAAAAAGTTGAAAGCTTGCCCATAGGGGATGGGACCCTCCAGATTTGTCCTTCCAGTTGTAAACACCAAATCACTCAGCAGGGGTATACAATATTTGTTCCAAGTAGGTGTTAATTAACTTATTCCTTCGTAAATCGTCATATTCAATTTGGCAACAGACTGTGTTCCTGTTGGTAGTATTTACCACATCGTTAAATTTCAAATCACTGGTTTGTTTTCACTCCTTTCTAAACGAAAAACAAAACAAAAACATGTGCTATAGCTGGATTCTTTCAACGCCCTTGATAATATGGTTTCCTTTTGCGGCTTCAATATACAAACAAAAGAACCGACATGTATAAAAACAGACAAAGCATTTTATTGTTTACGTAAATTAAAAACTACAAAACTTGTTGCGTTATTAACAAAGATGCGTTTTTTGTCAGTAAACCGAGTGATCAAGTTGCAAAATATATATATACATAAATACTATTTACCCAGTTGTTTAAGGCATCTATGGTACAATGGACGCATTAAAATGTATAAATTATTATAAACCACATTTTTACATAAACATTTAATTAGGCCCCCAAATATTGTACACAACTGGTATGAAAGCAAAAATATTCCTCCACATTTACCGTTCACTACTTTTTGGCAAGCTTGCATCACTTTTGGTTTTGGGTGGGGCGAAGTTAATTCTAAGTCGCTGTCTTGATGCAGTTTTTCAGTAATCAAACGACGCGACGAAGGACTCGTTCGACTTGGGTCAAATCTACTGTCTTTAAAGTTTGTTTAAAAATATATATATATATGCACTTTAAAGGCACTGGACACCTTTGGCAATTGTCAAAGACCAGTTTTCTCACTTGGTGTATCACAACATATGCATAAAATAGCAAGTCGTTGAAAATGTTGATTCGATTGTTCATCTAAGTTGTAAGAGAATAATGAAAGAAAAACGCCCTTGTTGCACACATTCAGATGCCTAAAATGCTTCTTTGAGTATTTGAGTGAGAAATTACCTCTTTCTCAAAAACTTAGTTCCTTCAGAGGGAGCCGTTTCTCACAAAATCAGCAGCTCTTCATTTCTCGATTTGAAAACAGTGATGTGGTTTTTCACTATTTTTCTTAGGATAGACCGATTGAGCTGTAACTTTCACATGTTCGTTATTTTTTATGTTGGCACATATTGTTCTATACATAAAACAAATATTTTGTGAGAGAGAAAAACAAGAATGAAGATAAAAGAATGCCAACCATATCACATTCAACTTTGAGTAGTGTGACTTCCAGTCCTCTTTGGCATTATTTTGAAAGGTTTTGACACTATATAATAGTTTTTAAAAATACGAATCTTCTTCGACAATCCGCTTGCTTTTTGGGACTTTTCGAAAGGCACTTGTGACCTTTTGGGCTCTATTAGAAAATGGGCATACAGAGCCCAAACCACGCCGTGGTTTCGAAAAGGGCCAGGGTTTCGTTCAAAGAAGTTCTTCACATGAAAAGCTTTAAACGTCTGAAGTTGGTTTTACTTGTAATCTTTAGCCTCTTTAACTATATAGTTTCTAAGGATTCAACTTAAAGGAACATTACAGAATTGGTTTTTGCAACAAAACAGTTGCTGGCAGTGTTAGCACTTTATGTAATTCACCATATATATAAACTGACAAACCTGTAGAAGTTTGAGATCGATCGGCCATCTTGGTCACGAGAAAATAGTGAAAAACCGATTACAAATTTTGCGTTGCATCGATGCCAAAATAAAAATGAATAGAACGCTCACTGAGCGATTAACTCCAAAAGCGAAGTTAGATAATTTATTTCTCATCAAGTATGACATTTCAGACAGAAATATTTCAAGGGATGTTTTCAACTATCATCATCATCACTAGACCGTGCAAGTTTTATGTAAATCTGTGATCTTCACGGTTTTTGTTTCTTACCAATTCTGTATCGTTCCTTTAAGATATTTTGCTCCTTTTCAGCGGCTGTCCAAACTTAATCTATAATAAGGTTCTGTATTTGTGAAACGATTGTCCAACCTGGACATAGTTCTAACTTAAATGAAAGCAATTAATAGTGACGAGAATACACAGGTCTTCAAAACACACCAAAATGCAGCGCCCCTAAAATTCACAGCACGTGTTTATAAAATTTATACAATTTAAATCGGTGATCGGATCGGAGAACTACTTTCGTCATTAAATTTTTACCGATTGTCCAACCTGGACCTATGCCTTGATTAATTAAGTTAGGTATTCAATTTCAAGGTATGACAAAAATAAATGGTTCTCAAAAAACGGTAAACTAAAGCGTCCAAATTTACAACACAGTTTTTAAAAAGGGCTAGAAAATTTACATTGGTAATCGTATCGGAAAACCGACATCAACAGATAGTTCAAAGTCTAGTTTTGTCAGCTTGTGTTCCAAGCTCTCATCGCAATAGTTATTTGCTTGGTAAGTCACTGCGAGATGAGAGAGCAGACCTAAGAAAGTTTGACGGCTCGGGTATTTTTGAGAATTTGAGAGTCAAGATGTAACGGAACACCGTCTTGAAGTGGGGATGCTTTGCCGCGTAAATTACGGGGTTGACGCAGCTATTGAGCAAGAGGATGACCCCAGCGTATGGGACGAAATGGTCCAACCCGGGTATCATGAGACCAGTGCTGTACGGCGTGAGGCACAACACGAAAGCACACACCACGTAGAAGAGGTTCTTGGTGATTTCAACCTGCCGTCTGCTGAGCCGTTTCTTGGTGGAGCTTTGGGGTTTGAGGGCCGGCGTCTGGGGGTGATTGTTGCCGTTGCTGACGGCGGGACTCTTCGGGTAGTGGGACGAGGAAGAGTGTTCATTGGGTGCCGTGATTGTCTTAGTGTGGCGCCTGATGTGCAGAAAGATCTTCACGTAGCTGACTACGATGATGACCAGAGGAGCAGGGTACAAGACCGTGGCGATGATACTGTCATACACACTGAAGGAGTTCTTGCTCTTGTGCAGGGGTCCGCATCGGAGGTATTTGTCGTCGTAGCCGAGTTTTCCCAACCCCACCAGGGGAGGGATGGCAACGGTGGCGATGGGTAACAACCAGGCTAGGAGAGTAGTTGCAATCAGCATCTTCGAGGTGTAGAAGGCACGGTACTTTGCACTGGGTTGGGTGATCAGGTATAACCGGTTCAAGGCGATGAATGCGAGAGTTATCATACTCGAACCAACGAAGATGATGGATAAGGCACCCGCTGTGGCACACACGACCATGTCCATCGGCCACCCGTCAACACTGGCCACTGCCAGAGCATGCCACGGTAAGCACAGACAAGTCAGCAGATCGGTGGTGCTCAGGCTCACAACGTACACATTGGTAGCTGTCCGGAGTTTACGAGACAGCGCGACTGAGATGATGACCAGGCCGTTACCAAAGCCGCCAAACACGGCGATGAGGCAGATCGCGACCGCTAGGACCACCCGCTCTCCGTAAGAAAATGTGACATCAACGCCAGTAGCATCACTTGGCAGTTGAGAAAATGGCACCGTCGTGGTGGTCAAACCTGGTGTAGCTCTTACACCCGTGTTGTTCAAAATAAATTCCATGTCGTGATAAAGCTGGAATAAAGTTTCAACGCTCGGGGCAAAACTTTACTCAGCGATGGTATCTGCAGACGGCATCTTCGGCAAACGGACGACACTTACAAATTGGCGCGTAACTCACTTCACTTTACACGTTATCTGCTGACAGAAAGATGGCACCACGAAACATGAGCTGTAGAGCAGATATTACAGTCTTCCATTCAGATTGAAATTGCAGTTCAGTTGTAAATACGCCAGCTGCCACACGGAGCTATATAACGCACTTTGGAAGTCTCCAAGTCCCGCCTTTTCTCTCACTGATTATGGTACGTCACTGTATTTCTGCGATCACGTGACGTGTGGCCGTGACCGGTCGGTCAAAGCATGGCATAAGATGGTATCTACAGGAAACAGGTATCTTGTTGCTCGCCGGCTCGTCTGAAAGTAAAACAACGCAATAAAACTCCATTACAATCAGAGTCACTTGTTTTGTTGGGTTATATCTTTCCTGTCCGAAGTTTACACACCCCAGGAGACTTTCTAGGGCCGTTAAACATTCCCTAGGTAATAGAACAATCTTTGGAAAATGTGTTGTGATTTTTGTGGATTTAAATTGTGAGGTGTTTAAGAGGCAACGAGTGAAATGAAAATTGACCTCAAGAAAGATTTATGACTTGCTGAGGCGCCTGTGTCACCTTGAATCATACAACAATCTTTGTCATCCAAGACTTGGTTTGATCATGACCAGTAATTCATTTAGGTTTGAAAGGCAGTGGACACTATTGGTAATTACTTACAAATAATTGTTAGTATAAAAACTTGCTCTGGTAACGAGCAATGGAGAGTTGTGGATATTATAAGTATAAAACATTGTGAGAAATGGTTCCCTCTGAAATAACGTAGATTTTGAGGAAGAGGTAATTTCTCACTCAAATACTATAAGATTTTAGGTCTGAAGCCTCTAATTATGCATATGGAAGCACACAACCCAACAAGGGTGTTTTTTTTTTCATTATTCTCTTGCAACTTCAATGACCAACTGATTTAAAATGTTCACAGGTGTTATTTTATGCATATGTTGGGATATACCAAATGAGAATTTGACAATTACCAAAGGTGTTCGTGCCTTTAACTGTAAAACATTTAGGGAATGATCATAAGCGAAAAATTCAAACAAACAAATAATGAAACGCTCACTGAGCGATACACCCCAAACGGGAAATTAGCTTTATTTATTTCTGACAGAAATGTTTGAAGGGATGTATTTCTGCTCTCACCATCATTAAACCGTATAAGTTTTATGCAAATCTGTTATGTTAGACAAGTTTTTTCTTAAACCAATATTGTGTAATGTTCGCTTACGTATAAACCAGAGCCAATCAACAGAGTATGATTTCCGTATGAAAACTGAAATGCAGTTTGATTTGAAAAACATAACCCCTAACGTTTGCCTAAGTACTTCAACAGCTGAAATTTGAAGATAGCTTTTAGGATGTCCGGAAAACACACTGCTGTTTCCAACTAATTCAATTTGATGGTTTGCTGTATTTGAGGCGTGGAAGGTGAGGCTGCCTGCAACACCCCATCAATAGACCTTTGTCATAATGCCTTCCTCTTGGTCCATCTTGGTCATGTTCCTCATATCAACTAACAATAATGTATACTAAAATCAGTTTGCAGGAACCAGACTAGTTTGTTCATCCAGCCTCGGTTTGGTTATACATTCATATCAATGGGAGAAATTCAAAATGGCTGCACCGTGATAAAGGTGGTCTAAAGGTAGTGTAGGGCCTACTGCTGAATTATAAATGCACATTCATATGAATTATTCTTACCTAATCAAAATAAATCACAAGCAAAATCATACTTGTTTTAATTTTCCACTGAGGAGCCGCTCGAATGTCTCCAATGGGGAAGTTCAAAATGAGCAGGAAACTAGTCACAAATGGCATAATTTGTTGTGCTTTACCTATTTGTTGTGCTACCACGGGTCTCCTTTAAATGGGTGATTCAGTGAAAACAGGAATGTATTTATTTTTCCAAAGGCCTAAACCAAAAGTAGTATTTAATATCCATTTGAAATGTCGTCAACACGATGAAGACAACTTTAGCTTTGAATTACTCATGATGTTTGTTCACACCACGGAGTGATTGTTTTTCAAGACTGGAACCGCAGACATTATTTTGCGGTCGTAGGAAATCTAGAACCCAAACATTAACGAGACGATTATTTTTGGCCTCCGGGATGTTATTATTATTTTTTTAATGGAAATTCGGAAGCGGTTGTGTAGTTAAATCTGCAGTGGTTTAAGAGATAGGAATTTTAAAAGAGAGAGAGAGAAGAGAAGTGAACAAAATGTAATGAAAAGAAGAAAAGTGGCAAAACAGTCGTCTCGTAAGCCTGTGGTGTGATAAGAAAAGCAGGCACTTTCATTCGTTTATTTTTGAAGTGTTCTTATTTTAATACCATGATGACGATAATGAGGCCGTGTCCGAAACGGCGACTTCGGCTACAGCTACGGCTAGATCGCGCGCGTCTGCTATTCTTCAACACTGGTAGATGCGCTGATCTAGACGTAGCTGTAGCCGAAGTCGCCGTTTCGGACACGGCCTAACTCTTGATACTCTCTTCAGTGTCAATTTACACACCTTAGTTCTTGCAGTGCAGGTTACGGCCAACCGTCACTTTGAGTGCAGTACAATTAAAGTGCAGTGCAATTTGTTGCTTCCAAGTTGCCTTAAAAAAATGCCCTGTGTGACATGACCTTAAGACTCGAGTCCAAGGAAGGTTTTGGATCTAGGCTGAACATCTGACGTCACACTTCGAGGCTCGTGAATTACGCCAGATATCAGCCTTTAGCGGATGTCCGGATCCGTACAAAATGTACCTTTGACCTCGTATCCATTTCACATTGAGATTCGCAGTCACATACTACGTACATGATGTACACAACATTATGTACTCTCGTAATGTAAAAGAGTGAACAAAAACACTCGTTTTGTCCGCCATGCCACTCTTGCGAAGAACCACATGGCGAATATTTTTTTAGAGTGAAAGTAGGGTTCTTTTAACTCGAATTCAAGTGAAGTTCGTTCCAATTTCACACAAAAAAAAAGAGTGATGAAATTGGCTTTCACTCTCACAACTGACACGACTCCAACAGGGAGAGATACAATATTCACTCTCACATACATTGTACACATTGTACATAACAAGCATGTACGCTCAGCATGCAGACGACTGAAAGTGCAGGTGATTGAAAGTGCACCTGACAAACGTCACCTCGGACCAATCAAAACACAGATTTGGAAAGCTTACGTCAAAGCACGTTAATCCAATGCAATCATTGTACTCATGGAAATTCGCATCGGGAATAAAGAATATTAGTTTGGGTTTTACCCATTATACACTGTTGTGTGTTAGCACTGCATACTCAGTACTTTCCCGAGCTCTGTGAAAACAAATCGCACTATAATTACTCGGTTGTGATTCGAACCCACGACCTTTGCCATGCTAAAGAGAGAACGCTCTCATAGCCTACAGGTTATGAACGTAAGCTCAGTGCCTACCTGCGAACATGCGAACATGCGATTGTGGACACCAATTGCGGAAGTTCGGACTCAAAATCTCTCTGAAATAACACTCAGTAATTGTTTTGGTCACTCCATCAATATTTGTGGTTGTTATTGTAACACGATTCAACATTTTTAAAAACACGAATTTTGAGCCTGGAAGCGGACGAAGGTCGGTCGGGTTATCCTAGTTTAAAAAAAAATTTAAAAAAAAGTACAGACACCGAACCCAGAAGTAACCAGAGTTAAATGATAGCCATCAAAATGAAAACATATTCTTTGACCTAAAATGACTTTAAATATACACTTTGTTTACTCACAAGCTGAATATGTTGTGACAATAGTAATCACACCTGTAGTAATACCAACAAAAATACAAAGAAGTACCTTGTAAATAAATAAATAAATAAAGTGTGTAAACACTTTGTTTACGCACAACATATCATTTGTTGTGACAAACAGACGATCACACCTGGAGTATTATACAAAGAATAATACAAAGAAGTATCTTAAAAATAAATAAAGTGTTAAAACACTTTGTTTACTCACAACATACCTGAGTAAATATAAACAATAACACAGAGAGACCATCAAAGGATGTCAACACCTTGATTGGTTTGTTTGTCGTGGCTTTATTTTCTCGTATCAAACGAAAAAATGCCTTTTCAATCATGTACATTATTGCTGTTATTGAACTGTTTTTTTATAAAGATTACTTTGAACATTTTGTGATGAGTACGAATTTGACAAGCAGCTGTTTGAAGGAGTAGAAATCGGAATGATCTTGACACTTAAAAATTGAGCTTCGAAGTCCGGCTTTAAGTATTGACAATCCCTCGTCTTCATCCGCTGCCTCCTGCTCAATGTCAATAACAAGCACAAACTGATAACTTAGGCCAAAAATAAAAACTGTTTATCGTCCCGCCCGCATTCTTTTTAAATAGAGGCCGCCTCCTTTAGTTTTTTAAACGAAGACAAAAAAGGTACATTTGAACGATCTTCGCCGTTTTTTTTATTATGTTTATATAGCGATCCGGATGTCTTTAAAACTGTGTCGGCCGGCCATTTTGAAAAAAGGCCCTCGATTCTCCTTCGTTTTTTTAGGACGTTAAAACTGTTTTGTTTTTGGGCCTTTACTTGATTCATGACGAAGAGGTCTGCGGTGAGAGGAAAAAGAGCGGGGGGGGGGTACAACTAGGGGAGGCATTCTCAGGGAGAGAATTGAGATTCACATGAAGAGAACTGCGTATACCGTTCGAGAGGGGCTTATTTTGTCAGCAGGCTGGCTGGCTGTCATCTTTGCATGCCGCAAATTATTTGGCATTCCGAAGGGTTTCTCGAACTTTTTATTTCTGGAAAGATTATGTCGTTAAAAACGTATACGCACACAGCCTGAAAGAATTCGGGATAGTATAGCAGCTATTGGCTGGTACCAATCATCCTGGAACATGTTTGTACCTTAACTGTTGTCATCTTCGGGAAAGTTGGATTTAAATGTCGACCTCTCCATTCATCTTTTCTGACAGGAGAATACTTCGAAAAGGATAATTTGAGTCCCTAAAAGTTTGAATATATAACAAGGAGCGTTACCGCGGTAACTCTTCTCAGACTGCATGTGCATTTCTATAGAGGTTATTCTTCTACATTTTGTATTTCAAACATTCAAACGGCTCCAAAAACCAAAAGTTTATTTTGCCTTGAAAGGCACTGGACACTATAGACCTTATGCACATGACGTCATTTCAGTACGGCGCACCCGCATTGAGGTCAAAAGGAGATTGTTCATTGGTCAATCTATGTGCGTTTTGATTGTTTCGTCACCGTTTGACCTCAAAGATGGCGGCTGGATGACGTCAATGCATAAGGTCTATTGTAATAACTCAAAAATAGTTGTTAGAAAAAAAAAATATTGAAAACGGGCAATGGAGAAAGCTATTGATGTTTTTGTCTCTGAAGTAAACGTAGTTTTTATTTTAGAAAAAGATAATTTCTCACTCCAACATTATAAGGCTCCAGGCCTGGAGCCTTTTATTAGGCATCTGCAAGCACACAAATTTGTGCAACTAGATTTGTTTCTTTATTTATTATTCTCTTGCAACTTTGATGTCCAGTTAAGCCCAAGTTTTGACAGGTTTGTTGATTTAATGTATATGAATTGGGATACATCAAGTGAGGATACCGGTCTTTGACAATGACACAAAGTAGCTCTACGAAAAATAGCTCAATGAAATTGGGTTGAGCTATACTCCGAGAAACATCTTGTCCCAAGGCCGAATGTTTCCTATGTTGGCCTATGTTAGATAGAAAGACCAGCAGAGAAAATGATAAGACAGAGCATCAAGGGTGACTTGGAGCCGAGTGTGAGATGGTGAACGATGTATTGATAGAGACGTTGATTGAATGAGCAAACTTGAAGAAGATGATGAGAACAGTGTGTTTCATCCGCTCAGAGCTCAAAACATCTGCCATGGAAACAAATTGCCAAGGCCATGCAGAGGGGCTTTCTGTGAACCGAAAATGCATTGAAAGAATGTGTTGTTGACATGTGATGTGAAAGTAGGGCAGTGTTTGAACCGTTGCGTTGACGCCGATGTTTATTCAGAGGCTTAAAATGAGACCAGCGTCCCCCTCCCGCTCACATCCCCGCCCCAAGTTGCCCCTTCTTTCTAATTAACGAGGTCGAACAAAATGTACACAATGACTGGTTGGTTACATCAGAAGCCCCAACCCCTAATTGATGTCTTATTCTCTTAAACTTTCTCTTAACATCAATGGAAACAGACTGCCCACCAGAGAGAAGTTTATGTGAACCGAAATGCATGGAAAGAATGTGTTGTGGATAATGTGATGTGAAAGTAGGGCAGTGTTTGAACCGTTGCGTTGACGCCGATGTTTATTCAGAGGCTTAAAATGAGACCAGCGTCCCCCTCCCGCTCACATCCCCGCCCCAAGTTGCCCCTTCTTTCTAATTAACGAGGTCGAACAAAATGTACACAATGACTGGTTGGTTACATCAGAAGCCCCCACCCCTAATTGATGTCTTATTCTCTTAAACTTTCTCTTAACATCAATGGAAACAGACTGCCCACCAGAGAGAAGTTTATGTGAACCGAAATGCATGGAAAGAATGTGTTGTGGATAATGTGATGAAAAAGTAGGGCAGTGTTGGACCCGCTGTCGCTGCTGGTGTGTATCCAGAGGCGTAAATGAGACCCCCAGCCCCAATCAGAACTAGTCCTACTCAGAACCCCGCCCAGGTTTCTCTATCCACAGTCGAACAAAATGCACAATCCCCAATCTACCATCCTAATTAGTGCAATTAGAATTAGATACGTCACTTATACCAATAATTGCTATGTGGGTTCACACATTGATGTTAATTTAGTATCAGTGGACTGTGGCTACTCAGCAGTGTTTCTAACTGTTGCTTTTTCGTCTTGAAATAAATTGGCACTTAAAAATAACTTGTAATATGTCACCACATTAATAAGCTAATTTTCCGCTCGTTTAACATTCTCTGAAATATGAACCCGTTTCTACATAAAAAACGGCATGAATTCCAAGTTGTACACGACAGCTGCGCCCCGGTGCAAGAAGTTCACACAAACTTATCCGATCGGACAATTACACGGTTATATTGGCCTAACGAATTAGACGACGGAAGAGACGAAAATAGCAGCGGGCCGGTGCCGTCAGCCACCGGGGCGCTTTGGCGAGAGAGAAGGCGGCAAGACAATTTGGGTATAGACTTGTCAACAAGTCGTTAAATGTCTCTTGCAGTGATAGGGGTTTGACTCTCCCCGCGATTCCCGCGACACTGGTAATATTCTCGCGAGACTGCTGGCCCCCGGGAGACTACTGCTCTCACGGACGGTATTGGGAGTAGCAGTCGGCAGCAACAGCTTTGCGAGAGAGCAGAGATCTCGCGAGAGTAGCATTCGATCGCGGAAACCTAAATCATTCCGCCACCAACACATCGAATAACAGTATTATATCGAATAGCGAACGTATCTACCAAAAAGCTACAAAAGAGGGCGCTTAGTATATACATTTTTACAGAAAGATAAAGTTATTGAAGGTAAGAAATCTGACACCTAGTAGCACCTTTTACAAGGTGCTACGGCGCAATCAGCAGCCCGTCCAGGAACACCGGAGCGAACCCCTTCTCTTACCGAAGTGCACTGGGTTCTTTTAAGTGCGTTACAAAACACGCGGGGCCAACGGCTCTACGTCCCATCCAAAGGATTAAGTGCCTTGCTTACACAAGTGTCACGGCATGGGATTCGAACCCACACTCTGCTGATCGGAATTCGGTGCTCTTAACCTCTCGGCCACGACTACCGCGACAGACCATTCAACGACTTGTTCACAAGTCTACAAATTGGGGGGGGGGGGGGGTTGAGAGTGATGGGGGCACCATTGGGTTTAGGTTCCAGATGGTGGAATGTGTCACTGGTGATTCGTCGAGAAGGGAGGAAGACATTCCGGGAGGCGTGGAGGAGGATGAAGATGACTTCGTCATCGAAATTCCACTTAAAGTCGCTGCCTTCCCGGGCTATGGATTGATTGGTTTGTCGACAGGAATTCGCAGAGGTAAACTGCAACAACATCGATCGCGTATTCATGTCAATGTAAATACATCAATATGTGTGTGTGTGTATGTATGTACACAATCATGTATACAAATCAATCATAAAGGTAAACACAGGCATAAACAATTTGCCTACAATCATCACACACGCAAAATAAATCTTATGTCGCGCATTTTTCCCTAGAAAATACCTCAAGATGAGTAGGGCCTTAGGCATATAGTTAAAGGCAGTGCATGGACACTATTGGTAACTACTCAAAATAATTGTTAGCATAAAAACTTACTTGGTTACAAGCAATAGAGAGCTGTTGGTAGTATAATACATTGTGAGAAATGGCTCCCTCTGGGGTAACCTAAATTTCGAGAAAGAAGTAATTTTCCACTAAAGTATTTGAATTTGATTTCGAGACCTCCGAATTAGATTTTGAGGCCTCGAAATCAAGCAACTGAAAGCACACAATTTCGTTACGGTGATGGGACAAAGGTGTTTTTTCTTCCACTATTATCTCGTAACTTCGACGTCCATTTGAGTTCAAATTTTCACAGGTTTGTTATTTTGTGCAAATGCTGGGATACACCAAGTGAGAAGACTGGTCTTTGACAATTACCAATAGTGTCCAGTGTCTTTAAACTTTTTAGAAAGTG
This sequence comes from Asterias amurensis, assembly GCF_032118995.1. NCBI lineage: Eukaryota > Metazoa > Echinodermata > Asteroidea > Forcipulatida > Asteriidae > Asterias > Asterias amurensis. Next base: position 18,908,494 of record NC_092650.1, read on the forward strand.
ATATTACAGCTGTTCCGATCGTGCAACTGTTACACCACCAGCTCATGTTTGTGATGAACGGGAATTGAAATCTGTCGATGTTTAACATCGAACATTACCAAAAGCATCTGTAGCCTGTACACATTTTCTTAAGAAAACTACTGTCTGTCATCTTGAAACGCAGAGTTTAGGAACACGGTCATGCGCAGTCATCGTTACACAAACTTTGGAACACAAAATCATGCCGTCATTTTCTAATACAATCTTATGAGTCACTATTATGATACTGTCATCGTCGACACTATACAGTGGGATGTATCGTCAGTCATTTTCGAGCACAAACTTTGGAGTCAATGGGAATACACTGGCATTTTCGAAAAGACATATTTGAATCCCATTTTTATCTTATTGCTAAAAACATGAGAATGAATATTTTAAAGGTTTAAAGGCAGTGGAAACTATTGGTAATTAATCAAAATATTTATCATCATAAAATCTTTCTTGATTACAATTAATGGGGAGAGATAGATGGTATAAAACATTGTGAGAAACAGCTCCCTCTGAAGTGACGTAATTTTCAAGAAAGAAGTAATTTTCCACGAATTTGATTTCGAGACCTCAAGTTTAGAATTTGAGGTCTCGAAATCAAGCATCAGAAAGCACACAACTTCGTGTGACAAGGCTGTTTTGTCTTTCATTATTATCTCGCAAATTCGACGACCGTTTGAGCTCAAATTTTCACAGGTTTGTTATTTTATGCATATGTTGAGATACACAAACTGTGAAGGCTAGTCTTTGAAAATTACCAATAGTGTCCACTGTCTTTAATATAGGAAAACAATTATGCCATCAACTGTGATAAAACTGAAGATTTTGTGAAGATACCGGGCTTTTTACACGAAGGCCTAACTGTCTTACAACTCAGCTTGGCCTGATGCCATTAGTAATTAATCTGCTTAGGTATTTATTAAAGAAATATGACTAGCACGTATAATAGTAAATGCATAATACAAGTAATTTGTTTATATTGGTAAATAATAATTGAGGTTATAAGCTAATATCACCACAGACACATTTTAGGGCCTACACTTTTGATTTACGATGTTGATGTGATTTTTTTTATGAGCTTTTTTTTGTTAGGAGCTGTAAACATTTAAATGTATACGGCTACAATTGGCAGACAGATACTTTGGATCTCCAAGCTTGTTGAAGGCGGTTGCAAACCTGAGGTAAATAGCCCGTAAAATAAATTGTTTGACAACGCCCACAACATTTGAACTTCCACAAGAATGAGAGTACAAACACACAATGGACAAAATATTCACTAACACAATAATACACAGAGGTTTAAATTTTGTAATTTGGCTAGTGGATGTCAAGTTTCTATGTTTTAAACGTGGACACTGAAGTAATTCTATTCTATTCTATTAAAGTAATTATTTTAAATCGCAAATGTTGGTCACCAGGGCCAATGACATAAAGTGTGCCATCGCCCTCGAGTTGGGTTTATGGCCCGGCTGGTGCCACGATAAAATTTGAATTCTTATAACGGACGCTCTACGAAATTCCCCGACAAATCCGTGGATATAAGCGAACGGAGAACGCAGATCATTTCCCGTTATACAAGATCAACCAAATGAAGGGAAGATGTGATATCATATTACATTTCTAACATATTGAACAGGATCATGACTTTGTCGTTATGTATTGTGTAAACATGTTTTCATGCGGATAAAATATACATTGCGTGACAACTGACAACGTAAGGCCGGTAAACCTCCACCATTTTCGTGCATTAAAACATTGTGAGAAACAGCTCCCTCTGAAGTGACGTAGTTTTCAAGAAAGAAGTAATTTTCCACGAATTTGATTTCGATACCTCAAGTTTAGAATTTGAGGTCTCGAAATCAAGCATCAGAAAGCACACAACTTCGTGTGACAAGGCTGTTTTGTCTTTCATTATTATCTCGCAAATTCGACGACCGTTTGAGCTCAAATTTTCACAGGTTTGTTATTTTATGCATATGTTGAGATACACAAACTGTGAAGGCTAGTCTTTGAAAATTACCAATAGTGTCCACTGTCTTTAATATAGGAAAACAATTATGTCATCAACTGTGATAAAACTGAAGATTTTGTGAAGATACCGGGTTTTTTACACGAAGGCCTAACTGTCTTACAACTCAGCTTGGCCTGATGCCATTAGTAATTAATCTGCTTAGGTATTTATTAAAGAAATATGACTAGCACGTATAATAGTAAATGCATAATACAAGTAATTTGTTTATATTGGTAAATAATAATTGAGGTTATAAGCTAATATCAACACAGACACATTTTAGGGCCTACACTTTGGTTTTACGATGTTGATGTGATTTTTTTTATGAGCTTTATTTTGTTAGGAGCTGTAAACGTTTAAATGTATACGGCTACAATTGGCAGACAGATACTTTGGATCTCCAAGCTTGTTGAAGGCGGTTGCAAACCTGAGGTAAATAGCCCGTAAAATAAATTGTTTGACAACGCCCACAACATTTGAACTTCCACAAGAATGAGAGTACAAACACACAATGGACAAAATATTTACTAACACAATAATACACAGAGGTTTAAATTTTGTAATTTGGCCAGTGAATGTCAAGTTTCTATGTTTTTAACGTGGACAATGAAGTAATTCTATTCTATTCTATTAAAGTAATTATTTTAAATCGCAAATGTTGGTCACCAGGGCCAATGACATAAAGTGTGCCATCGCCCTCGAGTTGGGTTTATGGCCCGGCTGGTGCCACGATAAAATTTGAATTCTTATAACGGACGCTCTACGAAATTCCCCGACAAATCCGTGGATATAAGCGAACGGAGAACGCAGATCATTTCCCGTTATACAAGATCAACCAAATGAAGGGAAGATGTGATATCATATTACATTTCTAACATATTGAACAGGATCATGACTTTGTCGTTATGTATTGTGTAAACATGTTTTCATGCGGATAAAATATACATTGCGTGACAACTGACAACGTAAGGCCGGTAAACCGCCACCATTTTCGTGCATTAAAGCCATTGGACACTTTCGGAACAGGAAACAAAGTTCACAGATTTACAAATAACCTACAGGGTTTACAGAATGTTATGGTAAAAGACATCTCTTTAAATACTATTAAATGAAATACTTAACATTTTTGAGAAAACATTTAAACAATTATTAATTCTCGGTATCGAGAATTACGGATTTATTTTAACACCGTGGCTTTAAACATATGTCATGACAGGCGTGCGGAATGGTGGGTTTTCCAGTTATTTTCTCCTGACTCCGATGACCGATTGAGCCTAAATTTTCACAGGCTTGTTATTTTATATATATGTTGTGATACACGAAGTGTGGGCCTTTGGAGAATACTGTTTACCAAAAAGTGTCCAATGGATTTAAAGATGGACTTGTGATGGGCCCATAGAGAAGCTGTTTAGCAGAACTTACTGCTTGACAAATATGAGTGGGGCACCATGCAAGCAGTCACAACAAGCATACTTAACCTATATTTTGGCTGGTAACCTTTTTCTGATGATTTGTTTAGCAATATTTTTCTGTGTTTGTGGCAAGTTTTGGTAATTATGAAAATAGAACAATTTGGAGACAAAATAGGCCCTAACCTAATTATAGGGGAGAGTGTGTATGAACGTTAATGATGGAAATGCATGTTAGGCCGAGAGGCTCCTATAATTCTGAATCACATAGCCATATAACTATCACATAATTATTTTACCAGAAAATGACATAAATGTTCTGATGCATAGCATAGAATCGCTATTAAAAATTTAATGTGTGGAAAAATTCTCTTCCACATAAGGAGATCTCCTCTTCCATCACGGGCGGGAAGGAAGAAAAAAAGGGGGACACACATTATCATTCCCGCACGCCTAAAATAGAAATGTATGAAATTCGACCCACTGAAAGACCCAGATTCACGTAATTGAAAGCGTCAAGTTGATGGGGGTCTTTAAGTTCACAGTACAACTTGAAATAGTCTGTGAATGCAGGAAGAGCTAGCATGACTGGGCCCGATTTCATGGCCCTGCTTACCGCCAAATTGTGCACTTATCACAAATTTCTGCGCTAGCCTTGTACGTGAGCGCAGAAGCCCAAATTCGCCGCTAACCCGTGAAGTACGCTTGCCGTAAGCACAAAATTCCCTGCTTCCGTAAGCGCCGATTCTGTGCTTACGGTAAGCAGAGCCATGAAATTGGGCCCTGCTGGGTTCGTTATTAGATCGAATTTGTATTAAGGCCGCGACCCAAATAATCCGATGCCAAAAACTGTGCTCAACGTGAGCACTAGGCCTTGTCACACACCAGGGCAAGTTTTTAGGCAACCAAAAGGCATGCAAATGGTACACTCTGGTAGCATGAGAGACAATTGTCTGATAGACAGTGTCATACCGTTCCAAAGATAGTTTCTGGACTGATTTTGACAGATGATGTTCCAAAACGAAGAAAAACATACACAAAAACTTTAGCGTAATGCCACGGACAATGTAACTTAAAGGGAAGGTACACGTTTGGTAATTACTCAGAACAAAAATGAATTTAAAAACTGACTTGGTAACGAGCATTGGGGAGCTGTTGATAGTATAAAACATTGTGAGAAACGGCTCCCTCTGAAGTAGCATAGATTTTGAGAAAGAGGTAATTTCTCACTAAAATAATAAAAGACTTCTAGCCAGAATTCTTTTTTTTTCCTTTCTGTCACACATTCGTCCAACAAGGGTGTTTTTTCTCATCATTTTCTCGTAACTTTGATGACCAATTTAGCTCAAATTTTCACAGGCTTGTTATTTTTATGCTTATGTTAGGATACACCAAGTGAGAAGACTGGTCTTTAACAATTACCAAACGTGTACCTCCCCTTTAAGATAATGTCGGGATTTACACACGGGATAGTTGTGTGGCAATCAAATCATCTAAAGGTGCTACTGAGGGCATTCAATGCTATTTTCTCAAATATATTGCAATGCTTAGTACAAATGTCAGTAACAACTATTTAGCGTAATCTATATAAATTTGTAGATGCTTGAGTTCGTGTATTGCGCAATTCGATAATAATTAACAAAAGTTACACAATATTGTTGGAAACAATTGGGGCATTGTGTTCTTTATTGTTCCTGAAAATTCTGACCATACATGTTGATGTAACGGACGCTCCGGTCAAGGTCTACAACCACAGTGGTCAACAACTAGTTTTCAAAATCGTGTTTGTTATAAACACAACAATGTTTATAAAGAAAGGAATGACCCATTAATCAGAAATTTCAAATTGCACAACTATTTGGTAATTATTAGTACGCAATTATTAATTGTCCAGATTAATCCCATCTTGAAAATTACCACAAAAACCCCACAGCAGCAACAGTAGCAATTATAGCGATTCAGACATAAAAACGAATACAAACGAAAAAGGGGGAAATAAAACAATTAGAACAACATTAACAACAACAACAAGAACAAGAACAAAATAAAACACCAACAACAACAACGACGACGACGACGACGACGACGACAACACCAACACCAACAACAGCAACAGCAACAACAACAACAACAACAACGACTACGGCAATGGCAACGACAACGACACCGACAAAACGAAAACAACAATAACGAAACACGGGGTAAAACAAACTAATAGCAAAGAACAACAAACTAATGGGCCTCCATCACTGATAGTCAACCTGTTTCGCGTATACTATAGCGCGCAGCTATAGAATCAATGTTTCAGTTTTGTCATCAGTCAGACTTCTTGGATTTCACCAAGAACCAAATTGACATCTGTAAATTGACAGAGTGGGTAAAAACAACAACATGATGGATAAAGGATGAAGAAATACTTACTGCTCATCAGAACTCAAACATTCGGATGAACTGTTGTTGACATGTTTACAATATGAGTGTTTGAGGCCCATGTGCGTGATAATCACATGCTCCAATAGTTGGAATGTCAGCCTCATTTACTTTGTGAAGCAGGCAATGTTTTTCAGTGATTTATTTGCTCAAATTTTTGCCCTCTCTCAGTTGAAAGTCTCAGTTAAACTTTGCTGAGTTATACTTGACGCAGTGTAATATAATATTTGCTGTTCAAACTTTTTGTGTTCGCGCAATACAACCAGTTCTGACTTGAGACTGAACTTTTTTTCTCGCGTGATTTGTTTTTCCTCTGGCCGACCCATGTGACTCACCACTCGTTCGAATACCAAGTATGTGCGTGACGAAGTAACAAAATATGAGAAAGGTCATAACTCGGCCTTAATTTGCACCTTCAACATAATAGCCCAAAGAAAGCCAATTAACAGAAACCGCATAAAACAATCCACAGCTGCAAATTACATCTAGATTTTTAATACACAATAAAAACACCTATTTTTTCGCAATGCTACCAGTTCGGACAATGGCAGGTGGTGGTACAATGCCAGATGACCTACACTTATTAATTTGGAAGGCCCGTCACGCGCTTCGATCACGATCACCTGAGCAATGGTGCAAAACATATTTTAGACAGAGAATGACCATAACAATCTGGCATGACAAATAAATTGATTTCATGAACTCGCATCTCGATTGTTTTAATCCTGTAAATTCAGAGGTATACAGTACAATAAAACTGATGTGAACATTTCATTTCAAAAGGTGGTCACATTTTTTCAGATATCGCCGAAAATCTGAAACAAGGTCCACATTGGAAAAATAATCCATAATTGGAATACACAATCTGAAAAGAGTTACTGCAGTAACTTATCAGACTCAAACTTTGAAACCACACAACTTGTGCGACAAGTGTGTTCTTCCATTATTCCCTCGCAAATTTGACGACCAGATGAGTCCAAATTTTCACAGGTTTGTTATTTTATGCATAAATGTTGAGATACACCAAGTGAGAATACTGGTCTTTGACAATACCCAAAGGTGTCCATCCCTTTAAAGTCATCTTGAAACCACAAACGGTTCAACCTGACGTAGGGTCTATCGTATAACTTTAACAATCACCGTGAGATCGGCTGCCATACTAAATTTAAAGTTGGGTTTGTGTTTTCTTATGTGTTGTTTTTGACACATTTTCAAATCAGCACATCTCGCGTACCATACCGTGCCTGTTAATGTTGGGCCAAATATTTTCTTCGAATTTTCTGAGTCACTGCACTGCACCACACCCTATAGCTTCACAATGAGCTTCAAACAGTACACGTTACCCCCATTTATTTAAACCTTGCTAGAGGCAAAACATAGCACACTCATGCTGTCACCGCTCAATCAACCACTCAGCAAAAATGGTTCAAGGCAACATTTTTATTCCCACATAAAAACAAAACTCTGTTCTTCTATATTCATTTCGAGTACGCAAAGCTTTTCGCACCCACATGTCAAGTCATAGTTGATACATGGGATTTGGTTTTCGCACATTCCGCACTGATGTTACTTTAATAGTTTTATTGATTGAAAGCGGGACAGTTTTGTGATGTACTATGCGGGTACAATGACCATTAAACCTTTAAAAACACCGCAAATTTTGTTTATGCCTTTCTCTAGTGGTCCTTCAATAATTTGTTAAAAGAAAAATGTTGCCTTTACTTAGTGACCATGGTGTTCATAGGCCTTTTTAATAAAATGGAGTGACTAAGCCGAGGAAAAGGTAATCAAAAATGGATAGTTTAATGAAAGATTTCTGTCAATGACTGCTTGTTGAGCGGGGCATTGACGCATGAGTGCGGCGTACCACACATTTTTATCTAAAATGGATTTGGGTTTGGTTTGGTTTTCAATTACTCGAATAAACAAACACTGCGCAAGGGAAACGCACTGTGCATTGTTACGACAACTTCAAATAACATTGTTTGTGACGTGCGGTTTCCTGTCTCAATGGTGTAGCGTGTACTTCTTAGGAAAGCTAAATTAAAACGGCAAGCAAGTTGCGCAAGGACAGAATAACAACTGATAAAGTTTGGGCAGGGAAAAAAATATTGCTGACTTTGGAAGTTGCCCCAACTGAGTACCGTCGAATGGCTGTGTCCGAATCGATGGTTTCGGTTGTGGCTATGGCTGGAACGCCGTAATGTCCTATTCTTCAACATTGTCGGTTATAGCCAGAGCCAATTAAAGGAACACGGTGCCTTGGATCGGACGAGTTGGTCTTTGAAAAGCGTTCTGTAACCGTTTCTTATAAAATCGGTATGGTTAGAAAGATGTTGTAAAAGTAGAATACAATGATCTACACAAATATGCCTTGAAATTGCGTGGTTTTCGTTTTACCTCGTCGACAAACACGGTCGGCCATTTATGGGAGTCAAAATTTTGACTCCCATAAATGGCCGACCGTGTTAGTTCGCGACGTAAAATGAAAACCGTGCAATTTTGAGTGATAATTGTGTGGATCATTGTATTCTACTTTTAAAACATCTTTCCAACCATATGCATTTTATAACAAACGGTTTCAAACGCTTTTCATAGACCAACTCGTCCGATCCAAGGCAACGTGTTCCTTTAAGTCGCTTGACACGCAGCCACAATTGCACACACAAACAAAGACGATTAAAATTATATGAGATTTCGCTTTTTTAAAGCATTTTTTAGTGATGGCTTCGACTATGCCAGACCATTCCTTCACCCACAGACAGACACATAATTTGTATTAGCAGAAATAACGAGCACATCCACATTATTTAACTCGTATACGACAATACCATGGAGGTCTATTTCGCAAAGAGTTAGGACAAGTCCTAACTTAGGACTAGTCCTAGGAGATATACAAGTTGCATGGATAGTCCTAAGTTAGGATGAGTAACTGGTCCTAACTCGAGATAAGACTAGTCCTAACTCTTTGTGAAATCCACCCCAGTACCGGTATCTTAGTGTTACGGCATTTCAACGTTGATAACCATGAAATGCCTGCAAATCCCATACATCCATGTTGTTACCAACACGGTGAATACCGAGCAAGAGTAGAACTGCTGTCAAAGTTACTTGGCATAATGATAAGTGACGATTTTACAGTGATGGAGAAGCTCAATGAAATAATCGTTATAAAAATATGATGTTATGCTCTTTAAAAATGGCAAATCATAAAAACATTGATGATACACAGTGTCAATTAAATATTGTAAACTATATTCTGAGAGATGTGTGGCCATTTTTGTCAGTTAACTTACCTTTTTGACCTGTAAATTTCGAATCCACGGCTCCGTTTACATTGAAACTCCGGTCGAGACGTCTGGGGCAAGCTGCCGATTCCGGTTTGTTGTTGAATGTGTGATTTGTCTCGTGGTACACAATTCTCACACTTTTGCTTCATTCACAGATAAAACTCTCCTTTTCAATGCGTGAGGCCCATGCAAGGATGGGTCCACTTGGAAAGAAGGGGGAAGATAATAAAGACGTCAGTTTATGAGCAAGAGAATCAGAACAGCTTTGAAGTCACCGAGGATGCGGGTGGCTTGGCCGCGCTGATGTAGTTTATTACTCCAATTTGGATTAAAATATCTGTGAGCGCTGCTCGCACGTGTATGGATTCGTCACTCCTTGTGTGCGCAGGGGTCCATTGTGGGGTCAAACCATGTAAACTTAAGTGTATAAAGAGCCTTGTTCAGTTAAAGGCAGTGGACACTATTGGTAATTACTCAAAATAATTATTAGCATAAAACCTTTCTTGGTGACGAGTAATGGGGAGAGGTTGATAGTATAAAACATTGTGAGAAACGGCTCCCTCTGATGTGCCATAGTTTTCGAGAAAGAAGTAATTTTCCACGAACTTGATTTCGAGACCTCAGATTTAGAACTTGAGGTCTCGAAATTTAAAACCATCTAAACGCACACAACTTCGTGTGACAAGGGTGTTTTCTTCTTTTATTGTTATCTCGCAACTTTGATGACCGATTGAACTCAAATTTTCACAGGTTAGTTTTTTTATGCATATGTTGTGATACACCAACTGTGAAGGCTAGTCTTTGACAATTACCAATAGTGTCCACTGCCTTTAAAAGGGAGGAGTGAGCGTGGATATGGAAGGTTGGGAAAGGTGGGGAGTGGGGTCGCGATTTGTATAGGGTGTATTTGAAGTATTTTTGACAACCTATTAAGCCCTGAACAACTTGTCCCATTATATTGCTGAGAAGTGTACCTCAAGACTGATGCTCAAACTTCTACTGGGAAGTTACATATTCAAAGTGTGTTGGGCTGGGGGTGTTGTTGATCAATTATTGAGGAGAGGTTTGATTGAAAGTAATAAATTCTATGAATAATTTCATTACCGTAAAAAGCTGTGAGACTTCTTATATTGTTAACTATTTTTGAATATTTTGCACTGGATGCTATAGGAGTATTATATATGGGTCGCATCCCTAAGAGCAGCGTTTGGGAAAATGAAGGTGGCGATGTCCAAATTGATTGGGGGGGGGGGGGGGCAGTGGCAGGGTAGGGGTGGGGGGCTTGGCCGAGGTCGGGCCGGAGAGGACTTTTGACAATGCCTCGTTTAGGCAGTTTGGGATGGAGAGGTATAGACGGGTAGAGGAGGAAGAAGTTTATGGGCCGGGGGGGGGGCAGAATTATCAAAAACTTGTACTTTCCACCGTAATCTCCATTGTCCATAAAGTTTAAACAGTCGGTCGTGTCGCATAGTCGGGTCTCGCAGGAGCGTTCTTTGACGGGGCGATCCATGACTAATTACGGCGTTCGCTCGGGCAGCAATCAGCGAGCACTTTAAAGTAGTCCGGACTCTCCTCCTTGATGTGTGTTATATATAAAAGATTCTAAAATCCGGATGTGCGTTTTGATAGATTGCTTATTGATTGTCTATATAGAAGAGGTCTCCATTGAGAAAAGTAAGAATTTATCTCTCAACAGTGGATGGCCAAGACTTCTAAAAGCACTTAAAGATTCAACTGAAGATGAGTTGTCAATAAAGCCATAGTGATTTGTATTGTGACATCACAATTTGTATTTCCACTTACGGTTGATGGATATCATTCCAAGATTAATCTTAGCTATGACACCGGAGATGTGCAATCTTTTCACCAGGTTTGAACTTTTGCGAAAAATAGTGCGGCCAAACCAATTAGGCCTACCAGAACATGGATTTCGAACGGGAGTGGGGATAGACTTGACTCAAGTCCCAATCCCGTGCCGTCGCCAAAAAACTATTGTTTTGTGATGCTCTGCATTCCCAAACATTTTGACGGCGAGCGCGCATTGTATGGGTGCGTTCGTTTAGCTTCCCTGGGTCGACCCCGGTATGTGGCGTTTTTTTTTTCCCAGGACGAGTGTGTGCAGATAATTACCCACGTTCGTCCTGGTAAAAAGAAACCGCCACGCACCGGGGTCGACCCAGGGGAGCTAAACGAACGCTCTCACACTGTATGCTACGGGTTGTTTCATAATAGTAAGTTGGGGGTGATAGCTTAGGGACCTCTCATGTGAGAATGGGACTTGAAGCAAGTCTATATAGAGTGGGGATGCATGGGGGGAATTAGGAAGAAGGGATTCCTTATTCTGGTGCGGGTAGATGCAAGAAGAGGAGGGGCATCATCATTGGTCCTACACTTAATTTGATGTTTGAGTTATCACAATTCGTATGATCTCAATTTGTAAGTAGTTTTTAGGCACTGCAAATCTTTATCATCTACTTTTCGCACCGTCATTCTAAAGTGCAGGAGGTCACCCTCTCCTGATATAGGGTGCGTTCGATTAGCTTCCCCGGGTCGACCCCGGTGTGTGGCGTTTTCTTTGTCCAGGACGAACGTGTGCAGATAATTACCCACGTTCGTGCTGGAAAAAAAACCGCCACACACCGGGGTCGACCCAGGGAAGCTAAACGAACGCACCCATATACACTTCATTTTGTTGATTGAGTTATTCAATTATTTGTAACTCAGATCGTGTGTGTTTACTGATCACTATATAAATTATTGTGAATTATCAAAATTTACTTATCTTAACTTACTAAAGTGTTTACTGTGTGTTACTTATAAATTGAAATGTGAAACGTGAAATGTAAGGACTCAAAAATACATTTATGACGATGACGAAATAGATTTTAATGTTTAATTTCCGCGTATTCTTTGAAGTCACAAAATATTGTCGATCCATCCATGTCAACGTGTGATATTCCTCAGACTCCCTGGCTGGGCCCGAGTGACACCAGGGAACTCGCGAAGGCTTTTAGATATCGAATAACGGTCTCCTTGTCGCCTATTCCCCGGTAAGTAAACACCGACAATGTGAATAATGGGTCACCAATAACCGGGTTACTGCTTTATATCCAACCACAGAACATCCGCCAATGTTGGTCTGTTAGTAGATATAGTTTTTATAAACGCAGAGTTCGGCCCCCTCTGCAGCAACTTGAAAGATTCACACTGAACCCTGGGTTGGATTTCACAAAGGTAGTCTTAACTTAGGACTAGTCCTATAAGCAATGCTAAGAGATAGGACCAGTCCTAAGTTAGGATGAGTTACTGGTCCTAACTTAGGACTGGTCCTATCTCTTAGCATTGCCTAGGACTAATCCTAAGTTAGGACTACCTTTGTGATATCCACCCCAGGACATTAAAGGCAGTGGACACTATTGGTAGTTGTCAAAGACTAGCCTTCACAGTTGGTGTATCTCAACATTATGCATAAAATAATAAACCTGCGAAAATTTGAGCTCAATCGGTCATCGAACTTGCGAGATAATAATGAAAGAAACACCCTTGTCACACGAAGTTGTGTGCGTTTAGATGGTTGATCGAAATCAAATTCGTGGAAAATTACTTCTTTCTCGAAAAATTATAGCACTTCAGAGGGAGCTGTTTCTCACATCAACCTCTCCCCATTACTCGTCACCAAGAAAGGTTTTATGCTACTAATTATTTTGAGTAATTACCAATAGTGTCCACTGCCTTTAACGAGTTTATCTGACTATAAGTGAAGCAAAAAAATATATATAAAGGAACCGCCCGGATTTGAACCGGGGATCTCCTGTTTACTAGACAGGCGCTTTACCAACTAAGCCACGGCGCCATAATGAAATGTAGAAAATGTAGAACAAAGAACCAAAGCCCCCCTCCCCATAACAAAAATCAGAAACGGAACAACAATAAGTAAAATAGGATAATGGCTACAAGAAGTTTGAACCCCCAGATCGTCGCCCGGTAGGGGATTTGAACCCCTGACCCTCAGATTAAAAGTCTGATGCTCTACCGACTGAGCTAACCGGGCTCACAGTTCTTAAAAATTGACTAGTTTTATGGAGACACTAAATATTATTAATTATATTCATTCTAAAAATCATCTTTTCCAAAGATGTTAAAAATCCTGGAATGGCCTTATAAATATTATAAACGACAACGATGTTAAAATCAACCAAACAAGGGAACCCAAACTGGTTCGATTTAAAAGTTGGAATAGTACAGTGCATTCAGCTCAACTACAGGGCCCAATTTCATAGAGCTGCTAAGCACAAAAATTTGCTTAGCATGAAATTTCTTCCTTGATAGAAACATGATTACCAACCAAATTTCCATTTGTTGCATGTTGCTTGTTACTGGTATTCAGCTGTTGTTTGCTTATCCTGAAAATCACATGGAAATTTGGTTGGTAATCATGTTTTTATCGAGGAAGAAATTTCATGCTAAGCAAATTTGTATCCTTAGCATCTTTATGAAATTGGGCCCAGGCTGCCAGTAGATACCCATGCATGGACTGTGAATGGGCCCGTTTCAGCCCAATATTTAGATCGATCCCCCATCTTGAAGTTGCCGTCTAGCCTTGTAATGTAAGATGATTTCTCAGAAAACACACTTGGGAAATAAACTCGAAATTATCTAGTTTTTGAGAATATTGCTGTGTATTAGTTATGCTAAGTCTATGGCATTAAAATGCGTGGTTAATCGGGTTAAAGCAATCGCACAGCATCGGTAAACAGTATTGTCCAGACGCCTACACTTCGTGTATCACAACTTATGTATAAAATAACAAACCTGTGAAAATTTATACTCTCGATATCGAGAATTGACAATTGTTTTAATGTTTTCTCAAAAAGTAAAGCTTTTCATGGAATAAAAAGTTCAAGGGAAGTCTTTCACCATTACCTTCAGTAAACCCTGTAAGTTATTTGTAAATCTGTGAACTTTTTTTTTCTCTGTTCCGAAAGTGTCCAATGGCTTTAAGTGACATGGGTTGTTCTCACTGCTTTCCTCATCTATAGAACCAGGTTCAAATCCCACCGGGGGCACTGTTGATTGGGTTTCTGCGTCCCTGCCAGACTGCGTGGGTTTTTCCTGAAACAACTCTCTGCATGGGGGTTTCCTTTCACATATAAAACTGACACTTCCTTGTTCTGGTTCTTGGCTATAGATAGTGATTATAGGAACACGTTGCCTTGGATCGGACGCGTTTGTAGCCGTTTGTTATGAACTGTATAATTAAGATTAGAAAGATGTTTTAAACGTAGAATATAGAATATCCACACAAGTATCACTCGAAATTGCGTGGTGTTCCTTTTACCTCGTCGACTAATACGGTCGGCCATTGACTCCCGTAAATGGCCGACCGTGTTCACAAAGTAAAAGGAAAACCACGCAATTTCGAGGCAAATTTTGTGTGGATCGTTGTATTCTACTTTTAAAACATCTTTTAAACCATATGCATTTTATAAAAAACGGTTACAAACGCTTTTCAAATACAAACTCGGTCAATCCAAGGCAATGTGTTCCTGTTTGCGTTTCTGAGAGTCATTGGATTTACAACTAGGGGGTAAGCATAATGTGAAACAAAATGGGGGAAAAAAAATGAAATTGCTAGAGTGATGTACATAGAAAGACAACTTATTTTGTCTGCTTTGTGTAGGTGTACACAAGCCTTTTGTAATATTCACATTGGGCACAATGTACACAGTGCGGAGGATGCCCCTTTTCCGTCTCCCTCTTCATGTGGGAGTATTTTTTGCTGACGATTTCCCCTAGGGACCGAAGTTTTCTATTTGAGGTTATTCAAGAATAGGTTTTAATAATGAAAACCTCAGGTTTGAGGTCGCAGGACTGCAATAAAATCATATAAATTCGACGGCTAGCATTCACTGTTCTCATGAGACCCAGACTCCCCGAAAAATGCACATTTTTTTAAAAAGTAGTTTGACCCCACGATTAAAGGGTTCAGTATTTGTTTCTGAGGGGCATTCAACTCGTCTCCATTCGATAAAAAAATTAAGACCGGAAAGAACCAAGAATCAAGAACCGAATGAGAGGTTGTGTTATCTGATAAGAAAACTCATTCGATTTTCAGAAGAACGGCAACATAAAGCGTGAACATTCCTAACCTTTTTGCCATTACAGTATTATTAATTTTTAAATATTTGTTTGTAGAAGTGTTTGTCAAGATTGTCATTCTGTATACATGAATATCCCTCCTCTCCCATATTAAGATGGCTCCCATTCATCCAAACTCGTCACTCCCCCATCCCTCTAATTGACCACGAACCGTCTCACCGCAGTGGTTGTTAGTTGGGCCAAGGATCGATAGGATAGATAGGGATACACCAAGTCATCCGTACCTAAAAGTTCATGTGAACATCAATGATCAAAGTGCACTGATCTAACTAGTGTATTATTTTTCCGTACTGTTAGGCCTATACAGTTTACTTTTTTAGGGTATTTGAAAAAAGGGTTTCGAAGTAGTTGCATAAAAGTCAATAAAATGCGGACAGTACTTGCAAACCAAAGGGTTGTAGCACTTTAAAATAGACGGTTGTTTACGGAAGTGTTGTTCGTCCATCCGGGATAGCATTGTCCACCCACCAAAAACAATGGCTCAAAAACTTATGTGTTAATGGTCAATGAGGGCGCACTAGTGTTTACTCATAGCCGTATATATACGGCTCTGTGTTTACTTCCCGACTTAGCACTATCCTGTACTTTTGTGGTAGGAAATAACAATTTGAGCTGGATTGAAATTTGAAACTTGTTATGCATGACAAAACTAAAAATGTGTCGGTAAAAAGTTACGTAGTGATGGTGTCGGGGCGTCCATGTGCTGCAAATCGGAAGCGGCCAAACTCTGGCTCCTGGAAAAGGGCTGGAAAAGGATAATAAAATAGAGGGCGCTATAAGAAGAAGTTTATACCAGACACAGTCAGTCAAGGCCCTCGGGTAAACAGCTCCTTAGGGAATGCTGTGCGCGTCGTGCGTATCGCGTGATGTGGCACAACTGTCTCGGCCGTTGTATTGCTCTCGACCAATAAGAATGAAGACACTGTCTTATAAGAACAGGGGCAAATTTACTCGCATGTCACACGCCTATGTTTCAACACTTTTTACTGGTCATAAACAAACGTTTATACACACCCACGTGACGCACTCTCCACCAATAGGAACAGCGAAACTCTCTGAGGTATTTATGATAAAGCATAATACAAAATGGACTGTGCAATTTAGGGGATGTTCGCTTTTCAGGGACCATTCAACTTCTAGTCTCAGCTCCTGAAAAATAAAAAAATAAAAACCATTGAGTTTCATTTCGAAGTTGCGGCAAACCACAGATATTAACTTTTGCACGGTATATATGCCTGTGGTATAAGGCCGTCCTATAATACTTCAACTAATTCGGACATGGGCATACAATTTCAATCCGGGGTCCACCCAAAAACACAAAAGCCATTTACTATTGATATGCAGATTTGGTCTTGGAAACCAATCAGCAACCGGGCGCTGTGTACAGATTAGAAATCAGTGACAAAATGGCCGGGGTCCTTCAAGATTGAACGACAACACTGCCCTGCGATGAACATCTCAATTTGCTTGTGACTGCCACTTTTTAAGGGTTTGGCTTTAGATTTTTTAAGTACCCATGTCAGGGAATTAGTAGCTGAAAACACTTTTTACTAAATGTTGTAAAATAGATCGAGAAACTTTCAAGAGGACATTTCAAGGCAAGTCCGGAACTCTCGCACGAGAGCTCCGGATTTGCCGTGCAAGTTGCATGCAGTTATACCACGGCGTGTAGCTAAACAATGGAGTCAGCCCTGACAAAAATGTTTACTTTTCGCGACTTCGACACTTTTCATAGTTCAAAGAGTCCTTTTCATACATTCTTGTGATCTTTCTGAACATTCAAGTCATTTTACTTCTTAAGGAGTGGCAGTCAGAAATGGCTAGGACCATGGGCCATTGACAATCTGATTGACAATGACACATTATGATTAATGACAGTTGCCATGGTTGCCGTTGCCGTTTTATCAAGACTGCAGTTTACAGCAGAATGAGGATATGACACCATGCTTCATTGTCTCACATCATAATGTATCCTTTTAAATCCTTGAAAATTAGTTTTGACATACCTGCTTACTATTGATGAAGTTTTTGAAGATGTATAATTAAACTGTTCTTTTGGTAATCTGAAACAATTATTTTTTATTTTTTACAAAAACAAACACTATTTTATAGTGTTATCTTATTATTACTGTTACATACCAGTAAAATATAATTTAGTTCAAACTGCCTCCAGCTACCTTGCTTGGTGGTCTAGGCAGGAAAACAGCCCTACTAGATTAAGTAGTTGTAATAACCTAACCCTCCTCCCTCCGGCCGTCGGGAGGAGGGTTACGCTATCGCAGCTACAAAACTTGCATTTATTTATTTATTTATTCGTTCAGGCTTTAACAATTACAAAACTATACAGCAACAAACCATATCAAGAAATGTTGGAGTTAAAAACTATGGGATTGCCCAAAAGCGAACCAAATCACTATCCAAAGGAGCAATCTCTTTGTATATAAATGAGACAAAAAACAAGCAATCAAAAAGGGGAACATTTTTGAAGTAAAAATGAACCATTAAAAAACTTTTGCAAGGGAAGGGCATTAATTTTTTTTTTAATTACAAAGATGTAGGAAACAACTGTAGGAAGGGTTTTGGATTTGATTCCCCTGCAAGCAATGTCGTGTGGATTTTATCAACGTGATGTTGATTATTATGATATATTTTTTTAGGCGAGAAATGTAACCATTTCATTTATTTGTTGATGTATTATTTTGTTATGGTCTCTATTATATAAACTATTTAAAACATGTTTTCTCAACACATACAACCAAAATACATGAACTAGTACAGTGTTGATGCTTTAAAGGCCCTCTACTTGAACCTTTTTTCATAACAAGGAATGCATGTTGCCATCTAGAGTAGAAAAGACACCACCCAGTTACTCTTTTTCTTCCCTGGCAAAAAATGATTTAAATTCAGTATATCATCAACAAATCAGTTATAACAAAATGTCCCAACTAAGCTACAACCAAAATTATAAATAGCTACAGCTGTTTGGAGAATTGGAACAATGGAATAAATTTCCTTATGAAACAGGAGTGCACAATACAAGTAATTGAAATACTGTTCACGAAAATTATTAGAAGAAAACGAAAGCAAAGAACGAAACAGGAACTTGGAGGAATTCATTTTTTTATGAAAATTTGTCAACTTCAATATACAAGGACGATATTGGTAATTTGTAATTTCCATGACCAGTAAAACTTAATGTTTTATAAGGCAAAATATAACTTGATTAAAGTTATTAATTTTAATGTTAATGTTGATCAAGCAACTCACAAGATCAAAACTAGTTGTTATACTAATTTTGTTAAACACTTGTAGTTGTATAATGAGGCAAATAACTTGATTAAAGTTATGATCAAACAACTCATAAGATCAAATCTATTTTTTTCAAACTCATTTTGCAAAATCTAAAAAGCAATCCAAGCAATACTAGTCAAAGGAAAGCTGTTGACCATTACCATATTTACACCATATAAGTCATGTGCAAATCTATAAATATTTGTGGAAGTACACTGTAACATGAAGAAACAAAATTGTTGGGTTGGTTCTCATAATGCTGAAAATAACCACACCCCAAAGTCATTTGGGAGGTGACTGGCTCTTTCATGGGATCCGGTTTTCAATTTGGAAACCCTGCCTAGTGGCTAACTAGTGTATTTTACAAATTGTGAAAGTACAATAGTTTGCTCACCCTGGTTTGAATTTGTAAGCAGAATTAGACACCAGAATCATTCCTAATGCATGTCTGTCATTTAAAGCTTGAAGAAGTTATACATGTACATAGTTTGCTGTGCACCCTGGATAAAAGCAGACTTGAACTTCAAAAATCCTGTCAGTGGAAGTACATAGCTTGCTGGTTTAAATTTTTAAGCAGAGTCATGAAACTTTGAAATATACATGTATTGTATGTATAATCAGTGGTATCGTCGTCGTCGTCGTCTAGCCTGTTTCACTCCACTGCAGGAGGAAAGCCTCTTCACCAATTCTCCATCTCACTCTATTCTGCGCTGTATGTTGCCAAGCAATGCCCCTGTATGTACTTAGTTTATCTCTCCATCTTCTGTCTTGTCGCCCTCTTTTTCTTGTCCAGATTCTTGGAGTCCAGTTGGTAGTTTTACATGCCCACCTATTGTCATGCCTCCTTGCTAGGTGGCCTACCCATCTCCACTTCTTTGATTTGATCGTCCTGATAATACCCTGGACTTTCGAAAGCACTTAATTGGCACTTTCCTGGCGAGTGAGGGCGCACAACAAAGCGGTGAAATAAAGCTCTGATTTAGATGCAGTTTTTTAGTGGAGTAATTCGACTCGACGAAGGACTCGACGAAAGTCCAACTTGGGTCAGGTCTACCTTTTTCCTAACTATGTGTGCAGAGTTGGTCCCATTGAGGTCTTTTGACAACCTCTCCTCTGTCTAATTTCCATTATTGGTGAAGGTAGAAGCCAACTCACACCACGCTGGGCTTGTTAGTGGAGGCTATATAACCATAGCTGGGTCCTGCAGTGGTTGGCTCTTGATGTCGTATGAGCCTTTGTAGTCATCTTCAGTATACAGTAGGCCAAATAATGACAATTCATAAATCGTTAGTAAAGTGAAATACTCGCTCTTTTTTTTGTGGGGGGGGGGGGGCTGACACACTCATCTCCATATAATGTATGGCTATCATCACACCATAGAGATTGAAACTTGAAAAGTTTTCCACATGTAGAAATAACATAGTTTTCTAATTGAACACATCTAGGCCTACTGCAGGATGTATTGTTGTTTGTTTAGTTTCATGAAAGGGAAAGAGAAACATTAAAGCATTTTGAAAAATTATTTTTGGCTATCTTTTTTTATTCTCAATAAACTCACAGGATCAAAACCTATTGTTTTGCTCATTTTTCCAAAACATAAAGGATTTCAATCAATACTACTATTCCATGGGAAGTTGTTGACCATTACCATCTTTGTACCGTCATGTGCAAATGTATATTATTTTGTGGAAGTACAATGAATAAAAGTATATAAGGCAAATAACTTGATTTAGTTATTAATCTTAACACTTTGTTATTGATCAAGCAACTCATAAGATCAAAACCAATCGCATTACTTTTTTTAAGAACTACTTGTTTTAAAATGCAAATATCTTGATTACAGTTCTTAATTTTAATCACATGCTACTTTTGATCAAGCAACTCACAAGATCAAAACTAATTTGTTTTTCTCATTTTCAGAAATATACACGATTTCAAGCAATATTATTTCATGTGAAGTTGTTGACTGTTACCTTCTTTGTACCATGTAAGCTAAGTGCATCCCCTTTAACAGGAATAACTTAACTTTGCAACCAGCTATTTCATAATGCATTAGTTAAGACACATCATCACATCACAACCTGTCAGGTCAGGTGCATCCTGCTAACGTTAACCTGTAGCACGTTACAACCTGTCACAGAGTAGGGGGAAGGGGTTGGTGGGGGGCTTCATCAAAAAATAAGATAGGTAGTGCACGTAAAAGAACCCAGAACACTTCTTATGCTTCCACCTTGCTTGGTGGTCTAGGCAGGAATACAGCCCTGGAAAAATAGTTGCGATAACCTAACTCTCCTCCCTTCGGCCGTCGGGAGGAGGGTTACGTTATCGCAACTATAGAACATAAAGGCAAATATTCTGGAAGTAATTTCTCACCCAAATAATACCATGTGGATTCTGTCACTGCACATGAAAGAATTCGGAACATCAATCATGGAAGAATAGTTATGAACACAAAAAATTTCCATTGCCCCACTAACCTCTTTATTTTGACGTTGCGACCTTCCCTTTCATTTGGCTATGGTTGGATCCTGGGATCCTCTAGTGAAATACTCTTCTGTCAGGTGTTGTTCTGACCGCTGGCACATGTGATAGTGGGGTTTCCACTTCTCCCCTACCCTATTTTTTTGCTGTTGGCATTGCGTCCTTCCCTTCCATTCGGCTATGGTTGGATCCTGGGGTCCTCCTCTAGCAAAATACTCTTCTGTCAGACGTTGGTCCGACCAACCCGGCACATGTGATGGGTTTCCATTGCTCAACTTTCATGTCTGTTATTTTCTATCTGGTTGTGCAACTCTTGCAGAAAGCGTTCAGTCATTGTTATATTAAATTATTCTAAATTATAATAAATCCAAATCCCACGTCTGTACACCAATGTTACACTTTTTCTTATGACCTCACATAATCACATCACAACCTGTCAGGTCAGGTGCATCCTGCTAACGGTAACCTGTAGCCCGTTACTACCTGTCACAGAGTAGGGGGAAGGGGTTTGTGGGGGGCTTCATCAAAAAATAAGATAGGTAGTGCACGTAAAAGAACCCAGAACACTTCTTATGCTTCCACCTTGCTTGGTGGTCTTGGCAGGAATATAGCCCTGGTACATTTAGTTGCGATAACCTAACCCTCCTCCCTTCGGCCGTCGAGAGGAGGAATATGCTATCGCAACTATAGAACATAATGGCAATGAGGGTTTGATTTCCCAGCAATACCATGTTTTGGACAAAGACACCTAGTTATTTCAGCAATACCATGTTTTGGTATCTGCACGAATAAATTCTTGAAAACTTTGGCACTCATTTCACATTGAAGGATTTATTGTTTTGACACAAATATATACCAATAATAAGGTTGGGCTCTGATGTATAGCCTACATGTAAATACAGTACATTGGGAAAATAATGACAATTCAGAAACTTTTATTATATTGAAATACTAACTTGGGAGGGGGGCAATACAGCTCCATACATGTACTGGCTATCACCACACCATAGGGATTGAAATTTGTAAAGTTTTACCACTTGTAGAAACACACAGTATTCTGATTGAGTACATACTGCAGGATGTGTTCAATTAGAATTGTCATTAGTTTAGTTTTATAAAAGCGAAAACATTTTGGTGTGAACAATTTTTCTTTGGCCGAACCAAAAAAAATGTATACATAAATGGACACCACCAGCTACTGTACAATTTAAATGTAAAAAAAAACCCTTGGTACTTAACAACTCATGGTTACAATTTTATTACAGACTCTCAGTCCGTGTCACACCCTTTTTCATTGGGGGCATGATGAAGTCACTAAAGTTGGCCCAAACATTTAAGTCTCAATTTCAATTGCTGACTGGACCAGTGAGATTTATTAGATTCCAATTAGCCTCATATCTGTCAAACTTCTTATAAACAGAGGCAGTTTCCTATATTAGTGCACGGTGGAGGCAAGGGGTGGTTTTCTAGAGGCCATCCTCTGCAGATACTTAAAATTAAACCATGCATGAATGTAGGTGTTACCATTCTTTGAACGAAATTTACTTCGAAGTAAAATTCTAATTTTACATTTGTTACCTACCTTTGATAATTGAAAGGAGCATTGTGTTTAAAAAGATAGGGTTACAAACAAAATCTGAACTACTTTAATAGTAACTACAATTTCTAACTATGAACCTGATGAGGGTGTGTGTAAACACTACAGCCACAATCATGATCATTGGTGGGTAATCAAAAGAACCTATAATGTCAGAAACAGAGTGTGGTATTACTTGATGAGAGATTGACATGTTAGGAGATGTGTGTGTGTGCATTAAAACAAAACCTGTAGCCTTTTTTTGTCTCACAAAAAGTACTCTAGCTTGGAAGGTAGGCTTGGGTGCAATTACAATTAAATGTTGGTAATTCATGGGTTACTAAGGCCAATAGAAATTGCCCAAGCCTACCATAAAACATGAGATGGTGCAGGTGAAGGTGGAAGACTTTTGAAGAAACCAGGGGTCCTTGTTGTGCACCATCAGTAGGGTACCCCAGTTGTATATGAGGACATAGACACCTAGTTATTTCAGGGAGTTTCCGAGAGAGAATATAGTGGTTTTGGCAAGGAGGAGCTTTCTGGTTGGTGGTTTCTTGATGTTTGGACTTCTGATCAAGATCTGAGACCCTGGGCAGACACTTGCACTTCCTGATGTCCTCCTCAAGCTGTGACCTGTGGTTGTTAGGCATTTCGGCGGTTCCTGTGGGTAATGGCAGGGTGGGAGTTCGCTGGGATGTTTGCTGGGGTATCAGGTCTTGGCTGTATGGTATGCCAATGTTGCACCGTTAAGGATAGCAGCTGATGGAATAGGGGTTATTGTGGTTGCCTCTGTTGTCAGACGGGTCTTCGTAAGTGCTTCTTGAATCTGTGTTAATCTGGGTGGGTGGTTGTCGATGGTTCTATGGGGAGGATGTATGTGGCTAATAGTGAATGTAAGGCGCTTCATTACAGGGTGTAGACTTGTAAGGTGCACATGTAGTCCAGACTTGAGGCTGGCATTGAACGGGGTCCATGGCGCCAGCACAAGTTAGTCCGGTGATGACAACTACTGATTTAATCCATCAATGGTACCTAGATGGGTTAAATTAGTACGAGGGAGCTGGGCGAAGCTTGTGTGGATCTCGGGAGATGCCAAGCTCAACTCTGTAGGCTCACATCTTGCTCGTTGGAGCCCCGGTAATGAAGTTCATTGCAGTCTTACAGGCATTATTAGTTACATACATTCTTCCCACTGAACCATCGATAAGCACACATTCAGAGGAACACATTTTCTGGAGGCCAGAGAGCCGGCTGCTGCACAGACGATCACCGTAGCTCTTATCCATCAGTTGCCTAACTTGATGCTGCAAGGTTGACATGGCATGCAGACGGGGCTTGGAACTTCGGCCATTCCAGTGGCTTTTGCTCTGTTCATTATTCACAGGTGGCAATGAAATGCCTGATGATCACACCTCACAGCTTGCACAGGTGGGCACCAAGAAGGTCAAGTCTCTGACTAGGGCCTTGGTGTCTTGATAAGGAGCCCAGGCATCAAGATTCCATCAATTGGGGAGTAAGTCCTTGACATTGCCACTTCTCTCTCCTCCTTAGTGAAATAACTAGTGATGTCAAACCACCTGTCCTCCTATATAATGCATTATCACCACCAATCCTTATAACACAGTAGTGCATAGTCATCTTGCATGCGTGCTGCACACTTAAACCCTGCATAACGACACACTTGCAGCTCATCACTTTAAATCACTAATTAGCTAATGAGTGATTAAACAACACTAAAACATTTCCATTTTGTGTACAGTCTATTCTTACATCCATCAACAAATACAAACAGGAAAAATGTCATATGTTTAAGAAACTTGATTCAGCCTGTGTGAATACTCGAATCCATTGCTTTTGAAGCAAATTCCTGGTGGCTACTGTAAAATAAGAAAATAAAAACAAACACAAGTTGGCTTTTGTGAGGAAATAAATTTAAAAATTAACAAATTATTTTTATAACTTCTTATTGTGTGTGCTAACAGGAGCATTTGAAAAAAAGGAACATCCTCCGAGCTGCATATTTTTTCTAGGTGGCTGCAATTGTCCTGAAATTTTGCTTCTTATTATTTTGATAAAATTGCATTACCAGTTGCAGAAACCAATGTAGATAAAAAAAAATACCAAAACAGAATTGTTTATAAACCAAAACTTAAATGACAACCTAGCAATATAGGTTTGTCATTTAAAAGTGCGGACAGGTGTTAGTTTTAGGACATTGGGGTTGACCAAAAGTGTTTGGATCATTAGCTTGAGGGGCATGAAGTAAAATTGAAAAAGTTTCTTAATACATTGACATCATCATAGGCCATCAGCTTTTTTTCTTCAATGGAAATGGCTAAAATGGTTCATGGCATCACTGATGTCTCTGCGCATAAGTTTAAACAGATACATTTACGGCATTCGGCATCAGCGTGTAGTGCAGCCATTTATGCTCCTGGACTGTGTTAAGGATTGCTGGTGATGTGGGTACTCTAAAAGGAAGTAGCTATGATGATGGTTGCCCTGTGACTGGGAGTGTGAGCTAGGGTCCCTGCAGAGAGGAAACAGGCAGGGTTTAGAAACACACTCCAGTCAGTTTTGTCAATTTGTGTGTTTATTAGTTAACAATCTCAACCACCCCTCCATTTGCAATCATTGCTTTACTCATTATGGAATGGAATAGAACAAGAATGCACATTTCATTGAATACTCATCAGAGTCTAATTGTTTGGGAATATTATTTCATCTGCTCAGGACTATACGATCATTAGTGCAACTTATGGGTTTCATAAAATTACTGTTGCATATTTTGGAGCTCTTGGAGATAACTGCTTAAAAGTGGTCTTCAAGGTTTTTGTTTGGTAAAAAAAAACCATTTATTTTTGATAGATTTTCTGTAAATTGATACATACTTTTCAAATGGCTTTTGATCATTATGTCATATTTTTATATATATTTTTTAAGGACATGGGTATGTCTACTCAGAAACAATAAATTTACAGAAACGATGGACAAGATGTACAACAAAATGAGTAAAGTATGAGTTTATGGAGGGGGTGATGGGATTGTGATGGCATTTAGGTGTCATTATGGTTAGCCAGAAATACTAAGGCTACATTTATAGGGCATATAGCTACTTCCTATTGCATAAGGCACACCATTACATCACATTGGTCAGGTCAGGTGCTTATATTAGCTTGCATCTGCTAACGGTAAACCTGTAGCCCGTTACAACCTGCCACAGAGAGGGCCCTCCTCACCCTGCTACAAAACACCACTGCATTGTATAGCATGATGATACCATCCAAACATCATGGTGGTGAGGACTGGTTTCTTCATAAGCTAACAGCAGGGCCCAATTTCATAAAGCTGTGAAGCAGATTGGTTTTAGTTTCTTTAAAAATAATTTGCAGAGCAAGAAAATACTGTGGAACTATTTATAAACAGTCCATCCACTTGACTAAATGGTTCCTGCTTGTGCTTTGCAAATTAGAACTAATTAAAAATCCACCCTGGAAGCAAAAATGTGTATATCAAAACAGTTAACAGAACCTATGAATGCATTTCATTGGTTGTGGCAGTGCTTTATTTGTAGATAAAAGACCCAAGTGTCAGATGCATATGACATTTACATGTCTTGTACATACTGGGTACTTACAAAGCAATAATTTCTACAGTAAATTTCAATGGATGATCAGTCTAGAGCTTCAGCTTGAAATTGGGCCCAACAGGCCCGTAGCGACACTACTCCTTAAATTACATCCCAAGAAAATCTTAGTTCACATTTCAATTCATATTATATCTTATAATTGACTCATTTACTAAAGTATTTTTCCTGGGGATGAGGCACATACTATCTTTAGCGGTTGATCCAGGTGGTGGCCCTTGGGCCCGGGGGCCACCCCCAGTCCCCTATATACTCTCTTCAGGAAACTTCTTAATAAATAATGTAAACAAGGAAGAACAAATATTTTGCAAAATATTTGTTCTTTTCAATTCTCTCCATCAAAAACAAATCGCTTATATAGCACATTTTCTTGTCACACTTTGGCAGGTCAGGTGCTTATAACAGCTTGCATTGCTAACGGTAATCGGTAGCCCGTTACAACCTGTCACATAAAAGGGGGCGGGGCTTGCCTAGCCTGCTCAAATTAAGACACCAATCACTTTGCAGCACAATTAATAGAGCGGCCTGTCACCAGTGGCACCATTTTTAGGCCCAGCAGGGATTTCAAACCTTACTAGCCATTAGTCAGCTCTAACAATAATAGTGTCCCCCAAGCTACGGGCCTGTAGTAACAACTACTCCCATCTTCCACTTCACCTGCATGTTCCATCTACCAGCTACATTTTTGTTATATTCAAGTAGTAGACGGTACTAAAGTGAGACAAAAAGAATCCTCTTATTTAGAAAAATCTAAAGTTAGCACATTTGGCATTGTTTGCTCAAAAAGTATTCCCAAACAAATTATTTGGATGTCAAGACTTAAGTTTAGTGTTTCACTGAAAAGAGGTTCACAGACGGACAATTTTATTTTACGGGATAAAACAAACTTCTTTCATTCTCAGAAGAAAGTGTTTTAACAAATTTTATTCTGAAGTATATGGCTACAAGTTTTGAGTTAACAATTTTTTAGTATGTGTGAGACGTGATAAATTGAATGGGTGAATGTCAAGTGTGAGAGAGCGTAGACTTTTTAAGGAAAATAAACCCCAAATAGTTGTACACATGTTGAATGTCAAACAATATATTGATGTACGTTTGGACTATAGTTGAATGGAATCAGAATTATGCTAGTGCCACTCACTTTGTTTCTGGCAAGTTTCTGTGGGTACTTTACAGAAGTCTTTTTACATTGCATCTAAAAGCGGCAGGGTATGCTTTTTGTAATACTGTCCAAGACCAGTATCCTCACTTGCGTATCACAACATAAGCATAAAATAACAAATCTGTACAAATTTGGGCTCAATCATCAGCCATCAAAGTTGCAAGAATATAATGAAAGAAATAATTGCATAGAACTAAATGCTTTCACATGCCTCAAAGAGGCTTCATGTGTAAAGCCTTTCACAGATTCAAAACTGTTTGTGAAAAATTACCTCTTTCTCTAAAACTACATTCTTCAAAGTGGGTCATTTCTAGCAGTGTTTATAACTTACAGCTCTTCAGTGCTATTTACCTGATTTCATAAATATGTATAGTCATTACCTCGGAGTAACGACCAAAAGTACACACTGCCCTAACACAATGCTCCTCTACCAACTTTTCTATTCATAGGCTCACTGTTCAGTCCAGCAGGATGACTGCAGGATGCAGATGTTCATCTATGCATCTTGTATAACCTTATCTGTTTGGGTCGAGATCCCTCTGTACCTTTTTATCCACATTAGTTCAATTATTTATGGTGTGGTGAAACTCATGGTCTACAATACATGTAGCTAATGGTTCACTCTAATCTGATTTATTTAAAATAAAATTAATCTTCTGGGGAAAAAACAGAATTGTACAGTAAACTCCAGCAATTCTTGAATGAATTTGGCAAAATGTATGGTATTTCATTTGAATGAAGGCGAAGAATTTGCAAAGCAAAAGACAAGTTCATCTATTAATGCTGTCCAATTTATCCAGGGCTTCCAGCTGGATTTGCTTGTTTTTAAAGCTTTCGTTTGTTTGATTTTTAAAAGGTTTCAGTGCAATCTCCTTTTTATATTGTATATATATCGTTGAAATATTTTAGTGCAATCTCCTTTTTATGTTGTATATAAATATATTTTTTACATTGTATATAATATGTATTTTTTGTTATATTGTACATAATATATAGATTATATTGTTGGCAGGGGTCTGGTTTTACACATCTTTTTTACATTTTTGATACTTTTGTTTTAAATATTTGAATGCCACACCAAGTATTTTCACAACAGCTCTATTTGTAAACCAGCCTTGTACATGTGCTTCCATTCTGGGTTCAACTTATGAGACGGTTCTGGGTTCAATTTCTGACTTAGTTTCCCATGTTTCCCAGGAACAACTCTGTATATATTTTAATATCATAATGGTTTTGATGTTTCAGCAAAGTAGATGCATATACTTTTGAGCATTTATATGCAATCTGGTTGGTGTAAGGTATGACATCTGCACTACCATGCAGATTGTTGTGGGTTCGAGTCCCACCCAATTTGCCTATAGGTGCTTGAAGGCATTAAATATGCATAGAGCTAGATTTGCTGAAGATCAAAATGTTACAACATCAACAAATATAATTGAAATGCCATGCCAAGCATTTTCACAAAAGCCTTTTTTTACACTAGCATCTTATACACATTATGTACTTCCATTGAATGCACTCTAGATGATTCTGGGTTCAACTTATGCTGCCCTTAGAACCAATCAGAGCAGTGACTGATTCTACACTGAAACCTCTGAACTCCTACACTCCCACTTCTCTCATATCTCTTCAGTTTCCAGACGATGAGCTTAAGTAGTATTCCCGGCCGATTTTCTACCTTCCGCCCAGGTAGTAGTTAAAAAGCAGGACAGTTCTTTTTAGAACAGAGGACTTGAGAGAAGTCTCCTGAAAATCTACTCCGTGGTAGTAGAATATAGATTTTAGCAAGAACAAACTCAACCTGGCAAGTATTCACACACATGGTGTTGCCACAAACCAAATATATATCGATACCTCACCATGCAATCCCTCAAATCCCATAGAAACAATTTCTTAAACACATTAAAATGATTGAAATTTCATGCCAAAGTATTTTCACAAAAGCCTTATTTGTAAACCAGCAACTTGTATGACTGTACTTCCATTGATCTCACTTGGATGTTTCTTGGTTGCAACTTATGCTGAAGTTTCCTACTTTTACTTGGTTAAAAAACTTTATATATTTGTAAACCAGCTTTGTACATGTGCTTCCATTCCTGGTTCAACTTATGAGACGGTTCTGGGTTCAATTTCTGTCTTAGTTTCCCATGTTTACTTGAAGGAAAAACTCTGCACATGTTTGAATATCAGACTGGTCGCTTGGAGGTTATTTTCTGCTTCAGCAAAGTAGATGCATATACTTTTGAGCATTTATTTGCAATCTTGTTGGTGTGAGGTATTACATCTGCACTACTATGCAGATTGTTGTGGGTTCAAGTCCCACCCAATTAGTGATTGAAGGCATTAAATGTGCATAGAGCTAGAATGCTGAAGTTCATAAAATGTTATATACAGCATTACAAAAAAGTTGAAATACCATGCCAAGTAATTTCACAAAAGCCTTATTTGCACACCAGCAACTTATACATTGAATACACTCCAGAAGATTCTGGGTTCAACTTATGCTACCCATAGAGCCAATTAGAGCAGTGACTGACTGTACACTGAAACCTCTGAACTCCTATACTCGCACTTCTCTCACATCTCTTCAGTCTCCAGACTGTGACTAGGGGGAGCTATAGTCGAAAGGTTGAGACCAATTAAGCATTCACTTCGTTTTAGTGAAGTTAATAGCGATCTATTAGCGTAAGTAGTATTTCCGGACGATTTTCTACCTTCCGCCCAGGTAGTAGTTTAAAGGCAGGACAGTTCTTTTCAGAACAGAGAAGTCTCCTGAAAATCTACTCTGTGAAAGTAGATAGCAAGAACAAAATCTACCTTGCAAGTAGACAAAACACATGGTGTAACCACAAATCAATAAATATCGATACCTCACCATGCCATGCCTCAAATCCCATAGAAAGAATTTCTCTAACACATTAAAAGGATTGAAATGCCATGCCAAAGTATTTTCACAAAAGCCTTTTTTGTACACCATCGACTTGTATGCATTATGTACTTCCAGCTGGGTTCAACTTATGCTGAAGTTTCCTAATTTTACTTGGTAGCAAAACTTAATATGTTTTTCAGTTTTTATATTTTGTGCTTCAGCGACTTCCCTATGTGAAGCTACTGCAATCCTTTCAGCATTGATAGGCAATCTTGTTGGTGTAAGGTATGACATCTGCACAACCATGCAGATTGTTGTGGGTTCGAGTCCCACCCAATTTGTCTATTAATGCTCTAATGTATTACTTAAGCATAGCTAGGTTCCTGAAGTGCAAAACTTTCCACAAAACTGAATTGATTGAGTCCAAGTAAAATAACAGTTCAAAAGCATAATTTGTACCCTAAAGACAAATAAAGTGAACTTCCTTTTCAGACTTTGTTTTCATTATTTTGTTGGTGAGGAACAAATATCTACTTTGTGTTTGCATATGCAAATGAATGTGCTAGAAATAAATGTTAACGTTGATTGACAATGTTAACAATTGCATGCTAACAAGCCTTTGGGCTGCACCTTTTGAGCAGTGCCGGTTACCAACCAAGCAAATAACTTTTATGTCATTCAAAATATAAGTGACATTTGAGGTAACTATTAGAATTTTTTTTAAGCATTGCAAAGTTGATAATTAAAATCCTTTTGGAAGTTAATTTTCATAAGCATAAAATTCCTCCAGTGTTTCTTAATTTTTTAGAAACTTATAGTGGCCCAACAACTTTAATTATTTTCTTTGCCCGTAGTAATAAACTGTATCAGCTTTAAACAAACATTGGGCAAGTGCATAATTCTTTTGACAAAAAGTAAATTTTCATAATTAGTAATTATACCCAAGCAAATTTTACTAGTACAAGTCCAAAGGCTAACTCTCTGTTATAAAACTCATAGCCAGTTCCAATTCTCCAAAGAAATATTTCCATCTGATAAACCTACAGTAAAAAAACCCAAAACAGACAGAACAAAGAACAAAAACAAATCACCCCACCATAAATGTAAGTTAGTGTTTGTAAATGGCCTGGCAAAGGCTTATTGACAACACAACACAACACACATAAACAACAGATGCAGTCACTATACAAATCCTTTTTGCTGCGACAAAGTTTCCAACAGCTAAATCTATTTTCACATTATTTAGAATCCAAGTCAAAACATCAACTCAGTTTTTAACAACCACTTTTCTAAGTTTCAGCTTTTTACAACTGAACTTAGAAAAGCTGTACAATGATTCTGGAGTAACTGACACCAACTGTGCTATCATTGGCTTCATGGTGTCTGCTTCGTCTGCTATTAAACCTGTTCTGAAAACAATTCACTATTGTGTATCTGATTTTTATTTCTATAGAGTTGCTATTGAATTGCCATTCAGTACGCTAGAGTGGTCTTGCAGCAGCAGTGCTTGATGGTCCCACACATGGACACGGTGTTGGAAGACCAAAACTCAGCTGGATCTCTGAACTAACTATAGCGACACAACCACACAACCCAGGAGAAGTAGACGGTTGTTACTACGTCAATGGGCAGTAGCCTTCAGTGACTGATGTTGATGATGAAGGAAGAAAATCACAAGGAGTTTTGAAAGTGTCACTTTGGATGGATGTTGGATGCTGGTGGGGGCTTAGTGACCACAGCTCCCCCTGGACCTGGATCCTACCACTGGCGGACATTTTCAAGAACAAGACTGAGCAGGACACTTCAAGTGATTGCTGAAGAGTAAAGCACAGTTTCTTCTGTGAAGGTACAGAACAATTTGTTCGTAAACATTTTTGTAAACATCTCAGTTATGACCCATTTTTTCCCCCATTGCAAGTGTGTTATTTGTATCATCCAATATGACTTCTTGTGACAGCTGTACTATCATACTAATCTCAATTATTGAGTAATTTCTCAATTAGGCACCGAGGCATTATTCGCATACTCATTGAGACTTTACTCAATGAGGCATTACTCTAGGGAAATTAAGATTCATTCCTGCATATTTAACTTTTGACTTTGCTAAACAAAAGTTGACAGTGTATCTTGATTTGGCTGTATTCCCTATACCCACAAATCTTTGTTGTCTTTAAACCACTATTGCATCGGCAGCAGCAGCTTCGTGTAATGAATGCGCTAGTGAATCGAAATGTGCTACGGTTACAGATTGCGCAGCCGGAAAAGTTTCTCATGTTACCCTTTGCATAGGTCGGAATTATTCACATATGTAATGACTCCCGAGGCAGGATATCATATTATTATAAGGACCCTCTTTCACTGCCATTGGTCAAACCATGTCTCCGACCAAAACCAGATTGGTTTGAGATTTGCCCTCAATATGGACATCGCGTGCTGGACCAACGGGTCTGGCAAATAGCAGCATTTTACCATGTGTGTAGCAGGCATCATTTTAACAATCACAATGCTTTTTTTACATTGTGATTACTTTCAATATTTATTGAACCAAACTAAAGGACGAGGGAAACAATGTGACTGTGTGAATGGCATGTAGCAATAATATACTGGGTACTGGGTGCTGTATCAATACTCTAAAAAAATCATAAATTACTTTAAAATTTGACTCCTTAAAGTCAATGGACACTATAATATGGTTAGTACTTAAATTAATTGTTATATTAAACTTATTTGGTAACGAGCGATGGATAACTTTTAACAGTATTCAACATCAGAAGATTTGTTATTTTGTACAAAATGTTGGGATCACCAAGTGAGAATCTTTGATAATATTACCAAAGGTAATGTGAAACTAATATCAGGGAGCGATTTCATCTAAAAACTATTACTGAAATGGTTCAGCGATTACAGCACATTTATATTTAATAATTAAGTTTGTTATGTTGCAAAGTAATGGAGGGATTGTGAGACATTGGTTTAAGGAAGTGTGTTTTTTGTAACCATAACTTTGCAAACAAAGAAGATGTCATTTGACAGAACTTCAGTTGTCAAACATTGAAATGAACAAAACAGATTTCACAGCGTGTTTCTGCGACAACCAATGATTTAATGAAATGCTTTTAAACAAAGAGCAGCTTAAACAAAAAGCAGCTTAGCAAAAACATTTGTATACCAGAGTAACCAGCCAAAACACTATTCCTCATGTACTGTTTTTGACTGGTTTCCTGCTAATTTGTGCCAAAAGCACACTTTTCTGCTTAAGAATTTTTATGAAATTGAAATCCTGCAGCTCTTTCAAAAAGTTAGCCGGCTATATAGTGCCTAGACTATAGTGCATGTGGGTCAAGATCCATAGCCATAGTTAAGCCTGTGGTGAACTTTAATGCTTAGAAGTGTTGATTGTAAAGGGTGAAGTTTTTTGGGCTCAAGTTCTGATGGTCGGACCGTAGAATGTGGGTCAAGATCCATAGTCGTGTTTATGCCTGTGGTGAACTTTAATGTTAATAGAAGTGTTGATTGTAAATGACCATCTTGGCTCAAGTTCTGATGGCCGAATCTTAGAATGTGGGTCAAGATTCACACCATTTACAATTAACGCTTCTATGAGATTTAAGTTTACCACAGGCTTAACTATGACTATCCATCTTGACACGCATTCTACGATTCAGCCATCATAATTTGAGCTAAGAAAACTTGACCACTACACGATCAATGCTTCTTAGCATCAAAGTACACCACGTGCTTAACTATTACTATGGATTTTCACCCACATTTTTTGGCTCAAGTTCTGATGGCTGAGTCGTAGAATGTGGCTTAAAATCCAATGTTATATAGAAGCAAGTGGTGAACTTGAATTCTTAGAAGCGTTGATAGTAAATTTTCAAATTATCTTCCAGCATGCTTTCGAGCTGGAAGTATAGCTAAATCGTTGGGTGTGCCTCAGATGCGCATGTGTGATGCAATATCTTACGGGATTACTTTTAACGGAGAAAGGTTTGCAAAGGACCTCACCTTATTACAAACAAGTTTAAACTATTTCCATTTCAACTGCAAGGAAGGGTACCCTCTTTTAAAACAAATTGAAAGCAGAGAAAACAAACAAACAAAATTAGCCTGAACACAATGTTGGAATTTCCAACTTTTGTAAGTATCTGTACTTTCTAGATATTTTGTTCTTGCGTCAAAACTTTTGCTTAACCGGCATCCCACTTGAGAAAAGAAAAATAGTAGTAAATTTTTAATTTTCTAAACATGTTTAAATTTTTAAATGTTTAATTTTTAAACATTTTTAACTTTTTAAATTTTTAAATTTTTAAACGGAAGTTAATTTTTTAACTAAACGTTCAAATTTCATTGATCTGCTTTCACCACGCAAAAGGAATTAAGCACAATGAAGTTATGCTTACCAGTCTGAGGGTACTAGCTAAAACAATCATGTCACATGGACAATGTGACTAAAACACTATCATTTTTGTCTTTCCTTAAAATATGTTAAGCAGTATTTTACTGCTTCGGCAGCTATATGAAATTGGGCAATTAGTGTTTTTGTAGTTTTTATCTGAAATTTTAAAGATTTTTTGATGAGTAATGAAACGTACTTCCTGCTTAAAAGTTTTAATTGTAGATAAGTTGCATTGTAAATGGCTCATCATTCGCTTGGCCCAATTTCTGATGGCAGAGTCATAGAATATGGGTCCAGATCCATGGTGATAGTTAAGCATGGCAGTTTTTGTGCTTAGCAAACTTAACCCCAGAATGTTCATGTCTTTTAAGCTAAGTGAGGAGATGAGTTAACATCAGAAGTTGAATAGGTTAATATCAACATACAAACAACCTCAATTCTCTTGGGTATTGAATATTTGTTATTTTGATGACAGAATATCAAAAGGCGGGATTCAAATCTTAATCATGTTTATTTCTTTGAGAAATGCATATTACCGTTAGGGAATCTAATACTCTATCTGCTTTTTGTTAAGTCCTTCAGACTTGCCTTTTTCCATGTTAATTTCTTTCTACTGTGCTATGAT
Organism: Asterias amurensis; assembly: GCF_032118995.1. Classification (NCBI taxonomy): domain Eukaryota; kingdom Metazoa; phylum Echinodermata; class Asteroidea; order Forcipulatida; family Asteriidae; genus Asterias; species Asterias amurensis. Next base: position 18,943,869 of record NC_092650.1, read on the forward strand.
CTTGATGGAATGGCGCCTGATAAATTTTAATTGTTATGTTATGTTATGTTAACCCCTACTGATCCATCAATGAAGAAACCTGCATATCTTGATACTGCAATATCGTCTGCTGCATTTAACCATCAATAAGACCTTTTTTGTCAGACGAGGCATCTGGGCATCTTCTTCAGGATGTTCAGGTAAATGGAAGATATCTCTGCAAGACACGGACTGCTGAAAGTGTGTATAACCTGTGAGAAATATTCAAGGAATTATAACAAAATGGCATGCCAGCTTTTGTCCTCATCGTATGTTACATTAAGAATCTCAGCCAGATGAAGGCAATCAGATTTCAAGCATAGTCCATTATACCCTGGGAACTGTCTCATCTTCATTGTAATCAAACCTGCTTGAACTACTGAGGCATCAGTATCTACACCTTAACCATAGATTGTCAGAAGATGCTGCCATCAGAGAGGGCATTTGTTTGAAGTTACTTCGTATCATGTGAAGACATTCCACAAGTTTCCTGTTCTCAAAAGTTGTATCTTTGGTATAACAGGATGCTAATCACAATGCATGTAATAAGTGGAGACTCCAGATGGAAGATGTAGATGCAAGAACTGCACAAAAATTGCCACCCAAATCGGTTGTTTATTTCATGAAGTCCAGTCACAGAGTGGTCTGTATGTCATGTTTGATACTGATGGAGGACTGTCATATCTAATGTTGTTTCTAGAGCATTAATGAGCAACCAGGATACCAATAAGAGCTAATGGTGAAATAGTCAAGGGAAACATAGTGGAGACTCCAGACTGAAGTATAGATGCAAGAACTGCATAGTTGACACCTACATGCGTTGTTTATTTCATGAAGTCCAGTCACAGAGTGGATTGTATGTCATGTTTGATACTGATGGAGGACTGTCATATCATGGAGGAATAAATTATGTAGTTTCAGAGCAACAATGATACCAATTATTGTTGATGGTGACATAGTCAAGGAAAATTAAAGATGCAATAGCTGCATATAGCCACCATTGTCAGTTGTTTATTTCATGAAGTGCAGTCACAGAGTGGATTGTATGTCATGTTTAATACTGATGGAAGACTGTCAACCCCATATCTTACTGCATAGTTGACACCTACATGGGTCGTTTATTTCATGTGAAATCCATGTGTCACAGAGGGGTTTCTATGTCATGTTTGATACCGATGGAGGACTGTCAGCTCTAATGTAGTTCAAGAGCAATCATGAGTGACCAATAAGTGTTAAATTTTTTATTTTTAACTTAAAAAAAACCACATTTTAACTTTTGAAAATGTTCAATCTGGGCCTAATGTTACAGATCTGCTTTAAGCATATCACAATTTTTTAAGTGATTAACTTTTAAAAATTTTCCATGAAGCATACCATGTATGGTGGTACAACTTGTGCAACACCTAGAGAGAATGTGGGTCAAGATCCATAGTGAAAATTAAACCTGTGGTAAACTTTAATGCTAAGAAGCGTTGATTGTTAACAGTGAAATTTTCTTGCCTTAAATTCTGATGGTGGAATTGTAGAATGTTGGTCAAGATCCATAGTCATAGTTAAGCCTGTGGTGAACTTTAATGTTAATAGAAGCGTTGATTGTAAATGGTCATCTTGGCTCAAGTTCTGATGGCCGAATCTTAGGATGTGGGTCAAGATCCACACCATTTACAATGAACGCTTCTATATAACTTAAAGTTCATCACAGGCATGACTATGACTATGGATCTTGACCCACGTTCTCGGGCTCAATTTCTAATGGCAGAGTCATAGAATGTGGGTCAAAATCCAATGTCATAATCAATAGATGCAACTTGAATGCTTAGAAACGTTGATTGTAAGATGTCAAGTTATCTTCCAGCTTTGGAGCTGGAAGTAGCTAAATCATTTGGTGTCCCTCAGATGCACGTGTGTGCTGCAATGTCTTTAATAAGTGAGTACATAAAAAAATTAAAAATAAACAACTGTTCCCATTTCAACTGCAGAGAAGGGTACCACCTTTTAACAAAAATTTAATTTGAAAATAGTAAAACAAGCAAACAAAATTTTCCCTGAACACACTAGACTAAACACACACTGTGTATTTTGTTCTAATATCAGATTTGCTTAATCAGCATCCTACTGGAGTAGAGAACAATAATAGTAGATTTTAATTTTTTTTAAATTTTTTTAACATTTTTTACTTTTTAAAATGTTAAAATTTTGTTGATCTGCTTTCAGCAGCAAAAGTACTTAATTGAAATTTACTTACCAGACTAAGGGTACCAGCAAAAAATTCACATCACATTGACCATCTGTGACTGGTGTATTGCTCAGAGAAAAATACGAAATAACTAATGTTTAGCGGCATTTTGTTCTCAAGTAGCTAAGCACAATGAAATGGTGCTTACCAGACTAAGGTTAGTTGCCGTATAGGCATGTCACTTGGACCATGTGACTGGTGTGCTGTCATTTTGCCCTTTCTAAAAATGGGTTAATCAGCATTTTAATGCTTAAGCAGCGTTATGAAATTTGGAAACTGGTGTTCCTGGGTTTTTTTTGTCAGTAATTTGTAAGATTTTGGGATTGGTCATGAGGAGGTTGAAGTGAAACTTCCTGTCTTAAAAGTTTTCATTGTAAATAACCTTCATTGTAAATGGCAAAGTTATCTTGGCTCAAGTTCTGATGTTGGGCAGATTCAGATATAGGAAGGTTAAGCCTGTGGTGAACTTTATTGTTAAGAAGCGTTGATTGTGAATAGACAAGTTATCTTAGCTCACATGTTCTAGTGGATTCATAGAATGTGGGTCAAGATCCATAGTCATAGTTTAGACTGTGCTGAACTTTAATGTTTAGAAGGGTTAATTTGTATGGTCCAAGTTATCTTGGCTCAATTCTGATGGTTGAATCTTAGAACGTTGGTCAATCCATAGTCATATTTAAGCCTGTGGTAAACTTTAATGTTAAAAGAAGTGTTGATTGTAAATGGTCATCTTGGCTCAAGTTCTGATGGCCGAATTTTAGGATGTGGGTCAAGAGTCCACACAATTTACAATTGACGCTTCTATTAAGATTAAAGTTCACCACAGGCTTAGCTATGACTATGGATCTTGGCCCGCATTCTACAATTCAGCCACTAGAATTTGAGCCAAGAAAACTTGACCGTTTAAAATTAACTCTTTGAAGCATTAAAATTCACCACATGCTTAACTATGACTGTGGATCTTGACCCACATTCTCTGGCTCAAGTTCTGATGGCTGTGTCATAGAATGTGGGTCATAATCCAATGTTATAAGCAAGCGGTGAACTTGAGTGCTGAGATGATTTGATTGTAAATTGTTACCAGCTTTCTTCCAGCTTTTGAGCTGGAAGTAGCTAAATCAATGGTTGCCTCAGATGCATGTGTGTGACGCAATGTCGTAAGAGATTACTATTAACGGAAAAAGGATTGTAAAGGAGCTCACACTTTTACAAATAAGTTTCAACTATTTCCGTTTCAACTGTAGGGAAGAGTACCCTCTTAGAAAAAAAAATTGAAGTTGAAAAAAGAAACAAGCCAACAAAATTAGCTTGAACACACTTTGGAATTCTAACCTGTTTTTAAAAGTACTTTTGCTAGATATTTTGTTCTAGCATCAGATGTTTTGCTTAATCAGCACCCTACTGGAGAAAAGAAAAGTAGTAGTAGATTTTAAATTCTTAAAGTGTTTTAACCTTTTTAACTTTTCAAATTGTTCAAATTTCATTGATCTGCTTTCAGTATACAATGAAATTATGCTTACAAGCAAATTAAGGGTACCAGCAAAAAAATCATGTCACTTGAACCATGTGACTGGAACGTTGTCATATTTGCCCGTCCTTAAAATGTGTTAAGCAGTATTTTAATGCTTCAGCAGCTATATGAAATTAGGCAATAGGTGTTTCTGTAATTTTTATCAGTAGTTTTAAGATTTTTAGATGGGTAATGAGGAGGTTGGAGTAAAACTTCCTGTCCTAAAAGTTTTATTTGTAGATAATATCCATTTTAATTAGCTAAGGTATCTTGGCTCAAGTTCTGATTGCAGATTCACATATAGAATGTTAAGCCTGTGGTGAACTTTAGTGCTCAGAAGCAAGGAGGTTATGGACAGGTGATCTTGGCTCACAAGTTCTAATGGCTTGTTATTCATAGAATACGGGTCAAGATCTGTAGTCAGAGTTAAGTCTGTGGTGAACTTTATTACTCAGAAAAGTCGATTGAAAGTGGTCAAGCTATCATGGCACTTAACTCATCTCGGCACTGAACTCAACAGACTCGCAATCTGATGTCTGAGTCATATTTTGGATGGATCCAGATCTGTGTCGTAGTTAGTTGGCAAACTTTGATGAAAGAACTTTTAACAGCATTTTTTGTAAGGTGTAAGATAACTTGGCACTAGACTCAAGTTCTGATGGCCGAGTCATAGAATGTGGGTTGAGAACTACAGTTTAGAGTGTATAATGGCCAAGTCATCTGAGCATTGGAACTCATGTGCGTATGTACGAGTTGTCAAAATGTTAGTTTAAACGCAGACGTTGATGTAGCTAGGGGGATGGGGGCAAGGGGTGAGGACATGTGCCACATAATTTGTTGTGTTTATTTTATGTTCTGAGGTTTATTGGGGGGGGGGGGTGCGTTGGTCAAAGTTTGTGACATGGCATCATCCTCTCATCTTGCCCCCAGGCGCCACGAACCCTATCTGCTTCACTGGATGCATAGATATACACAACTTGGACAACATTTAGTGACAATGCTTTGTACTTTCAAGGTATTGATGGTTCTGCCTAGTGTACATGTATGGAACTTTAATAGCAAATTTGCCTGCTACCTTGGACTTCATGTGTGTACAAAGCAGCCTCTGGTTGTAGTTAAAGACTGTTTTATTGGTTGACAACGATATTTATCCAACACTGATGATCGTCAACATCCTCTTTGACTACTCACTGTCCCTCAGCGATCAACTATTTTTTGTTTATGAACATCTGCCAAGTCACCTTGTCCGACTACAAATTGGCCGTACAGGTCAGATTCAAAACACTGATTCCTGGATGTTGTTGACCACATGGTTTGTGTGGAAGTTCTCCGACTATATTATCAAAGACAAATGGTATCCTCAGTCATAGTTCAAAACAAAACTTCAGAGAGGACAACATTGATGTACATGTATGAGCTTCTTCATCTAAGGAGACTTGAATGAGGCAATGGTGCTTGTGAATCAATACTCACTGTGTGGGGAAACAGCACTGTCTCTACCAAGCTTCTCCCAGTAATTGACTGGATTGCTGCTCATAAGATGCTACCTCTTTCTTCAGATGACGCTATCTCTGATAATAAGATGCTGACTCTCTCTCTTCATCATCATGATCATGTTGCTTGTGCAGTGGTGCTTTTGAATCTGTTAAAAGCACTGTTTTGGGATGACAGCCTTTTTGCTGATAAGTTAGTTATAATAGAACATGACGAACATTCTTTTATAAGTTTACAAAGTTTTCACTTAATAGCAGGTTGTTTTTAAACCCCGAATTCTTCAATATCCTCTAAATAGTTAACTGGGGAGTACTCAAATTAGAAGGGCATCATGGTTTATAATTACTGGTACATACAGTAATTTTAGGCAAGAAATGCTTGTTCATGTCATTGGAAATTTGTATACAGAAACATTAAACTAAGTGCGTTGTTTGGCATGTACTTTCATTTTTTTATAAATTGTACACTACACATTGCACACAGTGCATGATGCATTTCCTGCCTTAAAGTATTTAGACAACTCTTGTGCTCATATTGTTTTAATTGCCTTAATTTTTGGAATGCCCTCAATTGATACAGCAACTCTAAAGGTCTCCTATGTTGTAATGTGATATGCCATTCATAATGTTCAATGTATTTTTTGGGACTTTTTTTTTTTTTAAAGAAAATTTTGTTTATACCTTTTTTAAATTATCTGTTTGTGAAGATGCCTTTCTACGGTTGTGAAATGCTTAGTTCTCTAGTCCGTGTCCATATTGAGTGGCGTTAATATAGATCGTCGTTGTCATTATGCTCGAGTGGCGTTAAAATAGATCGTCGTCGTCGTCGTCGTCGTCGTTATGCTCGGTTTCGCATTAATTCGTAATAGCCGGGGCTGCGTTTAACTTTGTTAACTGTTCACTGTTGTGCTTCAATGCATTTTTTTGCACTTGGTTTATATAGGTTAAGTTGTTTCTGCTTTGCATCATCTACCAAACAAGGTTTTGCATAATGATATTTATAGCTGTTCAAAATTAGGCAAAGGAATTAGTTTTTAAATCAGTTTAATACAGAAAACCAATTGATCTTCATTGTCATTGTGCATGTTTTCTCAAACTGAGACTATAAAGAACACTGCTCACTGCTTACTGCTCGTAATATTGCTGCTTGAACTTCGTGTGGGTATAGGAACACAAGCCACATTTATATGTTTTCTTCATCAACTGTGATTTTCAGAACTTGATAGATCTGTTGTCACAAGAAGTCATGTTTCAGCTTCGCTTCATAAGCCCCCCCCCCCTGGTGTTCGATAATGTGCATAATATTGTAACAACTGTAGTTTTTCATTTAGTATAACATGTATAAGGCGCATCTATGCATACAATTATTATGCATTAATTTATTCATTCATTCATTCATTCTTATTTAAAACCAACTGGCAGCACAAAGCTGATTTATGTGGCATTATACAAGGTACAATATTTTTATAAACTAAACATGAAAAGACATAAAATAGCACCATTGCATTATGGTGGTACATAAATACCAGTACAAGGTAATCTATTCCACTGATCCGCAAACTGTTTGACCATGGTTTGACATGGCCCAAAAGTAGGTTGCAAAATAACATTTTGGGTTGTTGCTAAACAGAATCGCTAAACTAAAAAATTTATCAAGATTGCCACTCAATTAATCTGACATTAATAGATGTTATATTGTCTTCTTAAATTTATTTGTGAGTTTATTTATTCTCAAATATAAAAAAAAAACTTTCCTTTATAAACAGTTCACTGTTAAGATTAACCTGTGTACTTGAAGTGAACTCTGCAGCATGGTTAAGCACATTTGGGCTTTTGCTTAGTGCGTGTCATTTCATGGCCTAAAATGTTGAGGATTGCTGGTTTCTACTTCTTTGATTTTGTTTGCTTTCACGCATTATTGTCATTAATCTGTCAAATGAATGAAACATCAGCAACCGACCATATTATTATGATTAGTCTAAGAGAGTGAAGAAATTTTAGACATATTTTTTCTTAGTGGAATTAGCTTCTCCAATCTGCTTACCAACCAAAAGGTCCCTCGGTATAAATGCAAACAATTCTAATAGCCTGCCCTTTGGACCCTGGGGTCGAAACATTGAGAAATTAAATATTTTGTCATTATACTTTTTCTTAAAAGTTCTCTTTGCTCTTGAACCCTTTACCAAGAAAGGTCCTAAGAATCATTGTGCTTACAAAGCAAGTGGACTGGTTACACATATTTAGCTTGCTTTTATCTTTATGTGTACTCTGACTGAAAGGTTTTTTGGTTTGGTGCCTAAATCGCTTAATGTTGTCTACTTTGTAGTTTTCAGCAAGTCTTTTTTTCCAGATGTTAGTAATAAACCTACTTTAAATGAATTAAATTTAAAAAAAAAAAGATAAAAAAGACTTGGCAAAAGATAAGATTTAGATAACTTTTTGGCTATCTGTACATTTCACTTACTTTGGGGCTTAATTGAAAACAAAAGGGGGAAACCTGCTAGCATGTAGCATGCTGCTCAACTCACAACTCTCCCTCCACCAATGGAAGCTTGTCAGGCACATTTCATTTAGCAATGGTGGTTAGTTAACCCCAATATGCAAACTATTCAAAGATCCTTAAACTCTGGTCAATCCAATGTTATTGTGTTATTGCAGCTTTTCGAAATAAAAATCAATTAAATTCACTAAAAGACCACAACCTGTGACAAAATTGCAGAGCTGTTCTCTCAAAACTGTCATCACAAAAGTTATGATTTCTCTCACCTGGCAAGACTGAAGATCTAAAAAATGTTCTTGAAGATGACATTTCAGATTATTTTATTTGTCAACAAAGTAAAAATATTTCAGTGTAGGCCTACAAGCCGTCGATTTCACAAAACTCTTGATTACGACAAGTTAAATTCCTTATCCGAAGACGTTCGGACGCAGTGAACCAATCCTAAGTTAGGATGAGTAACTCGTCCTAACTCGAGGTATGATTAATTCCAGCGTTTCATGAAATTGGCTTTAGAATGGTATTAGAATATTTAATTATGCCACTTTGTAACATTAGAGTAGTTTAAGATAGTACTAGGATAATTTTTCAGTAAATATTTGAAGTAGAAGTAGATAAGTAGCAGTAGATAGAAATAATTTATCAGTAAATATATTTAAATATTAGAAGTAGTAGTATAAGTGTATAATAGCAGTTCAATACTTTATAGGAATCTTCAAGAGAACATTTTTTTTTAGATCTCTCTTAACCAGGTGAGAGAAATTAGCTAGAAGAATAAAACAAAAAATGCAACATAAGATGTTTCAGATCAGTTTCTTGTTAACTTATGGGGAAAAAACACCAAAGCTGGCCCTTGCTCTTCAGTAATTAACAATTATAAGCTTCCATTATTGAATGTCAATAGATGAATCTTAACCTACAAACAACCATGTTAAAAATAAAAGCTGTATTTTAGTTTGATTCCTAATGCATTCACTTATTCTTTAGGGCAATGGTATACAGAGCCAACTTCATAGTTCTGCTTACTCATGGCTCTCTGCTTACTCATGGCTCCCTGCTTACTCATGGCGCTCTGCTTACTCATGGCTCTGTGCTTACTCATGGCTCTCTGCTTACTCTAGCTCTCTGTTTAATGGCTCTCTGCTTACTCATGGCTCTCTGCTTACTGATCATGGCTCTCTGCTTACTCATGGCTCTCTGCTTACTCATGGTTCTCTGCTTACTCATGGCTCTCTGCTTACTCATGGCTCTCTGCTTACTCATTGCTCTCTGCTTACTCATGGCTCTCTGCTTACTCATGGCTCTGTGCTTACTCATGGCTCTCTGCTTACTCTAGCTCTCTGTTTAATGGCTCTCTGCTTACTCATGGCTCTCTGCTTACTGATCATGGCTCTCTGCTTACTCATGGCTCTCTGCTTACTCATGGTTCTCTGCTTACTCATGGCTCTCTGCTTACTCATGGCTCTCTGCTTACTCATGGTTCTCTGCTTACTGATCATGGCTCTCTGCTTACTGATCATGGCTCTATGCTTAGTCATGGCTCCCTGCTTACTCATGGCGGTCTGCTTACTCATGGTTCTCTGCTTACTCATGGCTCTCTGCTTACTCATGGCTCTCTGCTTACTCATGGTTCTCTGCTTACTGATCATGGCTCTCTGCTTACTGATCATGGCTCTATGCTTAGTCATGGCTCCCTGCTTACTCATGGCGCTCTGCTTACTCATGGCTCTCTGCTTACTCATGGCTCTCTGCTTACTGATCATGGCTCTCTGCTTACTCATGGCTCTCTGCTTACTCATGGTTCTCTGCTTTCTCATGGCTCTCTGCTTACTCATGGTTCTCTGCTTACTCATTGCTCTCTGCTTACTCATGGCTCTCTGCTTACTCATGGCTCTCTGCTTACTCATGGCTCTCTGCTTACTCATGGCTCTCTGCTTACTCATGGCTCTGCTTACTCATGGCTCTCTGCTTGCAGTCCAGCGTAATTTTTTCAAGTTTTAAATATTTGTTGTCATTGGTGCATTTTTAATAAGCTTGTTTGAGTATACTTTTGCATTCTAAACTTCTGTTTGTATGCTTGATGTTAAATGATGTCCCTTTGCAGTCTAGTTAGAACCTGCCTGTTGAAAAGGGGGGGGTGTTCAAAATGTCTAGACCCCCACCCCCCACCAAATAAAGTAAATTTTAGACTTGCTTTTTACACCCTCAATCTTGAGAGTGTAATGCCTGTTGTCACAAACTATTTTACTTTTGCCGTATTGTTGACGACCCACCACCCCCCCCCCCAGGCCTGGTTTTTGTTTGTTGTTTGAGTTTCTGTGAGTTTGTTTTAGAGTCTGTTTTCAGTCTAGTTACAGTTTGTTTGTTCTTGTATCTTTGTGCTTGTATTGTTTTGTAAGTGTTCATTGTCTTCGTTTGTTCGTTTGTTCGTTTGTTCGTTTGTCTGTTGTTCGTTTGTTCGTTTGTTCGTTTGTTCGTTTGTTCGTTTGTTCGTTTGTTCGTTTGTTCGTTTGTTCGTTTATTCGTTTGTTCGTTTGTTTGTTTGTTCGTTTGTTCGTTTGTTCGTTTGTCCGTTTGTCCGTTTGTCCGTTTGTCCGTTTGTTCGTTTGTTCGTGTGTTCGTTTGTTCGTTTGTTCGTTTGTTCGTTTGTTCGTTTGTTCGTTTGTTCGTTTGTTCGTTTGTTCGTTTGTTCGTTTGTTCGTTTATTCGTTTGTTCATTTGTCCGTTTGTTCGTTTGTTCGTTTGTTCGTTTGTTCGTGTGTTCGTGTGTTCGTTTGTTTGTTTGCTCGTTTGTTTGTTTGTTCTTTTGTTCGTTTGTTCCTTTGTTCCTTTGTTCCTTTGTTCATGTGTTCCTTTGTTCCTTTGTTCCTATGTTTCTTTGTTTATTTGTTCCTTTGTTCCTTTGTTTGTTTTCTAAGTGTTCAGTGTCTGGTTATAGTATTTGTTTGTTTGTTTGTTGTTGGAGTTTCTCTGAGTTTGCTTGTTTGTTCGTGTATCTTTTTGCTTGTTTTGTTTTCTAGGTGTTCTTTGTCTAGTAGTATTTGTTTGTTTGTTTGTTGTTCGAGTTTCTGAGAGTTGTTTTAGTGTCTGTTTTCAGTCTAGTTCGAGTTTGTTTGTTCTTGTATCTTTTTGCTTGTTTGTTTTGTAATTGTGTTTTTTTTTAGTTATTGTATATCTGCTTGTTTGTTTGTTGTTATAGTTTCTGTGGGTTGTGTTTAGTGTCTGTTTTCAGTCTAGTAAGAGTTTGGTGTATGTTTTATTTTCTAAGTGTCATTGTAGAGTGCTTGTTAAGTTGTTGTTTTATGTGGGTTTGTTTTAGTGTCTGTTTTCAGTCTAGTTAGAGTTTGTTTGTTCTTGTATCTTGGTGTATGTTTTATTTTCTAAGTGCTCGTTGTCTAGTTTCTGTGGGTTTGTTTTAGTGTCTGCTTTCAGTCTAGTAATTAGAGATTGTTTGTTCTTGTATCTTGGTGTTTATTTGTCTATTGATGGAGTTTCTGTAAGCATGTTTTAGTGCGTTTGTAGTCTAGCTGGGGTTTGTTTGTTTGTTTGTTTGTTTGTTTTTTGTTTGTTTGTTTGTTTGTTTTTTGTTTTTTTGTTTGTTTGTTTGTTAGTTTGTTTCTTTGTTTCTTTGTTTGTTTGTTTGTTTGTTTCTTTGTTTCTTTGTTTCTTTGTTTCTTTGTTTCTTCGATCTTTGTTTCTTTGTTACTATGTTTCTTTTTTAAGGGAATTTCTGTGAGCTTGTTTTAGTCTTTGTTTTTAGTCTAGCTAGAGTTTGTTTGGTGTTGGATCTTATTTGAAAATTGTTTAAATTCATCACATTAACTAATTTGTTACTGCTTTAAGACCTTTTTATCCTATGTTTGTTTACTCTAAAATATTGTTGTAAAGTTTGCCTTGATTTTGTATGAAAAATAAAACTCAATGAAGATACAAACTGTTTAATTTGTGAACCTTTGCTTTAATGTTCGAGTCTGGAATGGATGGGAACACACTTGTTGGGGGTGGGGGGGCACTTCTGGCTAATTAGGTATGTCATGTGACATCTCATGTGACATCTCCTTAATAGGGGGGTTCACTGTTGCCTAATTAGGTGTCATGTGACATATCTTTAATGGGGGGGGGAAAGCTGGCGATTCTGCAATAGCGGGGCAGGGGGTGCACTTCTCCTTCATAATTAGGTATGTCATGTGACACTTTCTTAATTGTGGGGGGGGGGTGCACTTCTGGCTAATTAGGTATGTCATGTGACATTTCTTTAATGGGGGCGGGGGGCCGGAAGGTGGGGGGGGGGGCTTTGGGGTTGCACTTCGGCCTATAATTAGGTGTCATTTGACATTTCCTTCACAGGGGGGGGGGGGGGTGTGCACTTCTGGCTAGTGACACTTTATTAATAGCCGGGGGTGGGGGGGGGGGGGCAGGGGTGCACTTCTTGCTAATTAGGTATGTCATGTAATTCCTTCCCAGGTCAAAATTCCATTTGAACCTAGTTAACTGGGGTCAACTGGTTCAACTGGACAGTGATCAAACTCTTTATAGAGGGGGGTGCACTTCTGTCTGTGACAATGTCTGTGACATTTCTTTTTTAGGGTGTTTTTTCTTTCATTATTATCTCGCAACTTTGATGACTGATTGAGCTCAAGTTTTCACATGTTAGTTATTTTATGCAAATGTTGTGATACACCAACTGTGAAGGCTAGTCTTAGACAATTACCAATGGTGTCCACTGCCTTTAATAGGGGGGCTTGGGGGGCCGGGGTGCACTTCTCGCTAATTTTAGGTATGTCATGTGACTTTTCCTTAATGGGGGGGTGCACTTTTGGCTTAATTAGGTACGCACGGTAAATTCCTTAATAGCGGTGGGAGGGGTCTGCACTAATCTACCTAATTAGGTTGTCACGTGGGCCTTTTGATTTATGGGGGGGGGGGGGGCGTAAAACTGCATACCAGCACAAAACTGCACTGACACTACATGTTTACTATAGTAAGCTAAACTAAGCTGCACTGAAGTACACACTACACTGCTCTAAACTAAACTACGCCACACTACACACCAAACATTAATTTAAATTGAATTAAATTGAATAAAATGATGTCAATTCAAGTCACATTAAAGTTTAATTTCATGCAGTTGTCACAATATTTCTAACTCTGTTTAACTACACTGCACTAATCTAAACTAAATTAAAATAAATAAATTACACTGCACTGATGAATATCAGCACACAAAATAAACAAATCTAACCTATAATTAAAAAAAAAAAGTTTTTCTTTCTTGAATTCTCGCCTCTTGAGGGCGCTGTTTTGCAGCCACTTTCTGACCACTTTTGTTTTTCCCACTGTGAACACATAACCAATACAAAGAACACCTTTGCTATAACTTGGTGATTTTATATTGACCCTATATATACAGACTTTGGGCACAAGTAGATACATCTTCACTTACTATATATTTCCATTTACAGTAATAATTTTGGTGTTTGGATGATCAAAAGAACTTAAGAAGTGTTTTTTTAGTTCTCTAACTTCTCTAAATAGAGTAAAAGAACTAAAAAACTAAGCTACAAAAGTGACTGACGTTAATGGACCGTTCCGGCTTTCCACTAAGCTCCGCCCACCGCGCACGTGAGCAAGACACGTGTACGAACACTCCCAATGACATTCTGCACGATTCTGCCACGCGTGCCAAATATACGCGCACGCATGACCGAGTTTGTCCGACCACAATCATTGCTGTGATTGGTCAAATGGGTGAACGCGCACAGTTTGATTGATAGGCCGGATCGGTCCATAATGAAGTGCACATGTTTTTTTGCAGCATCTATTTCGTGATAATTTGTTCATAGAGTTATACATTACTTGACAGAGATAGAGCCACAATAGCAACAATACTATCACTAATGTGTCAATATTATAGGAACCACAGGGTCAGAAGATGTTAGGGAAGTTTCAACTTTACAAAATTACAAACTTTACAAACTCTAGCCCAGTCATGGGGGTTCCCGTGAAAGAAATATTGATTTTACTACCGTAAGTGTGTATGCATACAAACATAAGTTAAAATAGAGGCGAAAAAGGAAATTTTTAGTTTATACAAATTATGCATATTTCCCCTGCTTACTGGTTTCCACTTTTTGGATATGTTGTTTTGGAGGGTTTGAGTAGACTATTGCAAAAACAATATTTCTGTTGCAGTTTTGTCTAGGTCAAAGCACAGATTGGCTAAACTATTGCTAAAACAGATGTTTTACCATAGCTAGCCAAGCACCAGGATAATAAATAGTTGTTTTGGTAATCAAAAGAATTGCAAGGGTCATGGGTTTGATTCCCGCCCAAGTTAAGTTTTTGTTCAATATTTTCAAACTTAATTTATCACCATGACCAAATCTGAATACTATGCAACAATGATGTCTTGTATTTCATGATTTTCCAAGTGAGGTCATTCACAATAACCCCTCCCTTAAAAGGCAGTGGACACTATCGGTAATTACTCAAATAATTATTAGCATAAACCTTACTTTGTAACAGGTAACGGAGAGCTGATGATAGTATAAACCATTGCAAGAAGCAGCTCCCTTTGAAGCATCGTAGTTTTTGAGAAAGAAGTAATTTCTCTCTAAAATATTTGAATTTGATTTTGAGACCTCAGATTTAAATTTTAAGTCTCAAAATCTGCATCTGAATGCACACAACTTGTACAACTTCAATGACCAATTGAGCTCAAACTTTCACGGGTTGTAATTTTACGGTGAAGACTGAACTTTGACAATTACCAACAGTGTCCATGTGTCTTTAAAAGTTAAAAACCCCCAGAGAGTCTTGTTTTGTTTGAACGTTATTTTAATTAATGTACAATTGTTTTGTTTTATTTGATTTTCAGGACTCCAGTTTTCATGGCTGCTATATGCCTTCAGAGCCAGAGAGTACGAGGCAGCAAGTGGCCTTGTGGGGTGCGGGTAAGGAGTGCCGATCCAATGTCATCCAGTGTGCAACCTGCCTCTCATGGTTTCATTGCCGCTGTGAGCAACTGACACTGAGCAACTATAGGTTAACGTGACCCTCGACTACACATGTCGTGGGTGCATGATGTCTATTGCATCCATTTCACCATGAACTTTCTCTTCGATAACTTGAAGTATGCAGTTTTAAAGAACTTAATGCTGAGCACTGTTAACCGTGAGACCATCCTTATGCGTGATGCTCTAAACATCACTGGCATGGCCTCAAAGGTGACCATGCAACCTGGCATGACCCGTGATGTCATATCCCTTCGCCTCCTGCAGTCAACTGGCGGCCTAAAAGATCGAACTCCGGTGACTGCATCTGGGAACAGGAACTGCCTATTCAACTCTCTCTCGACAGCACTAGTAGGAGATGAATCGCTGAATATGGAGCTTCGTCCTTATTGGAGTGGTAAAGTAGCAACACACAAGTTCAACGCTGTGCGCAGTAAACAATGTCACCTACGTTGCATGCGCACAATGCTACATTAGAAACTGTAAATTTTGAGCTTTTGACTAAATTTTGAAGCAAAGAAATCGGCCTTTCCTGTGATGAATTATGACATTTGTTAGGTTTTGCTGATCGGGAAAATTATGAAATATGTGGTATTGTTTGTTTATCATGAAAAGAATATCGGTACCGGTCTCCGGACGTTGAGAAGGAATTGAGATTGTTTGCAACCGCTTTTCCTAGCGGGGATATGCATTTGAACAGTAGACACAATTAGACACAAACTGAAAAAGGGGAATATAAAATGACATTTTTCTTTTTTTTTCTTTTATACAGTTTCGCTTAGGATATTTTTGGTTAAGAGAGAGGTAATTATTCAACTGATTTTGTTTTTGTTTAATAAGAATACTATAAAGAGGTAATTCCTATTGCAATTTTGTTTGCCAAAATCTTTGAAATGTCGTTATTCATAGCTAACATCATCATCCTTGCCGTATGTCGTTGGTTGAGAAGGACGCTTGAACGCAATGCAATCTAATATAATAATAATAATAATAATAATAAGACTTGTAATGCGCACATGTCCACCCTGCTGAGTGTATTTTTCTGTCGCGTAACTGTGTAGCTAGTTCTTAATACTTTGCTCGTGAAATGAAATGTCAGTTATTAGTATTAATATTATAAGTTATCACATAAGCGCGAGTTGAATACGGAAAAATATAGCCCTTCTGCGTCCCATATCCAACGAGGCTGAAGGCTGAGTTGGATATGGGACGCAGATGCGCTATATTTTCCGTATTTCCATGAGCGCGCGTGTGATAACGTATTTATCTTCAAGCAAACTTGGCGCGTGACATAGAACACACAATACGCATGGTATTTATATTAGCCGTGCAATATAGGTTTTTATCACCACTCCATTCTGCCAATCTGATTGGAGGATTAGTGCGTACTTGAAGATAATATACATGTAGTGGATTGCCTATAACCATATAAATTTATCTTTGGTCTGCAGATTTGATGAGTTCCACTTCGGCAAATTCATCAATATGTATCTCAAGCAAGTGTTCTTCTTTGACATCCATCCACCACTTGGCAAGTTATTGCTTGCAGGAGCTGGCTACATGGCTGATACCAATGTCACGTTTCCCTTTGAGAGGAGTGGGGATGGTAAGAGAATCATGTTGTTAAGGGTGCGTTTTAATTACCCAAACCAGAAGCATTTTGAGCTTTGGTCATTGGTTGAGTGCTTTTTTGTGCGTTTGATTGAACCACGGTAACATTGACGAGGCTGGTCCGACCGAACAGTAACCGACGTAAAAGTAACTATAAATATAAATATGAATAGTAAACTTGCGGGTACAACCATGAGTAAAATCTCTTTTGAAGGAGTGGTGGCTCTGAAAAGAGCCGGTTTGGTCTTCCTTGGCGTTTCGCACAGTATACTTCTGCTCGTCTTTCTCCTGAAGACGCTCGTCTTTCTCCTGAAGACGAGCAGAGTATACTGTTCAAATTATCAAGACCAAACAAGCTCTTTTCAGAGCCACCACTCCTTCGATAGAGATTTTACTCAGCCCTGCAGGGCTATTCATATTTATATTTATAGTAACTCTTATTCTCCACACCATGCAAAGCTTCAACAAACACCACACAGTACCCAACTTGTTGGCTCGGTTAGGCTTAGTTTCAAGATGGGTGACTCTAAAAACATTTTCAATTTAATTCCTTAAAAAAAATGGAATACCCTGAATCATAACAAGTAAATAATAATTGAAAAATCACAAAGACTAATTTCCATTAGTTGAATAAAAACAACGTATATTTTAAGAACATGAACTTTTTAGAGATGTTGCTACAAAACAACCTACATGTTCAGCCAAAGTACAGTACAAGTACATGTATATGAACATGTATGCACTGCAAAATTGCATATCCAAATTTGTTACAAATATATTTTTTTAAGTGGTTTCCAAATTGTTCACTTGTTATATTTATGACATGAGGCTGTATCTGAATTAGAGGGCTATAGCCATGCTCATGACTATTTTACACCTTACCTGATGAACTTTTCATTCCACAAAGTTTTCCTGTTGAAGGTACATGTTTCCTTGGATCGGGCGAGTTAGTTGGTCTATGAAAAAGCCTTTGAAACCGTTTGTTATAGAATGCATATTGTGAGAAAGATACCTTTAAAAGTAGAATATAATGACCCACACAAACATGCCTCAAAATTGCATGGTTTTCCTTTTACTTGGCATGCTTGGTTAACTAACATGGCATGCCATTTTGTACAGTAAAATTTTTACTCCACTAAATGGCTGACCATTTTAGTTCAGTAAGTAAAAGACAGATCACAACCAGGCAATGTTGAGGCATACTTGTGTGGATCATTGTATGTTACTTTAAAAACATCTTTTTTTAACAAAATGGTTACAACATTTTTTTCATAGACCAACTCACCAGGGCCCAATTTCATTGCGCTGCTTGACGGTAAGCAAATTTTCGTGCTTACTGTAGCAGAAAAATTGCTAAGGTGCAATTGTATTTCACAGGTTAGCAGAAGCATTTGATGTCCATTTTGCGTGTTTACCATTGATTTACATTGTGACGTCATATATTTTCATGCTGTAAACACCGGAAGGTTAGCATGCCTTTTCGTGTGCTATGAAATGGAAATGACGCAGTAAGCACAAAATAATGTAAGCATGCGCTATGAAATTGGGCCCTGATTCAGTGCAACAAGTCTCTTTAATAGCCAACTTTCAAATGCGGGCTAAGATGACCCTTTGAATTGTCCCAGAAACTGCCACAAAGGGTATGTTATTGTCAACTTGTCATTGTGAACTACTATCTAAAGACAACAGTATGTCAAGGGAAAGAAACAGTAGTCTACGTACTGTATCAACATTTTGTTTTAGAAATTGTTATTTAAAAAAATTTCCAGTTTCATTGAAACTGTCCAACCTTACTTTTCATTACGATGTATTAGCCGGCTGGAATAAAAGTCGCAGAGTTTGTTGAAAGCTTTAATGGTCCAAAACAACAGTATTACCGTTTTTTATTTCTTTCATTGTCTTTAGAATTGAATTGATGTTGTGCAATTGGACAACATTTAATTAACTATTGTTTGAATTTTTGCATGATGTGGATAAATTTGAAGATGAACTTAAGGGTACACCCGTGTGCAAATCTTTTTAGTGGGAGTGTTGGCTCTGAACAGAGCCATTGTACTCTGTTCGTCTTCAGGAGATTGCAAGACTACCAGTGGTGATGGAGCTTGTGAGTTGGTTGCTGGCTGGATGTGCAGGTAACCTTATTCCGGTAAGCATAACTTTGCTTGGCTTAGCTATTTTGTTGTGTTTTTAAAAACAGTGCTATGAAATTGGTGCTGGTCCAAAGACAACAGTTAAATGTAGTTTTATAAGACATGAAGGTTTGCATGGTGGAATGATAATTAGAAATATTTTTGCGGTGACATGTAGATAAATCTCTTTTGATAAAAACGCCTTTTGCACATTTTAGAGCGAAATTTGATAAAGACGCATAAACTCTTTCCCTGATGGCGGGAAGAGTATAGAGTCCAACTGTTGAGTCCTCCCGTTCCTCTCACAACCACCATCAATCAAAAGTGATTTCTTTAGATCATCGCAAATATGTTTCATAGTTAAATGCATTGATGTTATTATGTTTCAATGTTAATGTTGGTGTTTTCTCCCTGGTTTCTTCAGGCTTATTACGGAGGTGAAGCTCGCTGCGATCAAGAGGTTGGGATACAGGGTGACTATGACCCAACTGAGTTAGTGTGTGGAGCATGCTCAGATGTATCCAGGGCTCAGGTAGGGGGTTTTACGCCAAAGTTTTATTTCTTGTTTTAATGTACTGTTTAACCCTGGGAGACCAACACTGCTTTTTGTAATGGTGCCCAGTGAGACAATGCATTAAGCACAGACCCGAATAAGGGGGCAATTCCTCCCCCCACATACAAATACAAAGACAGCTATATTGAGCCAAAAGCATTATAAAGAACAAAGGATCGAAATAACTGTTGAGATAATTGTGGAATTACTGATTACATAGTTTACCGTTTTATGGATTATTTATTTGAGTAATAATTTGATCATATGGACACATTTATTGTTCATTCATTTATGAAAGTCAACCACCCCAAAACAAGGTCACAATAGCATCCTCAAGCGTCCTCTTTCCCAATCAGAAAACTGTGTGGGCTTACAGTCTCTTGTATTTGTTTTACAACTAGTTTTACGGTCGGCAAATAGAAGAGTTAAAGGATTTGATAATGATAGTGGAGAGCTTCCCTTCAAATATTACATGTTCTTACGGAGGTGCTGTAGTTTTTGAGAAATGAG
Source organism: Asterias amurensis (assembly GCF_032118995.1). Lineage (NCBI taxonomy): Eukaryota > Metazoa > Echinodermata > Asteroidea > Forcipulatida > Asteriidae > Asterias > Asterias amurensis. The sequence continues at coordinate 18,963,439 of NC_092650.1, forward strand.
TAAAACAATGTCGTGAAAATACGTTTGCATGGTGGTCTTCCTGGTTTTTTTTTTTTCCACAGGGCTCACAAACAATGACATACATCACATACCGGTGCAGGGTTTTAACAAAAATGACATTGTTTGTTTTTCCATCTTGCTTTTTGGTTGGATCAGTCCGTTAAAACTTAGTCCCGGAGATGGGTATTTTTTGTTTTTGTAATGAAAATATCATTTAGCATACCATGTACATGTTCAATGCTATGTATTGTGGTTGGGTTGTTTTGTAGATCGTTAGGTGAAAGCAATTTTTTTAATTGCTAAGTAATAGTTCCGAGGATGCACACATTTCCAATACACCAGTACACAGAATTTAACTATTGACCTGTCAAGTCTGCTTCATTCCACTTGGTTTTCCATGAGAATTCATTGATAAAATTAGTGTCTAAACCATCAATCTAAAACAAGAGTGATAAAACTTAAAAATATTATTAGTGCAAGTAGAAGTATGACGGTATCACTTCTGCAACCCATATTCTTTAAGGGGTTTATAGATATTGAACACAACTACGCATGATATAGATGTCCAATCTTTGCTTGCAAGTTCTCCTCATTGAATAAGTTAAAGGGGGGGCCGAGGACTGTCATTTTAATTATAGCATGTTTGTGGGTGTACATGGAATTGAGAAATCTAGCACAGACTTTTGGGTCATGAGGGTTAGAGGTTGTTAGGGTTAAACATAGAGGACCTGCTATGTATAAAAAATTTGCCTTTGGTATGATTGCAAAAACACTGCAGTTATTTGTCTTACACTGGCTTGCTTTTTTAGTCAATTTTGCCTTATTATTCCACTGGTGTTGAACATTAAGGTCAAATGTGCTTGATAAAGTTATGAATAATGTTCATGTCATGATTTAAAACAGTGTTACATATATTTAAATTCTTTTTTTACCAGTCTCAACGAGTTTCCCGCCAGTGCCCATTATGCCCTTAAGACACTTTGGTCAAGTACTTTGCACAGCGTTTGAGGCGCAAGCATAAAGTTGCTGATCAACAAAGACGGCTAACCATAATTGCACAGACACGAAAAAAGGTAAGTTTATGGCTTGGCAGGAGAACTTTGTGCTTTCCCATTATGATACTGTCCATTGCCTTTTTGTTATCTTGTGTCACATTACCTCCATATCACTTAAAGATAATTTTATTTTTATTCTTTAGGCCTTTAAATGTTTCCTTTTATCTTCAAGCAAACTTTGATTCACGGTTCTGATTGGTCAACCCATAGCAAAAAGATGAGCGATACAAATTAACCTTTATCTTCAAGTGCGCACTAATCCTCCAATCAGATTTGCAGAATGGAGTGGTGATAAACAAAATATTTGCACGGCTAATATCACTACCTGTTTCTTGTTCTGTCAAAAGCACCAAGTTTGCTTGAAGATAAATATGTTATCAAACATTTAAGACATACTTAAAACCCAAGTTCTTCAATGTTTTCTTAGTTTCATTGCTTTATGTTGCAAACCAGTTTACTTACAAAATTGTAAATATAAATTTTTTAAACAATCTAAAATACTTTCAGACAACCAATCTCCAAACCACGTGCAGCTGGGAACAAAAAGTGTTACCAAAGGGAAACTGCGGACTGCCCAGTACCAGATTGTTACGGCAAAGCGTACAAACAAATCGACACACACTTGGACGAGTTGGATGTGAGTTCAAAACCTGATAAAATTCAAGTTATGTACCTTGCATGTCTGCTGGCACCGAGAATTTCATTATAGTCTCCCATTGTCCACACTGTCACGTGGAGAGGGCTCCGTGGTTGGAAAAGATTAAAATAATTTTTGTCTCATAAGACAAAAATTATTTTCATGACATTGTTTTACTCATTTCCCAAAAACTACAGCACCTCAGCACGTAACATTTTCAGGGAAGCTTATCATTATCTGCAAACTGTGTAAGTTTAGTGTAAATCTGTGGACATTGTTTTTTTTTTCCTACAAATGTTACATAGACCCTTTAATACAACATTTAGGGAATTTCACCTCACAAGATATGAACAATTTTGATTAAAACATTTTGCAAACAATGGGTTTTTTAACAAACCAAATTCCTCCAAACTCCAACGCTCCATCTTTTCTCTAATTTAATTGACCCCAGATGTGTCCAAAGCATGGGACAGATTTCCTGGAGTACAAGTGCCGCTACTGCTGTTCAGTTGCTTTGGTCGAACACATCTCTGCAATGCTTGCCACGATGACTTTCAAAGGATCACCAGCATTCCAAAGCCAGATCTTCCTCACTGCCCGGCTGGTAAGAGTGTACTGGGGTTGGATAGGGAAGGATAGGGGGTGGAACATGGGTGATAGTTGAAGTGTTGGTCGTTCCAACCCTTCAACTATGGATCGATAGAGAATTAAGCCTGGTTCATACTTTCTGTGAATGCAAAGCGTTTTTGACGTCTCATCTCTGTTTTTGCACCCAATGTTTCGCACAAGTTTCGCACAATTCGACTGTTGCGATTTATTTGTTGCGATTTTGTGACGTCAAAATTCATATCACATTCGCAGGAAATATAAACCAGGCTTCATATTTGAAGGGTTGGAGTGGATGGATTGATAGGGTTTGAGTTGGACTGAAGATGGTTGGGAAAATTCCATGGTTAATAAAATTATATGCACTGCATGTATCTGAAATCTGATTGCCTTGTGATATACCGACATGTCAGCTCAAAGACTTTATCTATCAAAAAAAAGTTATATGTGAGTATTTCACTTCAAATGTCCTGGATGTTTGCCCAAATCTAAGGTGCTTAGGTTTTGCACAGCGCCTCACGCATGCGAGATTTTTGACTAAAAGTCCAACTTCACAAAGTTCTCAATAAATCTCAAATTATTTCTCATATACCTTTTCCACAGAGATAAAATGTGTTCAGTATTCCGTTCTGTATCATTTGAAAACTTCATCCCTGTGCGTTGGAGAAATGTAATTGTACCAACATTTAAGACAATCTGTATTATCAAAGAATTTTGACTAAAAATTCAACTTCACAAAGTTCTCAATAAATCTCAAATTATTTCTCATATACCCTTTCCACAGAGATAAAATGTGTTCAGTATTCCGTTCTGTATCATTTGAAAACTTCATCCCTGTGCCACTGATGGGTGCACTCTGGGTGGTTTCACTGGGTGCTTCTCAAAAGTTTGTCTGTCTTCATGCCTACCGACTTCCCTTGATCTCATCAGCGAGTCAACCTTTAAGAGACAAACACTCTCTCAATTTCACTGGAAACATTTTCAGCGTTGGAGAATTTGGTCAGCCAACTCTCAACAGCAGGCAATTTTTCAGCATTTTTGTGTTGGAGATTTTGGTAAAGTGTTAGCCCACCCTCTCACCCATCAAAATGGTTCACAACAATAACATTTAGAGTACTCGTGAAACTGTGAACTGAAAAGTGAAATTAAATTGGTACAAGAAGTATTGTGTACTAGATACAGGCTTGAAATACTAGCACCGCACACTTTGGACTGTAACACTTGAAATGTAATTGTACCAACATTTAAGACAATCTGTATTATTAAAATCTTCACACATTGAACTCACTTTGAGATATCGAAGCTACTTCCTGATTGCATTATTGAAATAAACAGGATATAATTCATCCTTTAAAAAGATTATTTGATCTTTCTTAATAAAATCATTGGTTTTTAAATAAAGCTTAATCAGAAATCAGTGTAAGAATTTATTCTGAACTGTTTTAATAACACTGTGTTAGGTCATTTTCCCTCCAAACTGCAGGTGAAAGCTGAGACAGGACAGTTGCCACCTCTACACCCTACGCCTCTTCTTCCCGCCCTGCAATCTTTCCTGCACCATTCCACTTGTACTACTTGCTGCTCTCCATATAGTCCAAGAGTCACCGCGCCTCTGATGATGCATACGTGCTGCTCTCCATATAGTCCAAGAGTGTCTGCGCCTCTGATGATGCATACTTGCTGCTCTCCATATAGTCCAAGAGTCACTGCGCCTCTGATGATGCATACGTGCTGCTCTCCATATAGTCCAAGAGTCACCGCGCCTCTGATGATGCATACGTGCTGCTCTCCATATAGTCCAAGAGTCACTGCGCCTCTGATGATGATGCATACGTCGTATAGCCTTAAGGTAATCCATGCTTACTGTTAGCTTTCTCTGCTAGTAATCTTGATTATATATGCACATGTAATAACTCTTTTTCCCCATAAAAAGCAGAAGTCTTTGCAAATACTTTCAACAATGGCAACCAATGGGACAACACTTGGTTGATTTTGTCGTCCAATATTTAACTGGAACCTACTATAGAGGAAGTTTAATTGAGAACTTCACAAAAATCCAAATATATCTTGAACTTTTACTCACTAACCCAGTCAGCACTGATAACATGTCTTCAGTAGTCTGTTCTGTGTCGTTTGAAACCATAAAATCACCGAAAATTGTCTGACCCCAAATCTGAACATTGTCTCATGCCAGCATGGCAGATTTTTCAGATTTTTTACTAAAAACTCAACATCGACAAATTCTCAAAGCCGGGTTATCCCAAATACCAAAAATCAAAACTAAAGAAAACTGTTCCTCCAAGCACACCACAAAATTACAAATAAACACTGGCTTTTGAATCGATGCGTTTTATGCTAAACTTATTTATTTACAATTGAATATTTACACTTGGACCAATTAAACAAAGGAAAATAAAGTACGAATAAATTATTAAATTATGATGTCTCAAATCAGTTCAACAATAATCTTTCAAAGTCTCGACGACTACTGCGTCCATAAATTACTCTTCTGTCTTCCACCGCCCACTGCCTGCAATATAAATTCGTTTCAAGTTTACATCACCAATCCTTCTTGTCATTAGGCTCCGGGAGTCTTTCCCCTTCAGCCGGGTGTTCCGGGTTAGCGACGTGTCTCCCCACGCACCCACCTCCACGGTACCCTCTCAAGGCCGAAGTATCGTAATCTCTACTCCATACTGGGAGCCCCGAAATATTACCCACAATACTTATAAATAAAACGGGTTCGGCTGAGCTACATAATTTCACTTTACAATACAAGAAATAATTCAGATCGGCCGCCCATCAAACAAACTTGCCGGCAGATTTATACTGAACATCAATTTACACTTGGTTTGCAATAATCGACACTCTTACAAAGTTTCCCTTCTTCCAGCTTTTGTCTCAAAAACAGCCATACAACATTCTTTACACAAAGGAAATAGTACAAAACTATCATAATTAAATTAAGTTACAGTTTTGGCGAGATTACTTAAAACTGGCTCCCCTCAATTCTGTAAAATATGCAAGAAATAACTTACGAAAGGAACCCCGTTAATACTTCCATATATGGTCAATGACGTAGGGCAACGCCCCAAATTTACGTTTTAGCTACGTGTTATGTACTTAACCAAATAATACCATAAACTACAGAGCCCTCTTGTGACAGTAGTCCTTTCTGTATCATTTGAAACCATAAACTCACCCAAAGTGTTTTGTAATGCCGGCATCACTGTTTTTTCTGATTAATCTAAAAAAAATTGAGTAGTCCAAACTCACAAATTTCTCAATAAATCTGAATATTTTGGTTGCATACCCAGTCTCAACTGATAAAATGTCTTCAGTGGTCTGTTCTGTATCATTGGGAACCATAAGACCAAAGGCAATTTGTTGACCCCAAATCTGAAATTTTGACCATACCCGCATGGTCGATTTTTTTCATTTTGGACAAAAAACCCAAACTTACAAAATTCTCTAAAAATCTCAAACTTTTGCTCGTTTACCCATCCCACACAGATAAATTGTGTTCAGTAGTCCTTTCTGTATCATTTGAAATCATAAAATCACCCAAAATTTGTTGACCCGAAATCTAAAAATTTTGTGATGCCGGCATCAACGGTTTTTTTTAATTTTGGCCCAGAAACCCAAACTTACAAAATTCTCAACAAATCTCAAACTTTTGCTCGTTTATTCAATCACACAGATAAATTGTGTTCAGTTGTCCTATCTGTATCATTTGAAACCGTAAAATCACCTAAAATTTGTTGACCTGAAATGTGAAAGTTTTGTGATGCCGGCATCACAGATTTTTAAAATTTTGGCCTAAAAAACCCAAACTTGCAAAATTCTCAACAAATCTCAAACTTTTGCTCGTTTATCCAATCACACAGATAAATTGTGTTCAGTAGTCCTATCTGTATCATTTGAAACCATAAAATCACCTAAAATTTGTTGACCTGAAATGTGAAAATTTTGTGATGCCGGCATCACAGATTTTTAAAATTTTGGCCCCAAAACCCAAACTTGCAAATCTCTTAATAAATCTCAAACTTTTGTTCATTTACCCATTCCATTGCTCGTTTACCCATCCCACACAGATAAAATGTGTTCAGTAGTCCTTTCTGTATCATTTGAAACCATAAAATCACCCAAATGTTGTTGACCCGAAATCTGAAAATTTTGTGATGCCGCCATCACAGATTCTTTTTAATTTTGGACTAAAAATCCAAACTTACAAAATTCTCCATGAATCTCAAACTTTTGCTCGTTTACCCATCCCACACAGATAAAAGGTGTTCAGTAGTCCTTTCTGTATCATTAGAAACCACAAAATCACCCAAAATTTGTTGACCCGAAATCTGAAAATTTTGTGATGCCGGCATCACAGATTTTTTAAATTTTGGACCAAAAATCCAAACTTACAAAATTCTCAATAAATCTCATTCTTTTGCTCGTTTACCCATCCCACACAGATAAAAGGTGTTCAGTAGTCCTTTCTGTATCATTTGAAACCATAAAATCACCCAAAGTTTGTTGACCCGAAATCTGAAAATTTTGTGATGCCGGCATCACAGATTTTTTTAGTTTTGGCCCTGAAACGCAAACTTGCACAAATTTCAATAAATCTCAAACTTTTGCTCGTTTACCCATCCCACACAGATAAATTGTGTTCAGTAGTCCTTTCTGTATCATTTGAAACCATAAAATCACCCAAAATTTGTTGACCCGAAATCTGAAAATTTTGTGATGCCGGCATCACAATTTTTTAAAATTTTGGCCCTAAAACCCAAACTTACCAAATTCTCAACAAATCTCAAACTTTTGCTAGTTTACCCATCCCACACAGATAAAATGTGTTCAGTAGTCCTTTCTGTATCATTTGAAACCATAAAATCACCCAAAATTTGTTGACCCGAAATCTGAAAATTTTGTGATGCCGGCGTCACAGATTTTTTTAATTTTAGACCAAAAATCCAAACTTACAAAATTCTCCATGAATCTCAAACTTTTGCTTGTTTACCCATCCCACACAGATAAAAGGTGTTCAGTAGTCCTTTCTGTATCATTTGAAACCATAAAATCACCCAAAATTTGTTGACCCGAAATCTGAAAATTTTGTGATGCCGGCGTCACAGATTTTTTTAATTTTAGACCAAAAATCCAAACTTACAAAATTCTCCATGAATCTCAAACTTTTGCTTGTTTACCCATCCCACACAGATAAAAGGTGTTCAGTAGTCCTTTCTGTATCATTTGAAACCATAAAATCACCCATAATTTCTTGACCCGAAATCTGAAAATTTTGTGATGCCGGCATCACAGACTTTTTTAATTTTGGACCAAAAATCCAATCTTACAAAATTCTCAATTAATCTCATACTTTTGCTCGTTTGCCCATCCCACACAGATAAAATGTGTTCAGTAGTCCTTTCTGTATCATTTAAATCCATAAAATCACCCAAAATTTGTTGACCCGAAATCTGAAAATTTGGTGATGCCGGCATCACAGATTTTTTTAATTTTGGACCATAAATCCAAACTTACAAAATTCTCAATAAATCTCAAACTGTTGCTAATTTACCCATCCTACACAGATAAAATGTGTTCAGTAGTCCTTTCTGTATCATTTGAAACCATAAAATCACCCAAAATTTGTTGACCCGAAATCTGAAAATTTTGTGATGCCGGCATCACTTTTTTTTTTAAATTTTGGACTAAAAATCCAAACTTACAAAATTCTCCATGAATCTCAAGCTTTTGCTCGTTTACCCATCCCACACAGATAAAAGGTGTTCAGTAGTCCTTTCTGTATCATTTGTAACCATAAAATCACCCAAAATTTGTTGACCCGAAATCTGAAAATTTTGTGATGCCGGCATCACAGATTTTTTTAATTTTGGACCAAAAACCCAAACTTACAAAATTCTAAATAAATCTCAAACTTTTGCTCGTTTACCCATCCCACACAGATAAAATGTGTTCAGTAGTCCTTTCTGTATCATTTGAAACCATAAAATCACCCAAAATTTGTTGACCCGAAATCTGAAAATTTTGTGATGCCGGCATCACAGATTTTTTAAATTTTAGACCAAAAATCCAAACTTACAAAATTCTCCATGAATCTCAAGCTTTTGCTCGTTTACCCATCCCACACAGATAAAAGGTGTTCAGTAGTCCTTTCTGTATCATTTGAAACCATAAAATCACCCAAAGTTTGTTGACCCGAAATCTGAAAATTTTGTGATGCCGGCATCACAGATTATTTTAGTTTTGGCCCTGAAACGCAAACTTGCACAAATTTCAATAAATCTCAAACTTTTGCTCGTTTACCCATCCCACACAGATAAATTGTGTTCAGTAGTCCTTTCTGTATCATTTGAAACCATAAAATCACCCAAAATTTGTTGACCCGAAATATGAAAATTTTGTGATGCCGGCATCACAATTTTTTAAAATTTTGGCCCTAAAACCCAAACTTACCAAATTCTCAACAAATCTCAAACTTTTGCTAGTTTACCCATCCCACACAGATAAAATGTGTTCAGTAGTCCTTTCTGTATCATTTGAAACCATAAAATCACCGAAAATTTGTTGACCCGAAATCTGAAAATTTTGTGATGCCGGCGTCACAGATTTTTTTAATTTTAGACCAAAAATCCAAACTTACAAAATTCTCCATGAATCTCAAACTTTTGCTTGTTTACCCATCCCACACAGATAAAAGGTGTTCAGTAGTTCTTTCTGTATCATTTGAAACCATAAAATCACCCAAAATTTGTTGACCCGAAATCTGAAAATTTTGTGATGCCGGCGTCACAGATTTTTTTAATTTTAGACCAAAAATCCAAACTTACAAAATTCTCCATAAATCTCAAACTTTTGCTTGTTTACCCATCCCACACAGATAAAAGGTGTTCAGTAGTCCTTTCTGTATCATTTGAAACCATAAAATCACCCATAATTTCTTGACCCGAAATCTGAAAATTTTGTGATGCCGGCATCACAGACTTTTTTAATTTTGGACCAAAAATCCAATCTTACAAAATTCTCAATTAATCTGATACTTTTGCTCGTTTGCCCATCCCACACAGATAAAATGTGTTCAGTAGTCCTTTCTGTATCATTTAAATCCATAAAATCACCCAAAATTTGTTGACCCGAAATCTGAAAATTTGGTGATGCCGGCATCACAGATTTTTTTAATTTTGGACCATAAATCCAAACTTACAAAATTCTCAATAAATCTCAAACTGTTGCTCATTTACCCATCCCACACAGATAAAATGTGTTCAGTAGTCCTTTCTGTATCATTTGAAACCATAAAATCACCCAAAATTTGTTTACCCGAAATCTAAAAATTTTGTGATGCCGGCATCACAGATTTTTTTTAATTTTGGACTAAAAATCCAAACTTACAAAATTCTCCATGAATCTCAAGCTTTTGCTCGTTTACCCATCCCACACAGATAAAAGGTGTTCAGTAGTCCTTTCTGTATCATTTGAAACCATAAAATCACCCAAAATTTGTTGACCCGAAATCTGAAAATTTTGTGATGCCGGCATCACAGATTTTTTTAATTTTGGACCAAAAACCCAAACTTACAAAATTCTAAATAAATCTCAAACTTTTGCTCGTTTACCCATCCCACACCAATAAAATGTGTTCGGTAGTCCTTTCTGTATCATTTGAAACCATAAAATCACCCAAAAATTTTTGACCCGAAATCTGAAAATTTTGTGATGCCGGCATCACAGATTTTCTTAATTTTGGACTAAAAATCCAAACTTACAAAATTCTCCATAAATCTCAAACTGTTGCTCGTTTACCCATCCCACACAGATAAAATGTGTTCAGTAGTCCTTTCTGTATCATTTGAAACCATAAAATCACCCAAAATTTGTTGACCCGAAATCTGAAAAGTTTGTGATGCCGGCATCACAGATTTTTTAAATTTTGGACCAAAAATCCAAACTTACAAAATTCTCAATAAATCTCAAACTGTTGCTTGTTTACCCATCCCACACAGATAAAATGTGTTCAGTAGTCCTTTCTGTATCATTTGAAACCATAAATCACCCAAAATTTGTTGACCCCAAATCTGAAAATTTTGTGATGCCGGCATCACAGATTTTTTTTATTTTGGACCAAAAATCCAAACTTACAAAATTCTCCATAAATCTCAAACTGTTGCTCGTTTACCCATCCTACACAGATAAAATGTGTTCAGTAGTCCTTTCTGTATCATTTGAAACCATAAAATCACCCAAAATTTGTTGACCCGAAATCTGAAAATTTTGTGATGCCGGCATCACAGATTTTTAAAATTTTGGACCAAAAATCCAAACTTACAAAATTCTCCATGAATCTCAAACTTTTGCTCGTTTACCCATCCCACACAGATAAAATGTGTTCAGTAGTCCTTTCTGTATCATTTGAAACCATAAAATCACCCAAAATTTGTTGACCCGAAATCTGAAAATTTTGTGATGCCGGCGTCACAGATTTTTTTAATTTTAGACCAAAAATCCAAACTTACAAAATTCTCCATGAATCTCAAACTTTTGCTTGTTTTCCCATCCCACACAGATAAAAGGTGTTCAGTAGTCCTTTCTCTATCATTTGAAACCATAAAATCACCCAAAATTTGTTGACCCGAAATCTGAAAATTTTGTGATGCCGGCGTCACAGATTTTTTAAATTTTGGACCAAAAATCCAAACTTACAAAATTCTCCATGAATCTCAAACTTTTGCTTGTTTACCCATCCCACACAGATAAAAGGTGTTCAGTAGTCCTTTCTGTATCATTTGAAACCATAAAATCACCCATAATTTCTTGACCCGAAATCTGAAAATTTTGTGATGCCGGCATCACAGACTTTTTTAATTTTGGACCAAAAATCCAATCTTACAAAATTCTCAATTAATCTGATACTTTTGCTCGTTTGCCCATCCCACACAGATAAAATGTGTTCAGTAGTCCTTTTTGTATCATTTAAATCCATAAAATCACCCAAAATTTGTTGACCCGAAATCTGAAAATTTGGTGATGCCGGCATCACAGATTTTTTTAATTTTGGACCATAAATCCAAACTTACAAAATTCTCAATAAATCTCAAACTGTTGCTCATTTACCCATCCCACACAGATAAAATGTGTTCAGTAGTCCTTTCTGTATCATTTGAAACCATAAAATCACCCAAAATTTGTTTACCCGAAATCTAAAAATTTTGTGATGCCGGCATCACAGATTTTTTTTAATTTTGGACTAAAAATCCAAACTTACAAAATTCTCCATGAATCTCAAGCTTTTGCTCGTTTACCCATCCCACACAGATAAAAGGTGTTCAGTAGTCCTTTCTGTATCATTTGAAACCATAAAATCACCCAAAATTTTTTGACCCGAAATCTGAAAATTTTGTGATGCCGGCATCACAGATTTTTTTAATTTTGGACCAAAAACCCAAACTTACAAAATTCTAAATAAATCTCAAACTTTTGCTCGTTTACCTATCCCACACCAATAAAATGTGTTCGGTAGTCCTTTCTGTATCATTTGAAACCATAAAATCACCCAAAATTTTTTGACCCGAAATCTGAAAATTTTGTGATGCCGGCATCACAGATTTTCTTAATTTTGGACTAAAAATCCAAACTTACAAAATTCTCCATAAATCTCAAACTGTTGCTCGTTTACCCATCCCACACAGATAAAATGTGTTCAGTAGTCCTTTCTGTATCATTTGAAACCATAAAATCACCCAAAATTTGTTGACCCGAAATCTGAAAATTTTGTGATGCCGGCGTCACAGATTTTTTTAATTTTAGACCAAAAATCCAAACTTACAAAATTCTCCATGAATCTCAAACTTTTGCTTGTTTACCCATCCCACACAGATAAAAGGTGTTAAGTAGTCCTTTCTGTATCATTTGAAACCATAAAATCACCCAAAATTTGTTGACCCGAAATCTGAAAATTTTGTGATGCCGGCATCACAGATTTTTAAAATTTTGGACCAAAAATCCAAACTTACAAAATTCTCCATGAATCTCAAACTTTTGCTCGTTTACCCATCCCACACAGATAAAATGTGTTCAGTAGTCCTTTCTGTATCATTTGAAACCATAAAATCACCCAAAATTTGTTGACCCGAAATCTGAAAATTTTGTGATGCCGGCGTCACAGATTTTTTTAATTTTAGACCAAAAATCCAAACTTACAAAATTCTCCATGAATCTCAAACTTTTGCTTGTTTACCCATCCCACACAGATAAAAGGTGTTCAGTAGTCCTTTCTCTATCATTTGAAACCATAAAATCACCCAAAATTTGTTGACCCGAAATCTGAAAATTTTGTGATGCCGGCGTCACAGATTTTTTAAATTTTGGACCAAAAATCCAAACTTACAAAATTCTCCATGAATCTCAAACTTTTGCTTGTTTACCCATCCCACACAGATAAAAGGTGTTCAGTAGTCCTTTCTGTATCATTTGAAACCATAAAATCACCCATAATTTCTTGACCCGAAATCTGAAAATTTTGTGATGCCGGCATCACAGACTTTTTTAATTTTGGACCAAAAATCCAATCTTACAAAATTCTCAATTAATCTGATACTTTTGCTCGTTTGCCCATCCCACACAGATAAAATGTGTTCAGTAGTCCTTTTTGTATCATTTAAATCCATAAAATCACCCAAAATTTGTTGACCCGAAATCTGAAAATTTGGTGATGCCGGCATCACAGATTTTTTTAATTTTGGACCATAAATCCAAACTTACAAAATTCTCAATAAATCTCAAACTGTTGCTCATTTACCCATCCCACACAGATAAAATGTGTTCAGTAGTCCTTTCTGTATCATTTGAAACCATAAAATCACCCAAAATTTGTTTACCCGAAATCTAAAAATTTTGTGATGCCGGCATCACAGATTTTTTTTAATTTTGGACTAAAAATCCAAACTTACAAAATTCTCCATGAATCTCAAGCTTTTGCTCGTTTACCCATCCCACACAGATAAAAGGTGTTCAGTAGTCCTTTCTGTATCATTTGAAACCATAAAATCACCCAAAATTTTTTGACCCGAAATCTGAAAATTTTGTGATGCCGGCATCACAGATTTTTTTAATTTTGGACCAAAAACCCAAACTTACAAAATTCTAAATAAATCTCAAACTTTTGCTCGTTTACCTATCCCACACCAATAAAATGTGTTCGGTAGTCCTTTCTGTATCATTTGAAACCATAAAATCACCCAAAATTTTTTGACCCGAAATCTGAAAATTTTGTGATGCCGGCATCACAGATTTTCTTAATTTTGGACTAAAAATCCAAACTTACAAAATTCTCCATAAATCTCAAACTGTTGCTCGTTTACCCATCCCACACAGATAAAATGTGTTCAGTAGTCCTTTCTGTATCATTTGAAACCATAAAATCACCCAAAATTTGTTGACCCGAAATCTGAAAATTTTGTGATGCCGGCGTCACAGATTTTTTTAATTTTAGACCAAAAATCCAAACTTACAAAATTCTCCATGAATCTCAAACTTTTGCTTGTTTACCCATCCCACACAGATAAAAGGTGTTAAGTAGTCCTTTCTGTATCATTTGAAACCATAAAATCACCCAAAATTTGTTGACCCGAAATCTGAAAATTTTGTGATGCCGGCGTCACAGATTTTTTTAATTTTAGACCAAAAATCCAAACTTACAAAATTCTCCATGAATCTCAAACTTTTGCTTGTTTACCCATCCCACACAGATAAAAGGTGTTCAGTAGTCCTTTCTGTATCATTTGAAACCATAAAATCACCCATAATTTCTTGACCCGAAATCTGAAAATTTTGTGATGCCGGCATCACAGACTTTTTTAATTTTGGACCAAAAATCCAATCTTACAAAATTCTCAATTAATCTGATACTTTTGCTCGTTTGCCCATCCCACACAGATAAAATGTGTTCAGTAGTCCTTTCTGTATCATTTAAATCCATAAAATCACCCAAAATTTAGTGACCCGAAATCTGAAAATTTGGTGATGCCGGCATCACAGATTTTTTTAATTTTGGACCATAAATCCAAACTTACAAAATTCTCAATAAATCTCAAACTGTTGCTAATTTACCCATCCCACACAGATAAAATGTGTTCAGTAGTCCTTTCTGTATCATTTGAAACCATAAAATCACCCAAAATTTGTTGACCCGAAATCTGAAAATTTTGTGATGCCGGCATCACTTTTTTTTTTAAATTTTGGACTAAAAATCCAAACTTACAAAATTCTCCATGAATCTCAAGCTTTTGCTCGTTTACCCATCCCACACAGATAAAAGGTGTTCAGTAGTCCTTTCTGTATCATTTGAAACCATAAAATCACCCAAAATTTGTTGACCCGAAATCTGAAAATTTTGTGATGCCGGCATCACAGATTTTTTTAATTTTGGACCAAAAACCCAAACTTACAAAATTCTAAATAAATCTCAAACTTTTGCTCGTTTACCCATCCCACACAGATAAAATGTGTTCAGTAGTCCTTTCTGTATCATTTGAAACCATAAAATCACCCAAAATTTGTTGACCCGAAATCTGAAAATTTTGTGATGCCGGCATCACAGATTTTTTTAATTTTGGACCAAAAATCCAAACTTACAAAATTCTCCATAAATCTCAAACTGTTGCTCGTTTACCCATCCTACACAGATAAAATGTGTTCAGTAGTCCTTTCTGTATCATTTGAAACCATAAAATCACCCAAAATTTGTTGACCCGAAATCTGAAAATTTTGTGATGCCGGCGTCACAGATTTTTTTAATTTTAGACCAAAAATCCAAACTTACAAAATTCTCCATGAATCTCAAACTTTTGCTTGTTTACCCATCCCACACAGATAAAAGGTGTTCAGTAGTCCTTTCTGTATCATTTGAAACCATAAAATCACCCATAATTTCTTGACCCGAAATCTGAAAATTTTGTGATGCCGGCATCACAGACTTTTTTAATTTTGGACCAAAAATCCAATCTTACAAAATTCTCAATTAATCTGATACTTTTGCTCGTTTGCCCATCCCACACAGATAAAATGTGTTCAGTAGTCCTTTCTGTATCATTTAAATCCATAAAATCACCCAAAATTTGTTGACCCGAAATCTGAAAATTTGGTGATGCCGGCATCACAGATTTTTTTAATTTTGGACCATAAATCCAAACTTACAAAATTCTCAATAAATCTCAAACTGTTGCTCATTTACCCATCCCACACAAATAAAATGTGTTCAGTAGTCCTTTCTGTATCATTTGAAACCATAAAATCACCCAAAATTTGTTGACCCGAAATCTGAAAATTTTGTGATGCCGGCATCACAGATTTTATTTAATTTTGGACTAAAAATCCAAACTTACAAAATTCTCCATGAATCTCAAGCTTTTGCTCGTTTACCCATCCCACACAGATAAAAGGTGTTCAGTAGTCCTTTCTGTATCATTTGAAACCATAAAATCACCCAAAATTTGTTGACCCGAAATCTGAAAATTTTGTGATGCCGGCATCACAGATTTTTTTAATTTTGGACCAAAAACCCAAACTTACAAAATTCTAAATAAATCTCAAACTTTTGCTCGTTTACCCATCCCACACTGATAAAATGTGTTCAGTAGTCCTTTCTGTATCATTTGAAACCATAAAATCACCCAAAATTTTTTGACCCGAAATCTGAAAATTTTGTGATGCCGGCATCACAGATTTTCTTAATTTTGGACTAAAAATCCAAACTTACAAAATTCTCCATAAATCTCAAACTGTTGCTCGTTTACCCATCCCACACAGATAAAATGTGTTCAGTAGTCCTTTCTGTATCATTTGAAACCATAAAATCACCCAAAATTTGTTGACCCGAAATCTGAAAAGTTTGTGATGCCGGCATCACAGATTTTTTTTATTTTGGACCAAAAATCCAAACTTACAAAATTCTCCATAAATCTTAAACTGTTGCTCGTTTACCCATCCTACACAGATAAAATGTGTTCAGTAGTCCTTTCTGTATCATTTGAAACCATAAAATCACCCAAAATTTGTTGACCCGAAATCTGAAAATTTTGTGATGCCGGCATCACAGATTTTTAAAATTTTGGACCAAAAATCCAAACTTACAAAATTCTCCATGAATCTCAAACTTTTGCTCGTTTACCCATCCCACACAGATAAAATGTGTTCAGTAGTCCTTTCTGTATCATTTGAAACCATAAAATCACCCAAAATTTGTTGACCCGAAATCTGAAAATTTTGTGATGCCGGCATCACAGATTTTTTAAATTTTGGACCAAAAATCCAAACTTACAAAATTCTCCATAAATCTCATACTTTTGCTTGTTTACCCATCCCACACAGATAAAATGTGTTCAGTAGTCTTTTCTGTATCATTTGAAACCATAAAATCACCCAAAATTTGTTGACCAGAAATCTGAAAATTTTGTGATGCCGGCATCACAGATTTTTTTAATTTTGGACCAAAAATCCAAACTTACAAATTTCTCAATAAATCTCAAACTGTTGCTCGTTTACCCATCCCACACAGACAAATTGTGTTCAGTAGTCCTTTCTGTATCATTTGAAACCATAAAATCACCCAAAATTTGTTGACCCGAAATCTGAAAATTTTGTGATGCCGGCATCACAGATTTTTTTAATTTTGGACCAAAAATCCAAACTTACAAAATTCTCAATAAATCTCAAACTGTTGCTCGTTTACCCATCCCACACAGATAAAATGTGTTCAGTAGTCCTTTCTGTATCATTTGAAACCATAAAATCACCCAAAATTTGTTGACCCGAAATCTGAAAATTTTGTGATGCCGGCATCACAGAATTTTTTAATTTTGGACCAAAAATCCAAACTTACAAAATTCTCAATAAATCTCAAACTGTTGCTCGTTTACCCATCCCACACAGATAAAATGTGTTCAGTAGTCCTTTCTGTATCATTTGAAACCATAAAATCACCCAAAATTTGTTGACCCGAAATCTGCAAATTTTGTGATGCCGTCATCACAGATTTTTAAAATTTTGGACCAAAAATCCAAACTTACAAAATTCTCAATAAATCTCAAACTTTTGCTTGTTTACCCATCCCACACAGATAAAATGTGTTCAGTAGTCCTTTCTGTATCATTTGAAACCATAAAATCACCCAAAATTTGTTGACCCGAAATCTGAAAATTTTGTGATGCCGGCATCACAGATTTTGTTAATTTTGGACCAAAAATCCAAACTTACAAAATTCTCAATAAATCTCAAACTGTTGCTTGTTTACCCATCCCACACAGATAAAATGTGTTCAGTAGTCCTTTCTGTATCATTTGAAACCATAAATCACCCAAAATTTGTTGACCCCAAATCTGAAAATGTTGTGATGCCGGCATCACAGATTTTTTTTATTTTGGACCAAAAATCCAAACTTACAAAATTCTCCATAAATCTCAAACTGTTGCTCGTTTACCCATCCTACACAGATAAAATGTGTTCAGTAGTCCTTTCTGTATCATTTGAAACCATAAAATCACCCAAAATTTGTTGACCCGAAATCTGAAAATTTTGTGATGCCGGCATCACAGATTTTTAAAATTTTGGACCAAAAATCCAAACTTACAAAATTCTCCATGAATCTCAAACTTTTGCTCGTTTACCCATCCCACACAGATAAAATGTGTTCAGTAGTCCTTTCTGTATCATTTGAAACCATAAAATCACCCAAAATTTGTTGACCCGAAATCTGAAAATTTTGTGATGCCGGCATCACAGATTTTTTTAATTTTGGACCAAAAATCCAAACTTACAAAATTCTCCATGAATCTCAAACTTTTGCTCGTTTACCCATCCCACACAGATAAAATGTGTTCAGTAGTCCTTTCTGTATCATTTGAAACCATAAAATCACCCAAAATTTGTTGACCCGAAATCTGAAAATTTTGTGATGCCGGCATCACAGATTTTTTTAATTTTGGACCAAAAATCCAAACTTACAAATTTCTCCATAAATCTCAAACTGTTGCTCGTTTACCCATCCGACACAGATAAAATGTGTTCAGTAGTCCTTTCTGTATCATTTGAAACCATAAAATCACCCAAAATTTGTTGACCCGAAATCTGAACATTTTGTGATGCCGGCGTCACAGATTTTTTTAATTTTAGACCAAAAATCCAAACTTACAAAATTCTCCATGAATCTCAAACTTTTGCTTGTTTACCCATCCCACACAGATAAAATGTGTTCAGTAGTCCTTTCTGTATCATTTGAAACCATAAAATCACCCATAATTTCTTGACCCGAAATCTGAAAATTTTGTGATGCCGGCATCACAGACTTTTTTAATTTTGGACCAAAAATCCAATCTTACAAAATTCTCAATTAATCTGATACTTTTGCTCGTTTGCCCATCCCACACAGATAAAATGTGTTCAGTAGTCCTTTCTGTATCATTTAAATCCATAAAATCACCCAAAATTTGTTGACCCGAAATCTGAAAATTTGGTGATGCCGGCATCACAGATTTTTTTAATTTTGGACCATAAATCCAAACTTACAAAATTCTCAATAAATCTCAAACTGTTGCTCATTTACCCATCCCACACAGATAAAATGTGTTCAGTAGTCCTTTCTGTATCATTTGAAACCATAAAATCACCCAAAATTTGTTGACCCGAAATCTGAAAATTTTGTGATGCCGGCATCACAGATTTTATTTAATTTTGGACTAAAAATCCAAACTTACAAAATTCTCCATGAATCTCAAGCTTTTGCTCGTTTACCCATCCCACACAGATAAAAGGTGTTCAGTAGTCCTTTCTGTATCATTTGAAACCATAAAATCACCCAAAATTTGTTGACCCGAAATCTGAAAATTTTGTGATGCCGGCATCACAGATTTTTTTAATTTTGGACCAAAAACCCAAACTTACAAAATTCTAAATAAATCTCAAACTTTTGCTCGTTTACCCATCCCACACCGATAAAATGTGTTCAGTAGTCCTTTCTGTATCATTTGAAACCATAAAATCACCCAAAATTTTTTGACCCGAAATCTGAAAATTTTGTGATGCCGGCATCACAGATTTTCTTAATTTTGGACTAAAAATCCAAACTTACAAAATTCTCCATAAATCTCAAACTGTTGCTCGTTTACCCATCCCACACAGATAAAATGTGTTCAGTAGTCCTTTCTGTATCATTTGAAACCATAAAATCACCCAAAATTTGTTGACCCGAAATCTGAAAAGTTTGTGATGCCGGCATCACAGATTTTTTTTATTTTGGACCAAAAATCGAAACTTACAAAATTCTCCATAAATCTTAAACTGTTGCTCGTTTACCCATCCTACACAGATAAAATGTGTTCAGTAGTCCTTTCTGTATCATTTGAAACCATAAAATCACCCAAAATTTGTTGACCCGAAATCTGAAAATTTTGTGATGCCGGCATCACAGATTTTTAAAATTTTGGACCAAAAATCCAAACTTACAAAATTCTCCATGAATCTCAAACTTTTGCTCGTTTACCCATCCCACACAGATAAAATGTGTTCAGTAGTCCTTTCTGTATCATTTGAAACCATAAAATCACCCAAAATTTGTTGACCCGAAATCTGAAAATTTTGTGATGCCGGCATCACAGATTTTTTAAATTTTGGACCAAAAATCCAAACTTACAAAATTCTCCATAAATCTCATACTTTTGCTTGTTTACCCATCCCACACAGATAAAATGTGTTCAGTAGTCTTTTCTGTATCATTTGAAACCATAACATCACCCAAAATTTGTTGACCAGAAATCTGAAATTTTTGTGATGCCGGCATCACAGATTTTTTTAATTTTGGACCAAAAATCCAAACTTACAAAATTCTCCATGAATCTCAAACTTTTGCTCGTTTACCCATCCCACACAGATAAAATGTGTTCAGTAGTCCTTTCTGTATCATTTGAAACCATAAAATCACCCAAAATTTGTTGACCCGAAATCTGAAAATTTTGTGATGCCGGCATCACAGATTTTTTTAATTTTGGACCAAAAATCCAAACTTACAAATTTCTCAATAAATCTCAAACTGTTGCTCGTTTACCCATCCCACACAGACAAATTGTGTTCAGTAGTCCTTTCTGTATCATTTGAAACCATAAAATCACCCAAAATTTGTTGACCCGAAATCTGAAAATTTTGTGATGCCGGCATCACAGATTTTTTTAATTTTGGACCAAAAATCCAAACTTACAAAATTCTCAATAAATCTCAAACTGTTGCTCGTTTACCCATCCCACACAGATAAAATGTGTTCAGTAGTCCTTTCTGTATCATTTGAAACCATAAAATCACCCAAAATTTGTTGACCCGAAATCTGAAAATTTTGTGATGCCGGCATCACAGAATTTTTTAATTTTGGACCAAAAATCCAAACTTACAAAATTCTCAATAAATCTCAAACTGTTGCTCGTTTACCCATCCCACACAGATAAAATGTGTTCAGTAGTCCTTTCTGTATCATTTGAAACCATAAAATCACCCAAAATTTGTTGACCCGAAATCTGAAAATTTTGTGATGCCGGCATCACAGATTTTGTTAATTTTGGACCAAAAATCCAAACTTACAAAATTCTCAATAAATCTCAAACTGTTGCTTGTTTACCCATCCCACACAGATAAAATGTGTTCAGTAGTCCTTTCTGTATCATTTGAAACCATAAATCACCCAAAATTTGTTGACCCCAAATCTGAAAATGTTGTGATGCCGGCATCACAGATTTTTTTTATTTTGGACCAAAAATCCAAACTTACAAAATTCTCCATAAATCTCAAACTGTTGCTCGTTTACCCATCCTACACAGATAAAATGTGTTCAGTAGTCCTTTCTGTATCATTTGAAACCATAAAATCACCCAAAATTTGTTGACCCGAAATCTGAAAATTTTGTGATGCCGGCATCACAGATTTTTAAAATTTTGGACCAAAAATCCAAACTTACAAAATTCTCCATGAATCTCAAACTTTTGCTCGTTTACCCATCCCACACAGATAAAATGTGTTCAGTAGTCCTTTCTGTATCATTTGAAACCATAAAATCACCCAAAATTTGTTGACCCGAAATCTGAAAATTTTGTGATGCCGGCATCACAGATTTTTTTAATTTTGGACCAAAAATCCAAACTTACAAAATTCTCCATGAATCTCAAACTTTTGCTCGTTTACCCATCCCACACAGATAAAATGTGTTCAGTAGTCCTTTCTGTATCATTTGAAACCATAAAATCACCCAAAATTTGTTGACCCGAAATCTGAAAATTTTGTGATGCCGGCATCACAGATTTTTTTAATTTTGGACCAAAAATCCAAACTTACAAATTTCTCCATAAATCTCAAACTGTTGCTCGTTTACCCATCCCACACAGATAAAATGTGTTCAGTAGTCCTTTCTGTATCATTTGAAACCATAAAATCACCCAAAATTTGTTGACCCGAAATCTGAACATTTTGTGATGCCGGCGTCACAGATTTTTTTAATTTTAGACCAAAAATCCAAACTTACAAAATTCTCCATGAATCTCAAACTTTTGCTTGTTTACCCATCCCACACAGATAAAATGTGTTCAGTAGTCCTTTCTGTATCATTTGAAACCATAAAATCACCCATAATTTCTTGACCCGAAATCTGAAAATTTTGTGATGCCGGCATCACAGACTTTTTTAATTTTGGACCAAAAATCCAATCTTACAAAATTCTCAATTAATCTGATACTTTTGCTCGTTTGCCCATCCCACACAGATAAAATGTGTTCAGTAGTCCTTTCTGTATCATTTAAATCCATAAAATCACCCAAAATTTGTTGACCCGAAATCTGAAAATTTGGTGATGCCGGCATCACAGATTTTTTTAATTTTGGACCATAAATCCAAACTTACAAAATTCTCAATAAATCTCAAACTGTTGCTCATTTACCCATCCCACACAGATAAAATGTGTTCAGTAGTCCTTTCTGTATCATTTGAAACCATAAAATCACCCAAAATTTGTTGACCCGAAATCTGAAAATTTTGTGATGCCGGCATCACAGATTTTATTTAATTTTGGACTAAAAATCCAAACTTACAAAATTCTCCATGAATCTCAAGCTTTTGCTCGTTTACCCATCCCACACAGATAAAAGGTGTTCAGTAGTCCTTTCTGTATCATTTGAAACCATAAAATCACCCAAAATTTGTTGACCCGAAATCTGAAAATTTTGTGATGCCGGCATCACAGATTTTTTTAATTTTGGACCAAAAACCCAAACTTACAAAATTCTAAATAAATCTCAAACTTTTGCTCGTTTACCCATCCCACACCGATAAAATGTGTTCAGTAGTCCTTTCTGTATCATTTGAAACCATAAAATCACCCAAAATTTTTTGACCCGAAATCTGAAAATTTTGTGATGCCGGCATCACAGATTTTCTTAATTTTGGACTAAAAATCCAAACTTACAAAATTCTCCATAAATCTCAAACTGTTGCTCGTTTACCCATCCCACACAGATAAAATGTGTTCAGTAGTCCTTTCTGTATCATTTGAAACCATAAAATCACCCAAAATTTGTTGACCCGAAATCTGAAAAGTTTGTGATGCCGGCATCACAGATTTTTTTAATTTTGGACCAAAAATCCAAACTTACAAAATTCTCCATAAATCTCAAACTGTAGCTCGTTTACCCATCCCACACAGATAAAATGTGTTCAGTAGTCCTTTCTGTATCATTTGAAACCATAAAATCACCCAAAATTTGTTGACCCGAAATCTGCAAAGTTTGTGATGCCGGCATCACAGATTTTTAAAATTTTGGACCAAAAATCCAAACTTACAAAATTCTCAATAAATCTCAAACTTTTGCTTGTTTACCCATCCCACACAGATAAAATGTGTTCAGTAGTCCTTTCTGTATCATTTGAAACCATAAAATCACCCAAAATTTGTTGACCCGAAATCTGAAAATTTTGTGATGCCGGCATCACAGATTTTTTTAATTTTGGACCCAAAATCCAAACTTACAAAATTCTCAATAAATCTCAAACTGTAGCTCGTTTACCCATCCCACACAGATAAAATGTGTTCAGTAGTCCTTTCTGTATCATTTGAAACCATAAATCACCCAAAATTTGTTGATCCGAAATCTGAAAATTTTGTGATGCCGGCATCACAGATTTTTTTTATTTTGGACCAAAAATCCAAACTTACAAAATTCTCCATAAATCTCAAACTGTTGCTCGTTTACCCATCCTACACAGATAAAATGTGTTCAGTAGTCCTTTCTGTATCATTTGAAACCATAAAATCACCCAAAATTTGTTGACCCGAAATCTGAAAATTTTGTGATGCCGGCATCACAGATTTTTAAAATTTTGGACCAAAAATCCAAACTTACAAAATTCTCCATGAATCTCAAACTTTTGCTCGTTTACCCATCCCACACAGATAAAATGTGTTCAGTAGTCCTTTCTGTATCATTTGAAACCATAAAATCACCCAAAATTTGTTGACCCGAAATCTGAAAATTTTGTGATGCCGGCATCACAGATTTTTTTAATTTTGGACCAAAAATCCAAACTTACAAAATTCTCCATGAATCTCAAACTTTTGCTCGTTTACCCATCCCACACAGATAAAATGTGTTCAGTAGTCCTTTCTGTATCATTTGAAACCATAAATCACCCAAAATTTGTTGACCCCAAATCTGAAAATGTTGTGATGCCGGCATCACAGATTTTTTTAATTTTGGACCAAAAATCCAAACTTACAAATTTCTCCATAAATCTCATACTTTTGCTCGTTTACCCATCCCACACAGATAAAATGTGTTCAGTAGTCCTTTCTGTATCATTTGAAACCATAAAATCACCCAAAATTTGTTGACCAGAAATCTGAAAATTTTGTGATGCCGGCATCACAGATTTTTTTAATTTTGGACCAAAAATCCAAACTTACAAAATTCTCCATGAATCTCAAACTTTTGCTCGTTTACCCATCCCACACAGATAAAATGTGTTCAGTAGTCCTTTCTGTATCATTTGAAACCATAAAATCACCCAAAATTTGTTGACCCGAAATCTGAAAATTTTGTGATGCCGGCATCACAGATTTTTTTAGTTTTGGACCAAAAATCCAAACTTACAAATTTCTCAATAAATCTCAAACTGTTGCTCGTTTACCCATCCCACACAGACAAATTGTGTTCAGTAGTCCTTTCTGTATCATTTGAAACCATAAAATCACCCAAAATTTGTTGACCCGAAATCTGAAAATTTTGTGATGCCGGCATCACAGAATTTTTCAATTTTGGACCAAAAATCCAAACTTACAAAATTCTCAATAAATCTCAAACTGTTGCTCGTTTACCCATCCCACACAGATAAAATGTGTTCAGTAGTCCTTTCTGTATCATTTAAATCCATAAAATCACCCAAAATTTGTTGACCCGAAATCTGAAAATTTGGTGATGCCGGCATCACAGATTTTTTTAATTTTGGACCATAAATCCAAACTTACAAAATTCTCAATAAATCTCAAACTGTTGCTCATTTACCCATCCCACACAGATAAAATGTGTTCAGTAGTCCTTTCTGTATCATTTGAAACCATAAAATCACCCAAAATTTGTTGACCCGAAATCTGAAAATTTTGTGATGCCGGCATCACAGATTTTATTTAATTTTGGACTAAAAATCCAAACTTACAAAATTCTCCATGAATCTCAAGCTTTTGCTTGTTTACCCATCCCACACAGATAAAAGGTGTTCAGTAGTCCTTTCTGTATCATTTGAAACCATAAAATCACCCAAAATTTGTTGACCCGAAATCTGAAAATTTTGTGATGCCGGCATCACAGATTTTTTTAATTTTGGACCAAAAACCCAAACTTACAAAATTCTAAATAAATCTCAAACTTTTGCTCGTTTACCCATCCCACACAGATAAAATGTGTTCAGTAGTCCTTTCTGTATCATTTGAAACCATAAAATCACCCAAAATTTTTTGACCCGAAATCTGAAAATTTTGTGATGCCGGCATCACAGATTTTCTTAATTTTGGACTAAAAATCCAAACTTACAAAATTCTCCATAAATCTGATACTTTTGCTCGTTTGCCCATCCCACACAGATAAAATGTGTTCAGTAGTCCTTTCTGTATCATTTAAATCCATAAAATCACCCAAAATTTGTTGACCCGAAATCTGAAAATTTGGTGATGCCGGCATCACAGATTTTTTTAATTTTGGACCATAAATCCAAACTTACAAAATTCTCAATAAATCTCAAACTGTTGCTCATTTACCCATCCCACACAGATAAAATGTGTTCAGTAGTCCTTTCTGTATCATTTGAAACCATAAAATCACCCAAAATTTGTTGACCCGAAATCTGAAAATTTTGTGATGCCGGCATCACAGATTTTATTTAATTTTGGACTAAAAATCCAAACTTACAAAATTCTCCATGAATCTCAAGCTTTTGCTCGTTTACCCATCCCACACAGATAAAAGGTGTTCAGTAGTCCTTTCTGTATCATTTGAAACCATAAAATCACCCAAAATTTGTTGACCCGAAATCTGAAAATTTTGTGATGCCGGCATCACAGATTTTTTTAATTTTGGACCAAAAACCCAAACTTACAAAATTCTAAATAAATCTCAAACTTTTGCTCGTTTACCCATCCCACACCGATAAAATGTGTTCAGTAGTCCTTTCTGTATCATTTGAAACCATAAAATCACCCAAAATTTTTTGACCCGAAATCTGAAAATTTTGTGATGCCGGCATCACAGATTTTCTTAATTTTGGACTAAAAATCCAAACTTACAAAATTCTCCATAAATCTCAAACTGTTGCTCGTTTACCCATCCCACACAGATAAAATGTGTTCAGTAGTCCTTTCTGTATCATTTGAAACCATAAAATCACCCAAAATTTGTTGACCCGAAATCTGAAAAGTTTGTGATGCCGGCATCACAGATTTTTTTTATTTTGGACCAAAAATCGAAACTTACAAAATTCTCCATAAATCTTAAACTGTTGCTCGTTTACCCATCCTACACAGATAAAATGTGTTCAGTAGTCCTTTCTGTATCATTTGAAACCATAAAATCACCCAAAATTTGTTGACCCGAAATCTGAAAATTTTGTGATGCCGGCATCACAGATTTTTAAAATTTTGGACCAAAAATCCAAACTTACAAAATTCTCCATGAATCTCAAACTTTTGCTCGTTTACCCATCCCACACAGATAAAATGTGTTCAGTAGTCCTTTCTGTATCATTTGAAACCATAAAATCACCCAAAATTTGTTGACCCGAAATCTGAAAATTTTGTGATGCCGGCATCACAGATTTTTTAAATTTTGGACCAAAAATCCAAACTTACAAAATTCTCCATAAATCTCATACTTTTGCTTGTTTACCCATCCCACACAGATAAAATGTGTTCAGTAGTCTTTTCTGTATCATTTGAAACCATAACATCACCCAAAATTTGTTGACCAGAAATCTGAAATTTTTGTGATGCCGGCATCACAGATTTTTTTAATTTTGGACCAAAAATCCAAACTTACAAAATTCTCCATGAATCTCAAACTTTTGCTCGTTTACCCATCCCACACAGATAAAATGTGTTCAGTAGTCCTTTCTGTATCATTTGAAACCATAAAATCACCCAAAATTTGTTGACCCGAAATCTGAAAATTTTGTGATGCCGGCATCACAGATTTTTTTAATTTTGGACCAAAAATCCAAACTTACAAATTTCTCAATAAATCTCAAACTGTTGCTCGTTTACCCATCCCACACAGACAAATTGTGTTCAGTAGTCCTTTCTGTATCATTTGAAACCATAAAATCACCCAAAATTTGTTGACCCGAAATCTGAAAATTTTGTGATGCCGGCATCACAGATTTTTTTAATTTTGGACCAAAAATCCAAACTTACAAAATTCTCAATAAATCTCAAACTGTTGCTCGTTTACCCATCCCACACAGATAAAATGTGTTCAGTAGTCCTTTCTGTATCATTTGAAACCATAAAATCACCCAAAATTTGTTGACCCGAAATCTGAAAATTTTGTGATGCCGGCATCACAGAATTTTTTAATTTTGGACCAAAAATCCAAACTTACAAAATTCTCAATAAATCTCAAACTGTTGCTCGTTTACCCATCCCACACAGATAAAATGTGTTCAGTAGTCCTTTCTGTATCATTTGAAACCATAAAATCACCCAAAATTTGTTGACCCGAAATCTGAAAATTTTGTGATGCCGGCATCACAGATTTTGTTAATTTTGGACCAAAAATCCAAACTTACAAAATTCTCAATAAATCTCAAACTGTTGCTTGTTTACCCATCCCACACAGATAAAATGTGTTCAGTAGTCCTTTCTGTATCATTTGAAACCATAAATCACCCAAAATTTGTTGACCCCAAATCTGAAAATGTTGTGATGCCGGCATCACAGATTTTTTTTATTTTGGACCAAAAATCCAAACTTACAAAATTCTCCATAAATCTCAAACTGTTGCTCGTTTACCCATCCTACACAGATAAAATGTGTTCAGTAGTCCTTTCTGTATCATTTGAAACCATAAAATCACCCAAAATTTGTTGACCCGAAATCTGAAAATTTTGTGATGCCGGCATCACAGATTTTTAAAATTTTGGACCAAAAATCCAAACTTACAAAATTCTCCATGAATCTCAAACTTTTGCTCGTTTACCCATCCCACACAGATAAAATGTGTTCAGTAGTCCTTTCTGTATCATTTGAAACCATAAAATCACCCAAAATTTGTTGACCCGAAATCTGAAAATTTTGTGATGCCGGCATCACAGATTTTTTTAATTTTGGACCAAAAATCCAAACTTACAAAATTCTCCATGAATCTCAAACTTTTGCTCGTTTACCCATCCCACACAGATAAAATGTGTTCAGTAGTCCTTTCTGTATCATTTGAAACCATAAAATCACCCAAAATTTGTTGACCCGAAATCTGAAAATTTTGTGATGCCGGCATCACAGATTTTTTTAATTTTGGACCAAAAATCCAAACTTACAAATTTCTCCATAAATCTCAAACTGTTGCTCGTTTACCCATCCCACACAGATAAAATGTGTTCAGTAGTCCTTTCTGTATCATTTGAAACCATAAAATCACCCAAAATTTGTTGACCCGAAATCTGAACATTTTGTGATGCCGGCGTCACAGATTTTTTTAATTTTAGACCAAAAATCCAAACTTACAAAATTCTCCATGAATCTCAAACTTTTGCTTGTTTACCCATCCCACACAGATAAAATGTGTTCAGTAGTCCTTTCTGTATCATTTGAAACCATAAAATCACCCATAATTTCTTGACCCGAAATCTGAAAATTTTGTGATGCCGGCATCACAGACTTTTTTAATTTTGGACCAAAAATCCAATCTTACAAAATTCTCAATTAATCTGATACTTTTGCTCGTTTGCCCATCCCACACAGATAAAATGTGTTCAGTAGTCCTTTCTGTATCATTTAAATCCATAAAATCACCCAAAATTTGTTGACCCGAAATCTGAAAATTTGGTGATGCCGGCATCACAGATTTTTTTAATTTTGGACCATAAATCCAAACTTACAAAATTCTCAATAAATCTCAAACTGTTGCTCATTTACCCATCCCACACAGATAAAATGTGTTCAGTAGTCCTTTCTGTATCATTTGAAACCATAAAATCACCCAAAATTTGTTGACCCGAAATCTGAAAATTTTGTGATGCCGGCATCACAGATTTTATTTAATTTTGGACTAAAAATCCAAACTTACAAAATTCTCCATGAATCTCAAGCTTTTGCTCGTTTACCCATCCCACACAGATAAAAGGTGTTCAGTAGTCCTTTCTGTATCATTTGAAACCATAAAATCACCCAAAATTTGTTGACCCGAAATCTGAAAATTTTGTGATGCCGGCATCACAGATTTTTTTAATTTTGGACCAAAAACCCAAACTTACAAAATTCTAAATAAATCTCAAACTTTTGCTCGTTTACCCATCCCACACCGATAAAATGTGTTCAGTAGTCCTTTCTGTATCATTTGAAACCATAAAATCACCCAAAATTTTTTGACCCGAAATCTGAAAATTTTGTGATGCCGGCATCACAGATTTTCTTAATTTTGGACTAAAAATCCAAACTTACAAAATTCTCCATAAATCTCAAACTGTTGCTCGTTTACCCATCCCACACAGATAAAATGTGTTCAGTAGTCCTTTCTGTATCATTTGAAACCATAAAATCACCCAAAATTTGTTGACCCGAAATCTGAAAAGTTTGTGATGCCGGCATCACAGATTTTTTTAATTTTGGACCAAAAATCCAAACTTACAAAATTCTCCATAAATCTCAAACTGTAGCTCGTTTACCCATCCCACACAGATAAAATGTGTTCAGTAGTCCTTTCTGTATCATTTGAAACCATAAAATCACCCAAAATTTGTTGACCCGAAATCTGCAAAGTTTGTGATGCCGGCATCACAGATTTTTAAAATTTTGGACCAAAAATCCAAACTTACAAAATTCTCAATAAATCTCAAACTTTTGCTTGTTTACCCATCCCACACAGATAAAATGTGTTCAGTAGTCCTTTCTGTATCATTTGAAACCATAAAATCACCCAAAATTTGTTGACCCGAAATCTGAAAATTTTGTGATGCCGGCATCACAGATTTTTTTAATTTTGGACCCAAAATCCAAACTTACAAAATTCTCAATAAATCTCAAACTGTAGCTCGTTTACCCATCCCACACAGATAAAATGTGTTCAGTAGTCCTTTCTGTATCATTTGAAACCATAAATCACCCAAAATTTGTTGATCCGAAATCTGAAAATTTTGTGATGCCGGCATCACAGATTTTTTTTATTTTGGACCAAAAATCCAAACTTACAAAATTCTCCATAAATCTCAAACTGTTGCTCGTTTACCCATCCTACACAGATAAAATGTGTTCAGTAGTCCTTTCTGTATCATTTGAAACCATAAAATCACCCAAAATTTGTTGACCCGAAATCTGAAAATTTTGTGATGCCGGCATCACAGATTTTTAAAATTTTGGACCAAAAATCCAAACTTACAAAATTCTCCATGAATCTCAAACTTTTGCTCGTTTACCCATCCCACACAGATAAAATGTGTTCAGTAGTCCTTTCTGTATCATTTGAAACCATAAAATCACCCAAAATTTGTTGACCCGAAATCTGAAAATTTTGTGATGCCGGCATCACAGATTTTTTTAATTTTGGACCAAAAATCCAAACTTACAAAATTCTCCATGAATCTCAAACTTTTGCTCGTTTACCCATCCCACACAGATAAAATGTGTTCAGTAGTCCTTTCTGTATCATTTGAAACCATAAATCACCCAAAATTTGTTGACCCCAAATCTGAAAATGTTGTGATGCCGGCATCACAGATTTTTTTAATTTTGGACCAAAAATCCAAACTTACAAATTTCTCCATAAATCTCATACTTTTGCTCGTTTACCCATCCCACACAGATAAAATGTGTTCAGTAGTCCTTTCTGTATCATTTGAAACCATAAAATCACCCAAAATTTGTTGACCAGAAATCTGAAAATTTTGTGATGCCGGCATCACAGATTTTTTTAATTTTGGACCAAAAATCCAAACTTACAAAATTCTCCATGAATCTCAAACTTTTGCTCGTTTACCCATCCCACACAGATAAAATGTGTTCAGTAGTCCTTTCTGTATCATTTGAAACCATAAAATCACCCAAAATTTGTTGACCCGAAATCTGAAAATTTTGTGATGCCGGCATCACAGATTTTTTTAGTTTTGGACCAAAAATCCAAACTTACAAATTTCTCAATAAATCTCAAACTGTTGCTCGTTTACCCATCCCACACAGACAAATTGTGTTCAGTAGTCCTTTCTGTATCATTTGAAACCATAAAATCACCCAAAATTTGTTGACCCGAAATCTGAAAATTTTGTGATGCCGGCATCACAGAATTTTTCAATTTTGGACCAAAAATCCAAACTTACAAAATTCTCAATAAATCTCAAACTGTTGCTCGTTTACCCATCCCACACAGATAAAATGTGTTCAGTAGTCCTTTCTGTATCATTTAAATCCATAAAATCACCCAAAATTTGTTGACCCGAAATCTGAAAATTTGGTGATGCCGGCATCACAGATTTTTTTAATTTTGGACCATAAATCCAAACTTACAAAATTCTCAATAAATCTCAAACTGTTGCTCATTTACCCATCCCACACAGATAAAATGTGTTCAGTAGTCCTTTCTGTATCATTTGAAACCATAAAATCACCCAAAATTTGTTGACCCGAAATCTGAAAATTTTGTGATGCCGGCATCACAGATTTTATTTAATTTTGGACTAAAAATCCAAACTTACAAAATTCTCCATGAATCTCAAGCTTTTGCTTGTTTACCCATCCCACACAGATAAAAGGTGTTCAGTAGTCCTTTCTGTATCATTTGAAACCATAAAATCACCCAAAATTTGTTGACCCGAAATCTGAAAATTTTGTGATGCCGGCATCACAGATTTTTTTAATTTTGGACCAAAAACCCAAACTTACAAAATTCTAAATAAATCTCAAACTTTTGCTCGTTTACCCATCCCACACAGATAAAATGTGTTCAGTAGTCCTTTCTGTATCATTTGAAACCATAAAATCACCCAAAATTTTTTGACCCGAAATCTGAAAATTTTGTGATGCCGGCATCACAGATTTTCTTAATTTTGGACTAAAAATCCAAACTTACAAAATTCTCCATAAATCTCAAACTGTTGCTCGTTTACCCATCCCACACAGATAAAATGTGTTCAGTAGTCCTTTCTGTATCATTTGAAACCATAAAATCACCCAAAATTTGTTGACCCGAAATCTGAAAAGTTTGTGATGCCGGCATCACAGATTTTTTTAATTTTGGACCAAAAATCCAAACTTACAAAATTCTCCATAAATCTCAAATTGTAGCTCGTTTACCCATCCCACACAGATAAAATGTGTTCAGTAGTCCTTTCTGTATCATTTGAAACCATAAAATCACCCAAAATTTGTTGACCCGAAATCTGCAAAGTTTGTGATGCCGGCATCACAGATTTTTAAAATTTTGGACCAAAAATCCAAACTTACAAAATTCTCAATAAATCTCAAACTTTTGCTTGTTTACCCATCCCACACAGATAAAATGTGTTCAGTAGTCCTTTCTGTATCATTTGAAACCATAAAATCACCCAAAATTTGTTGACCCGAAATCTGAAAATTTTGTGATGCCGGCATCACAGATTTTTTTAATTTTGGACCCAAAATCCAAACTTACAAAATTCTCAATAAATCTCAAACTGTAGCTCGTTTACCCATCCCACACAGATAAAATGTGTTCAGTAGTCCTTTCTGTATCATTTGAAACCATAAATCACCCAAAATTTGTTGATCCGAAATCTGAAAATTTTGTGATGCCGGCATCACAGATTTTTTTTATTTTGGACCAAAAATCCAAACTTACAAAATTCTCCATAAATCTCAAACTGTTGCTCGTTTACCCATCCTACACAGATAAAATGTGTTCAGTAGTCCTTTCTGTATCATTTGAAACCATAAAATCACCCAAAATTTGTTGACCCGAAATCTGAAAATTTTGTGATGCCGGCATCACAGATTTTTAAAATTTTGGACCAAAAATCCAAACTTACAAAATTCTCCATGAATCTCAAACTTTTGCTCGTTTACCCATCCCACACAGATAAAATGTGTTCAGTAGTCCTTTCTGTATCATTTGAAACCATAAAATCACCCAAAATTTGTTGACCCGAAATCTGAAAATTTTGTGATGCCGGCATCACAGATTTTTTTAATTTTGGACCAAAAATCCAAACTTACAAAATTCTCCATAAATCTCATACTTTTGCTCGTTTACCCATCCCACACAGATAAAATGTGTTCAGTAGTCCTTTCTGTATCATTTGAAACCATAAAATCACCCAAAATTTGTTGACCAGAAATCTGAAAATTTTGTGATGCCGGCATCACAGATTTTTTTAATTTTGGACCAAAAATCCAAACTTACAAAATTCTCCATGAATCTCAAACTTTTGCTCGTTTACCCATCCCACACAGATAAAATGTGTTCAGTAGTCCTTTCTGTATCATTTGAAACCATAAAATCACCCAAAATTTGTTGACCCGAAATCTGAAAATTTTGTGATGCCGGCATCACAGATTTTTTTAGTTTTGGACCAAAAATCCAAACTTACAAAATTCTCCATGAATCTCAAACTTTTGCTCGTTTACCCATCCCACACAGATAAAATGTGTTCAGTAGTCCTTTCTGTATCATTTGAAACCATAAAATCACCCAAAATTTGTTGACCCGAAATCTGAAAATTTTGTGATGCCGGCATCACAGATTTTTTTAATTTTGGACCAAAAATCCAAACTTACAAAATTCTCCATGAATCTCAAACTTTTGCTCGTTTACCCATCCCACACAGATAAAATGTGTTCAGTAGTCCTTTCTGTATCATTTGAAACCATAAAATCACCCAAAATTTGTTGACCCGAAATCTGAAAATTTTGTGATGCCAGCATCACAGATTTTTTTAATTTTGGACCAAAAATCCAAACTTACAAATTTCTCCATAAATCTCATACTTTTGCTCGTTTACCCATCCCACACAGATAAAATGTGTTCAGTAGTCCTTTCTGTATCATTTGAAACCATAAAATCACCCAAAATTTGTTGACCAGAAATCTGAAAATTTTGTGATGCCGGCATCACAGATTTTTTTAATTTTGGACCAAAAATCCAAACTTACAAAATTCTCCATGAATCTCAAACTTTTGCTCGTTTACCCATCCCACACAGATAAAATGTGTTCAGTAGTCCTTTCTGTATCATTTGAAACCATAAAATCACCCAAAATTTGTTGACCCGACATCTGAAAATTTTGTGATGCCGGCATCACAGATTTTTTTAGTTTTGGACCAAAAATCCAAACTTACAAATTTCTCAATAAATCTCAAACTGTTGCTCGTTTACCCATCCCACACAGATAAAATGTGTTCAGTAGTCCTTTCTGTATCATTTGAAACCATAAAATCACCCAAAATTTGTTGACCCGAAATCTGAAAATTTTGTGATGCCGGCATCACAGATTTTTTTAAAATTTTGGACCAAAAATCCAAACTTACAAAATTCTCAATAAATCTCAAACTTTTGCTTGTTTACCCATCCCACACAGATAAAATGTGTTCAGTAGTCCTTTCTGTATCATTTGAAACCATAAAATCACCCAAAATTTGTTGACCCGAAATCTGAAAATTTTGTGATGCCGGCATCACAGATTTTTTTAATTTTGGACCAAAAATCCAAACTTACAAAATTCTCAATAAATCTCAAACTGTTGCTTGTTTACCCATCCCACACAGATAAAATGTGTTCAGTAGTCCTTTCTGTATCATTTGAAACCATAAATCACCCAAAATTTGTTGACCCCAAATCTGAAAATGTTGTGATGCCGGCATCACAGATTTTTTTAATTTTGGACCAAAAATCCAAACTTACAAAATTCTCCATGAATCTCAAACTTTTGCTCGTTTACCCATCCCACACAGATAAAATGTGTTCAGTAGTCCTTTCTGTATCATTTGAAACCATAAAATCACCCAAAATTTGTTGACCAGAAATCTGAAAATTTTGTGATGCCGGCATCACAGATTTTTTTAATTTTGGACCAAAAATCCAAACTTACAAAATTCTCCATGAATCTCAAACTTTTGCTCGTTTACCCATCCCACACAGATAAAATGTGTTCAGTAGTCCTTTCTGTATCATTTGAAACCATAAAATCACCCAAAATTTGTTGACCCGAAATCTGAAAATTTTGTGATGCCGGCATCACAGATTTTTTTAGTTTTGGACCAAAAATCCAAACTTACAAATTTCTCAATAAATCTCAAACTGTTGCTCGTTTACCCATCCCACACAGACAAATTGTGTTCAGTAGTCCTTTCTGTATTATTTGAAACCATAAAATCACCCAAAATTTGTTGACCCGAAATCTGAAAATTTTGTGATGCCGGCATCACAGATTTTTTTAATTTTGGACCAAAAATCCAAACTTACAAAATTCTCAATAAATCTCAAACTGTTGCTCGTTTACCCATCCCACACAGATAAAATGTGTTCAGTAGTCCTTTCTGTATCATTTGAAACCATAAAATCACCCAAAATTTGTTGACCCGAAATCTGAAAATTTTGTGATGCCGGCATCACAGATTTTTTTAATTTTGGACCAAAAATCCAAACTTACAAAATTCTCAATAAATCTCAAACTGTTGCTCATTTACCCATCCCACACAGATAAAATGTGTTCAGTAGTCCTTTCTGTATCATTTGAAACCATAAAATCACCCAAAATTTGTTGACCCGAAATCTGAAAATTTTGTGATGCCGGCATCACAGATTTTTTTAAATTTTGGACTAAAAATCCAAACTTACAAAATTCTCCATGAATCTCAAACTTTTGCTCGTTTACCCATCCCACATAGATAAAAGGTGTTCAGTAGTCCTTTCTGTATCATTTGAAACCATAAAATCACCCAACATTTGTTGACCCGAAATCTGAAAATTTTGTGATGCCGGCATCACAGATTTTTTTAATTTTGGACCAAAACCCCAAACTTACAAAATTCTTAATAAATCTCAAACTTTTGCTCGTTTACCCATCTCACACAGATAAAATGTGTTCAGTAGTCCTTTCTGTATCATTTGAAACAATAAAATCACTCAAAATTTTTTGACCCGAAATCTGAAAATTTTGTGATGCCGGCATCACAGATTTTCTTAATTTTGGACTAAAAATCCAAACTTACAAAATTCTCCATAAATCTCAAACTGTTGCTCGTTTACCCATCCCACACAGATAAAATGTGTTCAGTAGTCCTTTCTGTATCATTTGAAACCATAAAATCACCCAAAATTTGTTGACCCGAAATCTGAAAATTTTGTGATGCTGGCATCACAGATTTTTTTAATTTTGGACCAAAAATCCAAACTTACAAAATTCTCCATAAATCTCAAACTGTAGCTCGTTTACCCATCCCACACAGATAAAATGTGTTCAGTAGTCCTTTCTGTATCATTTGAAACCATAAAATCATCCAAAATTTGTTGACCCGAAATCTGAAAATTTTGTGATGCCGGCATCACAGATTTTTTTAATTTTGGACCAAAAATCCAAACTTACAAAATTCTCAATAAATCTCAAACTTTTGCTTGTTTACCCATCCCACACAGATAAAATCTGTTCAGTAGTCCTTTCTGTATCATTTGAAACCATAAAATCACCCAAAATTTGTTGACCCGAAATCTGAAAATTTTGTGATGCCGGCATCACAGATTTTTTTAATTTTGGACCAAAAATCCAAACTTACAAAATTCTCAATAAAACTCAAACTGTTGCTCGTTTACCCATCCCACACAGATAAAATGTGTTCAGTAGTCCTTTCTGTATCATTTGAAACCATAAAATCACCCAAAATTTGTTGACCCAAAATCTGAAAATTTTGTGATGCCGGCATCACAGATTTTTTTAATTTTGGACCAAAAATCCAAACTTACAAAATTCTCAATAAATCTCATACTTTTGCTCGTTTACACATCCCACATAGATAAAATGTGTTCAGTAGTCCTTTCTGTACCATTTGAAACCATAAAATCACCCAAAATTTGTTGACCCGAAATCTGAAAATTTTGTGATGCCGGCATCACAGATTTTTTTAATTTTGGACCAAAAATCCAAACTTACAAAATTCTCCATAAATTTCAAACTGTTGCTTGTTTACCCATCCCACACAGATAAAATGTGTTCAGTAGTCCTTTCTGTATCATTTGAAACCATAAAATCACCCAAAATTTGTTGACCCGAAATCTGAAAATTTTGTGATGCCGGCATCACAGATTTTTTTAATATTGGACCAAAAATCCAAACTTACAAAATTCTCAATAAATCTCAAACTGTTGCTCGTTTACCCATCCCACACAGATAAAAGGTGTTCAGTAGTCCTTTCTGTATCATTTGAAACCATAAAATCACCCAAAATTTGTTGACCCAAAATTTGAAAATTTTGTGATGCCGGCATCACAGATTTTTTTAATTTTGGACCAAAAATCCAAACTTACAAAATTCTCAATAAATCTCATACTTTTGCTCGTTTACACATCCCACATAGATAAAATGTGTTCAGTAGTCCTTTCTGTATCATTTGAAACCATAAAATCACCCAAAATTTGTTGACCCGAAATCTGTAAATTTTGTGATGCCGGCATCAAAGATTTTTTTAATTTTGGACCAAAAATCCAAACTTACAAAATTCTCCATAAATTTCAAACTGTTGCTCGTTTACCCATCCCACACAGATAAAATGTGTTCAGTAGTCCTTTCTGTATCATTTGAAACCATAAAATCACCCAAATCTTGATGACCCGAAATCTGAAAATTTGATGATGCTGGCATCACAGATTTTTTAAAATTTTGGACCAAAAATCCAAACTTAGAAAATTCTCAATAAATCTCAAACTAATGCTCGTTTACCCATCCCACACAGATAAAATGTGTTCCTTAGTCCTTTCTGTATCACTTGAAACAGTTAAATCACCCAATATTTGTTGTTCCGAAATCTGCAAATTTTGTGATGCCGGCATCACAGATTTTTTTCATTTTGGACCAAAAATCCAAACTTACAAAATTCTCGAAAAAATCTCAAACGATTGCTCGTTTACCCATCCCACACAGATAAATTGTGTTCAGTAGTCCTTTCTGTATCATTTGAAACCATAAAATCACACAAAATCTGAAAATTTTGTGATGCCGGCATCACAGATTTTTTTGATTTTGGACCAAAAACCCAAACTTACAAAATTCTCAATAAATCTCAATCTTTTGCTTGTTTACCCATCCCACACTGATAAATTGTGTTCAGTAGTCCTTTCTGTATCATTTGAGACTATAAATCCTGACTGATAAAATGTCTGCAGTAGTCTGTTCTGTATCATTGGGAACCATGAAATCACCGGAAATTTGTTGACCCCAAATCTGAAATTTTGACCATACCGGTGCCAGATGCAATTGTATTCGCCATGCAATACTGTCTGCTTCTGATACATGCAATTGCACATGCAATCGTGTACGGGGCTATGCAAAAACCTTCTGGCGGACATGTACGTTTATGCAGCATGAGTATTTCCCATGTCATTCATCACATGCTCTTACATACAGCTTGTAAAAAAAATGGCGAATTTTTTTCATTTCTGACCAAAATCAAAACTCCCAAATTCCTCAATAAATTTAAATCGTTTTGGTTGTATACCCAGTCTCGACTGATAAATGTCTTCAGTAGTCTGTTCTGTATCATTGGGAACCTAAAATCATCTGAAACTTGTTGACCTCAAATCATGGACGATTTTTTTTTCATTTCGGACCAAAAATCCTTACTCACAAATTTCTCAATAAATCTGAATTTTTTGGTTGCATGCCCAGTCTCGACTGATACATATAACATGTCTTCAGTAGTACGTTCTGTTTCATTGGGAAACATAAATCTTTGGAAATTTGTTGATCCCGAACGAGAATTTTTGACCATACTGGCATTGTCGATTTTTTCATTTCGGACCAAAAATCCAAACTCACAAATTTCTTTAAAAAATCTGAATATTTTTGTTGTATACCCAGTCTCGACTGATAATATGTCTTCAGTAGTCTGTTCTGTATCTTTCGGAACCATGAAATCATCAGAAATTTGTTGACCCCAAATCTTAATATTTGACCATACCGGTGACAGATGCAATTGTGTTCGCCATGCAATACTGTCCGCTCTAGATACTTTTGTACATGCAATCTTTTCCGGGGCTATGCAAAAACCTTCCGGCGGATATGTACATGACTGTACTATGTATGTGCACCCGTAAGCGAGCGTGCATGCACTGAACCTACGTATATGCAGCATGAATATTCACGTATTTTAAAAACGCCTCTTTTTTCAAGAGGCGCTGCGTTCTTAAAAAGTAGCCCTGTCCAGCTTTGATCCCTGTTTGCAGTGTGAAACGGTCGCACAATATCCGGATTGGAAGTCACACAAGTAACCAAAAAGCTGATTTCCTATAGAGCTAGTGTAAAAGCTAGTGTATATCCGTGTTGAAATTTTACCACCAACCCTATCTGGATAAGGTTCGACACGGATTGAAGGTCGATAGTGTGAAAAGGCCTAATGTCTAATTATGTTATAAACATATTGTTACTTAATTACAAATATAACTTTCCTGTAGGTTATTTTTAGTGTAGGCCTATATTCTAATTATGTTGTGATAATAATAATCATACTTTTGAACTTCTAGGACACTATGGATCATTTTTGTGTTATCAAAATGATTAAAGGTAAACTAGATTTAACTTTTTGTTTCTTCTCATGACAGACGCTTTACAGCAACTTATTGGGTGAGGAACGTACTTTTGTGTATGGAACATCATTGTACCTAACAGCCTCTGCAAGTGCTGAGTTCTTTGCTGACATTGCACTGTCAATGATGGAAGCAGTCAAGGTGCGCATTCAAACAATGCCAGGATTCGCAAATACATTAAGGGAGGGTGCACCAAAGCTTTGGGCAATGGAAGGTATTAGAGGGTAGGTCATTTGCAATTTTATAATATTTTTTTTTGTATTGGACCAGGGCCAAATCTCATAAAGCTTTTTAGCAGAAAATACTGCCTAACCAGTTTCTTTGCTAAGCAATAGTTATGGGTGGCACCAGTGGAACCAACCTAAACATCATAAAATATTGGCTGGTAACCTGTTTTTGCTTAGCATTCTTTTCTTGTGCTTAGCTGGTTTTTGTGCTTTATGAAATTGGACAATGGTCATACCATTCCAGGCCCATAGGCAAGAAGACTTGATTTATTTTGTTTAGTTCGGTACATTGTTTACTACCTCGTTTTTTTTTACTTTTTGGTGTATATAGTTTATTTCAAAACTTCTATGCGAGTATATAGAACATTTCTAAACCTTTCTCCCATAGATTTTACTAAGGTCTTCCTTCACTCTGGTTGAGGCAAATCCCATACACAATGATGAAGTTTGCTTGCTTTGAGAGATCTGTAGAGTTCTTGTACAATGAAGTCCCGAAGCCGCGCTCTGAATGCACCAAATCAGAACAGCTTGTGGTCACCTTCTTAGTCGCTTACATTGGTAAGTGATTTTTTTTTCTTTTTTCGTTATCCTGAAATTTTCATTCACACATGTTGTACTAGCTGACAACTCTTAACTTATATAAAATTGTGCAGAGAACAGTCCTTATTCAAACAGGGTGGGACAAATCAACCAAAAGTTTGAGTTGCCTGCATGTTTTTATTTTCACCAGCTATTGGCTGTGTATTGCACAGAGTCCGCAATCCTGCACCACACTTTGCTCTTACTCAAACTCAGTAGCAACATACTTAATTGTTTATTCTCTTCCTCAGCTGGTGTATTCTGTGCCGTTGTTTCTCATCCTGCTGACACTGTTGTATCCAAGTTGAACCAAGACTCTGGAAGCACAGCAGTTGAGGCTGCTCGTAAGCTTGGCATGGCAGGTAAGTCAAGGTTTAATAGATTGTTTAATTTGCATCAGGGAGAGGGAATATTTAGTTTGGTTAACCCATATACACAGGTGTGTGTCTAAAGCACTGTATACTCGCTTGGTACTTTCCGGAGTTCTGTGAAAAAAACACACAACCTTTGCAATTCTAGAGTGCTCGGTGTCATACCAACTATACCACCGAGATAAATTAGAATGCTTTTATATACACGGCCGAATATCAGCACTGTATGAATCAACTTCTGTGCACAAGCAGCGTTGTTGTATTTAATGGTAACTCGGAAGATAGTTTGCAATCAAGTAGGCCTAACCATACCTAATTGTATGTGGGTTTTTTTGCGGGGGGGGGGGGGGGAAGGGTGGCGCAAGATGCATTTTACTCTCAGTATCAGGTACTTTCTACAAAGTACGACATGGTTGTGGACCTTGGTTTTTATTGCATTATTGTACCTCACACACTTCCTTGGATCCGCTCTTGGGATGGTATTACAGTTTAGTTATCATGTAATGGGTGACTTTCTGTTGAGCCATTCAGCAACACTCTTAATGTTGTGTTCAATGGGAGTGCTTGAGTCATTGGTGTGTAAGAGTAGAATACCTCCGCTATGAGTAAAATAGTACATCTTGTGATGACCTCTTTATGGCTCGACGTTCGCCACCCATCTGCATCAACATGTTCTTTGTTGATGTTAGATTCAAGTGAAAGTGTCAAGGCATTTGTCAACTTTGTACACATGGTGTCATGCTTGTGATGGGGACATTTGTTTTTTTCAATTTGTGTTTTAACTATACATTTTGTGGGAGGGAGTGTTTATTCTGTCAGATTGTTTCATGGTTTTATAAATAAAATGTAGCAAGGGGTTTCATAAGCCATTTTGAGATATGGTGGACACACTACTATAAGCACTGTATGGTTTGTGTAAATCTGTCTGTATACACCCTAACCACACAGTGTACTCCTATAGTGGCCACCATATCTCAAAAAGGCTAATTGTGGCACTGGGCTTTTTACTTTTCATTCATGATGGGATTCATTTGAAAAACCTCACATGTACTGTCTCAGTTAGTATCCAAACTTGTATTAATAATCCAGATGTTAATAATTCAATTAATCCAGTCTCTACTTGATCTCTGTTCTTGTCCTTTTAGGTTTGTGGAAGGGTCTGGTCCCACGTACCTTCATGATTGGTACCCTGACTGCTCTACAATGGTTCATCTATGACTCGGCTAAGGTGTACTTCCGTCTGCCCCGCCCACCACCACCAGAGATGCCATAGAGCAGTTGGCTGCCAAATAGGTCAATTAAGAAATGTGCATAAACCCAATTATATTTTGTCTTGGTTTGTGGGTTTTTAATACTGAACTTCTCATGAATACATCATTTAAAATGAAAACCTAAGACTTGAAGACTGGTTGTTTAAAAAAAAAGGTTGTTGGTT
This sequence comes from Asterias amurensis, assembly GCF_032118995.1. NCBI lineage: Eukaryota > Metazoa > Echinodermata > Asteroidea > Forcipulatida > Asteriidae > Asterias > Asterias amurensis. The sequence continues at coordinate 19,005,902 of NC_092650.1, forward strand.
CTCCCACGCATGATGAAAACAAATTAACAATTGAGGTCAATAAAGACAGCTTTTCTATTCTGTTATTAGTTCAGACACACATTTGAAAAAATGATTTGTCATGGATCAGATGCACTGGACCCTAAAGGCCCGGTCACACAGGCCCCGATAACAAGAACAAAAACGATAACGATAAAATTGCACGCCCTCGATTGGTTGAATGAGCGTGGGCGTATTCTGCGTGGAGCAATTCGACCAATCGCGAGCGTGCATTTTTATCGTTCTCGTTTTCGTTCTCGTTATCGGGGCCTGTGTGACCGGGCCTTTAGTCCAACGGGAATATTCTTTTCACTGTTGATCCTTTGAGTGAGTTTGAACTGTCATCTGTCGAGAAAAAAACAAATCCTTTCCTTTATTTTTCCAACTGTGATGCTGTGTTGTCTTAATGAGATGCAGTCAATTCTTAGAGTATGTTTGTTTTGGAAGGAAGTTGTGTTCTTCTAAACCTTTGAACTTATTTATTAATGTTAGAACAGCTCATTATACCTTTGGTATTGAATTCATCTTAACAAACACCATTTTGCAGGTATGGTTTTGAAACATTGGAAACACATGTTGGGACAATCAGCAACCTTCTACTCCACTGAACTAGATACATCATGTGCTTAAGGGTTAGGAGAAGTGGATAAGGAATTTACCCGTGTCAATTAAAGACAGTAGACACTATTGGTAATTGTCAAAGACTAGCCTTCACAGTTGGTGTATCTCAACATATGCATTAAATAATAAACCTATGTAAATTCATCAAAGTTGCGAGATAATAATGAAAGAAGAAAACACCCTTGTTCCATTACTTGTCATCAAGAAAGGTTTTATGCTAATAATTATTTTTAGTAATTACCAATAGTGTCCACTGCCTTTAATGTCATTGAGGAGAAGAGCAATATCACTTTCATTAGCTCTTATGTAGAAACCAAAACTTTGAGTTGAATACTGGAAATAAACGGATTTGCAACATCGATTTGCAGTTGGAGGGTGATCCGTTAATCACAATAGAAGTAAACATGAACATGGATTTAGTAAAGCAGTGATGTCAAATGGAAATTGTCTGTGAAATGAACTGGATGTTAAAAGATAGTATTTTTTTAACAATAATAATTGCAGTGTTGTCATTTATTGAGATTTTAATGTAATATTTATGATAGACATTAAATTGCACAATATGACTGTGTGAAGGTTCTAGCTATTCAATCAACATATATTTTTGATAAGAAGTGTGAATCGGTGAATTGACATTTTCATGTGTTTTGTAGCAGAGAAAAATAATAAATGAAACTTATAACAACGGTTATCAAAATCAGGTGTTGCTTGTCGGGATTTGAGTTTGTATTAACGTGGTTTTACTCCCAATGACCCTGTTCTAGCCCGTTGTTCTGGCCCGTTCTGGCCCGTTGTAATTCAGTGCCTGAAGGCACTGGACGCTATTGGTAATTACTCAATTAAAAATTAATTGTTAACATCAAATCTTACTTGGCTGTTGATAGTATAAATCATTGTGACGGCTCTTTCTGAAGTAGCAAGGTTTTTCAGAAAGGCAATTTCTAAAGCCTTTTATATTATATTAAGGCATCTGAAGCACACAAATTTTTGCACAAATTTTGTTTCGTCCTTTTGTTCTCAGGTTTGTTATTTTATGCATATCTATTCTTGGGAATCACCGAGTAAGAATACTGGACTTTGACAATAACCAAAGATGTCCATCTTTAACCCTGGAATATACAGTATATACTTAAGCATTTATACCAAGAACAAGCCACCATGGTGGTGGGGTTTACCTTCCTATGACAGTATCAAGTATTGTTTTCTTCTACAACCGTACCATTAAATTATTTAAACTGATATGAAATGAATATTATTCTCAGTCGCAACTTGGTGCTGTTCATTGGCTGTTGTACACCATATACATGTAAATATCCCTCCTTGCCCGTGTTAGATGCAATTGTGTCCGCCATGCAATACTGCCATGCATATGCAATAATGTCCTCCGGATAGTATTGCATAGAGGACATAATTGCATGTGACACCGGTCTCCCTTTGTCACTGGACACAAACAACAGGCATGCAACTGTTACCACCAAAAATAGGGAAATTACACAATTTCAATGATTTTGTATAATAGTTTTGGTAAAACCGCGACTGTGAAAAAGTTGCATGCCTGTGTTAATCAAAATAATTAGTAGCAGAAAACTTACTTTGTGTTACAAGCAATGGAGAGCTGTTAGTATAAAACATTGTGAGAAATGGCGCCCTCTGGGGTGTTGTAGTTTTTGAGAAATGCAGTAATTTAAAACTGCACCTGAAGATGCTGTTAACCCAAAAGGTTCCACTGCTGCTCACATTTTAAAGGCTTATGTTTTATTCTATTCTTTTTGCCTCTTGTTTGCCTATGAATGCACCATAATGCAAAATTTTCCCGGGCCCTTGGGCGGGCCCGGACCCAAGGCCGTAAAAGGCTTAGCGTTCAGCTTTATAGCAGGCTCCATCTCTAATAGATGTGCCACATCCACCAACCTTCCCCCCCCCTAAAATTTCTTGTCTTGATCCACCCTTGAGGATGCTGGTGATGATAGGGATGATGCGCTGTTTGAGCATTATAATGCAAAAACAATATGGATATTACAAAGCTATAATTGAGTTGTTTTTATAGGTACAAGATAGCAAAAATAGATAAATCATAGCTTGAACTAGGCATTGAATTCCAACATCTGAGAGGGGGTGGGGGCACATCACCCCTCAGACTCCCTAGATTGCACCAGAGAGCATCTGCGACCTAAATAGTTTCCCGGGTAAAGCGGGCCCTGGACCCCACGCCGTAATGTCCCCCCATCTTTCAAGACGGATTGACGCCCCTGTATGTATGTGTCTGTCCTTACATGAAACGTGTAGGTCCTAATTACAATGGATCCCAACAACAGAACAAAGGACCCCACAAGGCAATCTCAGAAACAATTGATCACACAAGGAAGTTCTAAGGGAACAATAAGTGAACAATGCACAGGACCCCAAATATTTGGAATCAATTTCATAAAGCTGCGTAGCAGGAAATGCTGCCGAATGCTTGGTCACATAAGACTAGTTCTTACCCCCGCCCCCCTCCCCCCAAAAAAGCAACCCCCTCCCCGATCAATAACTTGATTGTCACACACCTGGCAAGTGAGGGCGCTCAAGTAGTGAAATTAAAGTCAATGAAATTTTGCTAATTTCTGATGGTGAATCTGTTATTTTATTCGAACGAATACTGAAATTTAAGCCATAACCTATACATTTTTATTTGGTAATATGAACAATTTATAGCTTTAAATGATTGGAAAGTAAACAAACACTGGAGAATTAATTAAGAAATTGTTTGAAAATGAGCCACAAACACCAAGGCAAAGTGCGAGGTACACGTTTTGCATTGTGTCATAAAATACACTGTTGAAAACAAAACCAGAATTTGAACAATATTTATACCCTTCGTTTTGAGAAAACAAAAGTTTGTTTTTTAGTTCAAAATCTGTAGACTGTTTTACTGGTTCACTAATTTCTACCTCCCCGCTAATTTGAATAACTCGCCCCCAGGGATTACTCCCCATTGAAAAGCACTACGACAGCGGCAATTTTGATGTACAGAAAACAAAACCCCTCCGTATTGTAAAACAAATGAATAAAAGCATAATAATTAAACAATATGGATTGTGGAATTTAGGGGATGTTCTCTTTTCAGGGACTATTCAACTTCTAGTCTCATCTCCTGGTCCCAGCTGGGCCCAACCACCGTAGAGGAAAAATAAAAAATGAAAACCTTTGAGTTTCATTTTGAAGTTGCGGCAAACCACAGATAATAACTTTTACATTTCTACCTCCATGGTAAGGCCGTCCTATCACGGAGAAATAATTTATTCCTCCATGGTCCTGTATAATTCGGACACGGGTATACAATTTCAATCCGGGGTCCACCCAAAAACACAAAAGCCATTCACAATTGATATGCAGATTCGGTCTTGGAAACCAATCAGCAACCGGGCGCTGTGTACAGATTAGAAATCAGCGACAAAATGGCCGGGGTCCTTCAAGATTGAACGACAACACTGCCCTGCGACGACCATCTCCATTTGCCTAGGACTGCCACTTTTGAAGGGTTTGACTTTAGATTTTTGTAACTACCCATGTCGGGGAATTAGTAGCTCAAAACCTCTTTATACTGAATGTTGTAAGATAGATCGAGAAACTTCAAGGGGACATTTCAAGGCAAGTCCAGAACTCTCTTGGTAGAGTTCCGGACTTGCCGTGCAAGTTGCATACAGTAACTATGGCGTTTAGCTAAACAATGGAGTCGGCCCGGACAAGAGCACCGTAGAGCAAAAATTTTTACTTTTCGCGACTTCGACACTTTTTACTAGTTCAAAGAGTCCTTTTCATACATTCTTTTAATCTTTCTGAACATTCAAGGACCGATGTAATTTTACTTATTAAAGAGTGGCAGTCGGAAATAGTTGGGCAAAGTCTGATTGACACCAGTATGATTAATGACAGTTGCCATGGTTGCCGTTGCCGTTTTATCAAGACTGCAGTTTACGGCAGAATGAGGATATGACACCATCATTCTCCATTGTCTCACATCATAATGTATCCTTTTTGAAAATTAATTTTGACATACCTGCTTACTATTGATGAAGTTTATGAAGATGTATAATTAAACTGTTCTTTTGGTAATACAGTTATATTTTTATTTTATATTAAAGCAAACACTATTTTAAGGTTTGGGATTTGATTCCAACCCACGCAATATCACGTGGATTTTATCACCGTGATGATGTTCATCATTATGATGTTTTAGGCGAGGAGTGTCATTTGTGTGTTGATGTATTTTTTTGTTATGGTCTCTATGTTATAAGTTATTTAAAACATGTTTTCTCAACACACATTACAACCAAAATACATGAACTAGTACAGTGATGCTTTACAGGCCCTCTACTTGAACCTGTTTTCATTACAATGAATACATCTTGCCATCTAGAGTAGAAAAGACACCACCCAGTTACTATTTTTCTTGCCTGGCAAAAAGTTATTTATATCAGTTTATCATCAATGAATCAACTAAGCTACAACCAAAATTATAAATACAGTTGTTTGGAGAATTGGAACAATGGAATAAACTTCCTTATGAAACAGGAGTGCACAATACAAGTAATTGAAATACTGTTCACGAAAATTAATAGAAGAAAACAAAAGCAAAGAAAGAAACAGGAACTTGGAGGAATTCATTCTGTTATGAAAATTTGTCCACTTCAACATACAGACTTAGAGCATAATTAAGGGCGATATTGGTAATTTCCAAAAACTAGTTGTTTTATAAGGCAAATAACTTGATTAAAGTTATTAATTTTAATGTTATTGTTGATCAAGCAACTCACAAGATCAACACTGATTGTTATATTAATTTTTCAAAACTCTTGTAGTTGTATAATGAGGCAAATAACTTGATTAAAGTTATTATCAAACAACTCATAAAATCAAAACTATTTTTTTTTTTTACTCAATGGGCAGTTGCAAATCTATAAATATTTGTGGAAGTACACTGTAACATATAGAAACAAAATTGTTGGGTTGGTATTAATGCTGAAAATAACCACACCATGGTAAGCCTTGCTGGAGGTGTCTGGCTCTTTCAAACAGCTGGGATCCAGTTTTCAATGTGGAAACTCTGCCTAGTGGCTTACTTGTGTCTTTTAAAAATTGTGAATGTACAATAGTTTGCTTACCCTGGTTTGAATTTGTAATTAGAATTAGACACCAGAATCATTCCTAATGCATGTCTGTCATTTAAAGCTTGGGGAAGTTATACATGTACATAGTTTGCTGTGCACCCTGGATCAAAACAGAATTGAACTTCAGAAACCCTATACCTAGTGGAAGTACACAGCTTGCTGGTTTAAATTTTTAAGCAGAGTCATGAAACTTTGAAGTATACATGTATAATCAGTGGTATCCTTGTCGTCGTCTAGCCTGTTTCACTCCACTGCAGGAGATGGGCCCAGGCCTTTCTCTTCCAAATCTCTCCTCAGTCCCACTTTTGCATTGAAGTCACTAAAAATGATTGTGTAAGTTGTTTTGTCGGCTCAAAGTGCTTGGTCTGCTTCGTCATAGATCGATTCTGTTTCTTCATTGTTATGGCTTGTGGTTGGAGCATAGACCTGAATTATTTTCATTGTAGCTTTCTTGTTGATGTGGAGCTTACACATTGCTATTCTGTCTGAGTATCCTTTAAACTTCACGACATTGCATTCTATCGCGTTCTATTGTGTTCTATTGCGTTCTACTCCATTTTAGCTTCTTTTGGTGGCTGCTGAAGTAAACTCTCGAAGTGGTTTAATGATTAAAGTTATTATCATCAATTCATTAGATCAAAACTATTTGTTTAAGTCATTTTTCGAAACTGATATATAGTATTCAAGGGAAGTTGTTGACCATTACCATATTTACACCATTTAAGTCACCCTGGTTTGAATTTGTAAGCAGAATTAGACACCAGAACCATTCGTAGCGCATATCTGTCATTTAAAGCTTGGGGAAGTTATACATGTACAGAGTTTGCTGAGCACCCTGGATTTTAATTTAATAATGTGGCAGGTGTGAACCAACACAAATTCTCGGGGATTAATGGAGGGTTTATTTTACCTTGACAAGGATTACGGTCAGCAGTACCCATTTTGTAGACATCTTTCCCTTGTCGGCCCTTGATTGATCGTCTTAGGCGCTTCCTGGCCTCTATCTCTTTTATTGCCGCTTCTTCCCCTACCAATGCTCTTTTGTTAAGCTCTTGGGATTGCCTTGGCGACTGTCCAAGCTATTTCACAGCTATTTCTTTTGCATTGAATATTAAGGCACATCACATCACATCACATCACAACCTGTCAGGTCAGGTGCATCTGCTAACGGTAACCTGTAGCCCGTTACAACCTGTCACAGAGTAGGGGGAAGGGGTTGGTTGGGGGCTTCATCAAAACATAGGATAGGTATAGTGCATGTAAAACCTTGCTTGGTGGTCTAGGCAGAAAGACAATATGTAGTTGCGATAACCTAACCCTCCTCCCTTCGGCCGTCAGGAGGAGGGTTACGCTATCGCAACTATAGAACATAAAGGCAAATGTTGTGGGTGTGATTTCTCACCCAAACAATACCTTTTGGATTTTGTCACTGCACATAAAAGAACTCGGAACACCGAATATGGAAAAATAGGTATGAACACGAAAGGTTTCCATTGTCCCACACCCTCTTTATTTTTGCGTTCCTCCTCTAGCGAAATACTCTTCTGTCCGGCGTTGGTTCGACTGACCCGGCACATGTTATAGTGGGGTTTCCATTGCCCAAATGCCCTCTTTATTTTGGCGTTGCCTCCTTCCCTTCCATTCAGCTATGGTTGGATCCTGGGATCCTCCTCTACTTAAAATACTCTTCTGTCCAGTGTGGTCCGTCCGACCCGACACAGGTGAAGTGGTGTTTCCATTGCCTAACTACCCTATTTATTTTGGCGTTGCCTCCTTCCCTTGCATTCAGCTATGGTTGGATCCTGGGATCCTCCTCTAGCGAAATACTCTTCTGTCCAGTGTGGTCCGTCCGACCCGGCACAGGTGAAGTGGGAATTCCATTGCCTGACTACCCTCTTTATTTTGGCGTTGCCTCCTTCCCTTCCATTCGACTATGGTTGGATCCTGGGATCCTCCTTTAGCGAAATACTCTTCTGTCCAGTGTGGTCCGTCCGACCCGGCACATGTTATAGTTGGGTTTCCATTGCCTAACTACCCTCTTTATATGGCGTTGCCTCCTTCCCTTCCATTCGACTATGGTTGGATCCTGGGATCCTCCTTTAGCGAAATACTCTTCTGTCCAGTGTGGTCCGTCCGACCCGGCACATGTTATAGTTGGGTTTCCATTGCCTAACTACCCTCTTTATTTTGGCGTTGCCTCCTTCCCTTCCATTCGGCTATTGTTGGATCCTGGGATCCTCCTCTAGCGAAATACTCTTCTGTCCAGTGTGGTCCGTCCGACCCGGCACAGGTGAAGTGGGAATTCCATTGCCTGACTACCCTCTTTATTTTGGCGTTGCCTCCTTCCCTTCCATTCGACTATGGTTGGACCCTGGGATCCTCCTTTAGCGAAATACTCTTCTGTCCAGTGTGGTCCGTCCGACCCGGCACATGTTATAGTGGGGTTTCCATTGCCTAACTACCCTCTTTATATGGCGTTGCCTCCTTCCCTTCCATTCGACTATGGTTGGATCCTGGGATCCTCCTTTAGCGAAATACTCTTCTGTCCAGTGTGGTCCGTCCGACCCGGCACATGTTATAGTTGGGTTTCCATTGCCTAACTACCCTCTTCATTTTGGCGTTGCCTCCTTTCCTTCCATTCAGCTATGGTTGGATCCTGGGATCCTCCTGTAGCGAAATACTCTTCTGTCTGGCGTTGGTTCGACTGACCCGGCACATGTTATAGTGGGGTTTCCATTGCCCAAATACCCTCTTTATTTTGGCGTTGCCTCCTTCCCTTCCATTCAGCTATGGTTGGATCCTGGGATCCTCCTCTACTTAAAATACTCTTCTGTCCAGTGTGGTCCGTCCGACCCGACACAGGTGAAGTGGTGTTTCCATTGCCTAACTACCCTCTTTATTTTGGCGTTGCCTCCTTCCCTTCCATTCGGCTATGGTTGGATCCTGGGATCCTCCTCTAGCGAAATACTCTTCTGTCCAGTGTGGTCTGTCCGACCCGGCACAGGTGAAGTGGGAATTCCATTGCCTGACTACCCTCTTTATTTTGGCGTTGCCTCCTTCCCTTCCATTCGACTATGGTTGGATCCTGGGATCCTCCTTTAGTGAAATACTCTTCTGTCCAGTGTGGTCCGTCCGACCCGGCACATGTTATAGTGGGGTTTCCATTGCCCAAATACCCTCTTTATATGGCGTTGCCTCCTTCCCTTCCATTCGACTATGGTTGGATCCTGGGATCCTCCTTTAGCGAAATACTCTTCTGTCCAGTGTGATCCGTCCGACCCGGCACATGTTATAGTTGGGTTTCCATTGCCTAACTACCCTCTTTATTATGGCATTGCCTCCTTCCCTTCCATTCGGCTATGGTTGGATCCTGGGATCCTCCTCTAGCGAAATACTCTTCTGTCCAGTGTGGTCCGTCCGACCCGGCACATGTTATAGTTGGGTTTCCATTGCCTAACTACCCTCTTTATTATGGCATTGACTCCTTCCCTTCCATTCAGCTATGGTTGGATCCTGGGATCCTCCTCTAGCGAAATACTCTTCTGTCCAGTGTGGTCCGTCTGACCCGGCACATGTTATAGTGGGGTTTCCATTGCCTAACTACCCTCTTTATATGGCGTTGCCTCCTTCCCTTCCATTCGACTATGGTTGGATCCTGGGATCCTCCTTTAGCGAAATACTCTTCTGTCCAGTGTGGTCCGTCCGACCCGGCACATGTTATAGTTGGGTTTCCATTGCCTAACTACCCTCTTTATTATGGCATTGCCTCCTTCCCTTCCATTTGGCTATGGTTGGATCCTGGGATCCTCCTCTAGCGAAATACTCTTCTGTCTGACGTTGGTCCAACCGACCCGACACACAGGTGATAGTGGGATTTCCTCTGTCTTACTACCTGTTCCATTCCAAGTGTCATCTATCGGCATTACCTGATAATGTACACCAGGGTCCTCTACATCAATCCAATCTGTGATGGTTGAGGGAGGTTGTTGAGGGGGGATCACTCTTGGGTGGGATGTCCTCCGCTATGGTTTGTCTCTTTATTTATTTATTTCTCTTCCGTTTGGTTTGATATATAAAAAATAGCCAAAGTTGTTTCATTTCTTTTCTGTTATTTTGTATCTGGTTGTGCAACTCTTGTAGAAAGCGTTCCATCTTTGTTTAATTAAATTATTCTCAATTATAATAAATCCAAATCCCACTTCTGTACACCAACGTGACACTTTTTCTTATGACCTCATATCATCACATCACAACCTGTCAGGTCAGGTGCATCCTGCTAACGTTAATCTGTAGCACGTTACAACCTGTCACAGAGTAGGGGGAAGGGGTTGGTGGGGGGCTTCATCAAAAAATAAGATAGGTATAGTGCATGTAAAAGAACCCAGAACACTTCTTATGCTTCCACCTTGCTTGGTGGTCTAGGCAGAAAGACAGCCCTTAAACATATAGTTGCGATTACTTAACCCTCCTGCCTTTGCCGTCCGGATTTCTTACCCAAACAATACCATGTCGATTTTGTCACTGCACATAAAAGTATCTGGAACACCAATCATGGATGAATAGGTATAAACACAAAGGGTCGGCTTTTGCTGGTGTTACATTAGTGGACAAACAGCTATTTCTTTTGCATGACTTAAGGTACATCATCACATCACAACCTGTCAGGTCAGGTGCATCCTGCTAACGGTAACCTGTAGCCCGTTACAACCTGTCACAGAGTAGGGGAAAGGGGTTGGTTGGGGGCATCATCAAAAACATGGATAGGTTTAGTGCACATAAAAGAACCCAGAACATGCTTCCAAGTTGCTTGGTGGTCTTGGCAGGAAGACAGCCCTAACACATAGTTACGATAACCTAACCCTCCTCCCTTCGGCCGTCAAGAGGAGGGTTACGCTATCGCAACTATGGAACATAATGGCAAAGGTTGAGGGTTTGATTTCCCACCCAAGCAATACCATGTTTTGGTATAATGCACAAACAAATTCTTGAAAACTTGGCACTCATTTCACATTGAAGGAATTGTTTCTTGACACCAATGCATACCAATAATAAGGTTGGGCTTTAATGTAAAGCCTACATGTAAATACAGTACATTGGGAAAATAATGACAATTCAGAAACTGTTATTATATTGAAATACTAACTTGGGAGGGGGTGGGGGCAATACAGCTCCATACATGTACTGGCTATCACCACACCATAGGGATTGAAATTAGAAACACAGTATTCTGATTGAGTACATACTGCAGGATGTGTTCAATTAGAATTGTCATTAGTTTAGTTTTATGAAAGGGAATCATAAGTGTGAAAAATTATCTTTGGCTGAAGAAAAAAATGTATACATTAAAATTGTGACACCACCAGCTACTGTACAATTTAAACATACAAAATAACCCTTGGTACTTAACAACTCATGGTTACAATTTTATGACAGAATCTCAGTCAATGTCCACCATTTTTCATTGGGGGCATGAAGTCACTAAAGTTGGCCCAAACATTAAGGTCTCAATTTCAACTGCTGACTGGACCAGTGAGAGTAGATTCCAATTATCCTCATCTCTGTAAAACTTCTCATAAACTTCAATGGTGACACTTTGTAGAGGTAGTTTCCTATATTAGTGCATGGTGGAGGCAAGGGGTGGTTTTCTAGAGGCCATCCTCTGCAGATACTTAAAATTAAACCATGCATGAATGTAGGCGCTACCATTGTTTGAAAGAAATGTACTTAAATTTACTTAAAGTTAAATTCTAATTGTACATTTGTTACCTACATTTGATAACTAAAAGGAGCATTGTGTTTAAAAGATAGCTGTAAAAAAAAAAATGTACAATAATTTCTAACCATGAACCTGATGAGGGTGTGTGTAAACACTACAACCACAATCATGATCATTGGTGGGTAATCAACGGAACCTAATGTCAGAAACAGAGTGTGGTATTACTTGATGAGAGACTGACATGTTAGGAGATGTGTGTGTGTGCATTAACCTAAAACCTGTAGACTTTTTTGTCTCACAAAAAGTACTGTGGCTTGGAAGGTAGGCTTGGGTGCAATTACAATTAAATGTTCTGGTAAATCCAAGGCCAATGGAAATCGCCCAAGCCTACCATAAAACATGAGATGGTGCAGGTGAAGGTGGAAGACTTTTGAAGAAACCAGGGGTCCTTGTTGTGCACCATCAGTAGGGTACCCCAATTGTATATGAGGATATAGACACCTAGTTATTTCAGGGAGTGTCCGAGAGAGAACATAGTGGTTTTGGCAAGGAGGAGCTTTCTGGTTGGTGGTATCTTGGTGTTTGGACTTTTGATCAAGATCTGAGACCCTGGGCAGACACTTGCACTTCCTGATGTCCTCCTCAAGCTGTGACCTGTGGTTGTTGGGCATTTCGGCGGTTCCTGTGGGTAATGGCAGGGTGGGAGTTCGCTGGGATGTTTGCTGGGGTATCAGGTCCTGGCTGTATGGTATGCCAATGTTGCACCGTTAAGGATAGCAGCTGATGGAATAGGGGTTATTGTGGTTGCCTCTGTTGTCAGACGGGTCTTCGTAAGTGCTTCTTGAATCTGTGTTAATCTGGGTGGGTGGTTGTCGATGGTTCTATGGGGAGGATGTATGTGGCTAATAGTGAATGTAAGGCGCTTCATTACAGGGTGTAGACTTGTAAGGTGCACATGTAGTCCAGACTTGAGGCTGGCATTGAACGGGGTCCATGGCGCCAGCACAAGTTAGTCCGGTGATGACAACTACTGATTTAATCCATCAATGGTACCTAGATGGGTTAAATTAGTACGAGGGAGCTGGGCGAAGCTTGTGTGGATCTCGGGAGATGTCAAGCTCAATTCTGTAGGCTCACATCTTGCTCGTTGGAGCCCCGGTAATGAAGTTCATTGCAGTCTTACAGGCATTGTTAGTTACATACATTCTTCCCACTGAACCTTCGATAAGCACACATTCAGAGGAACACATTTTCTGGAGGCCAGAGAGCCGGCTGCTGCACAGACGATCACCGTAGCTCTTATCCATTAGTTGCCTAACTTGATGCTGCAAGGTTGGCATGGCATGCAGACGGGGCTTGGAACTTCGGCCATTCCAGTGGCTTTTGCTCTGTTCATTATTCACAGGTGCCAATGAAATGCCTGATGATCACACCTCACAGCTTGTACAGGTGGGCACCAAGAAGGTCAAGTCTCTGACTAGGGCCTTGGTGTCTTGATCAGGAGCCCAGGCATTGAGATTTCATCAATTGGGGGGTAAGTCCTTGACATTGCCACTTCTCTCTCCCCCTTAGTGAAATAACTAGTGATGTCAAACCACCTGTTCTCCTATATAACGCATTGTCACCACCAATCCTTATAACACAGTAGTGCATAATCATCTTGCATGCGTGCTGCACACTTAAAACCCTGCGTATCGACACACTTGCAGCTGACCACTTATGTCATGTGTCTAAGAAACTTGATTCAGCCTGTTCAGCTGTGTGAATACTTGACCACAATGCTTTTGTTGCAAATCCCTTGGGGTCTACTGTAAAATTAAAAGAGAGAAAAACAAACACAAGTTGGCTTTGGGGAGGAAATAAATTAAAAAAATCAAAAATTATTCACACATCTTCTATTTTGTGTGCTAAAAAGAGTATTTTTGAAATGAACAATCCTCCATGCTGCATATTTTAACTAAGTGGCTGCAATTCTCCTTGAAAACATTTTTGTTTCTTCTTATTTTGATAAAATTTCATTACCAGTTGCAGGGAATGTAGATTAGCTGCACTAAAAAAAAATCAAAACTGTTGTTTATAAACCAACGTTTAAATGACAACCTAGCAACATGGACTTGTCATTAAAGAGTGCGGACAAGTATTAGTTTTAGGACAGTGGTATTGACCAAAAATGTTTTGGATCATTTAAGGGTAATTAAGCTTCTTGAAGAAAGCACTGGACAAGTTTCTTAATACATTGACATTATCATACGCCATCAGTTGAGCCCAAAACCTGCCAATCTGAATACTACAAATTGAAATTTGTACCTCTTTGGAATGAGCAAAACAAAGAACAACAACCACCTTCATGGCATGACTGATGTCTTTGTGCATGTTTAAACAGAGACATTTACAGCATGTGATGCAGCAGCATGTAGTGCAGCCATTTATGCTCCTAGTCCGTGTTAAGGATTGCTGGTGATGTGGGTACTCTAATAGGAAGTAGCTATGATGGTGGTTGCCCTGTGGCTTCAGTCAGTTTTGTCACCTTGTGTGTTTATTTGTTAACAATCTCAACCACCCCTCCATTTGCAATCAATGCTTTACTCATTATGGAATGGAATAGAACAAGAATGCACATTTCATTGAATACTCATCAGAGTCTAATTGTTTGAAAATATTATGTCATCTGCTCAGGACTATACGATCATTAGTGCAACTTATGGGTTTCATCAAATTACTGTTGCATATCTTGGAGCTCTTGGAGTTTACTGCTTAAAAGTGGTCTTCAAGGCTTTTGTTTGGTAAAAAAAACACATTTATTTTTGATAGATTTTCTGTAAATTGATACATACTTTTCAAATGGCTTTTGATCATTATGTCATATTTTTATATATATTTTTTAAGGACATGGGTATGTCTACTCAGAAACAATAAATTTACAGAAACGATGGACAAGATGTACAACAAAATGAGTAAAGTATGAGTTTATGGAGGGGGTGATGGGATTGTGATGGCATTTAGGTGTCATTATGGTTAGCCAGAAATACTAAGGCAAAATTTATAGGGCATATAGCTACTTCCTATTGCATAAGGCACACCGTTACATCATATTGGTCAGGTCAGGTGCTTATATTAGCTTGCATCTGTTAACGGTAAACCTGTAGCCCGTTACAACCTGCCACAGAGAGGGCCCTCCTCGACCTGCTACAAAAACATCACCCCATTGTAGCAAAGATGCCACCATCCAAACATCATGGTGGCGAGGACTGGTTTCTTCAAAAGCTAACAGCAGGGCCCAATTTGTATAAAGCTTTGAAGCAGATTGGTTTAAATTTCTTTCAAAATAATTTGCAGAGCAAGAAAACACTGTGGAACTATTTATAAACAGTCCATCAACTTGACTAAATGGTTCCTGCTTGTGCTTTGCAATTTAGAACTAATTAAAATACCACACTTGAAGCAAAAATGTGTATATCAAAACAGTTAACAGAACCCATGAATGCATTTCATTGGTTGTGGCAGTGCTTTATTTGTAGATAAAAGACCCAAGTGTCAGATGCATATGACACTTGGGTCTACTTTTACACGTCTTGTACATACTGGGTACTTACAAAGCAATCATTTCTACAGTTAATTTCAATGGTTGATCAGTCTCAAGCTTCAGCTTGAAATTGGGCCCATACAGGCCCGTAGCGACACTACTCCTTAAATTCCATTCCAAAGAATTACTTGGTTCACATTTCACTTCACATTATATCTTATAATTGACTCATTTACTTAAATACTTTCCTGGGGATGAGGTACATACTATCTTTAGCAGTGGATCCAGGTGGTGGCCTTTGGGCCCGGGGGCCACCCCTGTCCCCTATATACTATCTTCAGGAAATTTCTTAATAAATAATAACAAAAAAGGAAGAACAATTTGTTTTTGCAAAATATTTGTTCTTCTCAATTCTCTCCATCAAAAACAAAACGCTTAAAGCACATTTTCTCATCACACTTTGTCAGGTCAGGTGCTTATATCAGCTTGCTCGCTAACGGTAATCTGTAGCCCGTTACAACCTGTCCCAGAGAAGGGGGGGGGCTTGCCATAGCCTGCTCAAATTAAGACACCAATCACTTTGCAGCACAATAGAGCGGGCTGTCACCAGTGGCACCATTTTTAGGCCCAGCAGGGATTTTGAACCTTACTAGCCATTAGTCAGCCCTAACAATAATAGTGTTCCCTAAGCTACGGGCCTGTAGTAACAACCCCTCCCATCTTCCACTTCACCTGCATGTTCCATCTACCATCAACATTTTTCTCATAATCAAGTAGTATACAGTACTAAAGTGAGACAAAAACAACCCTCTTATTTAGACAAATCTAAAGTTAGCACATGTGGCATTGTTTGCCCAAAAAGTATTCTCAAAAAATTTATTTTGATGTCAAGACGCAAGTTTAGTGTTTCACTGGAAAGAGGTTCACAGACAGACAATTTTATTTTATCGGATAAAACAAACTTCTTTTGTGCTCAGAAGGAAGTGTTTTAACAAATTTCATTCTAAAGTATAATATGGCTACAGGTTTTGAGTTTACAAGTTTTTTAAATGTGTGAGACGTGATAAATTGGATGGGTGAATGTCAAGTGTGAGAGAGTGTGGACATTTTAAGGAAAATAAATCCCAAATATTTGTACACATATGCATGTTGAATGTCAAACAATATGTTGATGTACGTTTGGACTATAGTTGAATGGAGTCAGAATTATGCGAGTGCCACTCTGTTTCTGACAAGTTTCTGAGGGTATTTTACAGAAGTCTTTTTACATCGCATCTTATAAGTGGCAGGGTATACTTTTGGTAATATTGTCCAAGACCAGTATCCTCACTTGGTGTATCCCAACAAGCAAACAAAATAACATACCTGTACAAACTGGGGCTCAATCAGCAATCAAAGTTGCAAGAAATTAATGAAACAAATAATTACTTGTTTTGCATGAAATTAAATGCTTTCAGAAACATCAGAAAGGCTTTATGTGTAAAGCCTTTCACAGATTCAAAACTGGTTGTGAAAAATTACCTCTTTCTCTAAAACTACATTCTTCAAAGTGTGTCATTTCTAGCAGTGTTTATAACTTCAACAGCTCTCTAGTGTTCTTGACCTACATGATAGTTG
The DNA here is from genome assembly GCF_032118995.1 of Asterias amurensis. NCBI lineage: Eukaryota > Metazoa > Echinodermata > Asteroidea > Forcipulatida > Asteriidae > Asterias > Asterias amurensis. The sequence continues at coordinate 19,022,547 of NC_092650.1, forward strand.
TACAGTCCTTACCTCGAAGTAACTACCAAAAGTACACACTGCCCTAACACAATGCTCCTCTACCAACTTTTCTATTCATAGGCTCACTGTTCAGTCCAGCAGGATGACAGCATGATGCAGATATTCATCTACGCATCTTGTATTACCTTATCTGTTTGGGTCGAGATCCTTCTGTGAATTTGTACCTTTTTATCCGCATAAGGTTCAATTATTTATGGTGTGGTGAAACTCATGGTCTACAATACATACGCCCCCCCCCCCCTCTTCCCACACACACACAAGCATAACTGAGCGAAACAATTTCTCAACCAACCCCTGGAATCTGGGTTTATATTTAAGACTGAATTATTTTAAATATCTACATCCATGTTGGAAAATTTCATCAGAAAAATTCAAATAAAATTCATCTTGTGGGAAAAAGAACAGAGAAATGTTCATTGACCTCCAGCAATTCTTAAATGATTTTGGCAAGATGTATGGTATTTACTTTAAATGAAGGCGAAACAAAATTGAGCGTATTGAGATAGTTCTGGGTTCAACTCCTCTCATAGTTTCCAAAATTGAATTGAAGGGAAAAACTCTCAAAATTTTTTTAAATGTTTTTGTGCATCAGCAACCTACATATAAAGCTCTTTTCATTTAATCATTGACAGACAATCTTGGTAAACTTACGTAAGACATCTGCACTACCATTCAGATTGTAGTGGGTTCAAGTCCCATTCCAATCTCATTCCGAGGTATGATCAATCTAGCCGTACCTTTTGAAGGCATATCACTAGGTTGAGTGAGTACAAAATCATCAAATCATTGACAAATAATTGAACGCCACACCATTACTTTCACAACAGCTCTATTTGTAAACCAGCCTTGTACATGTGCTTCCATTCCGGGTTCAACTCTTCTCATAGTTTCATAAGTTGAATTGAAAGGAACAACTCTCAATATCTTTTAAAATCATAACTGCTTTTTATTTCTTATTTTGTGTGCATCAGCAACCTACATATAAAGCTCTTTTCATTAAATCATTAACAGACAATCTTGGTAAGCTAATGTTAGACATCTGCACTACCATTCAGATTGTAGTGGGTTCAAGTCCCACCCCAATCTCCTTCCCAGGTCTGATCAATCTAGCCGCACTTTTTTCCCAGCATGCCTTGTTCGTTTGTAACCCTTGGAAATAGTCATTAAAATGTGCCATGTAATGGCTCTAAGGCATAGCCCTTGGTTGAGTGAGTACAAAATCATCAAAGCATTTAAACATAATTTGAACGCCACACCAAGTATTTTCACAACAGCTCTATTTGTAAACCAGCCTTGTACATGTGCTTCCATTTTGGGTTCAACTTATGAGATGGTTCTTGGTTCAATTTCTGTCTTAGTTTCCCTTGTCAAGGAAAAACTCTTTATGTTTTAATATCCTAGTGGTTTTGGAGTTGTTATGTTTTTTTTTGCTTCAGCAAAGTAGATGCATTTTTGAGCATTTATATGCAATCTTGTTGGTGTAAGGTATGACATCTGCACTACCAACCTCGCTACCAGGGATGATCAATTTGTTTTCTCCCAGCATTCCTTGTTCGCTCATTATGGCTCTGAGGCATAGCCTTAGGGTGAGTGAAATCATCAAAGGATTTAAAAATATTTGAATGCCACACCAAGTATTTTCACAACAGCTTTATTTGTAAACCAGCCTTGTACATGTGCTTCCATTCTGGGTTCAATTTCTGACTTAGTTTCCCATGTTTACTTGAAGGAAAAAAATCTGAATATATTTCAATAACAAAATAATGTTTTTAAGTTTTTAAGTTTTTTGCTTCAGCAAAGTAGATGCATATACCTTTGAGCATCTATATGCAATCTGGTTGGTGTAAGGTATGACATCTGCACAACCATGCAGATTGTTGTGGGTTCGAGTCCCGCCCAATTTGCCTATAGGTGCTTGAAGGGCATTAAATATGCATAGAGCTAGATTGCTGAAGTTCAAAATTTACAACATAAAAAAAATATAATTGAAATGCCATGCCAAGCATTTTCACAAAAGCCTTAGTTTGTTCACCAGCAACTTATATACAGTATGTACTTACATTGAATGCACTTTAGATGATTCTGGGTTCAACTTATGCTCCCCATAGAACCAATCAGAGCAGTGACTAACTGAAACCTCTGAACCGGTCTTAATTGGCCAACTTCTCTCATATCTCTTCAGTCTCCTGACGATTGCTATAGCAAGCTATAGTCGAAAGACTGAGACCAGTTAAGAACTCCCTTCATGGTAGTGAAGTTAATAACGATCCTATAAGCTAAAGTAGTAGTCCCAGCCGATTTTCGACCCTCAGCCCAGTTAGAAAGCAAGACAGTTCTTTTCAAACAGAGAAGTCTCCTGAAAATCTACTCCGTGGCAGTAGAATAAAGAGCAAGATCAAAATCTACCTGGCAAGTAGACACACACACATGGTGTTACCACAAACCAAATATATATCGACTGAACCTTGCCATGCAATGCCTCAAATCACATAGACAAAATTTCTTAAACACTTTAAAATGATTGAAATGTCATGCCAAAGTATTTTAACAAAAGCAAAATTTGTAAACCAGCAACTTGTTTGCATTGTGTACTTCCAGTGATCACACTCAGATGGTTCTGGGTTCAACTGATGCCAAAGTTTCCTATATACTTTGACTTGGTCAGAAAACCATTATTGTTTTTCTGTTGTTTATATTTTGTGCTTCAGCGACTTCCCTATGTAACGCTACTGCAATACCTTTCAGCATTGATAGGCAATCTTGGTGGTCTAAGGTATGACATCTGCACAACCATGCAGACTGTTGTGGGTTCGAGTCCCACCCAATTTGTCTATAAATGTTCTAAGGTATTAAATATGCATAGCTAGGTTCCTGAAGTACAAAGCTTTCAACAAAATTCAATTTATTGAATCCAAATCAAAAAGTTGTACAAAGGCATAAAGACAAACATAGTGTACTTCCATTTCAGACTTTTGTTAACAAAACTTATGCAAACAAGTTAGAGAAAATAGCTAGGTTATTGAAGGACAAATTTTTCAGAGTTGTGGATGTATCATTTCATTTCTGCTCTGGAATAAAAAAATACATGTTTGCATGTTCAGGGGTAGACTTTTCTAGAAATAAATTTTTAACGTTGATTGAACAATGTTAACACTTGCATGCTAACCATTCTTTTGGTTGCAACATTTGAGCATTGCCAGCTTACCAACCTAGCAAATAATTGTAATTATGTCATTAAAAATATGAGTGACATTTGAGGTAACTATTAGATTAAAAAAAAAAAAAAAAAAAAACATTGCAAATTTGATGATTAAAATCCTTGTGGAAGTTAACATTCATAATCATGAAATTCCTCCAATGTTGCTCAATTTATTAGAAACCTATAGTGGCCCAACAACTGTATTTATTTTCTGTTATCAGCTAAAAAAATCATTGTGAAAGTTTAACATTCTTTTGACAAAAAAGCCATTTTCATAATTAGTAATTATCCCAAAACAAAGTAGTATAAGTCCAAAGGCTCGCCTTTCTGTTCCAGTTCCAGTTCTCCAAAGAAATATTTCAAAGGCTTAATGACAACACAACACAACACATATATACAACAGAAGCAGTCACTATACCAATCCCTTTAGCTGTGAGAAAGTTTCCAAAAGCTAAATCTTTTTTCGCATTTTGCAATCACTTTTCTTAATTTCAGTGACATTTCACCTTTTTACAACTGAATGAAGAAAACATGCTAATGTATATCTACTGTTAACGTTGCTGGAGTAACAGAAACCAACTGTGCTGTCATTTTCTTCATGGTGCCTGCTTTTGCTATTGAACCTGTTTTGAAAACAATTCACTAATTGTGTATCTGATTTTTAAAGCTTTTTATTTCTATAGACTTGCTGTTGAGTTGCCATGCAGTACACTTGGGTGGTCTTGCAGCAGCAGTGCTTAATGGAACCCCACATGGACAACTTCATGGGTTGGTAGACAAAAACTCAGCTAGATCACTGAACTAACTGTGGCGACCCCACTGGAGCACAAAATCACCCCTGCACTAGCCACACAACCCAGGAGAAGTAGACGGTTGTTACTATGTCAATAGGCAGTAGCCTCCGTTGACTGATGTTGATGATGAAGGAAGGAAATCAGAAGGAGTTTTGAAAGTGTCACTTTTGATGGATGTTGGATGTTGGTGGGGGCTTAGTGACCACAGCTCCCCTGGACCTGGATCCTGCCACTGGTGGACATTTTCAAGAACAAGACTGAGCAGGACACCTCAAGTGATTGCTGAAGAGTAAAGCACAGTTTCTTCTGTGAAGGTACAGAACAATTTGTTTATTAATACTTTTGTAAAAATCTGAGTTATGACCCATTTTTTTTTTTTTCCCCATTGCAAATGTGTAATTTGTATACCCGAATATGACTTCTTGTGACGGCTGTACTATCATACAAAACTCAGTGAGTAATTACTCAATTAGGCATCGAGGCATTACTCGCATATCTCATTGAGACTTTACTCCATGAGGCATTACTCTTGGAAAATTAAGCTTCAGTCCTGAGTAAACAATTGTAGTGGTTTTTAACTTTTGACTTTGCTAAACAAATGTTAACAGTGTATCTTGATTTGGCTGTGTTCCCTATACCCACACTTGAAAATCTTTGTTGTCTTTAAACCACTTTTGCATCGGGCAGCAGCAGCTTCGCGTAATGAATGCGCTCATGAATCGAAACATGCTACGGTTACAATTGCGCTGCCGGAAACGTTTCCCATGTAACCCTTTGCGTATAGGTCGGCATTAGTCAAGTATATGTAATGACTCCTGGGGTCAGGATATCATATTATTATAAGGACCCACTTTCACTGCCATTTGTCAGACCATGTCTCCGACCAAAACCAGCGAGAATTGGTTTGAGATTTGCCCTCAATATGGACAACGCGTGCTGGACCAACGGGTCTGGCAAATAACAGCATTTTACCATGTGTGTAGCAGGCATCATTTTAACAATCGCAATGCTTTTTTTACATTGTGATTACTTTCAATATTTATTGGACTAAACCAAAGAAAGAGGAAAACAATGTGACTGTGTGAATGGCATGTAGCAAATGTTGACTTTGTTTATTTGGAGAACTGAATACTTTGTACATATTATACTGGGTGCTGTATCAATATTCTCAAAAAAATATAAATTATCAGACTTTAAAATTCGACTCCTTAAAGTCATTGGACACTATTGGTTATTACTTAAATTAATTGTTAATATCAAAACTTACTTGGTAACGAGCTATGGATAACTGTTTACAGTAGAAACAATTGTTCACAGATTTGTTATTTTATGGAAAATGTTGGGATCACCAAGTGAGAATCTTTGACAATATTACCGAAGGTAATGTGAAACTAATATCAGGGAGCGATTTCATCTAAGAACTATTATTAAGTATCAAATGGTGATTTTTGATGAGTAGCAACTGATACCTTTTGTTTAGCATTTGGTGAAATTGTTCAGCGATTACAGCATATTTGTATTCAATTATTGTGTTTGTTAAGTTGCAAAGTAATGGAGGGAAAGTGAGACATTGGTTTATGGAAATGTGTTTTTTTGTAACCATAACTTTGCAAACAAACATGTCATTTGACAGAACTTCAGTTGTCAAACATTGAAATAAACAAAACAGATTTCACAGCGTGTTTTTACGACAACCAATGATTTAATGAAATGCTTTTAAACAAAGAGCAGCTTAAACAAAAAGCAGCTTAGTAAAAAACAATTATATACCAGAGTAACCAGCCAAAACACCATTCCTCATGTACTGTTTTTGACTGGTTTCCTGCTAATTTGTGCCAAAAGCACACTTTTCTGCTTAAGAATTTTTATGAAATTGAAATCCTGCAGCTCTTTCAAAAAATTAGCCGGCTATATAGTGCCTAGACTATAGTGCATGTGGTTCAAGATCCATAGTCATAGTTTAGTCTGTGGTGAACTTTAATGCTTAGAAGCGTTGATGAATTGTAAAGGGTCAAGTTATCTTGGCTCAAGTTCTGATGGTCGGACCGTAGAATGTGGGTCAAGATCCATAGTCATGTTTATGCCTGTGGTGAACTTTAATGTTAATAGAAGCGTTGATTGTAAAGGGTCATCTTGGCTCAAGTTCTGATGGCCGAATCTTAGAATGTGGGTCAAGATTCACACCATTTACAATGAACGCTTCTATTATGAATTAAGTTCAACACAGGCTTAACAATGACTATTGGATCTTAATGACCTGCGTTCTACGATTCAGCCATCAGAACCTGGGCCAAGAAAACTTTACCTTATACAATCACTGCTTCTAAGCATTAGTGTTCACCCAAAATCCAATGTTATAGTCAATAGGTGAACTATAATGCTTAGAAGCGTTGATTGTAAGTTTTCAAATTATCTTCCAGCTTTAGAGCTGGAAGTATAGCTAAATCGTTGGGTGTGCCTCAGATGCGCGTGTGTGATGCAATATCTTACGGGATTACTTTTAACGGATAAAGGTTTACAAAGTACCTCACACTATTACAAACAAGTTTAAACTATTTCCATTCCAACTGCAGGGAAGGGTACCCTTCAACAAATTGAAAGCAGTGAAAACAAGCAAACAAAATGAGCCTGAACACAATGTTGGAATTTCCAACTTTTTTAAGTACCGGTACTTTCTAGATATTTTGTTCTTGCATCAGATATTTTGCTTAATCAGCATCTCACTGGAGAAGAGAAGTAGTAGTAAAATTTTAAATTTTTAAAAGTTTTTAACTTTTTTAAAGTTTTAAACGTTTTTAACTTTTTTAAATTTTAAATTTGAAACGCATGTTAATTTTCTTTAATTTAAAAAAAAAAATGTATTTTCAAATTTCTGCTTTTAGCACGCAAAAGTACTTCAGCTGCTGCAATTATGCTTACCAGTATAAGGATACCAGCAAAAACAATCATGACCTGTGGACCATGTGATTTAAACACTGTCATTTTTGACCTACCTAAAATTGTGTTAAGCAGTATTTTAATGCTTCAGCAGTTTTGTGAAATTGGCAATTGGTGTTTTTGTAGTTTTTATCAGAAATTTTAAAGATTGTTAGATGAGTTATGCAACTTTCTGTCTTAAAAGTTTTAATTGTAAATAATTTTCATTGTAAATGGCCAATAATTATTTTGGCCCCATTTCTGATGGCAGAGTCATAGAACATGGGTCCAGATCCATGGTGTTAGTTCAGCATGACAGTTTTTGTGCTTCAGACTCACCTTTTTCCATGTTAATTTCTTTCTATTGCGCTATGATCTTGATGGAATAGCGCCTTATACATTTTAATTGTTATGATATGGTTACCCCTACTGATCCATCAATGAAAATGGCCTGCTATAAGAAATCTGCATATCTGCAATATCTTCTGCTGCATTTAACCATCACTAAGACCATTTTTGTCAGACGAGGCATCTGGACATCTTCTCCATCTTCTTCAGGATGTTCAGGTAAATGGAAGATATCTCTGCAAGACACGGACTAATGAAAGTGTGTATAACCTGAAAAACATTCAAGGAATTATAACAAAATGGCATGCCAGCTTTTGTCCTCATTGTATGTTACATTAGGAATCTCAGCCAGATGAAGGCAATCAGATTTCAAGCACAGTCTATCATACCCTGGAAACTGTCTCATCTTCATTGTAATCAAACCTGCTTGAACTACTGAGGCATCAGTATCTACACCTTATAGTCAGAAGATGCTGCCATCATCAGTAGAGGGCATTTGTTTGAAGTTACTTCATATCATGTGAAGACATTCCAGAAGTTTCCTGTTCTCAAAAGTTGTATCTTTGGTATGACAGGATGCTAATCACAATGCATGTAATAAGTGGAGACTCCAGATGGAAGAAGTAGATGCAAGAACTGCACAAAAATTGCCACCAAAATCGGTTGTTTATTTCATGAAGTCCAGTCACAGAGTGGATTGTATGTCATGTTTGATACTGATGGAGGACTGTCATATCATGGAGGAATAAATTATGTAGTTTCAGAGCAACGAGGATACCAATTATTGTTGATAGTGACATAGTCAAGGAAAATTATAGATGCAAGAACTGCATATTTGCCACCATTGTCCATTGTTTATTTCATGAAGTCCAGTCACAGAGTGGTCTGTATGTCATGTTTGATACTGATGGAGGACTGTCATATCTAATGTAGCTCAAGAGCAATACTAAGCAAACAGAATACCAATAAGAGCTAATGGTGAAATAGTCAAGGGAAACATAGTGGAGACTCCAGACTGAAGTATAGATGCAAGAACTGCATAGTTGACACCTACATGGGTGGTTTATTTCATGATGTCCAGTCACAGAGTGGTCTGTATGTCATGTTTGATATCGATGGAGGACTGTCATATCTTATGTAGCTCAAGAGCAATACTGAGCAACCAGGATACCAATACGAGCTAATGGTGAAATAGTCAAGGGAAACATAGTGGAGACTCCAGACTGAAGTATAGATGCAAGAACTGCATAGTTGACACCTACATGGGTGGTTTATTTCATGATGTCCAGTCACAGAGTGGTCTGTATGTCATGTTTGATATCGATGGAGGACTGTCATATCTTATGTAGCTCAAGAGCAATACTGAGCAACCAGGATACCAATACGAGCTAATGGTGAAATAGTCAAGGGAAACATAGTGGAGACTCCAGACTGAAGTATAGATGCAAGAACTGCATAGTTGACACCTACATGGGTGGTTTATTTCATGATGTCCAGTCACAGAGTGGTCTGTATGTCATGTTTGATACTGATGGAGGACTGTCATAATATCTAATGTTGTATCTAGAGCATTAATGAACAACCAGGATACCAATAAGAGCTAATGGTGAAATAGTCAAGGGAAACATAGTGGAGACTCCAGACTGAAGTATAGATGCAAGAACTGGATAGTTGACACCTACATGGGTTGTTTATTTCATGAAGTCCAGTCACAGAGTGGATTGTATGTCATGTTTGATACTGATGGAGGACTGTCATATCATTGAGGAATAAATTATGTAGTTTCAGAGCAACAAGGATACCAATTATTGTTGATGGTGACATAGTCAAGGAAAATTAAAGATGTAATAACTGCACATAGCCACCATTGTCAGTTTATTTCATGAAGTCCAGTCACAGAGTGGATTGTATGTCATGTTTAATACTGATGGAAGACTGTCAACCCCATATCTTACTGCATAGTTGACACCTACATGGGTCGTTTATTTCATGTGAAATCCATGCGTCACAGAGGGGTTTCTATGTCATGTTTGATACCAATGGAGGACTGTCAGTTCTAATGTAGTTCAAGAGCAATCATGAGCGACAAATAAGTGTTAATTTTTTTTCTTTTAACTTAAAAAAAAACCATTTTAACTTTTTAAACTGTTTTTAACTGTTTAACTTTTGAAAATGTTCAATCTGGGCCTAATGTTACAGATCTGCTTTAAGCATATCACAATTTTTTTAAGTGATTAACTTTTAAAAATTGTCCATGAAGCATACCATGTATGGTGGTACAACTTGTGCAACACCTAGAGAGAATGTGGGTCAAGATCCATCGTAAAAATTAAACCTGTGGTAAACTTTAATGCTTAGAAGGATTGATTGTTAACAGTGAAATTTTCTTGCCTTAAATTCTGATGGTGGAATTGTAGAATGTTGGTCAAGATCCATAGTCATAGTTAAGCCTGTGGTGAACTTTAACGTTAATAGAAGCGTTGATTGTAAATGGCCATCTTGGCTCAAGTTCTGATGGCCGAATCTTAGGATGTGGGTCAAGATCCACACCATTTACAATGAACGCTTCTGTAACTTAAAGTTCATCACAGGCATGACTATAACTATGGATCTTGACCTGCATTCTACGATTCAGCCATCAGAATTTGAGGCAAGAAAACTTGACCATTTACAATCAAGCATTAACAATCGCCAAAGGCTTAACTATGACTATGGATCTTGACCCACGTTCTCGGGCTCAATTTCTAATGGCAGAGTCATAGAATGTGGGTCAAAATCCAATGTCATAATCAATAGATGCAACTTGAATGCTTAGAAACGTTGATTGTAAGATGTCAAGTTATCTTCCAGCTTTGGAGCTGGAAGTAGCTAAATCATTTGGTGTCCCTCAGATGCACGTGTGTGCTGCAATGTCTTTAATAAGTGAGTACATAAAAAAATTAAAAATAAACAACTGTTCCCATTTCAACTGCAGAGAAGGGTACCACCTTTTAACAAAAATTTAATTTGAAAATAGTAAAACAAGCAAACAAAATTTTCCCTGAACACACTAGACTAAACACACACTGTGTATTTTGTTCTAATATCAGATTTGCTTAATCAGCATCCTACTGGAGTAGAGAACAATAATAGTAGATTTTAATTTTTTTTAAATGTTTTTAACATTTTTTACTTTTTAAAATGTTAAAATTTTGTTGATCTGCTTTCAGCAGCAAAAGTACTTAATTGAAATTATGCTCACCAGACTAAGGGTACCAGCAAAAAATTCACATCACATTGACCATCTGTGACTGGTGTATTGCTCAGAGAAAAATATAATAAATAATGTTTAGCGGCATTTTGTTCACAAGTAGCTAAGCACAATGAATTGGTGCTTACCAGACTATAAGGTTAGTTGCCGTATTAGGCATGTCACTTGGACCATGTGACTGGTGTGCTGTCATTTTGCCCTTTCTAAAAATGGGTTAATCAGCATTTTAATGCTTAAGCAGCGTTATGAAATTTGGAAACTGGTGTTCCTGGGTTTTTTTTGTCAGTAATTTGTAAGATTTTGGGATTGGTCATGAGGAGGTTGAGGTGAAACTTCCTGTCTTAAAAGTTTTCATTGTAAATAACCTTTATTGTAAATGGCAAATGTATCTTGGCTCAAGTTCTGATGTTGGGCAGATTCAGATATAGGAAGGTTAAGCCTGTGGTGAACTTTAATGCTAAGAAGCGTTGATTGTAAATAGACAAGTTATCTTAGCTCACAAGTTCTAGTGGCAGATTCATAGAATGTGGGTCAAGATCCATAGTCATAGTTTAGACTGTAGTGAACTTTAATGCTTAGAAGCGTTGATTGTAAATAGACAAGTTATCTTAGCTCACAAGTTCTAGTGGCAGATTCATAGAATGTGGGTCAAGATCCATAGTCATAGTTTAGACTGTAGTGAACTTTAATGCTTAGAAGCGTTGATTGTATAGACAAGTTATCTTAGCTCACAAGTTCTAGTGGCAGATTCATAGAATGTGGGTCAAGATCCATAGTCATAGTTGAGACTGTAGTGAACTTTAATGCCTAGAAGTGTTAATTGTAAATGGTCAAGTTATCTTGGCTCAAGTTCTGATGGTTGAATCGTAGATTGTTGGTCAATCCATAGTCATAGTTAAGCCTGTGGTAAACTTTAATGTTAAAAGAAGTGTTGATTGTAAATGGTCATCTTGGCTCAAGTTCTGATGGCCGAATTTTAGGATGTGGGTCAAGAGTCCACACAATTTACAATTGACGCTTCTATTAAGATTAAAGTTCACCACAGGCTTAGCTATGACTATGGATCTTGGCCCGCATTCTATAATTCAGCCACTAGAATTTGAGCCAAGAAAACTTGACCGTTTAAAATTAACTCTTCGAAGCATTAAAATTCACCACATGCTTAACTATGACTATGGATCTTGACCCACATTCTCTGGCTCAAGTTCTGATGGCTGTGTCATAGAATGTGGGTCAAAATCCAAAGTTATAAGCAAGTGGTGAACTTGAGTGCTTAGATGATTTGATTGTAAATTGTCAACAGCTTTCTGCCAGCTTTGGAGCTGGAAGTAGCTAAATCAATGGTTTGCCTCAGATGCATGTGTGTGATGCAATATCTTACGGGATTACTATTAACAGAAAAAGGATTGTAAAGGAGCTCACACTTTTACAAATAAGTTTCAACTATTTCCATTTCAACTGTAGGGAAGAGTACCCTCTTAGACAAAAAAAATTGAAGTTGAAAAAAGAAACAAGCCAACAAAATTAGCTTGAACACACTTTGGAATTTTAACCTGTTTTTAACTTTTCAAATTGTTCAAATTTCATTGATCTGCTTTCAGCATACAATGAAATTATGCTTACCAGCAAATTAAGGGTACCAGCAAAAAAAATCATGTCATTTGAACCATGTGACTGGAACGTTGTCATATTTGCCCGTCCTTAAAATGTGTTAAGCAGTATTTTAATGCTTCAGCAGCTATATGAAATTAGGCAATAGGTGTTTCTGTAATTTTCATCAGTAGTTTTAAGATTTTTAGATGGGTAATGAGGAGGTTGGAGTGAAACTTCCTGTCCTAAAAGTTTTATATGTAGATAATATCTATTTTAATTAGCTAAGGTATCTTGGCTCAAGTTCTGATTGCAGATTCACATATAGAATGTTAAGCCTGTGGTGAACTTTAGTGCGCAGAAGCAAGGAGTGTAAATGGACAAGTGATCTTGGCTTACAAGTTCTAATGGCTTATTATTTATAGAATAAGGGTCAGGATCTGTAGTCAGAGTTAAGTCTGTGGTGAACTTTATTACTCAGAAAAGTCGATTGAAAGTGGTCAAGCTATCATGGCACTTAACTCATCTCAGCACTGAACTCAACGGACTCGCAATCTGATGTCTGAGTCATATTTTGGATGGATCCAGATCCGTTGTCGTAGTTAGTTGGCAAACTTTGATGAAAGAACTTTTAACAGCATTTATTGTAAGGTGTAAGATAACTTGGCACTAGACTCAAGTTCTGATGGCCGAGTCATAGAATGTGGGTTGAGAACTACAGTTTAGAGTGTATAATGGCCAAGTCATCTGAGCATTGGAACTCATGTGCGTATGTATGAGTTGTCAAAATGTTAGTTTAAATGCAGACGTTGATGTAGCTAGGGGGATGGGGGCAAGGGGTGAGGACATATGTGCCACATAATTTGTTGTGTTTATTTTATGTTCTGAGGTTTATTGGGGGTGGGGGGGGCAGTGGTTAAAGTTTGTGACTCGGCATCATCCTCTCATCTTGCCCCCAGGCGCCACGAACCCTATCTGCTTCACTGGATGCATAGATATACACAACTTGGACAACATGTTTAAAGTTGACTTGTACGCATTTAGTGACAATGCTTTGTACTTTCAAGGTATCGATGGTTGTACATGTATGTAACTTTTATAGAAAATTTGCCTGCTACCTTGGACTTCATGTGTGTACAAAGCAGCCTCTGGTTGTAGTTAAAGACTGTTTTATTGGTTGACAACGATATTTATCCAACACTGATGATCGTCAACATCCTCTTTGACTACTCACTGTCCCTCAGCGATCAACTTTTTTTTGTTTATGAACATCTGCCAAGTCACCTTGTCCGACTACAAATTGGCCGTACAGGTCAGATTCAAAACACTGATTTCTGGATGTTGTTGACCACATGGTTTGTGTGGAAGTTCTCCGACTATATTGTCAAAGACAAATGGTATCCTCAGTCATAGTTCAAAACAAAACTTCAGAGAGGACAACATTGATGTACATGTGGGAGCTTCTTCATCTAAGGAGACTTGAATGAGGCAATGGTGCTTGTGAATCAATACTCACTGTGTGGGGAAACAGCACTGTCTCTACCAAGCTTCTCCCAGTAATTGACTGGATTGCTGCTCATAAGATGCTACCTCTTTCTTCAGATGACGCTATCTCTGATAATAAGATGCTGACTCTCTCTCTTCATCATCATGATCATGTTGCTTGTGCAGTGGTGCTTTAGAATCTGTTAAAAGCACTGTTTTGGGATGACAGCCTTTTTGCTGATAAGTTAGTTATAATAGAACATGGACAAAACATTCTTTTATAAGTTTACAAAGTTTTCACTTAAAAGCAGGTTGTTTTTAAACCCTGAATCCTTCAATATCCTCTAAATAGTTAACTGGGGAGTACTCAAATTAGAAGGGTATCATGGTTTATAATTACTGGTACATACAGTTATTTTAGGCAAGAAATGCTTGTGCATGTCATTGAAATTTGTATACAGATACATTAAATTATGTGCGTTGTTTGGCATAGGCCTATTCTTAAATTATTTTTTTTAATTGTACACTACACACTGCACACAGTGCATGATGCATTTCCTGCCTTAAAGTATTTAGACAACTCTTGTGCTCATGATGTTTTAATTGCCTTAAATTTTGGAATACCCTCAATTCTCAAAAATCCTCCACTAAAAGCTACATGGTAATTGGAAGATTTGGGGCTGAGATTATTCGAATTGATACAGCAACTCTAAAGGTCTTCTACGTTGTAATGTGATATGCCATTCATAATGTTCAATGTAGGCCTATTTCTTGGGAATTTTCTTTTTTGAAAGAAAATTTTGTTTATAACTTTTAAAAATTATCTGTTTGTGAAGATGCCTTTATACGGTTGTGAAATGCTTAGTTCTCTAGTCCGTGTCCATATTGAGTGGCGTTAATATAGATCGTCGTTGTCGTTATGCTCGGTTTCGCATTAATTCATAATAGCCGGGGCTGCGTTTAACTTTGTTATCTGTTCACTGTTGTGCTTCAATGCATTTTTTTGCACTTGGTTTAGGTTAAGTTGTTTCTGCTTTGCATCATCTACCAAACAAGGTTTTGCATAATGATATTTATAGCTGTTCAAAATTAGGCAAAGGAATTAGTTTTTAAATCAGTTTAATACAGAAAATCAATTGATCTTCATTGTCATTGTGCATGTTTTCTCAAACTGAGGCTATAAAGAACACTGCTCACTGCTTACTGCTCGTAATATTGCTGCTTGAACTTCGTGTGGGTATAGGAACACAAGCCACATTTATATGTTTTCTTCATCAACTGTGATGTTCAGAATTTGATAGATCTGTTGTCACAAGAAGTCATGTTTCAGCTTCGCTTCATAAGCCCCCCCCCCCTGCCCCCCTTGGTGTTCGATAATGTGCATATTGTAACAACTGTAGTTTTCATTTAGTTTAACATGTATAAGGCCCATCTATGCATACAATTATTATGCATTTATTCATTCATTCATTCATTCATTCATTCATTCATTCATTCATTCATTCATTCATTCATTCATTCATTCATTCATTCATTCATTCATTCATTCTTATTTAAAACCAACTGGCAGCACAAAGCTGAATTATGTGGCATTACACAAGGTACAAATATTTTTAAAAATTAAACATAAAATAGCACCATCACATTATGGTGGTACATACGAGTATAAATTTGACAAACCATTGAAAGGGCATTATAAAAAAGCACAGGGTGTATACTTAATAATCTATACCACTGATCCTCAAACTGTTTGACCATGGTTTGACATGACCCAAAAGTAGGTTGCAAAATAACATTTTGGGGTGTTGCCAAACAGAATCGCTAAAAATCGCTAAAAAAGATTGCCACTCACAATTAATCTGACATTAAAAGGATGTTGTATTTCTTCTTAAATTTATTTGTGAGTTAATTTATTCTCAAATATAAAAAAAAAAAACTTTCCTTTATAAACAGTTCACTGTTAAGATTAACCTGTGTACTTGAAGTGAACTCTGCAGCATGGTTAAGCACATTTGGGTTTTGGCTTAGTGCGTGTCATTTCATGGCCTAAAATGTTGAGGATAGCTGGTTTATACATCTTTGATTTTGTTTGCTTTCACGCATTATTGTCATTAATCTGTCAAATGAATGAAACATCAGCAACCGACCATATTATTATGATTAGTCTAAGAGAGTGAAGAAATTTTAGACATATTTCTTTCTTAGTGGAATTAGCTTCTCCAATCTGCTTACCAACCAAAAGGTCCCTCGGTATAAATGCAAACAATTCTAATAGCCTGACCTTTCGACCCTGGGGTCGAAACATTGGGAAATTAAATATTTTGTCATTATACTTTTTCTTAAAAGTTGTCTTTGATCTTGAACCCTTTACCAAGAAAGGTCCTAAGAAAGAGATTGTTCTTACAAAGCAAGTGGAATGGTTTCACATATTTAGCTTGCTTTTATCTTTATGTGTACTCTGACTGAAAGGTTTTCTCGTTTGGTGTCTAAATCGCTTAATGTTTTCTACTTTGTAGTTTTCAGCAAGTCTTTTTTTCCAGATGTTAGTAATAAACCTACTTTAAATGAATTAAATTTAAAAAAAAAAGATAAAAAAGACTTGGCAAAAGATAAGATTTAGATAACTTTTTGGCTATCTGTACATTGCACTTAATTGAAAACAAACGGGGGAAACCTGCTAGCATGTAGCATGCTGCTCAACTCGCAACTCTCCGTCCACCAATGGAAGCTTGTCAGGCACATTTCATTTAGCAATGGTGGTCAGTTAACCCCAATATGCAAACTATTCAAAGATCCTTAAACTCTGGTCAATCGAATGCAATGTGTTATTGCAGCTTTTCGAAATAAAAATCAATTAAATTCACTAAAAGACCACAACCTGTGACAGAATTGCAGAGCTGTTCTCTCAAAAGTTATGATTTCTCTCACCTGGCAAGACTGAAGATCTAAAAAATGTTCTTGAAGATGAATGACGTTTCAGATTATTTTATTTCTCAACAAAGTAAAAATAGTTAAGTGTAGGCCTACAAGACGTCGATTTCACAAAACTCTTCCTTTCGACAAGTTAAATTCCTTATCCGAAGACGTTCGGACGCAGTGAACCCATCCTAAGTTAGGATGAGTAACTTGCCTAACTCGAGGTATGATTAATTCCAGCGTTTCTTGAAATTGGCTTTAGAATGGTATTAGAATATTTAATTATGCTCGTTATAACATTAGAGTAGGTTCAGATAGTATTAGGATAGTTTTTCGGTAAATATTAGAAGAAGAAGTAGATAAGTAGCAGTAGACTTGTATTAGAATATTTAATTATGCCAGTATATAACATTATGGTTGTTTAAGATAGTACTAGGATAGTTTTTCAGTAAATATTTGAAGTAGAAGTAGATAAGTAGCAGTAGATAGAAATAATTTATCAGTAAATATATTTAAATATTAGAAGTAGTAGTAGTATAAGTATATAACAGCAGTTCAATACTTTATAGGAATCTTCAAGAAAACATTTTTTTAAATCTCTCTTAACCAGGTGAGAGAAATTAGCTAGAAGAATAAAACAAAAAATGCAACAAAAGATGTTTCAGGATGTTTTCAGATCAGTTTCTTGGAAACTTATGGGGAAAAAACACCAAAGCTGGCCCTTGTTCTTCAGCAATTAACAATTATAAGCTTCCATTATTGAATATCAATAGATGAATCTTAACCTACAAACAACCATGTTAAAAATAAAAGCTGCATTTTAGTTTGATTCCTAATGCATTCACTTATTCTTTAGGGCAATGGTATACAGAGGCAACTTCATAGTTCTGCTTACTCATGACTCTCTGCTTACTCATGGCTCCCTGCTTACTCATGGTGCTCTGCTTACTCATGGCTCTGTGCTTACTCATGGCTCTCTGCTTACTCTAGCTCTCTGTTTACTCATGGCTCTCTGCTTACTCATGGTTCTCTGCTTACTCATGGCTATCTGCTTATACTCATGGCTCTCTGCTTACTCATGGCTCTCTGCTTACTCATGGCTCTCTGCTTACTCATGGCTCTCTGCTTACTCATGGCTCTCTGCTTACTCATGGCTCTCCTTGCTTACTCATGGTGCTCTGCTTACTCATGGCTCCCTGCTTACTGATCATGGCTCCCTGCTTACTGATCATGGCTCTCTGCTTACTCATGGCTCTCTGCTTACTCATGGTTCTCTGCTTACTCGTGGTTCTCTGCTTACTCGTGGCTCTCTGCTTACTGACCATGGCTCTCTGCTTACTCATGGCTCTCTGCCTACTCATGGTTCTCTGCTTACTCGTGGTTCTCTGCTTACTCGTGGCTCTCTGCTTATACTCATGGCTCTCTGCTTACTCATGGTTCTCTGCTTACTCATGGCTCTCTGCTTACTGACCATGGCTCTCTGCTTACTCATGGCTCTCTGCTTACTCATGGTTCTCTGCTTACTCGTGGCTCTCTGCTTATACTCATGGCTCTCTGCTTACTCATGGCTCTCTGCTTACTCATGGCTCTCTGCTTACTGATCATGGCTCTCTGCTTACTCATGGCTCTCTGCTTACTGATCATGGCTCTCTGCTTACTCATGGCTCTCTGCTTACTCATGGCTCTCTGCTTACTCATGGCTCTCTGCTTACTCATGGCTCTCTGCTTACGCATGGCTCTCCTTGCTTACCCATGGCTCTCTGCTGACTCATGGCTCTACTGACTCATGGCTCTACTGACTCATGGCTCTCTGCTTACTCATGGTTCTGCTTACTTTAATAGGTCTCTCTGCGTACTCATGGCTCTCTGCTTTCTCATGGCTCTCTGCTTACTCATGGTTCTCTGCCTACTCATGGCTCTCTGCTTTCTCATGGTTCTGCTTACTTTAATAGGGCTCTCTGCGTACTCATGGCTCTCTGCTTTCTCATGGCTCTCTGCTTACTCATGGTTCTCTGCTTACTCATGGCTCTCTGCTTACTCATGGCTCTCTGCTTACTCATGGCTGTGCTTACTCATGGCTCTCTGCTTACTCATGGCTCTCTGCTTACTCAAGGCTCTGCTTACTCATGGCTCTCGGCTTGCAGTCCATGGTAATTTTTTCAAGTTTTAAATAGTGTTGTCATTTGTGCATTTTTAATAAGCTTGTTTGAGTATACTTTTGCATTCTAAACTTCTGTTTGTATGCTTGATGTTAAATGATGTCCCTTTGCAGTCTAGTTAGAGCCTGCCTGTTGAAAAGGGGGGGGTGTTCAAAATGTCTAAACCCCCCCCCCCCCCCACCACCAAATAAAGTAAATTTTAGACTTGCTTATTACACCCTCAATCTTGACAGTGTAATGCCTGTTGTCACAAACTATTTTACTTTTGCCGTATTGTTGACGACCACCCCCACCCCCCCCCCCCAGGCCTGGTTTTTGTTTATTTGTTTGTTGTTTGAGTTTCTGTGAGTTTGTTTTAGAGTCTGTTTTCAGTCTAGTTACAGTTTGTTTGTTATTGTATCTTTGTGCTTGTATTGTTTTGTAAGTGTTCATTGTCTTCGTTTGTTCTTTTGTTCGTTTGTTTGTTTGTTCGTTTGTTCGTTTGTTCGTTTGTTCGTTTGTTGGTTTGTTGGTTTGTTGGTTTGTTGGTTTGTTGGTTTGTTGGTTTGTTCGTTTGTTTGTTTGTTCGTTTGTTCGTTTATTCGTTTGTTCGTTTGTTCGTTTATTTGTTTACTCGTTTGCTCGTTTGCTCGTTTGTTCGTTTGTTATTTTGTTCCTTTTTCCTTTGTTCCTTTGTTCACTTGTTCACTTGTGCCTTTGTTCCTTTGTTCCTTTGTTCTGTTGTTCCGTTGTTCCTTTGTTCCTCTGTTCCTTTGTTCCTTTGTGCCTTTGTTCCTTTGTTTGTTTTCTAAGTGTTCAGTGTCTGGTTATAGTATTTGTTTGTTTGTTTGTTTGTTGTTGGAGTTTCTCTGAGTTTGCTTGTTTGTTCGTGTATCTTTTTGCTTGTTTTGTTTTCGAAGTGTTCTTTGTCTAGTAGTATTTGTTTTTTTGTTTGTTTCTTGTTCGAGTTTCTGAGAGTTGTTTTAGTGTTTTTTTTTATAGGTATGGTATATCTGCTTGTTTGTTTGTTGTCATAGTTTCTGTGAGTTGTGTTTAGTGTCTGTTTTCAGTCTAGTAAGAGTTTGGTGTATGTTTTATTTTCTAAGTGTCATTGTAGAGTATCTGCTTGTTAAGTTGTTGTTTTAGTTATTGTGGGTTTGTTTTAGTGTCTGTTTTCAGTCTAGTTAGAGTTTGTTTGTTCGTGTATCTTACTGTATGTTTTATTTTCAAAGTGCTTGTTGTCTAGTTTCTGTGGGTTTGTTTTAGTGTCTGCTTTCAGTCTAGTAATTAGAGATTGTTTGTTCTTGTATCTTGGTGTATGTTTTATTTTCTAAGTGTTCATTGTCTAGTTAGAGTATATCTGCTTGTTAAGTTGTTGTTTTAGTTTCTGTGGGTTTGTTTTAGTGTTTTTTTTCAGTCTAGTAATTAGAGTTTGTTTGTTCTTGTATCTTGGTGTATGTTTTATTTTCTAAGTGTTCATTGTCAGTGTCTGTTTTTAGTCTAGTTATTAGAGATTGTTTGTTCTTGTATCTCTGTGCTTGTTTTGTAAGTTTTGTTTGTAGTTAGAATATCTCTTTATTTGTCTATTGATGGAGTTTCTGTAAGCTTGTTTTAGTGTGTTTTTAGTCTAGCTGGGGTTTGTTTGTTTGTTTGTTTGTTTGTTTGTTGTTTGTTTGTTTGTTTCTTTGTTTCTTTGTTTCTTTGTTTCTTTGTTTCTTTTTTACTATGTTTTTTTTTTAAGGGAATTTCTGTGAGCTTGTTTTAGTCTTTGTTTTTAGTCTAGTTAGAGTTTGTTTGCTGTTGGATCTTCGTTGAAAGTTGTTTAAATTCATCACATTAACTAATTTGTTACTGCTTTAAGACCTTTTTATCCTATGTTTGTTCACTCTAAAATATTGTTGTAAAGTTTGCCTTGATTTTGTATGAAAAATAAAACTCAATGAAGATACAAACTGTTTAATTTGTGAACCTTTGCTTTAATGTTCGAGTCTGGGATGGATGGGAACACACTTTTTGGGGGTGGGGGGGGGGGCACTTCTGGCTAATTAGGTATGTCATGTGACATCTCATGTGACATCTCCTTAATAGGATGGGGGGAAGCTGGCGATTCTGCAATAGCGGGGCAGGGGGTGCACTTCTCCTTCATAATTAGGTATGTCATGTGACACTTTCTTAATTGTGGGGGGGGGGGTGCACTTCTGGCTAATAAGGTATGTCATGTGATATTTTCTTTAATGGGGGGGGGGGCTTGGGGGTTGCACTTTGCTTTGGCCTATAATTAGGTGTCATTTGACATTTCCTTCACAGGGGGGGGGGGGGGGCAGGGGTGCACTTCTTGCTAATTAGGTATGTACTGTCATGTAATTCCTTTCTTTAATAGGGGTAGCGGGGGGCTGGGGTGTGCTTCTGCCTATAATTGGGTCTGTCATGTGACATTTTCTTTATAGAGGGGGGTGCACTTCTGCCTGTGACAATGTCTGTGACATTTCTTTAATAGGGTGTTTTTAAGGGTGTTTTTTCTCGCAACTTCGATGACCGATTGAGCTCAAGTTTTCACATGTTAGTTATTTTATGCAAATGTTGAGATACACCAACTGTGAAGGCTAGTCTTTGACAATTACCAATGGTGTCCACTGCCTTTAATAGGGGGGCTTGGGGGGCCGGGGTGCACGTCTCGCTAATTTTAGGTATGTCATGTGACTTTTCCTTAATGGGGGGGTGCACTTTTGGCTTAATTAGGTACGCACGGTAAATTCCTTAATAGCGGTGGGAGGGGTCTGCACTAATCTACCTAATTAGGTTGTCATGTGACATTTCTTTTATGGGGGGGGGGGGGGGGGGGCGTAAAACTGCATACCAGCACAAAACTGCACTGACACTACATGTTTACTATAGTAAGCTAAACTAAGCTGCACTGAAGTACACACTACACTGCTCTAAACTAAACTACGCCACACTATACACCACATTAATTTAAATTGAATTAAATTGAATAAAATGGTGTCATTTCAAAATCAAATTAAAGTTTAATTTCATGCAGTTGTCACAATATTTCTAACTAGGTTAAACTATACTACACTAATCTAAACTAAATTAAAATAAATAAATTACACTGCACTGATGATTATCAGCACATAAAATAAACAAATCTAGTCTATAATTAAAAAAAAAAAAAGTTTTTCTTTCATGAATTCTCGCCTCTTGAGGGCGCTGTTTTGCAGCCACTTTCTGGCCACTTTTGTTTTTCCCACTGTGAACACATAACCAATACAAAGAACACCTTTGCTATAACTTGGTGATTTTATATTGACCCTATATATACAGACCTTGGGCACAAGTAGATACATCTTCACTTACTATATATTTCCATTTACAGTAATAATTTTGGTGTTTGGATGATCAAAAGAACTTAAGAAGTGTTTTTTTAGTTCTCTAACTTCTCTAAATAGAAAAGAACTTAAAAAACTAAGCTACAAAAGTTACTAACGTTAATAATGAAGTGCACATGTTTTTTTGCAGCATCTATTTTGTGATAATTTGTTCATAGAGCTATACATTACTTGACAGAGATAGAGCCACAATAGAAACAATACTATCAACAATGTGTCAATATTATAGGAACCACAGGGTCAGAAGATGTAAGGGAAGTTTCAACTCTACAAAATTATTAACTCTGGCCCAGTCACATGGGGGTTCTCGTGAAAAACAATATTGATTTTACTACCGTAAGTGTGTATGCATACAAACATAAGTTAAAATAGAGGCGAAAAAGGAAATTTTTAGTTTATACAAATTATGCATATTTCCCCTGCTTACTGGTTTCCACTTTTTGGATATGGTGTTTTGGAGGGTTTGAGAAGACTATTGCAAAAACAATATTTCTGTTGCAGTTTTATCTAGGTCAAACCACAGATTGGCTAAACTTTTGCTAAAACAGATGTTTTACCATAGCTAGCCAAGCACCAGGATAATAAATAGTTATATTGGTAATCAAAAGAATTGCAAGGGTCATGGGTTTGATTCCCGCCCAAGTAAGTTTTTGTTCAATATTTTCAAACTTAATTTATCACCATGACCAATTCTGAATACTATGCAACAATGATGTCTTGTATTTCATGATTTTCCAAGTGAGGTCATTCACAATAACCCCTCCCTTAAAAGGCAGTGGACACTATCGGTAATTACTCAAATAATTATTAGCATAAACCTTACTTTGTAACATGTAATGGAGAGCTGATGATAATATAAACCATTGCAAGAAGCAGCTCCCTTTGAAGCATCAGAGTTTTTGAGAAAGAAGTAATTTCTCTCTAAAATATTTGAATTTGATTTTGAGACCTCGGATTTAAATTTTAAGTCTCAAAATCAAGCATCTGAACGCACACAACTTGTACAACTTCAATGACCAATTAAGCTCAAACTTTCACGGGTTGTTATTTTATGGTGAAGACTGAACTTTGACAACTACCAACAGTGTCCATGTGTTTTTAAAAGTAAAAAAAAACACAGAGAGTCTTGTTTCGTTTGAACGTTATTTTAATTAATGTACAATTGTTTTGTTTTAGTTGATTTTCAGGACTCCAGTTTTCATGGCTGCTATATGCCTTCAGAGCCAGAGAGTACGAGGCAGCAAGTGGCCTTGTGGGGTGCGGGTAAGGAGTGCCGATCCAATGTCATCCAGTGTGCAACCTGCCTCTCATGGTTTCATAGCCGCTGTGAGCAACTGACACTGAGCAACTATAGGTTAACGTGACCCTCGACTACATATGTCGTGGGTGCATGATGTCTATTGCATCCATTTCACCATGAACTTTCTCTTCGATGACTTGATGTATGCAGTTTTAAAGAACTTAATGCTGAGCACTGTTTACCGTGAGACCATCCTTATGCGTGATGCTCCAAACATCACTGGCATGGCCTCAAAGGTGACCATGCAACCTGGCATGACCCGTGATGTCATATCCCTTCGCCTCCTGCAGTCAACTGGCGGCCTAAAAGATCGAACTCCGGTGACCGCATCTGGGAACGGGAACTGCCTATTCAACTCTCTCTCGACAGCACTAGTAGGAGATGAATCGCTTAATATGGAGCTTCGTCTGCGGACATTGAGATGGTGGACAATTTAGATGTGTACACAAACATGCATATATAGCACTACTGGACTTATATAGCGGCAAGCCCGACCTACAACGAAGCTGTTCAAGCCTGTTCTCGTGATGGTGGTTATTCGTCAGCCTGGACTCTCCAAGCGGCAGCTTCAGTCATCGGTTCCCCCATCATCTCTGTGTATCCCCCCCATCAATGGGATGACAGATATGTGCGTGCGGATACTCAGCGTAGTTCGCACGACACCCCATATATATAATGTGGACACAATGTACCTGTCCTCTGCTGATGGCACCTGGACCCCAAACCATTTTGTCCCCCTGTTGTGACACTTTGGAGCAAAACAGACGTTCGCGGAAGTTGTTGCATCACCAAGTCCTCAACATGACCTTCGCCAAAAGCAGAAAGCAGCCCCAACCACTCCAGAGCATTGAACACACATGGCCACTGAACCCATTAAACATCTCTCCCGTTGAACTCTCCCTGAAATTCAACACAAGCATGTTTTGATGAGAAGGGTTCTGTCGCACTAACCTCTACGCCAAAGCTTCCTTCACGTGTGCCAGCACCAGTCATTGACCTCTCCCCTGAACTTGACTCAAACTTTGCAACTGAAACCATGGACATCTCACTCGTCGACTCGTCACTTGATCAACCTAGATCATGTTTGGATGAACTGAAACCACCGAATGATCAGGGTTCTCGCCATTGCTTCCTTCATGGTGCCAGCACCAGTCAGCATTGACCTCTTCCCTGACGTAGTTCCCGCATACCCAACCCCATCACCATTATCGATCCCACAGTTTTGGGATAACCAGCGAAATTCAGACGATGATTTCCAAACTCCTCCATCAAAAAGGCCATGTCTAAACTGTTCTGTTGACAGCCAGCAGGCTTCACCTTCACCACCACCGCCTGTTCAAGATGGTAAATATAAATTAGTTAATGTCATTTTTTTAAGTTCAGATAAATTATTTAAATTGATATGTACTGAAACGCCAAAACACACAAAAATTTGTCAAGGTTCTAAAGACAATGTTTATTTTGTAATAGATAACAGTTTGAATGTTGGAAAAAGAAATGCTGGGAAAAGAAGTGATTTTGTGCGACCGAATGCGAACACAAATTTGACTAAAATTTTCATTATTTTTTACCTGATTTGAGAAGTTGAATGTCCGTTCATATATTCTTAGTACTTCTAGAAACTATAATTTAAAGGCTCAGCCTTAGGGTACCGGTCGCACTAAATACCGACTATTCACGACAACTCACGACAACTCACGTCAACAATTTTTAAATAAAAAAAAACGGAACTACTTTCAAGATAGAGTTTTTCTCTTGCGATTGGTATGCAATTTGGCGTCCGTTTTGCTTGTAGTATTTTTAAAAATTTATTACAAAACCACAAGAAATGCTGCTTTCTGTGCTAAAATTCTTTGAGAGCTGTAAAATTCAGTTGATCAAATAATTTTTGTTTTTCTGTCAGTCAATGGTTCTATCTCGCGTTACTTTACCAATAGAGTGTATTCTTCAGGAAAGCTGTCTAGCGCTTAATGTTTCATGTATTGTTTGTCGCACGCAAAGTTAAAAAAAAACTACAGGCCTGTAAATTTAAAATGATGTCTGTGTGTGTCGCTGGATGGTGCGTTTGTATACTGTGTAATCATAGAGCAAGGAACAGAAGGAGTTACAACTCCAGTCTTAATCCCCGAAGCTCAAATTAATCCGATTAGTGCTGCATCCACCTCCAGTGGAAACACTATGGATGTGAACCGCATCGTCTGTAAAAGGCTGCACACATTCCGACAGCAGCGAGCTTTTTGTACCCCATGTGTGTTACGGCCTTTCGCTGCCGTCGCTGGTATCACATCGTTTTACGCTCATAATTATTGGAGTGGTAAAGTAGCAACACACAAGTTCAACGCGTGCGCAGTAAACAATGTCACCTATGTTGCATGCGCACAATGCTACATTAGAAACTGTAGACTTTGAGCTTTTGACTGAATTTTGAAGCAAAGAAATCGGCCTTTCCTGTGATGAATTATGACATTTGTTAGGTTTTGCTGATCGGGAAAATTATGAAATATGTGGTATTGATTGTTTATCATGAAAAGAATATCGGTACCGGTCTCTGGACGTTGAGAAGGAATTGAGATTGTTTGCAACCGCTTTTCCTAGCGGGGATATGCATTTGAACAGTAGACACAATTAGACACAAACTGAAAAAGGGGAATATAAAATGACATTTTCTTTTTTTTTTTCTTTGATACAATTTCGCTTAGGATATTTTTGGTTAAGAGAGATGTAATTATTCAACTGATTTTGTTTTTGTTTAATAAGAATACTATAAAGAGGTAATTCCTATTGCAATTTTGTTTGCCAAAATCTTTGAAATGTCGTTATTCATAGCTAACATCATCATCCTTGCCGTATGTCGTTGGTTGAGAAGGACGCTTGAACGCAATGCAATCTGTGTATTTTTCTGTGGCGCAACTGTGTAGCTAGTTCTTAATACTTCGCTCGTGAAATGAAATGTCAGTTATTAGTATTAATATTATAAGTTATCACACAAGCGCGAGTGGAATACGGAAAAATATAGCGCTTCTGTGTCCCATATCCAACGAGGCCGAAGCGTGTGATAACGTATTTATCTTCAAGCAAACTTGGCGCGTGACATAGAACACACAATACGCATGGTAGTGATATTAGCCGTGCAATATAGGTTTTTATTACCGCTCCATTCTGCCAATCTGATTGGAGGATTAGCGCGTACTTGAAGATAATATACATGTAGTGGGTTGCCTATAACCATATAAATTTATCTTTGGTCTGCAGATTTGATGAGTTCCACTTCGGCAAATTCATCAATATGTATCTCAAGCAAGTGTTCTTCTTTGACATCCATCCACCACTTGGCAAGTTATTGCTTGCAGGAGCTGGCTACATGGCTGATACCAATGTCACGTTTCCCTTTGAGAGGATCGGGATGGTAAGAGAATCATGTTGTTCAGGGTGCGTTTTAATTACCCAAACCAGAAGCATGTTTGAGCTTTGGTCATTGGTTGAGCGCTTTTTTGTGCGTTTGATTGAACCACGGTAACAGTGACGAGGCTGGTTAGACCGAACAGTAACCGACGTAAAAGTAACTATAAATATAAATATGAATAGTAAACTTGCGGGTACAACCATGAGTAAAAGATCTTTTGAAGGAGTGGTGGCTCTGAAAAGAGCCGGTTTGGTCTTCCTTGGCATTTCGCACAGTATACTTCTGCTTGTCTTTCTCCTGAAGACGCTCGTCTTTCTCCTGAAGACGAGCAGAGTATACTGTTCAAATTATCAAGACCAAACCAGCTCTTTTCAGAGCCACCACTCCTTCAAAAGAGATTTTACTCAGGGCTATTCATATTTATAGTAACTCTTATTCTCTACACCATGCAAAGCTTCAAACACCACATAGTAACCAACTTGTTGGCTCGGTTAGGCTTAGTTTCAAGATGGCTGACTCTAAAAACATTTTCAAAATAATTCCTTAAAAAATGGAATACCCTGAATCATAACAACTAAATAATAATTGAAAAATCACAAAGACTAATTTCCATTAGTTGAATAAAAACAACGTTGTATATTTTAAGAACATGAACTTTTTAGAGATGTTACTACAAAACAAACTACATGTTCAGCCAAAGTACATACTGTACAAGTACATGTACATGAACATGTATGCACTGCAAGATTGCGTATCCAAATTTGTTACAAATATATTTTTTTAAGTGGTTTCCAAATTGTTCACTTGTTATATTTTTGACATGAGGCTGTATCTGAATTAGAGGGCTATAGCCATGGTCATGACTATTTTACACCTTACCTGATGAACTTTTCATTCCACAAAGTTTTTCCTGTTAAAGGAACATGTTTCCTTGGATCGGGCGAGTTAGTTGGTCTATGAAAAAGTCTTTGAAACCGTTTGTTATAGAATGCATATTGTGAGAAAGATACCTTTAGAAGTAGAATATAATGACCCACACAAACATGCCTTTTGCATGGTTTTCCTTTTACTTGGCATGCTTGGTTAACTAACATGGCATGCCATTTTGTACAGTAACATTTTTACTCCACTAAATGGCGGACCATTTTAGTTCAGTAAGTAAAAGACAGATCACAACCAGGCAATGTTGAGGCATACTTGTGTGGATCATTGTATGTTACTTTAAAAACATCTTTTTTTAACAAAATGGTTACAACATTTTTTTCATAGACCAACTCACCAGGGCCCAATTTCATTGCGCTGCTTGACGGTAAGCAAATTTTCGTGCTTACTGTAGCAGAAAAATTGCTAAGGTGCAATTGTATTTCACAGGTTAGCAGAAGCATTGGATGTCCATTTTGCGCATTTACCATTGATTTATATTGTGACGTCATATATTTTCATGCTGTAAGCACTGGAAGGTTAGCATGCCTTTTCGTGCGCTATGAAATGGAAATGACGCAGTAAGCACAAAATAATGTAAGCATGCACTATGAAATTGGGCCCTGATTCAGTGCAACAAGTCTCTTTAATAGCCAACTTTCAAATGCGGGCTAAGATGACCCTTTGAATTCTCCCAGAAACTGCCACAAAGGGTATGTAATTTTCAACTTGTCATTGTGAACTACTATCTAAAGACAACAAGTATGTCAAGGGAAAGAAACAGTAGTCTACATACCCTATCAACATTTTGTTTTAGAAATGGTTATTTTAAAAAATTTCCAGTTTCATTGAAACTGTCCAACCTTACTTTTCATTTGGGTGTATTAGCCGGCTGGAATAAAAGTCGCAGAGTTTGTTGAAAGCTTTAATGGTCCAAAACAACAGTATTACAGTTTTTTATTTCTTTCATTGTCTTTAGAATTGAATTGATGTTGTGCAATTGGACAACATTTAATTAACTATTGTTTGAAGTTTTGCATGATGTGGATAAATTTGAAGATGAACTTAAGGATACACCCATGTGCAAATCATTTTAGTGGGAGTGTTGGCTCTGAACAGAGCCGTTGTACTCTGTTCGTCTTCAGGAGATTGCAAGACTACCGATGGTGATGGAGCTTGTGAGTTGGTTGCTGGCTGGATGTGCAGGTAACCTTATTCCGGTAAGCACAATTTTGCTGGGCTTAGCTATTTTGTTGTGTTTTTAAAAACAGTTCTATGAAATTGGTGCTGGTCCAAAGACAACAGTTAAATGTAGTTTTATAAGACTTAGCTATTTTGTTGTGTTTTTAAAAACAGTTCTATGAAATTGGTGCTGGTCCAAAGACAACAGTTAAATGTAGTTTTATAAGACTTAGCTATTTTGTTGTGTTTTTAAAAACAGTGCTATGAAATTGGTGCTGGTCCAAAGACAACAGTTAAATGTAATTTTATAAGACTTAGCTATTTTGTTGTGTTTTTAAAAACAGTGCTATGAAATTGGTGCTGGTCCAAAGACAACAGTTAAATGTAGTTTTATAAGACATGAAGGTTTGCATGGTGGAATGATAATTAGAAATATTTTTGCGGTGACATGTAGATAAATCTCTTTTGATAAAAACGCCTTTTGCACATTTTAGAGCGAAATTTGATAAAGACGCATAAACTCTTTCCCTGATGGCGGGAAGAGTATAGAGTCCAACTGTTGAGTCCTCCCATTCCTCTCACAACCACCATCAATAAAAAGTGATTTCTTTAGATCATCGCAAATATGTTTCATAATTAAATGCATTGATGTTACTATGTTTCAATGTTAATGTTGGTGTTTTCTCCCTGGTTTCTTCAGGCTTATTACGGAGGTGAAGCTCGCTGCGATCAAGAGGTTGGGATACAGGGTGACTATGACCCAACTGAGTTAGTGTGTGGAGCATGCTCAGATGTATCCAGGGCTCAGGTAGGGGGTTTTACGCCAAAGTTTTATTTCTTGTTTTTACGTATTGTTTAACCCGGGGAGACCAACACTGCTTTTTTTAATGGTGCCCAGTGAGACAATGCATAAGCACAGACCTGAGAAAGGGGGCAGTTCCTCCCCCCACATACAAATACAAAAAGACAGCTACATTGAGCCAAAAGCATTATAAAGAACACAGGTTTCTAACTGTTGAGGTAGTTGTTGAATTACTGATTACATAGTTTACCCTTTTATATTGAGTAATAATTTGATCATATGGACACATTTATTGTTCATTTATGAAAGTCAACCACCCCAAAACAAGGTCACAATAGCATTCTCAAGCGTCCTCTTTCCAAATCAGAAAACTGTGTGGGCTTACGGTCTTTAGTTTTTGTTTTACAACTAGTTTTACGGTCGGCAAATAGAAGAGTTAAAGGATTTGGGTACTTTTCCATAGATTTACTGTAAACTTACAGGGTTTGAAGATAATGATAGTGGAGAGCTTCCCTTCAAATATTACATGTACTTCCTGAGGTGCTGTAGTTTTTGAGAAATGAGTAAAACAATGTCGTGAAAATATGTTTGCATGGTGGTCTCCCTGTTTTGGGGGTTTTCCACAGGGCTCACAAACAATGACATACATCACATATCGGTGCAGGGTTTTAACAAAAATGACATTGTTTGTTTTTCCATCTTGCTTTTTGGTTGGATCAGTCCGTTAAAACTAAGTCATTTTTCCAGGAGATGGGTATTTTTTGTTTTTGTAATGAAAATATCATTTAGCATACCATGTACATGTTCAATGCTATGTATTGTGGTTGGGTTGTTTTGTAGATCGTTTGGTGAATACAATTTTTCAAAACCTGAAAATATTCAAGTTATGTATACCTTGTATTATTATTTTCATGACATTGTTTTACTCATTTCCCAAAAACTACAGCACCTCAGCACGTAACATTTTCAGGGAAGCTTTCTACTACCATTATCTGCAAACTGTGTAAGTTTAGTGTAAACATTGTTTTTTTTTGTCCTACAAATGTTACATAGACCCTTTAATACAACATTTAGGGAATTTCCCCTCACAAGATATGAACAATTTTGATTAAAACATTTTGCAAACAATGGGTTTTTTAACAAACTAAATTCCTCCAAACTCCAACGCTCCATCTTTCGTCTAATTTGATTGACCCCAAATGTGTCCAAAGCATGAGACAAATTTCCTGGAGTACAAGTGCCGCTACTGCTGTTCAGTTGCTGTGTTCTTCTGCTTTGGTCAAACACATTTCTACAATGCTTGCCACGATGACTTTCAAAGGATCACCAGCATTCTTAAGCCAGATCTTCCTCACTGCCCGGCTGGTAAGAGTGTACTGGGGTTGGATAGGGAAGGATGGGGGTGGAACATGGGTGATAGTTGAAGTGTTGGTCGCTCCAACCCTTCAACTATGGATCGATAGAGAATTAAGCCTAGTTCATACTCTGTGAATGCAAAGCGTTTTTGACGTCTCATCCCTGTTTTTGCACCCAATGTTTCGCACAAGTTTCGCACAAGTTTCGCACAATTTGATTGTTTCGATTTATTTGTTGCGATTTTGTGACGTCAAAATTCGTATCACATTCGCAGGAAATATAAACCAGGCTTCATATTTGAAGGGTTGGGGTGGATGGATTGATAGGGTTTGAGTTGAACTGAAGATGGTTGGGAAAATTCCATGGTTAACAAAATTATATGCACTGCATGTATCTGAAATCTGATTGCCTTGTGATTTACCGACATGTCAGCTCAAAGACTTTATCTATCAAAAAAAAGTTATATGTGAGTATTTCACTTCAAATGTCCTGGATGTTTGCCCTAACCTAAGGTACTTAGGTTTTGTACAGCGCCTCAAGCATGCGAGATTTTTGACTAAAAATTCAACTTCACAAAGTTCTCAATAAATCTCAAATTATTTCTCATATACCCTTTCTACAGAGATAAAATGTGTTCAGTATTCCGTTCTGTATCATTTGAAAACTTCATCCCTGTGCCAAACTGATGGGTGACTGAATTTCACTGGGTGCTTCTCAAAAGTTTGTCTGTCTTCATGCCTACCGACTTCCCCTGATCTCATCAGCGAGTCAACCTTTAAGAGACAAACACTCTCTCTGTTTACCTGGAAACATTTTCAGCGTTGGAGAATTTGGTCAGCCAACTCTCAAAAGCAGGCAGTATTCAGCATTTTTGTGTTGGAGATTTTGGTAAAGTGTTAGCCCACCCTCTCACCCATCAAAATGGTTCACAACAATAACATTTAGAGTACTCGTGAAACTGTGTGAACTGAAAAGTGAAATTAAATTGGTACAAGAAGTATTGTGTACTAGATACAGGCTTGAAATACTAGCACCGCACACTTTGGACTGTAACACTCGAAATGTAATTGTACCAACATTTAAGACAATCTGTATTATTAAAATCTTCACACATTGAACTCACTTTGAGATATCGAAGCTACTTCCTGATTGCATTATTGAAATATACAGGATATAATTCATCCTTTAAAAAGATTATTTGATCTTTCTTAATAAAATCATTGGTTTTTAAATAAAGCTTAATCAGAAATCAGTGTAAGAATTTATTCTGAACTGTTTTAGTAACACTGTGTTAGGTCATTTTCCCTCCAAACTGCAGGTGAAAGCTGAGACAGGACAGTTGCCACCTCTACACCCTACGCCTCTTCTTCCCGCCCTGCAATCTTACCTGCACCATTCCACTTGTACTACTTGCTGCTCTCCATATAGTCCAAGAGTCACCGCGCCTCTGATGATGCATACGTGCTGCTCTCCATATAGTCCAAGAGTCACTGCGCCTCTGATGATGCATACTTGCTGCTCTCCATATAGTCCAAGAGTCACTGCGCCTCTGATGATGCATACGTGCTGCTCTCCATATAGTCCAAGAGTCACTGCGCCTCTGATGATGCATACGTCCTAAAGCCTTAAGGTAATCCATGCTTACTGTTAGCTTTCTCTGCTAGTAATCTTGATTATATATGCACATGTAATAACTCTTTTTCCCCATAAAAAGCAGAAGTCTTTGCAAATACTTTCAACAATGGCAACCAATGGGACAACACTTGGTTGATTTTGTCTTCCAATATTTAACTGGAACCTACTGTAGAGGAAGTTTAATTGAGAACTTCACAAAAAACCAAATATATCTTGAACTTTTTACTCACTAACTAACCCAGTCAGCACTGATAACATGTCTTCAGTAGTCTGTTCTGTGTCGTTTGAAACCATAAAATCACCGAAAATTGTCTGACCCCAATTCGAACATTGTCCCATGCCAGCATGGCAGATTTTTCAGATTTTTTACTAAAAACTCAACATCGACAAATTCTCAATGTGTCTCAAACTTTGGTTGATTTACTCAGTCTGCACTGTTCTTCAGTAAACTGTTTTTTTTATTTTTATTTTTTTATTTATTGAGATCCAACAGCGGAAAGCCGCCACTTACAGGAATCGTTAAAAACTATGTAAAAAAATATTAATTTAAATATGAATATAAATATAACTGTTCTGTTTCATTTGAAAACATAAAGACACCGAAAGTTGTTTGACCCCCAACTCCGAAAATTTGCCCATGCCAGCATTGTCCTTAGTAGTTGTCACAAAGCCGTGTTATCCCAAATACCAAAAATCAAAACTAAAGAAAACTGTTCCTCCAAGCACACCACAAAATTACAAATAAACGCTGACTTTTGAATCGATGCGTTTTATGCTAAACTTATTTATTTACAATTGAATATTTACACTTGGACCAATTAAACAAAGGAAAATAAAGTACGAATAAATTATTAAACTATGATGTCGCAAATCAGTTCAACAATAATCTTTCAAAGACTCGACGACTACTGCGTCCATAAATTACTCTTCTGTCTTCCACCGCCCACTGCCTGCAATATAAGTTCGTTTCAAGTTTACTTCACCAATCCTTCTCGTCATTAGGCTCCGGGAGTCTTTCCCCTTCAGCCGGGTGTTCCGGGTTAGCGACGCGTCTCCCCACACCCACCTCCACGGTACCCTCTCAAGGCCGAAGTATCGTAATCTCTACTCCATACTGGGAGCCCCGAAATATTACCCACAATACTTATAAATAAAACGGGTTCGGCTGAGCTACATAATTTCACTTTACAATACAAGAAATAATTCAGATCGGCCGCCCATCAAACAAACTTGCCAGCAGATTTATACTGAACATCAATTTACACTTGGTTTGCAATAATCGGCACTCTTACAAAGTTTCCCTTCTTCCAGCTTTTGTCTCAAAAACAGCCATACAACATTCTTTATACAAAGGAAATAGTACAAAACTATCATAATTAAATTAACTTACAGTTTTGGTGAGATTACGTCTCTTTAAAACTGACTCCCCTCAATTCTGTAAAATAACAGGTTTTGTCTCAACTCGGTTGGACCGACTGTCCTCTGCTGCAGTGTCCCTTGCATCCACCAGATTAATTATCTATCAGCTTTTGCTGAACTCCTTGGCTATCGCCAAATACGACTGCAATACTTCGGCTATCGCCACTACATCATATTTTTGGCTATTGTCAAACATTACTAGGCTATTGCCCAACAGGACTCCACTACTTCAGGCTAGCGCCAATCATTTCTTAGGCTAACGCCAAACTGTGCTAACACACTCCTCGAGATGCTGGACGGATCTGAACACCAGACATTCCAATGCCTGTAAGGTTCCCCATACAAAATCACCTCATTACTATGCAAGAAATAACTTACGAAAGGAACCCCGTTAATACTTCCATATATGGTCAATGACGTAGGGCAACGCCCCAAACTTACGTTTTAGCTACGTGTCATGTACTTAACCAAATAATACCATTAGCTACAGAGCCCTCTTGTGACAGTAGTCCTTTCTGTATCATTTGGAACAATAAACTCACCCAAAATGTTTTGTAATGCCAGCATCACTGTTTTTTCTGATTAATCTAAAAAAAATTGTTGTTTACCCAGTCTCGGCTGATGAAATGTATTGAGTAGTCCAAACTCATAAATTTCTCAATAAGTCTGAATATTTTGGTTGTATACCCAGTCTCAACAGATAAAATGACTTCAGTGGTCTGTTCTGTATCATTGGGAACCATAAGACCAAAGTAAATTTGTTGACCCCAAATCTGAAATTTTGACCATACCCGCATGGTCGATTTTTTTCATTTTGGACACAAAACCCAAACTTACAAAATTCTCAATCAATCTCAAACTTTTGCTCGTTTACCCATCCCACACAGATAAATTGTGTTCAGTAGTCCTTTCTGTATCATTTGAAACCATAAAATCACCCAAAATTTGTTGACCCGAAATCTGAAAATTTTGTGATGCCGGCATCACATTTTTTTTAAATTTTGGCCCAAAAACCCAAACTTACAAATTTCTCAACAAATCTCAAACTTTAGCTCGTTTACCCATCCCACACAGATGAATTGTGTTCAGTAGTCCTTTCTGTATCATTTGAAACCATAAAATCACCCAAAATTTGTTGACCCGAAATCTGAAAATTTTGTGATGCCGGCATCACAGTTTTTTTTTATTTTGGACCAAAATCCTCAAACTTACAAAATTCTCAATAAATCTCAAACTTTTGCTCGTTTACCCATCCCACACAGATAAATTGTGTTCAGTAGTCCTTTCTGTATCATTTGAAACCATAAAATCACCAAAAATTTGTTGACCCGAAATCTGAAAATTTTGTGATGACGGCATCACAGATTTTTTGCAAATTTGCAAATTTCTCAATAAATCCAAAATTTTTGCTCCTTTACTCGTTCCACACAGATAATTTGTGTTCAGTAGTCCTTTCTGTATCATTTGAAACCATAAAATCACCCAAATTTTGTTGACCCGAAATCTGAAAATTTTGTGATGCCGGCATCACAGATTTTTTTGATTTTGGACCAAAATCCCCAAACATACAAAATTCTCAATAAATCTCAAACTTTTGCTCGTTTACCCATCCCACAAAGATAAATTGTGTTCAGTAGTCCTTTCTGTATCATTTGAAACCATAAAATCACCCAAACATTTTTGACCCGAAATCTGAAAATTTTGTGATGCCAGCATCACAGATTTTTAAAATTTTTGACCCAAAACCCAAACTTACAAAATTCTCAATAAATCTCCAACTTTTGTTCGTTAACCCTTTCCACACAGATAAATTGTGTTCAGTAGTCCTTTCTGTATCATTTGAAACCATAAAATCACCCAAAATTTGTTGACCCGAAATCTGCAAATTTTGTGATGCCGGCATCACAGATTTTTTTGGAATTTAAAAGAACCCAAACTTGCAAATTTCTCAATAAATCCCAAATTTTTGCTCGTTTACCGGTTCCACACGGATAAGTTGTGTTCAGTAGTCCTTTCTGTATCATTTGAAACCATAAAATCACCCAAATTTTGTTGACCCGAAATCTGAAAATTTTGTGATGCCGACATCACAGATTTTTTTAATTTTGGACCAAAAACCCAAACTTACAAAATTCTCAATAAATCTCAAAATTTTGCTCGTTTACCCATCCCACACAGATAATTTGTGTTCAGTAGTCCTTTCTGTACGATTTACAACCACAAAATCACCCAAAATTTGTTGACCCGAAATTTGAAAATTTTGTGATGCCTGCATCACAGATTTTTAAAATTTTGGACCAAGAACCCAAACTTACAAATTTCTCAATAAATCCCAAATTTTTGCTCGTTTACCCGTTCCACACAGATAATTTGTGTTCAGTAGTCCTTTCTGTATCATTTGAAACCATAAAATCACCCAAAATTTGTTGACCCGAAATCTGAAAATTTTGTGATGCGGGCATCACAGATGTTTTTAATTTTGGACTAAAAATCCAAACTTACAAATCTCTCCATAAATCTCAAACTGTTGCTCGTTTACCCATCCCACACACATAAAATGTGTTCAGTAGTCCTTTCTGTATCATTTGAAACCATAAAATCACCCAAAATTTGTTGACCCGAAATCTGAAAATTTTGTGATGCCGGCATCACAGATATTTTAAATTTTGGACTAAAAATCCAAACTTACAAAATTCTCAATAAATCTCATACTTTTGCTCGTTTGCCCATCCCACACAGATAAAATGTGTTAAGTAGTCATTTCTGTATCATTTGAAACCATAAACTCACCCAAAATTTGTTGACCCGAAATCTGAAAATTTTGTGATGCTGGCGTCACAGATTTTTTTAGTTTTGGACCAAAAATCCAAACTTACAAAATTCTCAATAAATCTCAAACTGTTGCTCGTTTACCCATCCCACACAGATAAAATGTGTTCAGTAGTCCTTTCTGTATCATTTGAAACCATAAAATCACCCAAAATTTGTTGACCCGAAATCTGAAAATTTTGTGATGCCGGCATCACAGATTTTTTTAATTGGACTAAAAATCCAAACTTACAAATCTCTCCATAAATCTCAAACTGTTGCTCGTTTACCCATCCCACACACATAAAATGTGTTCAGTAGTCCTTTCTGTATCATTTGAAACCATAAAATCACCCAAAATTTGTTGACCCGAAATCTGAAAATTTTGTGATGCCGGCATCACAGATATTTTTAATTTTGGACTAAAAATCCAAACTTACAAAATTCTCAATAAATCTCATACTTTTGCTCGTTTACCCATCCCACACAGATAAAATGTGTTCAGTAGTCATTTCTGTATCATTTGAAACCATAAACTCACCCAAAATTTGTTGACCCGAAATCTGAAAATTTTTTGACGCCGGCATCACAGATTTTTTTAATTTTGGACCAAAAATCCAAACTTACAAAATTCTCAATAAATCTCAAACTGTTGCTCGTTTACCCATCCCACACAGATAAAATGTGTTCAGTAGTCCTTTCTGTATCATTTGAAACCATAAAATCACCCAAAATTTGTTGACCCGAAATCTGAAAATTTTGTGATGCCGGCGTCACAGATTTTTTTAATTTTGGACCCAAAATCCAAACTTACAAAATTCTCAATAAATCTCAAACTGATGCTCGTTTACCCATCCCACACAGATAAAATGTGTTCAGTAGTCCTTTCTGTATCATTTGAAACCATAAAATCACCCAAAATTTGTTGACCCGAAATCTGAAAATTTTGTGATGCCGGCATCACAGATTTTTTTAACTTTGGACCAAAAATCTAAACTTACAAAATTCTCAATAAATCTCATACTTTTGTTCGTTTACCCATCCCCCACAGATAAAATGTGTTCAGTAGTCCTTTCTGTATCATTTGAAACCATAAAATCACCCAAAATTTGTTGACCCAAAATCTGAAAATTTTGTGATGCCGGCATCACAGATTTGTTAAATTTTGGACTAAAAATCCAAACTTACAAAATTCTCCATAAATCTCAAACTGTTGCTCGTTTACCCATCCCACACAGATAAAATGTGTTCAGTAGTCCTTTCTGTATCATTTGAAACCATAAAATCACCCAAAATTTGTTGACCCGAAATCTGAAAATTTTGTGATGCCGGCGTCACAGATTTTTTTAATTTTGGACCCAAAATCCAAACTTACAAAATTCTCAATAAATCTCAAACTGATGCTCGTTTACCCATCCCACACAGATAAAATGTGTTCAGTAGTCCTTTCTGTATCATTTGAAACCATAAAATCACCCAAAATTTGTTGACCCGAAATCTGAAAATTTTGTGATGCCGGCATCACAGTTTTTTTAAATTTTGGCCCAAAAACCCAAACTTACAAATTTCTCAATAAATCTCCAACTTTTGTTCGTTAACCCTTTCCACACAGATAAATTGTGTTCAGTAGTCCTTTCTGTATCATTTGAAACCATAAAATCACCCAAAATTTGTTGACCCGAAATCTGAAAATTTTGTGATGCCGGCATCACTGATTTTTTTAATTTTGGACCAAAAATCCAAACTTACAAAATTCTCAATAAATCTCAAACTGTTGCTCGTTTACCCATCCCACACAGATAAAATGTGTTCAGTAGTCCTTTCTGTATCATTTGAAACCATAAAATCACCCAAAATTTGTTGACCCGAAATCTGAAAATTTTGTGATGCCGGCATCACAGATTTTTTTGATTTTGGACCAAAATCCCCAAACTTACAAATTTCTCAATAAATCCAAAATTTTTGCTCATTTACCCATTCCACACGGATAATTTGTGTTCAGTAGTCCTTTCTGTATCATTTGAAACCATAAAATCACCCAAAATTTGTTGACCCGAAATCTGAAAATTTTGTGATGCCGGCATCACAGATTTTTTTAATTTTGGACCAAAAATCCAAACTTACAAAATTCTCAATAAATCTCATACTTTTGTTCGTTTACCCATCCCACACAGATAAAATGTGTTCAGTAGTCCTTTCTGTATCATTTGAAACCATAAAATCACCCAAAATTTGTTGACCCGAAATCTGAAAATTTTGTGATGCCGGCGTCACAGATTTTTTTAATTTTGGACCCAAAATCCAAACTTACAAAATTCTCAATAAATCTCAAACTGATGCTCGTTTACCCATCCCACACAGATAAAATGTGTTCAGTAGTCCTTTCTGTATCATTTGAAACCATAAAATCACCCAAAATTTGTTGACCCGAAATCTGAAAATTTTGTGATGCCGGCATCACAGATTTTTTTAACTTTGGACCAAAAATCTAAACTTACAAAATTCTCAATAAATCTCATACTTTTGTTCGTTTACCCATCCCCCACAGATAAAATGTGTTCAGTAGTCCTTTCTGTATCATTTGAAACCATAAAATCACCCAAAATTTGTTGACCCAAAATCTGAAAATTTTGTGATGCCGGCATCACAGATTTGTTAAATTTTGGACTAAAAATCCAAACTTACAAAATTCTCCATAAATCTCAAACTGTTGCTCGTTTACCCATCCCACACAGATAAAATGTGTTCAGTAGTCCTTTCTGTATCATTTGAAACCATAAAATCACCCAAAATTTGTTGACCCGAAATCTGAAAATTTTGTGATGCCGGCGTCACAGATTTTTTTAATTTTGGACCCAAAATCCAAACTTACAAAATTCTCAATAAATCTCAAACTGATGCTCGTTTACCCATCCCACACAGATAAAATGTGTTCAGTAGTCCTTTCTGTATCATTTGAAACCATAAAATCACCCAAAATTTGTTGACCCGAAATCTGAAAATTTTGTGATGCCGGCATCACAGTTTTTTTAAATTTTGGCCCAAAAACCCAAACTTACAAATTTCTCAATAAATCTCCAACTTTTGTTCGTTAACCCTTTCCACACAGATAAATTGTGTTCAGTAGTCCTTTCTGTATCATTTGAAACCATAAAATCACCCAAAATTTGTTGACCCGAAATCTGAAAATTTTGTGATGCCGGCATCACTGATTTTTTTAATTTTGGACCAAAAATCCAAACTTACAAAATTCTCAATAAATCTCAAACTGTTGCTCGTTTACCCATCCCACACAGATAAAATGTGTTCAGTAGTCCTTTCTGTATCATTTGAAACCATAAAATCACCCAAAATTTGTTGACCCGAAATCTGAAAATTTTGTGATGCCGGCATCACAGATTTTTTTGATTTTGGACCAAAATCCCCAAACTTACAAATTTCTCAATAAATCCAAAATTTTTGCTCATTTACCCATTCCACACGGATAATTTGTGTTCAGTAGTCCTTTCTGTATCATTTGAAACCATAAAATCACCCAAAATTTGTTGACCCGAAATCTGAAAATTTTGTGATGCCGGCATCACAGATTTTTTTAATTTTGGACCAAAAATCCAAACTTACAAAATTCTCAATAAATCTCATACTTTTGTTCGTTTACCCATCCCACACAGATAAAATGTGTTCAGTAGTCCTTTCTGTATCATTTGAAACCATAAAATCACCCAAAATTTGTTGACCCAAAATCTGAAAATTTTGTGATGCCGGCATCACAGATTTTTTAAATTTTGGACTAAAAATCCAAACTTACAAAATTCTCCATAAATCTCAAACTGTTGCTCGTTTACCCATCCCACACAGATAAAATGTGTTCAGTAGTCCTTTTTGTATCATTTGAAACCATAAAATCACCTAAAATTTGTTGACCCGAAATCTGAAAATTTTGTGATGCCGGCATCACAGATTTTTTTTGATTTTGGACCAAGAACCCAATTTTGCAAATTTCTCTATAAATCCCAAACTTTTGCTCGTTTACCCATCCCACACTGATAAATTGTGTTCAGTAGTTCTTTCTGTATAATTTTTTGATTTTGGACCAAAAATCCAAACTTACAAAATTCTCCATAAATCTCAAACTGTTGCTCGTTTACCCATCCCACACAGATAAAATGTGTTCAGTAGTCCTTTCTGTATCATTTGAAACCATAAAATCACCCAAAATTTGTTGACCCGAAATCTGAAAATTTTTTGATGCCGGCATCACAGATTTTTTTAATTTTGGACCAAAAATCCAAACTTACAAAATTCTCCATGAATCTCAAACTTTTGCTCGTTTACCCATCCCACACAGATAAAAGGTGTTCATTAGTCCTTTCTGTATCATTTGGAACCATAAAATCACCTATAATTTGTTGACCCGAAATCTGAAAATTTTGTGATGCCGGCATCACAGATTTTTTCGGACTTTGGACCAAAAATCCAAACTTAGAAAATTCTCAATAAATCTCAAACTTTTGCTCGTTTACCCATCCCACACAGATAAAATGTGTTCAGTAGTCCTTTCTGTATCATTTGAAACCATAAAATCACCCAAAATTTGTTGACCCGAAATCTGAAAATTTTGTGATGCCGGCATCACAGATTTTTTTAATTTTGGACCAAAAATCCAAACTTACAAAATTCTCAATAAATCTGAAACTGTTGCTCGTTTACCCATCCCACACAGATAAAATGTGTTCAGTAGTCCTTTCTGTATCATTTGAAACCATAAAATCACCCAAAATTTGTTGACCCAAAATCTGAAAATTTTGTGATGCCGGCATCACAGATTTTTTAAATTTTGGACTAAAAATCCAAACTTACAAAATTCTCCATAAATCTCAAACTGTTGCTCGTTTACCCATCCCACACAGATAAAATGTGTTCAGTAGTCCTTTTTGTATCATTTGAAACCATAAAATCACCTAAAATTTGTTGACCCGAAATCTGAAAATTTTGTGATGCCGGCATCACAGATTTTTTTTGATTTTGGACCAAGAACCCAATTTTGCAAATTTCTCTATAAATCCCAAACTTTTGATCGTTTACCCATCCCACACTGATAAATTGTGTTCAGTAGTTCTTTCTGTATAATTTTTTGATTTTGGACCAAAAATCCAAACTTACAAAGATCTCCATGAATCTCAAACTGTTGCTCGTTTACCCATCCCACACAGATAAAATGTGTTCAGTAGTCCTTTCTGTATCATTTGAAACCATAAAATCACCCAAAATTTGTTGACCCGAAATCTGAAAATTTTTTGACGCCGGCATCACAGATTTTTTTAATTTTGGACCAAAAATCCAAACTTACAAAATTCTCCATGAATCTCAAACTTTTGCTCGTTTACCCATCCCACACAGATAAAAGGTGTTCATTAGTCCTTTCTGTATCATTTGGAACCATAAAATCACCTATAATTTGTTGACCCGAAATCTGAAAATTTTGTGATGCCGGCATCACAGATTTTTTCGGACTTTGGACCAAAAATCCAAACTTAGAAAATTCTCAATAAATCTCAAACTTTTGCTCGTTTACCCATCCCACACAGATAAAATATGTTCAGTAGTCCTTTCTGTATCATTTGAAACCATAAAATCACCCAAAATTTGTTGACCCGAAATCTGAAAATTTTTTGACGCCGGCATCACAGATTTTTTTAATTTTGGACCAAAAATCCAAACTTACAAAATTCTCCATGAATCTCAAACTTTTGCTCGTTTACCCATCCCACACAGATAAAAGGTGTTCATTAGTCCTTTCTGTATCATTTGGAACCATAAAATCACCTATAATTTGTTGACCCGAAATCTGAAAATTTTGTGATGCCGGCATCACAGATTTTTTCGGACTTTGGACCAAAAATCCAAACTTAGAAAATTCTCAATAAATCTCAAACTTTTGCTCGTTTACCCATCCCACACAGATAAAATATGTTCAGTAGTCCTTTCTGTATCATTTGAAACCATAAAATCACCCTAAATTTGTTGACCCGAAATCTGAAAATTTTGTGATGCCGGCAT
The DNA here is from genome assembly GCF_032118995.1 of Asterias amurensis. NCBI lineage: Eukaryota > Metazoa > Echinodermata > Asteroidea > Forcipulatida > Asteriidae > Asterias > Asterias amurensis. The sequence continues at coordinate 19,065,479 of NC_092650.1, forward strand.
CACAGATTTTTTTGATTTTGGACCAAAAATCCAAACTTACAAAATTCTCAATAAATCTCAAACTGTTGCTCGTTTACCCATCCCACACAGATAAAATGTGTTCAGTAGTCCTTTCTGTATCATTTGAAACCATAAAATCACCCAAAATTTGTTGACCCGAAATCTGAAAATTTTGTGATGCCGGCGTCACAGATTTTTTTAATTTTGGACCAAAAATCCAAACTTACATAATTCTCTCTAAATCTCAAACTGTTGCTCGTTTACCCATCCCACACAGATAAAATGTGTTCAGTAGTCCTTTCTGTATCATTTGAAACCATAAAATCACCCAAAATTTGTTGACCCGAAATCTGAAAATTTTGTGATGCCGGCATCACAGATTTTTTTAATTTTGGACCAAAAATCCAAACTTACAAAATTCTCCATGAACCTCAAACATTTGCTCGTTTACCCATCCCACACAGATAAATGTGTTCAGTAGTCCTTTCTGTATCATTTGAAACCATAAAATCACCCAAAATTTGTTGACCCGAAATCTGAAATATTTGTGATGCCGGCATCACAGATTTTTTTAATTTTGGACCAAAAATACAAACTTACAAAATTCTAAATAAATCTCAAACTGTTGCTTGTTTACCCATCCCACACAGATAAAATGTGTTCAGTAGTCTTTTCTGTATCATTCGAAACCATAAAATCACCCATAATTTGTTGACCCGAAATCTGAAAATTTTGTGATGCCAGCATCACAGATTTTTTTAATTTTGGACCAAAATCCCCAAACTTGCAAATTTCGCAATAAATCCCAAATTTTTGCTCGTTTACTCGTTCCACACAGATAGTTTGTGTTCAGTAGTCCTTTCTGTATCATTTGAAACCATAAAATCACCCAAATGTTGTTGACCCGAAATCTGAAAATTTTGTGATGCCGGCATCACAGATTTTTTTGATTTTGGACCAAAATCCCTAAACTTACAAATTTCTCAATAAATCCAAAATTTTTGCTCGTTTACCCATTCCACACGGATAATTTGTGTTCAGTAGTCCTTTCTGTATCATTTGAAACCATAAAATCACCCAAATTTTGTTGACCCGAAATCTGAAAGTTTTGTGATGCCGGCATCACAGATTTTTTAAATTTTGGACTAAAAATCCAAACTTACAAATTTCTCCATAAATCTCAAACTGTTGCTCGTTTACCCATCCCACACAGATAAAATGTGTTCAGTAGTCCTTTTTGTATCATTTGAAACCATAATATCACCTAAAATTTGTTGACCCGAAATCTGAAAATTTTGTGATGCCGGCATCACAGATTTTTTTTGATTTAAGACCAAGAACCCAATTTTGCAAATTTCTCTATAAATCCCAAACTTTTGCTCGTTTACCCATCCCACACTGATAAATTGTGTTCAGTAGTTCTTTCTGTATGATTTTTTGATTTTGGACCAAAAATCCAAACTTACAAAATTCTCCATGAATCTCAAACTTTTGCTCGTTTACCCATCCCACACAGATAAAAGGTGTTCATTAGTCCTTTCTGTATCATTTGGAACCATAAAATCACCCATAATTTGTTGACCCGAAATCTGAAAATTTTGTGATGCCGGCATCACAGATTTTTTCGGACTTTGGACCAAAAATCCAAACTTAGAAAATTCTCAATAAATCTCAAACTTTTGCTCGTTTACCCATCCCACACAGATAAAATATGTTCAGTAGTCCTTTCTGTATCATTTGAAACCATAAAATCACCCTAAATTTGTTGACCCGAAATCTGAAAATTTTGTGATGCCGGCATCACAGATTTTTTTGATTTTGGACCAAAAATCCAAACTTACAAAATTCTCAATAAATCTCAAACTGTTGCTCGTTTAACCATCCCACACAGATAAAATGTGTTCAGTAGTCCTTTCTGTATCATTTGAAACCATAAAATCACCCAAAATTTGTTGACCCGAAATCTGAAAATTTTGTGATGCCGGCATCACAGATTTTTTTAATTTTGGACCAAAAATCCAAACTTACATAATTCTCCATAAATCTCAAACTGTTGCTCGTTTACCCATCCCACACAGATAAAATGTGTTCAGTAGTCCTTTCTGTATCATTTGAAACCATAAAATCACCCAAAATTTGTTGACCCGAAATCTGAAAATTTTGTGATGCCGGCATCACAGATTTTTTTAATTTTGGACCAAAAATCCAAACTTACAAAATTCTCCATGAATCTCAAACTTTTGCTCGTTTACCCATCCCACACAGATAAAATGTGTTCAGTAGTCCTTTCTGTATCATTTGAAACCATAAAATCACCCAAAATTTGTTGACCCGAAATCTGAAAATTTTGTGATGCCAGCATCACAGATTTTTTTAATTTTGGACCAAAAACCAAAACTTACAAAATTCTAATTAAATCTCAAACTTTTGCTCGTTTACCCATCCCACACAGATAAAATGTGTTCAGTAGTCCTTTCTGTATGATTTGAAACCATAAAATCACCCAAAATTTGTTGACCCGAAATCTGAAAATTTTGTGTCGCGGCATCACAGATTTTTTTGATTTTGGACCAAAAATCCAAACTTACAAAATTCTCAATAAATCTCAAACTATTGCTCGTTTACCCATTCCACACAGATAAAATGTGTTCAGTAGTCCTTTCTGTATCATTTGAAACCATAAAATCACCCAAAATTTGTTGACCTGAAATCTGCAAATTTTGTGATGCCGGTATCACAGATTTTTTTAATTTTGGACCAAAAATCTAAACTTACAAAATTCTCAATAAATCTCAAACTTTTGCTTGTTTACCCATCCCACACGGATAAAATTGGTTCAGTAGTCCTTTCTGTATCATTTGAAACCATAAAATCACCCAAAATTTGTTGACCCGAAATCTGAAAATTTTGTGATGCCGGCATCACAGATTTCTTTAATTTTGGACCAAAAATCCAAACTTACAAAATTCTCAATAAATCTCAAACTGTTGCTCGTTTACCCATCCCACACAGATAAAATGTGTTCAGTAGTCCTTTCTGTATCATTTGAAACCATAAAATCACCCAAAATTTGTTGACCCGAAATCTGAAAATTTTGTGATGCCGGCATCACAGATTTTTTTGATTTTGGACCAAAAATCCAAACTTACAAAATTCTCAATAAATCTCAAACTATTGCTCGTTTACCCATCCCACACAGATAAAATGTGTTCAGTAGTCCTTTCTGTATCATTTGAAACCATAAAGTCACCCAAATTTTGTTGACCCGAAATCTGAAAATTTTATGATGCCGGCATCACAGATATTTTTAATTTTGGACTAAAAATCCAAACTTACAAAATTCTCAATAAATCTCATACTTTTGCTCGTTTACCCATCCCACACAGATAAAATGTGTTCAGTAGTCCTTTCTGTATCATTTGAAACCATAAAATCACCCAAAATTTGTTGACCCGAAATCTGAAGATTTTGTGATGCCGGCATCACAGATTTTATTTATTTTGGACCAAAAATCCAAACTTACAAAATTCTCCATAAATCTCAAACTGTTGCTCGTTTACCCATCCCACACGGATAAAATTTGTTCAGATTTCCTTTCTGTATCATTTGAAACCATAAAATCACCCAAAATTTGTTGACCTGAAATCTGAAAATTTTGTGATGCCGGCATCACAGATTTTTTCGGACTTTGGACCAAAAATCAAAACTTAGAAAATTCTCAATAAATCTCAAACGGTTGCTCGTTTACCCATCCCACACAGATAAAATGTGTTCAGTAGTCCTTTCTGTATCATTTGAAACCATAAAATCACCCAAAATTTGTTGACCCGAAATCTGAAGATTTTGTGATGCCGGCATCACAGATTTTTTCGGACTTTGGACCAAAAATCAAAACTTAGAAAATTCTCAATAAATCTCAAACGGTTGCTCGTTTACCCATCCCACACAGATAAAATGTGTTCAGTAGTCCTTTCTGTATCATTTGAAACCATAAAATCACCCAAAATTTGTTGACCCGAAATCTGAAAATTTTGTGATGCAGGCATCAGAGATTTTTTTAATTTTGGACCAAAAATCCAAACTTACAAAATTCTCCATGAATCTCAAACTTTTGCTCGTTTACCCATCCCACACAGATAAAAGGTGTTCATTAGTCCTTTCTGTATCATTTGAAACCATAAAATCACCCATAATTTGTTGACCCGAAATTTGAAAATTTTGTGATGCCGGCATCACAGACTTTTTTAATTTTGGACCAAAAATCCAAACTTACAAAATTCTCAATAAATCTCATACTTTTGCTCGTTTACCCATCCCACACAGATAAAATGTGTTCAGTAGTCCTTTCTGTATCATTTGAAACCATAAAATCACCCAAAATTTGTTGACCCGAAATCTGAAAATTTTGTGATGCCGGTATCACAGATTTTTCTAATTTTGGACCAAAAATCCAAACTTACAAAATTCTCCATGAATCTCAAACTGTTGCTCGTTTACCCATCCAACACAGATAAATGTGTTCAGTAGTCCTTTCTGTATCATTTGAAACCATAAAATCACCCAAAATTTGTTGACCCGAAATCTGAAAATTTTGTGATGCCGGCATCACAGATTTTTTTAATTTTGGACCAAAAATCCAAACTTACAAAATTCTCAATAAATCTCAAACTGTTGCTCGTTTACCCATCCCACACAGATAAAATGTGTTCAGTAGTCCTTTCTGTATCATTTGAAACCATAAAATCACCCAAAATTTGTTGACCCGAAATCTGAAAATTTTGTGATGTCGGCATCACAGATTTGTTTAATTTTGGACCAAAAACCCAAACTTACAAAATTCTAAATAAATATCAAACTGTTGCTCGTTTACCCGTCCCACACAGATAAAATGTGTTCAGTAGTCCTTTCTGTATCATTTGAAACCATAAAATCACCCAAAATTTGTTACCCGAAATCTGAAAATTTTGTGATGCCGGCATCACAGATTTTTTTAATTTTGGACCAAAAATCCAAACTTACAAAATTCTCTATGAATCTCAAACTTTTGCTCGTTTACCCATCCCACACAGATAAAATGTGTTCAGTAGTCCTTTCTGTATCATTTGAAACCATAAAATCACCCATAATTTGTTGATCCGAAATCTGAAAATTTTGTGATGCCGGCATCACAGATTTTTTAAATTTTGGACCAATAATTCAAACTTACAAAATTCTCAATAAATCTCATACTTTTGCTCATTTACCCATCCCACACAGTTAAAATGTGTTCAGTAGTCCTTTCTGTATCATTTGAAACCATAAAATCACCCAAAATTGTTTGACCCAAAATCTGAAAATTTTGTGATGCCGGCATCACAGATTTTTTTAATTTTGGACTAAAAATCCAAACTTACAAAATTCTCCATAAATCTCAAACTGTTGCTCGTTTACCCATCCCACACAGATAAAATGTGTTCAGTAGTCCTTTCTGTATCATTTGAAACCATAAAATCACCCAAAATTTGTTGACCCGAAATCTGAAAATTTTGTGATGCCGGCATCACAGATTTTTTTAATTTTGGACTAAAAATCCAAACTTACAAAATTCTCCATAAATCTCAAACTGTTGCTCGTTTACCCATCCCACACGGATAAAATTTGTTCAGTAGTCCTTTCTGTATCATTTGAAACCATAAAATCACCCAAAATTTGTTGACCTGAAATCTGAAAATTTTGTGATGCCGGCATCACAGATTTTTTCGGACTTTGGACCAAAAATCAAAACTTAGAAAATTCTCAATAAATCTCAAACGGTTGCTCGTTTACCCATCCCACACAGATAAAATGTGTTCAGTAGTCCTTTCTGTATCATTTGAAACCATAAAATCACCCAAAATTTGTTGACCCGAAATCTGAAAATTTTGTGATGCCGGCATCACAGATTTTTTTAATTTTGGACTAAAAATCCAAACTTACAAAATTCTCCATAAATCTCAAACTGTTGCTCGTTTACCCATCCCACACAGATAAAATGTGTTCAGTAGTCCTTTCTGTATCATTTGAAACCATAAAATCACCCAAAATTTGTTGACCCAAAATCTGAAAATTTTGTGATGCCGGCATCACAGATTTTTTTAATTTTGGACTAAAAATCCAAACTTACAAAATTCTCCATAAATCACAAACTGTTGCTCGTTTACCCATCCCACACAGATAAAATGTGTTCAGTAGTCCTTTCTGTATCATTTGAAACCATAAAATCACCCAAAATTTGTTGACCCGAAATCTGAAAATTTTGTGATGCCGGCATCACAGATTTTTTTAATTTTGGACTAAAAATCCAAACTTACAAAATTCTCCATAAATCTCAAACTGTTGCTCGTTTACCCATCCCACACGGATAAAATTTGTTCAGTAGTCCTTTCTGTATCATTTGAAACCATAAAATCACCCAAAATTTGTTGACCTGAAATCTGAAAATTTTGTGATGCCGGCATCACAGATTTTTTCGGACTTTGGACCAAAAATCAAAACTTAGAAAATTCTCAATAAATCTCAAACGGTTGCTCGTTTACCCATCCCACACAGATAAAATGTGTTCAGTAGTCCTTTCTGTATCATTTGAAACCATAAAATCACCCAAAATTTGTTGACCCGAAATCTGAAAATTTTGTGATGCCGGCATCACAGATTTTTTTAATTTTGGACCAAAAATCCAAACTTACAAAATTCTCCATGAATCTCAAACTGTTGCTCGTTTACCCATCCCACACAGATAAAATGTGTTCAGTAGTCCTTTCTGTATCATTTGAAACCATAAAATCACCCAAAATTTGTTGACCCGAAATCTGAAAATTTTTTGATGCCGGCATCACAGATTTGTTTAATTTCGGACCAAAAACCCAAACTTACAAAATTCTAAATAAATCTCAAACTGTTGCTCGTTTACCCTTCCCACACAGATAAAATGTGTTCAGTAGTCCTTTCTGTATCATTTGAAACCATAAAATCACCCATAATTTGTTGACCCGAAATCTGAAAATTTTGTGATGCCGGCATCACAGATTTTTTTAATTTTGGACCAAAAATCCAAACTTACAAAATTCTCCATGAATCTCAAACTTTTGCTCGTTTACCCATCCCACACAGATAAAGATGTTCAGTAGTCCTTTCTGTATCATTTGAAACCATAAAATCACCCATAATTTGTTGATCCGAAATCTGAAAATTTTGTGATGCCGGCATCACAGATTTTTTAAATTTTGGACCAATAATCCAAACTTACAAAATTCTCAATAAATCTCATACTTTTGCTCATTTACCCATCCCACACAGTTAAAATGTGTTCAGTAGTCCTTTCTGTATCATTTGAAACCATAAAATCACCCAAAATTGTTTGACCCGAAATCTGAAAATTTTGTGATGCCGGCATCAGAGATTTTTTTAATTTTGGACTAAAAATCCAAACTTACAAAATTCTCCATAAATCTCAAACTGTTGCTCGTTTACCCATCCCACACAGATAAAATGTGTTCAGTAGTCCTTTCTGTATCATTTGAAACCATAAAATCACCCAAAATTTGTTGACCCAAAATCTGAAAATTTTGTGATGCCGGCATCACAGATTTTTAAAATTTTGGACCAAAAATCCAAACTTACAAAATTCTCAATAAATCTCAAACTGTTGCTCGTTTACCCATCCCACACAGATAAAATGTGTTCAGTAGTCCTTTCTGTATCATTTGAAACCATAAAATCAGCCAAAATTTGTTGACCCAAAATCTGAAAATTTTGTGATGCCGGCACCACAGATTTTGTTTATTTTGGACTAAAAATCCAAACTTACAAAATTCTCAATAAATCTCATACTTTTGCTCGTTTACCCATCCCACACAGATAAAATGTGTTCAGTAGTCCTTTCTGTATCATTTGAAACCATAAAATCACCCAAAATTTGTTGACCCAAAATCTGAAAATTTTGTGATGCCGGCATCACAGATTTTTTTAATTTTGGACCAAAAATCCAAACTTACAAAATTCTCAATAAATCTCAAACTGTTGCTCGTTTACCCATCCCACACAGATAAAATGTGTTCAGTAGTCCTTTCTGTATCATTTGAAACCATAAAATCACCCAAAATTTGTTGACCCGAAATCTGAAAATTTTGTGATGCCGCCATCAGAGATTTTTTTTATTTTGGACCAAAAATCCAAACTTACAAAATTCTCCATAAATCTCAAACTGTTGCTCGTTTACCCATCCCACACAGATAAAATGTGTTCAGTAGTCCTTTCTGTATCATTTGAAACCATAAAATCACCCAAAATTTGTTGACCCGAAATCTGAAAATTTTTTGACGCCGGCATCACAGATTTTTTTAATTTTGGACCAAAAATCCAAACTTACAAAATTCTCCATGAATCTCAAACTTTTGCTCGTTTACCCATCCCACACAGATAAAAGGTGTTCATTAGTCCTTTCTGTATCATTTGGAACCATAAAATCACCTATAATTTGTTGACCCGAAATCTGAAAATTTTGTGATGCCGGCATCACAGATTTTTTCGGACTTTGGACCAAAAATCCAAACTTAGAAAATTCTCAATAAATCTCAAACTTTTGCTCGTTTACCCATCCCACACAGATAAAATATGTTCAGTAGTCCTTTCTGTATCATTTGAAACCATAAAATCACCCTAAATTTGTTGACCCGAAATCTGAAAATTTTGTGATGCCGGCATCACAGATTTTTTTGATTTTGGACCAAAAATCCAAACTTACAAAATTCTCAATAAATCTCAAACTGTTGCTCGTTTACCCATCCCACACAGATAAAATGTGTTCAGTAGTCCTTTCTGTATCATTTGAAACCATAAAATCACCCAAAATTTGTTGACCCAAAATCTGAAAATTTTGTGATGCCGGCATCACAGATTTTTTAAATTTTGGACTAAAAATCCAAACTTACAAAATTCTCCATAAATCTCAAACTGTTGCTCGTTTACCCATCCCACACAGATAAAATGTGTTCAGTAGTCCTTTTTGTATCATTTGAAACCATAAAATCACCTAAAATTTGTTGACCCGAAATCTGAAAATTTTGGGATGCCGGCATCACAGATTTTTTTTGATTTTGGACCAAGAACCCAATTTTGCAAATTTCTCTATAAATCCCAAACTTTTGATCGTTTACCCATCCCACACTGATAAATTGTGTTCAGTAGTTCTTTCTGTATAATTTTTTGATTTTGGACCAAAAATCCAAACTTACAAAATTCTCCATAAATCTCAAACTGTTGCTCGTTTACCCATCCCACACAGATAAAATGTGTTCAGTAGTCCTTTCTGTATCATTTGAAACCATAAAATCACCCAAAATTTGTTGACCCGAAATCTGAAAATTTTTTGACGCCGGCATCACAGATTTTTTTAATTTTGGACCAAAAATCCAAACTTACAAAATTCTCCATGAATCTCAAACTTTTGCTCGTTTACCCATCCCACACAGATAAAAGGTGTTCATTAGTCCTTTCTGTATCATTTGGAACCATAAAATCACCTATAATTTGTTGACCCGAAATCTGAAAATTTTGTGATGCCGGCATCACAGATTTTTTCGGACTTTGGACCAAAAATCCAAACTTAGAAAATTCTCAATAAATCTCAAACTTTTGCTCGTTTACCCATCCCACACAGATAAAATATGTTCAGTAGTCCTTTCTGTATCATTTGAAACCATAAAATCACCCTAAATTTGTTGACCCGAAATCTGAAAATTTTGTGATGCCGGCATCACAGATTTTTTTGATTTTGGACCAAAAATCCAAACTTACAAAATTCTCAATAAATCTCAAACTGTTGCTCGTTTACCCATCCCACACAGATAAAATGTGTTCAGTAGTCCTTTCTGTATCATTTGAAACCATAAAATCACCCAAAATTTGTTGACCCGAAATCTGAAAATTTTGTGATGCCGGCATCACAGATTTTTTTAATTTTGGACCAAAAATCCAAACTTACATAATTCTCTCTAAATCTCAAACTGTTGCTCGTTTACCCATCCCACACAGATAAAATGTGTTCAGTAGTCCTTTCTGTATCATTTGAAACCATAAAATCACCCAAAATTTGTTGACCCGAAATCTGAAAATTTTGTGATGCCGGCATCACAGATTTTTTTAATTTTGGACCAAAAATCCAAACTTACAAAATTCTCCATGAACCTCAAACATTTGCTCGTTTACCCATCCCACACAGATAAATGTGTTCAGTAGTCCTTTCTGTATCATTTGAAACCATAAAATCACCCAAAATTTGTTGACCCGAAATCTGAAATATTTGTGATGCCGGCATCACAGATTTTTTTAATTTTGGACCAAAAATACAAACTTACAAAATTCTAAATAAATCTCAAACTGTTGCTTGTTTACCCATCCCACACAGATAAAATGTGTTCAGTAGTCTTTTCTGTATCATTCGAAACCATAAAATCACCCATAATTTGTTGACCCGAAATCTGAAAATTTTGTGATGCCAGCATCACAGATTTTTTTAATTTTGGACCAAAATCCCCAAACTTGCAAATTTCGCAATAAATCCCAAATTTTTGCTCGTTTACTCGTTCCACACAGATAGTTTGTGTTCAGTAGTCCTTTCTGTATCATTTGAAACCATAAAATCACCCAAATGTTGTTGACCCGAAATCTGAAAATTTTGTGATGCCGGCATCACAGATTTTTTTGATTTTGGACCAAAATCCCTAAACTTACAAATTTCTCAATAAATCCAAAATTTTTGCTCGTTTACCCATTCCACACGGATAATTTGTGTTCAGTAGTCCTTTCTGTATCATTTGAAACCATAAAATCACCCAAATTTTGTTGACCCGAAATCTGAAAGTTTTGTGATGCCGGCATCACAGATTTTTTAAATTTTGGACTAAAAATCCAAACTTACAAATTTCTCCATAAATCTCAAACTGTTGCTCGTTTACCCATCCCACACAGATAAAATGTGTTCAGTAGTCCTTTTTGTATCATTTGAAACCATAATATCACCTAAAATTTGTTGACCCGAAATCTGAAAATTTTGTGATGCCGGCATCACAGATTTTTTTTGATTTAAGACCAAGAACCCAATTTTGCAAATTTCTCTATAAATCCCAAACTTTTGCTCGTTTACCCATCCCACACTGATAAATTGTGTTCAGTAGTTCTTTCTGTATGATTTTTTGATTTTGGACCAAAAATCCAAACTTACAAAATTCTCCATGAATCTCAAACTTTTGCTCGTTTACCCATCCCACACAGATAAAAGGTGTTCATTAGTCCTTTCTGTATCATTTGGAACCATAAAATCACCCATAATTTGTTGACCCGAAATCTGAAAATTTTGTGATGCCGGCATCACAGATTTTTTCGGACTTTGGACCAAAAATCCAAACTTAGAAAATTCTCAATAAATCTCAAACTTTTGCTCGTTTACCCATCCCACACAGATAAAATATGTTCAGTAGTCCTTTCTGTATCATTTGAAACCATAAAATCACCCTAAATTTGTTGACCCGAAATCTGAAAATTTTGTGATGCCGGCATCACAGATTTTTTTGATTTTGGACCAAAAATCCAAACTTACAAAATTCTCAATAAATCTCAAACTGTTGCTCGTTTAACCATCCCACACAGATAAAATGTGTTCAGTAGTCCTTTCTGTATCATTTGAAACCATAAAATCACCCAAAATTTGTTGACCCGAAATCTGAAAATTTTGTGATGCCGGCATCACAGATTTTTTTAATTTTGGACCAAAAATCCAAACTTACATAATTCTCCATAAATCTCAAACTGTTGCTCGTTTACCCATCCCACACAGATAAAATGTGTTCAGTAGTCCTTTCTGTATCATTTGAAACCATAAAATCACCCAAAATTTGTTGACCCGAAATCTGAAAATTTTGTGATGCCGGCATCACAGATTTTTTTAATTTTGGACCAAAAATCCAAACTTACAAAATTCTCCATGAATCTCAAACTTTTGCTCGTTTACCCATCCCACACAGATAAAAGGTGTTCATTAGTCCTTTCTGTATCATTTGGAACCATAAAATCACCCATAATTTGTTGACCCGAAATCTGAAAATTTTGTGATGCCGGCATCACAGACTTTTTTAATTTTGGACCAAAAATCCAAACTTACAAAATTCTCAATAAATCTCATACTTTTGCTCGTTTACCCATCCCACACAGATAAAATGTGTTCAGTAGTCCTTTCTGTATCATTTGAAACCATAAAATCACCCAAAATTTGTTGACCCGAAATCTGAAAATTTTGTGATGCCAGCATCACAGATTTTTTTAATTTTGGACCAAAAACCAAAACTTACAAAATTCTAATTAAATCTCAAACTTTTGCTCGTTTACCCATCCCACACAGATAAAATGTGTTCAGTAGTCCTTTCTGTATGATTTGAAACCATAAAATCACCCAAAATTTGTTGACCCGAAATCTGAAAATTTTGTGTCGCGGCATCACAGATTTTTTTGATTTTGGACCAAAAATCCAAACTTACAAAATTCTCAATAAATCTCAAACTATTGCTCGTTTACCCATTCCACACAGATAAAATGTGTTCAGTAGTCCTTTCTGTATCATTTGAAACCATAAAATCACCCAAAATTTGTTGACCTGAAATCTGCAAATTTTGTGATGCCGGTATCACAGATTTTTTTAATTTTGGACCAAAAATCTAAACTTACAAAATTCTCAATAAATCTCAAACTTTTGCTTGTTTACCCATCCCACACGGATAAAATTGGTTCAGTAGTCCTTTCTGTATCATTTGAAACCATAAAATCACCCAAAATTTGTTGACCCGAAATCTGAAAATTTTGTGATGCCGGCATCACAGATTTCTTTAATTTTGGACCAAAAATCCAAACTTACAAAATTCTCAATAAATCTCAAACTGTTGCTCGTTTACCCATCCCACACAGATAAAATGTGTTCAGTAGTCCTTTCTGTATCATTTGAAACCATAAAATCACCCAAAATTTGTTGACCCGAAATCTGAAAATTTTGTGATGCCGGCATCACAGATTTTTTTGATTTTGGACCAAAAATCCAAACTTACAAAATTCTCAATAAATCTCAAACTATTGCTCGTTTACCCATCCCACACAGATAAAATGTGTTCAGTAGTCCTTTCTGTATCATTTGAAACCATAAAGTCACCCAAATTTTGTTGACCCGAAATCTGAAAATTTTATGATGCCGGCATCACAGATATTTTTAATTTTGGACTAAAAATCCAAACTTACAAAATTCTCAATAAATCTCATACTTTTGCTCGTTTACCCATCCCACACAGATAAAATGTGTTCAGTAGTCCTTTCTGTATCATTTGAAACCATAAAATCACCCAAAATTTGTTGACCCGAAATCTGAAGATTTTGTGATGCCGGCATCACAGATTTTATTTATTTTGGACCAAAAATCCAAACTTACAAAATTCTCCATAAATCTCAAACTGTTGCTCGTTTACCCATCCCACACGGATAAAATTTGTTCAGATTTCCTTTCTGTATCATTTGAAACCATAAAATCACCCAAAATTTGTTGACCTGAAATCTGAAAATTTTGTGATGCCGGCATCACAGATTTTTTCGGACTTTGGACCAAAAATCAAAACTTAGAAAATTCTCAATAAATCTCAAACGGTTGCTCGTTTACCCATCCCACACAGATAAAATGTGTTCAGTAGTCCTTTCTGTATCATTTGAAACCATAAAATCACCCAAAATTTGTTGACCCGAAATCTGAAGATTTTGTGATGCCGGCATCACAGATTTTTTCGGACTTTGGACCAAAAATCAAAACTTAGAAAATTCTCAATAAATCTCAAACGGTTGCTCGTTTACCCATCCCACACAGATAAAATGTGTTCAGTAGTCCTTTCTGTATCATTTGAAACCATAAAATCACCCAAAATTTGTTGACCCGAAATCTGAAAATTTTGTGATGCAGGCATCAGAGATTTTTTTAATTTTGGACCAAAAATCCAAACTTACAAAATTCTCCATGAATCTCAAACTTTTGCTCGTTTACCCATCCCACACAGATAAAAGGTGTTCATTAGTCCTTTCTGTATCATTTGAAACCATAAAATCACCCATAATTTGTTGACCCGAAATTTGAAAATTTTGTGATGCCGGCATCACAGACTTTTTTAATTTTGGACCAAAAATCCAAACTTACAAAATTCTCAATAAATCTCATACTTTTGCTCGTTTACCCATCCCACACAGATAAAATGTGTTCAGTAGTCCTTTCTGTATCATTTGAAACCATAAAATCACCCAAAATTTGTTGACCCGAAATCTGAAAATTTTGTGATGCCGGTATCACAGATTTTTCTAATTTTGGACCAAAAATCCAAACTTACAAAATTCTCCATGAATCTCAAACTGTTGCTCGTTTACCCATCCAACACAGATAAATGTGTTCAGTAGTCCTTTCTGTATCATTTGAAACCATAAAATCACCCAAAATTTGTTGACCCGAAATCTGAAAATTTTGTGATGCCGGCATCACAGATTTTTTTAATTTTGGACCAAAAATCCAAACTTACAAAATTCTCAATAAATCTCAAACTGTTGCTCGTTTACCCATCCCACACAGATAAAATGTGTTCAGTAGTCCTTTCTGTATCATTTGAAACCATAAAATCACCCAAAATTTGTTGACCCGAAATCTGAAAATTTTGTGATGTCGGCATCACAGATTTGTTTAATTTTGGACCAAAAACCCAAACTTACAAAATTCTAAATAAATATCAAACTGTTGCTCGTTTACCCGTCCCACACACATAAAATGTGTTCAGTAGTCCTTTCTGTATCATTTGAAACCATAAAATCACCCAAAATTTGTTACCCGAAATCTGAAAATTTTGTGATGCCGGCATCACAGATTTTTTTAATTTTGGACCAAAAATCCAAACTTACAAAATTCTCTATGAATCTCAAACTTTTGCTCGTTTACCCATCCCACACAGATAAAATGTGTTCAGTAGTCCTTTCTGTATCATTTGAAACCATAAAATCACCCATAATTTGTTGATCCGAAATCTGAAAATTTTGTGATGCCGGCATCACAGATTTTTTAAATTTTGGACCAATAATTCAAACTTACAAAATTCTCAATAAATCTCATACTTTTGCTCATTTACCCATCCCACACAGTTAAAATGTGTTCAGTAGTCCTTTCTGTATCATTTGAAACCATAAAATCACCCAAAATTGTTTGACCCAAAATCTGAAAATTTTGTGATGCCGGCATCACAGATTTTTTTAATTTTGGACTAAAAATCCAAACTTACAAAATTCTCCATAAATCTCAAACTGTTGCTCGTTTACCCATCCCACACAGATAAAATGTGTTCAGTAGTCCTTTCTGTATCATTTGAAACCATAAAATCACCCAAAATTTGTTGACCCGAAATCTGAAAATTTTGTAATGCCGGCATCACAGATTTTTTTAATTTTGGACTAAAAATCCAAACTTACAAAATTCTCCATAAATCTCAAACTGTTGCTCGTTTACCCATCCCACACGGATAAAATTTGTTCAGTAGTCCTTTCTGTATCATTTGAAACCATAAAATCACCCAAAATTTGTTGACCTGAAATCTGAAAATTTTGTGATGCCGGCATCACAGATTTTTTCGGACTTTGGACCAAAAATCAAAACTTAGAAAATTCTCAATAAATCTCAAACGGTTGCTCGTTTACCCATCCCACACAGATAAAATGTGTTCAGTAGTCCTTTCTGTATCATTTGAAACCATAAAATCACCCAAAATTTGTTGACCCGAAATCTGAAAATTTTGTGATGCCGGCATCACAGATTTTTTTAATTTTGGACTAAAAATCCAAACTTACAAAATTCTCCATAAATCTCAAACTGTTGCTCGTTTACCCATCCCACACAGATAAAATGTGTTCAGTAGTCCTTTCTGTATCATTTGAAACCATAAAATCACCCAAAATTTGTTGACCCAAAATCTGAAAATTTTGTGATGCCGGCATCACAGATTTTTTTAATTTTGGACTAAAAATCCAAACTTACAAAATTCTCCATAAATCTCAAACTGTTGCTCGTTTACCCATCCCACACAGATAAAATGTGTTCAGTAGTCCTTTCTGTATCATTTGAAACCATAAAATCACCCAAAATTTGTTGACCCGAAATCTGAAAATTTTGTGATGCCGGCATCACAGATTTTTTTAATTTTGGACTAAAAATCCAAACTTACAAAATTCTCCATAAATCTCAAACTGTTGCTCGTTTACCCATCCCACACGGATAAAATTTGTTCAGTAGTCCTTTCTGTATCATTTGAAACCATAAAATCACCCAAAATTTGTTGACCTGAAATCTGAAAATTTTGTGATGCCGGCATCACAGATTTTTTCGGACTTTGGACCAAAAATCAAAACTTAGAAAATTCTCAATAAATCTCAAACGGTTGCTCGTTTACCCATCCCACACAGATAAAATGTGTTCAGTAGTCCTTTCTGTATCATTTGAAACCATAAAATCACCCAAAATTTGTTGACCCGAAATCTGAAAATTTTGTGATGCCGGCATCACAGATTTTTTTAATTTTGGACCAAAAATCCAAACTTACAAAATTCTCCATGAATCTCAAACTGTTGCTCGTTTACCCATCCCACACAGATAAAATGTGTTCAGTAGTCCTTTCTGTATCATTTGAAACCATAAAATCACCCAAAATTTGTTGACCTGAAATCTGAAAATTTTTTGATGCCGGCATCACAGATTTGTTTAATTTCGGACCAAAAACCCAAACTTACAAAATTCTAAATAAATCTCAAACTGTTGCTCGTTTACCCTTCCCACACAGATAAAATGTGTTCAGTAGTCCTTTCTGTATCATTTGAAACCATAAAATCACCCATAATTTGTTGACCCGAAATCTGAAAATTTTGTGATGCCGGCATCACAGATTTTTTTAATTTTGGACCAAAAATCCAAACTTACAAAATTCTCCATGAATCTCAAACTTTTGCTCGTTTACCCATCCCACACAGATAAAGATGTTCAGTAGTCCTTTCTGTATCATTTGAAACCATAAAATCACCCATAATTTGTTGATCCGAAATCTGAAAATTTTGTGATGCCGGCATCACAGATTTTTTAAATTTTGGACCAATAATCCAAACTTACAAAATTCTCAATAAATCTCATACTTTTGCTCATTTACCCATCCCACACAGTTAAAATGTGTTCAGTAGTCCTTTCTGTATCATTTGAAACCATAAAATCACCCAAAATTGTTTGACCCGAAATCTGAAAATTTTGTGATGCCGGCATCAGAGATTTTTTTAATTTTGGACTAAAAATCCAAACTTACAAAATTCTCCATAAATCTCAAACTGTTGCTCGTTTACCCATCCCACACAGATAAAATGTGTTCAGTAGTCCTTTCTGTATCATTTGAAACCATAAAATCACCCAAAATTTGTTGACCCAAAATCTGAAAATTTTGTGATGCCGGCATCACAGATTTTTAAAATTTTGGACCAAAAATCCAAACTTACAAAATTCTCAATAAATCTCAAACTGTTGCTCGTTTACCCATCCCACACAGATAAAATGTGTTCAGTAGTCCTTTCTGTATCATTTGAAACCATAAAATCAGCCAAAATTTGTTGACCCAAAATCTGAAAATTTTGTGATGCCGGCACCACAGATTTTGTTTATTTTGGACTAAAAATCCAAACTTACAAAATTCTCAATAAATCTCATACTTTTGCTCGTTTACCCATCCCACACAGATAAAATGTGTTCAGTAGTCCTTTCTGTATCATTTGAAACCATAAAATCACCCAAAATTTGTTGACCCAAAATCTGAAAATTTTGTGATGCCGGCATCACAGATTTTTTTAATTTTGGACCAAAAATCCAAACTTACAAAATTCTCAATAAATCTCAAGCTGTTGCTCGTTTACCCATCCCACACAGATAAAATGTGTTCAGTAGTCCTTTCTGTATCATTTGAAACCATAAAATCACCCAAAATTTGTTGACCCGAAATCTGAAAATTTTGTGATGCCGCCATCAGAGATTTTTTTTATTTTGGACCAAAAATCCAAACTTACAAAATTCTCCATAAATCTCAAACTGTTGCTCGTTTACCCATCCCACACAGATAAAATGTGTTCAGTAGTCCTTTCTGTATCATTTGAAACCATAAAATCACCCAAAATTTGTTGACCCGAAATCTGAAAATTTTTTGACGCCGGCATCACAGATTTTTTTAATTTTGGACCAAAAATCCAAACTTACAAAATTCTCCATGAATCTCAAACTTTTGCTCGTTTACCCATCCCACACAGATAAAAGGTGTTCATTAGTCCTTTCTGTATCATTTGGAACCATAAAATCACCTATAATTTGTTGACCCGAAATCTGAAAATTTTGTGATGCCGGCATCACAGATTTTTTCGGACTTTGGACCAAAAATCCAAACTTAGAAAATTCTCAATAAATCTCAAACTTTTGCTCGTTTACCCATCCCACACAGATAAAATATGTTCAGTAGTCCTTTCTGTATCATTTGAAACCATAAAATCACCCTAAATTTGTTGACCCGAAATCTGAAAATTTTGTGATGCCGGCATCACAGATTTTTTTGATTTTGGACCAAAAATCCAAACTTACAAAATTCTCAATAAATCTCAAACTGTTGCTCGTTTACCCATCCCACACAGATAAAATGTGTTCAGTAGTCCTTTCTGTATCATTTGAAACCATAAAATCACCCAAAATTTGTTGACCCGAAATCTGAAAATTTTGTGATGCCGGCATCACAGATTTTTTTAATTTTGGACCAAAAATCCAAACTTACATAATTCTCTCTAAATCTCAAACTGTTGCTCGTTTACCCATCCCACACAGATAAAATGTGTTCAGTAGTCCTTTCTGTATCATTTGAAACCATAAAATCACCCAAAATTTGTTGACCCGAAATCTGAAAATTTTGTGATGCCGGCATCACAGATTTTTTTAATTTTGGACCAAAAATCCAAACTTACAAAATTCTCCATGAACCTCAAACATTTGCTCGTTTACCCATCCCACACAGATAAATGTGTTCAGTAGTCCTTTCTGTATCATTTGAAACCATAAAATCACCCAAAATTTGTTGACCCGAAATCTGAAATATTTGTGATGCCGGCATCACAGATTTTTTTAATTTTGGACCAAAAATACAAACTTACAAAATTCTAAATAAATCTCAAACTGTTGCTTGTTTACCCATCCCACACAGATAAAATGTGTTCAGTAGTCTTTTCTGTATCATTCGAAACCATAAAATCACCCATAATTTGTTGACCCGAAATCTGAAAATTTTGTGATGCCAGCATCACAGATTTTTTTAATTTTGGACCAAAATCCCCAAACTTGCAAATTTCGCAATAAATCCCAAATTTTTGCTCGTTTACTCGTTCCACACAGATAGTTTGTGTTCAGTAGTCCTTTCTGTATCATTTGAAACCATAAAATCACCCAAATGTTGTTGACCCGAAATCTGAAAATTTTGTGATGCCGGCATCACAGATTTTTTTAATTTTGGACCAAAATCCCTAAACTTACAAATTTCTCAATAAATCCAAAATTTTTGCTCGTTTACCCATTCCACACGGATAATTTGTGTTCAGTAGTCCTTTCTGTATCATTTGAAACCATAAAATCACCCAAATTTTGTTGACCCGAAATCTGAAAGTTTTGTGATGCCGGCATCACAGATTTTTTAAATTTTGGACTAAAAATCCAAACTTACAAATTTCTCCATAAATCTCAAACTGTTGCTCGTTTACCCATCCCACACAGATAAAATGTGTTCAGTAGTCCTTTTTGTATCATTTGAAACCATAATATCACCTAAAATTTGTTGACCCGAAATCTGAAAATTTTGTGATGCCGGCATCACAGATTTTTTTTGATTTTGGACCAAGAACCCAATTTTGCAAATTTCTCTATAAATCCCAAACTTTTGCTCGTTTACCCATCCCACACTGATAAATTGTGTTCAGTAGTTCTTTCTGTATGATTTTTTGATTTTGGACCAAAAATCCAAACTTACAAAATTCTCCATGAATCTCAAACTTTTGCTCGTTTACCCATCCCACACAGATAAAAGGTGTTCATTAGTCCTTTCTGTATCATTTGGAACCATAAAATCACCCATAATTTGTTGACCCGAAATCTGAAAATTTTGTGATGCCGGCATCACAGATTTTTTCGGACTTTGGACCAAAAATCCAAACTTAGAAAATTCTCAATAAATCTCAAACTTTTGCTCGTTTACCCATCCCACACAGATAAAATATGTTCAGTAGTCCTTTCTGTATCATTTGAAACCATAAAATCACCCTAAATTTGTTGACCCGAAATCTGAAAATTTTGTGATGCCGGCATCACAGATTTTTTTGATTTTGGACCAAAAATCCAAACTTACAAAATTCTCAATAAATCTCAAACTGTTGCTCGTTTAACCATCCCACACAGATAAAATGTGTTCAGTAGTCCTTTCTGTATCATTTGAAACCATAAAATCACCCAAAATTTGTTGACCCGAAATCTGAAAATTTTGTGATGCCGGCATCACAGATTTTTTTAATTTTGGACCAAAAATCCAAACTTACATAATTCTCCATAAATCTCAAACTGTTGCTCGTTTACCCATCCCACACAGATAAAATGTGTTCAGTAGTCCTTTCTGTATCATTTGAAACCATAAAATCACCCAAAATTTGTTGACCCGAAATCTGAAAATTTTGTGATGCCGGCATCACAGATTTTTTTAATTTTGGACCAAAAATCCAAACTTACAAAATTCTCCATGAATCTCAAACTTTTGCTCGTTTACCCATCCCACACAGATAAAAGGTGTTCATTAGTCCTTTCTGTATCATTTGGAACCATAAAATCACCCATAATTTGTTGACCCAAAATCTGAAAATTTTGTGATGCCGGCATCACAGACTTTTTTAATTTTGGACCAAAAATCCAAACTTACAAAATTCTCAATAAATCTCATACTTTTGCTCGTTTACCCATCCCACACAGATAAAATGTGTTCAGTAGTCCTTTCTGTATCATTTGAAACCATAAAATCACCCAAAATTTGTTGACCCGAAATCTGAAAATTTTGTGATGCCAGCATCACAGATTTTTTTAATTTTGGACCAAAAACCAAAACTTACAAAATTCTAATTAAATCTCAAACTTTTGCTCGTTTACCCATCCCACACAGATAAAATGTGTTCAGTAGTCCTTTCTGTATCATTTGAAACCATAAAATCACCCAAAATTTGTTGACCCGAAATCTGAAAATTTTGTGTCGCGGCATCACAGATTTTTTTGATTTTGGACCAAAAATCCAAACTTACAAAATTCTCAATAAATCTCAAACTATTGCTCGTTTACCCATTCCACACAGATAAAATGTGTTCAGTAGTCCTTTCTGTATCATTTGAAACCATAAAATCACCCAAAATTTGTTGACCTGAAATCTGCAAATTTTGTGATGCCGGTATCACAGATTTTTTTAATTTTGGACCAAAAATCTAAACTTACAAAATTCTCAATAAATCTCAAACTTTTGCTTGTTTACCCATCCCACACGGATAAAATTGGTTCAGTAGTCCTTTCTGTATCATTTGAAACCATAAAATCACCCAAAATTTGTTGACCCGAAATCTGAAAATTTTGTGATGCCGGCATCACAGATTTCTTTAATTTTGGACCAAAAATCCAAACTTACAAAATTCTCAATAAATCTCAAACTGTTGCTCGTTTACCCATCCCACACAGATAAAATGTGTTCAGTAGTCCTTTCTGTATCATTTGAAACCATAAAATCACCCAAAATTTGTTGACCCGAAATCTGAAAATTTTGTGATGCCGGCATCACAGATTTTTTTGATTTTGGACCAAAAATCCAAACTTACAAAATTCTCAATAAATCTCAAACTATTGCTCGTTTACCCATCCCACACAGATAAAATGTGTTCAGTAGTCCTTTCTGTATCATTTGAAACCATAAAGTCACCCAAATTTTGTTGACCCGAAATCTGAAAATTTTATGATGCCGGCATCACAGATATTTTTAATTTTGGACTAAAAATCCAAACTTACAAAATTCTCAATAAATCTCATACTTTTGCTCGTTTACCCATCCCACACAGATAAAATGTGTTCAGTAGTCCTTTCTGTATCATTTGAAACCATAAAATCACCCAAAATTTGTTAACCCGAAATCTGAAGATTTTGTGATGCCGGCATCACAGATTTTATTTATTTTGGACCAAAAATCCAAACTTACAAAATTCTCCATAAATCTCAAACTGTTGCTCGTTTACCCATCCCACACGGATAAAATTTGTTCAGATTTCCTTTCTGTATCATTTGAAACCATAAAATCACCCAAAATTTGTTGACCTGAAATCTGAAAATTTTGTGATGCCGGCATCACAGATTTTTTCGAACTTTGGACCAAAAATCAAAACTTAGAAAATTCTCAATAAATCTCAAACGGTTGCTCGTTTACCCATCCCACACAGATAAAATGTGTTCAGTAGTCCTTTCTGTATCATTTGAAACCATAAAATCACCCAAAATTTGTTGACCCGAAATCTGAAGATTTTGTGATGCCGGCATCACAGATTTTTTCGGACTTTGGACCAAAAATCAAAACTTAGAAAATTCTCAATAAATCTCAAACGGTTGCTCGTTTACCCATCCCACACAGATAAAATGTGTTCAGTAGTCCTTTCTGTATCATTTGAAACCATAAAATCACCCAAAATTTGTTGACCCGAAATCTGAAAATTTTGTGATGCAGGCATCAGAGATTTTTTTAATTTTGGACCAAAAATCCAAACTTACAAAATTCTCCATGAATCTCAAACTTTTGCTCGTTTACCCATCCCACACAGATAAAAGGTGTTCATTAGTCCTTTCTGTATCATTTGAAACCATAAAATCACCCATAATTTGTTGACCCGAAATTTGAAAATTTTGTGATGCCGGCATCACAGACTTTTTTAATTTTGGACCAAAAATCCAAACTTACAAAATTCTCAATAAATCTCATACTTTTGCTCGTTTACCCATCCCACACAGATAAAATGTGTTCAGTAGTCCTTTCTGTATCATTTGAAACCATAAAATCACCCAAAATTTGTTGACCCGAAATCTGAAAATTTTGTGATGCCGGTATCACAGATTTTTCTAATTTTGGACCAAAAATCCAAACTTACAAAATTCTCCATGAATCTCAAACTGTTGCTCGTTTACCCATCCAACACAGATAAATGTGTTCAGTAGTCCTTTCTGTATCATTTGAAACCATAAAATCACCCAAAATTTGTTGACCCGAAATCTGAAAATTTTGTGATGCCGGCATCACAGATTTTTTTAATTTTGGACCAAAAATCCAAACTTACAAAATTCTCAATAAATCTCAAACTGTTGCTCGTTTACCCATCCCACACAGATAAAATGTGTTCAGTAGTCCTTTCTGTATCATTTGAAACCATAAAATCACCCAAAATTTGTTGACCCGAAATCTGAAAATTTTGTGATGTCGGCATCACAGATTTGTTTAATTTTGGACCAAAAACCCAAACTTACAAAATTCTAAATAAATATCAAACTGTTGCTCGTTTACCCGTCCCACACAGATAAAATGTGTTCAGTAGTCCTTTCTGTATCATTTGAAACCATAAAATCACCCAAAATTTGTTGACCCAAAATCTGAAAATTTTGTGATGCCGGCATCACAGATTTTTAAAATTTTGGACCAAAAATCCAAACTTACAAAATTCTCTATGAATCTCAAACTTTTGCTCGTTTACCCATCCCACACAGATAAAATGTGTTCAGTAGTCCTTTCTGTATCATTTGAAACCATAAAATCACCCATAATTTGTTGATCCGAAATCTGAAAATTTTGTGATGCCGGCATCACAGATTTTTTAAATTTTGGACCAATAATTCAAACTTACAAAATTCTCAATAAATCTCATACTTTTGCTCATTTACCCATCCCACACAGTTAAAATGTGTTCAGTAGTCCTTTCTGTATCATTTGAAACCATAAAATCACCCAAAATTGTTTGACCCAAAATCTGAAAATTTTGTGATGCCGGCATCACAGATTTTTTTAATTTTGGACTAAAAATCCAAACTTACAAAATTCTCCATAAATCTCAAACTGTTGCTCGTTTACCCATCCCACACAGATAAAATGTGTTCAGTAGTCCTTTCTGTATCATTTGAAACCATAAAATCACCCAAAATTTGTTGACCCGAAATCTGAAAATTTTGTGATGCCGGCATCACAGATTTTTTTAATTTTGGACTAAAAATCCAAACTTACAAAATTCTCCATAAATCTCAAACTGTTGCTCGTTTACCCATCCCACACGGATAAAATTTGTTCAGTAGTCCTTTCTGTATCATTTGAAACCATAAAATCACCCAAAATTTGTTGACCTGAAATCTGAAAATTTTGTGATGCCGGCATCACAGATTTTTTCGGACTTTGGACCAAAAATCAAAACTTAGAAAATTCTCAATAAATCTCAAACGGTTGCTCGTTTACCCATCCCACACAGATAAAATGTGTTCAGTAGTCCTTTCTGTATCATTTGAAACCATAAAATCACCCAAAATTTGTTGACCCGAAATCTGAAAATTTTGTGATGCCGGCATCACAGATTTTTTTAATTTTGGACTAAAAATCCAAACTTACAAAATTCTCCATAAATCTCAAACTGTTGCTCGTTTACCCATCCCACACAGATAAAATGTGTTCAGTAGTCCTTTCTGTATCATTTGAAACCATAAAATCACCCAAAATTTGTTGACCCAAAATCTGAAAATTTTGTGATGCCGGCATCACAGATTTTTTTAATTTTGGACTAAAAATCCAAACTTACAAAATTCTCCATAAATCTCAAACTGTTGCTCGTTTACCCATCCCACACAGATAAAATGTGTTCAGTAGTCCTTTCTGTATCATTTGAAACCATAAAATCACCCAAAATTTGTTGACCCGAAATCTGAAAATTTTGTGATGCCGGCATCACAGATTTTTTTAATTTTGGACTAAAAATCCAAACTTACAAAATTCTCCATAAATCTCAAACTGTTGCTCGTTTACCCATCCCACACGGATAAAATTTGTTCAGTAGTCCTTTCTGTATCATTTGAAACCATAAAATCACCCAAAATTTGTTGACCTGAAATCTGAAAATTTTGTGATGCCGGCATCACAGATTTTTTCGGACTTTGGACCAAAAATCAAAACTTAGAAAATTCTCAATAAATCTCAAACGGTTGCTCGTTTACCCATCCCACACAGATAAAATGTGTTCAGTAGTCCTTTCTGTATCATTTGAAACCATAAAATCACCCAAAATTTGTTGACCCGAAATCTGAAAATTTTGTGATGCCGGCATCACAGATTTTTTTAATTTTGGACCAAAAATCCAAACTTACAAAATTCTCCATGAATCTCAAACTGTTGCTCGTTTACCCATCCCACACAGATAAAATGTGTTCAGTAGTCCTTTCTGTATCATTTGAAACCATAAAATCACCCAAAATTTGTTGACCCGAAATCTGAAAATTTTTTGATGCCGGCATCACAGATTTGTTTAATTTCGGACCAAAAACCCAAACTTACAAAATTCTAAATAAATCTCAAACTGTTGCTCGTTTACCCTTCCCACACAGATAAAATGTGTTCAGTAGTCCTTTCTGTATCATTTGAAACCATAAAATCACCCATAATTTGTTGACCCAAAATCTGAAAATTTTGTGATGCCGGCATCACAGATTTTTTTAATTTTGGACCAAAAATCCAAACTTACAAAATTCTCCATGAATCTCAAACTTTTGCTCGTTTACCCATCCCACACAGATAAAGATGTTCAGTAGTCCTTTCTGTATCATTTGAAACCATAAAATCACCCATAATTTGTTGATCCGAAATCTGAAAATTTTGTGATGCCGGCATCACAGATTTTTTAAATTTTGGACCAATAATCCAAACTTACAAAATTCTCAATAAATCTCATACTTTTGCTCATTTACCCATCCCACACAGTTAAAATGTGTTCAGTAGTCCTTTCTGTATCATTTGAAACCATAAAATCACCCAAAATTGTTTGACCCGAAATCTGAAAATTTTGTGATGCCGGCATCAGAGATTTTTTTAATTTTGGACTAAAAATCCAAACTTACAAAATTCTCCATAAATCTCAAACTGTTGCTCGTTTACCCATCCCACACAGATAAAATGTGTTCAGTAGTCCTTTCTGTATCATTTGAAACCATAAAATCACCCAAAATTTGTTGACCCAAAATCTGAAAATTTTGTGATGCCGGCATCACAGATTTTTAAAATTTTGGACCAAAAATCCAAACTTACAAAATTCTCAATAAATCTCAAACTGTTGCTCGTTTACCCATCCCACACAGATAAAATGTGTTCAGTAGTCCTTTCTGTATCATTTGAAACCATAAAATCACCCAAAATTTGTTGACCCGAAATCTGAAAATTTTGTGATGCCGGCACCACAGATTTTGTTTATTTTGGACTAAAAATCCAAACTTACAAAATTCTCAATAAATCTCATACTTTTGCTCGTTTACCCATCCCACACAGATAAAATGTGTTCAGTAGTCCTTTTTGTATCATTTGAAACCATAAAATCACCCAAAATTTGTTGACCCAAAATCTGAAAATTTTGTGATGCCGGCATCACAGATTTTTTTAATTTTGGACCAAAAATCCAAACTTACAAAATTCTCAATAAATCTCAAACTGTTGCTCGTTTACCCATCCCACACAGATAAAATGTGTTCAGTAGTCCTTTCTGTATCATTTGAAACCATAAAATCACCCAAAATTTGTTGACCCGAAATCTGAAAATTTTGTGATGCCGCCATCAGAGATTTTTTTTATTTTGGACCAAAAATCCAAACTTACAAAATTCTCCATAAATCTCAAACTGTTGCTCGTTTACCCATCCCACACAGATAAAATGTGTTCAGTAGTCCTTTCTGTATCATTTGAAACCATAAAATCACCCAAAATTTGTTGACCCGAAATCTGAAAATTTTGTGATGCCGGCATCACAGATTTTTTAATTTTGGACCAAAAATCCAAACTTACAAAATTCTCAATAAATCTCAAACTGTTGCTCGTTTACCCATCCCACACAGATAAAATGTGTTCAGTAGTCTTTTCTGTATCATTTGAAACCATAAAATCACCCAAAATTTGTTGACCCGAAATCTGCAAATTTTGTGATGCTGGCATCACAGATTTTTTTAATTTTGGACCAAAAACCCAAACTTACAAAATTCTAAATAAATCTCAAACTGTTGCTCGTTTACCCATCCCACACTGATAAAATGTGTTCAGTAGTCCTTTCTGTATCATTTGAAACCATAAAATCACCCAAAATTTGTTGACCCTAAATCTGAAAATTTTGTGATGCCGGCATCACAGATTTTTTTTATTTTGGACCAAAAATCCAAACATACAAAATTCTCCATAAATCTCAAACTGTTGCTCGTTTACCCATCCCACACAGATAAAATGTGTTCAGTAGTCCTTTCTGTATCATTTGAAACCATAAAATCACCCAAAATTTGTTGACCCGAAATCTGAAAATTTTGTGATGCCGGCATCACAGATATTTTTAATTTTGGACCAAAAATCCAAACTTACAAAATTCTCCATGAATCTCAAACTTTTGCTCGTTTACCCATCCCACACAGATAAAGATGTTCAGTAGTCCTTTCTGTATCATTTGAAACCATAAAATCACCCATAATTTGTTGATCCGAAATCTGAAAATTTTGTGATGCCGGCATCACAGATTTTTTTAATTTTGGACCAATAATCCAAACTTACAAACTTCTCAATAAATCTCATACTTTTGCTCATTTACCCATCCCACACAGTTAAAATGTGTTCAGTAGTCCTTTCTGTATCATTTGAAACCATAAAATCACCCAAAATTGTTTGACCCGAAATCTGAAAATTTTGTGATGCCGGCATCACAGATTTTTTAAATTTTGGACTAAAAATCCAAACTTACAAAATTCTCCATAAATCTCAAACTGTTGCTCGTTTACCCATCCCACACAGATAAAATGTGTTCAGTAGTCCTTTCTGTATCATTTGAAACCATAAAATCACCCAAAATTTGTTGACCCGAAATCTGAAAATTTTGTGATGCCGGCATCACAGATTTTTTTAATTTTGGACTAAAAATCCAAACTTACAAAATTCTCCATAAATCTCAAACTGTTGCTCGTTTACCCATCCCACACAGATAAAATGTGTTCAGTAGTCCTTTCTGTATCATTTGAAACCATAAAATCACCCAAAATTTGTTGACCCGAAATCTGAAAATTTTGTGATGCCGGCATCACATATTTTTTTTATTTTGGACCAAAAATCCAAACTTACAAAATTCTCCATGAATCTCAAACTGTTGCTCGTTTACCCATCCCACACAGATAAAATGTGTTCAGTAGTCCTTTCTGTATCATTTGAAACCATAAAATCACCCAAAATTTGTTGACCCGAAATCTGAAAATTTTTTGATGCCGGCATCACAGATTTGTTTAATTTCGGACCAAAAACCCAAACTTACAAAATTCTAAATAAATCTCAAACTGTTGCTCGTTTACCCTTCCCACACAGATAAAATGTGTTCAGTAGTCCTTTCTGTATCATTTGAAACCATAAAATCACCCATAATTTGTTGACCCAAAATCTGAAAATTTTGTGATGCCGGCATCACAGATTTTTTTAATTTTGGACCAAAAATCCAAACTTACAAAATTCTCCATGAATCTCAAACTTTTGCTCGTTTACCCATCCCACACAGATAAAGATGTTCAGTAGTCCTTTCTGTATCATTTGAAACCATAAAATCACCCATAATTTGTTGATCCGAAATCTGAAAATTTTGTGATGCCGGCATCACAGATTTTTTAAATTTTGGACCAATAATCCAAACTTACAAAATTCTCAATAAATCTCATACTTTTGCTCATTTACCCATCCCACACAGTTAAAATGTGTTCAGTAGTCCTTTCTGTATCATTTGAAACCATAAAATCACCCAAAATTGTTTGACCCGAAATCTGAAAATTTTGTGATGCCGGCATCAGAGATTTTTTTAATTTTGGACTAAAAATCCAAACTTACAAAATTCTCCATAAATCTCAAACTGTTGCTCGTTTACCCATCCCACACAGATAAAATGTGTTCAGTAGTCCTTTCTGTATCATTTGAAACCATAAAATCACCCAAAATTTGTTGACCCAAAATCTGAAAATTTTGTGATGCCGGCATCACAGATTTTTAAAATTTTGGACCAAAAATCCAAACTTACAAAATTCTCAATAAATCTCAAACTGTTGCTCGTTTACCCATCCCACACAGATAAAATGTGTTCAGTAGTCCTTTCTGTATCATTTGAAACCATAAAATCACCCAAAATTTGTTGACCCGAAATCTGAAAATTTTGTGATGCCGGCACCACAGATTTTGTTTATTTTGGACTAAAAATCCAAACTTACAAAATTCTCAATAAATCTCATACTTTTGCTCGTTTACCCATCCCACACAGATAAAATGTGTTCAGTAGTCCTTTTTGTATCATTTGAAACCATAAAATCACCCAAAATTTGTTGACCCAAAATCTGAAAATTTTGTGATGCCGGCATCACAGATTTTTTTAATTTTGGACCAAAAATCCAAACTTACAAAATTCTCAATAAATCTCAAACTGTTGCTCGTTTACCCATCCCACACAGATAAAATGTGTTCAGTAGTCCTTTCTGTATCATTTGAAACCATAAAATCACCCAAAATTTGTTGACCCGAAATCTGAAAATTTTGTGATGCCGCCATCAGAGATTTTTTTTATTTTGGACCAAAAATCCAAACTTACAAAATTCTCCATAAATCTCAAACTGTTGCTCGTTTACCCATCCCACACAGATAAAATGTGTTCAGTAGTCCTTTCTGTATCATTTGAAACCATAAAATCACCCAAAATTTGTTGACCCGAAATCTGAAAATTTTGTGATGCCGGCATCACAGATTTTTTAATTTTGGACCAAAAATCCAAACTTACAAAATTCTCAATAAATCTCAAACTGTTGCTCGTTTACCCATCCCACACAGATAAAATGTGTTCAGTAGTCTTTTCTGTATCATTTGAAACCATAAAATCACCCAAAATTTGTTGACCCGAAATCTGCAAATTTTGTGATGCTGGCATCACAGATTTTTTTAATTTTGGACCAAAAACCCAAACTTACAAAATTCTAAATAAATCTCAAACTGTTGCTCGTTTACCCATCCCACACTGATAAAATGTGTTCAGTAGTCCTTTCTGTATCATTTGAAACCATAAAATCACCCAAAATTTGTTGACCCTAAATCTGAAAATTTTGTGATGCCGGCATCACAGATTTTTTTTATTTTGGACCAAAAATCCAAACATACAAAATTCTCCATAAATCTCAAACTGTTGCTCGTTTACCCATCCCACACAGATAAAATGTGTTCAGTAGTCCTTTCTGTATCATTTGAAACCATAAAATCACCCAAAATTTGTTGACCCGAAATCTGAAAACTTTGTGATGCCGGCATCACAGATATTTTTAATTTTGGACCAAAAATCCAAACTTACAAAATTCTCCATGAATCTCAAACTTTTGCTCGTTTACCCATCCCACACAGATAAAGATGTTCAGTAGTCCTTTCTGTATCATTTGAAACCATAAAATCACCCATAATTTGTTGATCCGAAATCTGAAAATTTTGTGATGCCGGCATCACAGATTTTTTTAATTTTGGACCAATAATCCAAACTTACAAACTTCTCAATAAATCTCATACTTTTGCTCATTTACCCATCCCACACAGTTAAAATGTGTTCAGTAGTCCTTTCTGTATCATTTGAAACCATAAAATCACCCAAAATTGTTTGACCCGAAATCTGAAAATTTTGTGATGCCGGCATCACAGATTTTTTAAATTTTGGACTAAAAATCCAAACTTACAAAATTCTCCATAAATCTCAAACTGTTGCTCGTTTACCCATCCCACACAGATAAAATGTGTTCAGTAGTCCTTTCTGTATCATTTGAAACCATAAAATCACCCAAAATTTGTTGACCCGAAATCTGAAAATTTTGTGATGCCGGCATCACAGATTTTTTTAATTTTGGACTAAAAATCCAAACTTACAAAATTCTCCATAAATCTCAAACTGTTGCTCGTTTACCCATCCCACACAGATAAAATGTGTTCAGTAGTCCTTTCTGTATCATTTGAAACCATAAAATCACCCAAAATTTGTTGACCCGAAATCTGAAAATTTTGTGATGCCGGCATCACATATTTTTTTTATTTTGGACCAAAAATCCAAACTTACAAAATTCTCCATAAATCTCAAACTGTTGCTCGTTTACCCATCCCACACAGATAAAATGTGTTCAGTAGTCCTTTCTGTATCATTTGAAACCATAAAATCACCCAAAATTTGTTGACCCGAAATCTGCAAATTTTGTGATGCCGGCATCACAGATTTTTAAAATTTTGGACCAAAAATCTGAACTTACAAAATTCTCAATAAATCTCATACTTTTGCTTGTTTACCCATCCCACACGGATAAAATTTGTTCAGTAGTCCTTTCTGTATCATTTGAAACCATAAACTCACCCAAAATTTGTTGACCCGAAATCTGAAAATTTTGTGATGCCGGCATCACAGATTTTTTTTATTTTGGACCAAAAATCCAAACATACAAAATTCTCCATAAATCTCAAACTGTTGCTCGTTTACCCATCCCACACAGATAAAATGTGTTCAGTAGTCCTTTCTGTATCATTTGAAACCATAAAATCACCCAAAATTTGTTGACCCGAAATCTGAAAATTTTGTGATGCCGGCATCACAGATATTTTTAATTTTGGACCAAAAATCCAAACTTACAAAATTCTCCATGAATCTCAAACTTTTGCTCGTTTACCCATCCCACACAGATAAAGATGTTCAGTAGTCCTTTCTGTATCATTTGAAACCATAAAATCACCCATAATTTGTTGATCCGAAATCTGAAAATTTTGTGATGCCGGCATCACAGATTTTTTTAATTTTGGACCAATAATCCAAACTTACAAACTTCTCAATAAATCTCATACTTTTGCTCATTTACCCATCCCACACAGTTAAAATGTGTTCAGTAGTCCTTTCTGTATCATTTGAAACCATAAAATCACCCAAAATTGTTTGACCCGAAATCTGAAAATTTTGTGATGCCGGCATCACAGATTTTTTAAATTTTGGACTAAAAATCCAAACTTACAAAATTCTCCATAAATCTCAAACTGTTGCTCGTTTACCCATCCCACACAGATAAAATGTGTTCAGTAGTCCTTTCTGTATCATTTGAAACCATAAAATCACCCAAAATTTGTTGACCCGAAATCTGAAAATTTTGTGATGCCGGCATCACAGATTTTTTTAATTTTGGACTAAAAATCCAAACTTACAAAATTCTCCATAAATCTCAAACTGTTGCTCGTTTACCCATCCCACACAGATAAAATGTGTTCAGTAGTCCTTTCTGTATCATTTGAAACCATAAAATCACCCAAAATTTGTTGACCCGAAATCTGAAAATTTTGTGATGCCGGCATCACATATTTTTTTTATTTTGGACCAAAAATCCAAACTTACAAAATTCTCCATAAATCTCAAACTGTTGCTCGTTTACCCATCCCACACAGATAAAATGTGTTCAGTAGTCCTTTCTGTATCATTTGAAACCATAAAATCACCCAAAATTTGTTGACCCGAAATCTGCAAATTTTGTGATGCCGGCATCACAGATTTTTAAAATTTTGGACCAAAAATCTGAACTTACAAAATTCTCAATAAATCTCATACTTTTGCTTGTTTACCCATCCCACACGGATAAAATTTGTTCAGTAGTCCTTTCTGTATCATTTGAAACCATTAAATCACCCAAAATTTGTTGACCCGAAATCTGAAAATTTTGTGATGCCGGCATCACAGATTTTTTCGCACTTTGGATCAAAAATCCAAACTTAGAAAATTCTCAATAAATCTCAAACTTTTGCTCGTTTACCCATCCCACACAGATGAAATGTGTTCAGTAGTCCTTTCTGTATCATTTGAAACCATAAAATCACCCAAAATTTGTTGACCCGAAATCTGAAAATTTTGTGATGCCGGCATCACAGATTTATTTTAATTTTGGACCAAAAATCCAAACTTACAAAATTCTCCATGAATCTCAAACTTTTGCTCGTTTACCCATCCCACACAGATAAAGATGTTCAGTAGTCCTTTCTGTATCATTTGAAACCAAAAAATCACCCATAATTTGTTGATCCGAAATCTGAAAATTTTGTGATGCCGGCATCACAGATTTTTTTAATTTTGGACCAAAAATCCAAACTTACAAAATTCTCAATAAATCTCATACTTTTGCTCATTTACCCATCCCACACAGATAAAATGTGTTCAGTAGTCCTTTCTGTATCATTTGAAACCATAAAATCACCCAAAATTTGTTGACCCGAAATCTGAAAATTTTGTGATGCCGGCATCACAGATTTTTTTAATTTTGGACCAAAAATCCAAACTTACAAAATTCTCCATGAATCTCAAACTTTTGCTCGTTTACCCATCCCACACAGATAAAGATGTTCAGTAGTCCTTTCTGTATCATTTGAAACCATAAAATCACCCATAATTTGTTGATCCGAAATCTGAAAATTTTGTGATGCCGGCATCACAGATTTTTTTAATTTTGGACCAATAATCCAAACTTACAAAATTCTCAATAAATCTCATACTTTTGCTCATTTACCCATCCCACACAGTTAAAATGTGTTCAGTAGTCCTTTCTGTATCATTTGAAACCATAAAATCACCCAAAATTTGTTGACCCTAAATCTGAAAATTTTGTGATGCCGGCATCACAGATTTTTTTAATTTTGGACTAAAAATCCAAACTTACAAAATTCTCCATAAATCTCAAACGGTTGCTCGTTTACCCATCCCACACAGATAAAATGTGTTCAGTAGTCCTTTCTGTATCATTTGAAACCATAAAATCACCCAAAATTTGTTGACCCGAAATCTGAAAATTTTGTGATGCCGGCATCACAGATATTTTTAATTTTGGACTAAAAATCCAAACTTACAAAATTCTCAATAAATCTCATACTTTTGCTCGTTTACCCATCCCACACAGATAAAATGTGTTCAGTAGTCCTTTCTGTATCATTTGAAACCATAAAATCACCCAAAATTTGTTGACCCGAAATCTGAAAATTTTGTGATGCCGGCATCACAGATTTTTTTAATTTTGGACCAAAAACCCAAACTTACAAAATTCTAAATAAATCTCAAACTGTTGCTCGTTTACCCATCCCACACTGATAAAATGTGTTCAGTAGTCCTTTCTGTATCATTTGAAACCATAAAATCACCCAAAATTTGTTGACCCGAAATCTGAAAATTTTGTGATGCCGGCATCACAGATTTTTTCGGACTTTGGACCAAAAACCCAAACTTAGAAAATTCTCAATAAATCTCAAACTTTTGCTCGTTTACCCATCCCACACAGATAAAATGTGTTCAGTAGTCCTTTCTGTATCATTTGAAACCATAAAATCACCCAAAATTTGTTGACCCGAAATCTGAAAATTTTGTGATGCCGGCATCACAGATTTTTTTTATTTTGGACCAAAAATCCAAACTTACAAAATTCTCCATAAATCTCAAACTGTTGCTCATTTACCCATCCCACACAGATAAAATGTGTTCAGTAGTCCTTTCTGTATCATTTGAAACCATAAAATCACCCAAAATTTGTTGACCCGAAATCTGCAAATTTTGTGATGCCGGCATCACAGATTTTTTCGGACTTTGGACCAAAAATCCAAACTTAGAAAAGTCTCAATAAATCTCAAACTTTTGCTTGTTTACCCATCCCACACAGATAAAATGTGTTCAGTAGTCCTTTCTGTATCATTTGAAACCATAAAATCACCCAAAATTTGTTGACCCGAAATCTGAAAATTTTGTGATGCCGGCATCACAGATATTTTTAATTTTGGACTAAAAATCCAAACTTACAAAATTCTCAATAAATCTCATACTTTTGCTCGTTTACCCATCCCACACAGATAAAATGTGTTCAGTAGTCCTTTCTGTATCATTTGAAACCATAAAATCACCCAAAATTTGTTGACCCAAAATCTGAAAATTTTGTGATGCCGGCATCACAGATTTTTTAAATTTTGGACTAAAAATCCAAACTTACAAAATTCTCCATAAATCTCAAACTGTTGCTAGTTTACCCATCCCACACAGATAAAATGTGTTCAGTAGTCCTTTCTGTATCATTTGAAACCATAAAATCACCCAAAATTTGTTGACCCGAAATCTGAAAATTTTGTGATGCCGGCATCACAGATTTTTTTAATTTTGGACCAAAAATCCAAACTTACAAAATTCTCAATAAATCTCAAACTGTTGCTCGTGTACCCATCCCACACAGATAAAATGTGTTCAGTAGTCCTTTCTGTATCATTTGAAACCATAAAATCACCCAAAATTTGTTGACCCGAAATCTGAAAATTTTGTGATGCCGGCATCACAGATTTTTTTAATTTTGGACCAAAAATCCAAACTTACAAAATTCTCCATAAATCTCAAACTGTTGCTCGTTTACCCATCCCACAC
The DNA here is from genome assembly GCF_032118995.1 of Asterias amurensis. Taxonomy (NCBI): domain Eukaryota; kingdom Metazoa; phylum Echinodermata; class Asteroidea; order Forcipulatida; family Asteriidae; genus Asterias; species Asterias amurensis. Next base: position 19,101,380 of record NC_092650.1, read on the forward strand.
AGATAAAATGTGTTCAGTAGTCCTTTCTGTATCATTTGAAACCATAAAATCACCCAAAATTTGTTGACCCAAAATCTGAAAATTTTGTGATGCCGGCATCACAGATTTTTAAAATTTTGGACCAAAAATCCAAACTTACAAAATTCTCAATAAATCTCAAACTGTTGCTCGTTTACCCATCCCACACAGATAAAATGTGTTCAGTAGTCCTTTCTGTATCATTTGAAACCATAAAATCAGCCAAAATTTGTTGACCCAAAATCTGAAAATTTTGTGATGCCGGCACCACAGATTTTGTTTATTTTGGACTAAAAATCCAAACTTACAAAATTCTCAATAAATCTCATACTTTTGCTCGTTTACCCATCCCACACAGATAAAATGTGTTCAGTAGTCCTTTCTGTATCATTTGAAACCATAAAATCACCCAAAATTTGTTGACCCAAAATCTGAAAATTTTGTGATGCCAGCATCACAGATTTTTTTAATTTTGGACCAAAAATCCAAACTTACAAAATTCTCAATAAATCTCAAACTGTTGCTCGTTTACCCATCCCACACAGATAAAATGTGTTCAGTAGTCCTTTCTGTATCATTTGAAACCATAAAATCACCCAAAATTTGTTGACCCGAAATCTGAAAATTTTGTGATGCCGCCATCAGAGATTTTTTTTATTTTGGACCAAAAATCCAAACTTACAAAATTCTCCATAAATCTCAAACTGTTGCTCGTTTACCCATCCCACACAGATAAAATGTGTTCAGTAGTCCTTTCTGTATCATTTGAAACCATAAAATCACCCAAAATTTGTTGACCCGAAATCTGAAAATTTTGTGATGCCGGCATCACAGATTTTTTAATTTTGGACCAAAAATCCAAACTTACAAAATTCTCAATAAATCTCAAACTGTTGCTCGTTTACCCATCCCACACAGATAAAATGTGTTCAGTAGTCCTTTCTGTATCATTTGAAACCATAAAATCACCCAAAATTTGTTGACCCGAAATCTGCAAATTTTGTGATGCTGGCATCACAGATTTTTTTAATTTTGGACCAAAAACCCAAACTTACAAAATTCTAAATAAATCTCAAACTGTTGCTCGTTTACCCATCCCACACTGATAAAATGTGTTCAGTAGTCCTTTCTGTATCATTTGAAACCATAAAATCACCCAAAATTTGTTGACCCTAAATCTGAAAATTTTGTGATGCCGGCATCACAGATTTTTTTTATTTTGGACCAAAAATCCAAACATACAAAATTCTCCATAAATCTCAAACTGTTGCTCGTTTACCCATCCCACACAGATAAAATGTGTTCAGTAGTCCTTTCTGTATCATTTGAAACCATAAAATCACCCAAAATTTGTTGACCCGAAATCTGAAAATTTTGTGATGCCGGCATCACAGATATTTTTAATTTTGGACCAAAAATCCAAACTTACAAAATTCTCAATAAATCTCATACTTTTGCTCGTTTACCCATCCCACACAGATAAAATGTGTTCAGTAGTCCTTTCTGTATCATTTGAAACCATAAAATCACCCAAAATTTGTTGACCCAAAATCTGAAAATTTTGTGATGCCGGCATCACAGATTTTTTAAATTTTGGACTAAAAATCCAAACTTACAAAATTCTCCATAAATCTCAAACTGTTGCTAGTTTACCCATCCCACACAGATAAAATGTGTTCAGTAGTCCTTTCTGTATCATTTGAAACCATAAAATCACCCAAAATTTGTTGACCCGAAATCTGAAAATTTTGTGATGCCGGCATCACAGATTTTTTTAATTTTGGACCAAAAATCCAAACTTACAAAATTCTCAATAAATCTCAAACTGTTGCTCGTGTACCCATCCCACACAGATAAAATGTGTTCAGTAGTCCTTTCTGTATCATTTGAAACCATAAAATCACCCAAAATTTGTTGACCCGAAATCTGAAAATTTTGTGATGCCGGCATCACAGATTTTTTTAATTTTGGACCAAAAATCCAAACTTACAAAATTCTCCATAAATCTCAAACTGTTGCTCGTTTACCCATCCCACACAGATAAAATGTGTTCAGTAGTCCTTTCTGTATCATTTGAAACCATAAAATCACCCAAAATTTGTTGACCCAAAATCTGAAAATTTTGTGATGCCGGCATCACAGATTTTTAAAATTTTGGACCAAAAATCCAAACTTACAAAATTCTCAATAAATCTCAAACTGTTGCTCGTTTACCCATCCCACACAGATAAAATGTGTTCAGTAGTCCTTTCTGTATCATTTGAAACCATAAAATCAGCCAAAATTTGTTGACCCAAAATCTGAAAATTTTGTGATGCCGGCACCACAGATTTTGTTTATTTTGGACTAAAAATCCAAACTTACAAAATTCTCAATAAATCTCATACTTTTGCTCGTTTACCCATCCCACACAGATAAAATGTGTTCAGTAGTCCTTTCTGTATCATTTGAAACCATAAAATCACCCAAAATTTGTTGACCCAAAATCTGAAAATTTTGTGATGCCGGCATCACAGATTTTTTTAATTTTGGACCAAAAATCCAAACTTACAAAATTCTCAATAAATCTCAAACTGTTGCTCGTTTACCCATCCCACACAGATAAAATGTGTTCAGTAGTCCTTTCTGTATCATTTGAAACCATAAAATCACCCAAAATTTGTTGACCCGAAATCTGAAAATTTTGTGATGCCGCCATCAGAGATTTTTTTTATTTTGGACCAAAAATCCAAACTTACAAAATTCTCCATAAATCTCAAACTGTTGCTCGTTTACCCATCCCACACAGATAAAATGTGTTCAGTAGTCCTTTCTGTATCATTTGAAACCATAAAATCACCCAAAATTTGTTGACCCGAAATCTGCAAATTTTGTGATGCCGGCATCACAGATTTTTTAATTTTGGACCAAAAATCCAAACTTACAAAATTCTCAATAAATCTCAAACTGTTGCTCGTTTACCCATCCCACACAGATAAAATGTGTTCAGTAGTCCTTTCTGTATCATTTGAAACCATAAAATCACCCAAAATTTGTTGACCCGAAATCTGCAAATTTTGTGATGCTGGCATCACAGATTTTTTTAATTTTGGACCAAAAACCCAAACTTACAAAATTCTAAATAAATCTCAAACTGTTGCTCGTTTACCCATCCCACACTGATAAAATGTGTTCAGTAGTCCTTTCTGTATCATTTGAAACCATAAAATCACCCAAAATTTGTTGACCCTAAATCTGAAAATTTTGTGATGCCGGCATCACAGATTTTTTTTATTTTGGACCAAAAATCCAAACATACAAAATTCTCCATAAATCTCAAACTGTTGCTCGTTTACCCATCCCACACAGATAAAATGTGTTCAGTAGTCCTTTCTGTATCATTTGAAACCATAAAATCACCCAAAATTTGTTGACCCGAAATCTGAAAATTTTGTGATGCCGGCATCACAGATATTTTTAATTTTGGACCAAAAATCCAAACTTACAAAATTCTCCATGAATCTCAAACTTTTGCTCGTTTACCCATCCCACACAGATAAAGATGTTCAGTAGTCCTTTCTGTATCATTTGAAACCATAAAATCACCCATAATTTGTTGATCCGAAATCTGAAAATTTTGTGATGCCGGCATCACAGATTTTTTTAATTTTGGACCAATAATCCAAACTTACAAACTTCTCAATAAATCTCATACTTTTGCTCATTTACCCATCCCACACAGTTAAAATGTGTTCAGTAGTCCTTTCTGTATCATTTGAAACCATAAAATCACCCAAAATTGTTTGACCCGAAATCTGAAAATTTTGTGATGCCGGCATCACAGATTTTTTAAATTTTGGACTAAAAATCCAAACTTACAAAATTCTCCATAAATCTCAAACTGTTGCTCGTTTACCCATCCCACACAGATAAAATGTGTTCAGTAGTCCTTTCTGTATCATTTGAAACCATAAAATCACCCAAAATTTGTTGACCCGAAATCTGAAAATTTTGTGATGCCGGCATCACAGATTTTTTTAATTTTGGACTAAAAATCCAAACTTACAAAATTCTCCATAAATCTCAAACTGTTGCTCGTTTACCCATCCCACACAGATAAAATGTGTTCAGTAGTCCTTTCTGTATCATTTGAAACCATAAAATCACCCAAAATTTGTTGACCCGAAATCTGAAAATTTTGTGATGCCGGCATCACATATTTTTTTTATTTTGGACCAAAAATCCAAACTTACAAAATTCTCCATAAATCTCAAACTGTTGCTCGTTTACCCATCCCACACAGATAAAATGTGTTCAGTAGTCCTTTCTGTATCATTTGAAACCATAAAATCACCCAAAATTTGTTGACCCGAAATCTGCAAATTTTGTGATGCCGGCATCACAGATTTTTAAAATTTTGGACCAAAAATCTGAACTTACAAAATTCTCAATAAATCTCATACTTTTGCTTGTTTACCCATCCCACACGGATAAAATTTGTTCAGTAGTCCTTTCTGTATCATTTGAAACCATTAAATCACCCAAAATTTGTTGACCCGAAATCTGAAAATTTTGTGATGCCGGCATCACAGATTTTTTCGCACTTTGGATCAAAAATCCAAACTTACAAAATTCTCCATGAATCTCAAACTTTTGCTCGTTTACCCATCCCACACAGATGAAATGTGTTCAGTAGTCCTTTCTGAATCATTTGAAACCATAAAATCACCCAAAATTTGTTGACCCGAAATCTGAAAATTTTGTGATGCCGGCATCACAGATTTATTTTAATTTTGGACCAAAAATCCAAACTTACAAAATTCTCCATGAATCTCAAACTTTTGCTCGTTTACCCATCCCACACAGATAAAGATGTTCAGTAGTCCTTTCTGTATCATTTGAAACCATAAAATCACCCAAAATTTGTTGACCCGAAATCTGAAAATTTTGTGATGCCGCCATCAGAGATTTTTTTTATTTTGGACCAAAAATCCAAACTTACAAAATTCTCCATAAATCTCAAACTGTTGCTCGTTTACCCATCCCACACAGATAAAATGTGTTCAGTAGTCCTTTCTGTATCATTTGAAACCATAAAATCACCCAAAATTTGTTGACCCGAAATCTGCAAATTTTGTGATGCCGGCATCACAGATTTTTTAATTTTGGACCAAAAATCCAAACTTACAAAATTCTCAATAAATCTCAAACTGTTGCTCGTTTACCCATCCCACACAGATAAAATGTGTTCAGTAGTCCTTTCTGTATCATTTGAAACCATAAAATCACCCAAAATTTGTTGACCCGAAATCTGCAAATTTTGTGATGCTGGCATCACAGATTTTTTTAATTTTGGACCAAAAACCCAAACTTACAAAATTCTAAATAAATCTCAAACTGTTGCTCGTTTACCCATCCCACACTGATAAAATGTGTTCAGTAGTCCTTTCTGTATCATTTGAAACCATAAAATCACCCAAAATTTGTTGACCCTAAATCTGAAAATTTTGTGATGCCGGCATCACAGATTTTTTTTATTTTGGACCAAAAATCCAAACATACAAAATTCTCCATAAATCTCAAACTGTTGCTCGTTTACCCATCCCACACAGATAAAATGTGTTCAGTAGTCCTTTCTGTATCATTTGAAACCATAAAATCACCCAAAATTTGTTGACCCGAAATCTGAAAATTTTGTGATGCCGGCATCACAGATATTTTTAATTTTGGACCAAAAATCCAAACTTACAAAATTCTCCATGAATCTCAAACTTTTGCTCGTTTACCCATCCCACACAGATAAAGATGTTCAGTAGTCCTTTCTGTATCATTTGAAACCATAAAATCACCCATAATTTGTTGATCCGAAATCTGAAAATTTTGTGATGCCGGCATCACAGATTTTTTTAATTTTGGACCAATAATCCAAACTTACAAACTTCTCAATAAATCTCATACTTTTGCTCATTTACCCATCCCACACAGTTAAAATGTGTTCAGTAGTCCTTTCTGTATCATTTGAAACCATAAAATCACCCAAAATTGTTTGACCCGAAATCTGAAAATTTTGTGATGCCGGCATCACAGATTTTTTAAATTTTGGACTAAAAATCCAAACTTACAAAATTCTCCATAAATCTCAAACTGTTGCTCGTTTACCCATCCCACACAGATAAAATGTGTTCAGTAGTCCTTTCTGTATCATTTGAAACCATAAAATCACCCAAAATTTGTTGACCCGAAATCTGAAAATTTTGTGATGCCGGCATCACAGATTTTTTTAATTTTGGACTAAAAATCCAAACTTACAAAATTCTCCATAAATCTCAAACTGTTGCTCGTTTACCCATCCCACACAGATAAAATGTGTTCAGTAGTCCTTTCTGTATCATTTGAAACCATAAAATCACCCAAAATTTGTTGACCCGAAATCTGAAAATTTTGTGATGCCGGCATCACATATTTTTTTTATTTTGGACCAAAAATCCAAACTTACAAAATTCTCCATAAATCTCAAACTGTTGCTCGTTTACCCATCCCACACAGATAAAATGTGTTCAGTAGTCCTTTCTGTATCATTTGAAACCATAAAATCACCCAAAATTTGTTGACCCGAAATCTGCAAATTTTGTGATGCCGGCATCACAGATTTTTAAAATTTTGGACCAAAAATCTGAACTTACAAAATTCTCAATAAATCTCATACTTTTGCTTGTTTACCCATCCCACACGGATAAAATTTGTTCAGTAGTCCTTTCTGTATCATTTGAAACCATTAAATCACCCAAAATTTGTTGACCCGAAATCTGAAAATTTTGTGATGCCGGCATCACAGATTTTTTCGCACTTTGGATCAAAAATCCAAACTTAGAAAATTCTCAATAAATCTCAAACTGTTGCTCGTTTACCCATCCCACACAGATGAAATGTGTTCAGTAGTCCTTTCTGAATCATTTGAAACCATAAAATCACCCAAAATTTGTTGACCCGAAATCTGAAAATTTTGTGATGCCGGCATCACAGATTTATTTTAATTTTGGACCAAAAATCCAAACTTACAAAATTCTCCATGAATCTCAAACTTTTGCTCGTTTACCCATCCCACACAGATAAAGATGTTCAGTAGTCCTTTCTGTATCATTTGAAACCAAAAAATCACCCATAATTTGTTGATCCGAAATCTGAAAATTTTGTGATGCCGGCATCACAGATTTTTTTAATTTTGGACCAAAAATCCAAACTTACAAAATTCTCAATAAATCTCATACTTTTGCTCATTTACCCATCCCACACAGATAAAATGTGTTCAGTAGTCCTTTCTGTATCATTTGAAACCATAAAATCACCCAAAATTTGTTGACCCGAAATCTGAAAATTTTGTGATGCCGCCATCAGAGATTTTTTTTATTTTGGACCAAAAATCCAAACTTACAAAATTCTCCATAAATCTCAAACTGTTGCTCGTTTACCCATCCCACACAGATAAAATGTGTTCAGTAGTCCTTTCTGTATCATTTGAAACCATAAAATCACCCAAAATTTGTTGACCCGAAATCTGAAAATTTTGTGATGCCGGCATCACAGATTTTTTTAATTTTGGACCAAAAATCCAAACTTACAAAATTCTCCATGAATCTCAAACTCTTGCTCGTTTACCCATCCCACACAGATAAAGATGTTCAGTAGTCCTTTCTGTATCATTTGAAACCATAAAATCACCCATAATTTGTTGATCCGAAATCTGAAAATTTTGTGATGCCGGCATCACAGATTTTTTTAATTTTGGACCAATAATCCAAACTTACAAAATTCTCAATAAATCTCATACTTTTGCTCATTTACCCATCCCACACAGTTAAAATGTGTTCAGTAGTCCTTTCTGTATCATTTGAAACCATAAAATCACCCAAAATTTGTTGACCCGAAATCTGAAAATTTTGTGATGCCGGCATCACAGATTTTTTTAATTTTGGACTAAAAATCCAAACTTACAAAATTCTCCATAAATCTCAAACTGTTGCTCGTTTACCCATCCCACACAGATAAAATGTGTTCAGTAGTCCTTTCTGTATCATTTGAAACCATAAAATCACCCAAAATTTGTTGACCCGAAATCTGAAAATTTTGTGATGCCGGCATCACAGATATTTTTAATTTTGGACTAAAAATCCAAACTTACAAAATTCTCAATAAATCTCATACTTTTGCTCGTTTACCCATCCCACACAGATAAAATGTGTTCAGTAGTCCTTTCTGTATCATTTGAAACCATAAAATCACCCAAAATTTGTTGACCCGAAATCTGAAAATTTTGTGATGCCGGCATCACAGATTTTTTTAATTTTGGACCAAAAACCCAAACTTACAAAATTCTAAATAAATCTCAAACTGTTGCTCGTTTACCCATCCCACACTGATAAAATGTGTTCAGTAGTCCTTTCTGTATCATTTGAAACCATAAAATCACCCAAAATTTGTTGACCCGAAATCTGAAAATTTTGTGATGCCGGCATCACAGATTTTTTCGGACTTTGGACCAAAAACCCAAACTTAGAAAATTCTCAATAAATCTCAAACTTTTGCTCGTTTACCCATCCCACACAGATAAAATGTGTTCAGTAGTCCTTTCTGTATCATTTGAAACCATAAAATCACCCAAAATTTGTTGACCCGAAATCTGAAAATTTTGTGATGCCGGCATCACAGATTTTTTTTATTTTGGACCAAAAATCCAAACTTACAAAATTCTCCATAAATCTCAAACTGTTGCTCATTTACCCATCCCACACAGATAAAATGTGTTCAGTAGTCCTTTCTGTATCATTTGAAACCATAAAATCACCCAAAATTTGTTGACCCGAAATCTGCAAATTTTGTGATGCCGGCATCACAGATTTTTTCGGACTTTGGACCAAAAATCCAAACTTAGAAAAGTCTCAATAAATCTCAAACTTTTGCTTGTTTACCCATCCCACACAGATAAAATGTGTTCAGTAGTCCTTTCTGTATCATTTGAAACCATAAAATCACCCAAAATTTGTTGACCCAAAATCTGAAAATTTTGTGATGCCGGCATCACAGATATTTTTAATTTTGGACTAAAAATCCAAACTTACAAAATTCTCAATAAATCTCATACTTTTGCTCGTTTACCCATCCCACACAGATAAAATGTGTTCAGTAGTCCTTTCTGTATCATTTGAAACCATAAAATCACCCAAAATTTGTTGACCCAAAATCTGAAAATTTTGTGATGCCGGCATCACAGATTTTTTAAATTTTGGACTAAAAATCCAAACTTACAAAATTCTCCATAAATCTCAAACTGTTGCTAGTTTACCCATCCCACACAGATAAAATGTGTTCAGTAGTCCTTTCTGTATCATTTGAAACCATAAAATCACCCAAAATTTGTTGACCCGAAATCTGAAAATTTTGTGATGCCGGCATCACAGATTTTTTTAATTTTGGACCAAAAATCCAAACTTACAAAATTCTCAATAAATCTCAAACTGTTGCTCGTGTACCCATCCCACACAGATAAAATGTGTTCAGTAGTCCTTTCTGTATCATTTGAAACCATAAAATCACCCAAAATTTGTTGACCCGAAATCTGAAAATTTTGTGATGCCGGCATCACAGATTTTTTTAATTTTGGACCAAAAATCCAAACTTACAAAATTCTCAATAAATCTCAAACTGTTGCTCGTTTACCCATCCCACACAGATAAAATGTGTTCAGTAGTCCTTTCTGTATCATTTGAAACCATAAAATCACCCAAAATTTGTTGACCCGAAATCTGAAAATTTTGTGATGCCGGCATCACAGATTTGTTTAATTTTGGACCAAAAACCCAAACTTACAAAATTCTAAATAAATCTCAAACTGTTGCTCGTTTACCCTTCCCACACAGATAAAATGTGTTCAGTAGTCCTTTCTGTATCATTTGAAACCATAAAATCACCCAAAATTTGTTGACCCGAAATCTGAAAATTTTGTGATGCCGGCATCACAGATTTTTTTAATTTTGGACCAAAAATCCAAACTTACAAAATTCTCCATGAATCTCAAACTTTTGCTCGTTTACCCATCCCACACAGATAAAGATGTTCAGTAGTCCTTTCTGTATCATTTGAAACCATAAAATCACCCATAATTTGTTGATCCGAAATCTGAAAATTTTGTGATGCCGGCATCACAGATTTTTTAAATTTTGGACCAATAATTCAAACTTACAAAATTCTCAATAAATCTCATACTTTTGCTCATTTACCCATCCCACACAGTTAAAATGTGTTCAGTAGTCCTTTCTGTATCATTTGAAACCATAAAATCACCCAAAATTGTTTGACCCGAAATCTGAAAATTTTGTGATGCCGGCATCACAGATTTTTTTAATTTTGGACTAAAAATCCAAACTTACAAAATTCTCCATAAATCTCAAACTGTTGCTCGTTTACCCATCCCACACAGATAAAATGTGTTCAGTAGTCCTTTCTGTATCATTTGAAACCATAAAATCACCCAAAATTTGTTGACCCAAAATCTGAAAATTTTGTGATGCCGGCATCACAGATTTTTTTAATTTTGGACTAAAAATCCAAACTTACAAAATTCTCCATAAATCTCAAACTGTTGCTCGTTTACCCATCCCACACAGATAAAATGTGTTCAGTAGTCCTTTCTGTATCATTTGAAACCATAAAATCACCAAAAATTTGTTGACCCGAAATCTGAAAATTTTGTGATGCCGGCATCACAGATTTTTTTAATTTTGGACTAAAAATCCAAACTTACAAAATTCTCCATAAATCTCAAACTGTTGCTCGTTTACCCATCCCACACGGATAAAATTTGTTCAGTAGTCCTTTCTGTATCATTTGAAACCATAAAATCACCCAAAATTTGTTGACCTGAAATCTGAAAATTTTGTGATGCCGGCATCACAGATTTTTTCGGACTTTGGACCAAAAATCAAAACTTAGAAAATTCTCAATAAATCTCAAACGGTTGCTCGTTTACCCATCCCACACAGATAAAATGTGTTCAGTAGTCCTTTCTGTATCATTTGAAACCATAAAATCACCCAAAATTTGTTGACCCGAAATCTGAAAATTTTGTGATGCAGGCATCAGAGATTTTTTTAATTTTGGACCAAAAATCCAAACTTACAAAATTCTCCATGAATCTCAAACTTTTGCTCGTTTACCCATCCCACACAGATAAAAGGTGTTCATTAGTCCTTTCTGTATCATTTGAAACCATAAAATCACCCATAATTTGTTGACCCGAAATTTGAAAATTTTGTGATGCCGGCATCACAGATTTTTTTAATTTTGGACCAAAAACCCAAACTTACAAAATTCTAAATAAATCTCAAACTGTTGCTCGTTTACCCATCCCACACTGATAAAATGTGTTCAGTAGTCCTTTCTGTATCATTTGAAACCATAAAATCACCCAAAATTTGTTGACCCGAAATCTGAAAATTTTGTGATGCCGGCATCACAGATTTTTTCGGACTTTGGACCAAAAACCCAAACTTAGAAATTTCTCAATAAATCTCAAACTTTTGCTCGTTTACCCATCCCACACAGATAAAATGTGTTCAGTAGTCCTTTCTGTATCATTTGAAACCATAAAATCACCCAAAATTTGTTGACCCGAAATCTGAAAATTTTGTGATGCCGGCATCACAGATTTTTTTTATTTTGGACCAAAAATCCAAACTTACAAAATTCTCAATAAATCTCAAACTGTTGCTCATTTACCCATCCCACACAGATAAAATGTGTTCAGTAGTCCTTTCTGTATCATTTGAAACCATAAAATCACCCAAAATTTGTTGACCCGAAATCTGCAAATTTTGTGATGCCGGCATCACAGATTTTTTCGGACTTTGGACCAAAAATCCAAACTTAGAAAAGTCTCAATAAATCTCAAACTTTTGCTTGTTTACCCATCCCACACAGATAAAATGTGTTCAGTAGTCCTTTCTGTATCATTTGAAACCATAAAATCACCCAAAATTTGTTGACCCGAAATCTGAAAATTTTGTGATGCCGGCATCACAGATATTTTTAATTTTGGACTAAAAATCCAAACTTACAAAATTCTCAATAAATCTCATACTTTTGCTCGTTTACCCATCCCACACAGATAAAATGTGTTCAGTAGTCCTTTCTGTATCATTTGAAACCATAAAATCACCCAAAATTTGTTGACCCAAAATCTGAAAATTTTGTGATGCCGGCATCACAGATTTTTTAAATTTTGGACTAAAAATCCAAACTTACAAAATTCTCCATAAATCTCAAACTGTTGCTAGTTTACCCATCCCACACAGATAAAATGTGTTCAGTAGTCCTTTCTGTATCATTTGAAACCATAAAATCACCCAAAATTTGTTGACCCGAAATCTGAAAATTTTGTGATGCCGGCATCACAGATTTTTTTAATTTTGGACCAAAAATCCAAACTTACAAAATTCTCAATAAATCTCAAACTGTTGCTCGTGTACCCATCCCACACAGATAAAATGTGTTCAGTAGTCCTTTCTGTATCATTTGAAACCATAAAATCACCCAAAATTTGTTGACCCGAAATCTGAAAATTTTGTGATGCCGGCATCACAGATTTTTTTAATTTTGGACCAAAAATCCAAACTTACAAAATTCTCAATAAATCTCAAACTGTTGCTCGTTTACCCATCCCACACAGATAAAATGTGTTCAGTAGTCCTTTCTGTATCATTTGAAACCATAAAATCACCCAAAATTTGTTGACCCGAAATCTGAAAATTTTGTGATGCCGGCATCACAGATTTGTTTAATTTTGGACCAAAAACCCAAACTTACAAAATTCTAAATAAATCTCAAACTGTTGCTCGTTTACCCTTCCCACACAGATAAAATGTGTTCAGTAGTCCTTTCTGTATCATTTGAAACCATAAAATCACCCAAAATTTGTTGACCCGAAATCTGAAAATTTTGTGATGCCGGCATCACAGATTTTTTTAATTTTGGACCAAAAATCCAAACTTACAAAATTCTCCATGAATCCCAAACTTTTGCTCGTTTACCCATCCCACACAGATAAAGATGTTCAGTAGTCCTTTCTGTATCATTTGAAACCATAAAATCACCCATAATTTGTTGATCCGAAATCTGAAAATTTTGTGATGCCGGCATCACAGATTTTTTAAATTTTGGACCAATAATTCAAACTTACAAAATTCTCAATAAATCTCATACTTTTGCTCATTTACCCATCCCACACAGTTAAAATGTGTTCAGTAGTCCTTTCTGTATCATTTGAAACCATAAAATCACCCAAAATTGTTTGACCCGAAATCTGAAAATTTTGTGATGCCGGCATCACAGATTTTTTTAATTTTGGACTAAAAATCCAAACTTACAAAATTCTCCATAAATCTCAAACTGTTGCTCGTTTACCCATCCCACACAGATAAAATGTGTTCAGTAGTCCTTTCTGTATCATTTGAAACCATAAAATCACCCAAAATTTGTTGACCCAAAATCTGAAAATTTTGTGATGCCGGCATCACAGATTTTTTTAATTTTGGACTAAAAATCCAAACTTACAAAATTCTCCATAAATCTCAAACTGTTGCTCGTTTACCCATCCCACACAGATAAAATGTGTTCAGTAGTCCTTTCTGTATCATTTGAAACCATAAAATCACCAAAAATTTGTTGACCCGAAATCTGAAAATTTTGTGATGCCGGCATCACAGATTTTTTTAATTTTGGACTAAAAATCCAAACTTACAAAATTCTCCATAAATCTCAAACTGTTGCTCGTTTACCCATCCCACACGGATAAAATTTGTTCAGTAGTCCTTTCTGTATCATTTGAAACCATAAAATCACCCAAAATTTGTTGACCTGAAATCTGAAAATTTTGTGATGCCGGCATCACAGATTTTTTCGGACTTTGGACCAAAAATCAAAACTTAGAAAATTCTCAATAAATCTCAAACGGTTGCTCGTTTACCCATCCCACACAGATAAAATGTGTTCAGTAGTCCTTTCTGTATCATTTGAAACCATAAAATCACCCAAAATTTGTTGACCCGAAATCTGAAAATTTTGTGATGCAGGCATCAGAGATTTTTTTAATTTTGGACCAAAAATCCAAACTTACAAAATTCTCCATGAATCTCAAACTTTTGCTCGTTTACCCATCCCACACAGATAAAAGGTGTTCATTAGTCCTTTCTGTATCATTTGAAACCATAAAATCACCCATAATTTGTTGACCCGAAATTTGAAAATTTTGTGATGCCGGCATCACAGACTTTTTTAATTTTGGACCAAAAATCCAAACTTACAAAATTCTCCATGAATCTCAAACTGTTGCTCGTTTACCCATCCAACACAGATAAATGTGTTCAGTAGTCCTTTCTGTATCATTTGAAACCATAAAATCACCCAAAATTTGTTGACCCGAAATCTGAAAATTTTGTGATGCCGGCATCACAGATTTTTTTTAATTTTGGACCAAAAATCCAAACTTACAAAATTCTCAATAAATCTCAAACTGTTGCTCGTTTACCCATCCCACACAGATAAAATGTGTTCAGTAGTCCTTTCTGTATCATTTGAAACCATAAAATCACCCAAAATTTGTTGACCCGAAATCTGAAAATTTTTTGATGCCGGCATCACAGATTTGTTTAATTTCGGACCAAAAACCCAAACTTACAAAATTCTAAATAAATCTCAAACTGTTGCTCGTTTACCCTTCCCACACAGATAAAATGTGTTCAGTAGTCCTTTCTGTATCATTTGAAACCATAAAATCACCCAAAATTTGTTGACCCGAAATCTGAAAATTTTGTGATGCCGGCATCACAGATTTTTTTAATTTTGGACCAAAAATCCAAACTTACAAAATTCTCCATGAATCTCAAACTTTTGCTCGTTTACCCATCCCACACAGATAAAGATGTTCAGTAGTCCTTTCTGTATCATTTGAAACCATAAAATCACCCATAATTTGTTGATCCGAAATCTGAAAATTTTGTGATGCCGGCATCACAGATTTTTTAAATTTTGGACCAATAATCCAAACTTACAAAATTCTCAATAAATCTCATACTTTTGCTCATTTACCCATCCCACACAGTTAAAATGTGTTCAGTAGTCCTTTCTGTATCATTTGAAACCATAAAATCACCCAAAATTGTTTGACCCGAAATCTGAAAATTTTGTGATGCCGGCATCAGAGATTTTTTTAATTTTGGACTAAAAATCCAAACTTACAAAATTCTCCATAAATCTCAAACTGTTGCTCGTTTACCCATCCCACACAGATAAAATGTGTTCAGTAGTCCTTTCTGTATCATTTGAAACCATAAAATCACCCAAAATTTGTTGACCCAAAATCTGAAAATTTTGTGATGCCGGCATCACAGATTTTTAAAATTTTGGACCAAAAATCCAAACTTACAAAATTCTCAATAAATCTCAAACTGTTGCTCGTTTACCCATCCCACACAGATAAAATGTGTTCAGTAGTCCTTTCTGTATCATTTGAAACCATAAAATCAGCCAAAATTTGTTGACCCAAAATCTGAAAATTTTGTGATGCCGGCACCACAGATTTTGTTTATTTTGGACTAAAAATCCAAACTTACAAAATTCTCAATAAATCTCATACTTTTGCTCGTTTACCCATCCCACACAGATAAAATGTGTTCAGTAGTCCTTTCTGTATCATTTGAAACCATAAAATCACCCAAAATTTGTTGACCCAAAATCTGAAAATTTTGTGATGCCGGCATCACAGATTTTTTTAATTTTGGACCAAAAATCCAAACTTACAAAATTCTCAATAAATCTCAAACTGTTGCTCGTTTACCCATCCCACACAGATAAAATGTGTTCAGTAGTCCTTTCTGTATCATTTGAAACCATAAAATCACCCAAAATTTGTTGACCCGAAATCTGAAAATTTTGTGATGCCGCCATCAGAGATTTTTTTTATTTTGGACCAAAAATCCAAACTTACAAAATTCTCCATAAATCTCAAACTGTTGCTCGTTTACCCATCCCACACAGATAAAATGTGTTCAGTAGTCCTTTCTGTATCATTTGAAACCATAAAATCACCCAAAATTTGTTGACCCGAAATCTGAAAATTTTGTGATGCCGGCACCCAGATTTTTTAATTTTGGACCAAAAATCCAAACTTACAAAATTCTCAATAAATCTCAAACTGTTGCTCGTTTACCCATCCCACACAGATAAAATGTGTTCAGTAGTCCTTTCTGTATCATTTGAAACCATAAAATCACCCAAAATTTGTTGACCCGAAATCTGCAAATTTTGTGATGCTGGCATCACAGATTTTTTTAATTTTGGACCAAAAACCCAAACTTACAAAATTCTAAATAAATCTCAAACTGTTGCTCGTTTACCCATCCCACACTGATAAAATGTGTTCAGTAGTCCTTTCTGTATCATTTGAAACCATAAAATCACCCAAAATTTGTTGACCCGAAATCTGAAAATTTTGTGATGCCGGCATCACAGATTTTTTTTAATTTTGGACCAAAAATCCAAACTTACAAAATTCTCAATAAATCTCAAACTGTTGCTCGTTTACCCATCCCACACAGATAAAATGTGTTCAGTAGTCCTTTCTGTATCATTTGAAACCATAAAATCACCCAAAATTTGTTGACCCGAAATCTGAAAATTTTTTGATGCCGGCATCACAGATTTGTTTAATTTCGGACCAAAAACCCAAACTTACAAAATTCTAAATAAATCTCAAACTGTTGCTCGTTTACCCTTCCCACACAGATAAAATGTGTTCAGTAGTCCTTTCTGTATCATTTGAAACCATAAAATCACCCAAAATTTGTTGACCCGAAATCTGAAAATTTTGTGATGCCGGCATCACAGATTTTTTTAATTTTGGACCAAAAATCCAAACTTACAAAATTCTCCATGAATCTCAAACTTTTGCTCGTTTACCCATCCCACACAGATAAAGATGTTCAGTAGTCCTTTCTGTATCATTTGAAACCATAAAATCACCCATAATTTGTTGATCCGAAATCTGAAAATTTTGTGATGCCGGCATCACAGATTTTTTAAATTTTGGACGAATAATCCAAACTTACAAAATTCTCAATAAATCTCATACTTTTGCTCATTTACCCATCCCACACAGTTAAAATGTGTTCAGTAGTCCTTTCTGTATCATTTGAAACCATAAAATCACCCAAAATTGTTTGACCCGAAATCTGAAAATTTTGTGATGCCGGCATCAGAGATTTTTTTAATTTTGGACTAAAAATCCAAACTTACAAAATTCTCCATAAATCTCAAACTGTTGCTCGTTTACCCATCCCACACAGATAAAATGTGTTCAGTAGTCCTTTCTGTATCATTTGAAACCATAAAATCACCCAAAATTTGTTGACCCAAAATCTGAAAATTTTGTGATGCCGGCATCACAGATTTTTAAAATTTTGGACCAAAAATCCAAACTTACAAAATTCTCAATAAATCTCAAACTGTTGCTCGTTTACCCATCCCACACAGATAAAATGTGTTCAGTAGTCCTTTCTGTATCATTTGAAACCATAAAATCAGCCAAAATTTGTTGACCCAAAATCTGAAAATTTTGTGATGCCGGCACCACAGATTTTGTTTATTTTGGACTAAAAATCCAAACTTACAAAATTCTCAATAAATCTCATACTTTTGCTCGTTTACCCATCCCACACAGATAAAATGTGTTCAGTAGTCCTTTCTGTATCATTTGAAACCATAAAATCACCCAAAATTTGTTGACCCAAAATCTGAAAATTTTGTGATGCCGGCATCACAGATTTTTTTAATTTTGGACCAAAAATCCAAACTTACAAAATTCTCAATAAATCTCAAACTGTTGCTCGTTTACCCATCCCACACAGATAAAATGTGTTCAGTAGTCCTTTCTGTATCATTTGAAACCATAAAATCACCCAAAATTTGTTGACCCGAAATCTGAAAATTTTGTGATGCCGCCATCAGAGATTTTTTTTATTTTGGACCAAAAATCCAAACTTACAAAATTCTCCATAAATCTCAAACTGTTGCTCGTTTACCCATCCCACACAGATAAAATGTGTTCAGTAGTCCTTTCTGTATCATTTGAAACCATAAAATCACCCAAAATTTGTTGACCCGAAATCTGAAAATTTTGTGATGCCGGCACCCAGATTTTTTAATTTTGGACCAAAAATCCAAACTTACAAAATTCTCAATAAATCTCAAACTGTTGCTCGTTTACCCATCCCACACAGATAAAATGTGTTCAGTAGTCCTTTCTGTATCATTTGAAACCATAAAATCACCCAAAATTTGTTGACCCGAAATCTGCAAATTTTGTGATGCTGGCATCACAGATTTTTTTAATTTTGGACCAAAAACCCAAACTTACAAAATTCTAAATAAATCTCAAACTGTTGCTCGTTTACCCATCCCACACTGATAAAATGTGTTCAGTAGTCCTTTCTGTATCATTTGAAACCATAAAATCACCCAAAATTTGTTGACCCTAAATCTGAAAATTTTGTGATGCCGGCATCACAGATTTTTTTTATTTTGGACCAAAAATCCAAACATACAAAATTCTCCATAAATCTCAAACTGTTGCTCGTTTACCCATCCCACACAGATAAAATGTGTTCAGTAGTCCTTTCTGTATCATTTGAAACCATAAAATCACCCAAAATTTGTTGACCCGAAATCTGAAAATTTTGTGATGCCGGCATCACAGATATTTTTAATTTTGGACCAAAAATCCAAACTTACAAAATTCTCCATGAATCTCAAACTTTTGCTCGTTTACCCATCCCACACAGATAAAGATGTTCAGTAGTCCTTTCTGTATCATTTGAAACCATAAAATCACCCATAATTTGTTGATCCGAAATCTGAAAATTTTGTGATGCCGGCATCACAGATTTTTTTAATTTTGGACCAATAATCCAAACTTACAAACTTCTCAATAAATCTCATACTTTTGCTCATTTACCCATCCCACACAGTTAAAATGTGTTCAGTAGTCCTTTCTGTATCATTTGAAACCATAAAATCACCCAAAATTGTTTGACCCGAAATCTGAAAATTTTGTGATGCCGGCATCACAGATTTTTTAAATTTTGGACTAAAAATCCAAACTTACAAAATTCTCCATAAATCTCAAACTGTTGCTCGTTTACCCATCCCACACAGATAAAATGTGTTCAGTAGTCCTTTCTGTATCATTTGAAACCATAAAATCACCCAAAATTTGTTGACCCGAAATCTGAAAATTTTGTGATGCCGGCATCACAGATTTTTTTAATTTTGGACTAAAAATCCAAACTTACAAAATTCTCCATAAATCTCAAACTGTTGCTCGTTTACCCATCCCACACAGATAAAATGTGTTCAGTAGTCCTTTCTGTATCATTTGAAACCATAAAATCACCCAAAATTTGTTGACCCGAAATCTGAAAATTTTGTGATGCCGGCATCACATATTTTTTTTATTTTGGACCAAAAATCCAAACTTACAAAATTCTCCATAAATCTCAAACTGTTGCTCGTTTACCCATCCCACACAGATAAAATGTGTTCAGTAGTCCTTTCTGTATCATTTGAAACCATAAAGTCACCCAAAATTTGTTGACCCGAAATCTGCAAATTTTGTGATGCCGGCATCACAGATTTTTAAAATTTTGGACCAAAAATCTGAACTTACAAAATTCTCAATAAATCTCATACTTTTGCTTGTTTACCCATCCCACACGGATAAAATTTGTTCAGTAGTCCTTTCTGTATCATTTGAAACCATTAAATCACCCAAAATTTGTTGACCCGAAATCTGAAAATTTTGTGATGCCGGCATCACAGATTTTTTCGCACTTTGGATCAAAAATCCAAACTTAGAAAATTCTCAATAAATCTCAAACTTTTGCTCGTTTACCCATCCCACACTGATAAAATGTGTTCAGTAGTCCTTTCTGTATCATTTGAAACCATAAAATCAGCCAAAATTTGTTGATCCGAAATCTGAAAATTTTGTGATGCCAGCATCACAGATTTTTAAAATTTTGGACTTTGGACCAAACTTACAAAATTCTCAATAAATCTCAAACTTTTGCTTGTTTACCCATCCCACACAGATAAAATGTGTTCAGTAGTCCTTTCTGTATCATTTGAAACCATAAAATCACCCAAAATTTGTTGACCCGAAATCTGAAAATTTTGTGATGCCGGCATCACAGATTTATTTTAATTTTGGACCAAAAATCCAAACTTACAAAATTCTCCATGAATCTCAAACTTTTGCTCGTTTACCCATCCCACACAGATAAAGATGTTCAGTAGTCCTTTCTGTATCATTTGAAACCAAAAAATCACCCATAATTTGTTGATCCGAAATCTGAAAATTTTGTGATGCCGGCATCACAGATTTTTTTAATTTTGGACCAAAAATCCAAACTTACAAAATTCTCCATAAATCTCATACTTTTGCTCATTTACCCATCCCACACAGATAAAATGTGTTCAGTAGTCCTTTCTGTATCATTTGAAACCATAAAATCACCCAAAATTTGTTGACCCGAAATCTGAAAATTTTGTGATGCCGCCATCAGAGATTTTTTTTATTTTGGACCAAAAATCCAAACTTACAAAATTCTCCATAAATCTCAAACTGTTGCTCGTTTACCCATCCCACACAGATAAAATGTGTTCAGTAGTCCTTTCTGTATCATTTGAAACCATAAAATCACCCAAAATTTGTTGACCCGAAATCTGAAAATTTTGTGATGCCGGCATCACAGATTTTTTTAATTTTGGACCAAAAATCCAAACTTACAAAATTCTCCATGAATCTCAAACTTTTGCTCGTTTACCCATCCCACACAGATAAAGATGTTCAGTAGTCCTTTCTGTATCATTTGAAACCATAAAATCACCCATAATTTGTTGATCCGAAATCTGAAAATTTTGTGATGCCGGCATCACAGATTTTTTTAATTTTGGACCAATAATCCAAACTTACAAAATTCTCAATAAATCTCATACTTTTGCTCATTTACCCATCCCACACAGTTAAAATGTGTTCAGTAGTCCTTTCTGTATCATTTGAAACCATAAAATCACCCAAAATTTGTTGACCCGAAATCTGAAAATTTTGTGATGCCGGCATCACAGATTTTTTTAATTTTGGACTAAAAATCCAAACTTACAAAATTCTCCATAAATCTCAAACGGTTGCTCGTTTACCCATCCCACACAGATAAAATGTGTTCAGTAGTCCTTTCTGTATCATTTGAAACCATAAAATCACCCAAAATTTGTTGACCCGAAATCTGAAAATTTTGTGATGCCGGCATCACAGATATTTTTAATTTTGGACTAAAAATCCAAACTTACAAAATTCTCAATAAATCTCATACTTTTGCTCGTTTACCCATCCCACACAGATAAAATGTGTTCAGTAGTCCTTTCTGTATCATTTGAAACCATAAAATCACCCAAAATTTGTTGACCCGAAATCTGAAAATTTTGTGATGCCGGCATCACAGATTTTTTTAATTTTGGACCAAAAATCCAAACTTACAAAATTCTCCATGAATCTCAAACTTTTGCTCGTTTACCCATCCCACACAGATAAAGATGTTCAGTAGTCCTTTCTGTATCATTTGAAACCATAAAATCACCCATAATTTGTTGATCCGAAATCTGAAAATTTTGTGATGCCGGCATCACAGATTTTTTAAATTTTGGACCAATAATCCAAACTTACAAAATTCTCAATAAATCTCATACTTTTGCTCATTTACCCATCCCACACAGTTAAAATGTGTTCAGTAGTCCTTTCTGTATCATTTGAAACCATAAAATCACCCAAAATTGTTTGACCCGAAATCTGAAAATTTTGTGATGCCGGCATCACAGATTTTTTTAATTTTGGACTAAAAATCCAAACTTACAAAATTCTCCATAAATCTCAAACTGTTGCTTGTTACCCATCCCACACAGATAAAATGTGTTCAGTAGTCCTTTCTGTATCATTTGAAACCATAAAATCACCCAAAATTTGTTGACCCAAAATCTGAAAATTTTGTGATGCCGGCATCACAGATTTTTTTAATTTTGGACTAAAAATCCAAACTTACAAAATTCTCCATAAATCTCAAACTGTTGCTCGTTTACCCATCCCACACAGATAAAATGTGTTCAGTAGTCCTTTCTGTATCATTTGAAACCATAAAATCACCAAAAATTTGTTGACCCGAAATCTGAAAATTTTGTGATGCCGGCATCACAGATTTTTTTAATTTTGGACTAAAAATCCAAACTTACAAAATTCTCCATAAATCTTAAACTGTTGCTCGTTTACCCATCCCACACGGATAAAATTTGTTCAGTAGTCCTTTCTGTATCATTTGAAACCATAAAATCACCCAAAATTTGTTGACCTGAAATCTGAAAATTTTGTGATGCCGGCATCACAGATTTTTTCGGACTTTGGACCAAAAATCAAAACTTAGAAAATTCTCAATAAATCTCAAACGGTTGCTCGTTTACCCATCCCACACAGATAAAATGTGTTCAGTAGTCCTTTCTGTATCATTTGAAACCATAAAATCACCCAAAATTTGTTGACCCGAAATCTGAAAATTTTGTGATGCAGGCATCAGAGATATTTTTAATTTTGGACCAAAAATCCAAATTTACAAAATTCTCCATGAATCTCAAACTTTTGCTCGTTTACCCATCCCACACAGATAAAAGGTGTTCATTAGTCCTTTCTGTATCATTTGAAACCATAAAATCACCCATAATTTGTTGACCCGAAATTTGAAAATTTTGTGATGCCGGCATCACAGACTTTTTTAATTTTGGACCAAAAATCCAAACTTACAAAATTCTCAATAAATCTCATACTTTTGCTCGTTTACCCATCCCACACAGATAAAATGTGTTCAGTAGTCCTTTCTGTATCATTTGAAACCATAAAATCACCCAAAATTTGTTGACCCGAAATCTGAAAATTTTGTGATGCCGGTATCACAGATTTTTCTAATTTTGGACCAAAAATCCAAACTTACAAAATTCTCCATGAATCTCAAACTGTTGCTCGTTTACCCATCCAACACAGATAAATGTGTTCAGTA
This sequence comes from Asterias amurensis, assembly GCF_032118995.1. NCBI lineage: Eukaryota > Metazoa > Echinodermata > Asteroidea > Forcipulatida > Asteriidae > Asterias > Asterias amurensis. The sequence continues at coordinate 19,124,578 of NC_092650.1, forward strand.
GTCCTTTCTGTATCATTTGAAACCATAAAATCACCCAAAATTTGTTGACCCGAAATCTGAAAATTTTGTGATGCCGGCATCACAGATTTTTTTTAATTTTGGACCAAAAATCCAAACTTACAAAATTCTCAATAAATCTCAAACTGTTGCTCGTTTACCCATCCCACACAGATAAAATGTGTTCAGTAGTCCTTTCTGTATCATTTGAAACCATAAAATCACCCAAAATTTGTTGACCCGAAATCTGAAAATTTTTTGATGCCGGCATCACAGATTTGTTTAATTTCGGACCAAAAACCCAAACTTACAAAATTCTAAATAAATCTCAAACTGTTGCTCGTTTACCCTTCCCACACAGATAAAATGTGTTCAGTAGTCCTTTCTGTATCATTTGAAACCATAAAATCACCCAAAATTTGTTGACCCGAAATCTGAAAATTTTGTGATGCCGGCATCACAGATTTTTTTAATTTTGGACCAAAAATCCAAACTTACAAAATTCTCCATGAATCTCAAACTTTTGCTCGTTTACCCATCCCACACAGATAAAGATGTTCAGTAGTCCTTTCTGTATCATTTGAAACCATAAAATCACCCATAATTTGTTGATCCGAAATCTGAAAATTTTGTGATGCCGGCATCACAGATTTTTTAAATTTTGGACCAAAAATCCAAACTTACAAAATTCTCCATGAATCTCAAACTTTTGCTCGTTTACCCATCCCACACAGATAAAGATGTTCAGTAGTCCTTTCTGTATCATTTGAAACCATAAAATCACCCATAATTTGTTGATCCGAAATCTGAAAATTTTGTGATGCCGGCATCACAGATTTTTTTAATTTTGGACCAATAATCCAAACTTACAAACTTCTCAATAAATCTCATACTTTTGCTCATTTACCCATCCCACACAGTTAAAATGTGTTCAGTAGTCCTTTCTGTATCATTTGAAACCATAAAATCACCCAAAATTGTTTGACCCGAAATCTGAAAATTTTGTGATGCCGGCATCACAGATTTTTTAAATTTTGGACTAAAAATCCAAACTTACAAAATTCTCCATAAATCTCAAACTGTTGCTCGTTTACCCATCCCACACAGATAAAATGTGTTCAGTAGTCCTTTCTGTATCATTTGAAACCATAAAATCACCCAAAATTTGTTGACCCGAAATCTGAAAATTTTGTGATGCCGGCATCACAGATTTTTTTAATTTTGGACTAAAAATCCAAACTTACAAAATTCTCCATAAATCTCAAACTGTTGCTCGTTTACCCATCCCACACAGATAAAATGTGTTCAGTAGTCCTTTCTGTATCATTTGAAACCATAAAATCACCCAAAATTTGTTGACCCGAAATCTGAAAATTTTGTGATGCCGGCATCACATATTTTTTTTATTTTGGACCAAAAATCCAAACTTACAAAATTCTCCATAAATCTCAAACTGTTGCTCGTTTACCCATCCCACACAGATAAAATGTGTTCAGTAGTCCTTTCTGTATCATTTGAAACCATAAAGTCACCCAAAATTTGTTGACCCGAAATCTGCAAATTTTGTGATGCCGGCATCACAGATTTTTAAAATTTTGGACCAAAAATCTGAACTTACAAAATTTTCAATAAATCTCATACTTTTGCTTGTTTACCCATCCCACACGGATAAAATTTGTTCAGTAGTCCTTTCTGTATCATTTGAAACCATTAAATCACCCAAAATTTGTTGACCCGAAATCTGAAAATTTTGTGATGCCGGCATCACAGATTTTTTCGCACTTTGGATCAAAAATCCAAACTTAGAAAATTCTCAATAAATCTCAAACTTTTGCTCGTTTACCCATCCCACACTGATAAAATGTGTTCAGTAGTCCTTTCTGTATCATTTGAAACCATAAAATCAGCCAAAATTTGTTGATCCGAAATCTGAAAATTTTGTGATGCCAGCATCACAGATTTTTAAAATTTTGGACTTTGGACCAAACTTACAAAATTCTCAATAAATCTCAAACTTTTGCTTGTTTACCCATCCCACACAGATAAAATGTGTTCAGTAGTCCTTTCTGTATCATTTGAAACCATAAAATCACCCAAAATTTGTTGACCCGAAATCTGAAAATTTTGTGATGCCGGCATCACAGATTTATTTTAATTTTGGACCAAAAATCCAAACTTACAAAATTCTCCATGAATCTCAAACTTTTGCTCGTTTACCCATCCCACACAGATAAAGATGTTCAGTAGTCCTTTCTGTATCATTTGAAACCAAAAAATCACCCATAATTTGTTGATCCGAAATCTGAAAATTTTGTGATGCCGGCATCACAGATTTTTTTAATTTTGGACCAAAAATCCAAACTTACAAAATTCTCCATAAATCTCATACTTTTGCTCATTTACCCATCCCACACAGATAAAATGTGTTCAGTAGTCCTTTCTGTATCATTTGAAACCATAAAATCACCCAAAATTTGTTGACCCGAAATCTGAAAATTTTGTGATGCCGCCATCAGAGATTTTTTTTATTTTGGACCAAAAATCCAAACTTACAAAATTCTCCATAAATCTCAAACTGTTGCTCGTTTACCCATCCCACACAGATAAAATGTGTTCAGTAGTCCTTTCTGTATCATTTGAAACCATAAAATCACCCAAAATTTGTTGACCCGAAATCTGAAAATTTTGTGATGCCGGCATCACAGATTTTTTTAATTTTGGACCAAAAATCCAAACTTACAAAATTCTCCATGAATCTCAAACTTTTGCTCGTTTACCCATCCCACACAGATAAAGATGTTCAGTAGTCCTTTCTGTATCATTTGAAACCATAAAATCACCCATAATTTGTTGATCCGAAATCTGAAAATTTTGTGATGCCGGCATCACAGATTTTTTTAATTTTGGACCAATAATCCAAACTTACAAAATTCTCAATAAATCTCATACTTTTGCTCATTTACCCATCCCACACAGTTAAAATGTGTTCAGTAGTCCTTTCTGTATCATTTGAAACCATAAAATCACCCAAAATTTGTTGACCCGAAATCTGAAAATTTTGTGATGCCGGCATCACAGATTTTTTTAATTTTGGACTAAAAATCCAAACTTACAAAATTCTCCATAAATCTCAAACGGTTGCTCGTTTACCCATCCCACACAGATAAAATGTGTTCAGTAGTCCTTTCTGTATCATTTGAAACCATAAAATCACCCAAAATTTGTTGACCCGAAATCTGAAAATTTTGTGATGCCGGCATCACAGATATTTTTAATTTTGGACTAAAAATCCAAACTTACAAAATTCTCAATAAATCTCATACTTTTGCTCGTTTACCCATCCCACACAGATAAAATGTGTTCAGTAGTCCTTTCTGTATCATTTGAAACCATAAAATCACCCAAAATTTGTTGACCCGAAATCTGAAAATTTTGTGATGCCGGCATCACAGATTTTTTTAATTTTGGACCAAAAATCCAAACTTACAAAATTCTCCATGAATCTCAAACTTTTGCTCGTTTACCCATCCCACACAGATAAAGATGTTCAGTAGTCCTTTCTGTATCATTTGAAACCATAAAATCACCCATAATTTGTTGATCCGAAATCTGAAAATTTTGTGATGCCGGCATCACAGATTTTTTAAATTTTGGACCAATAATCCAAACTTACAAAATTCTCAATAAATCTCATACTTTTGCTCATTTACCCATCCCACACAGTTAAAATGTGTTCAGTAGTCCTTTCTGTATCATTTGAAACCATAAAATCACCCAAAATTGTTTGACCCGAAATCTGAAAATTTTGTGATGCCGGCATCACAGATTTTTTTAATTTTGGACTAAAAATCCAAACTTACAAAATTCTCCATAAATCTCAAACTGTTGCTCGTTTACCCATCCCACACAGATAAAATGTGTTCAGTAGTCCTTTTTGTATCATTTGAAACCATAAAATCACCCAAAATTTGTTGACCCAAAATCTGAAAATTTTGTGATGCCGGCATCACAGATTTTTTTAATTTTGGACTAAAAATCCAAACTTACAAAATTCTCCATAAATCTCAAACTGTTGCTCGTTTACCCATCCCACACAGATAAAATGTGTTCAGTAGTCCTTTCTGTATCATTTGAAACCATAAAATCACCAAAAATTTGTTGACCCGAAATCTGAAAATTTTGTGATGCCGGCATCACAGATTTTTTTAATTTTGGACTAAAAATCCAAACTTACAAAATTCTCCATAAATCTTAAACTGTTGCTCGTTTACCCATCCCACACGGATAAAATTTGTTCAGTAGTCCTTTCTGTATCATTTGAAACCATAAAATCACCCAAAATTTGTTGACCTGAAATCTGAAAATTTTGTGATGCCGGCATCACAGATTTTTTCGGACTTTGGACCAAAAATCAAAACTTAGAAAATTCTCAATAAATCTCAAACGGTTGCTCGTTTACCCATCCCACACAGATAAAATGTGTTCAGTAGTCCTTTCTGTATCATTTGAAACCATAAAATCACCCAAAATTTGTTGACCCGAAATCTGAAAATTTTGTGATGCAGGCATCAGAGATATTTTTAATTTTGGACCAAAAATCCAAATTTACAAAATTCTCCATGAATCTCAAACTTTTGCTCGTTTACCCATCCCACACAGATAAAAGGTGTTCATTAGTCCTTTCTGTATCATTTGAAACCATAAAATCACCCATAATTTGTTGACCCGAAATTTGAAAATTTTGTGATGCCGGCATCACAGACTTTTTTAATTTTGGACCAAAAATCCAAACTTACAAAATTCTCAATAAATCTCAAACTGTTGCTCGTTTACCCATCCCACACAGATAAAATGTGTTCAGTAGTCCTTTCTGTATCATTTGAAACCATAAAATCACCCAAAATTTGTTGACCCGAAATCTGAAAATTTTGTGATGCCGGTATCACAGATTTTTCTAATTTTGGACCAAAAATCCAAACTTACAAAATTCTCCATGAATCTCAAACTGTTGCTCGTTTACCCATCCAACACAGATAAATGTGTTCAGTAGTCCTTTCTGTATCATTTGAAACCATAAAATCACCCAAAATTTGTTGACCCGAAATCTGAAAATTTTGTGATGCCGGCATCACAGATTTTTTTAATTTTGGACCAAAAATCCAAACTTACAAAATTCTCAATAAATCTCAAACTGTTGCTCGTTTACCCATCCCACACAGATAAAATGTGTTCAGTAGTCCTTTCTGTATCATTTGAAACCATAAAATCACCCATAATTTGTTGATCCGAAATCTGAAAATTTTGTGATGCCGGCATCACAGATTTTTTAAATTTTGGACCAATAATTCAAACTTACAAAATTCTCAATAAATCTCATACTTTTGCTCATTTACCCATCCCACACAGTTAAAATGTGTTCAGTAGTCCTTTCTGTATCATTTGAAACCATCAAATCACCCAAAATTGTTTGACCCGAAATCTGAAAATTTTGTGATGCCGGCATCACAGATTTTTTTAATTTTGGACTAAAAATCCAAACTTACAAAATTCTCCATAAATCTCAAACTGTTGCTCGTTTACCCATCCCACACAGATAAAATGTGTTCAGTAGTCCTTTCTGTATCATTTGAAACCATAAAATCACCCAAAATTTGTTGACCCAAAATCTGAAAATTTTGTGATGCCGGCATCACAGATTTTTTTAATTTTGGACTAAAAATCCAAACTTACAAAATTCTCCATAAATCTCAAACTGTTGCTCGTTTACCCATCCCACACAGATAAAATGTGTTCAGTAGTCCTTTCTGTATCATTTGAAACCATAAAATCACCCAAAATTTGTTGACCCGAAATCTGAAAATTTTGTGATGCCGGCATCACAGATTTTTTTAATTTTGGACTAAAAATCCAAACTTACAAAATTCTCCATAAATCTCAAACTGTTGCTCGTTTACCCATCCCACACGGATAAAATTTGTTCAGTAGTCCTTTCTGTATCATTTGAAACCATAAAATCACCCAAAATTTGTTGACCTGAAATCTGAAAATTTTGTGATGCCGGCATCACAGATTTTTTCGGACTTTGGACCAAAAATCAAAACTTAGAAAATTCTCAATAAATCTCAAACGGTTGCTCGTTTACCCATCCCACACAGATAAAATGTGTTCAGTAGTCCTTTCTGTATCATTTGAAACCATAAAATCACCCAAAATTTGTTGACCCGAAATCTGAAAATTTTGTGATGCAGGCATCAGAGATTTTTTTAATTTTGGACCAAAAATCCAAACTTACAAAATTCTCCATGAATCTCAAACTTTTGCTCGTTTACCCATCCCACACAGATAAAAGGTGTTCAGTAGTCCTTTCTGTATCATTTGAAACCATAAAATCAGCCAAAATTTGTTGACCCAAAATCTGAAAATTTTGTGATGCCGGCACCACAGATTTTGTTTATTTTGGACTAAAAATCCAAACTTACAAAATTCTCAATAAATCTCATACTTTTGCTCGTTTACCCATCCCACACAGATAAAATGTGTTCAGTAGTCCTTTCTGTATCATTTGAAACCATAAAATCACCCAAAATTTGTTGACCCAAAATCTGAAAATTTTGTGATGCCGGCATCACAGATTTTTTTAATTTTGGACCAAAAATCCAAACTTACAAAATTCTCAATAAATCTCAAACTGTTGCTCGTTTACCCATCCCACACAGATAAAATGTGTTCAGTAGTCCTTTCTGTATCATTTGAAACCATAAAATCACCCAAAATTTGTTGACCCGAAATCTGAAAATTTTTTGATGCCGCCATCAGAGATTTTTTTTATTTTGGACCAAAAATCCAAACATACAAAATTCTCCATAAATCTCAAACTGTTGCTCGTTTACCCATCCCACACAGTTAAAATGTGTTCAGTAGTCCTTTCTGTATCATTTGAAACCATAAAATCACCCAAAATTGTTTGACCCGAAATCTGAAAATTTTGTGATGCCGGCATCAGAGATTTTTTTAATTTTGGACTAAAAATCCAAACTTACAAAATTCTCCATAAATCTCAAACTGTTGGTCGTTTACCCATCCCACACAGATAAAATGTGTTCAGTAGTCCTTTCTGTATCATTTGAAACCATAAAATCACCCAAAATTTGTTGACCCAAAATCTGAAAATTTTGTGATGCCGGCATCACAGATTTTTAAAATTTTGGACCAAAAATCCAAACTTACAAAATTCTCAATAAATCTCAAACTGTTGCTCGTTTACCCATCCCACACAGATAAAATGTGTTCAGTAGTCCTTTCTGTATCATTTGAAACCATAAAATCAGCCAAAATTTGTTGACCCAAAATCTGAAAATTTTGTGATGCCGGCACCACAGATTTTGTTTATTTTGGACTAAAAATCCAAACTTACAAAATTCTCAATAAATCTCATACTTTTGCTCGTTTACCCATCCCACACAGATAAAATGTGTTCAGTAGTCCTTTCTGTATCATTTGAAACCATAAAATCAGCCAAAATTTGTTGACCCAAAATCTGAAAATTTTGTGATGCCGGCATCACAGATTTTTAAAATTTTGGACCAAAAATCCAAACTTACAAAATTCTCAATAAATCTCAAACTGTTGCTCGTTTACCCATCCCACACAGATAAAATGTGTTCAGTAGTCCTTTCTGTATCATTTGAAACCATAAAATCAGCCAAAATTTGTTGACCCAAAATCTGAAAATTTTGTGATGCCGGCACCACAGATTTTGTTTATTTTGGACTAAAAATCCAAACTTACAAAATTCTCAATAAATCTCAAACTGTTGCTCGTTTACCCATCCCACACAGATAAAATGTGTTCAGTAGTCCTTTCTGTATCATTTGAAACCATAAAATCAGCCAAAATTTGTTGACCCAAAATCTGAAAATTTTGTGATGCCGGCACCACAGATTTTGTTTATTTTGGACTAAAAATCCAAACTTACAAAATTCTCAATAAATCTCATACTTTTGCTCGTTTACCCATCCCACACAGATAAAATGTGTTCAGTAGTCCTTTCTGTATCATTTGAAACCATAAAATCAGCCAAAATTTGTTGACCCAAAATCTGAAAATTTTGTGATGCCGGCATCACAGATTTTTAAAATTTTGGACCAAAAATCCAAACTTACAAAATTCTCAATAAATCTCAAACTGTTGCTCGTTTACCCATCCCACACAGATAAAATGTGTTCAGTAGTCCTTTCTGTATCATTTGAAACCATAAAATCAGCCAAAATTTGTTGACCCAAAATCTGAAAATTTTGTGATGCCGGCACCACAGATTTTGTTTATTTTGGACTAAAAATCCAAACTTACAAAATTCTCAATAAATCTCATACTTTTGCTCGTTTACCCATCCCACACAGATAAAATGTGTTCAGTAGTCCTTTCTGTATCATTTGAAACCATAAAATCAGCCAAAATTTGTTGACCCAAAATCTGAAAATTTTGTGATGCCGGCATCACAGATTTTTAAAATTTTGGACCAAAAATCCAAACTTACAAAATTCTCAATAAATCTCAAACTGTTGCTCGTTTACCCATCCCACACAGATAAAATGTGTTCAGTAGTCCTTTCTGTATCATTTGAAACCATAAAATCAGCCAAAATTTGTTGACCCAAAATCTGAAAATTTTGTGATGCCGGCACCACAGATTTTGTTTATTTTGGACTAAAAATCCAAACTTACAAAATTCTCAATAAATCTCATACTTTTGCTCGTTTACCCATCCCACACAGATAAAATGTGTTCAGTAGTCCTTTCTGTATCATTTGAAACCATAAAATCACCCAAAATTTGTTGACCCAAAATCTGAAAATTTTGTGATGCCGGCATCACAGATTTTTAAAATTTTGGACCAAAAATCCAAACTTACAAAATTCTCAATAAATCTCAAACTGTTGCTCGTTTACCCATCCCACACAGATAAAATGTGTTCAGTAGTCCTTTCTGTATCATTTGAAACCATAAAATCAGCCAAAATTTGTTGACCCAAAATCTGAAAATTTTGTGATGCCGGCACCACAGATTTTGTTTATTTTGGACTAAAAATCCAAACTTACAAAATTCTCAATAAATCTCATACTTTTGCTCGTTTACCCATCCCACACAGATAAAATGTGTTCAGTAGTCCTTTCTGTATCATTTGAAACCATAAAATCACCCAAAATTTGTTGACCCAAAATCTGAAAATTTTGTGATGCCGGCATCACAGATTTTTTTAATTTTGGACCAAAAATCCAAACTTACAAAATTCTCAATAAATCTCAAACTGTTGCTCGTTTACCCATCCCACACAGATAAAATGTGTTCAGTAGTCCTTTCTGTATCATTTGAAACCATAAAATCACCCAAAATTTGTTGACCCGAAATCTGAAAATTTTTTGATGCCGCCATCAGAGATTTTTTTTATTTTGGACCAAAAATCCAAACTTACAAAATTCTCCATAAATCTCAAACTGTTGCTCGTTTACCCATCCCACACAGATAAAATGTGTTCAGTAGTCCTTTCTGTATCATTTGAAACCATAAAATCACCCAAAATTTGTTGAACCGAAATCTGAAAATTTTGTGATGCCGGCACCCAGATTTTTTAATTTTGGACCAAAAATCCAAACTTACAAAATTCTCAATAAATCTCAAACTGTTGCTCGTTTACCCATCCCACACAGATAAAATGTGTTCAGTAGTCCTTTCTGTATCATTTGAAACCATAAAATCACCCAAAATTTGTTGACCCGAAATCTGCAAATTTTGTGATGCTGGCATCACAGATTTTTTTAATTTTGGACCAAAAACCCAAACTTACAAAATTCTAAATAAATCTCAAACTGTTGCTCGTTTACCCATCCCACACTGATAAAATGTGTTCAGTAGTCCTTTCTGTATCATTTGAAACCATAAAATCACCCAAAATTTGTTGACCCTAAATCTGAAAATTTTGTGATGCCGGCATCACAGATTTTTTTTATTTTGGACCAAAAATCCAAACATACAAAATTCTCCATAAATCTCAAACTGTTGCTCGTTTACCCATCCCACACAGATAAAATGTGTTCAGTAGTCCTTTCTGTATCATTTGAAACCATAAAATCACCCAAAATTTGTTGACCCGAAATCTGAAAATTTTTTGATGCCGCCATCAGAGATTTTTTTTATTTTGGACCAAAAATCCAAACTTACAAAATTCTCCATAAATCTCAAACTGTTGCTCGTTTACCCATCCCACACAGATAAAATGTGTTCAGTAGTCCTTTCTGTATCATTTGAAACCATAAAATCACCCAAAATTTGTTGAACCGAAATCTGAAAATTTTGTGATGCCGGCACCCAGATTTTTTAATTTTGGACCAAAAATCCAAACTTACAAAATTCTCAATAAATCTCAAACTGTTGCTCGTTTACCCATCCCACACAGATAAAATGTGTTCAGTAGTCCTTTCTGTATCATTTGAAACCATAAAATCACCCAAAATTTGTTGACCCGAAATCTGCAAATTTTGTGATGCTGGCATCACAGATTTTTTTAATTTTGGACCAAAAACCCAAACTTACAAAATTCTAAATAAATCTCAAACTGTTGCTCGTTTACCCATCCCACACTGATAAAATGTGTTCAGTAGTCCTTTCTGTATCATTTGAAACCATAAAATCACCCAAAATTTGTTGACCCTAAATCTGAAAATTTTGTGATGCCGGCATCACAGATTTTTTTTATTTTGGACCAAAAATCCAAACATACAAAATTCTCCATAAATCTCAAACTGTTGCTCGTTTACCCATCCCACACAGATAAAATGTGTTCAGTAGTCCTTTCTGTATCATTTGAAACCATAAAATCACCCAAAATTTGTTGACCCGAAATCTGAAAATTTTGTGATGCCGGCATCACAGATATTTTTAATTTTGGACCAAAAATCCAAACTTACAAAATTCTCCATGAATCTCAAACTTTTGCTCGTTTACCCATCCCACACAGATAAAGATGTTCAGTAGTCCTTTCTGTATCATTTGAAACCATAAAATCACCCATAATTTGTTGATCCGAAATCTGAAAATTTTGTGATGCCGGCATCACAGATTTTTTTAATTTTGGACCAATAATCCAAACTTACAAACTTCTCAATAAATCTCATACTTTTGCTCATTTACCCATCCCACACAGTTAAAATGTGTTCAGTAGTCCTTTCTGTATCATTTGAAACCATAAAATCACCCAAAATTGTTTGACCCGAAATCTGAAAATTTTGTGATGCCGGCATCACAGATTTTTTAAATTTTGGACTAAAAATCCAAACTTACAAAATTCTCCATAAATCTCAAACTGTTGCTCGTTTACCCATCCCACACAGATAAAATGTGTTCAGTAGTCCTTTCTGTATCATTTGAAACCATAAAATCACCCAAAATTTGTTGACCCGAAATCTGAAAATTTTGTGATGCCGGCATCACAGATTTTTTTAATTTTGGACTAAAAATCCAAACTTACAAAATTCTCCATAAATCTCAAACTGTTGCTCGTTTACCCATCCCACACAGATAAAATGTGTTCAGTAGTCCTTTCTGTATCATTTGAAACCATAAAATCACCCAAAATTTGTTGACCCGAAATCTGAAAATTTTGTGATGCCGGCATCACATATTTTTTTTATTTTGGACCAAAAATCCAAACTTACAAAATTCTCCATAAATCTCAAACTGTTGCTCGTTTACCCATCCCACACAGATAAAATGTGTTCAGTAGTCCTTTCTGTATCATTTGAAACCATAAAGTCACCCAAAATTTGTTGACCCGAAATCTGCAAATTTTGTGATGCCGGCATCACAGATTTTTAAAATTTTGGACCAAAAATCTGAACTTACAAAATTCTCAATAAATCTCATACTTTTGCTTGTTTACCCATCCCACACGGATAAATTTGTTCAGTAGTCCTTTCTGTATCATTTGAAACCATTAAATCACCCAAAATTTGTTGACCCGAAATCTGAAAATTTTGTGATGCCGGCATCACAGATTTTTTCGCACTTTGGATCAAAAATCCAAACTTAGAAAATTCTCAATAAATCTCAAACTTTTGCTCGTTTACCCATCCCACACTGATAAAATGTGTTCAGTAGTCCTTTCTGTATCATTTGAAACCATAAAATCAGCCAAAATTTGTTGATCCGAAATCTGAAAATTTTGTGATGCCAGCATCACAGATTTTTAAAATTTTGGACTTTGGACCAAACTTACAAAATTCTCAATAAATCTCAAACTTTTGCTTGTTTACCCATCCCACACAGATAAAATGTGTTCAGTAGTCCTTTCTGTATCATTTGAAACCATAAAATCACCCAAAATTTGTTGACCCGAAATCTGAAAATTTTGTGATGCCGGCATCACAGATTTATTTTAATTTTGGACCAAAAATCCAAACTTACAAAATTCTCCATGAATCTCAAACTTTTGCTCGTTTACCCATCCCACACAGATAAAGATGTTCAGTAGTCCTTTCTGTATCATTTGAAACCAAAAAATCACCCATAATTTGTTGATCCGAAATCTGAAAATTTTGTGATGCCGGCATCACAGATTTTTTTAATTTTGGACCAAAAATCCAAACTTACAAAATTCTCAATAAATCTCATACTTTTGCTCATTTACCCATCCCACACAGATAAAATGTGTTCAGTAGTCCTTTCTGTATCATTTGAAACCATAAAATCACCCAAAATTTGTTGACCCGAAATCTGAAAATTTTGTGATGCCGCCATCAGAGATTTTTTTTATTTTGGACCAAAAATCCAAACTTACAAAATTCTCCATAAATCTCAAACTGTTGCTCGTTTACCCATCCCACACAGATAAAATGTGTTCAGTAGTCATTTCTGTATCATTTGAAACCATAAACTCACCCAAAATTTGTTGACCCGAAATCTGAAAATTTTGTGATGCCGGCATCACAGATTTTTTCGGACTTTGGACCAAAAATCCAAACTTACAAAATTCTCCATAAATCTCAAACTGTTGCTCGTTTACCCATCCCACACAGATAACATGTGTTCAGTAGTCCTTTCTGTATCATTTGAAACCATAAAATCACCCAAAATTTGTTGACCCGAAATCTGAAAATTTTGTGATGCCGGCATCACAGATATTTTTAATTTTGGACTAAAAATCCAAACTTACAAAATTCTAAATAAATCTCAAACTTTTGCTCGTTTACCCATCCCACACAGATAAAATGTGTTCAGTAGTCCTTTCTGTATCATTTGAAACCATAAAATCACCCAAAATTTGTTGACCCAAAATCTGAAAATTTTGTGATGCCGGCATCACAGATTTTTTAAATTTTGGACTAAAAATCCAAACTTACAAAATTCTCCATAAATCTCAAACTGTTGCTCGTTTACCCATCCCACACGGATAAAATTTGTTCAGTAGTCCTTTCTGTATCATTTGAAACCATAAAATCACCCAAAATTTGTTGACCTGAAATCTGAAAATTTTGTGATGCCGGCATCACAGATTTTTTCGGACTTTGGACCAAAAATCAAAACTTAGAAAATTCTCAATAAATCTCAAACGGTTGCTCGTTTACCCATCCCACACAGATAAAATGTGTTCAGTAGTCCTTTCTGTATCATTTGAAACCATAAAATCACCCAAAATTTGTTGACCCGAAATCTGAAAATTTTGTGATGCAGGCATCAGAGATTTTTTTAATTTTGGACCAAAAATCCAAACTTACAAAATTCTCCATGAATCTCAAACTGTTGCTCGTTTACCCATCCCACACAGATAAAAGGTGTTCATTAGTCCTTTCTGTATCATTTGAAACCATAAAATCACCCATAATTTGTTGACCCGAAATTTGAAAATTTTGTGATGCCGGCATCACAGACTTTTTTAATTTTGGACTAAAAATCCAAACTTACAAAATTCTCAATAAATCTCATACTTTTGCTCGTTTACCCATCCCACACAGATAAAATGTGTTCAGTAGTCCTTTCTGTATCATTTGAAACCATAAAATCACCCAAAATTTGTTGACCCAAAATCTGAAAATTTTGTGATGCCGGCATCACAGATTTTTTTAATTTTGGACCAAAAATCCAAACTTACAAAATTCTCAATAAATCTCAAACTGTTGCTCGTTTACCCATCCCACACAGAAAACATGTGTTCAGTAGTCCTTTCTGTATCATTTGAAACCATAAAATCACCCAAAATTTGTTGACCCGAAATCTGAAAATTTTGTGATGCCGGCGTCACAGATTTTTTTTATTTTGGACCAAAAATCCAAACTTACAAAATTCTCCATAAATCTCAAACTGTTGCTCGTTTACCCATCCCACACAGATAAAATGTGTTCAGTAGTCCTTTCTGTATCATTTGAAACCATAAAATCACCCAAAATTTGTTGAACCGAAATCTGAAAATTTTGTGATGCCGGCACCCAGATTTTTTAATTTTGGACCAAAAATCCAAACTTACAAAATTCTCAATAAATCTCAAACTGTTGCTCGTTTACCCATCCCACACAGATAAAATGTGTTCAGTAGTCCTTTCTGTATCATTTGAAACCATAAAATCACCCAAAATTTGTTGACCCGAAATCTGCAAATTTTGTGATGCTGGCATCACAGATTTTTTTAATTTTGGACCAAAAACCCAAACTTACAAAATTCTAAATAAATCTCAAACTGTTGCTCGTTTACCCATCCCACACTGATAAAATGTGTTCAGTAGTCCTTTCTGTATCATTTGAAACCATAAAATCACCCAAAATTTGTTGACCCTAAATCTGAAAATTTTGTGATGCCGGCATCACAGATTTTTTTTATTTTGGACCAAAAATCCAAACATACAAAATTCTCCATAAATCTCAAACTGTTGCTCGTTTACCCATCCCACACAGATAAAATGTGTTCAGTAGTCCTTTCTGTATCATTTGAAACCATAAAATCACCCAAAATTTGTTGACCCGAAATCTGAAAATTTTGTGATGCCGGCATCACAGATATTTTTAATTTTGGACCAAAAATCCAAACTTACAAAATTCTCCATGAATCTCAAACTTTTGCTCGTTTACCCATCCCACACAGATAAAGATGTTCAGTAGTCCTTTCTGTATCATTTGAAACCATAAAATCACCCATAATTTGTTGATCCGAAATCTGAAAATTTTGTGATGCCGGCATCACAGATTTTTTTAATTTTGGACCAATAATCCAAACTTACAAACTTCTCAATAAATCTCATACTTTTGCTCATTTACCCATCCCACACAGTTAAAATGTGTTCAGTAGTCCTTTCTGTATCATTTGAAACCATAAAATCACCCAAAATTGTTTGACCCGAAATCTGAAAATTTTGTGATGCCGGCATCACAGATTTTTTAAATTTTGGACTAAAAATCCAAACTTACAAAATTCTCCATAAATCTCAAACTGTTGCTCGTTTACCCATCCCACACAGATAAAATGTGTTCAGTAGTCCTTTCTGTATCATTTGAAACCATAAAATCACCCAAAATTTGTTGACCCGAAATCTGAAAATTTTGTGATGCCGGCATCACAGATTTTTTTAATTTTGGACTAAAAATCCAAACTTACAAAATTCTCCATAAATCTCAAACTGTTGCTCGTTTACCCATCCCACACAGATAAAATGTGTTCAGTAGTCCTTTCTGTATCATTTGAAACCATAAAATCACCCAAAATTTGTTGACCCGAAATCTGAAAATTTTGTGATGCCGGCATCACATATTTTTTTTATTTTGGACCAAAAATCCAAACTTACAAAATTCTCCATAAATCTCAAACTGTTGCTCGTTTACCCATCCCACACAGATAAAATGTGTTCAGTAGTCCTTTCTGTATCATTTGAAACCATAAAGTCACCCAAAATTTGTTGACCCGAAATCTGCAAATTTTGTGATGCCGGCATCACAGATTTTTAAAATTTTGGACCAAAAATCTGAACTTACAAAATTCTCAATAAATCTCATACTTTTGCTTGTTTACCCATCCCACACGGATAAAATTTGTTCAGTAGTCTTTTCTGTATCATTTGAAACCATTAAATCACCCAAAATTTGTTGACCCGAAATCTGAAAATTTTGTGATGCCGGCATCACAGATTTTTTCGCACTTTGGATCAAAAATCCAAACTTAGAAAATTCTCAATAAATCTCAAACTTTTGCTCGTTTACCCATCCCACACTGATAAAATGTGTTCAGTAGTCCTTTCTGTATCATTTGAAACCATAAAATCAGCCAAAATTTGTTGATCCGAAATCTGAAAATTTTGTGATGCCAGCATCACAGATTTTTAAAATTTTGGACTTTGGACCAAACTTACAAAATTCTCAATAAATCTCAAACTTTTGCTTGTTTACCCATCCCACACAGATAAAATGTGTTCAGTAGTCCTTTCTGTATCATTTGAAACCATAAAATCACCCAAAATTTGTTGACCCGAAATCTGAAAATTTTGTGATGCCGGCATCACAGATTTATTTTAATTTTGGACCAAAAATCCAAACTTACAAAATTCTCCATGAATCTCAAACTTTTGCTCGTTTACCCATCCCACACAGATAAAGATGTTCAGTAGTCCTTTCTGTATCATTTGAAACCATAAAATCACCCATAATTTGTTGATCCGAAATCTGAAAATTTTGTGATGCCGGCATCACAGATTTTTTTAATTTTGGACCAATAATCCAAACTTACAAAATTCTCAATAAATCTCATACTTTTGCTCATTTACCCATCCCACACAGTTAAAATGTGTTCAGTAGTCCTTTCTGTATCATTTGAAACCATAAAATCACCCAAAATTTGTTGACCCGAAATCTGAAATTTTTGTGATGCCGGCATCACAGATTTTTTTAATTTTGGACTAAAAATCCAAACTTACAAAATTCTCCATAAATCTCAAACGGTTGCTCGTTTACCCATCCCACACAGATAAAATGTGTTCAGTAGTCCTTTCTGTATCATTTGAAACCATAAAATCACCCAAAATTTGTTGACCCGAAATCTGAAAATTTTGTGATGCCGGCATCACAGATATTTTTAATTTTGGACTAAAAATCCAAACTTACAAAATTCTCAATAAATCTCATACTTTTGCTCGTTTACCCATCCCACACAGATAAAATGTGTTCAGTAGTCCTTTCTGTATCATTTGAAACCATAAAATCACCCAAAATTTGTTGACCCGAAATCTGAAAATTTTGTGATGCCGGCATCACAGATTTTTTTAATTTTGGACCAAAAACCCAAACTTACAAAATTCTAAATAAATCTCAAACTGTTGCTCGTTTACCCATCCCACACTGATAAAATGTGTTCAGTAGTCCTTTCTGTATCATTTGAAACCATAAAATCACCCAAAATTTGTTGACCCGAAATCTGAAAATTTTGTGATGCCGGCATCACAGATTTTTTCGGACTTTGGACCAAAAACCCAAACTTAGAAAATTCTCAATAAATCTCAAACTTTTGCTCGTTTACCCATCCCACACAGATAAAATGTGTTCAGTAGTCCTTTCTGTATCATTTGAAACCATAAAATCACCCAAAATTTGTTGACCCGAAATCTGAAAATTTTGTGATGCCGGCATCACAGATTTTTTTTATTTTGGACCAAAAATCCAAACTTACAAAATTCTCCATAAATCTCAAACTGTTGCTCATTTACCCATCCCACACAGATAAAATGTGTTCAGTAGTCCTTTCTGTATCATTTGAAACCATAAAATCACCCAAAATTTGTTGACCCGAAATCTGCAAATTTTGTGATGCCGGCATCACAGATTTTTTCGGACTTTGGACCAAAAATCCAAACTTAGAAAAGTCTCAATAAATCTCAAACTTTTGCTTGTTTACCCATCCCACACAGATAAAATGTGTTCAGTAGTCCTTTCTGTATCATTTGAAACCATAAAATCACCCAAAATTTGTTGACCCGAAATCTGAAAATTTTGTGATGCCGGCATCACAGATATTTTTAATTTTGGACTAAAAATCCAAACTTACAAAATTCTCAATAAATCTCATACTTTTGCTCGTTTACCCATCCCACACAGATAAAATGTGTTCAGTAGTCCTTTCTGTATCATTTGAAACCATAAAATCACCCAAAATTTGTTGACCCGAAATCTGAAAATTTTTTGATGCCGCCATCAGAGATTTTTTTTATTTTGGACCAAAAATCCAAACTTACAAAATTCTCCATAAATCTCAAACTGTTGCTCGTTTACCCATCCCACACAGATAAAATGTGTTCAGTAGTCCTTTCTGTATCATTTGAAACCATAAAATCACCCAAAATTTGTTGAACCGAAATCTGAAAATTTTGTGATGCCGGCACCCAGATTTTTTAATTTTGGACCAAAAATCCAAACTTACAAAATTCTCAATAAATCTCAAACTGTTGCTCGTTTACCCATCCCACACAGATAAAATGTGTTCAGTAGTCCTTTCTGTATCATTTGAAACCATAAAATCACCCAAAATTTGTTGACCCGAAATCTGCAAATTTTGTGATGCTGGCATCACAGATTTTTTTAATTTTGGACCAAAAACCCAAACTTACAAAATTCTAAATAAATCTCAAACTGTTGCTCGTTTACCCATCCCACACTGATAAAATGTGTTCAGTAGTCCTTTCTGTATCATTTGAAACCATAAAATCACCCAAAATTTGTTGACCCTAAATCTGAAAATTTTGTGATGCCGGCATCACAGATTTTTTTTATTTTGGACCAAAAATCCAAACATACAAAATTCTCCATAAATCTCAAACTGTTGCTCGTTTACCCATCCCACACAGATAAAATGTGTTCAGTAGTCCTTTCTGTATCATTTGAAACCATAAAATCACCCAAAATTTGTTGACCCGAAATCTGAAAATTTTTTGATGCCGCCATCAGAGATTTTTTTTATTTTGGACCAAAAATCCAAACTTACAAAATTCTCCATAAATCTCAAACTGTTGCTCGTTTACCCATCCCACACAGATAAAATGTGTTCAGTAGTCCTTTCTGTATCATTTGAAACCATAAAATCACCCAAAATTTGTTGAACCGAAATCTGAAAATTTTGTGATGCCGGCACCCAGATTTTTTAATTTTGGACCAAAAATCCAAACTTACAAAATTCTCAATAAATCTCAAACTGTTGCTCGTTTACCCATCCCACACAGATAAAATGTGTTCAGTAGTCCTTTCTGTATCATTTGAAACCATAAAATCACCCAAAATTTGTTGACCCGAAATCTGCAAATTTTGTGATGCTGGCATCACAGATTTTTTTAATTTTGGACCAAAAACCCAAACTTACAAAATTCTAAATAAATCTCAAACTGTTGCTCGTTTACCCATCCCACACAGATAAAATGTGTTCAGTAGTCCTTTCTGTATCATTTGAAACCATAAAATCACCCAAAATTTGTTGACCCTAAATCTGAAAATTTTGTGATGCCGGCATCACAGATTTTTTTTATTTTGGACCAAAAATCCAAACATACAAAATTCTCCATAAATCTCAAACTGTTGCTCGTTTACCCATCCCACACAGATAAAATGTGTTCAGTAGTCCTTTCTGTATCATTTGAAACCATAAAATCACCCAAAATTTGTTGACCCGAAATCTGAAAATTTTGTGATGCCGGCATCACAGATATTTTTAATTTTGGACCAAAAATCCAAACTTACAAAATTCTCCATGAATCTCAAACTTTTGCTCGTTTACCCATCCCACACAGATAAAGATGTTCAGTAGTCCTTTCTGTATCATTTGAAACCATAAAATCACCCATAATTTGTTGATCCGAAATCTGAAAATTTTGTGATGCCGGCATCACAGATTTTTTTAATTTTGGACCAATAATCCAAACTTACAAACTTCTCAATAAATCTCATACTTTTGCTCATTTACCCATCCCACACAGTTAAAATGTGTTCAGTAGTCCTTTCTGTATCATTTGAAACCATAAAATCACCCAAAATTGTTTGACCCGAAATCTGAAAATTTTGTGATGCCGGCATCACAGATTTTTTAAATTTTGGACTAAAAATCCAAACTTACAAAATTCTCCATAAATCTCAAACTGTTGCTCGTTTACCCATCCCACACAGATAAAATGTGTTCAGTAGTCCTTTCTGTATCATTTGAAACCATAAAATCACCCAAAATTTGTTGACCCGAAATCTGAAAATTTTGTGATGCCGGCATCACAGATTTTTTTAATTTTGGACTAAAAATCCAAACTTACAAAATTCTCCATAAATCTCAAACTGTTGCTCGTTTACCCATCCCACACAGATAAAATGTGTTCAGTAGTCCTTTCTGTATCATTTGAAACCATAAAATCACCCAAAATTTGTTGACCCGAAATCTGAAAATTTTGTGATGCCGGCATCACATATTTTTTTTATTTTGGACCAAAAATCCAAACTTACAAAATTCTCCATAAATCTCAAACTGTTGCTCGTTTACCCATCCCACACAGATAAAATGTGTTCAGTAGTCCTTTCTGTATCATTTGAAACCATAAAGTCACCCAAAATTTGTTGACCCGAAATCTGCAAATTTTGTGATGCCGGCATCACAGATTTTTAAAATTTTGGACCAAAAATCTGAACTTACAAAATTCTCAATAAATCTCATACTTTTGCTTGTTTACCCATCCCACACGGATAAATTTGTTCAGTAGTCCTTTCTGTATCATTTGAAACCATTAAATCACCCAAAATTTGTTGACCCGAAATCTGAAAATTTTGTGATGCCGGCATCACAGATTTTTTCGCACTTTGGATCAAAAATCCAAACTTAGAAAATTCTCAATAAATCTCAAACTTTTGCTCGTTTACCCATCCCACACTGATAAAATGTGTTCAGTAGTCCTTTCTGTATCATTTGAAACCATAAAATCAGCCAAAATTTGTTGATCCGAAATCTGAAAATTTTGTGATGCCAGCATCACAGATTTTTAAAATTTTGGACTTTGGACCAAACTTACAAAATTCTCAATAAATCTCAAACTTTTGCTTGTTTACCCATCCCACACAGATAAAATGTGTTCAGTAGTCCTTTCTGTATCATTTGAAACCATAAAATCACCCAAAATTTGTTGACCCGAAATCTGAAAATTTTGTGATGCCGGCATCACAGATTTATTTTAATTTTGGACCAAAAATCCAAACTTACAAAATTCTCCATGAATCTCAAACTTTTGCTCGTTTACCCATCCCACACAGATAAAGATGTTCAGTAGTCCTTTCTGTATCATTTGAAACCAAAAAATCACCCATAATTTGTTGATCCGAAATCTGAAAATTTTGTGATGCCGGCATCACAGATTTTTTTAATTTTGGACCAAAAATCCAAACTTACAAAATTCTCAATAAATCTCATACTTTTGCTCATTTACCCATCCCACACAGATAAAATGTGTTCAGTAGTCCTTTCTGTATCATTTGAAACCATAAAATCACCCAAAATTTGTTGACCCGAAATCTGAAAATTTTGTGATGCCGCCATCAGAGATTTTTTTTATTTTGGACCAAAAATCCAAACTTACAAAATTCTCCATAAATCTCAAACTGTTGCTCGTTTACCCATCCCACACAGATAAAATGTGTTCAGTAGTCATTTCTGTATCATTTGAAACCATAAACTCACCCAAAATTTGTTGACCCGAAATCTGAAAATTTTGTGATGCCGGCATCACAGATTTTTTCGGACTTTGGACCAAAAATCCAAACTTACAAAATTCTCCATAAATCTCAAACTGTTGCTCGTTTACCCATCCCACACAGATAACATGTGTTCAGTAGTCCTTTCTGTATCATTTGAAACCATAAAATCACCCAAAATTTGTTGACCCGAAATCTGAAAATTTTGTGATGCCGGCATCACAGATATTTTTAATTTTGGACTAAAAATCCAAACTTACAAAATTCTCAATAAATCTCATACTTTTGCTCGTTTACCCATCCCACACAGATAAAATGTGTTCAGTAGTCATTTCTGTATCATTTGAAACCATAAACTCACCCAAAATTTGTTGACCCGAAATCTGAAAATTTTGTGATGCCGGCATCACAGATTTTTTCGGACTTTGGACCAAAAATCCAAACTTACAAAATTCTCCATAAATCTCAAACTGTTGCTCGTTTACCCATCCCACACAGAAAACATGTGTTCAGTAGTCCTTTCTGTATCATTTGAAACCATAAAATCACCCAAAATTTGTTGACCCGAAATCTGAAAATTTTGTGATGCCGGCGTCACAGATTTTTATAATTTTGGACCAAAAACCCAAACTTACAAAATTCTAAATAAATCTCAAACTTTTGCTCGTTTACCCATCCCACACAGATAAAATGTGTTCAGTAGTCCTTTCTGTATCATTTGAAACCATAAAATCACCCAAAATTTGTTGACCCAAAATCTGAAAATTTTGTGATGCCGGCATCACAGATTTTTTAAATTTTGGACTAAAAATCCAAACTTACAAAATTCTCCATAAATCTCAAACTGTTGCTCGTTTACCCATCCCACACGGATAAAATTTGTTCAGTAGTCCTTTCTGTATCATTTGAAACCATAAAATCACCCAAAATTTGTTGACCTGAAATCTGAAAATTTTGTGATGCCGGCATCACAGATTTTTTCGGACTTTGGACCAAAAATCAAAACTTAGAAAATTCTCAATAAATCTCAAACGGTTGCTCGTTTACCCATCCCACACAGATAAAATGTGTTCAGTAGTCCTTTCTGTATCATTTGAAACCATAAAATCACCCAAAATTTGTTGACCCGAAATCTGAAAATTTTGTGATGCAGGCATCAGAGATTTTTTTAATTTTGGACCAAAAATCCAAACTTACAAAATTCTCCATGAATCTCAAACTGTTGCTCGTTTACCCATCCCACACAGATAAAAGGTGTTCATTAGTCCTTTCTGTATCATTTGAAACCATAAAATCACCCATAATTTGTTGACCCGAAATTTGAAAATTTTGTGATGCCGGCATCACAGACTTTTTTAATTTTGGACCAAAAATCCAAACTTACAAAATTCTCAATAAATCTCAAACTGTTGCTCGTTTACCCATCCCACACAGAAAACATGTGTTCAGTAGTCCTTTCTGTATCATTTGAAACCATAAAATCACCCAAAATTTGTTGACCCGAAATCTGAAAATTTTGTGATGCCGGCGTCACAGATTTTTTTTATTTTGGACCAAAAATCCAAACTTACAAAATTCTCCATAAATCTCAAACTGTTGCTCGTTTACCCATCCCACACAGATAAAATGTGTTCAGTAGTCCTTTCTGTATCATTTGAAACCATAAAATCACCCAAAATTTGTTGAACCGAAATCTGAAAATTTTGTGATGCCGGCACCCAGATTTTTTAATTTTGGACCAAAAATCCAAACTTACAAAATTCTCAATAAATCTCAAACTGTTGCTCGTTTACCCATCCCACACAGATAAAATGTGTTCAGTAGTCCTTTCTGTATCATTTGAAACCATAAAATCACCCAAAATTTGTTGACCCGAAATCTGCAAATTTTGTGATGCTGGCATCACAGATTTTTTTAATTTTGGACCAAAAACCCAAACTTACAAAATTCTAAATAAATCTCAAACTGTTGCTCGTTTACCCATCCCACACTGATAAAATGTGTTCAGTAGTCCTTTCTGTATCATTTGAAACCATAAAATCACCCAAAATTTGTTGACCCTAAATCTGAAAATTTTGTGATGCCGGCATCACAGATTTTTTTTATTTTGGACCAAAAATCCAAACATACAAAATTCTCCATAAATCTCAAACTGTTGCTCGTTTACCCATCCCACACAGATAAAATGTGTTCAGTAGTCCTTTCTGTATCATTTGAAACCATAAAATCACCCAAAATTTGTTGACCCGAAATCTGAAAATTTTGTGATGCCGGCATCACAGATATTTTTAATTTTGGACCAAAAATCCAAACTTACAAAATTCTCCATGAATCTCAAACTTTTGCTCGTTTACCCATCCCACACAGATAAAGATGTTCAGTAGTCCTTTCTGTATCATTTGAAACCATAAAATCACCCATAATTTGTTGATCCGAAATCTGAAAATTTTGTGATGCCGGCATCACAGATTTTTTTAATTTTGGACCAATAATCCAAACTTACAAACTTCTCAATAAATCTCATACTTTTGCTCATTTACCCATCCCACACAGTTAAAATGTGTTCAGTAGTCCTTTCTGTATCATTTGAAACCATAAAATCACCCAAAATTGTTTGACCCGAAATCTGAAAATTTTGTGATGCCGGCATCACAGATTTTTTAAATTTTGGACTAAAAATCCAAACTTACAAAATTCTCCATAAATCTCAAACTGTTGCTCGTTTACCCATCCCACACAGATAAAATGTGTTCAGTAGTCCTTTCTGTATCATTTGAAACCATAAAATCACCCAAAATTTGTTGACCCGAAATCTGAAAATTTTGTGATGCCGGCATCACAGATTTTTTTAATTTTGGACTAAAAATCCAAACTTACAAAATTCTCCATAAATCTCAAACTGTTGCTCGTTTACCCATCCCACACAGATAAAATGTGTTCAGTAGTCCTTTCTGTATCATTTGAAACCATAAAATCACCCAAAATTTGTTGACCCGAAATCTGCAAATTTTGTGATGCCGGCATCACAGATTTTTAAAATTTTGGACCAAAAATCTGAACTTACAAAATTCTCAATAAATCTCATACTTTTGCTTGTTTACCCATCCCACACGGATAAAATTTGTTCAGTAGTCTTTTCTGTATCATTTGAAACCATTAAATCACCCAAAATTTGTTGACCCGAAATCTGAAAATTTTGTGATGCCGGCATCACAGATTTTTTCGCACTTTGGATCAAAAATCCAAACTTAGAAAATTCTCAATAAATCTCAAACTTTTGCTCGTTTACCCATCCCACACTGATAAAATGTGTTCAGTAGTCCTTTCTGTATCATTTGAAACCATAAAATCAGCCAAAATTTGTTGATCCGAAATCTGAAAATTTTGTGATGCCAGCATCACAGATTTTTAAAATTTTGGACTTTGGACCAAACTTACAAAATTCTCAATAAATCTCAAACTTTTGCTTGTTTACCCATCCCACACAGATAAAATGTGTTCAGTAGTCCTTTCTGTATCATTTGAAACCATAAAATCACCCAAAATTTGTTGACCCGAAATCTGAAAATTTTGTGATGCCGGCATCACAGATTTATTTTAATTTTGGACCAAAAATCCAAACTTACAAAATTCTCCATGAATCTCAAACTTTTGCTCGTTTACCCATCCCACACAGATAAAGATGTTCAGTAGTCCTTTCTGTATCATTTGAAACCATAAAATCACCCATAATTTGTTGATCCGAAATCTGAAAATTTTGTGATGCCGGCATCACAGATTTTTTTAATTTTGGACCAATAATCCAAACTTACAAAATTCTCAATAAATCTCATACTTTTGCTCATTTACCCATCCCACACAGTTAAAATGTGTTCAGTAGTCCTTTCTGTATCATTTGAAACCATAAAATCACCCAAAATTTGTTGACCCGAAATCTGAAAATTTTGTGATGCCGGCATCACAGATTTTTTTAATTTTGGACTAAAAATCCAAACTTACAAAATTCTCCATAAATCTCAAACGGTTGCTCGTTTACCCATCCCACACAGATAAAATGTGTTCAGTAGTCCTTTCTGTATCATTTGAAACCATAAAATCACCCAAAATTTGTTGACCCGAAATCTGAAAATTTTGTGATGCCGGCATCACAGATATTTTTAATTTTGGACTAAAAATCCAAACTTACAAAATTCTCAATAAATCTCATACTTTTGCTCGTTTACCCATCCCACACAGATAAAATGTGTTCAGTAGTCCTTTCTGTATCATTTGAAACCATAAAATCACCCAAAATTTGTTGACCCGAAATCTGAAAATTTTGTGATGCCGGCATCACAGATTTTTTTAATTTTGGACCAAAAACCCAAACTTACAAAATTCTAAATAAATCTCAAACTGTTGCTCGTTTACCCATCCCACACTGATAAAATGTGTTCAGTAGTCCTTTCTGTATCATTTGAAACCATAAAATCACCCAAAATTTGTTGACCCGAAATCTGAAAATTTTGTGATGCCGGCATCACAGATTTTTTCGGACTTTGGACCAAAAACCCAAACTTAGAAAATTCTCAATAAATCTCAAACTTTTGCTCGTTTACCCATCCCACACAGATAAAATGTGTTCAGTAGTCCTTTCTGTATCATTTGAAACCATAAAATCACCCAAAATTTGTTGACCCGAAATCTGAAAATTTTGTGATGCCGGCATCACAGATTTTTTTTATTTTGGACCAAAAATCCAAACTTACAAAATTCTCCATAAATCTCAAACTGTTGCTCATTTACCCATCCCACACAGATAAAATGTGTTCAGTAGTCCTTTCTGTATCATTTGAAACCATAAAATCACCCAAAATTTGTTGACCCGAAATCTGCAAATTTTGTGATGCCGGCATCACAGATTTTTTCGGACTTTGGACCAAAAATCCAAACTTAGAAAAGTCTCAATAAATCTCAAACTTTTGCTTGTTTACCCATCCCACACAGATAAAATGTGTTCAGTAGTCCTTTCTGTATCATTTGAAACCATAAAATCACCCAAAATTTGTTGACCCGAAATCTGAAAATTTTGTGATGCCGGCATCACAGATATTTTTAATTTTGGACTAAAAATCCAAACTTACAAAATTCTCAATAAATCTCATACTTTTGCTCGTTTACCCATCCCACACAGATAAAATGTGTTCAGTAGTCCTTTCTGTATCATTTGAAACCATAAAATCACCCAAAATTTGTTGACCCAAAATCTGAAAATTTTGTGATGCCGGCATCACAGATTTTTTAAATTTTGGACTAAAAATCCAAACTTACAAAATTCTCCATAAATCTCAAACTGTTGCTAGTTTACCCATCCCACACTGATAAAATGTGTTCAGTAGTCCTTTCTGTATCATTTGAAACCATAAAATCACCCAAAATTTGTTGACCCGAAATCTGAAAATTTTGTGATGCCGGCATCACAGATTTTTTCGGACTTTGGACCAAAAACCCAAACTTAGAAAATTCTCAATAAATCTCAAACTTTTGCTCGTTTACCCATCCCACACAGATAAAATGTGTTCAGTAGTCCTTTCTGTATCATTTGAAACCATAAAATCACCCAAAATTTGTTGACCCGAAATCTGAAAATTTTGTGATGCCGGCATCACAGATTTTTTTTATTTTGGACCAAAAATCCAAACTTACAAAATTCTCCATAAATCTCAAACTGTTGCTCATTTACCCATCCCACACAGATAAAATGTGTTCAGTAGTCCTTTCTGTATCATTTGAAACCATAAAATCACCCAAAATTTGTTGACCCGAAATCTGCAAATTTTGTGATGCCGGCATCACAGATTTTTTCGGACTTTGGACCAAAAATCCAAACTTAGAAAAGTCTCAATAAATCTCAAACTTTTGCTTGTTTACCCATCCCACACAGATAAAATGTGTTCAGTAGTCCTTTCTGTATCATTTGAAACCATAAAATCACCCAAAATTTGTTGACCCGAAATCTGAAAATTTTGTGATGCCGGCATCACAGATTTTTTTAATTTTGGACCAAAAATCCAAACTTACAAAATTCTCAATAAATCTCAAACTGTTGCTCGTGTACCCATCCCACACAGATAAAATGTGTTCAGTAGTCCTTTCTGTATCATTTGAAACCATAAAATCACCCAAAATTTGTTGACCTGAAATCTGAAAATTTTGTGATGCCGGCATCACAGATTTTTTCGGACTTTGGACCAAAAATCCAAACTTAGAAAAGTCTCAATAAATCTCAAACTTTTGCTCGTTTACCCATCCCACACAGATAAAATGTGTTCAGTAGTCCTTTCTGTATCATTTGAAACCATAAAATCACCCAAAATTTGTTGACCCGAAATCTGAAAATTTTGTGATGCCGGCATCACAGATATTTTTAATTTTGGACTAAAAATCCAAACTTACAAAATTCTCAATAAATCTCATACTTTTGCTCGTTTACCCATCCCACACAGATAAAATGTGTTCAGTAGTCCTTTCTGTATCATTTGAAACCATAAAATCACCCAAAATTTGTTGACTCAAAATCTGAAAATTTTGTGATGCCGGCATCACAGATATTTTTAATTTTGGACTAAAAATCCAAACTTACATAATTCTCAATAAATCTCATACTTTTGCTCGTTTACCCATCCCACAGAGATGAAATGTGTTCAGTAGTCATTTCTGTATCATTTGAAACCATAAACTCACCCAAAATTTGTTGACCCGAAATCTGAAAATTTTGTGATGCCGGCATCACAGATTGTTTTTATTTTGGACCAAAAATCCAAACTTACAAAATTCTCCATAATACTCAAACTGTTGCTCATTTACCCATCCCACACAGATAAAATGTGTTCAGTAGTCCTTTCTGTATCATTTGAAACCATAAAATCACCCAAAATTTGTTGACCCGAAATCTGCAAATTTTGTGATGCCGGCATCACAGATTTTTTTAATTTTGGACCAAAAATCCAAACTTACAAAATTCTCAATAAATCTCAAACTGTTGCTCGTGTACCCATCCCACACAGATAAAATGTGTTCAGTAGTCCTTTCTGTATCATTTGAAACCATAAAATCACCCAAAATTTGTTGACCTGAAATCTGAAAATTTTGTGATGCCGGCATCACAGATTTTTTCGGACTTTGGACCAAAAATCCAAACTTAGAAAAGTCTCCATAAATCTCAAACTGTTGCTCGTTTACCCATCCCACACAGATAAAATGTGTTCAGTAGTCCTTTCTGTATCATTTGAAACCATAAAATCACCCAAAATTTGTTGACCCGAAATCTGAAAATTTTGTGATGCCGGCATCACAGATATTTTTAATTTTGGACTAAAAATCCAAACTTACAAAATTCTCAATAAATCTCATACTTTTGCTCGTTTACCCATCCCACACAGATAAAATGTGTTCAGTAGTCCTTTCTGTATCATTTGAAACCATAAAATCACCCAAAATTTGTTGACTCAAAATCTGAAAATTTTGTGATGCCGGCATCACAGATATTTTTAATTTTGGACTAAAAATCCAAACTTACAAAATTCTCCATAAATCTCAAACTGTTGCTCGTTTACCCATCCCACACAGATAAAATGTGTTCAGTAGTCCTTTCTGTATCATTTGAAACCATAAAGTCACCCAAAATTTGTTGACCCGAAATCTGCAAATTTTGTGATGCCGGCATCACAGATTTTTAAAATTTTGGACCAAAAATCTGAACTTACAAAATTCTCAATAAATCTCATACTTTTGCTTGTTTACCCATCCCACACGGATAAATTTGTTCAGTAGTCCTTTCTGTATCATTTGAAACCATTAAATCACCCAAAATTTGTTGACCCGAAATCTGAAAATTTTGTGATGCCGGCATCACAGATTTTTTCGCACTTTGGATCAAAAATCCAAACTTAGAAAATTCTCAATAAATCTCAAACTTTTGCTCGTTTACCCATCCCACACTGATAAAATGTGTTCAGTAGTCCTTTCTGTATCATTTGAAACCATAAAATCAGCCAAAATTTGTTGATCCGAAATCTGAAAATTTTGTGATGCCAGCATCACAGATTTTTAAAATTTTGGACTTTGGACCAAACTTACAAAATTCTCAATAAATCTCAAACTTTTGCTTGTTTACCCATCCCACACAGATAAAATGTGTTCAGTAGTCCTTTCTGTATCATTTGAAACCATAAAATCACCCAAAATTTGTTGACCCGAAATCTGAAAATTTTGTGATGCCGGCATCACAGATTTATTTTAATTTTGGACCAAAAATCCAAACTTACAAAATTCTCCATGAATCTCAAACTTTTGCTCGTTTACCCATCCCACACAGATAAAGATGTTCAGTAGTCCTTTCTGTATCATTTGAAACCAAAAAATCACCCATAATTTGTTGATCCGAAATCTGAAAATTTTGTGATGCCGGCATCACAGATTTTTTTAATTTTGGACCAAAAATCCAAACTTACAAAATTCTCAATAAATCTCATACTTTTGCTCATTTACCCATCCCACACAGATAAAATGTGTTCAGTAGTCCTTTCTGTATCATTTGAAACCATAAAATCACCCAAAATTTGTTGACCCGAAATCTGAAAATTTTGTGATGCCGCCATCAGAGATTTTTTTTATTTTGGACCAAAAATCCAAACTTACAAAATTCTCCATAAATCTCAAACTGTTGCTCGTTTACCCATCCCACACAGATAAAATGTGTTCAGTAGTCATTTCTGTATCATTTGAAACCATAAACTCACCCAAAATTTGTTGACCCGAAATCTGAAAATTTTGTGATGCCGGCATCACAGATTTTTTCGGACTTTGGACCAAAAATCCAAACTTACAAAATTCTCCATAAATCTCAAACTGTTGCTCGTTTACCCATCCCACACAGATAACATGTGTTCAGTAGTCCTTTCTGTATCATTTGAAACCATAAAATCACCCAAAATTTGTTGACCCGAAATCTGAAAATTTTGTGATGCCGGCATCACAGATATTTTTAATTTTGGACTAAAAATCCAAACTTACAAAATTCTCAATAAATCTCATACTTTTGCTCGTTTACCCATCCCACACAGATAAAATGTGTTCAGTAGTCATTTCTGTATCATTTGAAACCATAAACTCACCCAAAATTTGTTGACCCGAAATCTGAAAATTTTGTGATGCCGGCATCACAGATTTTTTCGGACTTTGGACCAAAAATCCAAACTTACAAAATTCTCCATAAATCTCAAACTGTTGCTCGTTTACCCATCCCACACAGAAAACATGTGTTCAGTAGTCCTTTCTGTATCATTTGAAACCATAAAATCACCCAAAATTTGTTGACCCGAAATCTGAAAATTTTGTGATGCCGGCGTCACAGATTTTTATAATTTTGGACCAAAAACCCAAACTTACAAAATTCTAAATAAATCTCAAACTTTTGCTCGTTTACCCATCCCACACAGATAAAATGTGTTCAGTAGTCCTTTCTGTATCATTTGAAACCATAAAATCACCCAAAATTTGTTGACCCAAAATCTGAAAATTTTGTGATGCCGGCATCACAGATTTTTTAAATTTTGGACTAAAAATCCAAACTTACAAAATTCTCCATAAATCTCAAACTGTTGCTCGTTTACCCATCCCACACGGATAAAATTTGTTCAGTAGTCCTTTCTGTATCATTTGAAACCATAAAATCACCCAAAATTTGTTGACCTGAAATCTGAAAATTTTGTGATGCCGGCATCACAGATTTTTTCGGACTTTGGACCAAAAATCAAAACTTAGAAAATTCTCAATAAATCTCAAACGGTTGCTCGTTTACCCATCCCACACAGATAAAATGTGTTCAGTAGTCCTTTCTGTATCATTTGAAACCATAAAATCACCCAAAATTTGTTGACTCAAAATCTGAAAATTTTGTGATGCAGGCATCAGAGATTTTTTTAATTTTGGACCAAAAATCCAAACTTACAAAATTCTCCATGAATCTCAAACTGTTGCTCGTTTACCCATCCCACACAGATAAAAGGTGTTCATTAGTCCTTTCTGTATCATTTGAAACCATAAAATCACCCATAATTTGTTGACCCGAAATTTGAAAATTTTGTGATGCCGGCATCACAGACTTTTTTAATTTTGGACTAAAAAACCAAACTTACAAAATTCTCAATAAATCTCATACTTTTGCTCGTTTACCCATCCCACACAGATAAAATGTGTTCAGTAGTCCTTTCTGTATCATTTGAAACCATAAAATCACCCAAAATTTGTTGACCCAAAATCTGAAAATTTTGTGATGCCGGCATCACAGATTTTTTTAATTTTGGACCAAAAATCCAAACTTACAAAATTCTCAATAAATCTCAAACTGTTGCTCGTTTACCCATCCCACACAGATAAAATGTGTTCAGTAGTCCTTTCTGTATCATTTGAAACCATAAAATCACCCAAAATTTGTTGACCCGAAATCTGAAAATTTTTTGATGCCGCCATCAGAGATTTTTTTTATTTTGGACCAAAAATCCAAACTTACAAAATTCTCCATAAATCTCAAACTGTTGCTCGTTTACCCATCCCACACAGATAAAATGTGTTCAGTAGTCCTTTCTGTATCATTTGAAACCATAAAATCACCCAAAATTTGTTGAACCGAAATCTGAAAATTTTGTGATGCCGGCACCCAGATTTTTTAATTTTGGACCAAAAATCCAAACTTACAAAATTCTCAATAAATCTCAAACTGTTGCTCGTTTACCCATCCCACACAGATAAAATGTGTTCAGTAGTCCTTTCTGTATCATTTGAAACCATAAGTTAAACCCAAAATTTGTTGACCCGAAATCTGCAAATTTTGTGATGCTGGCATCACAGATTTTTTTAATTTTGGACCAAAAACCCAAACTTACAAAATTCTAAATAAATCTCAAACTGTTGCTCGTTTACCCATCCCACACTGATAAAATGTGTTCAGTAGTCCTTTCTGTATCATTTGAAACCATAAAATCACCCAAAATTTGTTGACCCTAAATCTGAAAATTTTGTGATGCCGGCATCACAGATTTTTTTTATTTTGGACCAAAAATCCAAACATACAAAATTCTCCATAAATCTCAAACTGTTGCTCGTTTACCCATCCCACACAGATAAAATGTGTTCAGTAGTCCTTTCTGTATCATTTGAAACCATAAAATCACCCAAAATTTGTTGACCCGAAATCTGAAAATTTTGTGATGCCGGCATCACAGATATTTTTAATTTTGGACCAAAAATCCAAACTTACAAAATTCTCCATGAATCTCAAACTTTTGCTCGTTTACCCATCCCACACAGATAAAGATGTTCAGTAGTCCTTTCTGTATCATTTGAAACCATAAAATCACCCATAATTTGTTGATCCGAAATCTGAAAATTTTGTGATGCCGGCATCACAGATTTTTTTAATTTTGGACCAATAATCCAAACTTACAAAATTCTCCATAAATCTCAAACTGTTGCTAGTTTACCCATCCCACACAGATAAAATGTGTTCAGTAGTCCTTTCTGTATCATTTGAAACCATAAAATCACCCAAAATTTGTTGACCCGAAATCTGAAAATTTTGTGATGCCGGCATCACAGATTTTTTTAATTTTGGACCAAAAATCCAAACTTACAAAATTCTCAATAAATCTCAAAATTTTGCTTGTTTACCCATCCCACACAGATAAAATGTGTTCAGTAGTCCTTTCTGTATCATTTGAAACCATAAAATCACCCAAAAATTGTTGACCCGAAATCTGAAAATTTTGTGATGCCGGCATCACAGATTTTGTTTATTTTGGACCAAAAATACAAACTTACAAAATTCTCAATAAATCTCAAACTGTTGCTCGTTTACCCATCCCACACAGATAAAATGTGTTCAGTAGTCCTTTCTGTATCATTTGAAACCATAAAATCACCCGAAATTTGTTGACCCGAAATCTGAAAATTTTGTGATGCCGGCATCACAGATTTTTTTAATTTTGGACCAAAAATCCAAACTTACCAAATTATCAATAAATCTCATACTTTTGCTCATTTACCCATCCCACACAGTTAAAATGTGTTCAGTAGTCCTTTCTGTATCATTTGAAACCATAAAATCACCCAAAATTTGTTGACCCGAAATCTGAAAATTTTGTGATGCCGGCATCACAGATTCTTTTAATTTTGGACTAAAAATCCAAACTTACAAAATTCTCCATAAATCTCAAACGGTTGCTCGTTTACCCATCCCACACAGATAAAATGTGTTCAGTAGTCCTTTCTGTATCATTTGAAACCATAAAATCACCCAAAATTTGTTGACCCGAAATCTGAAAATTTTGTGATGCCGGCATCACAGATATTTTTAATTTTGGACTAAAAATCCAAACTTACAAAATTCTCAATAAATCTCATACTTTTGCTCGTTTACCCATCCCACACAGATAAAATGTGTTCAGTAGTCCTTTCTGTATCATTTGAAACCATAAAATCACCCAAAATTTGTTGACCCGAAATCTGAAAATTTTGTGATGCCGGCATCACAGATTTTTTTAATTTTGGACCAAAAACCCAAACTTACAAAATTCTAAATAAATCTCAAACTGTTGCTCGTTTACCCATCCCACACTGATAAAATGTGTTCAGTAGTCCTTTCTGTATCATTTGAAACCATAAAATCACCCAAAATTTGTTGACCCGAAATCTGAAAATTTTGTGATGCCGGCATCACAGATTTTTTCAGACTTTGGACCAAAAACCCAAACTTACAAAATTCTCCATAAATCTCAAACTGTTGCTCATTTACCCATCCCACACAGATAAAATGTGTTCAGTAGTCCTTTCTGTATCATTTGAAACCATAAAATCACCCAAAATTTGTTGACCCGAAATCTGCAAATTTTGTGATGCCGGCATCACAGATTTTTTCG
This sequence comes from Asterias amurensis, assembly GCF_032118995.1. Taxonomy (NCBI): domain Eukaryota; kingdom Metazoa; phylum Echinodermata; class Asteroidea; order Forcipulatida; family Asteriidae; genus Asterias; species Asterias amurensis. The sequence continues at coordinate 19,159,261 of NC_092650.1, forward strand.
GACTTTGGACCAAAAATCCAAACTTAGAAAAGTCTCAATAAATCTCAAACTTTTGCTTGTTTACCCATCCCACACAGATAAAATGTGTTCAGTAGTCCTTTCTGTATCATTTGAAACCATAAAATCACCCAAAATTTGTTGACCCGAAATCTGAAAATTTTGTGATGCCGGCATCACAGATATTTTTAATTTTGGACTAAAAATCCAAACTTACAAAATTCTCAATAAATCTCATACTTTTGCTCGTTTACCCATCCCACACAGATAAAATGTGTTCAGTAGTCCTTTCTGTATCATTTGAAACCATAAAATCACCCAAAATTTGTTGACCCAAAATCTGAAAATTTTGTGATGCCGGCATCACAGATTTTTTAAATTATGGACTAAAAATCCAAACTTACAAAATTCTCCATAAATCTCAAACTGTTGCTAGTTTACCCATCCCACACTGATAAAATGTGTTCAGTAGTCCTTTCTGTATCATTTGAAACCATAAAATCACCCAAAATTTGTTGACCCGAAATCTGCAAATTTTGTGATGCCGGCATCACAGATTTTTTCGGACTTTGGACCAAAAACCCAAACTTAGAAAATTCTCAATAAATCTCAAACTTTTGCTCGTTTACCCATCCCACACAGATAAAATGTGTTCAGTAGTCCTTTCTGTATCATTTGAAACCATAAAATCACCCAAAATTTGTTGACCCGAAATCTGAAAATTTTGTGATGCCGGCATCACAGATTTTTTTTATTTTGGACCAAAAATCCAAACTTACAAAATTCTCCATAAATCTCAAACTGTTGCTCATTTACCCATCCCACTTAGATAAAATGTGTTCAGTAGTCCTTTCTGTATCATTTGAAACCATAAAATCACCCAAAATTTGTTGACCCGAAATCTGCAAATTTTGTGATGCCGGCATCACAGATTTTTTCGGACTTTGGACCAAAAATCCAAACTTAGAAAAGTCTCAATAAATCTCAAACTTTTGCTTGTTTACCCATCCCACACAGATAAAATGTGTTCAGTAGTCCTTTCTGTATCATTTGAAACCATAAAATCACCCAAAATTTGTTGACCCGAAATCTGAAAATTTTGTGATGCCGGCATCACAGATTTTTTTAATTTTGGACCAAAAATCCAAACTTACAAAATTCTCCATAAATCTCAAACTGTTGCTCGTGTACCCATCCCACACAGATAAAATGTGTTCAGTAGTCCTTTCTGTATCATTTGAAACCATAAAATCACCCAAAATTTGTTGACCTGAAATCTGAAAATTTTGTGATGCCGGCATCACAGATTTTTTCGGACTTTGGACCAAAAATCCAAACTTAGAAAAGTCTCAATAAATCTCAAACTTTTGCTCGTTTACCCATCCCACACAGATAAAATGTGTTCAGTAGTCCTTTCTGTATCATTTGAAACCATAAAATCACCCAAAATTTGTTGACCCGAAATCTGAAAATTTTGTGATGCCGGCATCACAGATATTTTTAATTTTGGACTAAAAATCCAAACTTACAAAATTCTCAATAAATCTCATACTTTTGCTCGTTTACCCATCCCACACAGATAAAATGTGTTCAGTAGTCCTTTCTGTATCATTTGAAACCATAAAATCACCCAAAATTTGTTGACTCAAAATCTGAAAATTTTGTGATGCCGGCATCACAGATATTTTTAATTTTGGACTAAAAATCCAAACTTACATAATTCTCAATAAATCTCATACTTTTGCTCGTTTACCCATCCCACAGAGATAAAATGTGTTCAGTAGTCATTTCTGTATCATTTGAAACCATAAACTCACCCAAAATTTGTTGACCCGAAATCTGAAATATTTGTGATGCCGGCATCACAGATTGTTTTTATTTTGGACCAAAAATCCAAACTTACAAAATTCTCCATAATACTCAAACTGTTGCTCATTTACCCATCCCACACAGATAAAATGTGTTCAGTAGTCCTTTCTGTATCATTTGAAACCATAAAATCACCCAAAATTTGTTGACCCGAAATCTGCAAATTTTGTGATGCCGGCATCACAGATTTTTTTAATTTTGGACCAAAAATCCAAACTTACAAAATTCTCAATAAATCTCAAACTGTTGCTCGTGTACCCATCCCACACAGATAAAATGTGTTCAGTAGTCCTTTCTGTATCATTTGAAACCATAAAATCACCCAAAATTTGTTGACCTGAAATCTGAAAATTTTGTGATGCCGGCATCACAGATTTTTTCGGACTTTGGACCAAAAATCCAAACTTAGAAAAGTCTCAATAAATCTCAAACTTTTGCTCGTTTACCCATCCCACACAGATAAAATGTGTTCAGTAGTCCTTTCTGTATCATTTGAAACCATAAAATCACCCAAAATTTGTTGACCCGAAATCTGAAAATTTTGTGATGCCGGCATCACAGATATTTTTAATTTTGGACTAAAAATCCAAACTTACAAAATTCTCAATAAATCTCATACTTTTGCTCGTTTACCCATCCCACACAGATAAAATGTGTTCAGTAGTCCTTTCTGTATCATTTGAAACCATAAAATCACCCAAAATTTGTTGACTCAAAATCTGAAAATTTTGTGATGCCGGCATCACAGATATTTTTAATTTTGGACTAAAAATCCAAACTTACATAATTCTCAATAAATCTCATACTTTTGCTCGTTTACCCATCCCACAGAGATAAAATGTGTTCAGTAGTCATTTCTGTATCATTTGAAACCATAAACTCACCCAAAATTTGTTGACCCGAAATCTGAAAATCTTGTGATGCCGGCATCACAGATTGTTTTTATTTTGGACCAAAAATCCAAACTTACAAAATTCTCCATAATACTCAAACTGTTGCTCATTTACCCATCCCACACAGATAAAATGTGTTCAGTAGTCCTTTCTGTATCATTTGAAACCATAAAATCACCCAAAATTTGTTGACCCGAAATCTGCAAATTTTGTGATGCCGGCATCACAGATTTTTTCGGACTTTGGACCAAAAATCCAAATTTAGAAAAGTCTCAATAAATCTCAAACTTTTGCTCGTTTACCCATCCCACACAGATAAAATGTGTTCAGTAGTCCTTTCTGTATCATTTGAAACCATAAAATCACCCAAAATTTGTTGACCCGAAATCTGAAAATTTTGTGATGCCGGCATCACAGATTTTGTTTATTTTGGACCAAAAATCCAAACTTACAAAATTCTCAATAAATCTCAAACTGTTGCTTGTTTACCCATCCCACACAGATAAAATGTGTTCAGTAGTCCTTTCTGTATCATTTGAAACCATAAAATCACCCAAAATTTGTTGACCCGAAATCTGAAAATTTTGTGATGCCGGCATCACAGATTTTTTTAATTTTGGACCAAAAATCCAAACTTACAAAATTCTCAATAAATCTCATACTTTTGCTCGTTTACCGATCCCACACAGATAAAATGTGTTCAGTAGTCCTTTCTGTATCATTTGAAACCATAAAATCACCCAAAATTTGTTGACCTGAAATCTGAAAATTTTGTGATGCCGGCACCACAGATTTTTTTAATTGGACTAAAAATCCAAACTTACAAAATTCTCCATAAATCTCAAACTGTTGCTCGTTTACCCATCCAACACAGATAAAATGTGTTCAGTAGTCCTTTCTGTATCATTTGAAACCATAAAATCAGCCAAAATTTGTTGACCCGAAATCTGAAAATTTTGTGATGCCGGCATCACAGATATTTTTAATTTTGGACTAAAAATCAAAACTTACAAAATTCTCCATAAATCTCAAACTGTTGCTCGTTTACCCATCCCACACAGATAAAATGTGTTCAGTAGTCCTTTCTGTATCATTTGAAACCATAAAATCACCCAAAATTTGTTGACCCGAAATCTGAAAATTTTGTGATGCCGGCATCACAGATATTTTTAATTTTGGACTAAAAATCCAAACTTACAAAATTCTCCATAAATCTCAAACTGTTGCTCGTTTACCCATCCCACACAGATAAAATGTGTTCAGTAGTCCTTTCTATATCATTTGAAACCATAAACTCACCCAAAATTTGTTGACCCGAAATCTGAAAATTTTGTGATGCCGGCATCAAAGATTTTTTCGGACTTTGGACCAAAAATCCAAACTTAGAAAATTCTAAATAAATCTCAAACTTTTGCTCGTTTACCCATCCCACACAGATAAAATGTGTTCAGTAGTCCTTTCTGTATCATTTGAAACCATAAACTCACCCAAAATTTGTTGACCCGAAATCTGAAAATTTTGTGATGCCGGCATCACAGATTTTTTCGGACTTTGGACCAAAAATCCAAACTTACAAATATCTCCATAAATCTCAAACTGTTGCTCGTTTACCCATCCCACACAGATAACATGTGTTCAGTAGTCCTTTCTGTATCATTTGAAACCATAAAATCACCCAAAATTTGTTGACCCGAAATCTGAAAATTTTGTGATGCCGGCGTCACAGATTTTTGTAATTTTGGACCAAAAACCCAAACTTACAAAATTCTAAATAAATCTCAAACTTTTGCTCGTTTACCCATCCCACACAGATAAAATGTGTTCAGTAGTCCTTTCTGTTTCATTTGAAACCATAAAATCACCCAAAATTTGTTGACCCGAAATCTGAAAATTTTGTGATGCCGGCATCACAGATTTTTTTAATTTTGGACCAAAAATCCAAACTTACAAAATTCTAAATAAATCTCAAACTTTTGCTCGTTTACCCTTCCCACACAGATAAAATGTGTTCAGTAGTCCTTTCTGTATCATTTGAAACCATAAAATCACCCAAAATTTGTTGACCCGAAATCTGAAAATTTTGTGATGCCGGCATCACAGATATTTTTAATTTTGGACTAAAAATCAAAACTTACAAAATTCTCCATAAATCTCAAACTGTTGCTCGTTTACCCATCCCACACAGATAAAATGTGTTCAGTAGTCCTTTCTGTATCATTTGAAACCATAAAATCACCCAAAATTTGTTGACCCGAAATCTGAAAATTTTGTGATGCCGGCATCACAGATATTTTTAATTTTGGACTAAAAATCCAAACTTACAAAATTCTCAATAAATCTCATACTTTTGCTCGTTTACCCATCCCACACAGATAAAATGTGTTCAGTAGTCCTTTCTATATCATTTGAAACCATAAACTCACCCAAAATTTGTTGACCCGAAATCTGAAAATTTTGTGATGCCGGCATCACAGATTTTTTCGGACTTTGGACCAAAAATCCAAACTTAGAAAATTCTAAATTAATCTCAAACTTTTGCTCGTTTACCCATCCCACACAGATAAAATGTGTTCAGTAGTCCTTTCTGTATCATTTGAAACCATAAAATCACCCAAAAATTGTTGACCCGAAATCTGAAAATTTTGTGATGCCGGCATCACAGATTTTGTTTATTTTGGACCAAAAATCCAAACTTACAAAATTCTCCATAAATCTCAAACTGTTGCTCGTTTACCCATCCCACACAGATAAAATGTGTTCAGTAGTCCTTTCTGTATCATTTGAAACCATAAAATCACCCAAAATTTGTTGACCCGAAATCTGAAAATTTTGTGATGCAGGCGTCACAGATTTTTTTAATTTTGGACCAAAAACCCAAACTTACAAAATTCTAAATAAATCTCAAACTTTTGCTCGTTTACCCATCCCACACAGATAAAATGTGTTCAGTAGTCCTTTCTGTATCATTTGAAACCATAAAATCACCCAAAATTTGTTGACCCGAAATCTGAAAATTTTGTGATGCCGGCATCACAGATTTTTTTAATTTTGGACCAAAAATCCAAACTTACAAAATTCTCAATAAATCTCAAAATTTTGCTTGTTTACCCATCCCACACAGATAAAATGTGTTCAGTAGTCCTTTCTGTATCATTTGAAACCATAAAATCACCCAAAAATTGTTGACCCGAAATCTGAAAATTTTGTGATGCCGGCATCACAGATTTTGTTTATTTTGGACCAAAAATACAAACTTACAAAATTCTCAATAAATCTCAAACTGTTGCTCGTTTACCCATCCCACACAGATAAAATGTGTTCAGTAGTCCTTTCTGTATCATTTGAAACCATAAAATCACCCAAAATTTGTTGACCCGAAATCTGAAAATTTTGTGATGCCGGCATCACAGATTTTTTTAATTGGACTTAAAATCCAAACTTACAAAATTCTCCATAAATCTCAAACTGTTGCTCGTTTACCCATCCCACACAGATAAAATGCGTTCAGTAGTCATTTCTGTATCATTTGAAACCATAAACTCACCCAAAATTTGTTGACCCGAAATCTGAAAATTTTGTGATGCCGGCATCACAGATTTTTTCGGACTTTGGACCAAAAATCCAAACTTACAAAATTCTCCATAAATCTCAAACTGTTGCTCGTTTACCCATCCCACACAGATAACATGTGTTCAGTAGTCCTTTCTGTATCATTTGAAACCATAAAATCACCCAAAATTTGTTGACCCGAAATCTGAAAATTTTGTGATGCCGGCATCACAGATATTTTTAATTTTGGACTAAAAATCCAAACTTACAAAATTCTCAATAAATCTCATACTTTTGCTCGTTTACCCATCCCACACAGATAAAATGTGTTCAGTAGTCATTTCTGTATCATTTGAAACCATAAACTCACCCAAAATTTGTTGACCCGAAATCTGAAAATTTTGTGATGCCGGCATCACAGATTTTTTCGGACTTTGGACCAAAAATCCAAACTTACAAAATTCTCCATAAATCTCAAACTGTTGCTCGTTTACCCATCCCACACAGAAAACATGTGTTCAGTAGTCCTTTCTGTATCATTTGAAACCATAAAATCACCCAAAATTTGTTGACCCGAAATCTGAAAATTTTGTGATGCCGGCGTCACAGATTTTTATAATTTTGGACCAAAAACCCAAACTTACAAAATTCTAAATAAATCTCAAACTTTTGCTCGTTTACCCATCCCACACAGATAAAATGTGTTCAGTAGTCCTTTCTGTATCATTTGAAACCATAAAATCACCCAAAATTTGTTGACCCAAAATCTGAAAATTTTGTGATGCCGGCATCACAGATTTTTTAAATTTTGGACTAAAAATCCAAACTTACAAAATTCTCCATAAATCTCAAACTGTTGCTCGTTTACCCATCCCACACGGATAAAATTTGTTCAGTAGTCCTTTCTGTATCATTTGAAACCATAAAATCACCCAAAATTTGTTGACCTGAAATCTGAAAATTTTGTGATGCCGGCATCACAGATTTTTTCGGACTTTGGACCAAAAATCAAAACTTAGAAAATTCTCAATAAATCTCAAACGGTTGCTCGTTTACCCATCCCACACAGATAAAATGTGTTCAGTAGTCCTTTCTGTATCATTTGAAACCATAAAATCACCCAAAATTTGTTGACCCGAAATCTGAAAATTTTGTGATGCAGGCATCAGAGATTTTTTTAATTTTGGACCAAAAATCCAAACTTACAAAATTCTCCATGAATCTCAAACTTTTGCTCGTTTACCCATCCCACACAGATAAAAGGTGTTCATTAGTCCTTTCTGTTACATTTGAAACCATAAAATCACCCATAATTTGTTGACCCGAAATTTGAAAATTTTGTGATGCCGGCATCACAGACTTTTTTAATTTTGGACCAAAAATCCAAACTTACAAAATTCTCAATAAATCTCATACTTTTGCTCGTTTACCCATCCCACACAGATAAAATGTGTTCAGTAGTCCTTTCTGTATCATTTGAAACCATAAAATCACCCAAAATTTGTTGACCCGAAATCTGAAAATTTTGTGATGCCGGTATCACAGATTTTTCTAATTTTGGACCAAAAATCCAAACTTACAAAATTCTCCATGAATCTCAAACTGTTGCTCGTTTACCCATCCAACACAGATAAATGTGTTCAGTAGTCCTTTCTGTATCAATTGAAACCATAAAATCACCCAAAATTTGTTGACCCGAAATCTGAAAATTTTGTGATGCCGGCATCACAGATTTTTTTTAATTTTGGACCAAAAATCCAAACTTACAAAATTCTCAATAAATCTCAAACTGTTGCTCGTTTACCCATCCCACACAGATAAAATGTGTTCAGTAGTCCTTTCTGTATCATTTGAAACCATAAAATCACCCAAAATTTGTTGACCCGAAATCTGAAAATTTTGTGATGCCGGCATCACAGATTTGTTTAATTTCGGACCAAAAACCCAAACTTACAAAATTCTAAATAAATCTCAAACTGTTGCTCGTTTACCCTTCCCACACAGATAAAATGTGTTCAGTAGTCCTTTCTGTATCATTTGAAACCATAAAATCACCCAAAATTTGTTGACCCGAAATCTGAAAATTTTGTGATGCCGGCATCACAGATTTTTTTAATTTTGGACCAAAAATCCAAACTTACAAAATTCTCCATGAATCTCAAACTTTTGCTCGTTTACCCATCCCACACAGATAAAGATGTTCAGTAGCCCTTTCTGTATCATTTGAAACCATAAAATCACCCATAATTTGTTGATCCGAAATCTGAAAATTTTGTGATGCCGGCATCACAGATTTTTTAAATTTTGGACCAATAATCCAAACTTACAAAATTCTCAATAAATCTCATACTTTTGCTCATTTACCCATCCCACACAGTTAAAATGTGTTCAGTAGTCCTTTCTGTATCATTTGAAACCATAAAATCACCCAAAATTGTTTGACCCGAAATCTGAAAATTTTGTGATGCCGGCATCAGAGATTTTTTTAATTTTGGACTAAAAATCCAAACTTACAAAATTCTCCATAAATCTCAAACTGTTGCTCGTTTACCCATCCCACACAGATAAAATGTGTTCAGTAGTCCTTTCTGTATCATTTGAAACCATAAAATCACCCAAAATTTGTCGACCCAAAATCTGAAAATTTTGTGATGCCGGCATCACAGATTTTTAAAATTTTGGACCAAAAATCCAAACTTACAAAATTCTCAATAAATCTCAAACTGTTGCTCGTTTACCCATCCCACACAGATAAAATGTGTTCAGTAGTCCTTTCTGTATCATTTGAAACCATAAAATCAGCCAAAATTTGTTGACCCAAAATCTGAAAATTTTGTGATGCCGGCACCACAGATTTTGTTTATTTTGGACTAAAAATCCAAACTTACAAAATTCTCAATAAATCTCATACTTTTGCTCGTTTACCCATCCCACACAGATAAAATGTGTTCAGTAGTCCTTTCTGTATCATTTGAAACCATAAAATCACCCAAAATTTGTTGACCCAAAATCTGAAAATTTTGTGATGCCGGCATCACAGATTTTTTTAATTTTGGACCAAAAATCCAAACTTACAAAATTCTCAATAAATCTCAAACTGTTGCTCGTTTACCCATCCCACACAGATAAAATGTGTTCAGTAGTCCTTTCTGTATCATTTGAAACCATAAAATCACCCAAAATTTGTTGACCCGAAATCTGAAAATTTTGTGATGCCGCCATCAGAGATTTTTTTTATTTTGGACCAAAAATCCAAACTTACAAAATTCTCCATAAATCTCAAACTGTTGCTCGTTTACCCATCACACACAGATAAAATGTGTTCAGTAGTCCTTTCTGTATCATTTGAAACCATAAAATCACCCAAAATTTGTTGACCCGAAATCTGAAAATTTTGTGATGCCGGCACCCAGATTTTTTAATTTTGGACCAAAAATCCAAACTTACAAAATTCTCAATAAATCTCAAACTGTTGCTCGTTTACCCATCCCACACAGATAAAATGTGTTCAGTAGTCCTTTCTGTATCATTTGAAACCATAAAATCACCCAAAATTTGTTGACCCTAAATCTGAAAATTTTGTGATGCCGGCATCACAGATTTTTTTTATTTTGGACCAAAAACCCAAACTTACAAAATTCTAAATAAATCTCAAACTTTTGCTTGTTTACCCATCCCACACTGATAAAATGTGTTCAGTAGTCCTTTCTGTATCATTTGAAACCATAAAATCACCCAAAATTTGTTGACCCGAAATCTGAAAATTTTGTGATGCTGGCATCACAGATTTTTTTAATTTTGGACCAAAAATCCAAACATACAAAATTCTCCATAAATCTCAAACTGTTGCTCGTTTACCCATCCCACACAGATAAAATGTGTTCAGTAGTCCTTTCTGTATCATTTGAAACCTTAAAATCACCCAAAATTTGTTGACCCGAAATCTGAAAATTTTGTGATGCCGGCATCACAGATTTTTTTAATTTTGGACCAAAAATCCAAACTTACAAAATTCTCCATGAATCTCAAACTTTTGCTCGTTTACCCATCCCACACAGATAAAGATGTTCAGTAGTCCTTTCTGTATCATTTGAAACCATAAAATCACCCATAATTTGTTGATCCGAAATCTGAAAATTTTGTGATGCCGGCATCACAGATTTTTTTAATTTTGGACCAATAATCCAAACTTACAAACTTCTCAATAAATCTCATACTTTTGCTCATTTACCCATCCCACACAGTTAAAATGTGTTCAGTAGTCCTTTCTGTATCATTTGAAACCATAAAATCACCCAAAATTGTTTGACCCGAAATCTGAAAATTTTGTGATGCCGGCATCACAGATTTTTTAAATTTTGGACTAAAAATCCAAACTTACAAAATTCTCCATAAATCTCAAACTGTTGCTCGTTTACCCATCCCACACAGATAAAATGTGTTCAGTAGTCCTTTCTGTATCATTTGAAACCATAAAATCACCCAAAATTTGTTGACCCGAAATCTGAAAATTTTGTGATGCCGGCATCACAGATTTTTTTAATTTTGGACTAAAAATCCAAACTTACAAAATTCTCCATAAATCTCAAACTGTTGCTCGTTTACCCATCCCACACAGATAAAATGTGTTCAGTAGTCCTTTCTGTATCATTTGAAACCATAAAATCACCCAAAATTTGTTGACCCGAAATCTGAAAATTTTGTGATGCCGGCATCACATATTTTTTTTATTTTGGACCAAAAATCCAAACTTACAAAATTCTCCATAAATCTCAAACTGTTGCTCGTTTACCCATCCCACACAGATAAAATGTGTTCAGTAGTCCTTTCTGTATCATTTGAAACCATAAAATCACCCAAAATTTGTTGACCCGAAATCTGCAAATTTTGTGATGCCGGCATCACAGATTTTTAAAATTTTGGACCAAAAATCTGAACTTACAAAATTCTCAATAAATCTCATACTTTTGCTTGTTTACCCATCCCACACGGATAAAATTTGTTCAGTAGTCCTTTCTGTATCATTTGAAACCATTAAATCACCCAAAATTTGTTGACCCGAAATCTGAAAATTTTGTGATGCCGGCATCACAGATTTTTTCGCACTTTGGATCAAAAATCCAAACTTAGAAAATTCTCAATAAATCTCAAACTTTTGCTCGTTTACCCATCCCACACTGATAAAATGTGTTCAGTAGTCCTTTCTGTATCATTTGAAACCATAAAATCAGCCAAAATTTGTTGATCCGAAATCTGAAAATTTTGTGATGCCAGCATCACAGATTTTTTAAATTTTGGACTTTGGACCAAACTTACAAAATTCTCAATAAATCTCAAACTTTTGCTTGTTTACCCATCCCACACAGATAAAATGTGTTCAGTAGTCCTTTCTGTATCATTTGAAACCATAAAATCACCCAAAATTTGTTGACCCAAAATCTGAAAATTTTGTGATGCCGGCATCACAGATTTATTTTAATTTTGGACCAAAAATCCAAACTTACAAAATTCTCCATGAATCTCAAACTTTTGCTCGTTTACCCATCCCACACAGATAAAGATGTTCAGTAGTCATTTCTGTATCATTTGAAACCAAAAAATCACCCATAATTTGTTGATCCGAAATCTGAAAATTTTGTGATGCCGGCATCACAGATTTTTTTAATTTTGGACCAAAAATCCAAACTTACAAAATTCTCAATAAATCTCATACTTTTGCTCATTTACCCATCCCACACAGATAAAATGTGTTCAGTAGTCCTTTCTGTATCATTTGAAACCATAAAATCACCCAAAATTTGTTGACCCGAAATCTGAAAATTTTGTGATGCCGCCATCAGAGATTTTTTTTATTTTGGACCAAAAATCCAAACTTACAAAATTCTCCATAAATCTCAAACTGTTGCTCGTTTACCCATCCCACACAGATAAAATGTGTTCAGTAGTCCTTTCTGTATCATTTGAAACCATAAAATCACCCAAAATTTGTTGACCCGAAATCTGAAAATTTTGTGATGCCGGCATCACAGATTTTTTTAATTTTGGACCAAAAATCCAAACTTACAAAATTCTCCATGAATCTCAAACTTTTGCTCGTTTACCCATCCCACACAGATAAAGATGTTCAGTAGTCCTTTCTGTATCATTTGAAACCATAAAATCACCCATAATTTGTTGATCCGAAATCTGAAAATTTTGTGATGCCGGCATCACAGATTTTTTTAATTTTGGACCAATAATCCAAACTTACAAAATTCTCAATAAATCTCATACTTTTGCTCATTTACCCATCCCACACAGTTAAAATGTGTTCAGTAGTCCTTTCTGTATCATTTGAAACCATAAAATCACCCAAAATTTGTTGACCCGAAATCTGAAAATTTTGTGATGCCGGCATCACAGATTTTTTTAATTTTGGACTAAAAATCCAAACTTACAAAATTCTCCATAAATCTCAAACGGTTGCTCGTTTACCCATCCCACACAGATAAAATGTGTTCAGTAGTCCTTTCTGTATCATTTGAAACCATAAAATCACCCAAAATTTGTTGACCCGAAATCTGAAAATTTTGTGATGCCGGCATCACAGATATTTTTAATTTTGGACTAAAAATCCAAACTTACAAAATTCTCAATAAATCTCATACTTTTGCTCGTTTACCCATCCCACACAGATAAAATGTGTTCAGTAGTCCTTTCTGTATCATTTGAAACCATAAAATCACCCAAAATTTGTTGACTCAAAATCTGAAAATTTTGTGATGCCGGCATCACAGATATTTTTAATTTTGGACTAAAAATCCAAACTTACATAATTCTCAATAAATCTCATACTTTTGCTCGTTTACCCATCCCACAGAGATAAAATGTGTTCAGTAGTCATTTCTGTATCATTTGAAACCATAAACTCACCCAAAATTTGTTGACCCGAAATCTGAAAATTTTGTGATGCCGGCATCACAGATTGTTTTTATTTTGGACCAAAAATCCAAACTTACAAAATTCTCCATAATACTCAAACTGTTGCTCATTTACCCATCCCACACAGATAAAATGTGTTCAGTAGTCCTTTCTGTATCATTTGAAACCATAAAATCACCCAAAATTTGTTGACCCGAAATCTGCAAATTTTGTGATGCCGGCATCACAGATTTTTTCGGACTTTGGACCAAAAATCCAAATTTAGAAAAGTCTCAATAAATCTCAAACTTTTGCTCGTTTACCCATCCCACACAGATAAAATGTGTTCAGTAGTCCTTACTGTATCATTTGAAACCATAAAATCACCCAAAATTTGTTGACCCGAAATCTGAAAATTTTGTGATGCCGGCATCACAGATTTTGTTTATTTTGGACCAAAAATCCAAACTTACAAAATTCTCAATAAATCTCAAACTGTTGCTTGTTTACCCATCCCACACAGATAAAATGTGTTCAGTAGTCCTTTCTGTATCATTTGAAACCATAAAATCACCCAAAATTTGTTGACCCGAAATCTGAAAATTTTGTGATGCCGGCATCACAGATTTTTTTAATTTTGGACCAAAAATCCAAACTTACAAAATTCTCAATAAATCTCATACTTTTGCTCGTTTACCGATCCCACACAGATAAAATGTGTTCAGTAGTCCTTTCTGTATCATTTGAAACCATAAAATCACCCAAAATTTGTTGACCCAAAATATGAAAATTTTGTGATGCCGGCATCACAGATTTTTTAAATTTTGGACTAAAAATCCAAACTTACAAAATTCTCCATAAATCTCAAACTGTTGCTAGTTTACCCATCCCACACAGATAAAATGTGTTCAGTAGTCCTTTCTGTATCATTTGAAACCATAAAATCACCCAAAATTTGTTGACCCGAAATCTGAAAATTTTGTGATGCCGGCATCACAGATTTTTTTAATTTTGGACCAAAAATCCAAACTTACAAAATTCTCAATAAATCTCAAAATTTTGCTTGTTTACCCATCCCACACAGATAAAATGTGTTCAGTAGTCCTTTCTGTATCATTTGAAACCATAAAATCACCCAAAAATTGTTGACCCGAAATCTGAAAATTTTGTGATGCCGGCATCACAGATTTTGTTTATTTTGGACCAAAAATACAAACTTACAAAATTCTCAATAAATCTCAAACTGTTGCTCGTTTACCCATCCCACACAGATAAAATGTGTTCAGTAGTCCTTTCTGTATCATTTGAAACCATAAAATCACCCGAAATTTGTTGACCCGAAATCTGAAAATTTTGTGATGCCGGCATCACAGATTTTTTTAATTTTGGACCAAAAATCCAAACTTACCAAATTATCAATAAATCTCAAACTGTTGCTCGTTTACCCATCCCACACAGATAAAATGTGTTCAGTAGTCCTTTCTGTATCATTTGAAACCATAAAATCACCCAAAATTTGTTGACCCGAAATCTGAAAATTTTGTGATGCCGGCATCACAGATTTTTTTAATTGGACTTAAAATCCAAACTTACAAAATTCTCCATAAATCTCAAACTGTTGCTCGTTTACCCATCCCACACAGATAAAATGTGTTCAGTAGTCATTTCTGTATCATTTGAAACCATAAACTCACCCAAAATTTGTTGACCCGAAATCTGAAAATTTTGTGATGCCGGCATCACAGATATTTTTAATTTTGGACTAAAAATCCAAACTTACAAAATTCTCAATAAATCTCATACTTTTGCTCGTTTACCCATCCCACACAGATAAAATGTGTTCAGTAGTCATTTCTGTATCATTTGAAACCATAAACTCACCCAAAATTTGTTGACCCGAAATCTGAAAATTTTGTGATGCCGGCATCACAGATTTTTTCGGACTTTGGACCAAAAATCCAAACTTACAAAATTCTCCATAAATCTCAAACTGTTGCTCGTTTACCCATCCCACACAGATAACATGTGTTCAGTAGTCCTTTCTGTATCATTTGAAACCATAAAATCACCCAAAATTTGTTGACCCGAAATCTGAAAATTTTGTGATGCCGGCGTCACAGATTTTTATAATTTTGGACCAAAAACCCAAACTTACAAAATTCTAAATAAATCTCAAACTTTTGCTCGTTTACCCATCCCACACAGATAAAATGTGTTCAGTAGTCCTTTCTGTATCATTTGAAACCATAAAATCACCCAAAATTTGTTGACCCGAAATCTGAAAATTTTGTGATGCCGGCATCACAGATATTTTTAATTTTGGACTAAAAACCCAAACTTACAAAATTCTCAATAAATCTCATACTTTTGCTCGTTTACCCATCCCACACAGATAAAATGTGTTCAGTAGTCCTTTCTGTATCATTTGAAACCATAAAATCACCCAAAATTTGTTGACTCAAAATCTGAAAATTTTGTGATGCCGGCATCACAGATATTTTTAATTTTGGACTAAAAATCCAAACTTACAAAATTCTCAATAAATCTCATACTTTTGCTCGTTTACCCATCCCACACAGATAAAATGTGTTCAGTAGTCATTTCTGTATCATTTGAAACCATAAACTCACCCAAAATTTGTTGACCCGAAATCTGAAAATTTTGTGATGCCGGCATCACAGATTGTTTTTATTTTGGACCAAAAATCCAAACTTACAAAATTCTCCATAAATCTCAAACTGTTGCTCGTTTACCCATCCCACACAGATAACATGTGTTCAGTAGTCCTTTCTGTATCATTTGAAACCATAAAATCACCCAAAATTTGTTGACCCGAAATCTGAAAATTTTGTGATGCCGGCGTCACAGATTTTTATAATTTTGGACCAAAAACCCAAACTTACAAAATTCTAAATAAATCTCAAACTTTTGCTTGTTTACCCATCCCACACTGATAAAATGTGTTCAGTAGTCCTTTCTGTATCATTTGAAACCATAAAATCACCCAAAATTTGTTGACCCGAAATCTGAAAATTTTGTGATGCCGGCATCACAGATATTTTTAATTTTGGACTAAAAACCCAAACTTACAAAATTCTCAATAAATCTCATACTTTTGCTCGTTTACCCATCCCACACAGATAAAATGTGTTCAGTAGTCCTTTCTGTATCATTTGAAACCATAAAATCACCCAAAATTTGTTGACTCAAAATCTGAAAATTTTGTGATGCCGGCATCACAGATATTTTTAATTTTGGACTAAAAATCCAAACTTACAAAATTCTCAATAAATCTCATACTTTTGCTCGTTTACCCATCCCACACAGATAAAATGTGTTCAGTAGTCATTTCTGTATCATTTGAAACCATAAACTCACCCAAAATTTGTTGACCCGAAATCTGAAAATTTTGTGATGCCGGCATCACAGATTGTTTTTATTTTGGACCAAAAACCCAAACTTACAAAATTCTCCATAAATCTCAAACTGTTGCTCGTTTACCCATCCCACACAGATAACATGTGTTCAGTAGTCCTTTCTGTATCATTTGAAACCATAAAATCACCCAAAATTTGTTGACCCGAAATCTGAAAATTTTGTGATGCCGGCGTCACAGATTTTTATAATTTTGGACCAAAAACCCAAACTTACAAAATTCTAAATAAATCTCAAACTTTTGCTCGTTTACCCATCCCACACAGATAAAATGTGTTCAGTAGTCCTTTCTGTATCATTTGAAACCATAAAATCACCCAAAATTTGTTGACCCGAAATCTGAAAATTTTGTGATGCTGGCAAAACAGATTTTGTTTATTTTGGACCAAAAATCCAAACTTACAAAATTCTCTATAAATCTCAAACTGTTGCTTGTTTACCCATCCCACACAGATAAAATGTGTTCAGTAGTCCTTTCTGTATCATTTGAAACCATAAAATCACCCAAAATTTGTTGCCCCGAAATCTGAAAATTTTGTGATGCCGGCATCACAGATTTTTTTAATTTTGGACTAAAAATCCAAACTTACAAAATTCTCAATAAATCTCATACTTTTGCTCGTTTACCCATCCCACACAGATAAAATGTGTTCAGTAGTCCTTTCTATATCATTTGAAACCATAAACTCACCCAAAATTTGTTGACCCGAAATCTGAAAATTTTGTGATGCCGGCATCACAGATTTTTTCGGACTTTGGACCAAAAATCCAAACTTAGAAAATTCTAAATAAATCTCAAACTTTTGCTCGTTTACCCATCCCACACAGATAAAATGTGTTCAGTAGTCCTTTCTGTATCATTTGAAACCATAAAATCACCCAAAAATTGTTGACCCGAAATCTGAAAATTTTGTGATGCCGGCATCACAGATTTTGTTTATTTTGGACCAAAAATCCAAACTTACAAAATTCTCCATAAATCTCAAACTGTTGCTCGTTTACCCATCCCACACAGATAAAATGTGTTCAGTAGTCCTTTCTGTATCATTTGAAACCATAAAATCACCCAAAATTTGTTGACCCGAAATCTGAAAATTTTGTGATGCCGGCATCACAGATATTTTTAATTTTGGACTAAAAATCCAAACTTACAAAATTCTCAATAAATCTCATACTTTTGCTCGTTTACCCATCCCACACAGATAAAATGTGTTCAGTAGTCATTTCTGTATCATTTGAAACCATAAACTCACCCAAAATTTGTTGACCCGAAATCTGAAAATTTTGTGATGCCGGCATCACAGATTTTTTCGGACTTTGGACCAAAAATCCAAACTTACAAAATTCTCCATAAATCTCAAACTGTTGCTCGTTTACCCATCCCACACAGATAACATGTGTTCAGTAGTCCTTTCTGTATCATTTGAAACCATAAAACCACCCAAAATTTGTTGACCCGAAATCTGAAAATTTTGTGATGCCGGCGTCACAGATTTTTATAATTTTGGACCAAAAACCCAAACTTACAAAATTCTAAATAAATCTCAAACTTTTGCTCGTTTACCCATCCCACACAGATGAAATGTGTTCAGTAGTCCTTTCTGTATCATTTGAAACCATAAAATCACCCAAAATTTGTTGACCCGAAATCTGAAAATTTTGTGATGCCGGCAAAACAGATTTTGTTTATTTTGGACCAAAAATCCAAACTTACAAAATTCTCAATAAATCTCAAACTGTTGCTTGTTTACCCATCCCACACAGATAAAATGTGTTCAGTAGTCCTTTCTGTATCATTTGAAACCATAAAATCACCCAAAATTTGTTGCCCCGAAATCTGAAAATTTTGTGATGCCGGCATCACAGATTTTTTTAATTTTGGACCAAAAATCCAAACTTACAAAATTCTCAATAAATCTCATACTTTTGCTCGTTTACCCATCCCACACAGATAAAATGTGTTCAGTAGTCCTTTCTGTATCATTTGAAACCATAAAATCACCCAAAATTTGTTGACCCAAAATCTGAAAATTTTGTGATGCCGGCATCACAGATTTTTTAAATTTTGGACTAAAAATCCAAACTTACAAAATTCTCCATAAATCTCAAACTGTTGCTAGTTTACCCATCCCACACAGATAAAATGTGTTCAGTAGTCCTTTCTGTATCATTTGAAACCATAAAATCACCCAAAATTTGTTGACCCGAAATCTGAAAATTTTGTGATGCCGGCATCACAGATTTTTTTAATTTTGGACCAAAAATCCAAACTTACAAAATTCTCAATAAATCTCAAACTGTTGCCCGTGTACCCATCCCACACAGATAAAATGTGTTCAGTAGTCCTTTCTGTATCATTTGAAACCATAAAATCACCCAAAATTTGTTGACCTGAAATCTTAAAATTTTGTGATGCCGGCGTCACAGATTTTTTTAATTGGACTAAAAATCCAAACTTACAAAATTCTCCATAAATCTCAAACTGTTGCTCGTTTACCCATCCAACACGGATAAAATGTGTTCAGTAGTCCTTTCTGTATCATTTGAAACCATAAAATCAGCCAAAATTTGTTGACCCGAAATCTGAAAATTTTGTGATGCCGGCATCACAGATTTTTTTAATTGGACTAAAAATCCAAACTTACAAAATTCTCCATAAATCTCAAACTGTTGCTCGTTTACCCATCCCACACAGATAAAATGTGTTCAGTAGTCCTTTCTGTATCATTTGAAACCATAAAATCACCCAAAAATTGTTGACCCGAAATCTGAAAATTTTGTGATGCCGGCATCACAGATTTTGTTTATTTTGGACCAAAAATCCAAACTTACAAAATTCTCCATAAATCTCAAACTGTTGCTCGTTTTTCCATCCCACACAGATAAAATGTGTTCAGTAGTCCTTTCTGTATCATTTGAAACCATAAAATCACCCAAAATTTGTTGACCCGAAATCTGAAAATTTTGTGATGCAGGCGTCACAGATTTTTTTAATTTTGGACCAAAAACCCAAACTTACAAAATTCTAAATAAATCTCAAACTTTTGCTCATTTACCCATCCCACACAGATAAAATGTGTTCAGTAGTCCTTTCTGTATCATTTGAAACCATAAAATCACCCAAAATTTGTTGACCCGAAATCTGAAAATTTTGTGATGCCGGCATCACAGATTTTTTTTAATTTTGGACCAAAAATCCAAACTTACAAAATTCTCAATAAATCTCAAAATTTTGCTTGTTTACCCATCCCACACAGATAAAATGTGTTCAGTAGTCCTTTCTGTATCATTTGAAACCATAAAATCACCCAAAAATTGTTGACCCGAAATCTGAAAATTTTGTGATGCCGGCATCACAGATTTTGTTTATTTTGGACCAAAAATCCAAACTTACAAAATTCTCAATAAATCTCAAACTGTTGCTCGTTTACCCATCCCACACAGATAAAATGTGTTCAGTAGTCCTTTTTGTATCATTTGAAACCATAAAATCACCCAAAATTTGTTGACCCGAAATCTGAAAATTTTGTAATGCCGGCATCACAGATTTTTTCGGACTTTGGACCAAAAATCCAAACTTAGAAAATTCTAAATAAATCTCAAACTTTTGCTCGTTTACCCATCCCACACAGATAAAATGTGTTCAGTAGTCCTTTCTGTATCATTTGAAACCATAAAATCACCCAAAAATTGTTGACCCGAAATCTGAAAATTTTGTGATGCCGGCATCACAGATTTTGTTTATTTTGGACCAAAAATCCAAACTTACAAAATTCTCCATAAATCTCAAACTGTTGCTCGTTTACCCATCCCACACAGATAAAATGTGTTCAGTAGTCCTTTCTGTATCATTTGAAACCATAAAATCACCCAAAATTTGTTGACCCGAAATCTGAAAATTTTGTGATGCCGGCATCACAGATATTTTTAATTTTGGACTAAAAATCCAAACTTACAAAATTCTCAATAAATCTCATACTTTTGCTCGTTTACCCATCCCACACAGATAAAATGTGTTCAGTAGTCATTTCTGTATCATTTGAAACCATAAACTCACCCAAAATTTGTTGACCCGAAATCTGAAAATTTTGTGATGCCGGCATCACAGATTTTTTCGGACTTTGGACCAAAAATCCAAACTTACAAAATTCTCCATAAATCTCAAACTGTTGCTCGTTTACCCATCCCACACAGATAACATGTGTTCAGTAGTCCTTTCTGTATCATTTGAAACCATAAAACCACCCAAAATTTGTTGACCCGAAATCTGAAAATTTTGTGATGCCGGCGTCACAGATTTTTATAATTTTGGACCAAAAACCCAAACTTACAAAATTCTAAATAAATCTCAAACTTTTGCTCGTTTACCCATCCCACACAGATGAAATGTGTTCAGTAGTCCTTTCTGTATCATTTGAAACCATAAAATCACCCAAAATTTGTTGACCCGAAATCTGAAAATTTTGTGATGCCGGCAAAACAGATTTTGTTTATTTTGGACCAAAAATCCAAACTTACAAAATTCTCAATAAATCTCAAACTGTTGCTTGTTTACCCATCCCACACAGATAAAATGTGTTCAGTAGTCCTTTCTGTATCATTTGAAACCATAAAATCACCCAAAATTTGTTGCCCCGAAATCTGAAAATTTTGTGATGCCGGCATCACAGATTTTTTAAATTTTGGACCAAAAATCCAAACTTACAAAATTCTCAATAAATCTCATACTTTTGCTCGTTTACCCATCCCACACAGATAAAATGTGTTCAGTAGTCCTTTCTGTATCATTTGAAACCATAAAATCACCCAAAATTTGTTGACCCAAAATCTGAAAATTTTGTGATGCCGGCATCACAGATTTTTTAAATTTTGGACTAAAAATCCAAACTTACAAAATTCTCCATAAATCTCAAACTGTTGCTAGTTTACCCATCCCACACAGATAAAATGTGTTCAGTAGTCCTTTCTGTATCATTTGAAACCATAAAATCACCCAAAATTTGTTGACCCGAAATCTGAAAATTTTGTGATGCCGGCATCACAGATTTTTTTAATTTTGGACCAAAAATCCAAACTTACAAAATTCTCAATAAATCTCAAACTGTTGCCCGTGTACCCATCCCACACAGATAAAATGTGTTCAGTAGTCCTTTCTGTATCATTTGAAACCATAAAATCACCCAAAATTTGTTGACCTGAAATCTTAAAATTTTGTGATGCCGGCATCACAGATTTTTTTAATTGGACTAAAAATCCAAACTTACAAAATTCTCCATAAATCTCAAACTGTTGCTCGTTTACCCATCCCACACAGATAAAATGTGTTCAGTAGTCCTTTCTGTATCATTTGAAACCATAAAATCACCCAAAATTTGTTGACCCGAAATCTGAAAATTTTGTGATGCCGGCATCACAGATTTTTTTAATTGGACTAAAAATCCAAACTTACAAAATTCTCCATAAATCTCAAACTGTTGCTCGTTTACCCATCCCACACTGATAAAATGTGTTCAGTAGTCCTTTCTGTATCATTTGAAACCATAAAATCACCCAAAATTTGTTGACCCGAAATCTGAAAATTTTGTGATGCCGGCATCACAGATATTTTTAATTTTGGACTAAAAATCCAAACTTACAAAATTCTCAATAAATCTCATACTTTTGCTCGTTTACCCATCCCACACAGATAAAATGTGTTCAGTAGTCCTTTCTATATCATTTGAAACCATAAACTCACCCAAAATTTGTTGACCCGAAATCTGAAAATTTTGTGATGCCGGCATCACAGATTTTTTCGGACTTTGGACCAAAAATCCAAACTTAGAAAATTTTAAATAAATCTCAAACTTTTGCTCGTTTACCCATCCCACACAGATAAAATGTGTTCAGTAGTCCTTTCTGTATCATTTGAAACCATAAAATCACCCAAAAATTGTTGACCCGAAATCTGAAAATTTTGTGATGCCGGCATCACAGATTTTGTTTATTTTGGACCAAAAATCCAAACTTACAAAATTCTCCATAAATCTCAAACTGTTGCTCGTTTTTCCATCCCACACAGATAAAATGTGTTCAGTAGTCCTTTCTGTATCATTTGAAACCATAAAATCACCCAAAATTTGTTGACCCGAAATCTGAAAATTTTGTGATGCAGGCGTCACAGATTTTTTTAATTTTGGACCAAAAACCCAAACTTACAAAATTCTAAATAAATCTCAAACTTTTGCTCATTTACCCATCCCACACAGATAAAATGTGTTCAGTAGTCCTTTCTGTATCATTTGAAACCATAAAATCACCCAAAATTTGTTGACCCGAAATCTGAAAATTTTGTGATGCCGGCATCACAGATTTTTTCGGACTTTGGACCAAAAATCCAAACTTACCAAATTATCAATAAATCTCAAACTGTTGCTCGTTTACCCATCCCACACAGATAAAATGTGTTCAGTAGTCCTTTCTGTATCATTTGAAACCATAAAATCACCCAAAATTTGTTGCCCCGAAATCTGAAAATTTTGTGATGCCGGCATCACAGATTTTTTTAATTTTGGACCAAAAATCCAAACTTACAAAATTCTCAATAAATCTCATACTTTTGCTCGTTTACCCATCCCACACAGATAAAATGTGTTCAGTAGTCCTTTCTGTATCATTTGAAACCATAAAATCACCCAAAATTTGTTGACCCAAAATCTGAAAATTTTGTGATGCCGGCATCACAGATTTTTTAAATTTTGGACTAAAAATCCAAACTTACAAAATTCTAAATAAATCTCAAACTTTTGCTCGTTTACCCATCCCACACAGATAAAATGTGTTCAGTAGTCCTTTCTGTATCATTTGAAACCATAAAATCACCCAAAATTTGTTGACCCGAAATCTGAAAATTTTGTGATGCCGGCATCACAGATTTTTTTAATTGGACCAAAAATCCAAACTTACAAAATTCTCAATAAATCTCAAACTGTTGCTTGTTTACCCATCCCACACAGATAAAATGTGTTCAGTAGTCCTTTCTGTATCATTTGAAACCATAAAATCACCCAAAATTTGTTGCCCCGAAATCTGAAAATTTTGTGATGCCGGCATCACAGATTTTTTTAATTTTGGAACAAAAATCCAAACTTACAAAATTCTCAATAAATCTCATACTTTTGCTCGTTTACCCATCCCACACAGATAAAATGTGTTCAGTAGTCCTTTCTGTATCATTTGAAACCATAAAATCACCCAAAATTTGTTGACCCAAAATCTGAAAATTTTGTGATGCCGGCATCACAGATTTTTTAAATTTTGGACTAAAAATCCAAACTTACAAAATTCTCCATAAATCTCAAACTATTGCTAGTTTACCCATCCCACACAGATAAAATGTGTTCAGTAGTCCTTTCTGTATCATTTGAAACCATAAAATCACCCAAAATTTGTTGACCCGAAATCTGAAAATTTTGTGATGCCGGCATCACAGATTTTTTTAATTTTGGACCAAAAATCCAAACTTACAAAATTCTCAATAAATCTCATACTTTTGCTCGTTTACCCATCCCACACAGATAAAATGTGTTCAGTAGTCCTTTCTGTATCATTTGAAACCATAAAATCACCCAAAATTTGTTGCCCCGAAATCTGAAAATTTTGTGATGCCGGCGTCACAGATTTTTTTTAATTTTGGACCAAAAATCCAAACTTACAAAATTCTCAATAAATCTCATACTTTTGCTCGTTTACCCATCCCACACAGATAAAATGTGTTCAGTAGTCCTTTCTGTATCATTTGAAACCATAAAATCACCCAAAATTTGTTGACCCAAAATCTGAAAATTTTGTGATGCCGGCATCACAGATTTTTTAAATTTTGGACTAAAAATCCAAACTTACAAAATTCTCCATAAATCTCAAACTGTTGCTAGTTTACCCATCCCACACAGATAAAATGTGTTCAGTAGTCCTTTCTGTATCATTTGAAACCATAAAATCACCCAAAATTTGTTGACCCGAAATCTGAAAATTTTGTGATGCCGGCATCACAGATTTTTTTAATTTTGGACCAAAAATCCAAACTTACAAAATTCTCAATAAATCTCAAACTGTTGCCCGTGTACCCATCCCACACAGATAAAATGTGTTCAGTAGTCCTTTCTGTATCATTTGAAACCATAAAATCACCCAAAATTTGTTGACCTGAAATCTTAAAATTTTGTGATGCCGGCATCACAGATTTTTTTAATTGGACTAAAAATCCAAACTTACAAAATTCTCCATAAATCTCAAACTGTTGCTCGTTTACCCATCCAACACGGATAAAATGTGTTCAGTAGTCCTTTCTGTATCATTTGAAACCATAAAATCAGCCAAAATTTGTTGACCCGAAATCTGAAAATTTTGTGATGCCGGCATCACAGATTTTTTAAATTTTGGACTAAAAATCCAAACTTACAAAATTCTAAATAAATCTCAAACTTTTGCTCGTTTACCCATCCCACACAGATAAAATGTGTTCAGTAGTCCTTTCTGTATCATTTGAAACCATAAAATCACCCAAAATTTGTTGACCCGAAATCTGAAAATTTTGTGATGCCGGCATCACAGATTTCTTTAATTGGACCAAAAATCCAAACTTACAAAATTCTCAATAAATCTCAAACTGTTGCTTGTTTACCCATCCCACACAGATAAAATGTGTTCAGTAGTCCTTTCTGTATCATTTGAAACCATAAAATCACCCAAAATTTGTTGCCCCGAAATCTGAAAATTTTGTGATGCCGGCGTCACAGATTTTTTTTAATTTTGGACCAAAAATCCAAACTTACAAAATTCTCAATAAATCTCATACTTTTGCTCGTTTACCCATCCCACACAGATAAAATGTGTTCAGTAGTCCTTTCTGTATCATTTGAAACCATAAAATCACCCAAAATTTGTTGACCCAAAATCTGAAAATTTTGTGATGCCGGCATCACAGATTTTTTAAATTTTGGACTAAAAATCCAAACTTACAAAATTCTCCATAAATCTCAAACTGTTGCTAGTTTACCCATCCCACACAGATAAAATGTGTTCAGTAGTCCTTTCTGTATCATTTGAAACCATAAAATCACCCAAAATTTGTTGACCCGAAATCTGAAAATTTTGTGATGCCGGCATCACAGATTTTTTTAATTGGACCAAAAATCCAAACTTACAAAATTCTCAATAAATCTCAAACTGTTGCTTGTTTACCCATCCCACACAGATAAAATGTGTTCAGTAGTCCTTTCTGTATCATTTGAAACCATAAAATCACCCAAAATTTGTTGCCCCGAAATCTGAAAATTTTGTGATGCCGGCATCACAGATTTTTTTAATTTTGGAACAAAAATCCAAACTTACAAAATTCTCAATAAATCTCATACTTTTGCTCGTTTACCCATCCCACACAGATAAAATGTGTTCAGTAGTCCTTTCTGTATCATTTGAAACCATAAAATCACCCAAAATTTGTTGACCCAAAATCTGAAAATTTTGTGATGCCGGCATCACAGATTTTTTAAATTTTGGACTAAAAATCCAAACTTACAAAATTCTCCATAAATCTCAAACTATTGCTAGTTTACCCATCCCACACAGATAAAATGTGTTCAGTAGTCCTTTCTGTATCATTTGAAACCATAAAATCACCCAAAATTTGTTGACCCGAAATCTGAAAATTTTGTGATGCCGGCATCACAGATTTTTTTAATTTTGGACCAAAAATCCAAACTTACAAAATTCTAAATAAATCTCAAACTTTTGCTCATTTACCCATCCCACACAGATAAAATGTGTTCAGTAGTCCTTTCTGTATCATTTGAAACCATAAAATCACCCAAAATTTGTTGACCCGAAATCTGAAAATTTTGTGATGCCGGCATCACAGATTTTTTTTAATTTTGGACCAAAAATCCAAACTTACAAAATTCTCAATAAATCTCAAAATTTTGCTTGTTTACCCATCCCACACAGATAAAATGTGTTCAGTAGTCCTTTCTGTATCATTTGAAACCATAAAATCACCCAAAAATTGTTGACCCGAAATCTGAAAATTTTGTGATGCCGGCATCACAGATTTTGTTTATTTTGGACCAAAAATCCAAACTTACAAAATTCTCAATAAATCTCAAACTGTTGCTCGTTTACCCATCCCACACAGATAAAATGTGTTCAGTAGTCCTTTTTGTATCATTTGAAACCATAAAATCACCCAAAATTTGTTGACCCGAAATCTGAAAATTTTGTGATGCCGGCATCACAGATTTTTTCGGACTTTGGACCAAAAATCCAAACTTACCAAATTATCAATAAATCTCAAACTGTTGCTCGTTTACCCATCCCACACAGATAAAATGTGTTCAGTAGTCCTTTCTGTATCATTTGAAACCATAAAATCACCCAAAATTTGTTGCCCCGAAATCTGAAAATTTTGTGATGCCGGCATCACAGATTTTTTTAATTTTGGACCAAAAATCCAAACTTACAAAATTCTCAATAAATCTCATACTTTTGCTCGTTTACCCATCCCACACAGATAAAATGTGTTCAGTAGTCCTTTCTGTATCATTTGAAACCATAAAATCACCCAAAATTTGTTGCCCCGAAATCTGAAAATTTTGTGATGCCGGCGTCACAGATTTTTTTTAATTTTGGACCAAAAATCCAAACTTACAAAATTCTCAATAAATCTCATACTTTTGCTCGTTTACCCATCCCACACAGATAAAATGTGTTCAGTAGTCCTTTCTGTATCATTTGAAACCATAAAATCACCCAAAATTTGTTGACCCAAAATCTGAAAATTTTGTGATGCCGGCATCACAGATTTTTTAAATTTTGGACTAAAAATCCAAACTTACAAAATTCTCCATAAATCTCAAACTGTTGCTAGTTTACCCATCCCACACAGATAAAATGTGTTCAGTAGTCCTTTCTGTATCATTTGAAACCATAAAATCACCCAAAATTTGTTGACCCGAAATCTGAAAATTTTGTGATGCCGGCATCACAGATTTTTTTAATTTTGGACCAAAAATCCAAACTTACAAAATTCTCAATAAATCTCAAACTGTTGCCCGTGTACCCATCCCACACAGATAAAATGTGTTCAGTAGTCCTTTCTGTATCATTTGAAACCATAAAATCACCCAAAATTTGTTGACCTGAAATCTTAAAATTTTGTGATGCCGGCATCACAGATTTTTTTAATTGGACTAAAAATCCAAACTTACAAAATTCTCCATAAATCTCAAACTGTTGCTCGTTTACCCATCCAACACGGATAAAATGTGTTCAGTAGTCCTTTCTGTATCATTTGAAACCATAAAATCAGCCAAAATTTGTTGACCCGAAATCTGAAAATTTTGTGATGCCGGCATCACAGATTTTTTAAATTTTGGACTAAAAATCCAAACTTACAAAATTCTAAATAAATCTCAAACTTTTGCTCGTTTACCCATCCCACACAGATAAAATGTGTTCAGTAGTCCTTTCTGTATCATTTGAAACCATAAAATCACCCAAAATTTGTTGACCCGAAATCTGAAAATTTTGTGATGCCGGCATCACAGATTTCTTTAATTGGACCAAAAATCCAAACTTACAAAATTCTCAATAAATCTCAAACTGTTGCTTGTTTACCCATCCCACACAGATAAAATGTGTTCAGTAGTCCTTTCTGTATCATTTGAAACCATAAAATCACCCAAAATTTGTTGCCCCGAAATCTGAAAATTTTGTGATGCCGGCGTCACAGATTTTTTTTAATTTTGGACCAAAAATCCAAACTTACAAAATTCTCAATAAATCTCATACTTTTGCTCGTTTACCCATCCCACACAGATAAAATGTGTTCAGTAGTCCTTTCTGTATCATTTGAAACCATAAAATCACCCAAAATTTGTTGACCCAAAATCTGAAAATTTTGTGATGCCGGCATCACAGATTTTTTAAATTTTGGACTAAAAATCCAAACTTACAAAATTCTCCATAAATCTCAAACTGTTGCTAGTTTACCCATCCCACACAGATAAAATGTGTTCAGTAGTCCTTTCTGTATCATTTGAAACCATAAAATCACCCAAAATTTGTTGACCCGAAATCTGAAAATTTTGTGATGCCGGCATCACAGATTTTTTTAATTTTGGACCAAAAATCCAAACTTACAAAATTCTCAATAAATCTCAAACTGTTGCCCGTGTACCCATCCCACACAGATAAAATGTGTTCAGTAGTCCTTTCTGTATCATTTGAAACCATAAAATCACCCAAAATTTGTTGACCTGAAATCTTAAAATTTTGTGATGCCGGCATCACAGATTTTTTTAATTGGACTAAAAATCCAAACTTACAAAATTCTCCATAAATCTCAAACTGTTGCTCGTTTACCCATCCCACACAGATAAAATGTGTTCAGTAGTCCTTTCTGTATCATTTGAAACCATAAAATCAGCCAAAATTTGTTGACCCGAAATCTGAAAATTTTGTGATGCCGGCATCACAGATTTTTTTAATTGGACTAAAAATCCAAACTTACAAAATTCTCCATAAATCTCAAACTGTTGCTCGTTTACCCATCCCACACAGATAAAATGTGTTCAGTAGTCCTTTCTGTATCATTTGAAACCATAAAATCACCCAAAATTTGTTGACCCGAAATCTGAAAATTTTGTGATGCCGGCATCACAGATTTTTTTAATTGGACTAAAAATCCAAACTTACAAAATTCTCCATAAATCTCAAACTGTTGCTCGTTTACCCATCCCACACTGATAAAATGTGTTCAGTAGTCCTTTCTGTATCATTTGAAACCATAAAATCACCCAAAATTTGTTGACCCGAAATCTGAAAATTTTGTGATGCCGGCATCACAGATATTTTTAATTTTGGACTAAAAATCCAAACTTACAAAATTCTCAATAAATCTCATACTTTTGCTCGTTTACCCATCCCACACAGATAAAATGTGTTCAGTAGTCCTTTCTATATCATTTGAAACCATAAACTCACCCAAAATTTGTTGACCCGAAATCTGAAAATTTTGTGATGCCGGCATCACAGATTTTTTCGGACTTTGGACCAAAAATCCAAACTTAGAAAATTTTAAATAAATCTCAAACTTTTGCTCGTTTACCCATCCCACACAGATAAAATGTGTTCAGTAGTCCTTTCTGTATCATTTGAAACCATAAAATCACCCAAAAATTGTTGACCCGAAATCTGAAAATTTTGTGATGCCGGCATCACAGATTTTGTTTATTTTGGACCAAAAATCCAAACTTACAAAATTCTCCATAAATCTCAAACTGTTGCTCGTTTTTCCATCCCACACAGATAAAATGTGTTCAGTAGTCCTTTCTGTATCATTTGAAACCATAAAATCACCCAAAATTTGTTGACCCGAAATCTGAAAATTTTGTGATGCAGGCGTCACAGATTTTTTTAATTTTGGACCAAAAACCCAAACTTACAAAATTCTAAATAAATCTCAAACTTTTGCTCATTTACCCATCCCACACAGATAAAATGTGTTCAGTAGTCCTTTCTGTATCATTTGAAACCATAAAATCACCCAAAATTTGTTGACCCGAAATCTGAAAATTTTGTGATGCCGGCATCACAGATTTTTTCGGACTTTGGACCAAAAATCCAAACTTACAAAATTCTCAATAAATCTCAAACTGTTGCTTGTTTACCCATCCCACACAGATAAAATGTGTTCAGTAGTCCTTTCTGTATCATTTGAAACCATAAAATCACCCAAAATTTGTTGCCCCGAAATCTGAAAATTTTGTGATGCCGGCATCACAGATTTTTTTAATTTTGGAACAAAAATCCAAACTTACAAAATTCTCAATAAATCTCATACTTTTGCTCGTTTACCCATCCCACACAGATAAAATGTGTTCAGTAGTCCTTTCTGTATCATTTGAAACCATAAAATCACCCAAAATTTGTTGACCCAAAATCTGAAAATTTTGTGATGCCGGCATCACAGATTTTTTAAATTTTGGACTAAAAATCCAAACTTACAAAATTCTCCATAAATCTCAAACTATTGCTAGTTTACCCATCCCACACAGATAAAATGTGTTCAGTAGTCCTTTCTGTATCATTTGAAACCATAAAATCACCCAAAATTTGTTGACCCGAAATCTGAAAATTTTGTGATGCCGGCATCACAGATTTTTTTAATTTTGGACCAAAAATCCAAACTTACAAAATTCTAAATAAATCTCAAACTTTTGCTCATTTACCCATCCCACACAGATAAAATGTGTTCAGTAGTCCTTTCTGTATCATTTGAAACCATAAAATCACCCAAAATTTGTTGACCCGAAATCTGAAAATTTTGTGATGCCGGCATCACAGATTTTTTTTAATTTTGGACCAAAAATCCAAACTTACAAAATTCTCAATAAATCTCAAAATTTTGCTTGTTTACCCATCCCACACAGATAAAATGTGTTCAGTAGTCCTTTCTGTATCATTTGAAACCATAAAATCACCCAAAAATTGTTGACCCGAAATCTGAAAATTTTGTGATGCCGGCATCACAGATTTTGTTTATTTTGGACCAAAAATCCAAACTTACAAAATTCTCAATAAATCTCAAACTGTTGCTCGTTTACCCATCCCACACAGATAAAATGTGTTCAGTAGTCCTTTTTGTATCATTTGAAACCATAAAATCACCCAAAATTTGTTGACCCGAAATCTGAAAATTTTGTGATGCCGGCATCACAGATTTTTTCGGACTTTGGACCAAAAATCCAAACTTACCAAATTATCAATAAATCTCAAACTGTTGCTCGTTTACCCATCCCACACAGATAAAATGTGTTCAGTAGTCCTTTCTGTATCATTTGAAACCATAAAATCACCCAAAATTTGTTGCCCCGAAATCTGAAAATTTTGTGATGCCGGCATCACAGATTTTTTTAATTTTGGACCAAAAATCCAAACTTACAAAATTCTCAATAAATCTCATACTTTTGCTCGTTTACCCATCCCACACAGATAAAATGTGTTCAGTAGTCCTTTCTGTATCATTTGAAACCATAAAATCACCCAAAATTTGTTGCCCCGAAATCTGAAAATTTTGTGATGCCGGCGTCACAGATTTTTTTTAATTTTGGACCAAAAATCCAAACTTACAAAATTCTCAATAAATCTCATACTTTTGCTCGTTTACCCATCCCACACAGATAAAATGTGTTCAGTAGTCCTTTCTGTATCATTTGAAACCATAAAATCACCCAAAATTTGTTGACCCAAAATCTGAAAATTTTGTGATGCCGGCATCACAGATTTTTTAAATTTTGGACTAAAAATCCAAACTTACAAAATTCTCCATAAATCTCAAACTGTTGCTAGTTTACCCATCCCACACAGATAAAATGTGTTCAGTAGTCCTTTCTGTATCATTTGAAACCATAAAATCACCCAAAATTTGTTGACCCGAAATCTGAAAATTTTGTGATGCCGGCATCACAGATTTTTTTAATTTTGGACCAAAAATCCAAACTTACAAAATTCTCAATAAATCTCAAACTGTTGCCCGTGTACCCATCCCACACAGATAAAATGTGTTCAGTAGTCCTTTCTGTATCATTTGAAACCATAAAATCACCCAAAATTTGTTGACCTGAAATCTTAAAATTTTGTGATGCCGGCATCACAGATTTTTTTAATTGGACTAAAAATCCAAACTTACAAAATTCTCCATAAATCTCAAACTGTTGCTCGTTTACCCATCCAACACGGATAAAATGTGTTCAGTAGTCCTTTCTGTATCATTTGAAACCATAAAATCAGCCAAAATTTGTTGACCCGAAATCTGAAAATTTTGTGATGCCGGCATCACAGATTTTTTAAATTTTGGACTAAAAATCCAAACTTACAAAATTCTAAATAAATCTCAAACTTTTGCTCGTTTACCCATCCCACACAGATAAAATGTGTTCAGTAGTCCTTTCTGTATCATTTGAAACCATAAAATCACCCAAAATTTGTTGACCCGAAATCTGAAAATTTTGTGATGCCGGCATCACAGATTTCTTTAATTGGACCAAAAATCCAAACTTACAAAATTCTCAATAAATCTCAAACTGTTGCTTGTTTACCCATCCCACACAGATAAAATGTGTTCAGTAGTCCTTTCTGTATCATTTGAAACCATAAAATCACCCAAAATTTGTTGCCCCGAAATCTGAAAATTTTGTGATGCCGGCGTCACAGATTTTTTTTAATTTTGGACCAAAAATCCAAACTTACAAAATTCTCAATAAATCTCATACTTTTGCTCGTTTACCCATCCCACACAGATAAAATGTGTTCAGTAGTCCTTTCTGTATCATTTGAAACCATAAAATCACCCAAAATTTGTTGACCCAAAATCTGAAAATTTTGTGATGCCGGCATCACAGATTTTTTAAATTTTGGACTAAAAATCCAAACTTACAAAATTCTCCATAAATCTCAAACTGTTGCTAGTTTACCCATCCCACACAGATAAAATGTGTTCAGTAGTCCTTTCTGTATCATTTGAAACCATAAAATCACCCAAAATTTGTTGACCCGAAATCTGAAAATTTTGTGATGCCGGCATCACAGATTTTTTTAATTTTGGACCAAAAATCCAAACTTACAAAATTCTCAATAAATCTCAAACTGTTGCCCGTGTACCCATCCCACACAGATAAAATGTGTTCAGTAGTCCTTTCTGTATCATTTGAAACCATAAAATCACCCAAAATTTGTTGACCTGAAATCTTAAAATTTTGTGATGCCGGCATCACAGATTTTTTTAATTGGACTAAAAATCCAAACTTACAAAATTCTCCATAAATCTCAAACTGTTGCTCGTTTACCCATCCAACACGGATAAAATGTGTTCAGTAGTCCTTTCTGTATCATTTGAAACCATAAAATCAGCCAAAATTTGTTGACCCGAAATCTGAAAATTTTGTGATGCCGGCATCACAGATTTTTTTAATTGGACTAAAAATCCAAACTTACAAAATTCTCCATAAATCTCAAACTGTTGCTCGTTTACCCATCCCACACAGATAAAATGTGTTCAGTAGTCCTTTCTGTATCATTTGAAACCATAAAATCACCCAAAATTTGTTGACCCGAAATCTGAAAATTTTGTGATGCCGGCATCACAGATATTTTTAATTTTGGACTAAAAATCCAAACTTACAAAATTCTCAATAAATCTCATACTTTTGCTCGTTTACCCATCCCACACAGATAAAATGTGTTCAGTAGTCCATTATCATTTGAAACCATAAACTCACCCAAAATTTGTTGACCCGAAATCTGAAAATTTTGTGATGCCGGCATCACAGATTTTTTCGGACTTTGGACCAAAAATCCAAACTTAGAAAATTTTAAATAAATCTCAAACTTTTGCTCGTTTACCCATCCCACACAGATAAAATGTGTTCAGTAGTCCTTTCTGTATCATTTGAAACCATAAAATCACCCAAAAATTGTTGACCCGAAATCTGAAAATTTTGTGATGCCGGCATCACAGATTTTGTTTATTTTGGACCAAAAATCCAAACTTACAAAATTCTCCATAAATCTCAAACTGTTGCTCGTTTTTCCATCCCACACAGATAAAATGTGTTCAGTAGTCCTTTCTGTATCATTTGAAACCATAAAATCACCCAAAATTTGTTGACCCGAAATCTGAAAATTTTGTGATGCAGGCGTCA
The DNA here is from genome assembly GCF_032118995.1 of Asterias amurensis. Taxonomy (NCBI): domain Eukaryota; kingdom Metazoa; phylum Echinodermata; class Asteroidea; order Forcipulatida; family Asteriidae; genus Asterias; species Asterias amurensis. Next base: position 19,193,642 of record NC_092650.1, read on the forward strand.
CAGATTTTTTTAATTTTGGACCAAAAACCCAAACTTACAAAATTCTAAATAAATCTCAAACTTTTGCTCATTTACCCATCCCACACAGATAAAATGTGTTCAGTAGTCCTTTCTGTATCATTTGAAACCATAAAATCACCCAAAATTTGTTGACCCGAAATCTGAAAATTTTGTGATGCCGGCATCACAGATTTTTTTTAATTTTGGACCAAAAATCCAAACTTACAAAATTCTCAATAAATCTCAAAATTTTGCTTGTTTACCCATCCCACACAGATAAAATGTGTTCAGTAGTCCTTTCTGTATCATTTGAAACCATAAAATCACCCAAAAATTGTTGACCCGAAATCTGAAAATTTTGTGATGCCGGCATCACAGATTTTGTTTATTTTGGACCAAAAATCCAAACTTACAAAATTCTCAATAAATCTCAAACTGTTGCTCGTTTACCCATCCCACACAGATAAAATGTGTTCAGTAGTCCTTTTTGTATCATTTGAAACCATAAAATCACCCAAAATTTGTTGACCCGAAATCTGAAAATTTTGTAATGCCGGCATCACAGATTTTTTCGGACTTTGGACCAAAAATCCAAACTTACCAAATTATCAATAAATCTCAAACTGTTGCTCGTTTACCCATCCCACACAGATAAAATGTGTTCAGTAGTCCTTTCTGTATCATTTGGAAACCATAAAATCACCCAAAATTTGTTGACCCGAAATCTGAAAATTTTGTGATGCCGGCATCACAGATTTTTTTAATTGGACTAAAAATCCAAACTTACAAAATTCTCCATAAATCTCAAACTGTTGCTCGTTTACCCATCCCACACAGATAAAATGTGTTCAGTAGTCCTTTCTGTATCATTTGAAACCATAAAATCACCCAAAATTTGTTGACCCGAAATCTGAAAATTTTGTGATGCCGGCATCACAGATATTTTTAATTGGACTAAAAATCCAAACTTACAAAATTCTCCATAAATCTCAAACTGTTGCTCGTTTACCCATCCCACACAGATAAAATGTGTTCAGTAGTCCTTTCTGTATCATTTGAAACCATAAAATCACCCAAAATTTGTTGACCCGAAATCTGAAAATTTTGTGATGCCGGCATCACAGATATTTTTAATTTTGGACTAAAAATCCAAACTTACAAAATTCTCAATAAATCTCATACTTTTGCTCGTTTACCCATCCCACACAGATAAAATGTGTTCAGTAGTCCTTTCTATATCATTTGAAACCATAAACTCACCCAAAATTTGTTGACCCGAAATCTGAAAATTTTGTGATGCCGGCATCACAGATTTTTTCGGACTTTGGACCAAAAATCCAAACTTAGAAAATTTTAAATAAATCTCAAACTTTTGCTCGTTTACCCATCCCACACAGATAAAATGTGTTCAGTAGTCCTTTCTGTATCATTTGAAACCATAAAATCACCCAAAAATTGTTGACCCGAAATCTGAAAATTTTGTGATGCCGGCATCACAGATTTTGTTTATTTTGGACCAAAAATCCAAACTTACAAAATTCTCCATAAATCTCAAACTGTTGCTCGTTTTTCCATCCCACACAGATAAAATGTGTTCAGTAGTCCTTTCTGTATCATTTGAAACCATAAAATCACCCAAAATTTGTTGACCCGAAATCTGAAAATTTTGTGATGCAGGCGTCACAGATTTTTTTAATTTTGGACCAAAAACCCAAACTTACAAAATTCTAAATAAATCTCAAACTTTTGCTCATTTACCCATCCCACACAGATAAAATGTGTTCAGTAGTCCTTTCTGTATCATTTGAAACCATAAAATCACCCAAAATTTGTTGACCCGAAATCTGAAAATTTTGTGATGCCGGCATCACAGATTTTTTTTAATTTTGGACCAAAAATCCAAACTTACAAAATTCTCAATAAATCTCAAAATTTTGCTTGTTTACCCATCCCACACAGATAAAATGTGTTCAGTAGTCCTTTCTGTATCATTTGAAACCATAAAATCACCCAAAACTTGTTGACCCGAAATCTGAAAATTTTGTGATGCCGGCATCACAGATTTTGTTTATTTTGGACCAAAAATCCAAACTTACAAAATTCTCAATAAATCTCAAACTGTTGCTCGTTTACCCATCCCACACAGATAAAATGTGTTCAGTAGTCCTTTTTGTATCATTTGAAACCATAAAATCACCCAAAATTTGTTGACCCGAAATCTGAAAATTTTGTAATGCCGGCATCACAGATTTTTTCGGACTTTGGACCAAAAATCCAAACTTACCAAATTATCAATAAATCTCAAACTGTTGCTCGTTTACCCATCCCACACAGATAAAATGTGTTCAGTAGTCCTTTCTGTATCATTTGGAAACCATAAAATCACCCAAAATTTGTTGACCCGAAATCTGAAAATTTTGTGATGCCGGCATCACAGATTTTTTTAATTGGACTAAAAATCCAAACTTACAAAATTCTCCATAAATCTCAAACTGTTGCTCGTTTACCCATCCCACACAGATAAAATGTGTTCAGTAGTCCTTTCTGTATCATTTGAAACCATAAAATCACCCAAAATTTGTTGACCCGAAATCTGAAAATTTTGTGATGCCGGCATCACAGATATTTTTAATTTTGGACTAAAAATCCAAACTTACAAAATTCTCAATAAATCTCATACTTTTGCTCGTTTACCCATCCCACACAGATAAAATGTGTTCAGTAGTCATTTCTGTATCATTTGAAACCATAAACTCACCCAAAATTTGTTGACCCGAAATCTGAAAATTTTGTGATGCCGGCATCACAGATTTTTTTAATTGGACTAAAAATCCAAACTTACAAAATTCTCAATAAATCTCATACTTTTGCTCGTTTACCCATCCCACACAGATAAAATGTGTTCAGTAGTCATTTCTGTATCATTTGAAACCATAAAATCACCCAAAATTTGTTGACCCGAAATCTGAAAATTTTGTGATGCCGGCATCACAGATTTTTTTAATTGGACTAAAAATCCAAACTTACAAAATTCTCCATAAATCTCAAACTGTTGCTCGTTTACCCATCCCACACAGATAAAATGTGTTCAGTAGTCCTTTCTGTATCATTTGAAACCATAAAATCACCCAAAATTTGTTGACCCGAAATCTGAAAATTTTGTGATGCCGGCATCACAGATATTTTTAATTTTGGACCAAAAATCCAAACTTACAAAATTCTCAATAAATCTCATACTTTTGCTCGTTTACCCATCCCACACAGATAAAATGTGTTCAGTAGTCATTTCTGTATCATTTGAAACCATAAACTCACCCAAAATTTGTTGACCCGAAATCTGAAAATTTTGTGATGCCGGCATCACAGATTTTTTCGGACTTTGGACCAAAAATCCAAACTTACAAAATTCTCCATAAATCTCAAACTGTTGCTCGTTTACCCATCCCACACAGATAACATGTGTTCAGTAGTCCTTTCTGTATCATTTGAAACCATAAAATCACCCAAAATTTGTTGACCCGAAATCTGAAAATTTTGTGATGCCGGCGTCACAGATTTTTTTAATTTTGGACCAAAAACCCAAACTTACAAAATTCTAAATAAATCTCAAACTTTTGCTCGTTTACCCATCCCACACAGATAAAATGTGTTCAGTAGTCCTTTCTGTATCATTTGAAACCATAAAATCACCCAAAATTTGTTGACCCGAAATCTGAAAATTTTGTGATGCCGGCATCACAGATTTTTTTAATTTTGGACCAAAAATCCAAACTTACAAAATTCTCAATAAATCTCAAAATTTTGCTTGTTTACCCATCCCACACAGATAAAATGTTTTCAGTAGTCCTTTCTGTATCATTTGAAACCATAAAATCAGCCAAAATTTGTCGACCCGGAATCTGAAAATTTTGTGATGCCGGCATCACAGATTTTTTTAATTTTGGACCAAAAATCAAAACTTACAAAATTCTCAATAAATCTGGTACTTTTGCTCGTTTACCCATCCCACACAGATAAAATGTGTTCAGTAGTCCTTTCTGTATCATTTGAAACCATAAAATCACCCAAAATTTGTTGACCCGAAATCTGAAAATTTTGTGATGCCGGCATCACAGGTTTTTTTAATTTTGGACCAAAAATCCAAACTTACAAAATTCTCAATAAATCTTATACTTTTGCTCGTTTACCCATCCCACACAGATAAAATGTGTTCAGTAGTCATTTCTGTATCATTTGAAACCATAAACTCACCCAAAATTTGTTGACCCGAAATCTGAAAATTTTGTGATGCCGGCATCACAGATTTTTTTGGACTTTGGACCAAAAATCCAAACTTACAAAATTCTCCATAAATCTCAAACTGTTGCTCGTTTACCCATCCCACACAGATAAAATGTGTTCAGTAGTCCTTTCTGTATCATTTGAAACCATAAAATCACCCAAAATTTGTTGACCCGAAATCTGAAAATTTTGTGATGCCGGCATCACAGATTTTTTTAATTTTGGACCAAAAATCCAAACTTACAAAATTCTAAATAAATCTCAAAATTTTGCTTGTTTACCCATCCCACACAGATAAAATGTGTTCAGTAGTCCTTTCCGTATCATTTGAAACCATAAAATCAGCCAAAATTTGTTGACCCGAAATCTGAAAATTTTGTGATGCCGGCATCACAGATTTTTTTAATTTTGGACCAAAAATCAAAACTTACAAAATTCTCAATAAATCTCGTACTTTTGCTTGTTTACCCATCCCACACAGATAAAATGTGTTCAGTAGTCCTTTCTGTATCATTTGAAACCATAAAATCACCCAAAATTTGTTGACCCGAAATCTGAACATTTTGTGATGCCGGCATCACAGGTTTTTTTAATTTTGGACCAAAAATCCAAACTTACAAAATTCTCAATAAATCTCAAACTGTTGCTCGTTTACCCATCCCACACGGATAAAATGTGTTCAGTAGTCCTTTCTGTATCATTTGAAGCCATAAAATTACCCAAAATTTGTTGACCCGAAATCTGAAAATTTTGTGATGCCGGCATCACAAATTTTTTAATTGGACTAAAAATCCAAACTTACAAAATTCTCAATTAATCTCATACTTTTGCTAGTTTACCCATCCCACACAGATAAAATGTGTTCAGTAGTCCTTTCTGTATCATTTGAAACCATAAAATCACTCAAAAATTGTTGACCCGAAATCTGAAAATTTTGTGATGCCGGCATCACAGATTTTGTTTATTTTTGGACCAAAAATCCAAACTTACAAAATTCTCAATAAATCTCAAACTGTTGCTCGTTTACCCATCCCACACAGATAAAATGTGTTCAGTAGTCCTTTCTGTATCATTTGAAGCCATAAAATCACCCAAAATTTGTTGACCCGAAATCTGAAAATTTTGTGATGCCGGCATCACAGATTTTTTTAATTGGACTAAAAATCCAAACTTACAAAATTCTAAATAAATCTCAAAATGTTGCTTGTTTACCCATCCCACACAGATAAAATGTGTTCAGTAGTCCTTTCTGTATCATTTGAAACCATAAAATCAGCCAAAATTTGTTGACCCGAAATCTGAAAATTTTGTGATGCCGGCATCACAGATATTTTTAATTTTGGACTAAAAATCAAAACTTACAAAATTCTCAATAAATCTCGTACTTTTGCTCGTTTACCCATCCCACACAGATAAAATGTGTTCAGTAGTCCTTTCTGTATCATTTGAAACCATAAAATCACCCAAAATTTGTTGACCCGAAATCTGAAAATTTTGTGATGCAGGCATCACAGATATTTTTAATTTTGGACTAAAAATCCAAACTTACAAAATTCTCAATAAATCTCATACTTTTGCTCGTTTACCCATCCCACACAGATAAAATGTGTTCAGTAGTCCTTTCTGTATCATTTGAAACCATAAACTCACCCAAAATTTGTTGACCCGAAATCTGAAAATTTTGTGATGCCGGCATCACAGATTTTTTCGGACTTTGGACCAAAAATCCAAACTGACAAAATTCTCCATAAATCTCAAACTGTTGCTCGTTTACCCATTCCACACAGATAAAATGTGTTCAGTAGTCCTTTCTGTATCATTTGAAACCATAAAATCACCCAAAATTTGTTGACCCGAAATCTGAAAATTTTGTGATGCCGGCATCACAGATATTTTTAATTTTGGACTAAAAATCCAAACTTACAAAATTCTCAATAAATCTCATACTTTTGCTCGTTTACCCATCCCACACAGATAAAATGTGTTCAGTAGTCCTTTCTGTATCATTTGAAACCATAAACTCACCCAAAATTTGTTGACCCGAAATCTGAAAATTTTGTGATGCCGGCATCACAGATTTTTTCGGACTTTGGACCAAAAATCCAAACTTAGAAAATTCTAAATAAATCTCAAACTTTTGCTCGTTTACCCATCCCACACAGATAAAATGTGTTCAGTAGTCCTTTCTGTATCATTTGAAACCATAAAATCACCCAAAAATTGTTGACCCGAAATCTGAAAATTTTGTGATGCCGGCATCACAGATTTTGTTTATTTTGGACCAAAAATCCAAACTTACAAAATTCTCAATAAATCTCAAACTGTTGCTCGTTTACCCATCCCACACAGATAAAATGTGTTCAGTAGTCCTTTCTGTATCATTTGAAACCATAAACTCACCCAAAATTTGTTGACCCGAAATCTGAAAATTTTGTGATGCCGGCATCACAGATTTTTTTAATTTTGGACCAAAAATCCAAACTTACCAAATTATCAATAAATCTCAAACTGTTGCTCGTTTACCCATCCCACACAGATAAAATGTGTTCAGTAGTCCTTTCTGTATCATTTGAAACCATAAAATCACCCAAAATTTGTTGACCCGAAATCTGAAAATTTTGTGATGCCGGCATCACAGATTTTTTTAATTGGACTAAAAATCCAAACTTACAAAATTCTCCATAAATCTCAAACTGTTGCTCGTTTACCCATCCCACACGATAAAATGTGTTCAGTAGTCCTTTCTGTATCATTTGAAACCATAAAATCACCCAAAATTTGTTGACCCGAAATCTGAAAATTTTGTGATGCCGGCATCACAGATATTTTTAATTTTGGACTAAAAATCCAAACTTACAAAATCCTCCATAAATCTCATACTTTTGCTCGTTTACCCATCCCACACAGATAAAATGTGTTCAGTAGTCATTTCTGTATCATTTGAAACCATAAAATTACCCAAAATTTGTTGACCCGAAATCTGAAAATTTTGTGATGCCGGCGTCACAGATTTTTTTAATTTTGGACCAAAAACCCAAACTTACAAAATTCTAAATAAATCTCAAACTTTTGCTCGTTTACCCATCCCACACAGATAAAATGTGTTCAGTAGTCCTTTCTGTATCATTTGAAACCATAAAATCAGCCAAAATTTGTTGACCCGAAATCTGAAAATTTTGTGATGCCGGCATCACAGATTTTTTTTATTTTGGACCAAAAATCAAAACTTACAAAATTCTCAATAAATCTCGTACTTTTGCTCGTTTACCCATCCAACACAGATAAAATGTGTTCAGTAGTCCTTTCTGTATCATTTGAAACCATAATATCACCCAAAATTTGTTGACCCGAAATCTGAAAATTTTGTGATGCCGGCATCACAGGTTTTTTTAATTTTGGACCAAAAATCCAAACTTACAAAATTCTCAATAAATCTCAAACTGTTGCTCGTTTACCCATCCCACACGGATAAAATGTGTTCAGTAGTCCTTTCTGTATCATTTGAAACCATAAAATCACCCAAAATTTGTTGACCCGAAATCTGAAAATTTTGTGCTGCCGGCATCACAGATTTTTTTAATTGGACTAAAAATCCAAACTTACAAAATTCTCAATTAATCTCATACTTTTGCTAGTTTACCCATCCCACACAGATAAAATGTGTTCAGTAGTCCTTTCTGTATCATTTGAAACCATAAAATCAGCCAAAATTTGTTGAACCGAAATCTGAAAATTTTGTGATGCCGGCATCACAGATTTTTTTAATTTTGGACCAAAAACCCAAACTTACAAAATTCTAAATAAATCTCAAACTTTTGCTCGTTTACCCATCCCACACAGATAAAATGTGTTCAGTAGTCCTTTCTGTATCATTTGAAACCATAAAATCACCCAAAATTTGTTGACCCGAAATCTGAAAATTTTGTGATGCCGGCATCACAGATTTTTTTAATTTTGGACCAAAAATCCAAACTCACAAAATTCTCCATTAATCTCAAACTTTTGCTTGTTTACCCATCCCACACAGATAAAATGTGTTCAGTAGTCCTTTCTGTATCATTTGAAACCATAAAATCACCCAAAATTTGTTGACCCGAAATCTGAAAATTTTGTGATGCCGGCATCACGGATTGTTTTAACTTTGGACCAAAAATCCAAACTTACAAAATTCTCAATAAATCTCATACTTTTGTTCGTTTACCCATCCCACACAGATAAAATGTGTTCAGTAGTCCTTTCTGTATCATTTGAAACCACAAAATCAGCCAAAATTTGTTGACCCGAAATCTGAAAATTTTGTGATGCCGGCATCACAGATTTTTTAAATTTTGGACCAAAACCCCAAACTTACAAAATTCTAAATAAATCTCAAACTTTTGCTCGTTTACCCATCCCACACAGATAAAATGTGTTCAGTAGTCCTTTCTGTATCATTTGAAACCATAAAATCACCAAAATTTGTTGACCCGAAATCTGAAAATTTTGTGATGCCGGCATCACAGATTTTTTTAATTTTGGACCAAAAATCCAAACTTACAAAATTCTCCATGAATCTCAAACTTTTGCTTGTTTACCCGTCCCACACAGATAAAATGTGTTCAGTAGTCCTTTCTGTATCATTTGAAACCATAAAATCACCCAAAATTTGTTGACCCGAAATCTGAAAATTTTGTGATGCCGGCATCACAGATTTTTTTAACTTTGGACCAAAAATCCAAACTTACAAAATTCTCAATAAATCTCATACTTTTGTTCGTTTACCCATCCCACACAGATAAAATGTGTTCAGTAGTCCTTTCTGTATCATTTGAAACCATAAAATCAGCCAAAATTTGTTGACCCGAAATCTGAAAATTTTGTGATGCCGGCATCACAGATTTTTTTAATTCTGGCCCCAAAACACAAAATTCTCAATAAATTTCAAACTGTTGCTCGTTTACCCATCCCTTACAGATTTAAATGTGTTCAGTAGTCCTTTGTGTATCATTTGAAACTATAAAATCACCCAAATCTTGTTGACCCGAAATCTGAAAATTTGATGATGCTGGCATCACAGATTTTTTAAAATTTTGGACCAAAAATCGAAACTTACAAAATTCTAAATAAATCTCAAACTTGTGCTCGTTTACCCATCCCACACAGATAAAATGTGTTCAGTAGTCCTTTCTGTATCACTTGAAACAGTAAAATCACCCAATATTTGTTGTCCCGAAATCTGCAAATTTTGTGATGCCGGCATCACAGATTTTTTTCATTTTGGACCAAAAATCCAAACTTACAAAATTCTCAATAAATCTCGTACTTTTGCTCGTTTACCCATCCCACACAGATAAATTGTGTTCAGTAGTCCTTTCTGTATCATTTGAAACCATAAAATCACACAAAATCTGAAAATTTTGTGATGCCGGCATCACAGATTTTTTTGATTTTGGACCAAAAACCCAAACTTACAAAATTCTCAATAAATCTCAAACTTTTGCTTGTTTACCCATCCCACACCGATAAATTGTGTTCAGTAGTCCTTTCTGTATCATTTGAGACTATAAATCTTGACTGATAAAATGTCTTCAGTAGTCTGTTCTGTATCATTGGGAACCATGAAATCATCGGAAATTTGTTGACCCCAAATCTGAAATTTTGACCATACCGGTGCCAGATGCAATTGTATTCGCCATGCAATACTGTCTGCTTCTGATACATGCAATTGCACATGCAATCAAGTATGGGGCTTTGCAAAAACCTTCTGGCGGACATGTACGTTTATGCAGCATGAGTATTTCCCATGTCATTCATCACATGCTCTTACATACAGCTTGTAAAAAAAATGGCGAATTTTTTTCATTTCTGACCAAAATCAAAACTCCCAAATTCCTCAATAAATTTAAATCGTTTTGGTTGTATACCTAGTCTCGACTGATAAATGTCTTCAGTAGTCTGTTCTGTATCATTGGGAACCTAAAATCATCTGAAACTTGTTGACCTAAAATCATGGACGATTTTTTTTTCATTTCGGACCAAAAATCCTTACTCACAAATTTCTCAATAAATCTGAATTTTTTGGTTGCATGCCCAGTCTCGACTGATACATATAACATGTCTTCAGTAGTACGTTCTGTTTCATTGGGAAACATAAAATCTTTGGAAATTTGTTGATCCTGAACGAGAATTTTTGACCATACTGGCATTGTCGATTTTTTCATTTCGGACCAAAAATCCAAACTCACAAATTTCTTTAAAAAATCTGAATATTTTTGTTGTATACCCAGTCTCGACTGATAATATGTCTTCAGTAGTCTGTTCTGTATCTTTCGGAACCATGAAATCATCAGAAATTTGTTGACCCCAAATCTGAATTTTTGACCATACCGGCATGGTCGATTTTTTTCATATCGGACCAAAAATCCAAACTAACAAATTTCTCAATAAATCTGAATATTTTGGTTGTATACCGAGTCTCGACTGATAAATGTCTTCAGTAGTCTGGTCTGTATCTTTTGGAACCATGAAATCATCGGCACTTTGTTGACCCCAAATCTGAATATTTGACCATACTGGCACATGGTCGAATTATTTCATTTTGGACTAAAAATCCAAACTCACAAATTTCTCAATAAATCTGAATATTTTGGTTGTATACCAAGTCTTGACTGATATAATGTCTTCGGTAGTCTGTTCTGTATCATTGGGAACCATGAAATCATGGGAAATTTGTTGACCCCAAATCTGAAATTTTGACCATACTGGCATGGTATATTTATTTTTTATTTCGGACCAAAAATCCATACAAACAAAATTCACAATAAATCTGAATATTTTGGTTGTATACCTAGTCTCGACTGATAAAATGTCTTTAGTAGTCTGTTCTGTATCATTGGGAATCATTAAATAATCGGAAATTTGTTGACCCCAAACATTTCGGACCAAAAATCCAAACTCACAAATTTCTCAATAAATCTGAATATTTTGGTTGTATACCCAGTCTCGACTGATAAATGTCTTCAGTAGTCTGGTCTGTATCTTTTGGAACCATGAAATCATCGGTAACTTGTTGACCCGGAATCTGAATATTTGACTATACCGGCATGGTCGAATTATTTCATTTTGGACTAAAAATCCAAACTCACAAATTTCTCAATAAATCTGAATATTTTGGTTTTATGCCCAGTCTCGACTGATAACATGTCTTCAGTAGTCCGTTCTGTATCAATTGGAACTTTAAAATCATATGAAATTTGTTGACCCCAAATCTGAAATTTTGACCATACTGGTGACAGATGCAATTGTGTTCGCCATGCAATACTGTCCGCTCCAGATACTTTTGTACATGCAATCTTTTCCGGGGCTATGCAAAAACCTTCCGGCGGATATGTACATGACTGTACTATGTATGTGCGCCCGTAAGCGAGCGTGCATGCACTGAACCTACGTATATGCAGCATGAATATTCATGTATTTTAAAAACGCCTCTTTTTTCAAGAGGCGCCTCTTTTTTCAAGAGGCGCTGCGTTCTTAAAAAGTAGTCCTGTCCAGCTTTGATCCCTGTTTGCAGTGTGAAACGGTCGCACAATATCCGGATTGAAAGTCACACAAGTAACCAAAAAGCTGATTTCCTATAGAGTTTGTGTAAAAGCTAGTGTATATCCGTGTTGAAATTTTACCACCAACCCTATCTGGATAAGGTTCGACACGGATTGAAGGTCGATAGTGTGAAAAGGCCTAATGTCTAATTATGTTATAAACATATTGTTACTTAATTACAAATATAACTTTCCTGTAGGTTATTTTTAGTGTAGGCCTATATTCTAATTATGTTTTGATAATAAAAATAATACTTTTGAACTTTTAGGACACTATGGATCATTTTTGTGTTATCAAAATGATTAAAGGTAAACTAGATTTAACTTTTTGTTTCTTCTCATGACAGACGCTTTACAGCAACTTATTGGGTGAGGAACGTACTTTTGTGTATGGAACATCATTGTACCTAACAGCCTCTGCAAGTGCTGAGTTCTTTGCTGACATTGAACTGTCAATGATAGAAGCAGTCAAGGTGCGCATTCAAACAATGCCAGGATTCGCAAATACATTAAGGGAGGGTGCACCAAAGCTTTGGGCCATGGAAGGTATTATAGGGTAGGTCATTTACAATTTTATAATAGTTATTTTAATAATGGACCAGGGCCAAATCTCATAAAGCTTTTTAGCAGCAAATACTGCTTAAAGGAACACGTTGCCTTGGATCGGTCAAGTTGGTATTTGAAAAGCGTTTGTAACTGTTTGTTATAAAATGCATGTGATTGGAAAGATGTTTTAAAAGTAGAATACAATGATCCACACAAATAAGCCTCGAAACTGCGTGGTTTTCCTTTTACCTCGTCGACTAACACGGGCGGCCATTTATGGGAGTCAAAATTTTGACTCCCATAAATGGCCGACCGTGTTAGTTCGCAAAGCAAAAGGAAAACCACGCAATTTCAAGGCATATTTGTGTGGATCATTGTATTCTACTTTTAAAACATCTTTCCAACCATATGCATTTAATAACAAACGGTTACAAACGCTTTTTATAGACCAACTCGTCCGATCCAAGGCAACGTGTTCCTTTAACCAGTTTCTTTGCTAAGCAATAGATATGGGTGGCACCAAACCTGAACATCATGAAATGTTGGCTGGTAACCTGTTTTTGCTTAGCATTTTTTTCTTGTGCTTAGCTGGTTTTTGTGCTTCATGAAATTGGGCAATGGTCATAACATTCCAGGCCCATAGGCAAGAAGACTTGATTTATGTTGTTTAGTTCTGTGCATTGTTTACTACCTCGGTTGTTTTTACTATTTGGTGTATATGATTTATTTCAAAACTCATATGCGAGTTTTCTCCCATAGATTCTACAGAGGTCTTCCTCCACTCTGGTTGAGGCAAATCCCATACACAATGATGAAGTTTGCTTGCTTTGAGAGATCTGTAGAGTTCTTGTACAAAAATGTTGTCCGAAGCCACGCTCCGAACGCACCAAATCAGAACAGCTTGTGGTCACCTTCTTCGTCGCTTACATTGGTTTTCTTTTTTCGTTATAATGAAATTTTCATTGACACATGTTGTACTAGCTGACAACTCTAAACTTATTACTTTCATAACTTATATAAAATTGTGCAGAGAAGAGTCATTATGCAAATGGGGTTGGACAAATCAACCAAAAGTTTGAGTCGCCTGCATGTTTTTATTTCACCAGCTATTGGCTGTGTATTGCACCACACTTTGTTCTTACTTGCCTCAGGAACATGTACCTTGTCAAAGTCTAAGGAGGGGAGGGAAGGGTGGCGCAAGATGCATTTTACTCTCAGTATCAGGTACTTTCTACAAAGTATGACATGGTTGTGGACCTTGGTTTTTATTGCATGAATGTGCCTCACACACTTCCTTGGATCCGCTCTTGGGATGGTATTACAGTTTAGTTATCATGTAATGGGTGACTTTCTGTAGAGCCATTCAGCAACACTGTTAATGTTGTGTTCCATGGGAAGTGCTTGAGTCATTGGTGTGTAAGAGTAGAATACCTCCGCTATGAGCAAAATAGTACATATTGTGATGACCTTTTTATGGCTCGACGTTCGCCACCCATCTGCATCAACATGTTCTTTGTTGATGTTAGATTCAAGTGAAAGTGTCAAGGCATTTTGGTCAACTTTGTACACATGGTGTCATGCTTGTGATGGGGACATTTGTTTTTTTCAATTTGTGTTTTATAATGACATTTTGTGGCAGGAAGTAATTATTCTGTCAGTTTGTTTCATGGTTGCAAAACCAGACCGAATAAATCACATGTAGCAAGGGGTTTCATAAGCCATTTTGAGATATGGTGGACACACTACTATAAGCACTGTATGGTTTGTGTAAATTTGTCTGTATACACCTAAACCACACAGTGCACTCCTATAGTGGCCACCAAACCTCAAAAAGGCTAATTGTGGCACTGGGCTTTTTACTTTTCATTCATGATGGGATTCGTTTGAAAATCCTCACATGTATTGTCTCGGTTAGTATCCAAACTTGTATTAATAATCCAGATGTTAATAATTCAATTAATCCAGTCTCTACTTGATCTCTTTTCTTGTCCTTATAGGTTTGTGGAAGGGTCTGTTCCCACGTATCATTATGATTGGTACCCTGACTGCTCTACAATGGTTCATCTATGACTCGGTTTAGGTGTACTTCCGTCTGCCCAGCCCACCACCACCAGAGATACCAGAGAGCCTCAAGCAGAAGTTGGCTGCCAAATGGGTCAATTTAGAAATGCGCATAAACCCAATTCGTAATAATAAATCAAATTTATTACAGGAATATTTAACTGGAAAAAAAAAGAAGAAAACAATTTCCATCGTTGTTGATATTTTGTTTTGGTTTGTGGGTTTTTAAAACTGAACTTCTCATCAATAGATCAATTAAAATAAATACTTAAGACTTGAAGACTGGTTATTTAAAAACAATATTTTCGTTTTCGGTTTATCCCACCCATGATGAAAACAAATTAACAATTGTGGTCAATAAAGACACCTTTTCCATTCTGTTGTTAGTCCAGACACACATTTGAAAAATGATTTGACATTGACCGTATACACTGGACCCAACGTCCCACAGGAATATTCTTTTCATATTGATCCTTTGAGTGAGGTTCAAGTATTTAATATATGTTAAATTTGCATCAGGGATAAAGAACATTAATTTTGGATTTTACCCATACACAGATGTGTGTTAGCACTGTATACTCAGTACTTTCCCAAGTCCTGTGAACAAATATCACAGGCATGTTACTCGGGTGGGATTCGCACCCACAACCCTTGCAATTTTAGAGCAGTATCTTACCAACTAGACTACTGAGGTTGCCCAGTAGCTAGAGGCAGTTCAAATCCTATGTTTTGGCAGCAGGTACCGCAACGATATACTCGATGTTAAATTTGCATCGGGGATAAAGAATATTAATTTTGTTTTTACCCATACACGGATGTGTGTTAGCACTGTATACTCAGTACTTTCCCGAGTCCTGTACAGTGATGCCTGTAATATTTTCTTCACAGAACTCGGGGAAAGTACTGAGTATACAGTGCTAACACACATCCGTGTATGGGTAAAAACAAAATTAAGATAGTGTTTTTTAACAATGTTAATTGCAGTGTTGTCATGTATTAAGATTTTAATGTAATATTTATGATTGACATTAAATTGCACAATATGACTGTGTGAAGGTTCTAGCCATTCATTCAACATTTCATAAGAAATGTGAATCAATAAATTGACATTTTCATGTGTTTTGCAGCAGAGCAAAATAATAAACGAAACTTATGACAACGGTTATCTAAATAAGGTGTTTCTTGTCGGGATTTGAGTTTGTATTAACGTGGTTTTACTCCCAATGACCCTGTTCTGGCCTGTTGTAGTTCAGTGCCTAAAGGCACTGGACGCTGGTAATTACTCAATTAAAAATTAATTGTCAATATAAAACTTACTTGGCTGTTGATAGTATAAACCATTGTGAGAGATGGCTCTTTTTAAAGTAACAAGGATTTGTTACTAAAAGAGTTATGGCTTGTCGCCATTTATTAGGCATACAAAAAAAATAGTTTTTTTGTTTTCATTATTCTCTTGCAACTTGGATGACCAATTGAGTAAAAAAATCACGGAGTTGTTTTATTCTTATTATGTTTGGATACACCACGTGCCATTAAAATGCCTTTTTTCAAGACTTCTACGTCACTGACTAAGCATTAAGTATAGAGTAAAAGTGCGTGGCTGTGATAATCATTTGATGAAGATTTAACAAAAGCTTCCATTGTACTTTAGGTGTTCCGACATCTCTATGGTGGCCCTGAAGGGACATCGCATATATACGTGTGCTCACACGTATACACTGTCGTGAAACAAATCGCGAATAAGTTATGCGATGTCCCTTCAGGGCCACCATACATCTCTGTGTGCATCTACGGGGTACTTTTTGCAATGGAAGAAATGCAACCTAGCAAAGTTGACTTTGTTCTACTATACAAATAAATAATAATATTAAGACTTGTAATGCGCACATATCCACCCTGCTGGGTGTACAACCCCACAGAGGATTTCTTCAGGAAATGGAATAATTTAGCAACAAAAGTTTCCCCATAACTGCCATATGTGAGGGTGTGTTAATACGAAGTGTCCACTTTATATGGGGACTTAGGCCTACACAAAGTCCGCGCAGTGCTTTTTACAGTATTAAAGAATGTGTAAAAGTTTAAATGTAAAAGATGTCCACGTAGTGTATGCAACTAAGCTGTATGTGTGTGTCTGTGCTTACATTGAACGTGTAGGTCCTAATTACAACGGATCCCCAACAGGAGAAGGACCCCACAAGGCAATCTCAATAGGAACAATTGATCCCTCAAGGAAGTTCTAAGGGAACAATAGGTGAACAATACACAGGACCCTAAATATATTTGGAATCAATTTCATAAAGCTGTTTAGCAGAAAGTGCTGCTTAAGGCTTGGTCACAAAAGACTAGTTCTCACCCCCCCCCCAAAAAAAAGTTAAGCCCCTCCCCGATCAATAACTTGATTGGCACACACCTGACAAGTGAGGGCGCTCGAGTGGTGAAAATAAGGTCAATTAAATTTTGCTCATTTCTGAAGGTGAATCTGTTATTTTATTCCAACGAATACTGAAATTTAAGCGGTAACCTAAACATTCTTATTAGGTAATATTAACATTTTATAGCTATAAATGATTGGAAAGCAAACAAACCAAGGATAATGAATTAAGAAATTGTGTGAAAAATGAGCCGCAAACACCGAGGCTAAGTGCGAGTTACACGTTTTGCATTGTCATAAAATTTACTGTGAGAAATACAAGACCATAAATTTAACCAATATTTTTATTTTGTTTCACTTCTTTGAATAACTCGCCTCTAGAGATTAGTTCCCCATTGAAAAGCACTGCAGCAGCGGTAATTTTGATGTACAGAAAAAAACATCCCTCCGTAATTTGTTTGCGTACATCTATAACAATTAAAGGCACTGTACACTATTGGTAATTGTCAAAGACTAGTCTTAACAGTGGTGTATCTCAACAAATACATAAAATAGCAAACCTGAGAAAATTTTGAGCTCAACTGGTCGTCGAAGTTGCGAGATATTATTGAAAGAAAAACACCCCTGTCGCACCATGGTCACACGAAGTTGTGTGCTTTCAGATGCTTGATTTCGAGACCTCAAATTCTAAATCTGAGGTCTCAAAATCAAATTCGTGGAAAATTATTTCTTTCTCGAAAACTATGTCACTTGGGAGCTGTTTCTCACAATGTTTTATAATATCAACCTCTCCCCGTAATCAAGAAAGGTTTATTGATAATAATTATATTTTGAGTAATTACCATAAGTGTCCACTGCCTTTAAACAAATAAATAAAAACGTAATAAAAAACATAGACTGTGCAATTTAGGGGATGTTCGCTTTCTTCAGGGACCATTCAACTTCTAGTCTCAGCTCCCTGAAAAATAAAAAGTAAAAACCATTGAGTTTCATTTGGAAGTTGCCGTAAACCACTGATATTAACTTTTGCACGGTAATAAGGCCATCCTATAATACTTCAACTAATTCGGACATGGGCATACAATTTCAATCCGGGGTCCACCCAAAAACACAAAAGCCATTTACTATTGATATGCAGATTCGGTCTTGGAAACCAATCAGCAACCGGGCGCTGTGTACAGGTTAGAAATCAGTGACAAAATGGCCGGGGTCCTTCAAGATTGAACGACAACACTGCCCTGCGATGACCGTCTCCATTTGACTGCCACTTTTTAAGGGTTTGGCTTTAGATTTTTTAAATACCCATGTCAGGGAATTAGTAGCTGAAAACACTTTTTACTGAATGTTGTAAAATAGATCGAGAAACTTCAAGAGGACATTTTGAGGCAAGTCCAGAACTCTCGCACGGGAGCTCCGGACTTGCCGTGCAAGTTGCATGCAGTAACCACGGCGTTTAGGTAAACAATGGAGTCAGCCCTGACAAAAATGCTTACTTTTCGCGACTTCGACACTTTTAAGAGTTCAAAGAGTCTTTTTCATGTATTCTTTTGATCTTTCTGAACATTCAAGGATGTCATTTTACTTCTTAAGGGGTGGCAGTCAGAAATGGTTAGGACCTGGGCCCGTTGACAGTCTTATTGACAGTGACACACATTATGATTAATGACAGTTGCCATGGTTGCCGTTGCCGTTTTATCAAGACTGCAGTTTACAGCAGAATGAGGATATGATGACACCATTTTCCATTGTCTCACATTATGTATCCTTTATGAAAATTAATTTTAACATACCTGCTTACTATTGATGAAGTTTTTGAAGAAGTATAATTAAACTGTTCTTTTGGTAATCTGAAACAATTATGTAGGAAAGGTTTTGGATTTGATTCCCACCCAAGCAATATCGTGTGGGTTTTATCACCGTGATGTTGATTATTATGATATTCTTTTAGGCGAGGAATGTAACCGTTTCATTTGTTTGTTGATGTATTATTTGTTATGGTCTCTATAATATAAATTATTTAAAACATGTTTTCTCAACACACTTACAACCAAAAAACATGAACTAGTACAGTGTTGATGCTTTAAAGGCCCTCTACTTGAACCTATTTTCATTACAATGAACACATGTTGCCATCTAGAGTAGAAAAGACACCACCAAGTTACTCTTCTCCTTCCCAAAAAATGATTTAAATTCAGTATATCATCAACAAATCAGTTATAACAAAATGTCCCAACTAAGCTACAACCAAAATTATAAATAGCTACAGCTGTTTGGAGAATTGGAACAATGGAATAAACTTCCTTATGAAACAGGAGTGCACAATACAAGTAATTGAAATACTGTTCACAAAAACTACTAGAAGAAAAATAAGCCATGAACAAAACAGGAACTTGGAGGAATTCATTTTTTTATGAAAATTTGTCAACTTCAACATACAAACTTGGAGCACAAGGACGATATTGGTAATTTGTAATTTCCATGACCTGAAAAAACTTGTTGTTTTATAAGGCAAATAACTTGATTAAAGTTATTAATTTAAATGTAAATGTTGATCAAGCAACTCACAAGATCAAAACTAGTTGTTATACTAATTTTTCAAAGCTCTTGTAGTTGTACAATGAGGCAAATAACTTGATTAAAGTTATTATCAAACAACTCATAAGATCAAACTATTTGTTTTCACTCATTTTGCAAAGTCTAAAAAGCATTCCAAGCAATACTAGTCAAAGGAAAGCTGTTGACCATTACCATATTATTTACACCATATAAGTCATGTGCAAATCTATAAATATTTGTGGAAGTACACTGTCACATGAAGAAACAAAATTGTTGGGTTGGTTATCATAATGCTGAAAATAACCACACCATGGTAAATCATTTTGGAGGTGTCTGGCTTTTTCATGGGATCTGGTTTTCAATTTGGAAACCCTGCCTAGTGGCTAACTGGTGTCTTTTAAAAATTGTGAAACTACAACAGTTTGCTCACCCTGGTTTGAATTTGTAAGCAGAATTAGACACCAGAATCATGCCTAATGCAAAGCTTAGAGAAGTTCTACATGTACATAGTTTGCTGTGCACCCTGGATTTAAGCAGAATTGAACTTCAGAAATCCTCTAGTGGAAGTACATAGCTTGCTGGTTTAAATTTTTAAGCAGAGCCATGAAACTTTGAAGAATACATGTATAAACAGTGGTATCGTCATCTTAGAGTGTTTCACTCCACTGCAGGAGGAAAGCCTCTTCAGCAAATCTCCATCTCACTCTATTCTGCGCTGTTGTTGCCAAGTAATGCCCCTGTGTGAACTTAGTTCATCTCTCCATCTTCTGTTTTGTCGACCTCTTTTTCTTGTCCACATTCTTGGAGTCCAGTTG
This sequence comes from Asterias amurensis, assembly GCF_032118995.1. Lineage (NCBI taxonomy): Eukaryota > Metazoa > Echinodermata > Asteroidea > Forcipulatida > Asteriidae > Asterias > Asterias amurensis. The sequence goes on from NC_092650.1 coordinate 19,213,849, forward strand.
GTTGTTTTACATGCCCACCTCTTGTCATGCCTCCTTGCTAGGTGGCCTGCCCATCTCCACTTCTTTGATTTGATCGTCTTGATAATATCCTGCACTCTTGATTTCTTTCTTACCTCCTGGTTCGTCACTGTCAAGATATTTCTCAGTTTTACTGATTATAGCGTTGCCTAATACCAAGACATGTGTGTCTTATTAGTATTACACTGTTCTTCTCACAACAACAAAAGAAAATAAACTAGACAATTCAATTCAGTTTCACTGTATTCTTATTTACAATTCTGTGCACATCATTATTTACAATCATTTATATTTACAAACATTCTTAGAATCAAATTCAGTGCAGTCTTCACACAAGTATATACACAATTTCAAGACTACTTTCCAGTGAAGACTTTCATTCGATTCAGTTGATTAATACTTTCAAGTCATCACAAATTTATATACAATCACAATATAATTATTAGTTGAGTACTTCCAACCAGTTCAGTGGCTACAGTAACCATACATACATGTAAGCCATCAAAGTTAATAACGGCAATCTTGATTCACCAAGTTGGGTGCTGGCTCCTAACACTGCCTTTAAGTGTGGGTGAGGGTAGTCAAGGCCGCTCACTTGCCACGCCCTTGGCTTCTTCAATCGGTTTGGCCTTCTCGTCTCTCTCTCTTTCAAGCCTTTCTCATGATGAATTTCCAGAACAACACTCAGTAATACTCTTGGCTCAGAACTCTTAGCTCAGAACTCGGAACTTGGAAACTCTTAGCTCAGACCTCAGAACAATGATTTCTACATCATGGTGTATCTTATCTGTACAGCGGCAACACTGGCCCTGACGATTCTCACAAATAGACGATTGCACTCGGCAATGCCTTCAATAAATAGCCCACTACAAAAGTAATGTCTTCAAAAAGTCGCTGCCCAAAAATATGTCTGCTGTAGCTGTAGCTACGCCCGATGACTATATTCTAGAGGCACGATCAAACTCACGTCTTCTCAATCTTGATTCGAAAAATCATCTGCCCACTTTCCAGCTCTAACTCTGACTATACTCCAACTTGATCCACTAGTTCACGACTGTTGTCAATGCCAGACCCTGGCAACTATTGCGAATTGTAAACTTCCCTTTATTATACAAAGTGATTTCTTTCTCAAGCATGACAACTCCCAAAAGCAAATTTGCTGACTAACCATACATTGAAATCTAAAAGTAAAAGCAGCGCAAATCTAAAAGTAACAAAAAGCTGCATGCTGCATACATTGTGATGAACACAATTCTTTAGCTTGAAATAAACAAAATTCTTTAATAATATAAGGGGATTTAATATTTACAGAAATTTACAGAAAATGTAGTACAGTTCGTTATTTTGTAACCTCAAGGGGTATTTTCCTATGCCCTGGTTTGGCTAAATAAACCAATAAATAAATTAAACCAATTTAAATATACAACTTTCTTCTAAGATAACTTAAATGTACTTCTTTCAAGCCTTGGTTGAAACAATATACAAATCACAACTTTTTCTTGTTAACGTTTAACTCAAAGGTTCTGCTTTCGACCTCAAGTACAAGTTATTTACATCGTCCTTAGATTGAACTCAAGGGTTCGTCCACTACTAAGTCAATAATTCAGAGCACATCTTAGGCTAGTTCACATTAAAACGTATAACAAATTAATCTCAAATAAAACCTGTGTTTTCGGTTGCTCTGGACGCCCTGACTCTTGTCTCTTGGCTGCTTGGCGACTTCGACAATCTGTCCTTCAAGTATGGCCTTAGGCCTAGCCCCATGAAGTCGGTCAGTGGTTGACTCAAACTGTTTGTCACTATCAAGGGTTGGGCATTATGCGTCTAATTAAAGCTGGGGTTGGGTGGTCATGATATTGTCGATGTAGGAGGGCACGATTCCAGGCTGTGGGCGCTCGGAGGAAATCAGTCACTGAAGAATTTCCAAAATCACAACATTTCGCCCTGGACTTTCTGTCTCACGGAAACTCTTAATACGGTGGAGTCTGCCCTATAACCTGCGAGGGCTGAACCCACTCGCCAGGTGGTTACAGTCGATCCACTCTCTCACTCTCTTTATCTCTCCTATGAGACCCTGCTCGGTAGGAGTCATCGTCAATACTACTCTATATTCACTATATCCCTACCCAAGGAACCTTTCCACGACTGCCACACCTACATTCCACATACCATGTTCATAATGTGCCCATTCACAATACCCGAACTAAATATCATGACCAAATAAGGAATTCTCTGAACCTCGACCCCAAACAATAAACAAACTTTTACTACGTGTGACAAAAAAGACTGGGCTGCTTGACCAACTCTCCAAGAACTGAAAATGGAAACACTTTGACAACGCTTAAAGTTCTTGTCTTTTCTTGCGTATTGTCTTGCTTAGTTCTGTATATTCTACTTGGTGCAGAGCTGAGTCTTGTCTGTGTGGTTTGGGTGCTTTCCTCCTTATGGTCATCTGCTGGATTTCATCCATACCTGTATCTTTGCTTCTTTTGGTCTGTGCTGAGTCACACTTTCCCAGTTTCTCTGCAGTATTCAGTATGGCCTGAACAACTTGGTTGTAGGTGTCACTAACCACCTGATCATTCACTTGATCAATTTATGGTGAGAACCTATTCTTCAGTTCAATGCTGTACTCTGTCTGATGTTCTGACAGCTTTTTTAAATTCAGTTCAAATCAATTAAAAAAAAATTGAATCATCCTTTACAGGCAATTACAACAGTAGATCAGCTCCGTATACAAATATTATAGAGAAACACACAATATACAATAATTTAAAAATACAAAGATTATTTGACACAATGACAAAGCAGATATATACAAATGGTTGAAACCACAGCAATTATTTACAAGTGAATACATGTCAATTTTTTAATGTCAATTCTTCTTTTCTTAGATCTTTTCAACATCTTCAGTCGTTTAAATTTCTTGTCTACCCTTATATTTGCCTTCAATGAGGTTGTGTGTTCTTGCATTTGGGCTCTCCAATGTCCAGTATTTTTTGGTGATTTCTTGAAAAGGGTGTTACCAATAAAGAGGTTCCTGCTTGAAACAAAATCTAGTAGTCTTTCTCCTCTCTCATTCCGCTCTCTGGTTCCAAATGGGCCCAGGCCTTTCTCTTCCAAATCTTCAGTCCTACTTTTGCATTGAAGTCACCCAAACTGATAATATTTTTAATTTTTTTTTAATAATATTTATTCGGGCAAACACATTTACAAGCACATGCACACATTAAAAATATTTAAGAAAGCAAAGTAAAACAACGGTGGGGTGCCCAGGAGAGAAAACAAGTTTAAAAAATAACTATCGCCAAAAGGCGCATGTCTCCTAAATCCCCAAAAATACATTAAGGCAAGAGAGGGCATATAAAAAAGCACAGAAGATAATGCAAATCACTGAACAACTATAAAAGGCAAATGAGCAAAGACATACACATACACATAAAGGATATGTTTAAAGGGAGTGGACACTAATGGTAATTAAGCAAAATAATTATTAGCATAAAACCTTTCTTGGTGACGAGTAATGGGGAGAGGTTGAAGGTATAAAACATTGTTAGAAACGGTTCCCTCTGAAGTGTTCAAATTAACTTTGGCTCTTTTGTTTTCATTTTCAATAAACTCACAGGATCTAAACCTATTGTTTTGCTCATTTTTCAAAACATAGGATTTCAATCAAAACTACTATTTCATGGGAAGTTGTTGACCAATACCATCTTTGTACCGTCATGTGAAAATGTATAATATTTGTGGAAGTTTTAAGAACTAGTTGTTTTAATTGCAAATCTTGATTAAAGTTCTTGAATTTAATCACATGCTACTGTTGATCAAGCAACTCACAGGATCAAAACTAATTTGTTTTGCTCATTTTCAAAAACATACACGATTTCAAGCAATATTATTTCATGGGAAGTTGTTGACTGTTACCTTCTTTGTACCATGTAAGCTAAGTGCATCCCCTTTAACAGGAATAACTTAAGTTTGCATACAGCTATTTCATAATGCATTAGTTAAGGCACATCATCACATCACTACCTGTCAGGTCAGGTGCATCCTGCTAACGTTAACCTGTAGCCCGTTACAACCTGTCACAGAGTAGGGGGAAGGGGTTAGTGGGGGGCTTCATCAAAAAATAAGATAGGTAGTGCACGTAAAAGAACCCAGAACACTTCTTATGCTTCCACCTTGCTTGGTGGTCTAGGCAGGAATACAGCCCTGGAAAAATAGTTGCGATAACCTAACCCTCCTCCCTTCGGCCGTCGGGAGGAGGGTTACGTTATCGCAACTATAGAACATAAAGGCAAATGTTGTGGATGTAATTTCTCACCCAAACAATACCAAGTGGATTCTGTCACTGCACATAAAAGAACTGGGAACACCAATCATGGAAGAATAGGTATGAACTCAAAGGGTTTCCATTGCCCCACGTTAGTCAGTTGGACCCAGCACATGTGATGACCGTGGGGTTTTCATTGCCCAATTACCCTCTTTATTTTGGCATTGCCTCCTTCCCTTCCATTCAGCTAGGGTTGGATCCTCCTCTAGCAAAATACTCTTCTGTCCGTCGTTAGTCCGACGGACCTAGTGAAATACTCTTCTTTTCGGCATTGGTCCGACCAACCCGGCACAGGTATTAGTGGGGTTTCCATTGATCCACTACCCTCTTTAGTTTGGCATTGCCTCCTTCCCTTCCATTCGGCTATGGTTGGATCCTGGGATCCTCCTCTAGCGAAATACTTTTCTTTTCGGCGTTGGTCCGACCAACCCGGCACATGTGATAGGGTTTCCATTGATCCACTACCCTCTTTATTTTGGCCATGCCTCCTTCCCTTCCATTCGGCTTTGGTTGGATCCTGGGATCCTCCTCTAGCGAAATACTCTTCTTTTCGGCGTTGGTCCGACCAACCCGGCACATGTGATAGGGTTTCCATTGATCCACTACCCTCTTTATTTTGGCGTTTGCCTCCTTCCCTTCCATTCGGCTATCATGGATCCTGGGATCCTCCTCTAGCGAAATACTCTCTTGTCAGGCGTTGGTCTGACTGACCCGGCACATGTAATAGTGAGGTTTCCATTGATTCACTACCCTCTTTATTTTGGCATTGCCTCCTTCCCTTCCATTCAGCTGTTGTTGGATCCTGGGATCCTCCTCTAGCGAAATACTCTTCTTTTCGGCGTTTGTCCGACCAACCCGGCACAGGTAATAGTGGGGTTTCCATTGATCCGCTACCCTCTTTTTTTTTGGCATAGCCTCCTTCCCTACCATTCGGCTATGGTTGGATACTGGGATCTTACTCTAGCGAAATACTCTTCTGTCAGGCGTTGGTCTAACTGACCAGGCACAAGTGATAGTAGGGTTTCCATTGATCCACTACCCTCTTTATTTTGGCACTGCCTCCTTCCCTTCCACACGGCTATGGTTGGATCCTGGGATCCTCCTCTAGCAAAATACTCTCTTACCGGCTGTTGGTTCGACCGCCCCGGCACATGTGATCGTGGGTTTCTTTTCTGTTATATTTTAGCTGGTTGTGTAACTCTTGCAGAAAGCGTTCAATCGTTGTTATATAAATTTATTCTAAATTATAATAAATTCAAATCCCACTTCTGTACACCAATGTTACACTTTTTCTTAGGACCTCATATCATCACATCACAACCTGTCAGGTCAGGTGCATCCTGCTAACGTTAACCTGTAGCACGTTACAACCTGTCACAGAGTAGGGGGAAGGGGTTCGTGGGGGGCTTCATCAAAAAATAAGATAGGTAGTGCACGTAAAAGAACCCAGAACGCTTCTTATGCTTCCACCTTGCTTGGTGGTCTTGGCAGGAATATAGCCCTGGTACATTTAGTTGCGATAACCTAACCCTCCTCCCTTCGGCCGTCGAGAGGAGGAATATGCTATCGCAACTATAGAACATAATAGCAATGAGGCTTTGATTTCCCAGCAATACCATGTTTTGGACAAAGACACCTAGTTATTTCAGCAATACCATGTTTTGGTATCTGCATGAACAAATTCTTGAAAACTTTGGCACTCATTTCACATTGAAGGATTTATTGTTTTGACACAAATATATACCAATAATAAGGTTGGGCTCTGATGTATAGCCTACATGTAAATACAGTACATTGGGAAAATAATGACAATTCAGAAACTTTTACTATATTGAAATACTAACTTGGGAGGGGGCAATACAGCTCCATACATGTACTGGCTATCACCACACCATAGGGATTGAAATATGTAAAGTTTTACCACGTGTAGAAACACAGTGTTCTGATTGAGTACATACTGCAGGATGTGTTCAATTAGAATTGTCATTAGTTTAGTTTTATAAAAGGGAATCATAAGTGTGAAAAATTTTCTTTGGCCGAAAAAAAAAAAATGTATACATAAATGGACACCACCAGCTACTGTACAACTTAAATGGAAAAAAGAGCCCTTGGTACTTTACAACTCATGGTTACAATTTTATGACAGAATCTCAGTCCGTATCACACCCTTTTTCATTGGGGGCATGAAGTCACTAAAGTTGGCCCAAACATTAAGGTCTCAATTTCACCTGCTGACTGGACCAGTGAGATTTATTAGATTCCAATTAGCCTCATATCTGTCAAACTTGTCATCAACTTCAATGGTGACACTTTGTAGAGGCAGTTTCCTGCACTAGTGCATGGTGGAGGCAAGGGGTGGTTTTCTAGAGGCCATCCTTTGCAGATACTTAAAATTAAACCATGCATGAATGTAGGTGTTACCATTCTTTGAACGAAATTTACTTCGAAGTAAAATTCTAATTTTACATTTGTTACCTACCTTTGATAATTAAAAGGAGCATTGTGTTTAAAAAGATAGGGTTACAAACAAAATCTGAACTACTTTAATAGTAACTACAATTTCTAACTATGAACCTGATGAGGGTGTGTGTAAACACTACAGCCACAATCATGATCATGGGTGGGTAATCAAAAGAACCTATAATGTCAGAAACAGAGTGTGGTATTACTTGACAAGAGACTGACGTGTAATGAGAAGTGTGTGTGTGTGCATTAAAACAAAACCTGTAGCCTTTTTTGTCTCACAACAAGTACTGTAGCTTGGAAGGTAGGCTTGGGTGCAATTACAATTAAATGTTGGTAATTCATGGGTTACTAAGGCCAATAGAAATTGCCCAAGCCTACCATAAAACATGAGATGGTGCAGGTGAAGGTGGAAGACTTTTGAAGAAACCAGGGGTCCTTGGTGTGCACCATCAGTAGGGTACCCCAATTGTATATGAGGACAAAGACACCTAGTTATTTCAGGGAGTTTCCGAGAGAGAATACAGTGGTTTTGGCAAGGAGGAGCTTTCTGGTTGGTGGTTTCTTGATGTTTGGACTTCTGATCAAGATCTGAGACCCTGGGCAGACACTTGCACTTCCTGATGTCCTCCTCAAGCTGTGACCTGTGGTTGTTAGGCATTTTGGCGGTTCCTGTGGGTAATGGCAGGGTGGGAGTTCGCTGGGATGTTTGCTGGGGTATCAGGTCTTGGCTGTATGGTATGCCAATGTTGCACCGTTAAGGATAGCAGCTGATGGAATAGGGGTTATTGTGGTTGCCTGTGTTGTCAGACGGGTCTTCGTAAGTGCTTCTTGAATCTGTGTTAATCTGGGTGGGTGGTTGTCGATAGTTCTATGAGGAGGATGTATGTGGCTAATAGTGAATGTAAGGCGCTTCATTACAGGGTGTAGACTTGTAAGGTGCACATGTAGTCCAGACTTGAGGCTGGCATTGAACGGGGTCCGTGGCGCCAGCACAAGTTAGTCCGGTGATGACAACTACTGATTTAATCCATCAATGGTACCTAGATGGGTTAAATTAGTACGAGGGAGCTGGGCGAAGCTTGTGTGGATCTCGGGAGATGTCAAGCTCAATTCTGTAGGCTCACATCTTGCTCGTTGGAGCCCCGGTAATGAAGTTCATTTCAGTCTTACAGGCATTATTAGTTACATACATTCTTCCCACTGAACCATCGATAAGCACACATTCAGAGGAACACATTTTCTGGAGGCCAGAGAGCCGGCTGCTGCACAGACGATCACCGTAGCTCTTATCCATCAGTTGCCTAACTTGATGCTGCAAGGTTGGCATGGCATGCAGACGGGGCTTGGAACTTCGGCCATTCCAGTGGCTTTTGCTCTGTTCATTATTCACAGGTGCCAATGAAATGCCTGATGATCACACCTCACAGCTTGTACAGGTGGGCACCAAGAAGGTCAAGTCTCTGACTAGGGCCTTGGTGTCTTGATCAGGAGCCCAGGCATCAAGATTCCATCAATTGGGGAGTAAGTCCTTGACATTACCACTTCTCTCTCCCCCCTTAGTGAAATAACTAGTGATGTCAAACCATCTGTCCTCCTATATAATGCATTATCACCACCAATCCTTATAACACAGTAGTGCAATATCATCTTGCATGCGTGCTGCACACTTAAAACCCTGCGTATCGACACACTCGCAGCTGACCACTTATGTCATGTGTCTAAGAAACTTGATTCAGCCTGTTCAGCTGTGTGAATACTTGACCACAATGCTTTTGTTGCAAATCCCGTGGGGTCTACTGTAAAATTAAAAAGAGAAAAACAAACACAAGTTGGCTTTGGGGAGGAAATAAATTTAAAAAATCAAAAATTATTCACACATCTTCTATTTTGTGTGCTAAAAAGAGTATTTTTGAAATGAACAATCCTCCATGCTGCATATTTTAACTAAGTGGCTGCAATTCTCCTTAAAAAACATTTTTGTTTCTTCTTATTTTGATAAAATTTCATTACCAGTTGCAGGGAATGTAGATTAGCTGCACTAAAAAAAATCAAAACTGTTGTTTATAAACCAACGTTTAAATGACAACCTAGCAACATGGACTTGTCATTAAAGAGTGCGGACAAGTATTAGTTTTAGGACAGTGGTATTGACCAAAAATGTTTTGGATCATTTAAGGGTAATTAAGCTTCTTGAAGAAAGCACTGGACAAGTTTCTTAATACATTGACATTATCATACGCCATCAGTTGAGCCCAAAACCTGCCAATCTGAATACTACAAATTGAAATTTGTACCTCTTTGGAATGAGCAAAACAAAGAACAACAACCACCTTCATGGCATGACTGATGTCTTTGTGCATGTTTAAACAGAGACATTTACAGCATGTGATGCAGCAGCGTGTAGTGCAGCCATTTATGCTCCTAGTCCGTGTTAAGGATTGCTGGTGATGTGGGTACTCTAATAGGAAGTAGCTATGATGGTGGTTGCCCTGTGGCTTCAGTCACTTTTGTCACCTTGTGTGTTTATTTGTAAACAATTTCAACCACCCCTTCATTTGCAATCAATGCTTTACTCATTATGGAATGGAATAGAACAAGAATGCACATTTCATTGAATACTCATCAGGGTCTAGTTGTTTGGAAATATTATTTCATCTGCTCAGGACTATACGATCATTAGTGCAACTTATGGGTTTCATAAAATTACTGTTGCATATTTTGGAGCTCTTGGAGATAACTGGTTAAAAGTGGTCTTCAAGGCTTTTGTTTGGTAAAAAAAGAACCTTTTTTTTTTTGAAAGATTTTTTTGGTATATTGATACATACTTTTCAAATGACTTTTGATCATTATGTCATATTTGTATATATATTTTTGAATGACATGGGTATGTCTACTCGGAAACAATAAATTAACAGAAATGAAGGACAATATGTACAACGTAATGAGTACGAGTTTATGGAGGGAGTGGTGGGATTGTGATGGCATTAAGGTGTCGAATGGTGAGCCAGAAATACTAAGGCAAAATTTATAGGGCATATAGCTACTTCCTATTGCATAAGGCACACCGTTACATCACATTGGTCAGGTCAGGTGCTTATATTAGCTTGCATCTGCTAACGGTAAACCTGTAGCCCGTTACAACCTGCCACAGAGAGGGCCCTCCTCACCCTGCTACAAAAACATCACCATATTGTAGCAAAGATGCCACCATCCAAACATCATGGTGGCGAGGACTGGTTTCTTCAAAAGTTAACAGCAGGGCCCAATTCTTATAAAGCTTTGAAGCAGATTGGTTTAAATTTCTTTCAAAATAATTTGCAGAGCAAGAAAACACTGTGGAACTATTTATAAACAGTCCATCCACTTGACTAAATGGTTCCTGCTTGTGCTTTGCAAATTAGAACTAATTAAAAATCCACACTTGAAGCAAAAATGTGTAAATCAAAACAGTTAGCAGAACCCATGAATGCATTTCATTGTTTGTGGCAGTGCTTTAATTGTAGATAAAAGACCCAAGTGTCAGATGCATATGGCACTTGGGTCTACTTTTACACGTCTTGTACATACTGGGTACTTACAAAGCAATCATTTCTAAAGTTAATTTCAATGGTTGATCAGTCTCAAGCTTCAGCTTAAAATTGGGCCCAACAGGCCCGTAGCGACACTACTCCTTAAATTCCATTCCAAAGAATTACTTGGTTCACATTTCCATTCACATTATATCTTATATTTGACTCATCTACATAAGTACTTTCCTGGGGATGAGGCACATACTATCTTTAGCGGTTGATCCAGGTGGTGGCCCTTGGGCCCGGGGGCCACCCTTTGTCCCCTACTCTCTTCAGGAATTTTTTAAATAAATAATAACAAAAAAGGAAGAACAATTGTTTTTTGCAAAATATTTGTTCTTCTCAATTCTCTCCATCAAAAACAAAACGCTTAAAGCACATTTTCTCATCACACTTTGTCAGGTCAGGTGCTTATATCAGCTTGCATCGCTAACGGTAATCTGTAGCCCGTTACAACCTGTCCCAGAGAAGGGGGGGGGCTTGCCATAGCCTGCTCAAATTAAGACACCAATCACTTTGCAGCACAATAGAGCGGGCTGTCACCAGTGGCACCATTTTTAGGCCCAGCAGGGATTTCAAAACTTACTAGCCATTAGCCAGCCCTAAGAATAAGAGTACCCCCCCCTCCCAAAGCTACGGGCCTGTAGTGACAACTACTCCCATCTTCCACTTCACCTGCATGTTCCATCTACCAGCTACATTTTTGTTATATTCAAGTAGTATACAGTACTAAAGTGAGACAAAAAGAATCCTCTTATTTAGACAAATCTAAAGTTAGCACATTTGGCATTGTTTGCTCAAAAAGTATTCTCAAAAAAATTATTTTGATGTCAAGACAAAAGTTTAGTGTTTCACTGAAAAGAGGTTCACAGACAGACAATTTTATTTTACGGGATAAAACAAACTTCTTTTGTGCTCAGAAGAAAGTGTTTTAACAAATTTCATTCTAAAGTATATGGCTACAGGTTTTGAGTTTACAATTTTTTTTAATGTGTGAGACGTGATAAATTGGATGGGTGAATGTCAAGTGTGAGAGAGTGTGGACATTTTAAGGAAAATAAATCCCAAATATTTGTACACATATGCATGTTGAATGTCAAACAATATATTGATGTACGTTTGGACTATAGTTGAATGGAATCAGAATTATGCGAGTGCCACTCTGTTTCTGACAAGTTTCTGAGGGTATTTTTACAGAAGTCTTTTTACATCGCATCTTATATAAGTGGCAGGGTATACTTTTGGTAATATTGTCCAAGACAAGTATCCTCACTTGGTGTATCCCAACAAGCAAACAAAATAACATACCTGTACAAACTGGGGCTCAATCAGCAATCAAAGTTGCAAGAAATTAATGAAACAAATAATTACTTGTTTTGCATAAAATTAAATGCTTTCAGAAACATCAGAAAGGCTTTATGTGTAAAGCCTTTCACAGATTCAAAACTGGTTGTGAAAAATTACCTCTTTCTCTAAAACTACATTCTTCAAAGTGTGTCATTTCTAGCAATGTTTATAACTTCAACAGCTCTCCAGTGTTCTTCACCTACATGTCATAGTTGTATAGTCCTTACCTCGGAGTAACTACCAAAAGTACACCCTGCCCTAACACAATGCTCCTTTACCAACTTTTCTATTCATAGGCTCACTGTTCAGTCCAGCAGGATGACTGCATGATGCAGATATTCATCTATGCATCTTGTATTACCTTATCTGTTTGGGTCGAGATCCTTCTGTGAATTTGTACCTTTTTATCCGCATAAGGTTCAATTATTTATGGTGTGGTGAAACTCATGGTCTACAATACATACGCCCCCCCCCTCTTCCCACACACACACACACAAGCATAACTGAGCGAAACAATTTCTCAACCAACCCCTGGAATCTGGGTTTATATTTAAGACTGAATTTTTTTAAATATCTACATCCATGTTGGAAAATTTCATCAGAAAAGTTCAAATAAAATTCATCTTGTGGGAAAAAGAACAGAGAAATGTTCATTGACCTCCAGCAATTCTAAAATGATTTTGGCAAGATGTATGGTATTTACTTTAAATGAAGGCGAAAAAAAATTGAGCGTATTGAGATAGTTCTGGGTTCAACTCCTCTCATAGTTTCCAAAATTGAATTGAAGGGAAAAACCTCTCAAAAACTTTTTTTAAATGTTTTTGTGCATCAGCAACCTACATATGAAGCTCTTTTCATTTAATCATTGACAGACAATCTTGGTAAACTTACGTAAGACATCTGCACTACCATTCAGATTGTAGTGGGTTCAAGTCCCATTCCAATCTCATTCCGAGGTATGATCAATCTAGTCATACCTTTTGAAGGCATATCGCTAGGTTGAGTGAGTACAAAATCATCAAAGCATTGACAAATAATTGAACACCGCAGTATTTTCACAACACCTCTTTTTGTTAACCAGCCTTGTACGTGTACTTCCATTCTGGGTTCAACTCTTCTCATAGTTTCATAAGTTGAATTGAAAGGAACAACTCTCAATATCTTTTAAAATCATAACTGCTTTTTATTTCTTATTTTGTGTGCATCAGCAACCTACATATAAAGCTCTTTTCATTAAATCATTGACAAACAATCTTGGTAAGATGTTAGACATCTGCACTACCATTCAGATTGTAGTGGGTTCAAGTCCCACCCCAATCTCCTTCCCACGTCTGATCAATTTAGCCGCACCAGCATGCCTTGTTCGTTCGTAACCCTTGGAAATGGTCATTAAAATGTGCCATGTAATGGCTCTAAGGCTCTTGGTTGAGTGAGTACAAAATCATCAAGGCATTTAAACATTATTTGAATGCCACACCAAGTATTTCACATCAACTCTATTTGTAAACCAGTTTTGTATATGTGCTTCCATTCTGGGTTCAACTTATGAGACGGTTCTGGGTTCAATTTCTGTCTTAGTTTCCCTTGTTAAGGAAAAACTCTTTATATTTTAATATCCTAGTTGTATTGAAGTTGTTATGGGTTTTTTCGCTTCAGCAAAGTAGATGCATCTTTGAGCATTTACATGCAATCTTGTTGGTGTAAGGTATTACATCTGCACTACCAAGCTCGCTACCAGGGATGATCAATTTGTTTTCTCCCAGCATTCCTTGTTCGCTCATTATGGCTCTAAGGCATAGCCTTAGGGTGAGTGAAATCATCAAAGCATTTAAACATTATTTGAACGCCACACCAGATGTTTCCACAACAGCTCTATTTGTAAACCAGCCTTGTACATGTGCTTCCATTCTGGGTTCAACTTATGAGATGGTTCTGGAATCAATTTCTGTCTTAGCTTCCCTTGTTAAGGAAAAACTCTTTATACTTTAATATCCTAGTTGTATTGAAGTTGTTATGGGTTTTTTCGTTTCAACAAAGTAGATGCATCTTTGAGCATTTATATGCAATCTTGTTGGTGTAAGGTATGACATCTGCACTACCAATCCCGCTCCCAGGGATTAAAAAAAAACAATTATCCCAACATTCCTTGTTTGCCCATAATGGCTCTAAGGCATAGCCTTAGGGTGAGTGAAATCATCAAAGCATTAAAAAATATTTGAACGCCACACCAAGTATTTTCACAACAGCTTTATTTGTAAACCAGCCTTGTACATGTGCTTCCAGTCTGGGTTCAACTTATAAGACTTGAAGGAAAACATCTTAATATATTTTAAAAACAAAATAAAGTTTTTGAAGTTTTTTTTGTTTTTTGCTTCAGCAAAGTAGATTCATAGACCTTTGAGCGTTTATATGCAATCTGGTTGGTGTAAGGTATGACATCTGCACTACCATGCAGATTGTTGTGGGTTCGAGTCCCACCCAATTTGCCTATAGGTGCTTGAAGGGCATTAAATATGCATAGAGCTTGATTGCTGAAGTTCAAAATTTACAACATAAAAAAAATATAATTGAAATGCCATGCCAAGCATTTTCACAAAAGCCTTAGTTTGTTCACCAGCAACTTATATACAGTATGTACTTCCATTGAATGCACTCTAGATGATTCTGGGTTCAACTTATGCTCCCCATAGAACCAATCAGAGCAGTGACTAACTGAAACCTCTGAACCGGTCTTAATTGGCCAACTTCTCTCATATCTCTTCAGTCTCCTGACGATTGCTATAGCAAGCTATAGTCGAAAGACTTAGACCAGTTAAGAACTCCCTTCATGGTAGTGAAGTTAATAACGATCCTATAAGCTAAAGTAGTAGTCCCAGCCGATTTTCGACCCTCAGCCCAGTTAGAAAGCAAGACAGTTCTTTTCAAACAGAGAAGTCTCCTGAAAATCTACTCCGTGGCAGTAGAATAAAGAGCGAGATCAAAATCTACCTGGCAAGTAGACACACACACATGGTGTTACCACAAACCAAATATATATCGACTGAACCTTGCCATGCAATGCCTCAAATCACATAGACAAAATTTCTTAAACACATTAAAATGATTGAAATGTCATGCCAAAGTATTTTAACAAAAGCAAGATTTGTAAACCAGCAACTTGTTTGCATTGTGTACTTCCAGTGATCACACTCAGATGGTTCTGGGTTCAACTGATGCCAAAGTTTCCTATATACTTTGACTTGGTCAAAAAACCATTATTGTTTTTCTGTTGTTTATATTTTGTGCTTCAGCGACTTCCCTATGTAACGCTACTGCAATACCTTTCAGCATTGATAGGCAATCTTGGTGGTCTAAGGTATGACATCTGCACAACCATGCAGACTGTTGTGGGTTCGAGTCCCACCCAATTTGTCTATAAATGTTCTAAGGTATTAAATATGCATAGCTAGGTTCCTGAAGTACAAAGCTTTCAACAAAATTCAATTTATTGAATCCAAATCAAAAAGTTGTACAAAGGCATAAAGACAAACATAGTGTACTTCCATTTCAGACTTTTGTTAACAAAACTTATGCAAACAAGTTAGAGAAAATAGCTAGGTTATTGAAGGACAAAGTTTTCAGAGTTGTGGATGTATCATTTCATTTCTGCTCTGGAATAAAAAAATACATGTTTGCATGTTCAGGGGTAGACTTTTCTAGAAATAAATTTTAACGTTGATTGAACATTGTAACACTTGCATGCTAACCATTCTTTTGGTTGCACCTTTTGAGCATTGCCAGCTTACCAACCTAGCAAATAATTGTAATTATGTCATTAAAAATATGAGTGACATTTGAGGTAACTATTAGATTTAAAAAAAAAAAAAAAAAAACATTGCAAATTTGATGATTAAAATCCTAGTGGAAGTTAATATTCATAATCATGATATTCCTCCAATGTTGCTCAATTTATTAGAAACCTATAGTGGCCCAACAACTGTATTTATTTTCTTTTATCAGCTAAAAAAATCATTGTGAAAGTTTAACATTCTTTTGACAAAAAAGCCATTTTCATAATTAGTAATTATCCCAAAACAAAGTAGTATAAGTCCAAAGGCTCGCCTTTCTGTTCCAGTTCCAGTTCTCCAAAGAAATATTTCAAAGGCTTAATGACAACACAACACAACACATATATACAACAGAAGCAGTCACTATACCAATCCCTTTAGCTGTGAGAAAGTTTCCAAAAGCTAAATCTTTTTTCGCATTTTACAATCACTTTTCTTAATTTCAGTGACATTTCACCTTTTTACAACTGAATATAGAAAACATGCTAATGTATATCTACTGTTAACGTTGCTGGAGTAACAGAAACCAACTGTGCTGTCATTGTCTTCATGGTGCTTGCTTTTGCTATTAAACCTGTTTTGAAAACAATTCACTAATTGTGTATCTGATTTTTAAAGCTTTTTATTTCTATAGACTTGCTGTTGAGTTGCCATGCAGTACACTTGGGTGGTCTTGCAGCAGCAGTGCTTAATGGAACCCCACATGGACAACTTCATGGGTTGGAAGACAAAAACTCAGCTAGATCACTGAACTAACTGTGGCGACCCCACTGGAGCACAAAATCACCCCTGCACTAGCCACACAACCCAGGAGAAGTAGACGGTTGTTACTATGTCAATAGGCAGTAGCCTTTGTTGACTGATGTTGATGATGCGGAAGAAAATCAAAAGGAGTTTCAAAAGTGTCACTTTGGATGGATGTTGGATGCTGGTGGGGGCTTAGTGACCACAGCTCCCCCGGACCTGGATCCTGCCACTGGCGGACATTTTCAAGAACAAGACTGAGCAGGACACCTCAAGTGATTGCTGAAGAGTAAAGCACAGTTTCTTCTGTGAAGGTACAGAACAATTTGTTTATTAATACTTTTGTAAAAATCTGAGTTATGACCCATTTTTTTTTCTTCCCCATTGCAAATGTGTAATTTGTATACCCGAATATGACTTCTTGTGACGGCTGTACTATCATATAAAACTCAGTGAGTAATTACTCAATTAGGCATCGAGGCATTACTCGCATACTCATTGAGACTTTACTCCATGAGGCATTACTCTTGGAAAATTAAGCTTCAGTCCTGAGTAAACAATTGTAGTGGTTCTTAACTTTTGACTTTGCTAAACAAATGTTAACAGTGTATCTTGATTTGGCTGTGTTCCCTATACCCACACTTGAAAATCTTTGTTGTCTTTAAACCACTTTTGCATCGGGCAGCAGCAGCTTCGCGTAATGAATGCGCTCATGAATCGAAACATGCTACGGTTACAATTGCGCTGCCGGAAACGTTTCCCATGTAACCCTTTGCGTATAGGTCGGCATCAGTCAAGTATATGTAATGACTCCTGGGGTCAGGATATCATATTATTATAAAGACCCACTTTCACTGCCATTTGTCAGACCATGTCTCCGACCAAAACCAGCGAGAATTGGTTTGAGATTTGCCCTCAATATGGACAACGCGTGCTGGACCAACGGGTCTGGCAAATAACAGCATTTTACCATGTGTGTAACAGGCGTCATTTTAACAATCGCAATGCTTTTGTTGCATTGTGATTACTTTCAATATGTATTGGACTAAACCAAAGAAAGAGGAAAACAATGTGACTGTGTGAATGGCATGTAACAAATGTTGACTTTGTTTATTTGGAGAACTGAATACTTTGTACATAATATACTGGGTGCTGTATCAATATTCTCAAAAAAATCATAAATTATCAGACTTTAAAATACAAACTCCTGAAAGTCATTGGACACTATTGGTTATTGCTTAAATTAATTGTTTATATCAAAACTTACTTGGTAACGAGCTATGGATAACTGTTTACAGTATTAAACATCAGAAACAATTGTTCACAGATTTTTTATTTTATGCGAAATGATGGGATCACCAAGTTAGAATCTTTGACAATATTACCAAAGGTTATGTGAAACTAATATCAGGGAGCGATTTCATCTAAAAACTATTATCAAGTATCAAATGATGATTTTTGATGAGTAGCGACTGGTACTTTTTGTGTAGCATTTGGTGAAATTGTTCAGCGATTACAGCACATTTTAATTTAATTATTGTGTTTGTTACGTTGCAAAGTAATGGAGGGAATGTAAGACATTGGTTTATGGAAATGTGTTTTTTGTAACCATAATTTTGCAAACAAACATGTCATTTGACAGAACAACAGTTGTCAAATATTGAAATAAACAAAACAGATTTCACAGCGTGTTTCTGCCACAACCAATGGTTTAATGAAATGCTTTTAAACAAAGAGCTGCTTAAACAAAAAGCAGCTTAGCAAAAACATTTATATGCCAGAGTAACCAGCCAAAACACCATTCCTCATGTACTGTTTTTGACTGGTTTCCTGCTAATTTGTGCCAAAAGCACACTTTTCTGCTTAAGAATTTTTATGAAATTGAAATCCTGCAGCTCTTTCAAAAAGTTAGCCGGCTATATAGTGCCTAGACTATAGTGCATGTGGGTCAAGATCCATAGTCATAGTTTAGCCTGTGGTGAACTTTAATGCTTAGAAGCGTTGATTGTCAAGGGTCAAGTTATCTTGGCTCAAGTTTTGATGGTCGGACCGTAGAATGTGGGTCAAGATCCATAGTCATGTTTATGCCTGTGGTGAACTTTAATGTTAATAGAAGCATTGATTGTAAATGGTCATCTTGGCTCAAGTTCTGATGGCCGAATCTTAGAATGTGGGTCAAGATTCACACCATTTACAATGAGCGCTTCTATTATGAATTAAGTTCAACACAGGCTTGTATCTTGACCTGCGTTCTACGATTCAACCATCAGAACCTGGGCCAAGAAAACTTTACCTTTTACAATCACTGCTTCTAAGCATTAGTGTTCACCCAATGCTTAACTATGACTATGGATCTTGACCCACATTCTCTGGCTCAAGCTCTGACGGCCGACATAGAATGTGGGTCAAAATCCAATGTTATAGTCAATAGGTGAACTAAAATGCTTAGAAGCGTTGATTGTAAGTTTTCAAATTATCTTCCAGCTTTAGAGCTGGAAGTATAGCTAAATCGTTGGGTGTGCCTCAGATGCGCGTGTGTGACGCAATGTCTTACGGGATTACTTTTAACGGAGAAAGGTTTGCAAAGGACCTCACCTTATTACAAACAAGTTTAAACTATTTCCATTTCAACTGCGGGGAAGGGTTAGGGTTAGAACACTGGAGAATAGAAGTAGTAGTAACATTTTTAATTTTTAAACGTTTTTAACTTTTTAAAATTTTTAAACGTTTTTAACTTTTTTGGCTATTAAATTTTAAACGCATGTTAATTTTTTTTTTTTTTATTAATATTTTTTAAACGTATTTCCAACTTTCTGCTTTTAGAACGCAAAAGTACTTCAGCTGCTGCAATTATGCTTACCAGTATAAGAGTACCAGCAAAAACAATCATGTTAGTGGACCATGTGACTAAAACACTGTAATTTTTGACCTACCTAAAATTGTGTTAAGCAGTATTTTAATGCTTCAGCAGCTTTGTGAAATTGGCAATTGGTGTTTTTGTAGTTTTTATCAGAAATTTTAAAGATTGTTAGATGGGTAATGCAACTTTCTGTCTAAAATGTTTAATTGTAGATAAGTTGCATTGTAAATGGCCAATAATTATTTTGGCCCCATTTCTGATGGCAGAGTCATAGAATATGGGTCCAGATCCGTGGTGTTAGTTAAGCATGACAGTTTTTGTGCTTAGCAAAGTTAACCCCAGAATGTATTTTTAGCTGAGGGAGGAGATGGGTTAACATCAGAAGTTGAATAGGGTATTATCAATATATACAAACAACCTCAACTCTCTGGGAGTCTGGGTATTGAATATTTGTTACTGTCACATTACACTCCTCCACGATTTCTTCGGTCCACACTTGACATCACTCACTTGAATGTTCCGAGAGCAAAAAAAGTTCTTGGTCAAAAGGCTTTCAGTGTGGCTGGGCCCATGATTAAGAACAATCTCCCAACTTCTTAGAGAATCTAATACTCTATCTGCTTTTTGTTAAGTCCTTCAGACTCACCTTTTTCCATGTTAATTTCTTTCTATTGCACTACGATCTTGATGGAATAGCGCCTTATACATTTTAATTGTTATGATATGTTAACCCCTACTGATCCATCAATGAAAATAGCCTGCTATAAGAAATCTGCATATCTTGATACTGCAATATCTTCTGCTGCATTTAACCATCAATAAGATCATTTTTGTCAGACGAGGCATCTGGACATCTTCTCCATCTTCTTCAAGATGTTCAGGTAAATGGAAGATATCTCTGCAAGACACGGACTGCTGAAAGTGTGTATAACTTGTGAGAAACATTCAAGGAAATGTAACAAAATGGCATGCCAGCTTTTGTCCTCATCAAATGTTACATTAGGAATCTCAGCCAGATGAAGGCAATCAGATTTCAAGCAAAGTCCATCAAACCCTGGGACTGTCTCATCTGCATTGAAATCAAACCTGCTTGAACTACTGAGGCATCAGTATCTACACCTTAACCATAGATAGTCAGAAGATGCTGCAATCATCAGTAGAGGCATTTGTTAGAAGTTACTTCATATCATGTGAAGACATTCCAGAAGTTCTGTTTTCAAAAGTATCTTTGATAGGACAGGATGCTAATCACAATGCATCTATTTAGTGGAGACTCCAGATGGAAGTTGATGCAAGAACTGCTCAAAATTGCCACCAACATCGGTTGTTTATTTCATGAAGTCCAGTCACAGAGTGGATTGTATGTCATGTTTTATACTGATGGAGGACTGTAATATCAAAGCAGAACAGCAAGGAGCAACTAGGATACCAGTAAATGTTAATGGTGAAATAACCATTGGAAACACAAGTAATTTGAGACTCCAGACTCAAGAAGAGACGCAAGAACTTCATAATTGCCACCAACATTGGTTGTTTATTTCATGAAGTTCAGTCACAGAGTGAACTGTATGTCATGTTTGATACTGATGGAGGACTGTAATATCAAAGCAGAACAGCAAGGAGCAACCAGGATACCAGTTAATGTTGATGGTGAAATAACCATTGGAAACACAAGTAATTTGAGACTCCAGACTCAAGTATAGATGCAAGAACTTCATAATTGCCACCAACATCGGTTGTTTTTTTCATGAAGTCCAGTCACAGAGTGGTCTGTATGTCATGTTTCATACTGATGGAGGACTGTCATATTTACTGTAGTTTCAGAGCAACAAGGATACCAATGTTGATGGTGAAAGGGTCAAGGAAAATTATAGATGCAAGAACTGCATATTTGCCTCCAACGTCTGTTGTTTCATGAAGTCCAGTCACAGAGTGGTCTGTATGTCATGTTTGATACTGATGGAGAACTGTCATATCTAATGTAGTTCAAGAGCAATACTGACCAACCAGGATGCCAATAAGTGTTGATGGTGAAATAGTCAAGGGAAACATGTATAAGTGGAGACTCCAGACTGAAGTATAGATGCAAGAACTGCATAGTTGACAACTACATGGGTTGTTTATTTCATGAAGTCCAGTCACAGAGTGGTCTGTATGTCATGTTTGATACTGATGGAGGACTGTCATATCTAATGTAGTTCAAGAGCAATACTGACCAACCAGGATGCCAATAAGAGTTGATAGTGAAATAGTCAAGAGACTCCTGACTGAAGTATAGATGCAAGAACTGCATAGTTATGACACCTACATGCGTTGTTTATTTCATGAAGTCCAGTCACAGAGTGGTCTGTATGTCATGTTTGATACTGATGGAGGATACTAATGTAGCTCAAGAGCAATACTGAGCAACCAAAATCCAAATAAGTGTTCAATTTTCAGTTTTTAACTTGTGAAAATGTTCAATCTGGTCCCTATTTTACAGATTGTGCAACTTGCACAACTTGTGCAACACCTAGAGAGAATGTTGGTCAAGATCCATAGTGAAAATTAAACATGTGGTAATTAACTTTACTAATGCTTAGAACCGTTGATTGTTAACGTTGAAGTTTTCTTGCCTCAAACTCTGATAGCGGAATTGTAGAACGTTGGTCAAGATCCATAGTCATAGTTATGCCTGTGGTGAACTTTAATGTTAATAGAAGCGTTGATTGAAAATGGTCATCTTGGCTCAAGTTCTGATGGCCGAATCTTAGGATGTGGGTCAAGATCCACACCATTTACAATGAACGCTTCTATAACTTAAAGTTCATCACAGGCACGACTATGACTATAGATCTTGACCTGCATTCTATGACTCAGCCATCAGAATTTGAGGCAAAAAACTTGACCATTTACAAGTTCACAAAATGCCTAACTATGACTACGTATCTTGAAAATAGTAAAACAAGCAAACAAAATTTAGTGTGAAAACACACTGTTTATTTCTAGCATCAGATACTTTGCATTGTAGAAAACAATAATAGTAGATTTTAACTTGTTAAACGTTTTTATTTTAAAAATTAATACTGTTTAGTGACATTTCGTTCTCAAGTAGCTTAGCACAATTAAATGGTGCTTACCAGACTAAGGTTAGTAGCCGTTACAGGCATGTCACTTTGACCATGTGACTGGTAGGCTGTCATTGTTGCCCTTCCTACAAATGTGTTAATCAGTACTTCAATGCTTAAGCAGCTTCATGAAATTTGGCAATTGGTGTTTCTGTAGTTTTTATCAGTCATTGCTAAGATTTTGAGATGGATAATGAGGAGGTTGGAGTGAAACTTCCTGTCTTAAAAGTTTTAACTGTAGATAATCTTTATTGTACATGTCTTGGGTTATCTTGGCTCAAGTTCTGATGGTGGAATCGTAGAACGTTGGTCAATCCATAGTCATAGTTAAGCCTGTGGTTAACTTTAATGTTAATAGAAGCGTTGATTGTAAATGGTCATCTTGGCTCAAGTTCTGATGGCCGAATCTTAGGATGTGGGTCAAGATCCACACAATTTACAATTAACGCTTCTATTAAGATTAAAGTTCACTACAGGCTTAACTATGACTATGGATCTCGACCCGCATTCTACAATTTAGCCATCAGAATTTGAGCCAAGAAAACTTGACCGTTAAAAATTTACTCTTTGAAGCATTAAAATTCACCACATGCTTAACTATGACTATGGATCTTGACCCACATTCTCTGGCTCAAGTTCTAATGACTGAGTCAATGATTGTAAATTGTCACAAGTTATCTTCCAGCTTTGGAGCTGCATTGCTATTGTTCGTTTAAAGCGCTGTGGTCTAAATGAAATGGCGCTATATAAAAACCCATTGTATTGTATTGTATTGTATATTGTATAAGTAGCTAAGTCAATGGTTGCCTCAGATGCATGTGTGACGCAATGTCTTACGGGATTACTATTAACGGAAAAAGGATTGTAAAGGAGCTCACACTATTACAAATTAGTTTCAACTATGTCAATTTCAACTGTAGGGAAGAGTACCCTCTTTATGAAAAATAAAAACAAGCAAACAAAATTAGCTTGAACACACTTTGGAATTCTAACCGGTTTAACTACTTTTTGCTAGATATTTTGTTCTAGCATCAGATCTTTTGCTTAATCAGCATCCTACTGGAGAAAAGAAAAGTAATAAGAGATTTTAAATTTTCAAAGTGTTTTAACCTTTTTTACTTTTCAAATTGTTCAAATTTCATTGATCTGCTTTCAGCATGCAAGAGTACTTAAGCACAATGAAATTATGCTTACCAGACTAAAGGTACTAGCAAAAATCATGTCACATGAACCATGTGACTGGACATTGTCATATTTGCCTTTCCTTAATATGTGTTACATGCAGACATTGATGCAGCTAGGGGGGTGGGGGAAAGGGGTGAGGAAATGTGCCACATAATTGGTTGTGTTTATTTTTTGTTCTACGGTTTATTGGTTCTAAGGTTTATTGGAAAGTTTGTGACATGGCACCACCCGCTCATCTTGCCCCCAGGCGCCACGAACCCTATCCATTGCAATGGATGCAATGGATGCAAAGATGTACAAAACCTAGACAAATGCAGAAAATGACAAAATGTTTAAAGTTTACCTGTAAAACTTGAGTGACAATGCTTTGTTCTTTCAATGTATCAATGGTTGTACATCTGCCTAGTGTGCATGTATGGAACTTCTTTATAAAATTTGCTTGCTACCTTGGACTTCATGTATGTACAGCCCCTGGTCGTAGTTAAAGACTGGTTTATTGGTGGGCAAGGATATTTATCCAACACTGATGATCATTAACATCCTCTTTGACTACTCACTGTGCCTCAGCGATCAACTATTTTTTGTTTATGAACATCTGCCAAGTCACCTTGTCCGACTACAAATTGGCTGTACAGGTCAGATTCAAAACACTGATTCCCGGATGTTGTTGACCACATGGTTTGCGTGGAAGTTCTCCGTTTCTATTGTCAAAGACAAATGGTATCCTCATCAGTCATAGTTCAAAACAAAACTTCAGAGAGGACAACATTGATGTACATGTATGAGCTTCTTCATCTAAGGAGACTTGAATGAGGCAATGGTGCTTGTGAATCAATACTCACTGTGTGGGGAAACAGCACTGTCTCTACCAAGCTTCTCCCAGTAGTTGACCGGATTACCGCTCATTAGATGCTACCTCTTTCTTCTGATGACACTATCTCTGAATAAGATGCTGACTCTCTCTCTTCATCATCGTGATCATGTTGCTTGTGCAGTGGTGCTTGTGAATCTGTTAAAAGCACTGTTTTGGGGTGACAGCCTTTTATAAGTTTACAAAGTTTTCACTTAAAAGCAGGTTGTTTTTAAAACCCCGAATCCTTCAATATCCTCTAAATAGATAACTGGGGAGTACTCAAATTAGAAGGACATCATGGTTTATAATTATTGGTACATCCAGTAATTTTAGGCAAGAAATGCTTGTTCATGTCATTGGAAATTTGTATACAGAAACATTAAACTAAGTGCGTTGTTTGGCATGTACTTTCATTTTTTTTTTAAATTGTACACTACACATTGCACATAGTGCATGATGCATTTCCTGCCTTAAAGTATTTAGACAACTCTTGTGCTCATATTGTTTTAATTGCCTTAATTTTTGGAATGCCCTCAATTGATACAGCAACTCTAAAGGTCTCCTATGTTGTAATGTGATATGCCATTCATAATGTTCAATGTATTTTTTGTTTATACCTTTTTTAAATTATCTGTTTGTGAAGATGCCTTTCTACGGTTGTGAAATGCTTAGTTCTCTAGTCCGTGTCCATATTGAGTGGCGTTAATATAGATCGTCGTTGTCGTTATGCTCGAGTGGCGTTAAAATAGATCGTCGTCGTCGTCGTCGTCGTTATGCTCGGTTTCGCATTAATTCGTAATAGCCGGGGCTGCGTTTAACTTTGTTATCTGTTCACTGTTGTGCTTCAATGCATTTTTTTGCACTTGGTTTATATAGGTTAAGTTGTTTCTGCTTTGCATCATCTACCAAACAAGGTTTTGCATAATGATATTTATAGCTGTTCAAAATTAGGCAAAGGAATTAGTTTTTAAATCAGTTTAATACAGAAAACCAATTGATCTTCATTGTCATTGTGCATGTTTTCTCAAACTGAGACTATAAAGAACACTGCTCACTGCTTACTGCTCGTAATATTGCTGCTTGAACTTCGTGTGGGTATAGGAACACAAGCCACATTTATATGTTTTCTTCATCAACTGTAATTTTCAGAACTTGATAGATCTGTTGTCACAAGAAGTCATGTTTCAGCTTCGCTTCATAAGCCCCCCCCCTGCCCCCCTTGGTGTTGGATAATGTGAATATTGTAACAACTGTAGTTTTCATTTAGTTTAACATGTATAAGGCCCATCTATGCATACAATTATTATGCATTTATTCATTCATTCATTCATTCATTCATTCATTCATTCATTCATTCTTATTTAAAACCAACTGGCAGCACAAAGCTGAATTATGTGGCATTACACAAGGTACAAATATTTTTAAAAATTAAACATAAAATAGCACCATCACATTATGGTGGTACATAAATACGAGTATAAATTTGACAAACCATTGAAAGGGCATTATAAAAAAACCACAGGGTGTATACTTAATAATCTATACCACTGATCCTCTAACTGTTTGACCATGGTTTGACATGACCCAAAAGTAGGTTGCAAAATAACATTTTGGGGTGTTGCCAAACAGAATCGCTAAAAATCGCTAAAAAAGATTGCCACTCACAATTAATCTGACATTAAAAGGATGTTGTATTTCTTCTTAAATTTATTTGTGAGTTTATTTATTCTCAAATATAAAAAAAACCTTTCCTTTATAAACAGTTCACTGTTAAGATTAACAGGTGTACTTGAAGTGAACTCTGCAGCATGGTTAAGCACATTTGGGCTTTTGCTTAGTGCGTGTCATTTCATGGCCTAAAATGTTGAGGATAGCTGGTTTCTACATCTTTGATTTTGTTTGCTTTCACGCATTATTGTCATTAATCTGTCAAATGAATGAAACATCAGCAACCGACCATATTATTATGATTAGTCTAAGGGAGTGAAGAAATTTTAGACATATTTTTTCTTAGTGGAATTAGCTTCTCCAATCTGCTTACCAACCAAAAGGTCCCTCGGTATAAATGCAAACAATTCTAATAGCCTGACCTTTCGACCCTGGGGTCGAAACATTGGGCAATTAAATATTTTGTCATTATACTTTTTCTTAAAAGTTCTCTTTGATCTTGAACCCTTTACCAAGAAAGGTCCTAAGAAAGAGATTTTTCTTACAAAGCAAGTGGAATGGTTTCACATATTTAGCTTGCTTTTATCTTTATGTGTACTCTGACTGAAAGGTTTTCTGGTTTGGTGCCTAAATCGCTTAATGTTTTCTACTTTGTAGTTTTCAGCAAGTCTTTTTTTCCAGATGTTAGTAATAAACCTACTTTAAATGAATTAAATTAAAAAAAGAAGATAAAAAAGACTTGGCAAAAGATAAGATTTAGATAACTTTTTGGCTATCTGTACATTGCACTTACTTTGGGGCTTAATTGAAAACAAAAGGGGGAAACCTGCTAGCATGTAGCATGCTGCTCAACTCACAACTCTCCCTCCACCAATGGAAGCTTGTCAGGCACATTTCATTTAGCAATGGTGGTTAGTTAACCCCAATATGCAAACTATTCAAAGATCCTTAAACTCTGGTCAATCGAATGCAATGTGTTATTGGAGCTTTTCGAAATAAAAATCAATTAAATTCACTAAAAGACCACAACCTGTGACACAATTGCAGAGCTGTTCTCTCAAAACTGTCATCAGAAAAGTTATGATTTCTCTCACCTGGCAAGACTGAAGATCTAAAAAATGTTCTTGAAGATGAATGACGTTTCAGATTATTTTATTTCTCAACAAAGTAAAAATAGTTAAGTGTAGGCCTACAAGCCGTCGATTTCACAAAACTCTTCCTTTCGACAAGTGAAATTCCTTATCCGAAGACGTTCGGACGCAGTGAACCCATCCTAAGTTAGGATGAGTAACTTGCCTAACTCGAGGTATGATTAATTCCAGCGTTTCTTGAAATTGGCTGTAGAATTAATCTTAAGACTTACGACAACTTAAGTTCTGTATCCGAAGACGTTCAGACGCAGTGAACCAATCCTAAGTTAGGATGAGGTATGATTAATTCTAGCGTTTCGTGAAATTGGCTGTAGAATGGTATTAGAATATTTAATTATGCTCGTTATAACATTAGAGTAGGTTCAGATAGTATTAGAATAGTTTTTCGGTAAATATTAGAAGAAGAAGTAGATAAGTAGCAGTAGACTTGTATTAGAATATTTAATTATGCCAGTATATAACATTATGGTTGTTTAAGATAGTACTAGGATAGTTTTTCAGTAAATATTTGAAGTAGAAGTAGATAAGTAGCAGTAGATAGAAATAATTTATCAGTAAATTTATCAGTAAATATATTTAAATATTAGAAGTAGTAGTATAAGTGTATAATAGCAGTTCAATACTTTATAGGAATCTTCAAGAGAACATTTGTTTTTAGATCTCTCTTAACCAGGTGAGAGAAATTAGCTAGAAGAATAAAACAAAAAATGCAACATAAGATGTTTCAGATCAGTTTCTTGGAAACTTATGGGCAAAAAACACCAAAGCTGGCCCTTGTTCTTCAGTAATTAACAATTATAAGCTTCCATTATTGAATGTCAATAGATGAATCTTAACCTACAAACAACCATGTTAAAAAAAAAAGCTGTATTTTAGTTTGATTCCTAATGCATTCACTTATTCTTTAGGGCAATGGTATACAGAGCCAACTTCATAGTTCTGCTAACTCATGGCTCTCTGCTTACTCATGGCCCCCTGCTTACTCATGGCGCTCTGCTTACTCATGGCTCTGTGCTTACTCATGGCTCTCTACTTACTCTAGCTCTCTGTTTAATGGCTCCCTGCTTACTCATGGCTCTCTGCTTACTGATCATGGCTCTCTGCTTACTCATGGCTCTCTGCTTACTCATGGTTCTCTGCTTACTCATGGCTCTCTGCTTACTCATGGCTCTCTGCTTACTCATGGCTCTCTGCTTACTGATCATGGCTCTCTGCTTACTGATCATGGCTCTATGCTTAGTCATGGCTCCCTGCTTACTCATGGCGCTCTGCTTACTCATGGCTCTGTGCTTACTCATGGCTCTCTGCTTACTCTAGCTCTCTGTTTAATGGCTCTCTGCTTACTCATGGCTCTCTGCTTACTGATCATGGCTCTCTGCTTACTGATCATGGCTCTCTGCTTACTCATGGTTCTCTGTTTACTCATGGCTCTCTGCTTACTCATGGCTCTCTGGTACTCATGGCTCTCCTTGCTTACTCATGGTGCTCTGCTTACTCATGACTCTCTGCTTACTCATGACTCTCTGCTTACTCATAGCTCTCTGCTTACTCATGGCTCTCCTTGCTTACTCATGGTGCTCTGCTTACTCATGACTCTCTGCTTACCCATGACTCTCTGCTTACTCATGGCTCTTCTTGCTTACTCATGGCTCTCTGCTTACTCATGGCTCCTTGCTTACTCATGGCTCTCTGCTTACTCATGGCTCTCTGCTTACTCATGGCTCCTTGCTTACTCATGGCTCTCTGCTTACTCATGGCTCTCTGCTTACTCATGGCTCTCTGCTTACTCATGGCTCTCTGCTTACTCATGGCTCTCTGCTTACTCATGGCTCTCCTTGCTTACTCATGGTGCTCTGCTTACTCATGGCTCTCTGCTTTCTCATGGCTCTCTGCTTACCCATGGCTCTCTGCTTACTCATGGCTCTCTGCTTACTCATGGTTCTCTGCTTTCTCATGGCTCTCTGCTTACTCATGGTTCTCTGCTTACTCATGGCTCTCTGCTTACTCATGGCTCTGCTTACTCATGGCTCTCTGCTTGCAGTCCAGCGTAATTTTTTCAAGTTTTAAATATTTGTTGTCATTGGTGCATTTTTAATAAGCTTGTTTGAGTATACTTTTGCATTCTAAACTTCTGTTTGTATGCTTGATGTTAAATGATGTCCCTTTGCAGTCTATTTAGAGCCTGCCTGTTGAAAAGGGGGGGGGGGGTGTTCAAAATGTCTAGACCCCCACCCCCCACCAAATAAAGTAAATTTTAGACTTGCTTATTACACCCTCAATCTTGAGAGTGTAATGCCTGTTGTCACAAACTATTTTACTTTTGCCGTATTGTTGACGACCCACCACCCCCCCCCCCCCCCCAGGCCTGGTTTTTGTTTGTTGTTTGAGTTTCTGTGAGTTTGTTTTAGAGTCTGTTTTCAGTCTAGTTACAGTTTGTTTGTTCTTGTATCTTTGTGCTTGTATTGTTTTGTAAGTGTTCATTGTCTTCGTTTGTTCGTTTGTTCGTTTGTCTGTTGTTCCTTTGTTCGTTTGTTCGTTTGTTTGTTTGTTCGTTTGTCCGTTTGTTCGTTTGTTCGTTTGTTCGTTTGTCCGTTTGTCCGTTTGTCCGTTTGTTCGTTTGTTCGTTTGTTTGTGTGTTCGTGTGTTCGTTTGTTCGTTTGTTCGTTTGTTCGTTTGTTCGTTTGTTCGTTTGTTCGTTTGTTCGTTTGTCCGTTTGTCCGTTTGTCCGTTTGTCCGTTTGTTCGTTTGTTCGTTTGTTCGTGTGTTCGTGTGTTCGTTTGTTTGTTTGCTCGTTTGTTTGTTTGTTCTTTTGTTCGTTTGTTCGTTTGTTCGTTTGTTCCTTTGTTCGTTTGTTCCTGTGTTCCTTTGTTCCTTTGTTCCTACGTTTCTTTGTTCCTTTGTTCCTTTGTTTGTTTTCTAAGTGTTCAGTGTCTGGTTATAGTATTTGTTTGTTTGTTTGTTGTTGGAGTTTCTCTGAGTTTGCTTGTTTGTTCGTGTATCTTTTTGCTTGTTTTGTTTTCTAAGTGTTCTTTGTCTAGTAGTATTTGTTTGTTTGTTGTTCGAGTTTCTGAGAGTTGTTTTAGTGTCTGTTTTCAGTCTAGTTCGAGTTTGTTTGTTCTTGTATCTTTTTGCTTGTTTGTTTTGTAAGTGTTTTTTTTTAGTTATTGTATATCTGCTTGTTTGTTTGTTGTTATAGTTTCTGTGGGTTGTGTTTAGTGTCTGTTTTCAGTCTAGTAAGAGTTTGGTGTATGTTTTATTTTTTTAAGTGTCATTGTAGAGTGCTTGTTAAGTTGTTGTTTTCTGTGGGTTTGTTTTAGTGTCTGTTTTCAGTCTAGTTAGAGTTTGTTTGTTCTTGTATCTTGGTGTATGTTTTATTTTCTAAGTGCTCGTTGTCTAGTTTCTGTGGGTTTGTTTTAGTGTCTGCTTTCAGTCTAGTAATTAGAGATTGTTTGTTCTTGTATCTTGGTGTTTATTTGTCTATTGATGGAGTTTCTGTAAGCATGTTTTAGTGCGTTTGTAGTCTAGCTGGGGTTTGTTTGTTTGTTTGTTTGTTTGTTTGTTTGTTTGTTTGTTTGTTTGTTTGTTTGTTTGTTTGTTTGTTTGTTTGTTTGTTTGTTTGTTTGTTTGTTTGTTTGTTTGTTTGTTTGTTTGTTTGTTTGTTTGTTTGTTTGTTTGTTTGTTTGTTTGTTTGTTTGTTTGTTTGTTTGTTTGTTTGTTTGTTTGTTTGTTTGTTTGTTTGTTTGTTTGTTTGTTTGTTTGTTTCTTTGTTTGTTTGTTTCTTTGTTTCTTTGTTTCTTTGTTTGTTTCTTTGTTTCTTTGTTTGTTTCTTTGTTTCTTTGTTTGTTTCTTTGTTTCTTCGTTCTTTGTTTCTTTGTTACTATGTTTCTTTTTTAAGGGTATTTGTGTGAGCTTGTTTTAGTCTTTGTTTTTAGTCTAGTTAGAGTTTGTTTGCTGTTGGATCTTATTTGAAAGTTGTTTAAATTCGTCACATTAACTAATTTGTTACTGCTTTAAGACCTTTTTATCCTATGTTTGTTTACTCTAAAATATTGTTGTAAAAGTTTGCTTTGATTTTGTATGAAAAATAAAACTCAATGAAGATACAAACTGTTTAATTTGTGAACCTTTGCTTTAATGTTCGAGTCTGGGATGGATGGGAACACACTTTTTGGGGGTGGGGGGGGGGCACTTCTGGCTAATTAGGTATGTCATGTGACATCTCATGTGACATCTCCTTAATAGGGGGTTCACTGTTGCCTAATTAGGTGTCATGTGACATTTCTTTAATGGGGGGGGAAAAGCTGGCGATTCTGCAATAGCGGGGCAGGGGGTGCACTTCTTCATAATTAGGTATGTCATGTGACACTTTCTTAATTGGGGGGGGGTGCACTTCTGGCTAATTAGGTATGTCATGTGACATTTCTTTAATGGGGGCGGGGGGCCGGAAGGTGGGGGGGGGCTTGGGGGTTGCACTTCGGCCTATAATTAGGTGTCATTTGACATTTCCTTCACAGGGGGGGGGGGTGTGCACTTCTGGCTAGTGACATTTTATTAATAGCGGGGGGGCAGGGGTGCACTTCTTGCTAATTAGGTATGTCATGTAATTCCTTCCCAGGTCAGAATTCCAGTTGAACCTAGTTAACTGGGGTCAACTGGTTCAACTGGATAGTGATCAAACTCGGGGGGGGGGGGGGGGGGGGGGGGGCTGGGGTATGCACTTCTGCCTATAATTAGGTCTGTCATGTGACATTTTCTTTATAGAGGGGGGTGCACTTCTGCCTGTGACAATGTCTGTGACATTTCTTTTTTAGGGTGTTTTTTCTTTCATTATTATCTCGCAACTTCGATGACCGATTGAGCTCAAGTTTTCACATGTTAGTTATTTTATGCAAATGTTGAGATACACCAACTGTGAAGGCTAGCCTTAGACAATTACCAATGGTGTCCACTGCCTTAAATAGGGGGGCTTGGGGGGCCGGGGTGCACTTCTCGCTAATTTTAGGTATGTCATGTGACTTTTCCTTAATGGGGGGGTGCACTTTTGGCTTAATTAGGTACGCACGGTAAATTCCTTAATAGCGGTGGGAGGGGTCTGCACTAATCTACCTAATTAGGTTGTCACGTGGGCCTTTTATTTTATGGGGGGGGGGGCGTAAAACTGCATTCACATTAAAGTTTAATTTCATGCAGTTGTCACAATATTTCTAACTCTGTTAAACTACACTGCACTAATCTAAACTAAATTAAAATAAATAAATTACACTGCACTGATGAATATCAGCACACAAAATAAACAAATCTAACCTTTAATTAAAAAAAAAAGTTTTTCTTTCTTGAATTCTCGCCTCTTGAGGGCGCTGTTTTGCAGCCACTTTCTGGCCACTTTTGTTTTTCCCACTGTGAACACATAACCAATACAAAGAACACCTTTGCTATAACTTGGTGATTTTATATTGACCCTATATATACAGACCTTGGGCACAAGTAGATACATCTTCACTTACTATATATTTCCATTTACAGTAATAATTTTGGTGTTTGGATGATCAAAAGAACTTAAGAAGTGTTTTTTTAGTTCTCTAACTTCTCTAAATAGAAAAGAACTTAAAAAACTAAGCTACAAAAGTTACTAACGTTAATAATGAAGTGCACATGTTTTTTTGCAGCATCTATTTTGTGATAATTTGTTCATAGAGTTATACATTACTTGACAGAGATAGAGCAACAATAGCAACAATACTATCAACAATGTGTCAATATTATAGGAACCACAGGGTCAGAAGATGTTAGGGAAGTTTCAACTTTACAAAATTATTAACTCTAGCCCAGTCACATGGGGGTTCCCGTGAAAAAAATATTGATTTTACTACCGTAAGTGTGTATGCATACAAACATAAGTTAAAATGGAGGCGAAAAAGGAAATTTTTAGTTTATACAAATTATGCATATTTCCCCTGCTTACTGGTTTCCACTTTTTGGATATGGTGTTTTGGAGGGTTTGAGAAGACTATTGCAAAAACAATATTTCTGTTGCAGTTTTGTCTAGGTCAAACCACAGATTGGCTAAACTATTGCTAAAACAGATGTTTTACCATAGCTAGCCAAGCACCAGGATAATAAATAGTTATATTGGTAATCAAAAGAATTGCAAGGGTCATGGGTTTGATTCCCGCCCAAGTAAGTTTTTGTTCAATATTTTCAAACTCAATTTATCACCATGACCAAATCTGAATACTATGCAACAATGATGTCATGTATTTCATGATTTTCCAAGTGAGGTCATTCACAATAGCCCCTCCCTTAAAAGGCAGTGGACACTATCGGTAATTACTCAAATAATTATTAGCATTTAAACCTTACTTTGTAACAGGTAATGGAGAGCTGATGATAGTATAAACCATTGCAAGAAGCAGCTCCCTTTGAAGCATCGTAGTTTTTGAGAAAGAAGTAATTTCTCTCTAAAATATTTGAATTTGATTTTGAGACCTCGGATTTAAATTTTAAGTCTCAAAATCAAGCATCTGAATGCACACAACTTGTACAACTTCAATGACCAATTGAGCTCAAACTTTCACGGGTTGTTATTTTATGGTGAAGACTGAACTTTGACAATTACCAACAGTGTCCGTGTGTCCATGAACGTTATTTTAATTAATGTACAATTTTTTGTTTTTATTTGATTTTCAGGACTCCAGTTTTCATGGCTACTATATGCTTTCAGAGCCAGAGAGTACGAGGCAGCAAGTGGCTTTGTGGGGTGTGGGTAAGGAGTGCCGATCCAATGTCATCCAGTGTGCAACCTGCCTCTCATGGTTTCATTGCCGCTGTGAGCAACTGACAACTGAGCAACTATAGGTGAACGTGACCCTCGGCTACATATATCGTGGGTGCATGATGTCTATTGGATCCATTTCACCATGAACTTTCTCTTCGATGAATTGAAGTATGCAGTTTTAAAGAACTTCATGCTGAGCACTGTTTACCGTGAGACCATCCTTATGCGTGATGCTCCAAACATCACTGGCATGGCCTCAAAGGTGACTATGCAACCTGGCATGACCCGTGATGTCATATCTTTTCGCCTCCTGCAGTCGAACTCCGGTGACTGCATCTGGGAATGGGAACTGCCTATTCAACTCTCTCTCGACAGCACTAGTAGGAGATGAATCGCTGAATATGGAGCTACGTCTGCGGACATGTATAGAGACATGGTGGACAATTTAGATGTGTACACAAACATGCATATATAGCACTACTGGACTTATATAGCGGCAAGCCCGACCTACAACGAAGCTGTTCAAGCCTGTTCTCGTGATGGTGGTTATTCGTCAGCCTGGACTATCCAAGCGGCAGCTTCAGTCATCGGTTCCCCCATCATCTCTGTGTATCCCCCCCATCAATGGGATGACAGATATGTGCGTGCGGATACTCAACACAACATTTAACCCAAGAGTAGTTCGCACGACACCCCATATATATAATGTGGACAGCGATGTACCTGTCCTCTGCTGATGGCACCTGGACCCCAAACCATTTTGTCCAACTTGGAGCAAAACAGACATTCGCGGAAGTTGTTGCATCACCAAGTCCTCAACATGACCTTCGCCAAAAGCAGAAAGCAGCCCCAACCACTCCAGAGCATTGCACACACATGGCCACTGAACCCATTAAACATCTCTCCCGTTGAACTCTCCCCTGAAACTCAACACAAGCATGTTTTGATGAGAAGGGTTCTGTCACACTAACCTCTACGCCAAAGCTTCCTTCACGTGTGCCAGCACCATGTCATTGACCTCTCCCCTGAACTTGACTCACACTTTGCAACTGAAATCATGGACATCTCACTCGTCGACTCGTCACTTGATCAACCTAGATCATGTTTGGATGAACTGAAACCATCGAATGATCAGGGTTCTCGCCATTGCTTCCTTCATGGTGCCAGCACCAGTCAGCATTGACCTCTCCCCTGACGTAGTTCCCGCATACCCAACCCCATCACCATCATCGATCCCACAGTTTTGGGATAACCAGCGAAATTCAGATGATGATTTCCAAACTCCTCCATCAAAAAGGCCATGTCTAAACAGTTCTGTTGACAGCCAGGCTTCACCTTCACCACCACCGCCTGTTCAAGATGGTAAATATAAATTAGCTTATGTCATTTTTTTAAATTTCAGATAAATTATTTAAACTGATATGTACTGAAACGCCAAAACACACAGAAATAACTGTTGAGATAATTGTGGAATTGCTGATTACATAGTTTACCCTTTTATGGATTATTTATTTGAGTAATAATTTGATCATATGGACACGTTTATTGTTCATTCATTTGTGAATGTCAACCACCCCAAAACAAGGTCACAATAGCATCCTCAAGCGTCCTCTTTCCAAATCAGAAAACTGTGTGGGCTTACGGTCTTTAGTTTTTGTTTTACAACTAGTTTTACGGTCGGCAAATAGAAGAGTTAAAGGATTTGGGTACTTTTCCATAGATTTACTGTAAACTTACAGGATTTGAAGATAATGATAGTGGAGAGCTTCCCTTCAAATATTACATGTACTTCCTGAGGTGCTGTAGTTTTTGAGAAATGAGTAAAACAATGTTGTGAAAATTTGTTTGCATGGTGGTCTCCCTGTTTTTTGGTTTTCCACAGGGCTCACAAACAATGACATACATCACATAACGGTGCAGGGTTTTAACAAAAATGACATTGTTTGTTTTTCCACCTTGCTTTTTGGTTGGATCAGTCCGTTAAAACTTAGTCCCGGAGATGGGTATTTTTTGTTTTTGTAATGAAAATATCATTTAGCATACCATGTACATGTTCAATGCTATGTATTGTGGTTAGGTTGTTTTGTAGATCGTTTGGTGAAAGCAATTTTTTTAATTGCTTAGTAATATGTTCCGAGGATGCACACATTTCCAATACACCAGTACACAGAATTTAACTGTTTACCTGTCAAGTCTGCTTCATTCCACTTGGTTTTCCATGAGAATTCATTGATAAAACTAGTGTCTAAACCATCAATCTAAAACAAGAGTGATAAAACTTCCACTAATCCTCCAATCAGATTTGCAGAATGGAGTGGTGATAAAAAAATATTTGCACGGCTAATATCACTTCCTGTTTCTTGTTCTGTCAAAAGCGCCAAGTTTGCTTGAAGATAAGTATGTTATCAAACATTTAAGACATACTTAAAACCCAAGTTCTTCAATTTTTTCTTAGTTTCATTGCTTTATGTTGCAAACCAGTTTACTTACAAAATTGTAAATATAACTTTTTTAAACAATCTAAAATACTTTCAGACAACCAATCTCCAAACCACGTGCAGCTGGGAACAAAAAGTGTTACCAAAGGAAAACTGCAGACTGCCCAGTACCAGATTGTTACGGCAAAGCGTACAAACAAATCGACACACACTTATGGTACAAGCCAGATTTGGATGTGAGTTCAAAACCTGATAAAATTCAAGTTATGTACCTTGTATGTCTTCTGGCACCGAGAATTTCATTATAGTCTCCCATTGTCCACACTGTCACGTGGAGAGGGCTCCGTGGTTGGAAAAGATTAAAATAATTTTTGTCTCATGAGACGAAAATTATTTTCATGACATTGTTTTACTCATTTCCCCAAAACTACAGCACCTCAGCACGTAACATTTTCAGGGAAACTTATCATTATCTGCAAACTGTGGAAGTTTAGTGTAAATCTGTGGACATTGTTTTTTTTTTCCTACAAATGTTACATAGACCCTTTTATACAACATTTAGGGAATTTCACCTCACAAGATATGAACAATTTTGATTAAAACATTTTGCAAACAATGGGTTTTGTTAACAAACCAAATTCCTCCAAACTCCAACGCTCCATCTTTTCTCTAATTTGATTGACCCCAGATGTGTCCAAAGCATGGGACAGATTTCCTGGAGTACAAGTGCCGCTACTGTGTTCTTCTGCTTTGGTCGAACACATCTCTGCAATGCTTGCCACGATGACTTTCAAAGGATCACCAGCATTCTTAAGCCAGATCTTCTTCACTGCCCGGCTGGTAAGAGTGTACTGGGGTTGGATAGGGAAGGATAGGGGGTGGAACATGGGTGATAGTTGAAGTGTTGGTCACTCCAACCCTTCAACTATGGATCGATAGAGAATTAAGCCTGGTTCATACTTTCTGTGAATGCAAAGCGTTTTTGACGTCTCATCCCTGTTTTTGCACCCAATGTTTCGCACAAGTTTCGCACAATTCGACTGTTGCGATTTATTTGTTGCGATTTTGTGACATCAAAATCTGATCACATTCGCAGGAAATATAAACCAGGCTTCATATTTGAAGGGTTGGAGTGGATGGATTGATAGGGTTTGAGTTGGACTTAAGATGGTTGGGAAAAATCCATGGTTAATTATATGCACTGCATGTATCTGAAATCTGATTGCCTTGTG
This sequence comes from Asterias amurensis, assembly GCF_032118995.1. Lineage (NCBI taxonomy): Eukaryota > Metazoa > Echinodermata > Asteroidea > Forcipulatida > Asteriidae > Asterias > Asterias amurensis. Next base: position 19,251,422 of record NC_092650.1, read on the forward strand.
ATTTACCGACATGTCAGCTCAAAGACTTAATCTATCAAAAAAAAGTTATATGTGAGTATTTCACTTCAAATGTCCTGGATGTTTGCCCTAACCTAAGGTACTTAGGTTTTGCACAGCGCCTCACGCATGCGAGATTTTTGACTAAAAATTCAACTTCACAAAGTTCTCAATAAATCTCAAATTATTTCTCATATACCCTTTCCACAGAGATAAAATGTGTTCAGTATTCCGTTCTGCATCATTTGAAAACTTCATCCCTGTGCCACTGATGGGTGCACTCTGGGTGGTTTCACTGGGTGCTTCTCAAAAGTTTGTCTGTCTTCATGCCTACCGACTTCCCCTGATCTCATCAGCGAGTCAACCTTTAAGAGACAAACACTCTCTCTGTTTCACTGGAAGCATTTTCAGCGTTGGAGAATTTGGTCAGCCAACTCTCAACAGCAGGCAATTTTTCAGCATTTTTGTGTTGGAGATTTTGGTAAAGTGTTAGCCCACCCTCTCACCCATCAAAATGGTTCACAACAATAACATTTAGATGACTCGTGAAACTGTGTTAACTGAAAAGTGAAATTAAATTGGTACAAGAAGTATTGTGTACTAGATACAGGCTTGAAATACTAGCACCGCACACTGGAGTGTTACACTTGAAATGTAATTGTACCAACATTTAAGACAATCTGTATTATCAAAATCTTCACACATTGAACTCACTTTGAGATATCGTAGCTACTTCCTGATTACATTATTGAAATATACAGGATATAATTCATCCTTTAAAAAATTATTTGATCTTTCCTAAACAAAATCATTGGTATTTAAATAAAGCTTGGTCAGAAATCAGGGTAAGAATTTATTCTGAACTGTTTTAATAACACTGTGTTAGGTCATTTTCCCTCCAAACTGCAGGTGAAAGCTGAGACAGGACAGTTGCCACCTCTACACCCTACGCCTCTTCTTCCCGCCCTGCAATCTTACCTGCACCATTCTACATGTACTACTTGCTGCTCTCCATGTAGTCCAAGAGTCGCTGCGCCTCTGATGATGCATATGTCGTACAGCCTTAAGGTAATCCATGCTTACTGTTTGCTTTCTCTGCTAGTAATCTTGATTATATATGCATATGTAATAACTCTTTTTCCCCATAAAAAGCAGAAGTCTTTGCAAATACTTTCAACAATGGCAACCAATGGGACAACACTTGGTTGATTTTGTCTTCCAATATTTAACTGGAACCTACTATAGAGGAAGTTTAATTGAGAACTTCACAAAAATCCAAATATATCTTGAACTTTTACTCATTAACCCAGTCAGCACTGATAACATGTCTTCAGTAGTCTGTTCTGTGTCGTTTGAAACCATAAAATCACCAAAAAGTGTCTGACCCCAAATCTGAACATTGTCCCATGCCAGCATGGCAGATTTTTCAGATTTTTTACTAAAAACTCAACATCAACAAATTCTCAATGTGTCTCAAACTTTGGTTGATTGACTCAGTCTGCACTGATGAAATGTCTTCAGTAAACTGTTCTGTTTCATTTGAAAACATAAAGACACCGAAAGTTGTTTGACCCCCAACTCCGAAAATTTGCCCATGCCAGCATTGTCCTTAGTAGTTGTCACAAAGCCGTGTTATCCCAAATACCAAAAATCAAAACTAAAGAAAACTGTTCCTCCAAGCACACCACAAAATTACAAATAAACGCTGACTTTTGAATCGATGCGTTTTATGCTAAACTTATTTATTTACAATTGAATATTTACACTTGGACCAATTAAACAAAGGAAAATAAAGTACGAATAAACTATTAAATTATGATGTCTCAAATCAGTTCAACAATAATCTTTCAAAGTCTCGACGACTACTGCGTCCATAAATTACTCTTCTGTCTTCCACCGCCCACTGCCTGCAATATAAATTCGTTTCAAGTTTACATCACCAATCCTTCTCGTCATTAGGCTCCGGGAGTCTTTCCCCTTCAGCCGGGTGTTCCGGGTTAGCGACGTGTCTCCCCACACCCACCTCCACGGTACCCTCTCAAGGCCGAAGTATCGTAATCTCTACTCCATACTGGGAGCCCCGAAATATTACCCACAATACTTATAAATAAAACGGGTTCGGCTGAGCTACATAATTTCACTTTACAATACAAGAAATAATTCAGACCGGCCGCCCATCAAACAAACTTGCCAGCAGATTTATACTGAACATCAATTTACACTTGGTTTGCAATAATCGGCACTCTTACAAAGGTTCCCTTCTTCCAGCTTTTGTCTCAAAAACAGCCATACAACATTCTTTATACAAAGGAAATAGTACAAAACTATCATAATTAAATTAACTTGCAGTTTTGGCGAGATTCAACTCTTTAAAACTGGCTCCCCTCAATTCTGTAAAATAACAGGTTTTGTCTCAACTCGGTTGGACCGACTGTCCTCTGGTGCAGTGTCCCTTGCATCCACCAGATTAATTATCTATCAGCTTTTGCTGAACTCCTTGGCTATCGCCAAATACGACTGCAATACTTCGGCTATCGCCACTACATCATATTTTGGGCTATTGTCAAACATTACTAGGCTATTGCCCAACAGGACTCCACTACTTCAGGCTAGCGCCGATCATTTCTTAGGCTAACGCCAAACTGTGCTAACGCACTCCTCGAGATGCTGGACGGATCTGAACACCAGACATTCCAATGCCTGTAAGGTTCCCCATACAAAATCACCTCATTACTATGCAAGAAATAACTTACGAAAGGAACCCCGTTAATACTTCCATATATGGTCAATGACGTAGGGCAACGCCCCAAACTTGCGTTTTAGCTACGTGTCATGTACTTAACCAAATATTACCATTAGCTACAGCTTCTTGTGACAGTAGTCCTTTCTGTATCATTTGGAACCATAAACTCACCCAAAATGTTTTGTAATGCCGGCATCACTGTTTTTTCTGATTCATCTAAAAAAAATTGTTGTTTACCCAGTCTCGGCTGATGAAATGTATTGAGTAGTCCAAACTCACAAATTTCTCAATAAATCTGAATATTTTGGTTGTATACCAAGTCTCAACTCATAAAATGTCTTCAGTGGTCTGTTCTGTATCATTGGGAACCATAAGACCAAAGTAAATTTGTTGACCCCAAATCTGAAATTTTGACCATACCCGCATGGTCGATTTTTTTCATTTTGGACACAAAACCCAAACTTACAAAATTCTCAATCAATCTCAAACTTTTGCTCGTTTACCCATCCCACAAAGATAAATTGTGTTCAGTAGTCCTTTCTGTATCATTTGAAAACATAAAATAACCCAAAATTTGTTGACCCGAAATCTGAAAATTTTGTGATGCCGGCATCACAGATTTTTTAAATTTTGGCCCAAAAACCCAAACTTACAAATTCTCAACAAATCTCAAACTTTAGCTCGTTTACCCATCCCTCACAGATGAATTGTGTTCAGTAGTCCTTTCTGTATCATTTGAAACCATAAAATCACCCAAAGTTTGTTGACCCGCAATCTGAAAATTTTGTGATGCCAGCATCACAGATTTTTTTTGATTTTGGACCAAAATCCCCAAACTTACAAAATTCTCAATAAATCTCAAACTTTTGCTCGTATACCCATCCCACAAAGATAAATTTTGTTCAGTAGTCCTTTCTGTATGATTTGAAACCATAAAATCACCCAAATTTTGTTGACCCGAAATCTGAAAATTTTGTGATGCCGGCATCACAGATTTTTTTGATTTTGGACCAAAATCCCCAAACTTACAAAATTCTCAATAAATCTCAAACTTTTGTACGTTTACCCTTTCCACACAGATAATTGTGTTCAGTAGTCCTTTCTGTATCATTTGAAACCATAAAATCACCCAAATTTTGTTGACCTGAAATCTGAAAATTTTGTGATGCCGGCATCACAGATTTTTTTGATTTTGGACCAAAAATCCAAATTTACAAAATTCTCAATAAATTTCATACTTTTGCTCTTTTACCCATCCAACACAGATAAAATGTGTTCAGTAGTCCTTTCTGTATCATTTCAAACCATAAAATCACCCAAAATTTGTTGACCCGAAATCTGAAAATTTTGTGATGCCGGCATCACAGATTTTTTTAATTTTGGACCAAAAATCCAAACTAACAAAATTCTTCATGAATCTCAAACTTTTGCTCGTTTACCCATCCCACACAGATAAAGATGTTCAGTAGTCCTTTCTGTATCATTTGAAACCATAAAAAGGCCCAAAATTTGTTGACCCGAAATCTGAAAACTTTGTGATGCCGGCATCACAGATTTTTTTAATTTTGGACCAAAAATCCAAAGTTACAAAATTCTCAATAAATCTCATACTTTTGCTCGTTTACCCATCCCACACAGATAAAATGTGTTCAGTAGTCCTTTCTGTATCATTTGAAACCATAAAATCACCCAAAATTTGTTGACCCGAAATCTGCAAATTTTGTGATGCCGGCATCACAGATTTTTTTTATTTTGGACCAAAAAACCAAACTAACAAAATTCTCAATAAATCTCAAACTTTTGCTCGTTTACCCATCCCACACAGATAAAATGTGTTCAGTAGTCCTTTCTGTATCATTTTAAACCATAAAATCACCCAAAGTTTGTTGACCCGAAATCTGAAAATTTTGTGATGCCGGCATCACAGATTTTTTAAATTTTGGACCAAAAATCCAAACTTACAAAATTCTCCATAAATCTCAAACTGTTGCTCGTTTACCCATCCCACACAGATAAAATGTGTTCAGTAGTCCTTTCTGTATCATTTGAAACCATAAAATCACCCAAAGTTTGTTGACCCGAAATCTGAAAATTTTGTGATGCCGGCATCACAGATTTTTTTAATTTTGGACCAAAAAACCAAACTTACAAAATTCTCAATAAATCTCAAACTTTTGCTCGTTTACCCATCCCACACAGATAAAATGTGTTCAGTAGTCCTTTCTGTATCATTTGAAACCATAAAATCACCCAAAATTTGTTGACCCGAAATCTGAAAATTTTGTGATGCCGGCATCACAGATTTATTTAATTTTGGACCAAAAATCCAAAGTTACAAAATTCTCAATAAATCTCATACTTTTGCTTGTTTACCCATCCCACACAGATAAAATGTGTTCAGTAGTCCTTTCTGTATCATTTGAAACCATAAAATCACCCAAAATTTGTTGACCCGAAATCTGAAAATTTTGTGATGCCGGCATCACAGATTTTCTTAATTTTGGACTAAAAATCCAAATTTACAAAATTCTCCATGAATCTCAAACTGTTGCTCGTTTACCATCCCACACAGATAAAATGTGTTCAGTAGTCCTTTCTGTATCATTTGAAACCATAAAATCACCCAAAATTTGTTGACCCAAAATCTGAAAATTTTGTGATGCCGGCATCACAGATTTTTTTAATTTTGGACCAAAAATCCAAACTTACAAAATTCTCCATGAATCTCAAACTTTTGCTTGTTTACCCATCCCACACAGATAAAATGTGTTCAGTAGTCCTTTTTATATCATTTGAAACCATAAAATCACCCAAAATTTGTTGACCCGAAATCTGCAAATGTTGTGATGCCAGCATCACAGATTTTTTTAACTTTGGACCAAAAATCCAAACTTACAAAATTCTCAATAAATCTCATACTTTTGTTCGTTTACCCATCCCACACAGATAAAATGTGTTCAGTAGTCCTTTCTGTATCATTTGAAACCATAAAATCATCCAAAATTTGTTGACCCAAAATCTGAAAATTTTGTGATGCCGGCATCACAGATTTTTTTTATTTTGGACAAAAAATCCAAACTTACAAAATTCTCCATGAATCTCAAACTTTTGCTCGTTTACCCATCCCACACAGATAAAATGTGTTCAGTAGTCCTTTCTGTATCATTTGAAACCATAAAATCACCCAAAATTTGTTGACCCGAAATCTGCAAATTTTGTGATGCCGGCATCACAGATTTTTAAAATTTTGGACCAAAAATCCAAACTTACAAAATTCTCAATAAATCTCAAACTTTTGCTTGTTTACCCATCCCACACAGATAAAATGTGTTCAGTAGTCCTTTCTGTATCATTTGAAACCATAAAATCACCCAAAATTTGTTGACCCGAAATCTGAAAATTTTGTGATGCCGGCATCACAGATTTTTTAAATTTTGGACCAAAAATCCAAACTTACAAAATTCTCCATAAATCTCAAACTGTTGCTCGTTTACCCATCCCACACAGATAAAATGTGTTCAGTAGTCCTTTCTGTATCATTTGAAACCATAAAATCACCCAAAATTTGTTGACCCGAAATCTGCAAATTTTGTGATGCCGGCATCACAGATTTTTTTTATTTTGGACCAAAAAACCAAACTAACAAAATTCTCAATAAATCTCAAACTTTTGCTCGTTTACCCATCCCACACAGATAAAATGTGTTCAGTAGTCCTTTCTGTATCATTTTAAACCATAAAATCACCCAAAGTTTGTTGACCCGAAATCTGAAAATTTTGTGATGCCGGCATCACAGATTTTTTTAATTTTGGACCAAAAAACCAAACTTACAGAATTCTCAATAAATCTCAAACTTTTGCTCGTTTACCCATCCCACACAGATAAAATGTGTTCAGTAGTCCTTTCTGTATCATTTGAAACCATAAAATCACCCAAAATTTGTTGACCCGAAATCTGCAAATTTTGTGATGCCGGCATCACAGATTTTTTTAATTTTGGACCAAAAATCCAAAGTTACAAAATTCTCAATAAATCTCATACTTTTGCTTGTTTACCCATCCCACACAGATAAAATGTGTTCAGTAGTCCTTTCTGTATCATTTGAAACCATAAAATCACCCAAAATTTGTTGACCCGAAATCTGAAAATTTTGTGATGCCGGCATCACAGATTTTCTTAATTTTGGACTAAAAATCCAAACTTACAAAATTCTCCATGAATCTCAAACTGTTGCTCGTTTACCATCCCACACAGATAAAATGTGTTCAGTAGTTCTTTCTGTATCATTTGAAACCATAAAATCACCCAAAATTTGTTGACCCGAAATCTGAAAATTTTGTGATGCCGGCATCACAGATTTTTAAAATTTTGGACCAAAAATCCAAACTTACAAAATTCTCAATAAATCTCAAACTTTGGCTCGTTTACCCATCCCTCACAGATAAAATGTGTTCAGTAGTCCTTTCTGTATCATTTGAAACCATAAAATCACCCAAGATTTGTTGACCCGAAATCTGAAAATTTTGTGATGCCGGCATCACAGATTTTTTTAATTTTGGACCAAAAATCCAAAGTTACAAAATTCTCAATAAATCTCATACTTTTGCTCGTTTACCCATCCCACACAGATAAAATGTGTTCAGTAGTCCTTTCTGTATCATTTGAAACCATAAAATCACCCAAAATTTGTTGACCCGCAATCTGAAAATTTTGTGATGCCGGCATCACAGATTTTTTTTATTTTGGACCAAAAAACCAAACTTACAAAATTCTCCATAAATCTCAAACTGTTGCTCGTTAGCCCATCCCACACAGATAAAATGTGTTCAGTAGTCCTTTCTGTATCATTTGAAACCATAAAATCACCCAAAATTTGTTGACCCGAAACCTGAAAATTTTGTGATGCCGGCATCACAGATTTTTTTAATTTTGGACTAAAAATCCAAACTTACAAAATTCTCCATAAATCTCAAACTGTTGCTCGTTAACCCATCCCACACGGATAAAATGTGTTCAGTAGTCCTTTCTGTATCATTTGAAACCATAAAATCACCCAAAATTTGTTGACCCGAAATCTGCAAACTTTGTGATGCCGTCATCACAGATTTTTAAAATTTTGGACCAAAAATCCAAACTTACAAAATTCTCAATAAATCACAAACTTTTGCTTGTTTACCCATCCCACACAGATAAAATGTGTTCAGTAGTCCTTTCTGTATCATTTGAAACCATAAAATCACCCAAAATTTGTTGACCCGAAATCTGAAAATTTTGTGATGCCGGCATCACAGATTTTTTTAATTTTGGACCAAAAATCCAAACTTACAAAATTCTCAATAAATCTCAAACTTTTGCTTGTTTACCCATCCCACACAGATAAAATGTGTTCAGTAGTCCTTTCTGTATCATTTGAAACCATAAAATCACCCAAAATTTGTTGACCCGAAATCTGCAAATTTTGTGATGCCGGCATCACAGATTTTTTAAATTTTTCCCCAAAAACCCAAACTTACAAATTTCTCAACAAATCTCAAACTTTAGCTCGTTTACCCATCCCTCACAGATGAATTGTGTTCAGTAGTCCTTTCTGTATCATTTGAAACCATAAAATCACCCAAAGTTTGTTGACCCGAAATCTGAAAATTTTGTGATGCCAGCATCACATATTTTTTTTGATTTTGGACCAAAATCCCCAAACTTACAAAATTCTCAATAAATCTCAAACTTTTGCTCGTATACCCATCCCACAAAGATAAATTTTGTTCAGTAGTCCTTTCTGTATGATTTGAAACCATAAAATCACCCAAATTTTGTTGACCCGAAATCTGAAAATTTTGTGATGCCGGCATCACAGATTTTTTTGATTTTGGACCAAAATCCCCAAACTTACAAAATTCTCAATAAATCTCAAACTTTTGTACGTTTACCCTTTCCACACAGATAAATTGTGTTCAGTAGTCCTTTCTGTATCATTTCAAACCATAAAATCACCCAAAATTTGTTGACCCGAAATCTGAAAATTTTGTGATGCCGGCATCACAGATTTTTTTAATTTTGGACCAAAAATCCAAACTAACAAAATTCTTCATGAATCTCAAACTTTTGCTCGTTTACCCATCCCACACAGATAAAGATGTTCAGTAGTCCTTTCTGTATCATTTGAAACCATAAAAAGGCCCAAAATTTGTTGACCCGAAATCTGAAAACTTTGTGATGCCGGCATCACAGATTTTTTTAATTTTGGACCAAAAATCCAAACTTACAAAATTCTCAATAAATCTCATACTTTTGCTCGTTTACCCATCCCACACAGATAAAATGTGTTCAGTAGTCCTTTCTGTATCATTTGAAACCATAAAATCACCCAAAATTTGTTGACCCGAAATCTGAAAATTTTGTGATGCCGGCATCACAGATTTTTTTAATTTTGGACCAAAAATCCAAACTTACAAAATTCTCCATGAATCTCAAACTTTTGCTTGTTTACCCATCCCACACAGATAAAATGTGTTCAGTAGTCCTTTCTATATCATTTGAAACCATAAAATCACCCAAAATTTGTTGACCTGAAATCTGAAAATGTTGTGATGCCAGCATCACAGATTTTTTTAACTTTGGACCAAAAATCCAAACTTACAAAATTCTAAATAAATCTCATACTTTTGTTCGTTTACCCATCCCACACAGATAAAATGTGTTCAGTAGTCCTTTCTGTATCATTTGAAACCATAAAATCACCCAAAATTGGTTGACCCGAAATCTGAAAATTTTGTGATGCCGGCATCACAGATTTTTTTTGATTTTGGACCAAAAATCCAAACTTACAAAATTCTCAATAAATCTCAAACTTTTGCTTGTTTACCCATCCCAAATGGATAAAATTTGTTCAGTAGTCCTTTCTGTATCATTTGAAACCATAAAATCACCCAAAATTTGTTGACCCGAAACCTGAAAATTTTGTGATGCCGGCATCACAGATTTTTTTTTATTTTGGACCAAAAAACCAAACATACAAAATTCTCAATAAATCTCATACTTTTGCTCGTTTACCCATCCCACACAGATAATGTGTTCAGTAGTCCTTTCTGTATCATTTGAAACCATAAAATCACCCAAAATTTGTTGACCCGAAATCTGAAAATTTTGTGATGCCGGCATCACAGATATTTTTAATTTTGGACTAAAAATCCAAACTTACAAAATTCTAAATAAATCTCAAACTTTTGCTCGTTTACCCATCCCACACCGATAAAATGTGTTCAGTAGTCCTTTCTGTATCATTTGAAACCATAAAATCACCCAAAATTTTTTGACCCGAAATCTGAAAATTTTGTGATGCCGGCATCACAGATTTTCTTTATTTTGGACTAAAAATCCAAACTTACAAAATTCTCCATAAATTTTAAAACTGTTGCTCGTTAACCCATCCCACACAGATAAAATGTGTTCAGTAGTCCTTTCTGTATCATTTGAAACCATAAAATCACCACAAATTTGTTGACCCGAAATCTGAAAATTTTTTGATGCCGGCATCACAGATTTTTTTAATTTTGGACCAAAAATCAAAACTTACATAATTCTCAATAAATCTCAAACTTTTGCTTGTTTACCCATCCCACACAGATAAAATGTGTTCAGTAGTCCTTTCTGTATCATTTGAAACCATAAAATCACCCAAAATTTGTTGACCCCAAATCTGAAAATTTTGTGATGCCGGCATCACAGATTTTTTTAATTTTGGACCAAAAATCCAAACTTACAAAATTCTCAATAAATTTCAAACTTTTGCTTGTTTACCCATCCCACACAGATAAAATGTGTTCAGTAGTCCTTTCTGTATCATTTGAAACCATAAAGTCACCCAAAATTTGTTGACCCAAAATCTGAAAATTTTGTGATGCCGGCATCACAGATTTTTTTTATTTTGGACCAAAAAACCAAACTTACAAAATTCTCAATAAATCTCAAACTTTTGCTTGTTTACCCATCCCACACAGATAAAATGTGTTCAGTAGTCCTTTCTGTATCATTTGAAACCATAAAATCACCCAAAATTTGTTGACCCGAAATCTGAAAATTTTGTGATCCCGGCATCACAGATTTTTTTAATTTTGGACCAAAAGTCCAAACTTACAAAATTCTCAATAAATCTCAAACTGTTGCTCGTTACCCCATCCCACACAGATAAAATGTGTTCAGTAGTCCTTTCTGTATCATTTGAAACCATAAAATCACCCAAAATTTGTTGACCCGAAATCTGAAAATTTTGTGATGCCGGCATCACAGATTTTTTAAATTTTGGACCAAAAAACCAAACTTACAAAATTCTCAATAAATCTCAAACTTTTGCTTGTTTACCCATCCCACACAGATAAAATGTGTTCAGTAGTCCTTTCTGTATCATTTGAAACCATAAAATCACCCAAAATTTGTTGACCCGAAATCTAAAAATTTTGTGATCCCGGCATCACAGATTTTTTTTATTTTGGACCAAAAGTCCAAACTTACAAAATTCTCAATAAATCTCAAACTGTTGCTCGTTACCCCATCCCACACAGATAAAATGTGTTCAGTAGTCCTTTCTGTATCATTTGAAACCATAAAATCACCCAAAATTTGTTGACCCGAAATCTGCAAATTTTGTGATGCCGGCATCACAGATTTTTTAAATTTTTCCCCAAAAACCCAAACTTACAAATTTCTCAACAAATCTCAAACTTTAGCTCGTTTACCCATCCCTCACAGATGAATTGTGTTCAGTAGTCCTTTCTGTATCATTTGAAACCATAAAATCACCCAAAGTTTGTTGACCCGAAATCTGAAAATTTTGTGATGCCAGCATCACATATTTTTTTTGATTTTGGACCAAAATCCCCAAACTTACAAAATTCTCAATAAATCTCAAACTTTTGCTCGTATACCCATCCCACAAAGATAAATTTTGTTCAGTAGTCCTTTCTGTATGATTTGAAACCATAAAATCACCCAAATTTTGTTGACCCGAAATCTGAAAATTTTGTGATGCCGGCATCACAGATTTTTTTGATTTTGGACCAAAATCCCCAAACTTACAAAATTCTCAATAAATCTCAAACTTTTGTACGTTTACCCTTTCCACACAGATAAATTGTGTTCAGTAGTCCTTTCTGTATCATTTCAAACCATAAAATCACCCAAAATTTGTTGACCCGAAATCTGAAAATTTTGTGATGCCGGCATCACAGATTTTTTTAATTTTGGACCAAAAATCCAAACTAACAAAATTCTTCATGAATCTCAAACTTTTGCTCGTTTACCCATCCCACACAGATAAAGATGTTCAGTAGTCCTTTCTGTATCATTTGAAACCATAAAAAGGCCCAAAATTTGTTGACCCGAAATCTGAAAACTTTGTGATGCCGGCATCACAGATTTTTTTAATTTTGGACCAAAAATCCAAACTTACAAAATTCTCAATAAATCTCATACTTTTGCTCGTTTACCCATCCCACACAGATAAAATGTGTTCAGTAGTCCTTTCTGTATCATTTGAAACCATAAAATCACCCAAAATTTGTTGACCCGAAATCTGAAAATTTTGTGATGCCGGCATCACAGATTTTTTTAATTTTGGACCAAAAATCCAAACTTACAAAATTCTCCATGAATCTCAAACTTTTGCTTGTTTACCCATCCCACACAGATAAAATGTGTTCAGTAGTCCTTTCTATATCATTTGAAACCATAAAATCACCCAAAATTTGTTGACCTGAAATCTGAAAATGTTGTGATGCCAGCATCACAGATTTTTTTAACTTTGGACCAAAAATCCAAACTTACAAAATTCTAAATAAATCTCATACTTTTGTTCGTTTACCCATCCCACACAGATAAAATGTGTTCAGTAGTCCTTTCTGTATCATTTGAAACCATAAAATCACCCAAAATTGGTTGACCCGAAATCTGAAAATTTTGTGATGCCGGCATCACAGATTTTTTTTGATTTTGGACCAAAAATCCAAACTTACAAAATTCTCAATAAATCTCAAACTTTTGCTTGTTTACCCATCCCAAATGGATAAAATTTGTTCAGTAGTCCTTTCTGTATCATTTGAAACCATAAAATCACCCAAAATTTGTTGACCCGAAACCTGAAAATTTTGTGATGCCGGCATCACAGATTTTTTTTTATTTTGGACCAAAAAACCAAACATACAAAATTCTCAATAAATCTCATACTTTTGCTCGTTTACCCATCCCACACAGATAATGTGTTCAGTAGTCCTTTCTGTATCATTTGAAACCATAAAATCACCCAAAATTTGTTGACCCGAAATCTGAAAATTTTGTGATGCCGGCATCACAGATATTTTTAATTTTGGACTAAAAATCCAAACTTACAAAATTCTAAATAAATCTCAAACTTTTGCTCGTTTACCCATCCCACACCGATAAAATGTGTTCAGTAGTCCTTTCTGTATCATTTGAAACCATAAAATCACCCAAAATTTTTTGACCCGAAATCTGAAAATTTTGTGATGCCGGCATCACAGATTTTCTTTATTTTGGACTAAAAATCCAAACTTACAAAATTCTCCATAAATTTTAAAACTGTTGCTCGTTAACCCATCCCACACAGATAAAATGTGTTCAGTAGTCCTTTCTGTATCATTTGAAACCATAAAATCACCACAAATTTGTTGACCCGAAATCTGAAAATTTTTTGATGCCGGCATCACAGATTTTTTTAATTTTGGACCAAAAATCAAAACTTACATAATTCTCAATAAATCTCAAACTTTTGCTTGTTTACCCATCCCACACAGATAAAATGTGTTCAGTAGTCCTTTCTGTATCATTTGAAACCATAAAATCACCCAAAATTTGTTGACCCGAAATCTGAAAATTTTGTGATGCCGGCATCACAGATTTTTTTAATTTTGGACCAAAAGTCCAAACTTACAAAATTCTCAATAAATCTCAAACTGTTGCTCGTTTACCCATCCCACACAGATAAAATGTGTTCAGTAGTCCTTTCTGTATCATTTGAAACCATAAAATCACCCAAAATTTGTTGACCCGATATCTGAAAATTTTGTGATGCCGGCATCACAGATTTTTTAAATTTTGGACCAAAAACCCAAACTTACAAAATTCTAAATCAATCTCAAACATTTGCTCGTTTACCCATCCCACACCGATAAAATGTGTTCAGTAGTCCTTTCTGTATCATTTGAAACCAGAAAATCAGCCAAAATTGGTTGATCCGAAATCTGAAAATTTTGTGATGCTGGCATCACAGATTTTTTAATTTTGGACCAAAAACCCAAACTTACAAAATTCTAAATAAATCTCAAACTTTTGCTCGTTTACCCATCCCACACCAATAAAATGTGTTCAGTAGTCCTTTCTGTATCATTTGAAACCATAAAATCACCCAAAATTTGTTGACCCGAAATCTGAAAATTTTGTGATGCCGGCATCACAGATTTTTAAAATTTTGGACCAAAAATCCAAACTTACAAAATTCTCAATAAATCTCAAACTTTTGCTCGTTTACCCATCCCACACAGATAAAATGTGATCAGTAGTCCTTTCTGTATCATTTGAAACCATAAAATCACCCAAAATTTGTTGACCCGAAATCTGAAAATTTTGTGATGCCGGCATCACGGATTTTTTTTATTTTGGACCAAAAATCCAAACTTACAAAATTCTCCATAAATCTCAAACTGTTGCTCGTTTACCCATCCCACACAGATAAAATGTGTTCAGTAGTCCTTTCTGTATCATTTGAAACCATAAAGTCACCCAAAATTTGTTGACCCAAAATCTGAAAATTTTGTGATGCCGGCATCACAGATTTTTTTTATTTTGGACCAAAAAACCAAACTTACAAAATTCTCAATAAATCTCAAACTTTTGCTTGTTTACCCATCCCACACAGATAAAATGTGTTCAGTAGTCCTTTCTGTATCATTTGAAACCATAAAATCACCCAAAATTTGTTGACCCGAAATCTGAAAATTTTGTGATCCCGGCATCACAGATTTTTTTAATTTTGGACCAAAAGTCCAAACTTACAAAATTCTCAATAAATCTCAAACTGTTGCTCGTTACCCCATCCCACACAGATAAAATGTGTTCAGTAGTCCTTTCTGTATCATTTGAAACCATAAAATCACCCAAAATTTGTTGACCCGAAATCTGAAAATTTTGTGATGCCGGCATGACAGATTTTTTAAATTTTGGACCAAAAACCCAAACTTACAAAATTCTAAATCAATCTCAAACATTTGCTCGTTTACCCATCCCACACCGATAAAATGTGTTCAGTAGTCCTTTCTGTATCATTTGAAACCATAAAATCAGCCAAAATTTGTTGATCCGAAATCTGAAAATTTTGTGATGCCGGCATCACAGATTTTTTTAATTTTGGACCAAAAAACCAAACTTACAAAATTCTCAATAAATCTCAAACTTTTGCTTGTTTACCCATCCCACACAGATAAAATGTGTTCAGTAGTCCTTTCTGTATCATTTGAAACCATAAAATCACCCAAAATTTGTTGACCCGAAATCTAAAAATTTTGTGATCCCGGCATCACAGATTTTTTTAATTTTGGACCAAAAGTCCAAACTTACAAAATTCTCAATAAATCTCAAACTGTTGCTCGTTACCCCATCCCACACAGATAAAATGTGTTCAGTAGTCCTTTCTGTATCATTTGAAACCATAAAATCACCCAAAATTTGTTGACCCGAAATCTGAAAATTTTGTGATGCCGGCATCACAGATTTTTTAAATTTTGGACCAAAAACCCAAACTTACAAAATTCTAAATCAATCTCAAACATTTGCTCGTTTACCCATCCCACACCGATAAAATGTGTTCAGTAGTCCTTTCTGTATCATTTGAAACCATAAAATCAGCCAAAATTTGTTGATCCGAAATCTGAAAATTTTGTGATGCCGGCATCACAGATTTTTTTAATTTTGGACCAAAAACCCAAACTTACAAAATTCTAAATAAATCTCAAACTTTTGCTGGTTTACCCATCCCACACAGATAAAATGTGTTCAGTAGTCCTTTCTGTATCATTTGAAACCATAAAATCACCCAAAGTTTGTTGACCCGAAATCTGAAAATTTTGTGATGCCGGCATCACAGATTTTTTTAATTTTGGACCAAAAAACCAAACTTACAAAATTCTCAATAAATCTCAAACTTTTGCTCGTTTACCCATCCCACACAGATAAAATGTGTTCAGTAGTCCTTTCTGTATCATTTGAAACCATAAAATCAGCCAAAATTTGTTGATCCGAAATCTGAAAATTTTGTGATGCCGGCATCACAGATTTATTTAATTTTGGACCAAAAATCCAAAGTTACAAAATTCTCAATAAATCTCATACTTTTGCTTGTTTACCCATCCCACACAGATAAAATGTGTTCAGTAGTCCTTTCTGTATCATTTGAAACCATAAAATCACCCAAAATTTGTTGACCCGAAATCTGAAAATTTTGTGATGCCGGCATCACAGATTTTCTTAATTTTGGACTAAAAATCCAAATTTACAAAATTCTCCATGAATCTCAAACTGTTGCTCGTTTACCATCCCACACAGATAAAATGTGTTCAGTAGTCCTTTCTGTATCATTTGAAACCATAAAATCACCCAAAATTTGTTGACCCAAAATCTGAAAATTTTGTGATGCCGGCATCACAGATTTTTTTAATTTTGGACCAAAAATCCAAACTTACAAAATTCTCCATGAATCTCAAACTTTTGCTTGTTTACCCATCCCACACAGATAAAATGTGTTCAGTAGTCCTTTTTATATCATTTGAAACCATAAAATCACCCAAAATTTGTTGACCCGAAATCTGCAAATGTTGTGATGCCAGCATCACAGATTTTTTTAACTTTGGACCAAAAATCCAAACTTACAAAATTCTCAATAAATCTCATACTTTTGTTCGTTTACCCATCCCACACAGATAAAATGTGTTCAGTAGTCCTTTCTGTATCATTTGAAACCATAAAATCATCCAAAATTTGTTGACCCAAAATCTGAAAATTTTGTGATGCCGGCATCACAGATTTTTTTTATTTTGGACAAAAAATCCAAACTTACAAAATTCTCCATGAATCTCAAACTTTTGCTCGTTTACCCATCCCACACAGATAAAATGTGTTCAGTAGTCCTTTCTGTATCATTTGAAACCATAAAATCACCCAAAATTTGTTGACCCGAAATCTGCAAATTTTGTGATGCCGGCATCACAGATTTTTAAAATTTTGGACCAAAAATCCAAACTTACAAAATTCTCAATAAATCTCAAACTTTTGCTTGTTTACCCATCCCACACAGATAAAATGTGTTCAGTAGTCCTTTCTGTATCATTTGAAACCATAAAATCACCCAAAATTTGTTGACCCGAAATCTGAAAATTTTGTGATGCCGGCATCACAGATTTTTTAAATTTTGGACCAAAAATCCAAACTTACAAAATTCTCCATAAATCTCAAACTGTTGCTCGTTTACCCATCCCACACAGATAAAATGTGTTCAGTAGTCCTTTCTGTATCATTTGAAACCATAAAATCACCCAAAATTTGTTGACCCGAAATCTGCAAATTTTGTGATGCCGGCATCACAGATTTTTTTTATTTTGGACCAAAAAACCAAACTAACAAAATTCTCTCTCAATAAATCTCAAACTTTTGCTCGTTTACCCATCCCACACAGATAAAATGTGTTCAGTAGTCCTTTCTGTATCATTTTAAACCATAAAATCACCCAAAGTTTGTTGACCCGAAATCTGAAAATTTTGTGATGCCGGCATCACAGATTTTTTTAATTTTGGACCAAAAAACCAAACTTACAGAATTCTCAATAAATCTCAAACTTTTGCTCGTTTACCCATCCCACACAGATAAAATGTGTTCAGTAGTCCTTTCTGTATCATTTGAAACCATAAAATCACCCAAAATTTGTTGACCCGAAATCTGCAAATTTTGTGATGCCGGCATCACAGATTTTTTTAATTTTGGACCAAAAATCCAAAGTTACAAAATTCTCAATAAATCTCATACTTTTGCTTGTTTACCCATCCCACACATATAAAATGTGTTCAGTAGTCCTTTCTGTATCATTTGAAACCATAAAATCACCCAAAATTTGTTGACCCGAAATCTGAAAATTTTGTGATGCCGGCATCACAGATTTTCTTAATTTTGGACTAAAAATCCAAACTTACAAAATTCTCCATGAATCTCAAACTGTTGCTCGTTTACCATCCCACACAGATAAAATGTGTTCAGTAGTTCTTTCTGTATCATTTGAAACCATAAAATCACCCAAAATTTGTTGACCCGAAATCTAAAAATTTTGTGATGCCGGCATCACAGATTTTTAAAATTTTGGACCAAAAATCCAAACTTACAAAATTCTCAATAAATCTCAAACTTTGGCTCGTTTACCCATCCCTCACAGATAAAATGTGTTCAGTAGTCCTTTCTGTATCATTTGAAACCATAAAATCACCCAAGATTTGTTGACCCGAAATCTGAAAATTTTGTGATGCCGGCATCACAGATTTTTTTAATTTTGGACCAAAAATCCAAAGTTACAAAATTCTCAATAAATCTCATACTTTTGCTCGTTTACCCATCCCACACAGATAAAATGTGTTCAGTAGTCCTTTCTGTATCATTTGAAACCATAAAATCACCCAAAATTTGTTGACCCGCAATCTGAAAATTTTGTGATGCCGGCATCACAGATTTTTTTTATTTTGGACCAAAAAACCAAACTTACAAAATTCTCCATAAATCTCAAACTGTTGCTCGTTAGCCCATCCCACACAGATAAAATGTGTTCAGTAGTCCTTTCTGTATCATTTGAAACCATAAAATCACCCAAAATTTGTTGACCCGAAACCTGAAAATTTTGTGATGCCGGCATCACAGATTTTTTTAATTTTGGACTAAAAATCCAAACTTACAAAATTCTCCATAAATCTCAAACTGTTGCTCGTTAACCCATCCCACACGGATAAAATGTGTTCAGTAGTCCTTTCTGTATCATTTGAAACCATAAAATCACCCAAAATTTGTTGACCCGAAATCTGCAAACTTTGTGATGCCGTCATCACAGATTTTTAAAATTTTGGACCAAAAATCCAAACTTACAAAATTCTCAATAAATCACAAACTTTTGCTTGTTTACCCATCCCACACAGATAAAATGTGTTCAGTAGTCCTTTCTGTATCATTTGAAACCATAAAATCACCCAAAATTTGTTGACCCGAAATCTGAAAATTTTGTGATGCCGGCATCACAGATTTTTTTAATTTTGGACCAAAAATCCAAACTTACAAAATTCTCAATAAATCTCAAACTTTTGCTTGTTTACCCATCCCACACAGATAAAATGTGTTCAGTAGTCCTTTCTGTATCATTTGAAACCATAAAATCACCCAAAATTTGTTGACCCGAAATCTGCAAATTTTGTGATGCCGGCATCACAGATTTTTTAAATTTTTCCCCAAAAACCCAAACTTACAAATTTCTCAACAAATCTCAAACTTTAGCTCGTTTACCCATCCCTCACAGATGAATTGTGTTCAGTAGTCCTTTCTGTATCATTTGAAACCATAAAAAAACCCAAAGTTTGTTGACCCGAAATCTGAAAATTTTGTGATGCCAGCATCACATATTTTTTTTGATTTTGGACCAAAATCCCCAAACTTACAAAATTCTCAATAAATCTCAAACTTTTGCTCGTATACCCATCCCACAAAGATAAATTTTGTTCAGTAGTCCTTTCTGTATGATTTGAAACCATAAAATCACCCAAATTTTGTTGACCCGAAATCTGAAAATTTTGTGATGCCGGCATCACAGATTTTTTTGATTTTGGACCAAAATCCCCAAACTTACAAAATTCTCAATAAATCTCAAACTTTTGTACGTTTACCCTTTCCACACAGATAAATTGTGTTCAGTAGTCCTTTCTGTATCATTTCAAACCATAAAATCACCCAAAATTTGTTGACCCGAAACCTGAAAATTTTGTGATGCCGGCATCACAGATTTTTTTAATTTTGGACTAAAAATCCAAACTTACAAAATTCTCCATAAATCTCAAACTGTTGCTCGTTAACCCATCCCACACGGATAAAATGTGTTCAGTAGTCCTTTCTGTATCATTTGAAACCATAAAATCACCCAAAATTTGTTGACCCGAAATCTGCAAACTTTGTGATGCCGTCATCACAGATTTTTAAAATTTTGGACCAAAAATCCAAACTTACAAAATTCTCAATAAATCACAAACTTTTGCTTGTTTACCCATCCCACACAGATAAAATGTGTTCAGTAGTCCTTTCTGTATCATTTGAAACCATAAAATCACCCAAAATTTGTTGACCCGAAATCTGAAAATTTTGTGATGCCGGCATCACAGATTTTTTTAATTTTGGACCAAAAATCCAAACTTACAAAATTCTCAATAAATCTCAAACTTTTGCTTGTTTACCCATCCCACACAGATAAAATGTGTTCAGTAGTCCTTTCTGTATCATTTGAAACCATAAAATCACCCAAAATTTGTTGACCCGAAATCTGCAAATTTTGTGATGCCGGCATCACAGATTTTTTAAATTTTTCCCCAAAAACCCAAACTTACAAATTTCTCAACAAATCTCAAACTTTAGCTCGTTTACCCATCCCTCACAGATGAATTGTGTTCAGTAGTCCTTTCTGTATCATTTGAAACCATAAAATCACCCAAAGTTTGTTGACCCGAAATCTGAAAATTTTGTGATGCCAGCATCACATATTTTTTTTGATTTTGGACCAAAATCCCCAAACTTACAAAATTCTCAATAAATCTCAAACTTTTGCTCGTATACCCATCCCACAAAGATAAATTTTGTTCAGTAGTCCTTTCTGTATGATTTGAAACCATAAAATCACCCAAATTTTGTTGACCCGAAATCTGAAAATTTTGTGATGCCGGCATCACAGATTTTTTTGATTTTGGACCAAAATCCCCAAACTTACAAAATTCTCAATAAATCTCAAACTTTTGTACGTTTACCCTTTCCACACAGATAAATTGTGTTCAGTAGTCCTTTCTGTATCATTTCAAACCATAAAATCACCCAAAATTTGTTGACCCGAAATCTGAAAATTTTGTGATGCCGGCATCACAGATTTTTTTAATTTTGGACCAAAAATCCAAACTAACAAAATTCTTCATGAATCTCAAACTTTTGCTCGTTTACCCATCCCACACAGATAAAGATGTTCAGTAGTCCTTTCTGTATCATTTGAAACCATAAAAAGGCCCAAAATTTGTTGACCCGAAATCTGAAAACTTTGTGATGCCGGCATCACAGATTTTTTTAATTTTGGACCAAAAATCCAAACTTACAAAATTGTCAATAAATCTCATACTTTTGCTCGTTTACCCATCCCACACAGATAAAATGTGTTCAGTAGTCCTTTCTGTATCATTTGAAACCATAAAATCACCCAAAATTTGTTGACCCGAAATCTGAAAATTTTGTGATGCCGGCATCACAGATTTTTTTAATTTTGGACCAAAAATCCAAACTTACAAAATTCTCCATGAATCTCAAACTTTTGCTTGTTTACCCATCCCACACAGATAAAATGTGTTCAGTAGTCCTTTCTATATCATTTGAAACCATAAAATCACCCAAAATTTGTTGACCTGAAATCTGAAAATGTTGTGATGCCAGCATCACAGATTTTTTTAACTTTGGACCAAAAATCCAAACTTACAAAATTCTAAATAAATCTCATACTTTTGTTCGTTTACCCATCCCACACAGATAAAATGTGTTCAGTAGTCCTTTCTGTATCATTTGAAACCATAAAATCACCCAAAATTGGTTGACCCGAAATCTGAAAATTTTGTGATGCCGGCATCACAGATTTTTTTTGATTTTGGACCAAAAATCCAAACTTACAAAATTCTCAATAAATCTCAAACTTTTGCTTGTTTACCCATCCCAAATGGATAAAATTTGTTCAGTAGTCCTTTCTGTATCATTTGAAACCATAAAATCACCCAAAATTTGTTGACCCGAAACCTGAAAATTTTGTGATGCCGGCATCACAGATTTTTTTTTATTTTGGACCAAAAAACCAAACATACAAAATTCTCAATAAATCTCATACTTTTGCTCGTTTACCCATCCCACACAGATAATGTGTTCAGTAGTCCTTTCTGTATCATTTGAAACCATAAAATCACCCAAAATTTTTTGACCCGAAATCTGAAAATTTTGTGATGCCGGCATCACAGATATTTTTAATTTTGGACTAAAAATCCAAACTTACAAAATTCTAAATAAATCTCAAACTTTTGCTCGTTTACCCATCCCACACCGATAAAATGTGTTCAGTAGTCCTTTCTGTATCATTTGAAACCATAAAATCACCCAAAATTTTTTGACCCGAAATCTGAAAATTTTGTGATGCCGGCATCACAGATTTTCTTTATTTTGGACTAAAAATCCAAACTTACAAAATTCTCCATAAATTTTAAAACTGTTGCTCGTTAACCCATCCCACACCAATAAAATGTGTTCAGTAGTCCTTTCTGTATCATTTGAAACCATAAAATCACCACAAATTTGTTGACCCGAAATCTGAAAATTTTTTGATGCCGGCATCACAGATTTTTTTAATTTTGGACCAAAAATCAAAACTTACATAATTCTCAATAAATCTCAAACTTTTGCTTGTTTACCCATCCCACACAGATAAAATGTGTTCAGTAGTCCTTTCTGTATCATTTGAAACCATAAAATCACCCAAAATTTGTTGACCCCAAATCTGAAAATTTTGTGATGCCGGCATCACAGATTTTTTTAATTTTGGACCAAAAATCCAAACTTACAAAATTCTCAATAAATTTCAAACTTTTGCTTGTTTACCCATCCCACACAGATAAAATGTGTTCAGTAGTCCTTTCTGTATCATTTGAAACCATAAAGTCACCCAAAATTTGTTGACCCAAAATCTGAAAATTTTGTGATGCCGGCATCACAGATTTTTTTTATTTTGGACCAAAAAACCAAACTTACAAAATTCTCAATAAATCTCAAACTTTTGCTTGTTTACCCATCCCACACAGATAAAATGTGTTCAGTAGTCCTTTCTGTATCATTTGAAACCATAAAATCACCCAAAATTTGTTGACCCGAAATCTGAAAATTTTGTGATCCCGGCATCACAGATTTTTTTAATTTTGGACCAAAAGTCCAAACTTACAAAATTCTCAATAAATCTCAAACTGTTGCTCGTTACCCCATCCCACACAGATAAAATGTGTTCAGTAGTCCTTTCTGTATCATTTGAAACCATAAAATCACCCAAAATTTGTTGACCCGAAATCTGAAAATTTTGTGATGCCGGCATCACAGATTTTTTAAATTTTGGACCAAAAAACCAAACTTACAAAATTCTCAATAAATCTCAAACTTTTGCTTGTTTACCCATCCCACACAGATAAAATGTGTTCAGTAGTCCTTTCTGTATCATTTGAAACCATAAAATCACCCAAAATTTGTTGACCCGAAATCTAAAAATTTTGTGATCCCGGCATCACAGATTTTTTTAATTTTGGACCAAAAGTCCAAACTTACAAAATTCTCAATAAATCTCAAACTGTTGCTCGTTACCCCATCCCACACAGATAAAATGTGTTCAGTAGTCCTTTCTGTATCATTTGAAACCATAAAATCACCAAAAATTTGTTGACCCGAAATCTGAAAATTTTTTGATGCCGGCATCACAGATTTTTTTAATTTTGGACCAAAAATCAAAACTTACATAATTCTCAATAAATCTCAAACTTTAGCTCGTTTACCCATCCCTCACAGATGAATTGTGTTCAGTAGTCCTTTCTGTATCATTTGAAACCATAAAATCACCCAAAGTTTGTTGACCCGAAATCTGAAAATTTTGTGATGCCAGCATCACATATTTTTTTTGATTTTGGACCAAAATCCCCAAACTTACAAAATTCTCAATAAATCTCAAACTTTTGCTCGTATACCCATCCCACAAAGATAAATTTTGTTCAGTAGTCCTTTCTGTATGATTTGAAACCATAAAATCACCCAAATTTTGTTGACCCGAAATCTGAAAATTTTGTGATGCCGGCATCACAGATTTTTTTGATTTTGGACCAAAATCCCCAAACTTACAAAATTCTCAATAAATCTCAAACTTTTGTACGTTTACCCTTTCCACACAGATAAATTGTGTTCAGTAGTCCTTTCTGTATCATTTCAAACCATAAAATCACCCAAAATTTGTTGACCCGAAATCTGAAAATTTTGTGATGCCGGCATCACAGATTTTTTTAATTTTGGACCAAAAATCCAAACTAACAAAATTCTTCATGAATCTCAAACTTTTGCTCGTTTACCCATCCCACACAGATAAAGATGTTCAGTAGTCCTTTCTGTATCATTTGAAACCATAAAAAGGCCCAAAATTTGTTGACCCGAAATCTGAAAACTTTGTGATGCCGGCATCACAGATTTTTTTAATTTTGGACCAAAAATCCAAACTTACAAAATTCTCAATAAATCTCATACTTTTGCTCGTTTACCCATCCCACACAGATAAAATGTGTTCAGTAGTCCTTTCTGTATCATTTGAAACCATAAAATCACCCAAAATTTGTTGACCCGAAATCTGAAAATTTTGTGATGCCGGCATCACAGATTTTTTTAATTTTGGACCAAAAATCCAAACTTACAAAATTCTCCATGAATCTCAAACTTTTGCTTGTTTACCCATCCCACACAGATAAAATGTGTTCAGTAGTCCTTTCTATATCATTTGAAACCATAAAATCACCCAAAATTTGTTGACCTGAAATCTGAAAATGTTGTGATGCCAGCATCACAGATTTTTTTAACTTTGGACCAAAAATCCAAACTTACAAAATTCTAAATAAATCTCATACTTTTGTTCGTTTACCCATCCCACACAGATAAAATGTGTTCAGTAGTCCTTTCTGTATCATTTGAAACCATAAAATCACCCAAAATTGGTTGACCCGAAATCTGAAAATTTTGTGATGCCGGCATCACAGATTTTTTTTGATTTTGGACCAAAAATCCAAACTTACAAAATTCTCAATAAATCTCAAACTTTTGCTTGTTTACCCATCCCAAATGGATAAAATTTGTTCAGTAGTCCTTTCTGTATCATTTGAAACCATAAAATCACCCAAAATTTGTTGACCCGAAACCTGAAAATTTTGTGATGCCGGCATCACAGATTTTTTTTTATTTTGGACCAAAAAACCAAACATACAAAATTCTCAATAAATCTCATACTTTTGCTCGTTTACCCATCCCACACAGATAATGTGTTCAGTAGTCCTTTCTGTATCATTTGAAACCATAAAATCACCCAAAATTTGTTGACCCGAAATCTGAAAATTTTGTGATGCCGGCATCACAGATATTTTTAATTTTGGACTAAAAATCCAAACTTACAAAATTCTAAATAAATCTCAAACTTTTGCTCGTTTACCCATCCCACACCGATAAAATGTGTTCAGTAGTCCTTTCTGTATCATTTGAAACCATAAAATCACCCAAAATTTTTTGACCCGAAATCTGAAAATTTTGTGATGCCGGCATCACAGATTTTCTTTATTTTGGACTAAAAATCCAAACTTACAAAATTCTCCATAAATTTTAAAACTGTTGCTCGTTAACCCATCCCACACAGATAAAATGTGTTCAGTAGTCCTTTCTGTATCATTTGAAACCATAAAATCACCACAAATTTGTTGACCCGAAATCTGAAAATTTTTTGATGCCGGCATCACAGATTTTTTTAATTTTGGACCAAAAATCAAAACTTACATAATTCTCAATAAATCTCAAACTTTTGCTTGTTTACCCATCCCACACAGATAAAATGTGTTCAGTAGTCCTTTCTGTATCATTTGAAACCATAAAATCACCCAAAATTTGTTGACCCGAAATCTGAAAATTTTGTGATGCCGGCATCACAGATTTTTTTAATTTTGGACCAAAAGTCCAAACTTACAAAATTCTCAATAAATCTCAAACTGTTGCTCGTTTACCCATCCCACACAGATAAAATGTGTTCAGTAGTCCTTTCTGTATCATTTGAAACCATAAAATCACCCAAAATTTGTTGACCCGATATCTGAAAATTTTGTGATGCCGGCATCACAGATTTTTTAAATTTTGGACCAAAAACCCAAACTTACAAAATTCTAAATCAATCTCAAACATTTGCTCGTTTACCCATCCCACACCGATAAAATGTGTTCAGTAGTCCTTTCTGTATCATTTGAAACCATAAAATCAGCCAAAATTTGTTGATCCGAATTCTGAAAATTTTGTGATGCCGGCATCACAGATTTCTTTAATTTTGGACCAAAAACCCAAACTTACAAAATTCTAAATAAATCTCAAACTTTTGCTCGTTTACCCATCCCACACCGATAAAATGTGTTCAGTAGTCCTTTCTGTATCATTTGAAACCAGAAAATCAGCCAAAATTGGTTGATCCGAAATCTGAAAATTTTGTGATGCTGGCATCACAGATTTTTTAATTTTGGACCAAAAACCCAAACTTACAAAATTCTCAATAAATCTCAAACTTTTGCTTGTTTACCCATCCCACACAGATAAAATGTGTTCAGTAGTCCTTTCTGTATCATTTGAAACCATAAAATCACCCAAAATTTGTTGACCCGAAATCTGAAAATTTTGTGATGCCGGCATCACAGATTTTTTAAATTTTGGACCAAAAATCCAAACTTACAAAATTCTCCATAAATCTCAAACTGTTGCTCGTTTACCCATCCCACACAGATAAAATGTGTTCAGTAGTCCTTTCTGTATCATTTGAAACCATAAAATCACCCAAAATTTGTTGACCCGAAATCTGCAAATTTTGTGATGCCGGCATCACAGATTTTTTTTATTTTGGACCAAAAAACCAAACTAACAAAATTCTCTCTCAATAAATCTCAAACTTTTGCTCGTTTACCCATCCCACACAGATAAAATGTGTTCAGTAGTCCTTTCTGTATCATTTTAAACCATAAAATCACCCAAAGTTTGTTGACCCGAAATCTGAAAATTTTGTGATGCCGGCATCACAGATTTTTTTAATTTTGGACCAAAAAACCAAACTTACAGAATTCTCAATAAATCTCAAACTTTTGCTCGTTTACCCATCCCACACAGATAAAATGTGTTCAGTAGTCCTTTCTGTATCATTTGAAACCATAAAATCACCCAAAATTTGTTGACCCGAAATCTGCAAATTTTGTGATGCCGGCATCACAGATTTTTTTAATTTTGGACCAAAAATCCAAAGTTACAAAATTCTCAATAAATCTCATACTTTTGCTTGTTTACCCATCCCACACAGATAAAATGTGTTCAGTAGTCCTTTCTGTATCATTTGAAACCATAAAATCACCCAAAATTTGTTGACCCGAAATCTGAAAATTTTGTGATGCCGGCATCACAGATTTTCTTAATTTTGGACTAAAAATCCAAACTTACAAAATTCTCCATGAATCTCAAACTGTTGCTCGTTTACCATCCCACACAGATAAAATGTGTTCAGTAGTTCTTTCTGTATCATTTGAAACCATAAAATCACCCAAAATTTGTTGACCCGAAATCTGAAAATTTTGTGATGCCGGCATCACAGATTTTTAAAATTTTGGACCAAAAATCCAAACTTACAAAATTCTCAATAAATCTCAAACTTTGGCTCGTTTACCCATCCCTCACAGATAAAATGTGTTCAGTAGTCCTTTCTGTATCATTTGAAACCATAAAATCACCCAAGATTTGTTGACCCGAAATCTGAAAATTTTGTGATGCCGGCATCACAGATTTTTTTAATTTTGGACCAAAAATCCAAAGTTACAAAATTCTCAATAAATCTCATACTTTTGCTCGTTTACCCATCCCACACAGATAAAATGTGTTCAGTAGTCCTTTCTGTATCATTTGAAACCATAAAATCACCCAAAATTTGTTGACCCGCAATCTGAAAATTTTGTGATGCCGGCATCACAGATTTTTTTTATTTTGGACCAAAAAACCAAACTTACAAAATTCTCCATAAATCTCAAACTGTTGCTCGTTAGCCCATCCCACACAGATAAAATGTGTTCAGTAGTCCTTTCTGTATCATTTGAAACCATAAAATCACCCAAAATTTGTTGACCCGAAACCTGAAAATTTTGTGATGCCGGCATCACAGATTTTTTTAATTTTGGACTAAAAATCCAAACTTACAAAATTCTCCATAAATCTCAAACTGTTGCTCGTTAACCCATCCCACACGGATAAAATGTGTTCAGTAGTCCTTTCTGTATCATTTGAAACCATAAAATCACCCAAAATTTGTTGACCCGAAATCTGCAAACTTTGTGATGCCGTCATCACAGATTTTTAAAATTTTGGACCAAAAATCCAAACTTACAAAATTCTCAATAAATCACAAACTTTTGCTTGTTTACCCATCCCACACAGATAAAATGTGTTCAGTAGTCCTTTCTGTATCATTTGAAACCATAAAATCACCCAAAATTTGTTGACCCGAAATCTGAAAATTTTGTGATGCCGGCATCACAGATTTTTTTAATTTTGGACCAAAAATCCAAACTTACAAAATTCTCAATAAATCTCAAACTTTTGCTTGTTTACCCATCCCACACAGATAAAATGTGTTCAGTAGTCCTTTCTGTATCATTTGAAACCATAAAATCACCCAAAATTTGTTGACCCGAAATCTGCAAATTTTGTGATGCCGGCATCACAGATTTTTTAAATTTTTCCCCAAAAACCCAAACTTACAAATTTCTCAACAAATCTCAAACTTTAGCTCGTTTACCCATCCCTCACAGATGAATTGTGTTCAGTAGTCCTTTCTGTATCATTTGAAACCATAAAATCACCCAAAGTTTGTTGACCCGAAATCTGAAAATTTTGTGATGCCAGCATCACATATTTTTTTTGATTTTGGACCAAAATCCCCAAACTTACAAAATTCTCAATAAATCTCAAACTTTTGCTCGTATACCCATCCCACAAAGATAAATTTTGTTCAGTAGTCCTTTCTGTATGATTTGAAACCATAAAATCACCCAAATTTTGTTGACCCGAAATCTGAAAATTTTGTGATGCCGGCATCACAGATTTTTTTGATTTTGGACCAAAATCCCCAAACTTACAAAATTCTCAATAAATCTCAAACTTTTGTACGTTTACCCTTTCCACACAGATAAATTGTGTTCAGTAGTCCTTTCTGTATCATTTCAAACCATAAAATCACCCAAAATTTGTTGACCCGAAACCTGAAAATTTTGTGATGCCGGCATCACAGATTTTTTTAATTTTGGACTAAAAATCCAAACTTACAAAATTCTCCATAAATCTCAAACTGTTGCTCGTTAACCCATCCCACACGGATAAAATGTGTTCAGTAGTCCTTTCTGTATCATTTGAAACCATAAAATCACCCAAAATTTGTTGACCCGAAATCTGCAAACTTTGTGATGCCGTCATCACAGATTTTTAAAATTTTGGACCAAAAATCCAAACTTACAAAATTCTCAATAAATCACAAACTTTTGCTTGTTTACCCATCCCACACAGATAAAATGTGTTCAGTAGTCCTTTCTGTATCATTTGAAACCATAAAATCACCCAAAATTTGTTGACCCGAAATCTGAAAATTTTGTGATGCCGGCATCACAGATTTTTTTAATTTTGGACCAAAAATCCAAACTTACAAAATTCTCAATAAATCTCAAACTTTTGCTTGTTTACCCATCCCACACAGATAAAATGTGTTCAGTAGTCCTTTCTGTATCATTTGAAACCATAAAATCACCCAAAATTTGTTGACCCGAAATCTGCAAATTTTGTGATGCCGGCATCACAGATTTTTTAAATTTTTCCCCAAAAACCCAAACTTACAAATTTCTCAACAAATCTCAAACTTTAGCTCGTTTACCCATCCCTCACAGATGAATTGTGTTCAGTAGTCCTTTCTGTATCATTTGAAACCATAAAATCACCCAAAGTTTGTTGACCCGAAATCTGAAAATTTTGTGATGCCAGCATCACATATTTTTTTTGATTTTGGACCAAAATCCCCAAACTTACAAAATTCTCAATAAATCTCAAACTTTTGCTCGTATACCCATCCCACAAAGATAAATTTTGTTCAGTAGTCCTTTCTGTATGATTTGAAACCATAAAATCACCCAAATTTTGTTGACCCGAAATCTGAAAATTTTGTGATGCCGGCATCACAGATTTTTTTGATTTTGGACCAAAATCCCCAAACTTACAAAATTCTCAATAAATCTCAAACTTTTGTACGTTTACCCTTTCCACACAGATAAATTGTGTTCAGTAGTCCTTTCTGTATCATTTCAAACCATAAAATCACCCAAAATTTGTTGACCCGAAATCTGAAAATTTTGTGATGCCGGCATCACAGATTTTTTTAATTTTGGACCAAAAATCCAAACTAACAAAATTCTTCATGAATCTCAAACTTTTGCTCGTTTACCCATCCCACACAGATAAAGATGTTCAGTAGTCCTTTCTGTATCATTTGAAACCATAAAAAGGCCCAAAATTTGTTGACCCGAAATCTGAAAACTTTGTGATGCCGGCATCACAGATTTTTTTAATTTTGGACCAAAAATCCAAACTTACAAAATTGTCAATAAATCTCATACTTTTGCTCGTTTACCCATCCCACACAGATAAAATGTGTTCAGTAGTCCTTTCTGTATCATTTGAAACCATAAAATCACCCAAAATTTGTTGACCCGAAATCTGAAAATTTTGTGATGCCGGCATCACAGATTTTTTTAATTTTGGACCAAAAATCCAAACTTACAAAATTCTCCATGAATCTCAAACTTTTGCTTGTTTACCCATCCCACACAGATAAAATGTGTTCAGTAGTCCTTTCTATATCATTTGAAACCATAAAATCACCCAAAATTTGTTGACCTGAAATCTGAAAATGTTGTGATGCCAGCATCACAGATTTTTTTAACTTTGGACCAAAAATCCAAACTTACAAAATTCTAAATAAATCTCATACTTTTGTTCGTTTACCCATCCCACACAGATAAAATGTGTTCAGTAGTCCTTTCTGTATCATTTGAAACCATAAAATCACCCAAAATTGGTTGACCCGAAATCTGAAAATTTTGTGATGCCGGCATCACAGATTTTTTTTGATTTTGGACCAAAAATCCAAACTTACAAAATTCTCAATAAATCTCAAACTTTTGCTTGTTTACCCATCCCAAATGGATAAAATTTGTTCAGTAGTCCTTTCTGTATCATTTGAAACCATAAAATCACCCAAACTTTGTTGACCCGAAACCTGAAAATTTTGTGATGCCGGCATCACAGATTTTTTTTTATTTTGGACCAAAAAACCAAACATACAAAATTCTCAATAAATCTCATACTTTTGCTCGTTTACCCATCCCACACAGATAATGTGTTCAGTAGTCCTTTCTGTATCATTTGAAACCATAAAATCACCCAAAATTTGTTGACCCGAAATCTGAAAATTTTGTGATGCCGGCATCACAGATATTTTTAATTTTGGACTAAAAATCCAAACTTACAAAATTCTAAATAAATCTCAAACTTTTGCTCGTTTACCCATCCCACACCGATAAAATGTGTTCAGTAGTCCTTTCTGTATCATTTGAAACCATAAAATCACCCAAAATTTTTTGACCCGAAATCTGAAAATTTTGTGATGCCGGCATCACAGATTTTCTTTATTTTGGACTAAAAATCCAAACTTACAAAATTCTCCATAAATTTTAAAACTGTTGCTCGTTAACCCATCCCACACCAATAAAATGTGTTCAGTAGTCCTTTCTGTATCATTTGAAACCATAAAATCACCACAAATTTGTTGACCCGAAATCTGAAAATTTTTTGATGCCGGCATCACAGATTTTTTTAATTTTGGACCAAAAATCAAAACTTACATAATTCTCAATAAATCTCAAACTTTTGCTTGTTTACCCATCCCACACAGATAAAATGTGTTCAGTAGTCCTTTCTGTATCATTTGAAACCATAAAATCACCCAAAATTTGTTGACCCCAAATCTGAAAATTTTGTGATGCCGGCATCACAGATTTTTTTAATTTTGGACCAAAAATCCAAACTTACAAAATTCTCAATAAATTTCAAACTTTTGCTTGTTTACCCATCCCACACAGATAAAATGTGTTCAGTAGTCCTTTCTGTATCATTTGAAACCATAAAGTCACCCAAAATTTGTTGACCCAAAATCTGAAAATTTTGTGATGCCGGCATCACAGATTTTTTTTATTTTGGACCAAAAAACCAAACTTACAAAATTCTCAATAAATCTCAAACTTTTGCTTGTTTACCCATCCCACACAGATAAAATGTGTTCAGTAGTCCTTTCTGTATCATTTGAAACCATAAAATCACCCAAAATTTGTTGACCCGAAATCTGAAAATTTTGTGATCCCGGCATCACAGATTTTTTTAATTTTGGACCAAAAGTCCAAACTTACAAAATTCTCAATAAATCTCAAACTGTTGCTCGTTACCCCATCCCACACAGATAAAATGTGTTCAGTAGTCCTTTCTGTATCATTTGAAACCATAAAATCACCCAAAATTTGTTGACCCGAAATCTGAAAATTTTGTGATGCCGGCATCACAGATTTTTTAAATTTTGGACCAAAAAACCAAACTTACAAAATTCTCAATAAATCTCAAACTTTTGCTTGTTTACCCATCCCACACAGATAAAATGTGTTCAGTAGTCCTTTCTGTATCATTTGAAACCATAAAATCACCCAAAATTTGTTGACCCGAAATCTAAAAATTTTGTGATCCCGGCATCACAGATTTTTTTAATTTTGGACCAAAAGTCCAAACTTACAAAATTCTCAATAAATCTCAAACTGTTGCTCGTTACCCCATCCCACACAGATAAAATGTGTTCAGTAGTCCTTTCTGTATCATTTGAAACCATAAAATCACCAAAAATTTGTTGACCCGAAATCTGCAAATTTTGTGATGCCGGCATCACAGATTTTTTAAATTTTTCCCCAAAAACCCAAACTTACAAATTTCTCAACAAATCTCAAACTTTAGCTCGTTTACCCATCCCTCACAGATGAATTGTGTTCAGTAGTCCTTTCTGTATCATTTGAAACCATAAAATCACCCAAAGTTTGTTGACCCGAAATCTGAAAATTTTGTGATGCCAGCATCACATATTTTTTTTGATTTTGGACCAAAATCCCCAAACTTACAAAATTCTCAATAAATCTCAAACTTTTGCTCGTATACCCATCCCACAAAGATAAATTTTGTTCAGTAGTCCTTTCTGTATGATTTGAAACCATAAAATCACCCAAATTTTGTTGACCCGAAATCTGAAAATTTTGTGATGCCGGCATCACAGATTTTTTTGATTTTGGACCAAAATCCCCAAACTTACAAAATTCTCAATAAATCTCAAACTTTTGTACGTTTACCCTTTCCACACAGATAAATTGTGTTCAGTAGTCCTTTCTGTATCATTTCAAACCATAAAATCACCCAAAATTTGTTGACCCGAAATCTGAAAATTTTGTGATGCCGGCATCACAGATTTTTTTAATTTTGGACCAAAAATCCAAACTAACAAAATTCTTCATGAATCTCAAACTTTTGCTCGTTTACCCATCCCACACAGATAAAGATGTTCAGTAGTCCTTTCTGTATCATTTGAAACCATAAAAAGGCCCAAAATTTGTTGACCCGAAATCTGAAAACTTTGTGATGCCGGCATCACAGATTTTTTTAATTTTGGACCAAAAATCCAAACTTACAAAATTCTCAATAAATCTCATACTTTTGCTCGTTTACCCATCCCACACAGATAAAATGTGTTCAGTAGTCCTTTCTGTATCATTTGAAACCATAAAATCACCCAAAATTTGTTGACCCGAAATCTGAAAATTTTGTGATGCCGGCATCACAGATTTTTTTAATTTTGGACCAAAAATCCAAACTTACAAAATTCTCCATGAATCTCAAACTTTTGCTTGTTTACCCATCCCACACAGATAAAATGTGTTCAGTAGTCCTTTCTATATCATTTGAAACCATAAAATCACCCAAAATTTGTTGACCTGAAATCTGAAAATGTTGTGATGCCAGCATCACAGATTTTTTTAACTTTGGACCAAAAATCCAAACTTACAAAATTCTAAATAAATCTCATACTTTTGTTCGTTTACCCATCCCACACAGATAAAATGTGTTCAGTAGTCCTTTCTGTATCATTTGAAACCATAAAATCACCCAAAATTGGTTGACCCGAAATCTGAAAATTTTGTGATGCCGGCATCACAGATTTTTTTTGATTTTGGACCAAAAATCCAAACTTACAAAATTCTCAATAAATCTCAAACTTTTGCTTGTTTACCCATCCCAAATGGATAAAATTTGTTCAGTAGTCCTTTCTGTATCATTTGAAACCATAAAATCACCCAAAATTTGTTGACCCGAAACCTGAAAATTTTGTGATGCCGGCATCACAGATTTTTTTTTATTTTGGACCAAAAAACCAAACATACAAAATTCTCAATAAATCTCATACTTTTGCTCGTTTACCCATCCCACACAGATAATGTGTTCAGTAGTCCTTTCTGTATCATTTGAAACCATAAAATCACCCAAAATTTGTTGACCCGAAATCTGAAAATTTTGTGATGCCGGCATCACAGATATTTTTAATTTTGGACTAAAAATCCAAACTTACAAAATTCTAAATAAATCTCAAACTTTTGCTCGTTTACCCATCCCACACCGATAAAATGTGTTCAGTAGTCCTTTCTGTATCATTTGAAACCATAAAATCACCCAAAATTTTTTGACCCGAAATCTGAAAATTTTGTGATGCCGGCATCACAGATTTTCTTTATTTTGGACTAAAAATCCAAACTTACAAAATTCTCCATAAATTTTAAAACTGTTGCTCGTTAACCCATCCCACACAGATAAAATGTGTTCAGTAGTCCTTTCTGTATCATTTGAAACCATAAAATCACCACAAATTTGTTGACCCGAAATCTGAAAATTTTTTGATGCCGGCATCACAGATTTTTTTAATTTTGGACCAAAAATCAAAACTTACATAATTCTCAATAAATCTCAAACTTTTGCTTGTTTACCCATCCCACACAGATAAAATGTGTTCAGTAGTCCTTTCTGTATCATTTGAAACCATAAAATCACCCAAAATTTGTTGACCCGAAATCTGAAAATTTTGTGATGCCGGCATCACAGATTTTTTTAATTTTGGACCAAAAGTCCAAACTTACAAAATTCTCAATAAATCTCAAACTGTTGCTCGTTTACCCATCCCACACAGATAAAATGTGTTCAGTAGTCCTTTCTGTATCATTTGAAACCATAAAATCACCCAAAATTTGTTGACCCGATATCTGAAAATTTTGTGATGCCGGCATCACAGATTTTTTAAATTTTGGACCAAAAACCCAAACTTACAAAATTCTAAATCAATCTCAAACATTTGCTCGTTTACCCATCCCACACCGATAAAATGTGTTCAGTAGTCCTTTCTGTATCATTTGAAACCATAAAATCAGCCAAAATTTGTTGATCCGAATTCTGAAAATTTTGTGATGCCGGCATCACAGATTTCTTTAATTTTGGACCAAAAACCCAAACTTACAAAATTCTAAATAAATCTCAAACTTTTGCTCGTTTACCCATCCCACACCGATAAAATGTGTTCAGTAGTCCTTTCTGTATCATTTGAAACCAGAAAATCAGCCAAAATTGGTTGATCCGAAATCTGAAAATTTTGTGATGCTGGCATCACAGATTTTTTAATTTTGGACCAAAAACCCAAACTTACAAAATTCTAAATAAATCTCAAACTTTTGCTCGTTTACCCATCCCACACCAATAAAATGTGTTCAGTAGTCCTTTCTGTATCATTTGAAACCATAAAATCACCCAAAATTTGTTGACCCGAAATCTGAAAATTTTGTGATGCCGGCATCACAGATTTTTAAAATTTTGGACCAAAAATCCAAACTTACAAAATTCTCAATAAATCTCAAACTTTTGCTCGTTTACCCATCCCACACAGATAAAATGTGATCAGTAGTCCTTTCTGTATCATTTGAAACCATAAAATCACCCAAAATTTGTTGACCCGAAATCTGAAAATTTTGTGATGCCGGCATCACGGATTTTTTTTATTTTGGACCAAAAATCCAAACTTACAAAATTCTCCATAAATCTCAAACTGTTGCTCGTTTACCCATCCCACACAGATAAAATGTGTTCAGTAGTCCTTTCTGTATCATTTGAAACCATAAAGTCACCCAAAATTTGTTGACCCAAAATCTGAAAATTTTGTGATGCCGGCATCACAGATTTTTTTTATTTTGGACCAAAAAACCAAACTTACAAAATTCTCAATAAATCTCAAACTTTTGCTTGTTTACCCATCCCACACAGATAAAATGTGTTCAGTAGTCCTTTCTGTATCATTTGAAACCATAAAATCACCCAAAATTTGTTGACCCGAAATCTGAAAATTTTGTGATCCCGGCATCACAGATTTTTTTAATTTTGGACCAAAAGTCCAAACTTACAAAATTCTCAATAAATCTCAAACTGTTGCTCGTTACCCCATCCCACACAGATAAAATGTGTTCAGTAGTCCTTTCTGTATCATTTGAAACCATAAAATCACCCAAAATTTGTTGACCCGAAATCTGAAAATTTTGTGATGCCGGCATGACAGATTTTTTAAATTTTGGACCAAAAACCCAAACTTACAAAATTCTAAATCAATCTCAAACATTTGCTCGTTTACCCATCCCACACCGATAAAATGTGTTCAGTAGTCCTTTCTGTATCATTTGAAACCATAAAATCAGCCAAAATTTGTTGATCCGAAATCTGAAAATTTTGTGATGCCGGCATCACAGATTTTTTTAATTTTGGACCAAAAAACCAAACTTACAAAATTCTCAATAAATCTCAAACTTTTGCTTGTTTACCCATCCCACACAGATAAAATGTGTTCAGTAGTCCTTTCTGTATCATTTGAAACCATAAAATCACCCAAAATTTGTTGACCCGAAATCTAAAAATTTTGTGATCCCGGCATCACAGATTTTTTTAATTTTGGACCAAAAGTCCAAACTTACAAAATTCTCAATAAATCTCAAACTGTTGCTCGTTACCCCATCCCACACGGATAAAATGTGTTCAGTAGTCCTTTCTGTATCATTTGAAACCATAAAATCACCCAAAATTTGTTGACCCGAAATCTGAAAATTTTGTGATGCCGGCATCACAGATTTTTTAAATTTTGGACCAAAAACCCAAACTTACAAAATTCTAAATCAATCTCAAACATTTGCTCGTTTACCCATCCCACACCGATAAAATGTGTTCAGTAGTCCTTTCTGTATCATTTGAAACCATAAAATCAGCCAAAATTTGTTGATCCGAAATCTGAAAATTTTGTGATGCCGGCATCACAGATTTTTTTAATTTTGGACCAAAAACCCAAACTTACAAAATTCTAAATAAATCTCAAACTTTTGCTGGTTTACCCATCCCACACAGATAAAATGTGTTCAGTAGTCCTTTCTGTATCATTTGAAACCATAAAATCACCCAAAATTTGTTGACTCGAAATCTGCAAATTTTGTGATGCCGGCATCACAGATTTTTAAAATTTTGGACCAAAAATCCAAACTTACAAAATTCTCAATAAATCTCAAACTTTTGCTTGTTTACCCATCCCACACAGATAAAATGTGTTCAGTAGTCCTTTCTGTATCATTTGAAACCATAAAATCACCCAAAATTTGTTGACCCGAAATCTGAAAATTTTGTGATGCCGGCATCACAGATTTTTTTAATTTTGGACCAAAAGTCCAAACTTACAAAATTCTCAATAAATCTCAAACTGTTGCTCGTTTACCCATCCCACACAGATAAAATGTGTTCAGTAGTCCTTTCTGTATCATTTGAAACCATAAAATCACCCAAAATTTGTTGACCCGATATCTGAAAATTTTGTGATGCCGGCATCACAGATTTTTTAAATTTTGGACCAAAAACCCAAACTTACAAAATTCTAAATCAATCTCAAACATTTGCTCGTTTACCCATCCCACACCGATAAAATGTGTTCAGTAGTCCTTTCTGTATCATTTGAAACCATAAAATCAGCCAAAATTTGTTGATCCGAATTCTGAAAATTTTGTGATGCCGGCATCACAGATTTCTTTAATTTTGGACCAAAAACCCAAACTTACAAAATTCTAAATAAATCTCAAACTTTTGCTCGTTTACCCATCCCACACAGATAAAATGTGTTCAGTAGTCCTTTCTGTATCATTTGAAACCAGAAAATCAGCCAAAATTGGTTGATCCGAAATCTGAAAATTTTGTGATGCTGGCATCACAGATTTTTTAATTTTGGACCAAAAACCCAAACTTACAAAATTCTAAATAAATCTCAAACTTTTGCTCGTTTACCCATCCCACACCAATAAAATGTGTTCAGTAGTCCTTTCTGTATCATTTGAAACCATAAAATCACCCAAAATTTGTTGACCCGAAATCTGCAAATTTTGTGATGCCGGCATCACAGATTTTTAAAATTTTGGACCAAAAATCCAAACTTACAAAATTCTCAATAAATCTCAAACTTTTGCTCGTTTACCCATCCCACACAGATAAAATGTGATCAGTAGTCCTTTCTGTATCATTTGAAACCATAAAATCACCCAAAATTTGTTGACCCGAAATCTGAAAATTTTGTGATGCCGGCATCACGGATTTTTTTTATTTTGGACCAAAAATCCAAACTTACAAAATTCTCAATAAATCTCAAACCGTTGCTTGTTTACCCATCCCACACAGATAAAATGTGTTCAGTAGTCCTTTCTGTATCATTTGAAACCATAAAATCACCCAAAATTTGTTGACCCGAAATCTGAAAATTTTGTGATGCCGGCATCACAGATTTTTTTAATTTTGGACCAAAAATCCAAACTTACAAAATTCTCAATAAATCTCAAACTGTTGCTCGTTTACCCATCCCACACAGATAAAATGTGTTCAGTAGTCCTTTCTGTATCAATTGAAACCATAAAATCACCCAAAATTTGTTGACCCGAAATCTGCAAATTTTGTGATGCCGGCATCACAGATTTTTAAAATTTTGGACCAAAAATCCAAACTTACAAAATTCTCAATAAATCTCAAACTTTTGCTTGTTTACCCATCCCACACAGATTAAATGTGTTCAGTAGTCCTTTCTGTATCATTTGAAACCATAAAATCACCCAAAATTTGTTGACCCGAAATCTGAAAATTTTGTGATGCCGGAATCACAGATTTTTAAAATTTTGGACCAAAAATCCAAACTTACAAAATTTTCCATAAATCTCAAACTGTTGCTTGTTTACCCATCCCACACAGATAAAATGTGTTCAGTAGTCCTTTCTGTATCATTTGAAACCATAAAATCACCCAAAATTTGTTGACCCAAAATCTGAAAATTTTGTGATGCCGGCATCACAGATTTTTTTTATTTTGGACCAAAAAACCAAACTTACAAAATTCTCAATAAATCTCAAACTGTTGCTCGTTTACCCATCCCACACAGATAAAATGTGATCAGTAGTCCTTTCTGTATCATTTGAAACCATAAAATCATCCAAAATTTGTTGACCTGAAATCTGAAAATGTTGTGATGCCGGCATCACAGATTTTTAAAATTTTGGACCAAAAATCCAAACTTACAAAATTCTCAATAAATCTCAAACTTTTGCTTGTTTACCCATCCCACACAGATAAAATGTGTTCAGTAGTCCTTTCTGTATCATTTGAAACCATAAAATCACCCAAAATTTGTTGACCCAAAATCTGAAAATTTTGTGATGCCGGCATCACAGATTTTTTTTATTTTGGACCAAAAAACCAAACTTACAAAATTCTCAATAAATCTCAAACTTTTGCTTGTTTACCCATCCCACACAGATAAAATGTGTTCAGTAGTCCTTTCTGTATCATTTGAAACCATAAAATCACCCAAAATTTGTTGACCCGAAATCTGAAAATTTTGTGATCCCGGCATCACAGATTTTTTTAATTTTGGACCAAAAGTCCAAACTTACAAAATTCTCAATAAATCTCAAACTGTTGCTCGTTACCCCATCCCACACAGATAAAATGTGTTCAGTAGTCCTTTCTGTATCATTTGAAACCATAAAATCACCCAAAATTTGTTGACCCGAAATCTGAAAATTTTGTGATGCCGGCATGACAGATTTTTTAAATTTTGGACCAAAAACCCAAACTTACAAAATTCTAAATCAATCTCAAACATTTGCTCGTTTACCCATCCCACACCGATAAAATGTGTTCAGTAGTCCTTTCTGTATCATTTGAAACCATAAAATCAGCCAAAATTTGTTGATCCGAAATCTGAAAATTTTGTGATGCCGGCATCACAGATTTTTTTAATTTTGGACCAAAAAACCAAACTTACAAAATTCTCAATAAATCTCAAACTTTTGCTTGTTTACCCATCCCACACAGATAAAATGTGTTCAGTAGTCCTTTCTGTATCATTTGAAACCATAAAATCACCCAAAATTTGTTGACCCGAAATCTAAAAATTTTGTGATCCCGGCATCACAGATTTTTTTAATTTTGGACCAAAAGTCCAAACTTACAAAATTCTCAATAAATCTCAAACTGTTGCTCGTTACCCCATCCCACACGGATAAAATGTGTTCAGTAGTCCTTTCTGTATCATTTGAAACCATAAAATCACCCAAAATTTGTTGACCCGAAATCTGAAAATTTTGTGATGCCGGCATCACAGATTTTTTAAATTTTGGACCAAAAACCCAAACTTACAAAATTCTAAATCAATCTCAAACATTTGCTCGTTTACCCATCCCACACCGATAAAATGTGTTCAGTAGTCCTTTCTGTATCATTTGAAACCATAAAATCAGCCAAAATTTGTTGATCCGAAATCTGAAAATTTTGTGATGCCGGCATCACAGATTTTTTTAATTTTGGACCAAAAACCCAAACTTACAAAATTCTAAATAAATCTCAAACTTTTGCTGGTTTACCCATCCCACACAGATAAAATGTGTTCAGTAGTCCTTTCTGTATCATTTGAAACCATAAAATCACCCAAAATTTGTTGACTCGAAATCTGCAAATTTTGTGATGCCGGCATCACAGATTTTTAAAATTTTGGACCAAAAATCCAAACTTACAAAATTCTCAATAAATCTCAAACTTTTGCTTGTTTACCCATCCCACACAGATAAAATGTGTTCAGTAGTCCTTTCTGTATCATTTGAAACCATAAAATCACCCAAAATTTGTTGACCCGAAATCTGAAAATTTTGTGATGCCGGCATCACAGATTTTTTTAATTTTGGACCAAAAGTCCAAACTTACAAAATTCTCAATAAATCTCAAACTGTTGCTCGTTTACCCATCCCACACAGATAAAATGTGTTCAGTAGTCCTTTCTGTATCATTTGAAACCATAAAATCACCCAAAATTTGTTGACCCGATATCTGAAAATTTTGTGATGCCGGCATCACAGATTTTTTAAATTTTGGACCAAAAACCCAAACTTACAAAATTCTAAATCAATCTCAAACATTTGCTCGTTTACCCATCCCACACCGATAAAATGTGTTCAGTAGTCCTTTCTGTATCATTTGAAACCATAAAATCAGCCAAAATTTGTTGATCCGAATTCTGAAAATTTTGTGATGCCGGCATCACAGATTTCTTTAATTTTGGACCAAAAACCCAAACTTACAAAATTCTAAATAAATCTCAAACTTTTGCTCGTTTACCCATCCCACACAGATAAAATGTGTTCAGTAGTCCTTTCTGTATCATTTGAAACCAGAAAATCAGCCAAAATTGGTTGATCCGAAATCTGAAAATTTTGTGATGCTGGCATCACAGATTTTTTAATTTTGGACCAAAAACCCAAACTTACAAAATTCTAAATAAATCTCAAACTTTTGCTCGTTTACCCATCCCACACCAATAAAATGTGTTCAGTAGTCCTTTCTGTATCATTTGAAACCATAAAATCACCCAAAATTTGTTGACCCGAAATCTGCAAATTTTGTGATGCCGGCATCACAGATTTTTAAAATTTTGGACCAAAAATCCAAACTTACAAAATTCTCAATAAATCTCAAACTTTTGCTCGTTTACCCATCCCACACAGATAAAATGTGATCAGTAGTCCTTTCTGTATCATTTGAAACCATAAAATCACCCAAAATTTGTTGACCCGAAATCTGAAAATTTTGTGATGCCGGCATCACGGATTTTTTTTATTTTGGACCAAAAATCCAAACTTACAAAATTCTCAATAAATCTCAAACCGTTGCTTGTTTACCCATCCCACACAGATAAAATGTGTTCAGTAGTCCTTTCTGTATCATTTGAAACCATAAAATCACCCAAAATTTGTTGACCCGAAATCTGAAAATTTTGTGATGCCGGCATCACAGATTTTTTTAATTTTGGACCAAAAATCCAAACTTACAAAATTCTCAATAAATCTCAAACTGTTGCTCGTTTACCCATCCCACACAGATAAAATGTGTTCAGTAGTCCTTTCTGTATCAATTGAAACCATAAAATCACCCAAAATTTGTTGACCCGAAATCTGCAAATTTTGTGATGCCGGCATCACAGATTTTTAAAATTTTGGACCAAAAATCCAAACTTACAAAATTCTCAATAAATCTCAAACTTTTGCTTGTTTACCCATCCCACACAGATTAAATGTGTTCAGTAGTCCTTTCTGTATCATTTGAAACCATAAAATCACCCAAAATTTGTTGACCCGAAATCTGAAAATTTTGTGATGCCGGAATCACAGATTTTTAAAATTTTGGACCAAAAATCCAAACTTACAAAATTTTCCATAAATCTCAAACTGTTGCTTGTTTACCCATCCCACACAGATAAAATGTGTTCAGTAGTCCTTTCTGTATCATTTGAAACCATAAAATCACCCAAAATTTGTTGACCCAAAATCTGAAAATTTTGTGATGCCGGCATCACAGATTTTTTTTATTTTGGACCAAAAAACCAAACTTACAAAATTCTCAATAAATCTCAAACTGTTGCTCGTTTACCCATCCCACACAGATAAAATGTGATCAGTAGTCCTTTCTGTATCATTTGAAACCATAAAATCATCCAAAATTTGTTGACCTGAAATCTGAAAATGTTGTGATGCCGGCATCACAGATTTTTAAAATTTTGGACCAAAAATCCAAACTTACAAAATTCTCAATAAATCTCAAACTTTTGCTTGTTTACCCATCCCACACAGATAAAATGTGTTCAGTAGTCCTTTCTGTATCATTTGAAACCATAAAATCACCCAAAATTTGTTGACCCGAAATCTGAAAATTTTGTGATGCCGGCATCACAGATTTTTTTAATTTTGGACCAAAAATCCAAACTTACAAAATTCTCAATAAATCTCAAACTGTTGCTCGTTTACCCATCCCACACAGATAAAATGTGTTCAGTAGTCCTTTCTGTATCATTTGAAACCATAAAATCACCCAAAATTTGTTGACCCGAAATCTGCAAATTTTGTGATGCCGGCATCACAGATTTTTTTTAAATTTTGGACCAAAAATCCAAACTTACAAAATTCTCAATAAATCTCAAACTTTTGCTTGTTTACCCATCCCACATGGATAAAATTTGTTCAGTAGTCCTTTCTGTATCATTTGAAACCATAAAATCACCCAAAATTTGTTGACCCGAAATCTGAAAATTTTGTGATGCCGGCATCACAGATTTTTAAAATTTTGGACCAAAAATCCAAACTTACAAAATTTTCCATAAATCTCAAACTGTTGCTCGTTTACCCATCCCACACAGATAAAATGTGTTCAGTAGTCCTTTCTGTATCATTTGAAACCATAAAATCACATAAAATTTGTTGACCCGAAATCTGAAAATTTTGTGATGCCGGCATCACAGATTTTTAAAATTTTGGACCAAAAATCCAAACTTACAAAATTCTCAATAAATCTCAAACTTTTGCTTGTTTACCCATCCCACACGGATAAAATTTGTTCAGTAGTCCTTTCTGTATCATTTGAAACCATAAAATCACCCAAAATTTGTTGACCCGAAATCTGAAAATTTTGTGATGCCGGCATCACAGATTTTTAAAATTTTGGACCAAAAATCCAAACTTACAAAATTCTCCATAAATCTCAAACTGTTGCTCGTTTACCCATATCACACAGATAAAATGTGTTCAGTAGTCCTTTCTGTATCATTTGAAACCATAAAATCACCTAAAATTTGTTGACCCGAAATCTGAAAATTTTGTGATGCCGGCATCACAGATTTTATTAATTTTGGACCAAAAACCCAAACTTACAAAATTCTAAATAAATCTCAAACTTTTGCTCGTTTACCCATCCCACACAGATAAAATGTGTTCAGTAGTCCTTTCTGTATCATTTGAAACCATAAAATCACCCAAAATTTGTTGACCCGAAATCTGAAAATTTTGTGATGCTGGCATCACAGATTTTTTTAATTTTGGACCAAAAATCCAAACTTACAAAATTCTCAATAAATCTCATACTTTTGCTCGTTTACCCATCCCACACAGATAAAATGTGTTCAGTAGTCCTTTCTGTATCATTTGAA
Source organism: Asterias amurensis (assembly GCF_032118995.1). Lineage (NCBI taxonomy): Eukaryota > Metazoa > Echinodermata > Asteroidea > Forcipulatida > Asteriidae > Asterias > Asterias amurensis. Next base: position 19,296,067 of record NC_092650.1, read on the forward strand.
ACCAGAAAATCACCCAAAATTTGTTGACCCGAAATCTGAAAATTTTGTGATGCTGGCCTCACAGATTTTTTTAATTTTGGACCAAAAATCCAAACTTACAAAATTCTCCATAAATCTCAAACTTTTGCTTGTTTACCCATCCCACACAGATAAAATGTGTTCAGTAGTCCTTTCTGTATCATTTGAAACCATATAATCACCCAAAATTTGTTGACCCGAAATCTGAAAATTTTGTGATGCCGGCATCACAGATTTTTTTAATTTTGGACCAAAAACCCAAACTTACAAAATTCTCAATAAATCTCATACTTTTGCTCGTTTACCCATCCCACACAGATAAAAGGTGTTCAGTAGTCCTTTCTGTATCATTTGAAACCATAAAATTACCCAAAATTTGTTGACCCGAAATCTGAAAATTTTGTGATGCCGGCATCACAGATTTTTTTAATTTTGGACCAAAAACCCAAACTTACAAAATTCTAAATAAATCTCAAACTTTTGCTCGTTTACCCATCCCACACCGATAAAATGTGTTCAGTAGTCCTTTCTGTATCATTTGAAACCATAAAATCACCCAAAATTTGTTGACCCGAAATCTGAAAATTTTGTGATGCCGGCATCACAGATTTTTTTAATTTTGGACCAAAAATCCAAACTTACAAAATTCTCAATAAATCTTACTTTTTGCTCGTTTACCCATCCCACACAGATAAAATGTGTTCAGTAGTCCTTTCTGTATCATTTGAGACTATAAATCTTGACTGATAAAATGTGTTCAGTAGTCTGTTCTGTATCATTGGGAACCATGAAATCACCGGAAATTTGTTGACCCCAAATCAGAAATTTTGACCATACCGGTGCCAGATGCAATTGTATTCGCCATGCAATACTGTCTGCTTCTGATACATGCAATTGCACATGCAATTGTGTACGGGGCTATGCAAAACCTTCTGGCGGACATGTACGTTTATGCAGCATGGATATTTCCCTTGTCATTCATTCCAAAACTCCTTACTCACAAATTTCTCAATAAATCTGAATTTTTTGGTTGTATGCCCAGTCTCGACTGATACATGTAACATGTCTTCAGTAGTCCGTTCTTTTTCATTGGGAAACATAAAATCTTTGGAAATTTGTTGATCCTGAACGAGAATTTTTGACCATACTGGCATTGTCGATTTTTTCATTTCGGACCAAAAATCCAAACTCACATATTTCTTTTAAAAATCTGAATATTTTTGTTGTATACCCAGTCTCGACTGATAATATGTCTTCAGTAGTCTGTTCTGTATCTTTCGGAACCATGAAATCATCAGAAATTTGTTGACCCCAAATCTGAATTTTTGACCATACTGGCATGGTCGATTTTTTTCATTTCGGACCAAAAATCCAAACTAACAAATTTCTCAATAAATCTGAATATTTTGGTTGTATACCCAGTCTCGACTGATAATATGTCTTCAGTAGTCTGTTCTGTATCTTTCGGAACCATGAAATCATCAGAAATTTGTTGACCCCAAATCTGAATTTTTGACCATACTGGCATGGTCGATTTTTTTCATTTCGGACCAAAAATCCAAACTAACAAATTTCTCAATAAATCTGAATATTTTGGTTGTATACCCAGTCTCGACTGATAATATGTCTTCAGTAGTCTGTTCTGTATCTTTCGGAACCATGAAATCATCAGAAATTTGTTGACCCCAAATCTGAATTTTTGACCATACTGGCATGGTCGATTTTTTTCATTTCGGACCAAAAATCCAAACTAACAAATTTCTCAATAAATCTGAATATTTTGGTTGTATACCAAGTCTTGACTGATATAATGTCTAAGGTAGTCTGTTCTGTATCATTGGGAACCATGAAATCATCGGAAATTTGTTGACCCCAAATCTGAAATTTTTACCATACCGGCATGGTATATTTATTTTTTAGTTCGGACCAAAAATCCATACAAACAAAATTCACAATAAATCTGAATATTTTGGTTGTATACCTAGTCTCGACTGATAAAATGTCTTTAGTAGTCTGTTCTGTATCATTGGGAATCATTAAATAATCAGAAATTTGTTGACCCCAAACATTTCGGACCAAAAATCCAAACTCACAAATTTCTCAATAAATCTGAATATTTTGGTTGTATACCCAGTCTCGACTGATAAATGTCTTCAGTAGTCTGGTCTGTATCTTTTGGAACCATGAAATCATCGGTAACTTGTTGACCCCAAATCTGAATATTTGACTATACCGGCATGGTCGAATTATTTCATTGTGGACTAAAAATCCAAACTCACAAATTTCTCAATAAATCTGAATATTTTGGTTTTATGCCCAGTCTCGACTGATAACATGTCTTCAGTAGTCCGTTCTGTATCAATTGGAACCTTAAAATCATATGAAATTTGTTGACCCCAAATCTGAAATTTTGACCATACCGGTGACAGATGCAATTGTGTTCGCCATGCAATACTGTCCGCTCTAGATACTTTTGTACATGCAATCTTTTCCGGGGCTATGCAAAAACCTTCCGGCGGATATGTACATGACTGTACTATGTATGTGCGCCCGTAAGCGAGCGTGCATGCACTGAACCTACGTATATGCAGCATGAATATTCACGTATTTTAAAAACGCCTCTTTTTTCAAGAGACGCTGCGTTCTTAAAAAGTAGCCCTGTCCAGCTTTGATCCCTGTTTGCAGTGTGAAACGGTCGCACAATATCCGGATTGGAAGTCACACAAGTAACCAAAAAGCTGATTTCCTATAGAGCTAGTGTAAAAGCTAGTGTATATCCGTGTTGAAATTTTACCACCAACCCTATCTGGATAAGGTTCAACACGGATTGAAGGTCGATAGTGTGAAAAGGCCTAATGTCTAATTATGTTATAAACATACTGTTACTTAATTACAAATATAACTTTCCTGTAGGTTATTTTTAGTGTAGGCCTATATTCTAATTATGTTGTGATAATAATAATAATACTTTTGAACTTCTAGGACACTATGGATCATTTTTGTGTTATCAAAATGATTAAAGGTAAACTAGATTTAACTTTTTGTTTCTCCTCATGACAGACGCTTTACAGCAACTTATTGGGTGAGGAACGTACTTTTGTGTATGGAACATCATTGTACCTAACAGCCTCTGCAAGTGCTGAGTTCTTTGCTGACATTGCACTGTCAATGATAGAAGCAGTCAAGGTGCGCATTCAAACAATGCCAGGATTCGCAAATACATTAAGGGAGGGTGCACCAAAGCTTTGGGCCATGGAAGGTATTATAGGGTAGGTCATTTACAATTTTATAATAGTTATTTTAATATTGGACCAGGGCCAAATCTCATAAAGCTTTTTAGCAGCAAATACTGCTTAAAGGAACACGTTGCCTTGGATCGGTCGAGTTGGTATTTGAAAAGCGTTTGTAACTGTTTGTTATAAAATGCATATGATTGGAAAGATGTTTTAAAAGTAGAATACAATGATCCACACAAATAAGCCTCGAAACTGCGTGGTTTTCCTTTTACCTCGTCGACTAACACCGGCGGCCATTTATGGGAGTCAAAATTTTGACTCCCATAAATGGCCGACCGTGTTAGTTCGCAAAGCAAAAGGAAAACCACGCAATTTCAAGGCATATTTGTGTGGATCATTGTATTCTACTTTTAAAACATCTTTCCAACCATATGCATTTAATAACAAACGGTTACAAACGCTTTTTATAGACAAACTCGTCCGATCCAAGGCAACGTGTTCCTTTAACCAGTTTCTTTGCTAAGCAATAGATATGGGTGGCACCAAACCTGAACATCATGAAATGTTGGCTGGTAACCTGTTTTTGCTTAGCATTTGTTTCTTGTGCTTAGCTGGTTTTTGTGCTTCATGAAATTGGGCAATGGTCATAACATTCCAGGCCCATAGGCAAGAAGACTTGATTTATGTTGTTTAGTTCTGTGCATTGTTTACTACCTCGGTTGTTTTTACTATTTGGTGTATATGATTTATTTCAAAACTCATATGCGAGTTTATAGAACATTTCTAAACCTTTCTCCCATAGATTCTACAGAGGTCTTCCTCCACTCTGGTTGAGGCAAATCCCATACACAATGATGAAGTTTGCTTGCTTTGAGAGATCTGTAGAGTTCTTGTACAAAAATGTTGTCCGAAACCACGCTCCGAACGCACCAAATCAGAACAGCTTGTGGTCACCTTCTTAGTCGCTTACATTGGTTTTCTTTTTTCGTTATAATGAAATTTTCATTGACACATGTTGTACTAGCTGACAACTCTAAACTTATTACTTTCATAACTTATATAAAATTGTGCAGAGAAGAGTCATTATGCAAATGGGGTTGGACAAATCAACCAAAAGTTTGAGTCGCCTGCATGTTTTTATTTCACCAGCTATTGGCTGTGTATTGCACAGAGTCTGCAATCCTGCACCACACTTTGTTCTTACTCGCCTCGTAAACATGTACCGTGTCAGAGTCTAAGGAGGGGAGGGAAGGGTGGCGCAAGATGCATTTTACTCTCAGTATCAGGTACTTTCTACAAAGTATGACATGGTTGTGGACCTTGGTTTTTATTGCATGAATGTGCCTCACACACTTCCTTGGATCCGCTCTTGGGATGTAAACATGTACCGTGTCAGAGTCTAAGGAGGGGAGGGAAGGGTGGCGCAAGATGCATTTTACTCTCAGTATCAGGTACTTTCTACAAAGTATGACATGGTTGTGGACCTTGGTTTTTATTGCATGAATGTGCCTCACACACTTCCTTGGATCCGCTCTTGGGATGGTATTACAGTTTAGTTATCATGTAATGGGTGACTTTCTGTTGAGCCATTCAGCAACACTCTTAATGTTGTGTTCCATGGGAGTGCTTGAGTCATTGGTGTGTAAGAGTAGAATACCTCCGCTATGAGTAAAATAGTACATATTGTGATGACCTTTTTATGGCTCGACGTTCGCCACCCATCTGCATCAACATGTTCTTTGTTGATGTTAGATTCAAGTGAAAGTGTCAAGGCATTTGGTCAACTTTGTACACATGGTGTCATGCTTGTGATGGGGACATTTGTTTTTTTTCAATTTGTGTTTTACATATACATTTTGTGGCAGGAAGTAATTATTCTGTCATTTTGTTTCATGGTTGCAAAACCAGACCGAATAAATCACAGGTAGCAAGGCGTGTCATAAGCCATTTTGAGTTATGGTGGACACACTACTATAAGCACTGTATGGTTTGTGTAAATCTGTCTGTATACACCCAAACCACACAGTGCACTCCTATAGTGGCCACCAAACCTCAAAAAGGCTAATTGTGGCACTGGGCTTTTTACTTTTCACCTATGACTCGGTTAAGGTGTACTTCATTCATGATGGGATTCATTTGAAAATCATCACATGTGTTGTCTCGGTTAGTATCCAAACTTGTATTAATAATCCAGATGTTAATAATTCAATTAATCCAGTCTCTACTTGATCTCTGTTCTTGTCCTTTTAGGTTTGTGGAAGGGTCTGGTCCCACGTATTGTCATGATTGGTACCCTGACTGCTGTACAATGGTTCATCTATGACTCGGTTAAGGTGTACTTCCGTCTCTGCCCCGCCCACCACCACCAGAGATGCCAGAGAGCCTCAAGCAGAAGTTGGCTGCCATATAGGTCAATTAAGAAATGCGCATAAACCCAATTACATAATAATAAATCAAATTTATTACAGAAATATTTAACTGGGAAAAAAAACAAAGACAACAATTTCCACCGTTCTTGATATTTTGTCTTGGTTTGTGGGTTTTTAATACTGAACTTCTCATGAATACATCACTTAAATATAAACCTAAGACTTGAAGACTGGTTGTTTAAAAAAATGTTTTGGTTTTGGTTCTCCCACGCGTGATGAAAACAAATTAACAATATTGAGGTCAACAAAGACAGCTTTTTTATTCTGTTATTAGTTCAGACACACATTTGAAAAAATGATTTGTCATTGATCAGATGCACTGGACCCTAAGTCCAACGGGAATATTCTTTTCACTGTTGATCCTTTGAGTGAGTTTGAACTGTCATCTGGTGAGAAAAAAAACAAATCCTTTCCTGTATTTTTCCAACTGTGATGCTGTGTTGTCTTAATGAGATGCAGTCAATTCTTAGAGTATGTTTGTTTTGGAAGGAAGTTGTGTTCTTCTAAACCTTTGAACTTATTTATTAATGTTATAACAGATCAACATACCTTTGGTATTGAATTCATTCTAACAAACACCATTTTGAAGGTATGATTTTGAAACATTTGAAACACAGGTTGGGACACTCAGCAACCTTCTACTCCACTGAATTAGATACATCATGTGCTTAAGGGTTAGGAGAAGTGGATAAGGAATTTACCAAAAATGTCAATTAATGTCATTGAAGAGAAGAGCAATATCACTTTCATTAGCTCTTATGTAGAAACCAAAACTTCGAGTTGAATACTGGAAATAAACAGATTTGCAACATCGATTTGCAGTCAGAGGGTGATCCGTTAATCACAATAGAAGTTAACATGAACATGGATTTAGTAAAGCAGTGATGGCAAAATGGAAATTGTTTGTGAAATGAACGGGATGTAAAAGATAGTATTTTTTAACAATGTTAATTGCAGTGTTGTCATTGATTGAGATTTTAATGTAATATTTATGATAGACATTAAATTGCACAGTATGACTGTGTGAAGGTTCTAGCCATTCATTCAACATATATTTCATAAGAAGTGTGAATCAGTGAATTGACATTTTCATGTGTTTTATAGCAGAGAAAAATAATAAATGGAACTCCTTACAACGGTTATCAAAATCAGGTGTTGCTTGTCAGGATTTGAGTTTGTATTAACGTGGTTTTACTCCCAATGACCCTGTTCTGGCCTGTTGTAATTCTGTGCCTAAAGGCACTGGACGCTATTGGTAATTACTCAATTAAAAATTAATTGTTAACAAAATCTTACCTAGCAAGGTAGCAAGGTTTTTGAGAAAGGCAATTTCTGAAGCCTTTTATATAATATTAAGGCATCTGAAAGCACACAAATTTTGGCACAAATATTTTTTTCTTCCTTTTATTCTCTTGCAACTTCGATGACGAATTGAGTCCCAATTTTCACAGGTTTGTTATTTTATGCATATCTATTCTTGGGAATCACTGAGTAAGAATAATGGACTTTGACAATAACCAAAGATGTCCATCTTTAACCCTTGAATATACGGTATATACTTAAGCATTTATACCAAGAACAAGCCACCATGGTGGTGGGTTTACCTTCCTATGACAGTAACAAGTATTGTTTTCTTCTACAACCGTACCATTAAATTATTTAATTGATATGAAATGAATATTATTCTCAGTCGCAACTTGGTGCTGTTCATTGGCTGTTGTACACCATATACATGTAAATATCCCTCCTTGCCCGTGTCAGATGCAATTGTGTCCACCATGCAATACTGCCATGCATATGCAATAATGTCCTCCGGATAGTATTGCATAGAGGACATAATTGCATGTGACACCGGTCTCCCTTTGTCACTGGACACAAACAACGGGCATGCAACTGTTACACAATTTCACAATTTCAATGATTTTGTATAATATGTTTGGTAAAACTGCGACTGTGAAAAAGTTGCATGCCTGTGTTAATCAAAATAATGGTTACAAGCAATGATGCGCTGTTTGAGCATTATAATGCAGAAACAATATGGATATTACAAAGCTATAATTGAGTTGTTTTTATAGGTACAAGATAGCAAAAATAGATAAACCATAGCTTGAACTAGGCATTGAATTCCAACATCTGAGAGGGGGGGGGGGGGCACTCAGACTCCCTAGATTGCACCAGAGAGCATCTGCGAAAAAATTTCCGGGGTAAAGCGGGCCCGAATGCTTGGTCACATAAGACTAGTTCTTACCCCCCCCCCCCCGCCCCCCCCCCCTCCCCCCAAAAAGTTCACCCCTCCCCGATCAATAACTTGATTGGCACACACCTGGCAAGTGAGGGCGCTCAAGTAGTGGAATTAAAGTCAATGAAATTTGGCTAATTTCTGATGGTGAATCTGTTATTTTATTCGAACGAATACTGAAATTTAAGCCATAACCTATACATTTTTATTTGGTAATATGAACAATTTATAGCTTTAAATGATTGGAAAGTAAACAAACACTGGATAATTAATTAAGAAATTATTTGAAAATGAGCCGCAAACACCAAGGCAAAGTGCGAGGTACACGTTTTGCATCGTGTCAGAAAATACACTGTTGAAAACAAAACCATAATTTTGAACAATATTTGTGCCCTTCGTTTTGAGAAAACAAAAATTTGTTTTTTAGTTCAAAATCGGAAAGACTGTTTTACTGGGCACATCAAATGTTGGCACTGACGAATTTGGTTCACTAATTTCTACCTCCCCGCTAATTTGAATAACTCGCCCCAGGGATTACTTCCCCATTGAAAAGCACTACGACAGCGACAATTTTAATGTACAGAAAACAAAACCCCTCCGTAATGTGTAGAATTGTTTGCGTTCATATCTAAAAAAAAAAAAAAAAAAAAAAATGAATAAAAGCATAATAATTAAACAAACGGGACGTTCTCTTTTCAGGGACCATTCAACTTCTAGTCTCATCTCCTGGGCCCAATAAAAAAAATAAAAACCATTGAGTTTCATTTTGAAGTTGCGGCAAACCACAGATAATAACTTTTACATTTCTACCTCCATGGTAAGGCCGTCCTATCACGGAGAAATCATTTATTCCTCCATGGTGCTGTATAACTCGGACATGGGCATACAATTTCAATCCGGGGTCCACCCAAAAACACAAAAGCCATTCACAATTGATATGCAGATTCGGTCTTGGAAACCAATCAGCAACCGGGCGCTATGTACAGATTAGAAATCAGCGACAAAATGGCCGGGGTCCGTCAAGATTGAGCGACAACACTGCCCTGCGATGACCATCTCCACTGCCTATGACTGCCACTTTTTAAGGGTTTGACTTTAGATTTTTGTAACCCATGTCGGGGAATTATAGCTCAAAATCTCTTTACTGAATGTTGGTAAATAGATCGAGAAACTTCAAGAGGACATTTCAAGGCAAGTCCGGAACTCTCTCGGTAGAGTTCCAGACTTGCCGTGCAAGTTGCATACAGTAACTATGGCGTTTAGCTAAACAATGGAGTCAGCCTGGACAAGAGCACCGTAGAGCAAAAATGTTTACTTTTCGCGACTTCGACACTTTTTACTAGTTCAAAGAGTCCTTTTCATACATTCTTTTAATCTTTCTGAACATTCAAGGATGTAATTTTACTTATTAAAGAGTGGCAGTCGGAAATAGTAAGGACCTGGGCCAAGTCTGACAGTATAAATAATGACAGTTGCCATGGTTGCCGTTGCCGTTTTATCAAGACTGCAGTTTACAGCAGAATGAGGATATGACACCATTCTCCATTGTCTCACATCATAATGTATCCTTTTTTAAAATGAATGTTGACATACCTGCGTACTATTGATGAAGTTTTTGAAGATGTATAATTAAACTGTTCTTTTGGTAATCTGAAACAGTTATTTTTTTATTTTATATAAAAGCAAACACTATTTTAAGGTTTGGGATTTGATTCCAACCCAAGCAGTATCACGTGGATTTTATCACCATGATGTTCATCATTATGATGTCTTTAGGCGAGGAGTGTGACCATTTCATTTGTTTGTTGATGTGTTTTTTTGTTATGGTCCTTATGATATAAGTTATTTAAAACATGTTTTCTCAACACACATTACAACCAAAATACATGAACTAGTACAGTGTTGATGACAGTGTTGATGCTTTACTTGAAGGCCCTCTACTTGAACCTTTTTTTATAACAATGAATACATCTTGCCATCTAGAGTAGAAAAGACACCACCCAGTTACTCTTTTTCTTCCCTGGCAAAAATTTATTTAAATCAGTTTATCATCAATGAATCAACTAAGCTCCAACCAAAATTATAAATACAGTTGTTTGGAGAGTTGGAACATGGAATAAATTTCCTCATGGAACAGTAGTGCACAATCCAAGGTATTGAAATACTGTTCACGAAAATTAATAGAAGAAAACAAAAGCAAAGAAAGAAACAGGAACTTGGAGGAATTCATTCTGTTATGAAAATTTGTCCACTTCAACATACAGACTTAGAGCATAATTAAGGGTGATATTGGTAATGTCCAAAAACTAGTTGTTTTATAAGGCAAATAACTTGATTAAAGTTATTAATTTTAATGTTATTGTTGATCAAGCAACTCACAAGATCAACACTGATTGTTATATTAATTTTTCAAAACTCTTGTAGTTGTATAATGAGGCAAATAACTTGATTAAAGTTATTATCAAACAACTCATAAAATCAAAACTATTTTTTTTTTTACTCAATGGGCAGTTGCAAATCTATAAATATTTGTGGAAGTACACTGTAACATATAGAAACAAAATTGTTGGGTTGGTATTAATGCTGAAAATAACCACACCATGGTAAGCCTTGCTGGAGGTGTCTGGCTCTTTCAAACAGCTGGGATCCAGTTTTCAATGTGGAAACTCTGCCTAGTGGCTTACTTGTGTCTTTTAAAAATTGTGAATGTACAATAGTTTGCTTACCCTGGTTTGAATTTGTAATTAGAATTAGACACCAGAATCATTCCTAATGCATGTCTGTCATTTAAAGCTTGGGGAAGTTATACATGTACATAGTTTGCTGTGCACCCTGGATCAAAACAGAATTGAACTTCAGAAACCCTATACCTAGTGGAAGTACACAGCTTGCTGGTTTAAATTTTTAAGCAGAGTCATGAAACTTTGAAGTATACATGTATAATCAGTGGTATCCTTGTCGTCGTCTAGCCTGTTTCACTCCACTGCAGGAGATGGGCCCAGGCCTTTCTCTTCCACATCTCTCCTCAGTCCCACTTTTGCATTGAAGTCACTAAAAATGATTGTGTAAGTTGTTTTGTTGGCTCAAAGTGCTTGGTCTGCTTCGTCATAGATCGATTCTGTTTCTTCATCGTTATGGCTTGTGGTTGGAGCATAGACCTGAATTATTTTCATTGTAGCTTTCTTGTTGATGTGGAGCTTACACATTGCTATTCTGTCTGAGTATCCTTTAAACTTCACGACATTGCATTCTATCGCGTTCTATTGTGTTCTATTGCGTTCTACTCCATTTTAGCTTCTTTTGGTGGCTGCTGAAGTAAACTCTCGAAGTGGTTTAATGATTAAAGTTATTATCATCAATTCATTAGATCAAAACTATTTGTTTAAGTCATTTTTCGAAACTAATATATAGTATTCAAGGGAAGTTGTTGACCATTACCATATTTACACCATTTAAGTCACCCTGGTTTGAATTTGTAAGCAGAATTAGACACCAGAACCATTCGTAGCGCATATCTGTCATTTAAAGCTTGGGGAAGTTATACATGTACAGAGTTTGCTGAGCACCCTGGATTTTAATTTAATAATGTGGCAGGTGTGAACCAACACAAATTCTCGGGGATTAATGGAGGGTTTATTTTACCTTGACAAGGATTACGGTCAGCAGTACCCATTTTGTAGACATCTTGCCCTTGTCGGCCCTTGATTGATCGTCTTAGGCGCTTCCTGGCCTCTATCTCTTTTATTGCCGCTTCTTCCCCTACCAATGCTCTTTTGTTAAGCTCTTGGGATTGCCTTGGCGACCGTCCAAGCTATTTCACAGCTATTTCTTTTGCATTGAATATTAAGGCACATCACATCACATCACATCACATCACAACCTGTCAGGTCAGGTGCATCTGCTAACGGTAACCTGTAGCCCGTTACAACCTGTCACAGAGTAGGGGGAAGGGGTTGGTTGGGGGCTTCATCAAAACATAGGATAGGTATAGTGCATGTAAAACCTTGCTTGGTGGTCTAGGCAGAAAGACAATATGTAGTTGCGATAACCTAACCCTCCTCCCTTCGGCCGTCAGGAGGAGGGTTACGCTATCGCAACTATAGAACATAAAGGCAAATGTTGTGGGTGTGATTTCTCACCCAAACAATACCTTTTGGATTTTGTCACTGCACATAAAAGAACTCGGAACACCGAATATGGAAAAATAGGTATGAACACGAAAGGTTTCCATTGTCCCACACCCTCTTTATTTTTGCGTTCCTCCTCTAGCGAAATACTCTTCTGTCCGGCGTTGGTTCGACTGACCCGGCACATGTTATAGTGGGGTTTCCATTGCCCAAATACCCTCTTTATTTTGGCGTTGCCTCCTTCCCTTCCATTCAGCTATGGTTGGATCCTGGGATCCTCCTCTACTTAAAATACTCTTCTGTCCAGTGTGGTCCGTCCGACCCGACACAGGTGAAGTGGTGTTTCCATTGCCTAACTACCCTATTTATTTTGGCGTTGCCTCCTTCCCTTCCATTCGGCTATGGTTGGATCCTGGGATCCTCCTCTAGCGAAATACTCTTCTGTCCAGTGTGGTCCGTCCGACCCGGCACAGGTGAAGTGGGAATTCCATTGCCTGACTACCCTCTTTATTTTGGCGTTGCCTCCTTCCCTTCCATTCGACTATGGTTGGATCCTGGGATCCTCCTTTAGCGAAATACTCTTCTGTCCAGTGTGGTCCGTCCGACCCGGCACATGTTATAGTGGGGTTTCCATTGCCTAACTACCCTCTTTATATGGCGTTGCCTCCTTCCCTTCCATTCGACTATGGTTGGATCCTGGGATCCTCCTTTAGCGAAATACTCTTCTGTCCAGTGTGGTCCGTCCGACCCGGCACATGTTATAGTTGGGTTTCCATTGCCTAACTACCCTCTTTATTTTGGCGTTGCCTCCTTCCCTTCCATTCAACTATTGTTGGATCCTGGGATCCTCCTCTAGCGAAATACTCTTCTGTCCAGTGTGGTCCGTCCGACCCGGCACAGGTGAAGTGGGAATTCCATTGCCTGACTACCCTCTTTATTTTGGCGTTGCCTCCTTCCCTTCCATTCGACTATGGTTGGACCCTGGGATCCTCCTTTAGCGAAATACTCTTCTGTCCAGTGTGGTCCGTCCGACCCGGCACATGTTATAGTGGGGTTTCCATTGCCTAACTACCCTCTTTATATGGCGTTGCCTCCTTCCCTTCCATTCGACTATGGTTGGACCCTGGGATCCTCCTTTAGCGAAATACTCTTCTGTCCAGTGTGGTCCGTCGAACCCGGCACATGTAATAGTGGGGTTTCCATTGCCAAACTACCCTCTTCATTTTGGCGTTGCCTCCTTTCCTTCCATTCAGCTAGGGTTGGATCCTGGGATCCTCCTGTAGCGAAATACTCTTCTGTCTGGCGTTGGTTCGACTGACCCGGCACATGTTATAGTGGGGTTTCCTTTGCCCAAATACCCTCTTTATTTTGGCGTTGCCTCCTTCCCTTCCATTCAGCTATGGTTGGATCCTGGGATCCTCCTCTACTTAAAATACTCTTCTGTCTAGTGTGGTCCGTCCGACCCGACACAGGTGAAGTGGTGTTTCCATTGCCTAACTACCCTCTTTATTTTGGCGTTGCCTCCTTCCCTTCCATTCGGCTATGGTTGGATCCTGGGATCCTCCTCTAGCGAAATACTCTTCTGTCCAGTGTGGTCTGTCCGACCCGGCACAGGTGAAGTGGGAATTCCATTGCCTGACTACCCTCTTTATTTTGGCGTTGCCTCCTTCCCTTCCATTCGACTATGGTTGGATCCTGGGATCCTCCTTTAGTGAAATACTCTTCTGTCCAGTGTGGTCCGTCCGACCCGGCACATGTTATAGTGGGGTTTCCATTGCCTAACTACCCTCTTTATATGGCGTTGCCTCCTTCCCTTCCATTCGACTATGGTTGGATCCTGGGATCCTCCTTTAGCGAAATACTCTTCTGTCCAGTGTGATCCGTCCGACCCGGCACATGTTATAGTTGGGTTTCCATTGCCTAACTACCCTCTTTATTATGGCATTGCCTCCTTCCCTTCCATTCGGCTATGGTTGGATCCTGGGATCCTCCTCTAGCGAAATACTCTTCTGTCCAGTGTGGTCCGTCCGACCCGGCACATGTTATAGTTGGGTTTCCATTGCCTAACTACCCTCTTTATTATGGCATTGACTCCTTCCCTTCCATTCGGCTATGGTTGGATCCTGGGATCCTCCTCTAGCGAAATACTCTTCTGTCCAGTGTGGTCCGTCTGACCCGGCACATGTTATAGTGGGGTTTCCATTGCCTAACTACCCTCTTTATATGGCGTTGCCTCCTTCCCTTCCATTCGACTATGGTTGGATCCTGGGATCCTCCTCTAGCGAAATACTCTTCTGTCCAGTGTGGTCCGTCCGACCCGGCACATGTTATAGTTGGGTTTCCATTGCCTAACTACCCTCTTTATTATGGCATTGCCTCCTTCCCTTCCATTTGGCTATGGTTGGATCCTGGGATCCTCCTCTAGCGAAATACTCTTCTGTCTGACGTTGGTCCAACCGACCCGACACACAGGTGATAGTGGGATTTCCTCTGTCTTACTACCTGTTCCATTCCAAGTGTCATCTATCGGCATTACCTGATAATGTACACCAGGGTCCTCTACATCAATCCAATCTGTGATGGTTGAGGGAGGTTGTTGAGGGGGGATCACTCTTGGGTGGGATGTCCTCCGCTATGGTTTGTCTCTTTATTTATTTCTTTCTCTTCCGTTTGGTTTGATATATAAAAAATAGCCAAAGTTGTTTCATTTCTTTTCTGTTATTTTGTATCTGGTTGTGCAACTCTTGTAGAAAGCGTTCCATCTTTGTTTAATTAAATTATTCTCAATTATAATAAATCCAAATCCCACTTCTGTACACCAACGTGACACTTTTTCTTATGACCTCATATCATCACATCACAACCTGTCAGGTCAGGTGCATCCTGCTAACGTTAATTTGTAGCACGTTACAACCTGTCACAGAGTAGGGGGAAGGGGTTGGTGGGGGGCTTCATCAAAAAATAAGATAGGTATAGTGCATGTAAAAGAACCCAGAACACTTCTTATGCTTCCACCTTGCTTGGTGGTCTAGGCAGAAAGACAGCCCTTAAACATATAGTTGCGATTACCTAACCCTCCTGCCTTTGCCGTCCGGATTTCTTACCCAAACAATACCATGTCGATTTTGTCACTGCACATAAAAGTATCTGGAACACCAATCATGGATGAATAGGTATAAACACAAAGGGTCGGCTTTTGCTGGTGTTACATTAGTGGACAAACAGCTATTTCTTTTGCATGACTTAAGGTACATCATCACATCACAACCTGTCAGGTCAGGTGCATCCTGCTAACGGTAACCTGTAGCCCGTTACAACCTGTCACAGAGTAGGGGAAAGGGGTTGGTTGGGGGCATCATCAAAAACATGGATAGGTTTAGTGCACATAAAAGAACCCAGAACATGCTTCCAAGTTGCTTGGTGGTCTTGGCAGGAAGACAGCCCTAACACATAGTTACGATAACCTAACCCTCCTCCCTTCGGCCGTCGAGAGGAGGGTTACGCTATCGCAACTATGGAACATAATGGCAAAGGTTGAGGGTTTGATTTCCCACCCAAGCAATACCATGTTTTGGTATAATGCACAAACAAATTCTTGAAAACTTGGCACTCATTTCACATTGAAGGAATTGTTTCTTGACACCAATGCATACCAATAATAAGGTTGGGCTTTAATGTAAAGCCTACATGTAAATACAGTACATTGGGAAAATAATGACAATTCAGAAACTGTTATTATATTGAAATACTAACTTGGGAGGGGGTGGGGGCAATACAGCTCCATACATGTACTGGCTATCACCACACCATAGGGATTGAAATTAGAAACACAGTATTCTGATTGAGTACATACTGCAGGATGTGTTCAATTAGAATTGTCATTAGGTTAGTTTTATGAAAGGGAATCATAAGTGTGAAAAATTATCTTTGGCTGAAGAAAAAAATGTATACATTAAAATTGTGACACCACCAGCTACTGTACAATTTAAACATACAAAATAACCCTTGGTACTTAACAACTCATGGTTACAATTTTATGACAGAATCTCAGTCAATGTCCACCATTTTTCATTGGGGGCATGAAGTCACTAAAGTTGGCCCAAACATTAAGGTCTCAATTTCAACTGCTGACTGGACCAGTGAGAGTAGATTCCAATTATCCTCATCTCTGTAAAACTTCTCATAAACTTCAATGGTGACACTTTGTAGAGGTAGTTTCCTATATTAGTGCATGGTGGAGGCAAGGGGTGGTTTTCTAGAGGCCATCCTCTGCAGATACTTAAAATTAAACCATGCATGAATGTAGGCGCTACCATTGTTTGAAAGAAATGTACTTAAATTTACTTAAAGTTAAATTCTAATTGTACATTTGTTACCTACATTTGATAACTAAAAGGAGCATTGTGTTTAAAAGATAGCTGTAAAAAAAAAAATGTACAATAATTTCTAACCATGAACCTGATGAGGGTGTGTGTAAACACTACAACCACAATCATGATCATTAGTGGGTAATCAACGGAACCTAATGTCAGAAACAGAGTGTGGTATTACTTGATGAGAGACTGACATGTTAGGAGATTTGTGTGTGTGCATTAACCTAAAACCTGTAGCCTTTTTTGTCTCAGTACTGTGGCTTGGAAGGTAGGCTTGGGTGCAATTACAATTAAATGTTCTGGTAAATCCAAGGCCAATGGAAATCGCCCAAGCCTACCATAAAACATGAGATGGTGCAGGTGAAGGTGGAAGACTTTTGAAGAAACCAGGGGTCCTTGGTGTGCACCATCAGTAGGGTACCCCAATTGTATATGAGGATATAGACACCTAGTTATTTCAGGGAGTTTCCGAGAGAGAACATAGCAGTTTTGGCAAGGAGGAGCGTTCTGGTTGGTGGTATCTTGGTGTTTGGACTTTTGATCAAGATCTGAGACCCTGGGCAGACACTTGCACTTCCTGATGTCCTCCTCAAGCTGTGACCTGTGGTTGTTGGGCATTTCGGCGGTTCCTGTGGGTAATGGCAGGGTGGGAGTTCGCTGGGATGTTTGCTGGGGTATCAGGTCCTGGCTGTATGGTATGCCAATGTTGCACCGTTAAGGATAGCAGCTGATGGAATAGGGGTTATTGTGGTTGCCTCTGTTGTCAGACGGGTCTTCGTAAGTGCTTCTTGAATCTGTGTTAATCTGGGTGGGTGGTTGTCGATGGTTCTATGGGGAGGATGTATGTGGCTAATAGTGAATGTAAGGCGCTTCATTACAGGGTGTAGACTTGTAAGGTGCACATGTAGTCCAGACTTGAGGCTGGCATTGAACGGGGTCCATGGCGCCAGCACAAGTTAGTCCGGTGATGACAACTACTGATTTAATCCATCAATGGTACCTAGATGGGTTAAATTAGTACGAGGGAGCTGGGCGAAGCTTGTGTGGATCTCGGGAGATGTCAAGCTCAATTCTGTAGGCTCACATCTTGCTCGTTGGAGCCCCGGTAATGAAGTTCATTGCAGTCTTACAGGCATTATTAGTTACATACATTCTTCCCACTGAACCATCGATAAGCACACATTCAGAGGAACACATTTTCTGGAGGCCAGAGAGCCGGCTGCTGCACAGACGATCACCGAAGCTCTTATCCATCAGTTGCCTAACTTGATGCTGCAAGGTTGGCATGGCATGCAGATGGGGCTTGGAATTTCGGCCATTCCAGTGGCTTTTGCTTTGTTCATTATTCACAGGTGCCAAAGGAATGCCTAATGATCACATCTCACAGCTTGCACAGGTAGGCACCAAGAAGGTCAAGACTCTGACTAGGGCCTTTGTGTATTGATCAGGAGCCCGGGCATTGAGATTTCATCAATTGGGGAGTAAGTCCTTGACATTACCACTTCTCTCTCCCCCCTTAAAGAAATAACTAGTGATGTCAAACCACCTGTCCTCATATATAATGCATTCACCACCAATCCTTATAACACAGTAGTGCATAATCATCTTGCATGCGTGCTGCACACTTAAAACCCTTCGCATTGATACACTTGCAACTGACCACTTAAAATCACTTATTAGCTAATGAGTGATTAAATAACCACTAAAACATTTCCATTTTGTGTACATTCTCTTCTTGCATCAACAAATACAAATTGGAAAAATGTCATGTGTTTAGGAAACTTGATTCAGCCTGTTCAGCTGTGTGAATACTTGACCCCATTGCTTTTGTTGCAAATCCCTGGGGTCTGCTGTAAAATCATAAGAGAAAAACAAACTTAAAAAAAGAAAAAAAAAATTAAAATTTTTTATTTTTTTTTTTTAAAATAAAAAAAATTTTTTAAAAAATAAAAAAAAAAAAAAAATTTTAATTTAAAAAAAAAAATTTTTTTTTTAAATTATTATCTTTTTTAAAATTTTTTTTTTTTTTTTTTATTTTTTTTAAATTTTTTTTTAAAATTATTAAAAAAAAAATAATTATTAAAATTTTTTTTTTTTTAATTTTTTTTAAAAAAATTTATTATTTTTTTAAAATTATAAATATGGGTTTGTCATTAAAAAGTAAAAAGGAGACATTTACAGCAAGTGGTGCAGCATCAGCGTGTAGTGCAGCCATTTATGCTCCTGGACTGTGTTAAGGATTGCTGGTGATGTGGGTACTCTAAAAGGAAGTAGCTATGATGGTGGCTGCCCAGTGACTAGAGTGTTAGCTAGGGTCCCTGCAATGAGGAACGAGCAGGATTTAGAAGCACACTCCAGTCAGTTTTGTCAATTTGTATGATTATTGGTAAACAATCTCAACCACCCCTCCATTTGCAATCAATGCTTTACTCATTATGGAATGGAATAGAACAAGAATGCACATTTCATTGAATACTCATCAGAGTCTAATTGTTTGGAAATATTATTTCATCTGCTCAGGACTATACGATCATTAGTGCAACTTATGGGTTTCATAAAATTACTGTTGCATATTTTGGAGCTCTTGGAGATAACTGGTTAAAAGTGGTCTTCAAGGCTTTTGTTTGGTAAAAAAGAACCTTTTTTTTTTGAAAGATTTTTTTGGTATATTGATACATACTTTTCAAATGACTTTTGATCATTATGTCATATTTTGATATATATTTTTGAATGACATGGGTATGTCTACTCGGAAACAATAAATTAACAGAAATGAAGGACAATATGTACAACGTAATGAGTACGAGTTTATGGAGGGAGTGGTGGGATTGTGATGGCATTAAGGTGTCGAATGGTGAGCCAGAAATACTAAGGCAAAATTTATAGGGCATATAGCTACTTCCTATTGCATAAGGCACACCGTTACATCACATTGGTCAGGTCAGGTGCTTATATTAGCTTGCATCTGCTAACGGTAAACCTGTAGCCCGTTACAAGCTGCCACAGAGAGGGCCCTCCTCACCCTGCTACAAAACATCACCCCATTGTAGCAAAGATGCCACCATCCATACATCATGGTGGCGAGGACTGGTTTCTTCAAAAGCTAACAGCAGGGCCCAATTTGTATAAAGCTTTGAAGCAGATTGGTTTAAATTTCTTTCAAAATAATTTGCAGAGCAAGAAAACACTGTGGAACTATTTATAAACAGTCCATCCACTTGACTAAATGGTTCCTGCTTGTGCTTTGCAAATTAGAACTAATTAAAAATCCACACTTGAAGCAAAAATGTGTATATCAAAACAGTTAACAGAACCTAAGAATGCATTTCATTGGTTGTGGCAGTGCTTTATTTGTAGATAAAAGACCCAAGTGTCAGATGCATATGACACTTGGGTCTACTTTTACATGTCTTGTACATACTGGGTACTTACAAAGCAATCATTTCTACAGTTAACTTCAATGGTTGATCAGTCTAGAGCTTCAGCTTGAAATTGGGCCCAACAGGCCCGCAGCGACATTACTCCTTAAATTCCATTCCAAAGAATTACTTGGTTCACATTTCACTTCACATTATATCTTATAATTGACTCATTTACATAAGTGCTTTCCTGGGGATGAGGCACATACTATCTTTAGCGGTTGATCCAGGTGGTGGCCCTTGGGCCCGGGGGCCACCCCCGTCCCCTATATACTCTCTTCAGGAAATTTCTTAATAAATAATAACAAAAAAGGAAGAACAATTTGTTTTTTGCAAAATATTTGTTCTTCTCAATTCTCTCCATCAAAAACAAAACGCTTAAAGCACATTTTCTCATCACACTTTGTCAGGTCAGGTGCTTATATCAGCTTGCATCGCTAACGGTAATCTGTAGCCCGTTACAACCTGTCCCAGAGAAGGGGGGGGGGGGGCTTGCCTTAGCCTGCTCAAATTAAGACACCAATCACTTTGCAGCACAATAGAGTGGGCTGTCACCAGTGGCACCATTATTAGGCCCAGCAGGGATTTCAAAACTTACTAGCCATTAGCCAGCCCTAAGAATAAGAGTACCCCCCCCCCTCCCAAAGCTACGGGCCTGTAGTGACAACTACTCCCATCTTCCACTTCACCTGCATGTTCCATCTACCAGCTACATTTTTGTTTTATTCAAGTAGTATACAGTACTAAAGTGAGACAAAAACAACCCTCTTATTCAGAAAAATCTAAAGTTAGCACATTTGGCATTGTTTGCTCAAAAAGTATTCCCAAACAAATTATTTTGATGTCAAGACGCAAGTTTAGCGTTTCACTGAAAAGAGGTTCACAGACGGACAATTTTATTTTATCGGATAAAACAAACTTCTTTCGTGCTCAGAAGAAAGTGTTTTAACAAATTTCATTCTAAAGTATATGGCTACAGGTTTTGAGTTTACAATTTTTTTTAATGTGTGAGACGTGATAAATTGGATGGGTGAATGTCAAGTGTGAGAGAGTGTGGACATTTTAAGGAAAATAAATCCCAAATATTTGTACACATATGCATGTTGAATGTCAAACAATATATTGATGTACGTTTGGACTATAGTTGAATGGAATCAGAATTATGCGAGTGCCACTCTGTTTCTGACAAGTTTCTGAGGGTATTTTACAGAAGGCTTTTTTATATCGCATCTTATAAGTGGCAGGGTATACTTTTGGTAATATTGTCCAAGACCAGTATCCTCACTTGGTGTATCCCAACAAGCAAACAAAATAACATACCTGTACAAACTGGGGCTCAATCAGCAATCAAAGTTGCAAGAAATTAATGAAACAAATAATTACTTGTTTTGCATAAAATTAAATGCTTTCAGAAACATCAGAAAGGCTTTATGTGTAAAGCCTTTCACAGATTCAAAACTGGTTGTAAAAAATTACCTCTTTCTCTAAAACTACATTCTTCAAAGTGTGTCATTTCTAGCAATGTTTATAGCTTCGACAGCTCTCCAGTGTTCTTCACCTACATGTCATAGTTGTATAGTCCTTACCTCGGAGTAACTACCAAAAGTACACCCTGCCCTAACACAATGCTCCTCTACCAACTTTTCTATTCATAGGCTCACTGTTCAGTCCAGCAGGATGACTGCATGATGCAGATATTCATCTATGCATCTTGTATAACCTTATCTGTTTGGGTCGAGATCCCTCTGTGAATTTGTACCTTTTTATCCGCATAAGGTTCAATTATTTATGGTGTGGTGAAACTCATGGTCTACAAAACATACCCCCCCCCCTCTTCCCACAGACACACACACACACAAGCACCAACTGAGCAAAACAATTTATCAACCAACCCCTGGATTTGGGGTTTATATTTAAGATTGAATTATTTGAAATATCTACATCCATGTTGCAACATATTGGAAAATTTCATCAGAAAAATTCAAATAAAATTCATCTTGTGGGAAAAAGAACAGAGAAATGTTCATTGACCTCCAGCAATTCTTAAATGATTTTGGCAAGATGTATGGTATTTACTTTAAATGAAGGCGAAACAAAATTGAGCGTATTGAGATAGTTCTGGGTTCAACTCCTCTCATAGTTTCCAAAATTGAATTGAAGGGAAAAACTCTCAAAATCTTTTTAAATGTTTTTGTGCATCAGCAACCTACATATGAAGCTCTTTTCATTTAATCATTGACAGACAATCTTGGTAAACTTACGTAAGACATCTGCACTACCATTCAGATTGTAGTGGGTTCAAGTCCCATTCCAATCTCCTTCCCAGATCTGATCAATCTAGCCGTACCTTTTGAAGGCATATCGCTAGGTTGAGTGAGTACAAAATCATCAAAGCATTGACAAATAATTGAACGCCACACCATTACTTTCACAACATCTCTATTTGTAAACCAGCCTTGTACATGTGCTTCCATTCTGGGTTCAACTTATGAGATGGTTCTGGGTTCAACTCTTCTCATTCTTTCATAAATTGAATTGAAGGGAAAAACTCTCAATATCTTTTAAAATCATAACTGGTTTTGTTTTTGTGCATCAGCAATCTACATACAAAGCTATTTTCATTAAATCATTGACAGACAATCTTGGTAAGCTAATGTAAGACATCTGCACTACCATTCAGATTGTAGTGGGTTCAAGTCCCACCCCAATCTCCTTCCCAGGTCTGATCAATCTAGCCGCACTTTTTCCCCAGCATGCCTTGTTCGTTCGTAACCCTTGGAAATAGTCATTAAAATGTGCCATGTAATGGCTCTAAGGCATAGCCCTAGGTTGAGTGAGTACAAAATCATCAAGGCATTTAAACATAATTTGAACGCCACACCAAGTATTTCACAACGGTTCTATTTGTAAACAAGCCTTGTACATGTGCTTCCATTCTGAGTTCAACTTATGAGACGGTTCTGGGTTCAATTTCTGTCTTAGTTTCCCTTGCTCTTTATATTTTAATATCCTAGTGGTTTTGAAGTTGGTATGTTTTTTTTTTGCTTCAGCAAAGTAGATGCATCTTTGAGCATTTATATGCAATCTTGTTGGTGTAAGGTATTACATCTACACTACCAAGCTCGCTACCAGGGATGATCAATTTGTTTTCTCCCAGCATTCCTTGTTTGCTCATAATGGCTCTCAGGCATAGCCTTAGGGTGAGTGAAATCATCAAAGCATTTAAACATTATTTAAACGCCACACCAGATGTTTCCACAACAGCTCTATTTGTAAACCAGCCTTGTACATGTGCTTCCATTCTGGGTTCAACTTATGAGATGGTTCTGGAATCAATTTCTGTCTTAGCTTCCCTTGTTAAGGAAAAACTCTTTATATTTTAATATCCTAGTCGTATTGAAGTTGTTATGGGTTTTTTCGCTTCAACAAAGTAGATGCATCTTTGAGCATTTATATGCAATCTTGTTGTTGTAAGGTATTACATCTGCACTACCAATCCCGCTCCCAGGGATTAAAAAAAAACAATTATCCCAACATTCCTTGTTTGCCCATAATGGCTCTAAGGCATAGCCTTAGGGTGAGTGAAATCATCAAAGCATTAAAAAATATTTGAACGCCACACCAAGTATTTTCACAACAGCTTTATTTGTAACCAGCCTTGTACATGTGCTTCCAGTCTGGGTTCAACTTATAAGACTTGAAGGAAAAAATCTTAATATATTTTAATAACAAAATAAAGTTTTTGAAGTTTTTTTTGTTTTTTGCCTCAGCAAAGTAGATTCATAGACCTTTGAGCGTTCATATGCAATCTGGTTGGTGTAAGGTATGACATCTGCACTACCATGCAGATTATTGTGGGTTCGAGTCCCACCCAATTTGCCTATAGGTGCTTGAAGGCATTTAATATGCATAGAGCTAGATTGCTGAAGATCAAAATTTACAACATCAAAAAAAATATAATTGAAATGCCATGCCAAGCATTTTCACAAAAGCCTTAATTTGTTCACCAGCAACTTATATACAGTATGTACTTCCATTGAATGCACTCTAGATGATTCTGGGTTCAACTTATGCTCCCCATAGAACCAATCAGAGCAGTGACTAACTGAAACCTCTGAACCGGTCTTAATTGGCTAACTTCTCTCATATCTCTTCAGTTTCCTGACGATTGCTATAGCAAGCTATAGTCGAAAGATTGAGACCAGTTAAGAACTCCCTTCATGGTAATGAAGTTAATAACGATCCTATAAGCTAAAGTAGTAGTCCCAGCCGATTTTCGACCCTCAGCCCAGTTAGAAAGCAAGACAGTTCTTTTCAAACAGAGAAGTCTCCTGAAAATCTACTCCGTGGCAGTAGAATAAAGAGCAAGATCAAAATCTACCTGGCAAGTAGACACACACACATGGTGTTACCACAAACCAAATATATATCGACTGAACCTTGCCATGCAATGCCTCAAATCACAGACAAAATTTTTTAAACACATTAAAATGATTGAAATGTCATGCCAAAGTATTTTAACAAAAGCAAGATTTGTAAACCAGCAACTTGTTTGCATTGTGTGCTTCCAGTGATCACACTCAGATGGTTCTGGGTTCAACTGATGCCAAAGTTTCCTATATACTTTGACTTGGTCAAAAAACCACTATTGTTTTTCTGTTGTTTATATTTTGTGCTTCAGCGACTTCCCTATGTAACGCTACTGCAATACCTTTCAGCATTGATAGGCGATCTTGTTGGTGTAAGGTATGACATCTGCACAACCATGCAGACTGTTGTGGGTTCGAGTCCCACCCAATTTGTCTATAAATGTTCTAAGGTATTACATATGCATAGCTAGGTTCCTGAAGTACAAAGCTTTCAACAAAATTCAATTTATTGAATCCAAATCAAAAAGTTGTACAAAGGCATAAAGACAAACATAGTGTACTTCCATTTCAGACTTTTGTTAACAAAACTTATGCAAACAAATAGAGACAAATAGCTAGGTTATTGAAGGACAAAGTTTTCAGAGTTGTGGATGTATCATTTCATTTCTGCTCTGGAATAAAAAAATACATGTTTGCATGTTCAGGGGTAGACTTTTCTAGAAATAAATTTTAACGTTGATTGAACATTGTAACACTTGCATGCTAACCATTCTTTTGGTTGCACCTTTTGAGCATTGCCAGCTTACCAACCTAGCAAATAATTGTAATTATGTCATTAAAAATATGAGTGACATTTGAGGTAACTATTAGATTTAAAAAAAAAAAAAAAAAAAACATTGCAAATTTGATGATTAAAATCCTAGTGGAAGTTAATATTCATAATCATGAAGTTCCTCCAATGTTGCTCAATTTATTAGAAACCTATAGTGGCCCAACAACTGTATTTATTTTCTGTTATCAGCTAAAAAAATCATTGTGAAAGTTTATCATTCTTTTGACAAAAAAGCCATTTTCATAATTAGTAATTATCCCAAAACAAAGTAGTATAAGTCCAAAGGCTCGCCTTTCTGTTCCAGTTCCAGTTCTCCAAAGAAATATTTCAAAGGCTTAATGACAACACAACACAACACATATATACAACAGAAGCAGTCACTATACCAATCCCTTTAGCTGTGAGAAAGTTTCCAAAAGCTAAATCTTTTTTCGCATTTTACAATCACTTTTCTTAATAATTCAGTGACATTTCACCTTTTTACAACTGAATGAAGAAAACATGCTAATGTATATCTACTGTTAACGTTGCTGGAGTAACAGAAACCAACTGTGCTGTCATTTTCTTCATGGTGCCTGCTTTTGCTATTAAACCTGTTTTGAAAACAATTCACTAATTGTGTATCTGATTTATAAAGCTTTTTATTTCTATAGACTTGCTGTTGAGTTGCCATGCAGTACACTAGGGTGGTCTTGCAGCAGCAGTGCTTAATGGAACCCCACATGGACAACTTCATGGGTTGGAAGACAAAAACTCAGCTAGATCACTGAACTAACTGTGGCGACCCCACTGGAGCACAAAATCACCCCTGCACTAGCCAAACAACCCAGGAGAAGTAGACGGTTGTTACTATGTCAATAGGCAGTAGCCTTCGTTGACTGATGTTGATGATGAAGGAAGGAAATCACAAGGAGTTTTGCAAGTGTCACTTTGGATTGATTTTGGTTGCTGGTGGGGGCTTAGTGACCACAGCTCCCCCCTGGACCTGGATCCTGCCACTGGTGGACATTTTCAAGAACAAGACTGAGCAGGACACCTCAAGTGATTGCTGAAGAGTAAAGCACAGTTTCTTCTGTGAAGGTACAGAACAATTTGTTTATTAATACTTTTGTAAAAATCTGAGTTATGACCCATTTTTTTTTTTTTCCCCATTGCAAATGTGTAATTTGTATACCCGAATATGACTTCTTGTGACGGCTGTACTATCATATAAAACTCAGTGAGTAATTACTCAATTAGGCATCGAGGCATTACTCGCATAACTCATTGAGACTTTACTCCATGAGGCATTACTCTTGGAAAATTAAGCTTCAGTCCTGAGTAAACAATTGTAGTGGTTTTTAACTTTTGACTTTGCTAAACAAATGTTAACAGTGTATCTTGATTTGGCTGTGTTCCCTATACCCACACTTGAAAATCTTTGTTGTCTTTAAACCACTTTTGCATCGGGCAGCAGCAGCTTCGCGTAATGAATGCGCTCATGAATCGAAACATGCTACGGTTACAATTGCGCTGCCGGAAACGTTTCCCATGTAACCCTTTGCGTATAGGTCGGCATTAGTCAAGTATATGTAATGACTCCTGGGGTCAGGATATCATATTATTATAAGGACCCACTTTCACTGCCATTTGTCAGACCATGTCTCCGACCAAAACCAGCGAGAATTGGTTTGAGATTTGCCCTCAATATGGACAACGCGTGCTGGACCAACGGGTTTGGCAAATAACAGCATTTTACCATGTGTGTAGCAGGCATCATTTTAACAATCGCAATGCTTTTTTTACATTGTGATTACTTTCAATATTTATTGGACTAAACCAAAGAAAGAGGAAAACAATGTGACTGTGTGAATGGCATGTAGCAAATGTTGACTTTGTTTAATTGGAGAACTGAATACTTTGTACATAATATACTGGGTGCTGTATCAATATTCTCAAAAAAATCATAAATTATCAGACTTTAAAATACGAACTCCTGAAAGTCATTGGACACTATTGGTTATTGCTTAAATTAATTGTTTATATCAAAACTTACTTGGTAACGAGCTATAGATAAATGTTCTAAGCATTAGTGTTCACCCAATGCTTAACTATGACTATGGATCTTGACACACATTCTCTGGCTCAAGCTCTGACGGCTGACATAGAATGTGGGTCAAAATCCAATGTTATAGTCAATAGGTGAACTAAAATGCTTAGAAGCGTTGATTGTAAGTTTTCAAATTATCTTCCAGCTTTAGAGCTGGAAGTATAGCTAAATCGTTGGGTGTGCCTCAGATGCGCGTGTGTGACGCAATGTCTTACGGGATTACTTTTAACGGAGAAAGGTTTGCAAAGGACCTCACCTTATTACAAACAAGTTTAAACTATTTCCATTTCAACTGCGGGGAAGGGTTAGGGTTAGAACACTGGAGAATAGAAGTAGTAGTAAAATTTTGAATTTTTAAACGTTTTTAACTTTTTTGACTATTAAATTTTAAACGCATGTTAATTTTTTTTTTTTTTATTAATATTTTTTAAACGTTTTTCCAACTTTCTGCTTTTAGAACGCAAAAGTACTTCAGCCGCTGCAATTATGCTTACCAGTATAAGGGTACCAGCAAAAACAATCATGTTAGTGGACCATGTGACTAAAACACTGTAATTTTTGACCTACCTAAAATTGTGTTAAGCAGTATTTTAATGCTTCAGCAGCTTTGTGAAATTGGCAATTGGTGTTTTTGTAGTTTTTATCAGAAATTTTAAAGATTGTTAGATGAGTAATGCAACTTTCTGTCTTAAATTTTTTGATTGTAGATAAGTTGCATTGTAAATGGCCAATATTTATTTTGGCCCCATTTCTGATGGCAGAGTCACAGAATATGGGTCCAGATCCGTGGTGTTAGTTAAGCATGACAGTTTTTGTGCTTAGCAAAGTTAACCCCAGAATGTATTTTTAGCTGAGGGAGGAGATGGTTAACATCAGAAGTTGAATAGGGTATTATCAATATATACAAACAACCTCAACTCTCTGGGAGTCTGGGTATTGAATATTTGTTACTGTCACATAACACTCCTTCACGATTTCTTCGGTCCACACTTGACATCACTCACTTGAATGTTCCGAGAGCAAACAAAGTTCTTGGTCAAAAGGCTTTCAGTGTGGCTGGGCCAATGGTTAAGAACAATCTCCCAACTTCTTAGAGAATCTAATACTCTATCTGCTTTTTGTTAAGTCCTTCAGACTCACCTTTTTCCATGTTAATTTCTTTCTATTGCACTACGATCTTGATGGAATAGCGCCTTATACATTTTAATTGTTATGATTTGTTAACCCCTACTGATCCATCAATGAAAATGGCCTGCTATAAGAAATCTGCATATCTTGATACTGCAATATCTTCTGCTGCATTTAACCATCAATAAGATCATTTTTGTCGGACGAGGCATCTGGACATCTTCTCCATCTTCTTCAGGATGTTTAGGTAAATGGAAGATATCTCTTCAAGACATAGACTGATGAAAGTGTGTATAACCTGAGAAACATTCAAGGAATTATAACAAAATGGCATGCCAGCTTTTGTCCTCATTGTATGTTACATTAGGAATCTCAGCCAGATGAAGGCAATCAGATTTCAAGCACAGTCCATCATACCCTGGAAACTGTCTCATCTTCATTGTAATCAAGTGCTTGAACTACTGAGGCATCAGTATCTACACCTTAACCATAGATAGTCAGAAGATGCTGCCATCATAAGTAGAGGGCGTTTGTTAGAAGTTACTTCATATCATGTGCATGTGAAGACATTCCAGAAGTTCTGTTTTCAAAAGTTGTATCTTCGATATGATAGGATGCTAATCACAATGCATCTATTTAGTGGAGACTCCAGATGGAAGTTGATGCAAGAACTGCAACAACTTGCCACCAACATCGGTTGTTTATTTCATGAAGTCCAGTCACAGAGTGGATTGTATGTCATGTTTGATACTGATGGAGGACTGTCATATCTAATAAGAACAGCAAGGAGCAACCAGGATACCAGTTAATGTTGATGGTGAAATAACCATTGGAAACACAAGTAATTTGAGACTCCAGACTCAAGTATAGACGCAAGAACTTCATAATTGCCACCAACATCGGTTGTTTATTTCATGAAGTCCAGTCACAGAGTGGTCTGTATGTCATGTTTCATACTGATGGAGGACTGTCATATCTACTGTAGTTTCAGAGCAACAAGGATACCAATGTTGATGGTGAAAGGGTCAAGGAAAATTATAGATGCAAGAACTGCATATTTGCCTCCAACGTCTGTTGTTTCATGAAGTCCAGTCACAGAGTGGTCTGTATGTCATGTTTGATATTGATGGAGGACTGTCATATCTAATGTAGTTCAAGAGCAATACTGACCAACCAGGATACCAATATGAGTTGATAGTGAAATAGTCAAGGGACTCCAGACTGAAGTAGAGATGCAAGAACTGCATAGTTATGACACCTACATGCGTTGTTTATTTCATGAAGTCCAGTCACAGAGTGGTCTGTATGTCATGTTTGATACTGATGGAGGATACTAATGTAGCTCAAGAGCAATACTGAGCAACCAAGATCCAAATAAGTGTTAAATTTTCAGTATTTAACTTGTGAAAATGTTCAATCTGGTCCCTATTTTACAGATCTGCTATAAGCATATCACAATTTGTTTACGGTGGTACAACTTGTGCAACACCTAGAGAGAATGTGGGTCAAGATCCATAGTGAAAATTAAACATGTGGTATTTAACTTGACTAATGCTTAGAACCGTTGATTGTTAACGTTGAAGTTTTCTTGCCTCAAATTCTGATGGCGGAATCGTAGAACGTTGGTCAAGATCCATAGTCATACTTAAGCCTGTGGTAAACTTTAATGTTAATAGAAGCATTGATTGAAAATGGTCATCTTGGCTCAAGCTCTGATGGCCGAATCTTAGGATGTGGGTCAAGATCCGCACCATTTACAAGTAATGCTTCTATATTAACATTTCAGTTCATCACAGGCATGACTATGACTATAGATCTTGACCTGCATTCTACGATTCAGCCATCAGAATTTGAGGCAAAAAAACTTGACCATTTACAATCAAGCTCACAAAATACTTAACTATGACTACGCATCTTGAAAATAGTAAAACAAGCAAACAAAATTTAGCGTGAAAACACTGTTTATTTTTTTCTAGCATCAGATATTTTGCATTGTAGAAAACAATAATAGTAGATTTTAACTTGTTAAACGTTTTTAACCTTATAAAAATTAATACTGTTTAGCGACATTTCGTTCTCAAGTAGCTTAGCACAATTAAATGGTGCTTACCAGACTAAGGTTAGTAGCCGTAATAGGCATGTCACTTGGACCATGTAACTGGTAACGTACCAGTGGTACGTACACTGTCATTGTTGCCCTTCCTACAAATGTGTTAATCAGTACTTCAATGCTTAAGCAGCTTTATGAAATAGGGCAAGTGGTGTGACTGTAGTTTTTATCAGTAACTTTTTAAAGATTTTGAGATGAATAATGAGGAGGTTGGAGTGAAACTTCCTGTCTTAAAAGTTTAAATTGTAGATAATCTTCATTGTCTATGTTATCTTGGCTCAAGTTCTGATTGCAGATTCAGATATAGAAAGGCTATGCCTGTGGTGAACTTAAATGCTTAGAAGTGTTGATTGGAGACAGTTTGTCTTAATTCACTGGTTCTCATGGCAGAATGTGGGTCACAGATTCTAATGGCAGAATGTGGGTCAGAGAATGTGGGTCAAGATCCATAGTCATAGTTTAGACTGTAGTGAACTTTAATGCCTAGAAGTGTTGATTGTAAATGGTCAAGTTATCTTGGCTCAAGTTGTGATGGTGGAATCGTAGAACGTGGGTCAAGATCCATAGTCATAGTTAAGCCTGTGGTAAACTTTAATGTTAGTAGAAGCGTTGATTGTAAATGGTCATCTTGGCTCAAGTTCTGATGGCCGAATCTTAGGATGTGGGTCAAGATCCACACAATTTACAATTAACGCTTCTATTAAGATTAAAGTTCACCACAGGCTTAACTATGACTATGGATCTCGACCCGCATTCTACAATTTAGCCATCAGAATTTGAGCCAAGAAAACTTGACCGTTTTAAATTTACTCTTTGAAGCATTAAAATTCACCACATGCTTAACTGTGACTGTGGATCTTGACCCACATTCTCTGACTCAAGTTCTAATGACTGAGTCAATGATTGTAAATTGTCACAAGTTATCTTCCAGCTTTGTAGGTGGAAGTAGCTAAATCATTGGGTGTGCCTCAGATGCATGTGTGTGACGCAATGTCTTACGGGATTACTATTCACGGAAAAAGGATTGTAAAGGAGCTCACACTATTACAAATAAGTTTCAACTATTTCAATTTCAACTGTAGGGAAGAGTACCCTCTTTAAAAAAAAATTGAAAATAAAACAAGCAAACAAAATTAGCTTGAACAGACTTTGGAATTCTAACCGGTTTAACTACTTTTGCTAGATATTTTGTTCTAGCATCAGATATTTTGCTTAATCAGCATCCTTCTGGAGAAAAGAAAAGTAATAAGAGATTTTAAATTTTTAAAGTGTTTTAACCTTTTTTGTCTTTTCAAATTGTTCAAATTTCATTGATCTGCTTTCAGCATGCAAGAGTACTTAAGCACAATGAAATTATGCTTACCAAACTAAAGGTACTAGCAAAAATCATGTCACATGAACCATGTGACTGGACATTGTCATATTTGCCTTTCCTTAAAATGTGTTACATGCAGACATTGATGTAGCTAGGGGGGTGGGGGCAAGGGGTGAGGAAATGTGCCACATAATTGGTTGTGTTTATTTTTTGTTCTAAGGTTTATTGGGGGTTGAAAGTTTGTGACATGGCACCACCCTCTCATCTTGCCCCCAGGCGCCACAAACCCTATCTATTGCAATGGATGCAAAGATATACAAAACTTAGACAAATGCAGACAATGACAACATGTTTAAAGTTTACTTGTAAAAATTGAGTGATATTGCTTTGTACTTTCAATGCATCGATGGTTGTACATCTGCCAATTTTGCAATGGAACTTCTTTATAAAATTTGCTTGGTACCTTGGACTTCATGTATGTACAGCCCCTGGTCGTAGTTAAAGACTGGTTTATTGGTTGACAAGGATTTTATCCAACACTGATGATCGTCAACATCCTCTTTGACTACTCACTGTGCCTCAGCGATTAACTATTTTTTGTTTATGAACATCTGTCAAGTCGCTTGTCCGACTACAAATTGGCCGTACAGGTCAGATTCAAAACACTGATTCCCGGATGTTGTTGACCACATGGTTTGTGTGGAAGTTCTCCGACTATATTGTCAAAGACAAATGGTATTCTCAGTCATAGTTCAAAACAAAACTTCAGAGAGGACAACATAGATGTACATGTATGAGCTTCTTCATCTAAGGAGACTTGAATGAGGCAATGGTGCTTGTGAATCAATACTCACTGTGTGGGGAAACAGCACTGTCTCTACCAAGCTTCTCCAAGTAGTTGACTGGATTGCTGCTCATTAGATGCTTCCTCTTTCTTCTGATGACGCTATCTCTGATGATAAGATGTTGACTCTCTCTTCATCATCATGATCATGTTGCTTGTGCAGTGGTGCTTTTGAATCTGTTAAAAGCACTGTTTTGGGATGACAGCCTTTTTGCTGATAAGTTAGTTATAATAGAACATGGACAAAACATTCTTTTATAAGTTTACAAAGTTTTCACTTAAAAGCAGGTTTTTTTTAAAGCCCTGAATCCTTCAATATCCTCTAAATAGTTAACTGGGGAGTACTCAAATGGGAAGGGCATCATGGTTTATAATTATTGGTACATACAGTAATTTTAGGCAAGAAATGCTTGTTCATGTCATTGGAAATTTGTATACAGAAACATAAAATTAAGTACGTTGTTTGGCATGTACTTTCATTTTTTTTTATAAATTGTACACTACATATTGCACATAGTGCACGATGCATTTCCTGCCTTAAAGTATTTAGACAACTCTTGTGCTCATATTGTTTTAATTGCCTTAATTTTTGGAATGCCCTCAATTGATACAGCAACTCTAAAGGTCTCCTATGTTGTAATGTGATATGCCATTCATTATGTTCAATGTATTTTTGGGGACTTTTTTTTTTTTAAAGAAAATTTTGTTTATACCTTTTTAAAATTATCTGTTTGTGAAGATGCCTTTCTACGGTTGTGAAATGCGTAGTTGTCTAGTCCGTGTCCATATTGAGTGGCATTAATATAGATCGTCGTTGTCGTTATGCTCGAGTGGCGTTAAAATAGATCGTCGTCGTCGTTATGCTCGGTTTCGCACTAATTCGTAATAGCCGGGGCTGCGTTTAACTTTGTTATCTGTTCACTGTTGTGCTTCAATGCATTTATTTTGCACTTGGTTTATAAAGGTTAAGTTGTTTCTGCTTTGCATCATCTACCAAACAAGCTTTTGCATAATGATCAAAATTAGGTAAAGGAATTAGTTTTTAAATCAGTTTAATACAGAAAACCAATTGCTCTTCATTGTCACTGTGCATGTATTCTCAAACTGAGGCTATAAAGAACACTGCTCACTGCTTACTGCTCGTAATATTGCTGCTTGAACTTTGTGTGGGTATAGGAACACAAGCCACATTTATATGTTTTCTTCATCAACTGTGATTTTCAGAACTTGATAGATCTGTTGTCACAAGAAGTCATGTTTCAGCTTCGCTTCATAAGCCCCCCCCCCTGCCCCCCTTGGTGTTGGATAATGTGAATATTGTAACAACTGTAGTTTTCATTTAGTTTAACATGTATAAGGCGCATCTATGCATACAATTATTATGCATTTATTCATTCATTCATTCATTCATTCATTCATTCATTCATTCATTCATTCATTCTTATTTAAAACCAACTGGCAGCACAAAGCTGAATTATGTGGCATTACACAAGGTACAAATATTTTTAAAAATTAAACATAAAATAGCACCATCACATTATGGTGGTACATAAATACGAGTATAAATTTGACAAACCATTGAAAGGGCATTATAAAAAAGCCACAGGGTGTATACTTAATAATCTATACCACTGATCCGCAAACTGTTTGACCATGGTTTGACATGACCCAAAAGTAGGTTGCAAAATAACATTTTGGGGTGTTGCCAAACAGAATCGCTAAAAATCGCTAAAAAAGATTGCCACTCACAATTAATCTGACATTAAAAGGATGTTGTATTTCTTCTTAAATTTATTTGTGAGTTTATTTATTCTCAAATATAAAAAAAACCTTTCCTTTATAAACAGTTCACTGTTAAGATTAACAGGTGTACTTGAAGTGAACTCTGCAGCATGGTTAAGCACATTTGGGCTTTTGCTTAGTGCGTGTCATTTCATGGCCTAAAATGTTGAGGATAGCTGGTTTCTACATCTTTGATTTTGTTTGCTTTCACGCATTATTGTCATTAATCTGTCAAATGAATGAAACATCAGCAACCAACCATATTATGATTAGTCTAAGAGAGTGAAGAAATTTTAGACATATTTTTTCTTAGTGGAATTAGCTTCTCCGATCTGCTTACCAACCAAAAGGTCCTTCGGTATAAATGCAAACAATTATAATATCCTGACGTTTCGACCCTGGGGTCGAAACATTGGGCAATTAAATATTTTGTCATTATACTTTTTCTTAAAAGTTATCTTTGATCTTGAACCCTTTACCAAGAAAGGTCCTAAGAAAGAGATTGTTCTTACAAAGCAAGTGTACTGGTTACACATATTTAGCTTGCTTTTATCTTTATGTGTACTCTGACTGAAAGGTTTTCTGGTTTGGTGCCTAAATTGCTTAATGTTTTCTACTTTGTAGTTTTCTGCAAGTCTTTTTTTCCAGATGTTAGTAATAAACCTACTTTAAATGAATTAAATTTAAAAAAAAAAAGATAAAAAAGAGTTGGCAAAAGATAAGATTTAGGTAACTTTTTGGCTATCTGTGCATTGCACTTACTTTGGGGCCTAATTGAAAACAAACGGGGGAAACCTGCTAGCATGTAGCATGCTGCTCAACTCACAACTCTCCCTCAACCAATGGAAGCTTGTCAGGCACATTTCATTTAGCAATGGTGGTCAGTTAACCCCAATATGCAAACTATTCAAAGATCCTTAAACTCTGGTCAATCCAATGTTATTGTGTTATTGCAGCTTTTCGAAATAAAAATCAATTAAATTCACTAAAAGACCACAACCTGTGACAAAATTGCAGAGCTGTTCTCTCAAAACTGTCATCACAAAAGTTATGATTTCTCTCACCTGGCAAGACTGAAGATCTAAAAAATGTTCTTGAAGATGACATTTCAGATTATTTTATTTGTCAACAAAGTAAAAATAGGTAAGTGTAGGCCTACAAGCCGTCGATTTCACAAAACTCTTGATTACTACAAGTTAAATTCCTTATCCGAAGACGTTCGGACGCAGTGAACCAATCCTAAGTTAGGATGAGTAACTCGTCCTAACTTGAGGTATGATTAATTCCAGCGTTTCGTGAAATTGGCTTTAGAATGGTATTAGAATATTTAATTATGCCACTTTGTAACATTAGAGTAGTTTAAGATAGTACTAGGATAGTTTTTCAGTAAATATTTGAAGTAGAAGTAGATAAGTAGCAGTAGATAGAAATAATTTATCAGTAAATATATTTAAATATTAGAAGTAGTAGTATAAGTATATAATAGCAGTTCAATACTTTATAGGAATCTTCAAGAGAACATTTTTTTTAGATCTCTCTTAACCAGGTGAGAGAAATTAGCTAGAAGAATAAAACAAAAAATGCAACATAAGATGTTTCAGATCAGTTTCTTGGAAACTTATGGGGAAAAAACACCAAAGCTGGCCCTTGTTCTTCAGTAATTAACAATTATAAGCTTCCATTATTGAATGTCAATAGATGAATCTTAACCTACAAACAACCATGTTAAAAATAAAAGCTGTATTTTAGTTTGATTCCTAATGCATTCACTTATTCTTTAGGGCAATGGTATACAGAGCCAACTTCATAGTTCTGCATACTCATGGCGCTCTGCTTACTCATGGCTCTGTGCTTACTCATGGCTCTCTGCTTACTCTAGCTCTCTGTTTAATGGCTCTCTGCTTACTCATGGCTCTCTGCTTACTGATCATGGCTCTCTGCTTACTCATGGCTCTCTGCTTACTCATGGTTCTCTGCTTACTCATGGCTCTCTGCTTACACATGGCTCTCTGCTTACTCATGGTTCTCTGCTTACTGATCATGGCTCTCTGCTTACTGATCATGGCTCTATGCTTAGTCATGGCTCCCTGCTTACTCATGGCGCTCTGCTTACTCATGGCTCTGTGCTTACTCATGGCTCTCTGCTTACTCTAGCTCTCTGTTTAATGGCTCTCTGCTTACTCATGGCTCTCTGCTTACTGATCATGGCTCTCTGCTTACTCATGGCTCTCTGCTTACTCATGGTTCTCTGCTTTCTCATGGCTCTCTGCTTACTCATGGTTCTCTGCTTACTCATGGCTCTCTGCTTACTCATGGCTCTCTGCTTACTCATGGTTCTCTGCTTTCTCATGGCTCTCCTTGCTTACTCATGGTTCTCTGCTTTCTCATGGCTCTCTGCTTACTCATGGTTCTCTGCTTACTCATGGTTCTCTGCTTACTCATGGCTCTCTGCTTACTCATGGCTCTCTGCTTACTCATGGCTCTCTGTTTACTCATGGCTCTCTGCTTACTCATGGCTCTCTGCTTACTCATGGCTCTCCTTGCTTACTCATGGTGCTCTGCTTACTCATGGCTCTCTGCTTTCTCATGGCTCTCTGCTTACCCATGACTCTCTGCTTACTCTAGCTCTCTGTTTAATGGCTCTCTGCTTACTCATGGCTCTCTGCTTACTGATCATGGCTCTCTGCTTACTCATGGCTCTCTGCTTACTCATGGCTCTCTGCTTACTCATGGTTCTCTGCTTTCTCATGGCTCTCTGCTTACTCATGGTTCTCTGCTTACTCATGGCTCTCTGCTTACTCATGGCTCTGCTTACTCATGGCTCTCTGCTTGCAGTCCAGCGTAATTTTTTCAAGTTTTAAATATTTGTTGTCATTGGTGCATTTTTAATAAGCTTGTTTGAGTATACTTTTGCATTCAATGATGTCCCTTTGCAGTCTAGTTAGAGCCTGCCTGTTGAAAAGGGGGGGGGGGGGGGTGTTCAAAATGTATAGACCACCACCCCCCACCAAATAAAGTAAATTTAAGACTTGCTTTTTACACCCTCAATCTTGAGAGTGTAATGCCTGTTGTCACAAACTATTTTACTTTTGCCGTATTGTTGACGACCACCCCCCACCCCCCCAGGCCTGGTTTTTGTTTGTTGTTTGAGTTTCTGTGAGTTTGTTTTAGAGTCTGTTTTCAGTCTAGTTACAGTTTGTTTGTTCTTGTATCTTTGTGCTTGTATTGTTTTGTAAGTGTTCATTGTCTTCGTTTGTTCGTTTGTTCGTTTGTTCGTTTGTCTGTTGTTCGTTTGTTCGTTTGTTCGTTTGTCTGTTGTTCCTTTGTTCGTTTGTTCGTTTGTTTGTTTGTTCGTTTGTTCGTTTGTTCGTTTGTTCGTTGTTCGTTTGTTCGTTTGTTCGTTTGTTCGTTTGTCCGTTTGTCTGTTTGTCCGTTTGTTCGTTTGTTCCATTTGTTTGTGTGTTCGTGTGTTCGTGTGTTCGTTTGTTCGTTTGTTCGTTTGTTCGTTTGTTCGTTTGTTCGTTTGTTCGTTTGTTCGTTTGTCCGTTTGTCCGTTTGTCCGTTTGTTCGTTTGTTCGTTTGTTCGTGTGTTCGTGTGTTCGTTTGTTTGTTTGCTCGTTTGTTTGTTTGTTCTTTTGTTCGTTTGTTCGTTTGTTCCTTTGTTCCTTTGTTCCTGTGTTCCTTTGTTCCTTTGTTCCTACGTTTCTTTGTTCCTTTGTTCCTTTGTTTGTTTTCTAAGTGTTCAGTGTCTGGTTATAGTATTTGTTTGTTTGTTTGTTGTTGGAGTTTCTCTGAGTTTGCTTGTTTGTTCGTGTATCTTTTTGCTTGTTTTGTTTTCTAAGTGTTCTTTGTCTAGTAGTATTTGTTTGTTTGTTTGTTGTTCGAGTTTCTGAGAGTTGTTTTAGTGTCTGTTTTCAGTCTAGTTGGAGTTTGTTTGTTCTTGTATCTTTTTGCTTGTTTGTTTTGTAAGTGTTTTTTTTAGTTATTGTATATCTGCTTGTTTGTTTGTTGTTATAGTTTCTGTGGGTTGTGTTTAGTGTCTGTTTTCAGTCTAGTAAGAGTTTGGTGTATGTTTTATTTTTTTAAGTGTAATTGTAGAGTGCTTGTTAAGTTGTTGTTTTCTGTGGGTTTGTTTTAGTGTCTGTTTTCAGTCTAGTTAGAGTTTGTTTGTTCTTGTATCTTGGTGTATGTTTTATTTTCTAAGTGCTCGTTGTCTAGTTTCTGTGGGTTTGTTTTAGTGTCTGCTTTCAGTCTAGTAATTAGAGATTGTTTGTTCTTGTATCTTGGTGTTTATTTGTCTATTGATGGAGTTTCTGTAAGCATGTTTTAGTGCGTTTGTAGTCTAGTTTGTTTGTTTGTTTGTTTGTTTTGTTTGTTTGTTTGTTTGTTTGTTTGTTTGTTTGTTTGTTTGTTTGTTTGTTTGTTTGTTTGTTTGTTTGTTTGTTTGTTTGTTTGTTTGTTTGTTTGTTTGTTTGTTTGTTTGTTTGTTTGTTTGTTTGTTTGTTTGTTTGTTTGTTTGTTTGTTTGTTTGTTTGTTTGTTTGTTTGTTTGTTTGTTTGTTTGTTTGTTTGTTTGTTTGTTTGTTTGTTTGTTTGTTTGTTTGTTTGTTTGTTTGTTTGTTTGTTTGTTTGTTTGTTTGTTTGTTTGTTTGTTTGTTTGTTTGTTTGTTTGTTTGTTTGTTTGTTTGTTTGTTTGTTTGTTTGTTTGTTTGTTTGTTTGTTTGTTTGTTTGTTTGTTTGTTTGTTTGTTTGTTTGTTTCTTTGTTTCTTTGTTTCTTTGTTTCTTTGTTTCTTTGTTTCTTTGTTTCTTTGTTTCTTTGTTTCTTTGTTTCTTTGTTTCCTTGTTTCCTTGTTTCCTTGTTTCCTTGTTTCTTTGTTTCTTTGTTTCTTTGTTTCTTTGTTTCTTTGTTTCTTTGTTTCTTTGTTTCTTTGTTTCTTTGTTTCTTTGTTTCTTTGTTTCTTTGTTTCTTTGTTTCTTTGTTTCTTTGTTTCTTCGTTCTTTGTTTCTTTGTTACTATGTTTCTTTTTTAAGGGTATTTCTGTGAGCTTGTTTTAGTCTTTGTTTTTAGTCCAGTTAGAGTTTGTTTGCTGTTGGATCTTATTTGAAAGTTGTTTAAATTCGTCACATTAACTAATTTGTTACTGCTTTAAGACCTTTTTATCCTATGTTTGTTTACTCTAAAATATTGTTGTAAAGTTTGCCTTGATTTTGTATGAAAAATAAAACTCAATGAAGATACAAACTGTTTAATTTGTGAACCTTTGCTTTAATGTTCGAGTCTGGGATGGATGGGAACACACTTTTTGGGGGTGGGGGGGCACTTCTGGCTAATTAGGTATGTCATGTGACATCTCATGTGACATCTCCTTAATAGGGGGTTCACTGTTGCCTAATTAGGTGTCATGTGACATTTCTTTAATGGGGGGGGGGGAAA
This sequence comes from Asterias amurensis, assembly GCF_032118995.1. NCBI lineage: Eukaryota > Metazoa > Echinodermata > Asteroidea > Forcipulatida > Asteriidae > Asterias > Asterias amurensis. The sequence continues at coordinate 19,335,812 of NC_092650.1, forward strand.
AGCTGGCGATTCTGCAATAGCGGGGCAGGGGGTGCACTTCTCCTTCATAATTAGGTATGTCATGTGACACTTTCTTAATTGGGGGGGGGGGGTGCACTTCTGGCTAATTAGGTATGTCATGTGACATTTCTTTAATGGGGGTGGGGGGCCGGAAGGTGGGGGGGGGGGCTTGGGGGTTGCACTTCGGCCTATAATTAGGTGTCATTTGACATTTCCTTCACAGGAGGGGGGGGGTGTGCACTTCTGGCTAGTGACATTTTATTAATAGCGGGGGGGGGGGGGGGGGGGGGTACACTTCTTGCTAATTAAGTATGTCATGTAATTCCTTCCCAGGTCAGAATTCCAGTTGAACCTAGTTAACTGGGGTCAACTGGTTCAACTGGATAGTGATCAAACTCGGGGGGGGGGGGGGGGGGGGGGGGGGGGGGGCTGGGGTATGCACTTCTGCCTATAATTAGGTCTGTCATGTGACATTTTCTTTATAGAGGGGGGTGCACTTCTGCCTGTGACAATGTCTGTGACATTTCTTTTTTAGGGTGTTTTTTCTTTCATTATTATCTCGCAACTTCGATGACCGATTGAGCTCAAGTTTTCACATGTTAGTTATTTTATGCAAATGTTGAGATACACCAACTGTGAAGGCTAGTCTTAGACAATTACCAATGGTGTCCACTGCCTTTAATAGGGGGGCTTGGGGGGTGCACTTTTGGCTTAATTAGGTACGCACGGTAAATTCCTTAATAGCGGTGGGAGGGGTCTGCACTAATCTACCTAATTAGGTTGTCACGTGGGCCTTTTATTTTATGGGGGGGGGGGGGGGGGGGCGTAAAACTGCATACCAGCACAAAACTGCACTGACACTACATGTTTACTATAGTAAGCTAAACTAAGCTGCACTGAAGTACACACTACACTGCTCTAAACTAAACTACGCCACACTATACACCAAACATTAATTTAAATTGAATTAAATTGAATAAAATGATGTCAATTCAAGTCACATTAAAGTTTAATTTCATGCAGTTGTCACAATATTTCTAACTCTGTTAAACTACACTGCACTAATCTAAACTAAATTAAAATAAATAAATTACACTGCACTGATGATTATCAGCACATAAAATAAACAAATCTAATCTTTAATTAAAAAAAAAAAAAGTTTTTCTTTCTTGAATTCTCGCCTCTTGAGGGCGCTGTTTTGCAGCCACTTTCTGGCCACTTTTGTTTTTCCCACTGTGTCTGTGAACACATAACCAATACAAAGAACACCTTTGCTATAACTGGTGATTTTATATCGACCCTATATATACAGACCTTGGACACAGGTAGATACATCTTCACTTATTATATTTCCATTTACAGTAATAATTTTGGTGTTTGGATGATCAAAAGAACTTAAGAAGTGTTTTTTTAGTTCTCTAACTTCTCTAAATAGAAAAGAACTAAAAAACTAAGCTACAAAAGTTACTAACGTTAATAATGAAGTGCACATGTTTTTTTGCAGCGTCTATTTCGTGATAATTTGTTCATAGAGTTATACATTACTTGACAGAGATAGAGCAACAATAGAAACAATACTATCAACAATGTGTTAATATTATAGGAACCACAGGGTCAGAAGATGTTAGGGAAGTTTCAACTTTACAAAATTATTAACTCTAGCCCAGTCATGGGGGTTCCAGTGAAAAAAATATTGATTTTACTACCGTAAGTGTGTATGCATACAAACATAAGTTAAAATAGAGGCGAAAAAGGAAATTTTTAGTTTATACAAATTATGCATATTTCCCCTGCTTACTGGTTTCCACTTTTTGGATATGTTGTTTTTGAGGGTTTGAGAAGACTATTGCAAAAACAATATTTCTGTTGCAGTTTTGTCTAGGTCAAACCACAGATTGGCTAAACTATTGCTAAAACAGATGTTTTTCCATAGCTAGCCAAGCACCAGGATAATAAATAGTTATATTGGTAATCAAAAGAATTGCAAGGGTCATGGGTTTGATTCCCGCCCAAGTAAGTTTTTGTTCAATATTTTCAAACTTAATTTATCACCATGACCAAATCTGAATACTATGCAACAATGATGTCTTGCATTTCATGATTTTCCAAGTGAGGTCATTCACAATAACCCCTCCCTTAAAAGGCAGTGGACACTATCGGTAATTACTCAAATAATTATTAGCATAAACCTTACTTTGTAACAGGTAATGGAGAACTGATGATAGTATAAACCATTGCAAGAAGCAGCTCCCTTTGAAGCATCGTAGTTTTTGAGACAGAATTAATTTCTCTCTAAAATATTTGAATTTGATTTTGAGACCTCAGATTTTAATTTTAAGTCTCAAAATCTGCATCTGAATGCACACAACTTGTACAACTTCAATGACCAATTGAGCTCAAACTTTCACGGGTTATTTTATGGTGAAGACTGAACTTTGACAACTACCAACAGTGTCCATGTGTCTTTAAAAGTTAAAAAACCTCAGAGAGTCTTGTTTTGTTTGAACGTTATTTTAATTAATGTACAATTGTTTTGTTTTATTTGATTTTCAGGACTCCAGTTGTCATGGCTGCTATATGCCTTCAGAGCCAGAGAGTACGAGGCAGCAAGTGGCCTTGTGGGGTGCGGGTAAGGAGTGCCGATCCAATGTCATCCAGTGTGCAACCTGCATCTCATGGTTTCATTGCCGCTGTGAGCAACTGACAACTGAGCAACTATAGATTAATGTAACGTGAGTGCATGATGTCTATTGCATCCATTTCACCATGAACTTTCTCTTCGATGACTTGAAGTATGCAGTTTTAAAGAACTTAATGCTGAGCACTGTTTATCGTGAGACCATCCTTATGCGTGATGCTCCAAACATCACTGGCATGGCCTCAAAGGTGACCATGCAACCTGGCATGACCCGTGACCCTTCGCCTCCTGCAGTCAACTTGCGGCCTAAAAGATCGAACTCCGGTGACTGCATCTGGGAACGGGAACTGCCTATTCAACTCTCTCTCGACAGCACCAATAGGAGATGAATCATTGAATATGGAGCTTCGTCTGCGGACATGTATAGAGATGGTGGCCAATTTAGATGTGTACACAAACATGCATATATAGCACCACTGGACTTATATAGCGGCAAGCCCGACCTACAACGAAGCTGTTCAAGCCTGTTCTCGTGATGGTGGTTATTCGTCGGCCTGGACTATCCAAGCGGCAGCTTCAGTCATCGGTTCCCCCATCATCTCTGTGTATCTCCCCCATCAATGGGATGACAGATATGTGCGTGCAGATACTCAACACAACATTTAACCCAAGAGTAGCTCGCACGACACCCCATATATATAATGTGGACAGCGATGTACCTGTCTTCTGCTGGCACCTGGACCCCAAACCATTTTGTCCCCCTGTTGTGACACTTTGGAGCAAAACAGACATTCGCAGAAGTTGTTGCATCACCAAGTCCTCAACATGACCTTCGCCAAAAGCAGAAAGCAGCCCCAACCGCTCCAGAGCATTGCACATACATGGCCACTGAACCCATTAAACATCTCTCCTGTTGAACTCTCCCCTGAAACTCAACACAAGCATGTTTTGATGAGAAGGGTTCTGTCACACTAACCTCTACGCCAAAGCTTCCTTCACGTGTGCCGGCACCAGTCATTGACCTCTCCCCTGAACTTGACTCACACTTTGCAACTGAAACCATGGACATCTCACTCGTCGACTCGTCACTTGATCAACCTAGATCATGTTTGGATGAACTGAAACCATCGAATGATGTTCCCGCATACCCAACCCCATCACCATCATCGATCCCACAGTTTTGGGATAACTAGCGAAATTCAGACGATGATTTCCAAACTCCTCCATCAAAAAGGCCATGTCTAAACTGTTCTGTTGACAGCCAGGCTTCACCTTCACCACCACCGCCTGTTCAAGATGGTAAACATAAATTAGCTAATGTCATTTTTTTTTTATAGATTTTTTCTCTTGCGATTGGTTTGCAATTTGGCGTCCGTTTTGCTTGTAGTATTTTTAAAAATTTATTACAAAATCACAAGAAATGCTGCTTTCTGTGCTAAAATTCTTTGAGAGCTGTAAAATTCAGTTGATCAAATAATTTTTTGTTTTTCTGTCAGTCAATGGTTCTATCTCGCGTAACTTTACCAATAGAGTGTATTCTTCAGGAAAGCTGTCTAGCGCTTAATGTTTCATGTATTGTTTGTCGCACGCAAAGTTAAAAAAAAACTACAGGCCTGTAAATTGAAAATGATGTCTGTGTGTGTCGCTGGATGGTGCGTTTGTATACTGTGTAATCATAGAGCAAGGAACAGAAGCAGTTACAACTCCAGTCTTAATCCCCGAAGCTCAAACTAATCCGATTAGTGCTGCATCCACCTCCAGTGGAAACACTATGGATGTGAACCACAGCGCCTGTAAAAGGCTGTACACATTCCGACTGCAGCGAGCTCTTTGTACCCCATGTGTGTTACCGCCTTTCGCTGCCGTCGCTGGTATCACATCGTTTTACGTTCATAATTATTGGAGTGGTAAAGTAGCAACACACAAGTTCAAAGCGTGCGCAGTAAACAATGTCACCTACGTTGCATGTGCACAATGCTACATTAGAAACTGTAAATTTTGAGCTTTTGACTGAATTTTGAAGCAAAGAAATCGGCCTTTCCTGTGATGAATTATGACATTTGTTAGGTTTTGCTGATCGGGAAAATTATGAAATATGTGGTATTGATTGTTTATCATGAAAAGAATATCGGTACCGGTCTCCGGACGTTGAGAAGGAATTGAGATTGTTTGCAACCGCTTTTCCTAGCGGGGATATGCATTTGAACAGTAGACACAATTAGACACAAACTGAAAAAGGGGAATATAAAATGACATTTTTTTTTTTTTTTTCTTTTATACAGTTTCGCTTAGGATATTTTTGGTTAAGAGAGAGGTAATTATTCAACTGATTTTGTTTTTGTTTAATAAGAATACTATAAAGAGGTAATTCCTATTGCAATTTTGTTTGCCAAAATCTTTGAAATGTCGTTATTCATAGCTAACATCATCATCCTTGCCGTATGTCGTTGGTTGAGAAGGCACTTGAACGCAATGCAATCTGTGTATTTTTCTGTCGCGTAACTGTGTAGCTAGTTCTTAATACTTTGCTCGTGAAATGAAATGTCAGTTATTAGTATTAATATTATAAGTTATCACACAAGCGCGAGTTGAATACGGAAAAATATAGCCCTTCTGCGTCCCATATCCAACGAGGCCGAAGGCTGAGTTGGATATGGGACGCAGATGCGCTATATTTTCCGTATTTCCATGAGCGCGCGTGTGATAACGTATTTATCTTCAAGCAAACTTGGCGCGTGTCATAGAACACACAATACGCATGGTATTTATATTAGCCGTGCAATATAGGTTTTTATCACCACTCCATTCTGCCAATCTGATTGGAGGATTAGGGCGTACTTGAAGATAATATACATGTAGTGGATTGCCTATAACCATATAAATTTATCTTTGGTCTGCAGATTTGATGAGTTCCACTTCGGCAAATTGATCAATATGTATCTCAAGCAAGTGTTCTTCTTTGACATCCATCCACCACTTGGCAAGTTATTGCTTGCAGGAGCTGGCTACATGGCTGATACCAATGTCACGTTTCCCTTTGAGAGGATCGGGAATGGTAAGAGAATCATGTTGTTAAGGGTGCGTTTTAATTACCCAAACCAGAAGCATGTTTGAGCTGTGGTCATTGATTGAGCGCTTTTTTGTGCGTTTGATTGAACCACGGTAACAGTGACGAGGCTGGTCCGACCGAACAGTAACCGACGTAAAAGTAACTATAAATATAAATATGAATAGTAAACTTGCGGGTACAACCATTAGTAAAATCTCTTTTGAAGGAGTGGTGGCTCTGAAAAGAGCCGGTTTGGCCTTCGTTGGCGTTTCGCACAGTATACTTCTGCTCGTCTTTCTCCTGAAGACGAGCAGAGTATACTGTTCAAATTATCAAGACCAAACCAGCTCTTTTCAGATCCACCACTCCTTCGAAAGAGATTTTACTCAGGGCTATTCATATTTCTATTTATAGTAACTCTTATTCTCCACACCATGCAAAGCTTCAACAAACACCACACAGTAACCAACTTGTTGGCTCGGTAAGGCTTAGTTTCAAGATGGCTGACTCTAAAAACGTTTTCAAATTAATTCCTTAAAAAAAATGGAATACCCTGAATCATAACAACTAAATAATAATTGAAAAATCACAAAGACTAATTTCCATTAGTTGAATAAAAACAACGTTGTATATTTTAAGAACATGAACTTTTTAGAGATGTTACTACAAAACAAACTACATGTTCAGCCAAAGTACATAGTACAAGTACATGTACATGAACATGTATGCACTGCAAGATTGCGTATCCAAATTTGTTACAAATATATTTTTTTAAGTGGTTTCCAAATTGTTCACTTGTAATATTTTTGACATGAGGCTGTATCTGAATTAGAGGGCTATAGCCATGGTCACGACTATTTTACACCTTACCTGATGAACTTTTCATTCCACAAAGTTTTCCTGTTAAAGGAACATGTTTCCTTGGATCTGGCGAGTTAGTTGGTCTATGAAAAAGCCTTTGAAACCGTTTGTTATAGAATGCATATTGTGAGAAAGATACCTTTAAAAGTAAAATATAGTTAAAGGAGGGCCGAGGACTGTCGTTATAATATTAGCATGTTTGTGGCTGTACATGGAATTGAGAAATCTAGCACAGACTTTTGGGTCATGAGGGTTAGAGGTTGTTAGGGTTAAACATAGAGGACCTGCTATGTATAAAAAATTTGCCTTTGGTATGATTGCAAAAAGACTGCAGTTATTTGTCTTACACTTGCTTGCTTTTTTTGTCTTTTGTCTTTCTTATTATTGCACTGGTGTTGAACATTAAGGTCAAATGTGCTTGATAAAGTTATGAATAATGTTCATGTCATGATTTAAATCAGTGTTACATATATTTAAATTCTTTTTTTACCAGTCTCAACGAGTTTCCCGCCAGTGCCCATTATGCCCTTAAGACACTTTGGTCAAGTACTTTGCACAGCATTTGAGGCGCAAGCATAAAGTTGCTGATCAACAAAGACGGCTATCCTAATTGCACAGACACGAAAAAGATAAGTTTATGGCTTGGCAGGAGTACTTTGTGCTTTCCCATTATGATACTGGCCATTGCCTTTAGTTGATGGCTTGGCAGGAGTACTTTGTGCTTTCCCATTATGATACTGTCCATTGCCTTTAGTTGATGGCTTGGCAGGAGTACTTTGTGCTTTCCCATTATGATACTGTCCATTGCCTTTAGTTGATGGCTTGGCAGGAGTACTTTGTGCTTTCCCATTATGATACTGTCCATTGCCTTTTTGTTATCATGTGTCACATTACCTCCGTATCACTTGAAGATAATTTTATTTTTATTCTTTAGGCCTTTAAATGTTTCCTTTTATCTTCAAGCAAACTTTGATTCACGGTTCTGATTGGTCAACCCATAGCAAAAAGATGAGCGATACAAATTAACCTTTATCTTCAAGTGCGCACTAATCCTCCAATCAGATTTGCAGAATGGAGTGGTGATAAACAAAATATTTGCACGGCTAATATCACTACCTGTTTCTTGTTCTGTCAAAAGCGCCAAGTTTGCTTGAAGATAAATATGTTATCAAACATTTAAGAAGACGATCAGAGCATACTGATCGAAACGTTGAGTTAATCCAACGGTTCTTTTCAGAACCACCCCAACTCATTTAGAGATTGTTATTACATGGTGATATACTCTTCTATATCTTCCACCATGCAAAGTTTCAAATCCTACTTAAACATTTAAGACATACTTAAAACCCAAGTTCTTCAATGTTTTCTTAGTTTCATTGCTTTATGTTGCAAACCAGTTTACTTACAAAATTGTAAATATAACTTTTTTAAATAATCTAAAATACTTTCAGACAACCAATCTCCAAACCACGTGCAGCTGGGAACAAAAAGTGTTACCAAAGGAAAACTGCGGACTGCCCAGTACCAGATTGTTACGGCAAAGCGTACAAACGAATCGACACACACTTATGGTACAAGCCAGAGTTGGATGTGAGTTCAAAACCTGATAAAATTCAAGTTATGTACCTTGTATGTCTTCTGGCACCGAGAATTTCATTATAGTCTCCCATTGTCCACACTGTCACGTGGAGAGGGCTCCGTTGTTGGAAAAGATTAAAATAATTTTCGTCTCATGAGACGAAAATTATTTTCATGACATTGTTTTACTCATTTCCCCAAAACTACAGCACCTCAGCACGTAACATTTTCAGGGAAGCTTATCATTATCTGCAAACTGTGTAAGTTTAGTGTAAATCTGTGGACATTGTTTTTTTTTTCCTACAAATGTTACATTCCAGCAGCATTCCAAAGCCAGATCTTCCTCACTGCCCGGCTGGTAAGAGTGTACTGGAGTTGGATAGGGAAGGATGGGGGGTGGAACATGGGTGTTAGTTGAAGTGTTGGTCGCTCCAACCCTTCAACTATGGATCGATAGAGAATTCAGCCTAGTTCATACTTTCTGTGAATGCAAAGCGTTTTTGACGTCTCATCCCTGTTTTTGCACCCAATGTTTCGCACAAGTTTCGCACAATTTGATTGTTTCGATTTGTTTTTTGCGATTTTGTGACGTCAAAATTCGTATCACATTCGCAGGAAATATAAACCAGGCTTCATATTTAAAGGGTTGGGGTGGATGGATTGATAGGGTTTGAGTTGGACTGAAGATGGTTGGGAAAATTCCATGGTTAATAAAATTATATGCACTGCATGTATCTGAAATCTGATTGCCTTGTGATTTACCGACATGTCAGCTCAAAGACTTTATCTATCAAAAAAAAGTTATATGTGAGTATTTCACTTCAAATGTCCTGGATGTTTGCCCTAACCTAAGGTACTTAGGTTTTGCACAGCGCCTCACGCATGCGAGATTTTTGACTAAAAATTCAACTTCACAAAGTTCTCAATAAATCTCAAATTATTTCTCATATACATTTTCCACAGAGATAAAATGTGTTCAGTATTCCGTTCTGCATCATTTGAAAACTTCATCCCTGTGCCACTGATGGGTGACTGAATTTCACTGGGTGCTTCTCAAAAGTTTGTCTGTCTTCATGCCTACCGACTTCCCCTGATCTCATCAGCGAGTCAACCTTTAAGAGACAAACACTCTCTCTGTTTACCTGGAAACATTTTCAGCATTGGAGAATTTGGTCAGCCAACTCTCAATAGCGGGCAACTTTCAGCATTTTTGTTGTTGGAGATTTTGGTAAAGTGTTAGCCCACCCTCTCACCCATCAAAATGGTTCACAACAATAACATTTAGAGTACTCGTGAACCTGTGTGAACTGAAAAGTGAAATTAAATTGGTACAAGAAGTATTGTGTACTAGATACAGGCTTGAAATACTAGCACCGCACACTGGAGTGTTACACTTGAAATGTAATTGTACCAACATTTAAGACAATCTGTATTATCAAAATCTTCACACATTGAACTCATTTTGAGATATCGTAGCTACTTCCTGATTGCATTATTGAAATATACAGGATATAATTCATCCTGTAAAAAAATTATTTGATGTTTCCTAAAAAAAATCATTGGTTTTTAAATAAAGCTTGGTCAGAAATCAGGGTAAGAATTTATTCTGAACTGTTTTAATAACACTGTGTTAGGTCATTTTCCCTCCAAACTGCAGGTGAAAGCTGAGACAGGACAGTTGCCACCTCTGCACCCTACTCTTCCCGCCCTGCAATCTTACCTGCACCATTCCAATTGTACTACTTGCTGCTCTCCATATAGTCCAAGAGTCACTGCGCCTCTGATGATGCATACGTGCTGCTCTCCATATAGTCCAAGAGTCACTGCGCCTCTGATGATGCATACGTGCTGCTCTCCATATAGTCCAAGAGTCACTGCGCCTCTGATGATGCATACGTGCTGCTCTCCATATAGTCCAAGAGTCACTGCGCCTCTGATGATGATGCATACGTCGTATAGCCTTCAGGTAATCCATGCTTACTGTTAGCTTTCTCTGCTAGTAATCTTGATTATATATGCATATGTACTAACTCTTTTTCCCCATAAAAAGCAGAAGTCTTTGCAAATACTTTCAACAATGGCACTTGGTTGATTTTGTCTTCCAATATTTAACTGGAACCTACTGTAGAGGAAGTTTAATTGAGAACTTCACAAAAATCCAAATACATCTTGAACTTTTACTCATTAACCCAGTCAGCACAGATAAATTGTGTTCAGTAGTCCTTTCTGTATCATTTGAAACCATAAAATCACCCAAAAATTTTTACCCGAAATCTGAAAATTTTGTGATGCCGGCATCACAGATTTTTTAGATTTTGGACCCAAAACCCAAACTTACAAAATTCTGAATAAATCTCAAACTTTTGCTCGGTTACCCATCTTAAACGGATAAATTGTATTCAGTAGTCCTTTCTGTATCATTTGGAACCATAAAATCACCCAAACATTTTTGACCCGAAAACTGAAAATTTTGTGATGCCGGCATCACAGATTTTTTTAATTTTGGACCAAAAATCCAAACTTACAAAATTCTCAATAAATCTCATACTTTTGCTCGTTTACCCATCCCACACAGATACAATGTGTTCAGTAGTCCTTTCTGTATCATTTGAAACCATAAAATCACCAAAAATTTGTTGACCCGAAATCTGAAAATTTTGTGATGCCGGCATTACAGATTTTTTTAACTTTGGACCAAAAATCCAAACTTACAAAATTCTAAATAAATCTCATACTTTTGCTCGTTTACCCATCCCACACAGATAAAATTTGTTCAGTAGTCTTTTCTGTATCATTTGAAACCATAAAATCACCCAAAATTTTTTGACCCGAAATCTGAAAATTTTGTGATGCCGGCATCACAGATTTTTTTAATTTTGGACCAAAAATCCAAACTTACAAATTCTCAATAAATCTCAAACTTTTGCTTGTTTACCCATCCCACACAGATAAAATGTGATCAGTAGTCCTTTCTGTATCATTGAAACCATAAAATCACCCAAAATTTGTTGACCTGAAATCTGAAAATTTTGTGATGCCGGCATCACAGATTTTTTTAATTTTGGACCAAAAATCCAAACTTACAAAATTCTCCATAAATCTCAAACTGTTGCTCGTTTACCCAACCCACACAGATAAAATGTGTTCAGTAGTCCTTTCTGTATCATTTGAAACCATAAAATCACCCAAAATTTGTTGACCCGAAATCCGAAAATTTTGTGATGCCGGCATCACAGATTTTTTTAACTTTGGACCAAAAATCCAAACTTACAAAATTCTCAATAAATCTCATACTTTTGCTCGTTTACCCATCCCACACAGATAAAATGTGTTCAGTAGTCCTTTCTTTATCATTTGAAACCATAAAATCACCCAAAATTTGTTGACCCGAAATCTGAAAATTTTGTGATGCCGGCATCACAGATTTTTTTAAGTTTGGACCAAAAAACCAAACTTACAAAATTCTCAATAAATCTCATACTTTTGCTCATTTACCCATCCCACACAGATAAAATGTGTTCAGTAGTCCTTTCTGTATCATTTGAAACCATAAAATCACTCAAAATTTGTTGACCCGAAATCTGAAAATTTTGTGATGCCGGCATCACAGATATTTTTAATTTTGGACCAAAAATCCAAACTTACAAAATTCTCAATAAATCTCATACTTTTGCTCGTTTACCCATCCCACACAGATAAAATGTGTTCAGTAGTCCTTTCTGTATCATTTGAAACCATAAAATCACCCAAAATTTGTTGACCCGAAATCTGAAAATTTTGTGATGCCGGCATCACAGATTTTTTTAACTTTGGACCAAAAATCCAAACTTACAAAATTCTCAATAAATCTCATACTTTTGCTCGTTTACCCATCCCACACAGATAAAATGTGTTCAATAGTCCTTTCTGTATCATTTGAAACCATAAAATCAGCCAAAATTTGTTGACCCGAAATCTGAAAATTTTGTGATGCCGGCATCACAGATTTTTTTAATTTTGGACCAAAAATCCAAACTTACAAAATTCTCAATAAATCTCATACTTTTGCTCGTTTACCCATCCCACACAGATAAATGTGTTCAGTAGTCCTTTCTGTATCATTTGAAACCATAAAATCACCCAAAATTTGTTGACCCGAAATCTGAAAATTTTGTGATGCCGGCATCACAGATTTTTTTAATTTTGGACCAAAAATCCAAACTTACAAAATTCTCAATAAATCTCAAACTGTTGCTCGTTAACCCATCCCAAACAGATAAAATGTGTTCAGTAGTCCTTTCTGTATCATTTGAAACCATAAAATCACCCAAAATTTGTTGACCCAAAATCTGAAAATTTTGTGATGCCGGCATCACAGATTTTTTAATTTTGGACCAAAAATCCAAACTTACAAAATTCTCAATAAATCTCATACTTTTGCTCGTTTACCCATCCCACACAGATAAAATGTGTTCAGTAGTCATTTCTGTATCATTTGAAACCATAAACTCACCCAAAATTTGTTGACCCGAAATCTGAAAATTTTGTTATGCCGGCATCACAGATTTTTTTTAATTTTGGACTAAAAATCCAAACTTACAAAATTCTCAATAAATTTCATACTTTTGCTCGTTTACCCATCCCACACAGATAAAATGTGTTCAGTAGTCATTTCTGTATCATTTGAAACCATAAACTCACGCAAAATTTGTTGACCCGAAATCTGAAAATTTTGTGATGCCGGCATCACAGATTTTTTTAATTTTGGACCAAAAATCCAAACTTACAAAATTCTCCATAAATCTCAAACTGTTGCTCGTTTACCCATCCCACACAGATAAAATGTGTTCAGTAGTCCTTTCTGAATCATTTGAAACCATAAAATCACCCAAAATTTTTTGACCCGAAATCTGCAAATTTTGTGATGCCGACATCACAGATTTTTTCGGACTTTGGACCAAAAACCCAAACTTACAAAATTCTAAATAAATCTCAAACTTTTGCTCGTTTACCCATCCCACACAGATAAAATGTGTTCAGTAGTCATTTCTGTATCATTTGAAACCATAAACTCACCCAAAATTTGTTGACCCGAAATCTGAAAATTTTGTGATGCCGGCATCACAGATTTTTTTTATTTTGGACCAAAAATCCAAACTTACAAAATTCTCCATAAATCTCAAACTGTTGCTCGTTTACCCATCCCACACAGATAAAATGTGTTCAGTAGTCCTTTCTGTATCATTTGAAACCATAAAATCACCCAAAATTTGTTGACCCGAAATCTGAAAATTTTGTGATGCCGGCATCACAGATTTTTTTAATTTTGGATCAAAAATCCAAACTTACAAAATTCTAAATAAATCTCAAAATTTTGCTTGTTTACCCATCCCACACAGATAAAATGTGTTCAGTAGTCCTTTCTGTATCATTTGAAACCATAAAATCACCCAAATTTTTTGACCCGAAATCTGAAAATTTTGTGATGCCGGCATCACAGATTTTTTTAATTTTGGATCAAAAATCCAAACTTACAAAATTCTCAATAAATCTCATACTTTTGCTTGTTTACCCATCCCACACAGATAAAATGTGTTCAGTAGTCATTTCTGTATCATTTGAAACCATAAACTCACCCAAAATTTGTTGACCCGAAATCTGAAAATTTTGTGATGCCGGCATCACAGATTTTTTTTATTTTGGACCAAAAATCCAAACTTACAAAATTCTCCATAAATCTCAAACTGTTGCTCGTTTACCCATCCCACACAGATAAAATGTGTTCAGTAGTCCTTTCTGTATCATTTGAAACCATAAAATCACCCAAAATTTGTTGACCCGAAATCTGCAAATTTTGTGATGCCGGCATCACAGATTTTTTTGGACTTTGGACCAAAAACCCAAACTTACAAAATTCTAAATAAATCTCAAACTTTTGCTCGTTTACCCATCCCACACAGATAAAATGTGTTCAGTAGTCTTTTCTGTATCATTTGAAACCATAAAATCACCCAAAATTTGTTGACCCGAAATCTGAAAATTTTGTGATGCCGGCATCACAGATTTTTTTAATTTTGGATCAAAAATCCAAACTTACAAAATTCTAAATAAATCTCAAAATTTTGCTTGTTTACCCATCCCACACAGATAAAATGTGTTCAGTAGTCCTTTCTGTATCATTTGAAACCATAAAATCACCCAAAATTTGTTGACCCGAAATCTGAGAATTTTGTGATGCCGGCATCACAGATTTTTTAAATTTTGGACCAAAAATCCAAACTTACAAAATTCTAAATAAATCTCAAACATTTGCTCGTTTACCCATCCTACACCGATAAAATGTGTTCAGTTGTCCTTTCTGTATCATTTGAAACCATAAAATCAGCCAAAATTTGTTGATCCGAAATCTGAAAATTTTGTGATGCCGGCATCACAGATTTTTTTAATTTTGGACCAAAAACCCAAACTTGCAAAATTCTAAATAAATCTCAAACTTTTGCTCGTTTACCCATCCCACACAGATAAAATGTGTTCAGTAGTCCTTTCTGTATCATTTGAAACCATAAAATCACCCAAAATTTGTTGACCCGAAATCTGAAAATTTTGTGATGCCGGCATCACAGATTTTCTTAATTTTGGACTAAAAATCCAAAATTACAAAATTCTCCATAAATCTCAAACTGTTGCTCGTTTACCCATCCCACACAGATAAAATGTGTTCAGTAGTCCTTTCTGTATCATTTGAAACCATAAAATCACCCAAAATTTGTTGACCCAAAATCTGAAAATTTTGTGATGCCGGCATCACAGATTTTTTTAAGTTTGGACCAAAAATCCAAACTTACAAAATTCTCAATAAATCTCATACTTTTGCTCGTTTACCCATCCCACACAGATAAAATGTGTTCAGTAGTCCTTTCTGTATCATTTGAAACCATAAAATCACCCAAAATTTGTTCACCCGAAATCTGAAAATTTTGTGATGCCGGCATCACAAATTTTTTTTATTTTGGACCAAAAATCCAAACATACAAAATTCTCAATAAATCTCAAACTGTTGCTCGTTTACCCATCCCACACAGATAAAATGTGTTCAGTAGTCCTTTCTGTATCATTTGAAACCATAAAACCACCCAAAATTTGTTGACCCGAAATCTGAAAATTTTGTTTTGCCGGCATCACAGATTTTTTTAATTTTGGACCAAAAATCCAAACTTACAAAATTCTCCATGAATCTCAAACTTTTGCTTGTTTACCCATCCCACACAGATAAAATGTGTTCAGTAGTCCTTTCTGTATCATTTGAAACCATAAAATCACCCAAAATTTGTTGACCCGAAATCTGAAAATTTTGTGATGCCGGCATCACAGATTTTTTTAACTTTGGACCAAAAATCCAAACTTACAAAATTCTCAATAAATCTCATACTTTTGCTCGTTTACCCATCCCACACAGATAAAATGTGTTCAGTAGTCCTTTCTGTATCATTTGAAACCATAAAATCAGCCAAAATTTTTGACCCGAAATCTGAAAATTTTGTGATGCCGGCATCACAGATTTTTTTAATTTTGGACCAAAAACCCAAACTTACAAAATTCTAAATAAATCTCAAACTTTTGCTCGTTTACCCATCCCAAACAGATAAAATGTGTTCAGTAGTCCTTTCTGTATCATTTGAAACCATAAAATCACCCAAAATTTGTTGACCCGAAATCTGCAAATTTTGTGATGGCGGCATCACAGATTTTCTTAATTTTTGACTAAAAATCCAAAATTACAAAATTCTCAATAAATCTCAAACTGTTGCTCGTTTACCCATCCCACACAGATAAATGTGTTCAGTAGTCCTTTCTGTATCATTTGAAACCATAAAATCACCCAAAATTTGTTGACCCGAAATCTGAAAATTTTGTGATGCCGGCATCACAGATTTTTTTAATTTTGGATCAAAAATCCAAACTTACAAAATTCTCAATAAATCTCAAACTGTTGCTCGTTAACCCATCCCACACAGATAAAATGTGTTCAGTAGTCCTTTCTGTATCATTTGAAACCATAAAATCACCCAAAATTTGTTGACCCAAAATCTGAAAATTTTGTGAATTTTGGACCAAAAATCCAAACTTACAAAATTCTCAATAAATCTCATACTTTTGCTCGTTTACCCATCCCACACAGATAAATGTGTTCAGTAGTCCTTTCTGTATCATTTGAAACCATAAAATCACCCAAAATTTGTTGACCCGAAATCTGAAAATTTTGTGATGCCGGCATCACAGATTTTTTTAATTTTGGACCAAAAATCCAAACTTACAAAATTCTCAATAAATCTCATACTTTTGCTCGTTTACCCATCCCACACAGATAAAATGTGTTCAGTAGTCCTTTCTGTATCATTTGAAACCATAAAATCACCCAAAATTTGTTGACCCGAAATCTGAAAATTTTGTTATGCCGGCATCACAGATTTTTTTAATTTTGGACCAAAAATCCAAACTTACAAAATTCTCCATAAATCTCAAACTGTTGCTCGTTTACCCATCCCACACAGATCAAATGTGTTCAGTAGTCCTTTCTGTATCATTTCAAACCATAAAATCACCCAAAATTTGTTGACCCGAAATCTGAAAATTTTGTGATGCCGGCATCACAGATTTTTTTTAATTTTGGACCAAAAATCCAAACTTACAAAATTCTCAATAAATCTCATACTTTTGCTCGTTTACCCATCCCACACAGATAAATGTGTTCAGTAGTCCTTTCTGTATCATTTGAAACCATAAAATCACCCAAAATTTGTTGACCCGAAATCTGAAAATTTTGTGATGCCGGCATCACAGATTTTTTTAATTTTGGATCAAAAATCCAAACTTACAAAATTCTCAATAAATCTCATACTTTTGCTCGTTTACCCATCCCACACAGATAAAATGTGTTCAGTAGTCATTTCTGTATCATTTGAAACCATAAACTCACCCAAAATTTGTTGACCCGAAATCTGCAAATTTTGTGATGCCGGCATCACAGATTTTTTCGGACTTTGGACCAAAAACCCAAACTTACAAAATTCTCAATAAATCTCAAACTGTTGCTCGTTTACCCATCCCACACAGATAAAATGTGTTCAGTAGTCCTTTCTGTATCATTTGAAACCATAAAATCACCCAAAATTTGTTGACCCGAAATCTGAAATTTTGTGATGCCGGCATCACAGATTTTTTCGGACTTTGGACCAAAAACCCAAACTTACAAAATTCTAAATAAATCTCAAAATTATGCTTGTTTACCCATCCCACACAGATAAAATGTGTTCAGTAGTCCTTTCTGTATCATTTGAAACCATAAAATCACCCAAAATTTGTTGACCCGAAATCTGAAAATTTTGTGATGCCGGCATCACAGATTTTTTTAATTTTGGACCAAAAATCCAAACTTACAAAATTCTCAATAAATCTCAAACTGTTGCTCGTTTACCAATCCCACACAGATAAAATGTGTTCAGTAGTCCTTTCTGTATCATTTGGAACTATAAAATCACCCAAAATTTGTTGACCCGAAATCTGAAAATTTTGTGATGCCGGCGTCACAGATTTTTTTAATTTTGGACCAAAAATCCAAACTTACAAAATTCTCAATAAATCTCAAACTGTTGCTCGTTTACCCATCCCACACAGATAAAATGTGTTCAGTAGTCCTTTCTGTATCATTTGAAACTATAAAATCACCCAAAATTTGTTGACCCGAAATCTGAAAATTTTGTGATGCCGGCGTCACAGATTTTTTTAATTTTGGACCAAAAATCCAAACTTACAAAATTCTAAATAAATCTCCAAATTTTGCTCGTTTACCCATCCCACACAGATAAAATGTGTTCAGTAGTCATTTCTGTATCATTTGAAACCATAAACTCACACAAAATTTGTTGACCCGAAATCTGAAAATTTTGTGATGCCGGCATCACAGATTTTTTTTATTTTGGACCAAAAATCCAAACTTACAAAATTCTCCATAAATCTCAAACTGTTGCTCGCTTACCCATCCCACACAGATAAAATGTGTTCAGTAGTCCTTTCTGTATCATTTGAAACCATAAAATCACCCAAAATTTTTTGACCCGAAATCTGAAAATTTTGTGATGCCGTCGTCACAGATTTTTTTAATTTTGGACCAAAAATCCAAACTTACAAAATTCTAAATAAATCTCAAAATTTTGCTTGTTTACCCATCCCACACAGATAAAATGTGTTCAGTAGTCCTTTCTGTATCATTTGAAACCATAAAATCACCCAAAATTTGTTGACCCGAAATCTGAAAATTTTGTGATGCCGGCATCACAGATTTTTTTAACTTTGGACCAAAAATCCAAACTTACAAAATTCTCAATAAATCTCAAACTGTTGCTCGTTTACCCATCCCACACAGATAAAATGTGTTCAGTAGTCCTTTCTGTATCATTTGAAACTATAAAATCACCCAAAATTTGTTGACCCGAAATCTGAAAATTTTGTGATGCCGGCGTCACAGATTTTTTTAATTTTGGACCAAAAATCCAAACTTACAAAATTCTAAATAAATCTCAAAATTTTGCTTGTTTACCCATCCCACACAGATAAAATGTGTTCAGTAGTCCTTTCTGTATCATTTGAAACCATAAAATCACCCAAAATTTGTTGACCCGAAATCTGAAAATTTTGTGATGCCGGCATCACAGATTTTTTTAATTTTGGATCAAAAATCCAAACTTACAAAATTCTAAATAAATATCAAAATTTTGCTTGTTTACCCATCCCACACAGATAAAATGTGTTCAGTAGTCCTTTCTGTATCATTTGAAACCATAAAATCACCCAAAATTTGTTGACCCGAAATCTGAAAATTTTGTGATGCCGGCATCACAGATTTTTTTAATTTTGGATCAAAAATCCAAACTTACAAAATTCTCAATAAATCTCATACTTTTGCTCGTTTACCCATCCCACACAGATAAAATGTGTTCAGTAGTCATTTCTGTATCATTTGAAACTATAAAATCACCCAAAATTTGTTGACCCGAAATCTGAAAATTTTGTGATGCCGGCGTCACAGATTTTTTTAATTTTGGACCAAAAATCCAAACTTACAAAATTCTCAATAAATCTCATACTTTTGCTCGTTTACCCATCCCACACAGATAAAATGTGTTCAGTAGTCCTTTCTGTATCATTTGAAACCATAAAATCACCCAAAATTTGTTGACCCGAAATCTGACATTTTGTGATGCCGGCATCACAGATTTTTTCGGACTTTGGACCAAAAACCCAAACTTACAAAATTCTAAATAAATCTCAAAATTATGCTTGTTTACCCATCCCACACAGATAAAATGTGTTCAGTAGTCCTTTCTGTATCATTTGAAACCATAAAATCACCCAAAATTTGTTGACCCGAAATCTGAAAATTTTGTGATGCCGGCATCACAGATTTTTTTAATTTTGGACCAAAAATCCAAACTTACAAAATTCTCAATAAATCTCAAACTGTTGCTCGTTTACCAATCCCACACAGATAAAATGTGTTCAGTAGTCCTTTCTGTATCATTTGGAACTATAAAATCACCCAAAATTTGTTGACCCGAAATCTGAAAATTTTGTGATGCCGGCGTCACAGATTATTTTAATTTTGGACCAAAAATCCAAACTTACAAAATTCTCAATAAATCTCAAACTGTTGCTCGTTTACCCATCCCACACAGATAAAATGTGTTCAGTAGTCCTTTCTGTATCATTTGAAACCATAAAATCACCCAAAATTTGTTGACCCGAAATCTGAAAATTTTGTGATGCCGGCATCACAGATTTTTTTAATTTTGGATCAAAAATCCAAACTTACAAAATTCTAAATAAATCTCAAAATTTTGCTTGTTTACCCATCCCACACAGATAAAATGTGTTCAGTAGTCCTTTCTGTATCATTTGAAACCATAAAATCACCCAAAATTTGTTGACCCGAAATCTGAAAATTTTGTGATGCCGGCATCACAGATTTTTTTAATTTTGGATCAAAAATCCAAACTTACAAAATTCTCAATAAATCTCATACTTTTGCTCGTTTACCCATCCCACACAGATAAAATGTGTTCAGTAGTCATTTCTGTATCATTTGAAACTATAAAATCACCCAAAATTTGTTGACCCGAAATCTGAAAATTTTGTGATGCCGGCGTCACAGATTTTTTTAATTTTGGACCAAAAATCCAAACTTACAAAATTCTCAATAAATCTCATACTTTTGCTCGTTTACCCATCCCACACAGATAAAATGTGTTCAGTAGTCCTTTCTGTATCATTTGAAACCATAAAATCACCCAAAATTTGTTGACCCGAAATCTGACATTTTGTGATGCCGGCATCACAGATTTTTTCGGACTTTGGACCAAAAACCCAAACTTACAAAATTCTAAATAAATCTCAAAATTATGCTTGTTTACCCATCCCACACAGATAAAATGTGTTCAGTAGTCCTTTCTGTATCATTTGAAACCATAAAATCACCCAAAATTTGTTGACCCGAAATCTGAAAATTTTGTGATGCCGGCATCACAGATTTTTTTAATTTTGGACCAAAAATCCAAACTTACAAAATTCTCAATAAATCTCAAACTGTTGCTCGTTTACCAATCCCACACAGATAAAATGTGTTCAGTAGTCCTTTCTGTATCATTTGGAACTATAAAATCACCCAAAATTTGTTGACCCGAAATCTGAAAATTTTGTGATGCCGGCGTCACAGATTATTTTAATTTTGGACCAAAAATCCAAACTTACAAAATTCTCAATAAATCTCAAACTGTTGCTCGTTTACCCATCCCACACAGATAAAATTTGTTCAGTAGTCCTTTCTGTATCATTTGAAACCATAAAATCACCCAAAATGTTTTGACCCGAAATCTGAAAATTTTGTGATGCCGGCGTCACCTATTTTTTTAATTTTGGACAAAAAATCCAAACTTACAAAATTCTAAATAAATCTCAAAATTATGCTTGTTTACCCATCCCACACAGATAAAATGTGTTCAGTAGTCCTTTCTGTATCATTTGAAACCATAAAATCACCCAAAATTTGTTGACCCGAAATCTGAAAATTTTGTGATGCCGGCATCACAGATTTTTTTAATTTTGGACCAAAAATCCAAACTTACAAAATTCTCAATAAATCTCAAACTGTTGCTCGTTTACCCATCCCACACAGATAAAATGTGTTCAGTAGTCCTTTCTGTATCATTTGAAACTATAAAATCACCCAAAATTTGTTGACCCGAAATCTGAAAATTTTGTGATG
Source organism: Asterias amurensis (assembly GCF_032118995.1). Lineage (NCBI taxonomy): Eukaryota > Metazoa > Echinodermata > Asteroidea > Forcipulatida > Asteriidae > Asterias > Asterias amurensis. The sequence goes on from NC_092650.1 coordinate 19,357,235, forward strand.
CCGGCGTCACAGATTTTTTTAATTTTGGACCAAAAATCCAAACTTACAAAATTCTAAATAAATCTCAAAATTTTGCTTGTTTACCCATCCCACACAGATAAAATGTGTTCAGTAGTCCTTTCTGTATCATTTGAAACTATAAAATCACCCAAAATTTGTTGACCCGAAATCTGAAAATTTTGTGATGCCGGCGTCACAGATTTCTTTAATTTTGGACCAAAAATCCAAACTTACAAAATTCTCAATAAATCTCATACTTTTGCTCGTTTACCCATCCCACACAAATAAAATGTGTTCAGTAGTCCTTTCTGTATCATTTGAAACCATAAAATCACCCAAAATTTGTTGACCCGAAATCTGAAAATTTTGTGATGCCGGCATCACAGATTTTTTTAATTTTGGACCAAAAATCCAAACATACAAAATTCTCAATAAATCTCAAACTGTTGCTCGTTTACCCATCCCACACGGATAAAATGTGTTCAGTAGTCCTTTCTGTATCATTTGAAACCATAAAACCACCCAAAATTTGTTGACCCGAATTCTGAAAATTTTGTGATGCCGGCATCACTGATTTTTTTTATTTTGGACCAAAAATCCAAACTTACAAAATTCTCCATAAATCTCAAACTGTTGCTCGTTTACCCATCCCACACAGAAAAAATGTGTTCAGTAGTCCTTTCTGTATCATTTGAAACCATAAAATCACCCAAAATTTGTTGACCCGAAATCTGCAAATTTTGTGATGCCGGCATCACAGATTTTTTCGGACTTTGGACCAAAAATCCAAACTTAGAAAATTCTCAATAAATCTCAAACTTTTGCTCGTTTACCCATCCCACACAGATAAAATGTGTTCAGTAGTCCTTTCTGTATCATTTGAAACCATAAAATCACCCAAAATTTGTTGACCCGAAATCTGAAAATTTTATGATGCCGGCATCACAGACTTTTTTAACTTTGGACCAAAAATCCAAACTTACAAAACTCTCAATAAATCTCATACTTTTGCTCGTTTACCCATCCCACACAGATAAAATGTGTTCAGTAGTCCTTTCTGTATCATTTGAAACCATAAAATCACCCAAAATTTGTTGACCCGAAATCTGGAAATTTTGTGATGCCGGCATCACAGATTTTTTAAATTTTGGACCAAAAATCCAAACTTACAAAATTCTAAATAAATCTCAAACATTTGCTCGTTTACCCATCCTACACCGATAAAATGTGTTCAGTTGTCCTTTCTGTATCATTTGAAACCATAAAATCAGCCAAAATTTGTTGATCCGAAATCTGAAAATTTTGTGATGCCGGCATCACAGATTTTTTTAATTTTGGACCAAAAACCCAAACTTGCAAAATTCTAAATAAATCTCAAACTTTTGCTCGTTTACCCATCCCACACAGATAAAATGTGTTCAGTAGTCCTTTCTGTATCATTTGAAACCATAAAATCACCCAAAATTTGTTGACCCGAAATCTGCAAATTTTGTGATGCCGGCATCACAGATTTTTTCGGACTTTGGACCAAAAATCCAAACTTAGAAAATTCTCAATAAATCTCAAACTTTTGCTCGTTTACCCATCCCACACAGATAAAATGTGTTCAGTAGTCCTTTCTGTATCATTTGAAACCATAAAATCACACAAAATCTGAAAATTTTATGATGCCGGCATCACAGTTTTTTTTTGATTTTGGACCAATAACCCAAACTTACAAAATTCTCAATAAATCTCAAACTTTTGCTTGTTTACCCATCCCACATCGATAAATTGTGTTCAGTAGTCCTTTCTGTATCATTTGAGACTATAAATCTTGACTGATAAAATGTCTTCAGTAGTCTGTTCTGTATCATTGGGAACCATGAAATCACCGGAAATTTGTTGACCCCAAATCTGAAATTTTGACCATACCGGTGCCAGATGCAATTGTATTCGCCATGCAATACTGTCTGCTTCTGATACATGCAATTGCACATGCAATCGTGTACCGGGCTATGCAAAAACCTTCTGGCGGACATGTCTGTTTATGCAGCATGAGTATTTCCCATGTCATTCATCACATGCTTTTACATACAGCTTGTAAAAAAAATGGCGAATTTTTTTCATTTCTGACCAAAATCAAAACTCCCAAATTCCTCAATAAATTTAAATCGTTTTGGTTGTATACCCAGTCTCGACTGATAAATGTCTTCAGTAGTCTGTTCTGTATCATTGGGAACCTAAAATCATCTGAAACTTGTTGACCTCAAATCATGGACGATTTTTTTTTCATTTCGGACCAAAAATCCTTACTCACAAATTTCTCAATAAATCTGAATTTTTTGGTTGCATGCCCAGTCTCGACTGATACATATAACATGTCTTCAGTAGTACGTTCTGTTTCATTGGGAAACATAAAATCTTTGGAATTTTGTCGATCCCGAATGAGAATTTTTGACCATACTGGCATTGTCGATTTTTTCATTTCGGACCAAAAATCCAAACTCACAAATTTCTTTAAAAAATCTGAATATTTTTGTTGTATACCCAGTCTCGACTGATAATATGTCTTCAGTAGTCTGTTCTGTATCTTTCGGAACCATGAAATCATCAGAAATTTGTTGACCCCAAATCTGAATTTTTGACCATGGTCGTTTTTTTTCATTTCGGACCAAAAATCCAAACTAACAAATTTCTCAATAAATCTGAATATTTTGGTTGTATACCCAGTTCTCGACTGATAAATGTCGTCAATAGTCTGGTCTGTATCTTTGGGAACCATGAAATCATCGGCACTTTGTTGACCCCAAATCTGAATATTTGACCATACTGGCACATGGTCGAATTATTTCATTTTGGACTAAAAATCCAAACTCACAAATTTCTCAATAAATCTGAATATTTTGGTTGTATACCAAGTCTTGACTGATATAATGTCTTCGGTAGTCTGTTCTGTATCATTGGGAACCATGAAATCATCGGAAATTTGTTGACCCCAAATCTGAAATTTTGACCATACCGGCATGGTATATTTATTTTTTATTTTGGACCAAAAATCCATACAAACAAAATTCACAATAAATCTGAATATTTTGGTTGTATACCTAGTCTCGACTGATAAAATGTCTTTAGTAGTCTGTTCTGTATCATTGGGAATCATTAAATAATCGGAAATTTGTTGACCCCAAACATTTCGGACCAAAAATCCAAACTCACAAATTTCTCAATAAATCTGAATATTTTGGTTGTATACCCAGTCTCGACTGATAAATGTCTTCAGTAGTCTGGTCTGTATCTTTTGGAACCATGAAATCATCGGTAACTTGTTGACCCGGAATTTGAATATTTGACTATACCGGCATGGTCGAATTATTTCATTTTGGACTAAAAATCCAAACTCACAAATTTCTCAATAAATCTGAATATTTTGGTTTTATGCCCAGTCTCGACTGATAACATGTCTTCAGTAGTCCGTTCTGTATCAATTGGGGAACCTTAAAATCATATGAAATTTGTTGACCCCAAATCTGAAATTTTGACCATACCGGTGACAGATGCAATTGTGTTCGCCATGCAATACTGTCCGCTCTAGATACTTTTGTACATGCAATCTTTTCCGGGGCTATGCAAAAACCTTCCGGCGGATATGTACATGACTGTACTATGTATGTGCGCCCGTAAGCGAGCGTGCATGCACTGAACCTACGTATATGCAGCATGAATATTCACGTATTTTAAAAACGCCTCTTTTTTCAAGAGGCGCTGCGTTCTTAAAAAGTAGCCCTGTCCAGCTTTGATCCCTGTTTGCAGTGTGAAACGGTCGCACAATATCCGGATTGGAAGTCACACAAGTAACCAAAAAGCTGATTTCCTATAGAGCTAGTGTAAAAGCTAGTGTATATCCGTGTTGAAATTTTACCACCAACCCTATCTGGATAAGGTTCGACACGGATTGAAGGTCGATAGTGTGAAAAGGCCTAATGTCTAATTATGTTATAAACATATTGTTACTTAATTACAAATATAACTTTCCTGTAGGTTATTTTTAGTGTAGGCCTATATTCTAATTATGTTGTGATAATAATAATAATACTTTTGAACTTCTAGGACACTATGGATCATTTTTGTGTTATCAAAATGATTAAAGGTAAACTAGATTTAACTTTTTGTTTCTTCTCATGACAGACGCTTTACAGCAACTTATTGGGTGAGGAACGTACTTTTGTGTATGGAACATCATTGTACCTAACAGCCTCTGCAAGTGCTGAGTTCTTTGCTGACATTGAACTGTCAATGATAGAAGCAGTCAAGGTGCGCATTCAAACAATGCCAGGATTCGCAAATACATTAAGGGAGGGTGCACCAAAGCTTTGGGCCATGGAAGGTATTATAGGGTAGGTCATTTACAATTTTATAATAGTTATTTTAATATTGGACCAGGGCCAAATCTCATAAAGCTTTTTAGCAGCAAATACTGCTTAAAGGAACACGTTGCCTTGGATCGGTCGAGTTGGTATTTGCAAAGCGTTTGTAACTGTTTGTTATAAAATGCATATGATTGGAAAGATGTTTTAAAAGTAGAATACAATGATCCACACAAATAAGCCTCGAAACTGCGTGGTTTTCCTTTTACCTCGTCGACTAACACGGGCGGCCATTTATGGGAGTCAAAATTTTGACTCCCATAAATGGCCGACCGTGTTAGTTCGCAAAGCAAAAGGAAAATCACGCAATTTCAAGGCATATTTGTGTGGATCATTGTATTCTACTTTTAAAACATCTTTCCAACCATATGCATTTAATAACAAACGGTTACAAACGCTTTTTATAGACCAACTCGTCCGATCCAAGGCAACGTGTTCCTTTAACCAGTTTCTTTGCTAAGCAATAGATATGGGTGGCACCAAACCTGAACATCATGAAATGTTGGCTGGTAACCTGTTTTTGCTTAGCATTTTTTTCTTGTGCTTAGCTGGTTTTTGTGCTTCATGAAATTGGGCAATGGTCATAACATTCCAGGCCCATAGGCAAGAAGACTTGATTTATGTTGTTTAGTTCTGTGCATTGTTTACTACCTCAGTTGTTTTGACTATTTGGTGTATATGATTTATTTTAAAACTCATATGCGAGTTTATAGAACATTTCTAAACCTTTTTCCCATAGATTGTACTGAGGTCTTCCTCCACTCTGGTTGAGGCAAATCCCATACACAATGATGAAGTGTGCTTGCTTTGAGAGATCTGTAGAGTTCTTGTACAAAAATGTTGTCCGAAGCCACGCTCCGAACGCACCAAATCAGAACAGCTTGTGGTCACCTTCTTCGTCGCTTACATTGGTTTTCTTTTTTCGTTATAATGAAATTTTCATTGACACATGTTGTACTAGCTGACAACTCTAAACTTATTACTTTCATAACTTATATAAAATTGTGCAGAGAAGAGTCATTATGCAAATGGGGTTGGACAAATCAACCAAAAGTTTGAGTCGCCTGCATGTTTTTATTTCACCAGCTATTGGCTGTGTATTGCACAGAGTCCGCAATCCTGCACCACACTTTGTTCTTACTTGCCTCGTGAACATGTATCGTGTCAGAGTCTAAGGAGGGGAGGGAAGGGTGGCGCAAGATGCATTTTACTCTCAGTATCAGGTACTTTCTACAAAGTATGACATGGTTGTGGACCTTGGTTTTTACTGCATGAATGTACCTCACACACTTCCTTAGATCCGCTCTTGGGATGGTATTACAGTTTAGTTATCATGTAATGGGTGACTTTCTGTTGAGCCATTCAGCAACACTATTAATGTTGTGTTCCATGGGGAGTGCTTGAGTCATTGGTGTGTAAGAGTAGAATACCTCCGCTATGAGTAAAATAGTACATATTGTGATGACCTTTTTATGGCTCGACGTTCGCCACCAATCTACATCAACATGTTCTTTGTTGATGTTAGATTCAAGTGAAAGTGTCAAGGCATTTGGTCAACTTTGTACACATGGTGTCATGCTTGTGATGGGGACATTTGTTTTTTTTCAATTTGTGTTTTACATTGACATTTTGTGGGAGGGAGTATTTATTCTGTCAGTTTGTTTCTTGGTTTTATAAATAAAAAGTAGCAAGGGGTTTCATAAGCCATTTTGAGATATGGTGGACACACTACTATAAGCACTGTATGGTTTGTGTAAATTTGTCTGTATACACCCAAACCACACAGTGCACTCCTATAGTGGCCACCAAACCTCAAAAAGGCTAATTGTGGCACTGGGCTTTTTACTTTTCATTCATGATGGGATTCGTTTGAAAATCCTCACATGTATTGTCTCGGTTAGTATCCAAACTTGTATTAATAATCCAGATGTTAATAATTCAATTAATCCAGTCTCTACTTGATCTCTGTTCTTGTCCTTATAGGTTTGTGGAAGGGTCTGTTCCCACGTATCATTATGATTGGTACCCTGACTGCTCTACAATGGTTCATCTATGACTCGGTTTAGGTGTACTTCCGTCTGCCCAGCCCACCACCACCAGAGATACCAGAGAGCCTCAAGCAGAAGTTGGCTGCCAAATGGGTCAATTTAGAAATGCGCATAAACCCAATTCGTAATAATAAATCAAATTTATTACAGGAATATTTAACTGGGAAAAAAAAGAAGAAAATTTTTTCCATCGTTGTTGATATTTTGTTTTGGTTTGTGGGTTTTTAAAACTGAACTTCTCATCAATAGATCAATTAAAATAAATACTTAAGACTTGAAGACTGGTTATTTAAAAACAATATTTTCGTTTTCGGTTTATCCCACCCATGATGAAAACAAATTAACAATTGTGGTCAATAAAGACACCTTTTCCATTCTGTTGTTAGTCCAGACACACATTTGAAAAATGATTTGACATTGACCGTATACACTGGACCCAACGTCCCACAGCAATATTCTTTTCATATTGATCCTTTGAGTGAGGTTCAAGTATTTAATATATGTTAAATTTGCATCAGGGATAAAGAACATTAATTTTGGATTTGACCCATACACAGATGTATGTTAGCACTGTATATACTCAGTCCTGTGAAAAATATCACAGGCATGTTACTCGGGTGGGATTCGAACCCACAACCCTTGCAATTTTAGAGCAGTATCTTACCAACTAGACTACTGAGGTTGCCCAGTAGCTAGAGGCAGTTCAAATCATATGTTTTGGCAGCAGGTACCGCAACGATATACTCGATGTTAAATTTGCATCGGGGATAAAGAATATTAATTTTGGTTTTTACCCATACACGGATGTGTGTTAGCGCTGTATACTCAGTACTTTCCCGAGTCCTGTACAGTGATGCCTGTAATATTTTCTTCACAGAACTCGGGGAAAGTACTGAGTATACAGTGCTAACACACATCCGTGTATGGGTAAAAACAAAATTAAGATAGTGTTTTTTAACAATGTTAATTGCAGTGTTGTCATGTATTAAGATTTTAATGTAATATTTATGATAGACATTAAATTGCACAATATGACTGTGTGAAGGTTCTAGCCATTCATTCAACATTTCATAAGAAATGTGAATCAATAAATTGACATTTTCATGTGTTTTGCAGCAGAGCAAAATAATAAAGGAAACTTATGACAACGGTTATCAAAATAAGGTGTTCCTTGTCGGGATTTGAGTTTGTATTAACGTGGTTTTACTCCCAATGACCCTGTTCTGGCCTGTTGTAATTCAGTGCCTAAAGGCACTGGACGCTGGTAATTACTCAATTAAAAATTAATTGTCAATATAAAACTTACTTGGCTGTTGATAGTATAAACCATTGTGAGAGATGGCTCTTTTTAAAGTAACAAGGATTTTGAGATCAACTTTGAGGCAACTTCTCACTCGTATACTAAAAGAGTTATGGCTTGTCGCCATTTATTAGGCATACAAAAAAAATAGTTTTTTTGTTTTCATTATTCTCTTGCAACTTTGATGACCAATTGAGTAAAAAAATCACGGAGTTGTTTTATTCTTATTATGTTTGGATACACCCCGTGCCATTAAAACGCTTTTTTTCAAGACTTCTACGTCACTGACTAAGCATTAAGTATAGAGTAAAAGTGCGTGGCTGTGATAATCATTTGATAAAGATTTAACAAAAGCTTCCATTGTACTTTTATTAGGTGTTCCGACATCTCTGTGTGCATCTACGGGGTACTTTTTGCAATGGAAGAAATGCAACCTAGCAAAGGTGACTTTGTTCTACTATACAAATAAATAATAATATTAAGACTTGTAATGCGCACATATCCACCCTGCTGGGTGTACAACCCCACAGAGGATTTCTTCAGGAAATGGAATAATTTAGCAACAAAAGTTTCCCCATAACTGCCATATGTGAGGGTGTGTTAATACGAAGTGTCCACTTTATATGGGGACTTAGGCCTACACAAAGTCCGCGCAGTGCTTTTTACAGTATTAAAGAATGTGTAAAAGTTTAAATGTAAAAGATGTCCACGTAGTGTATGCAACTAAGCTGTATGTGTGTGTCTGTGCTTACATTGAACGTGTAGGTCCTAATTACAACGGATCCCCAACAGCAGAACAAAGGACCCCCACAAGGCAATCTCAATAGGAACAATTGATCCCACAAGGAAGTTCTAAGGGAACAATAGGTGAACAATACACAGGACCCTAAATATATTTGGAATCAATTTCATAAAGCTGTTTAGCAGAAAGTGCTGCTTAAGGCTTGGTCACAAAAGACTAGTTCTCACCCCCCCCCCCCCAAAAAAAAAAAAAAGTTAAGCCCCTCCCCGATCAATAACTTGATTGGCACACACCTGGCAAGTGAGGGCGCTCGAGTGGTGAAAATAAGGTCAATTAAATTTTGCTCATTTCTGAAGGTGAATCTGTTATTTTATTCCAACGAATACTGAAATTTAAGCGGTAACCTAAACATTCTTATTAGGTAATATTAACATTTTATAGCTATAAATGATTGGAAAGCAAACAAACCAAGGATAATGAATTAAGAAATTGTGTGAAAAATGAGCCGCAAACACCGAGGCTAAGTGCGAGTTACACGTTTTGCATTATGTCATAAAATTTACTGTGAGAAATACAAAACCATAAATTTAACCAATATTTTTATTTTGTTTCACTTCTTTGAATAACTCGCCTCTAGAGATTAGTTCCCCATTGAAAAGCACTGCGGCAGCGGTAATTTTGATGTACAGAAAAAAACATCCCTCCGTAATTTGTTTGCGTACATCTATAACAATTAAAGGCCTGTACACTATTGGTAATTGTCAAAGACTAGTCTTAACAGTGGTGTATCTCAACAAATGCATAAAATAGCAAACCTGAGAAAATTTTGAGCTCAACTGGTCGTCGAAGTTGCGAGATATTAATGAAAGAAAAACACCCCTGTCGCACCATGGTCACACGAAGTTGTGTGCTTTCAGATGCTTGATTTCGAGACCTCAAATTCTAAATCTGAGGTCTCAAAATCAAATTCGTGGAAAATTATTTCTTTCTCGAAAACTATGTCACTTGGGAGCTGTTTCTCACAATGTTTTATAATATCAACCTCTCCCCGTTACTCGTAATCAAGAAAGGTTTATTGATAATAATTATATTTTGAGTAATTACCATAAGTGTCCACTGCCTTTAAACAAATGAATAAAAACGTAATAAAAAACATAGACTGTGCAATTTAGGGGATGTTCGCTTTCTTCAGGGACCATTCAACTTCTAGTCTCAGCTCCCTGAAAAATAAAAAGTAAAAACCATTGAGTTTCATTTGGAAGTTGCCGTAAACCACTGATATTAACTTTTGCATGGTAATAAGGCCATCCTATAATACTTCAACTAATTCGGACATGGGCATACAATTTCAATCCGGGGTCCACCCCAAAACACAAAAGCCATTTACTATTGACTAGCGGGATGCCGCGCTTCGCGCGGCATCCTTTACACAAATATTTCGAAATGTGGGTGAGAGTGTTATACGCCTCTCTCAATATTTATGCATGGCGTCATAATTCTAACCCAAAATGAAGCTATTTCGCACGTCCACCACTACTTGCAGCGGCTGTACCCACCTCGTTTTGGGTTAGACAACGTACCTTATGCATCTAGAAACTATAAGGCTCCCCCGTGATCCTTATAGGGGTCTAACATGTTGGGCCTCCCTAACGTTACACGTTTTTCAAATCAGCGTTGATAGGTGAAACTGACCGTTAGCCAGCAATAACTAAAGTTTCTTTTGTACTACACTACCAAAACTTTCTACACACACTCAATATTCATTCATAATGCTTGCATTTCCTTTTTAAAAAACATCGTCAAAAATGACATTTTTACGTCCCACGATACATAGCGTTGCTACAGCACTATAAGTAAAGCGAGTTTTTGGAATATGCTGTGTGCCACAAATCTAATTTATCTACTGTTTTTTTTTTTTCGGGGGGGGGGGCGGGGGTGGTAAGAGCGTAGGCCTCTTTTTAGTTTATTCTCATCTGAATTGGTCTTGTAAACTTTCTGGTCAATAGGCTGCATGTATAACGGGAGCACTTAACGTGAACGTCAAAAAAGTGTTTTGCAGGCAGAGATGCCAAGTCCAGAGGCTAGCTATGTGTGAGATTTTTCAAAGCTCAACCCCCATCCCCCCGGAAAAAAATTGCCAGTTTTAGAAGGCCTTTTTAAATCGCCGCCCAACTTTTTTTTTTTTTTTTTTTTTTTATAAATAAATAAAACAATGTGAAATTTAATTGTGGACAAAAAGTGTTTCAAAATGCATCAAAAGCCTCCTCAGAATAATTAAAACTCACTTGAGGTACACAGGAGATGTTGATGGTTAATGTGGAGGTTCGATTGTGTCAGATTATATCCTTCCAAACTTGAAAAAAATAGACTAAAAATGATGTCCAAAATCAATCGCTCACTTCTTCTGCCTGTTGTGTCTTCGCTAGTGGAGCACATTTCAACGAATTTGCTAAAAGAATCGGAACAAACTTGTGCGCAATAAGCGTTTTGCGCTCTGCCGACTTTGAGCTGAACCTACTGGATGAACAAACGCGTGCGCAATCTGCAATTTTGCGCTCTGTTTGTACAAATTTTGTACCAAAAATGTCGTTAATTTTTTTTCCCGATCTCGCCCCAATAATGGTTGATGTGCGTGTGAGCGTGAGACAGCCCAAATGCGTGAGTCTCACGCCTAATGCGTGAGACTTGGCAGGTCTGGTTTTGTTTTATTGTCACTTTGGGCTTATTGCATCTGGCGAAATTTGAACGACAAACGACACAATTTCTGACCGCGTTCATGTTCACGCTGCTCTAGGAACAAACCTCCATACATCCCATATCTCTGGAACCCTATATCGTACAAACTAAATAAAAACGATAAACTCGTCCCCACTCCTTAATTTTCTCTAACTTATTTCACTTTCAGAAAGCATGTCAAGTCATGTTTAGGGTTTGTTACGTCCAGTTTGGGTCAATAGACAAACTCCTAAAAATGTACCCCATTCAGCCGCACGAGGTCTCTTTTGTTAATATTATCTCCATCAGTAACCAACCCGACGGGCCGATGACTAAATTAATCTTCATAATGGATTTGGCAAAATGTACATTCTGAGACCTGACCGACACACTGCTCTAACCAATTTTGTGAATGGACTTATTCAAAAGGAAACTTAATGTCGTTTTGCTTAACAACTTTGACCAAATGCAAAGCAAAGTTCTTTTTTTTACAGCTTCAAAACAGCCTTTGACGTGTGTGTATAAGTTTCACCATAGAGTAAGGAATGGTTTCACAATTCTACCGCCATGGTTAACTTCTGAAACTGCAACATTATACCTCCATGAACAGACCGTATTCTAAAACGGTATTCATGTACCCATTTGAGTTTACTGGCAAAAGGTCCAAGGTCGCCACCCACTGTCAACCTAAAGTGGTCCCACGGCGACCTTCTTCACCAAGCAACAGGTGGCCTGTCTCAAACCAGACAACACACCACTCACAATACACTGACCAGAATGGCTCTTTGTGTAAGGCCCCCCCCCCACCCCCACCCCCCCCCCCCCACCCCCACCCCCCCCCCCACCCCCACCCCCAAAATGTTATTAATTGTGAAGTTCCCTTAGACACCTTCCAACCTATAGCCGGCCCTACCCAATGTTTCCAAATTATTAAGCTTCCGTTTAATCCCATCCTTTTGGAAGTGAATGCTTTTTTATAAATATTCTCCATTTAATCTTTTCAACAAATGAGTCACCCGCTATGGCGTGTCAAACGTTGCATTATTCGATAATGTACAATATATGTGCGATGTTTCTCATATATATGCGATAATTGTCACATATGTGCGATATTCATTTGATGTATGCAATAAATGTAATATATATGCAATAAATGTAATATATATGCAATAAATGTAATATATATGCAATAAATTGTAATATATGTGCGATAAATTGTAATATATGTGCGATAAATTGTAATATATGTGCGATAAATTGTAATATATGTGCGATAAATTGTAATATATGTGCGATAAATTGTAATATATGTGCGATAAATTGTAATATATGTGCGATAAATTGTAATATATGTGCGATAAATTGTAATATATGTGCGATAAATTGTAATATATGTGCAATAATTTGCAATATATGTGCGATAATTTGCAATATATATGCGATAATTTTTAATATATGTTTGATAATTTTGTAGTATATTATATGCGATCATTTGTATGCGATTTTTTGTGACGGTATACATATGCGATAATTTAATATACATGTGCGATGTTCGTTCTTATAATCATGTGCGAAAACGGAATTGTGGGATATAGTATGGCTTCCTGTCCACTTGATCCCCGTATCCGTAATGTTTTAGATCGGGCCAGACTATACTCTGGACGGTATAGTATGGTTCCTATGGTTCAATGAGATTGGCGTAGGGTTTATAGTGATGGTCAGGGTACGAGACTCGAGCAGCGTATTTCCGAAATAGCCAGCCAGCCGCGTATTCGGATAATAGAACACATACAGTACAGGGAGGTGACAAAATGTTGCATTTTGCTCAAATCTGAAGGTGAAGATCTGTTTTACTCGAACGGATTCTGCAATATTAGCATAATTTAGAATTTTTAATTGATAATATGTCAATTTCATAGCTTCACATGATTAAAAAATAATTTATAAAAAGTGAAAAACATTAACAAAACGTCAAAAAATGACCCGCAAACAAAAAGGTAAAAATTTTTATTTTGTATTTTTTGCATTTTTTAATATGTCAAAAAACATCACTGTGAAATACAAAACCATAACTTGAAAAGAATTTATACCCTTCGTTAAAACAAAACATTTAATTTGTAATCCAGAACTTTCAAGACTAATATAGTGGGCGTATCAAATTTTGGAGCTGGGTAAATTTGGTTCACTATCTAGTGGTTAATTAACCACAGTTATTCTGACGCATTGTCAATGTACATTCCGCCCAATTACATAGACGGTGGACTTAAACACAATTTGAAAAGAATTTGAACCCTTCGTTGAGACAAAAAGTTGCTTTCTTGTTCCAGAATCTTGAAGGAAGATAGACTGGACGTATCAAATTTTGAGCTGGCTAAATTGGTCAACTATTATTGATTCTGCAATAAAAAGAAAATGTTTAAAGAAAATGTTTAAAGAAAATGTTTGTCTTATCGAAGGGTGTCACCACCTTTTGCTCGCGGCTGACATAACTATAAATGTGGTGACTAATATTCCAAAAATTTGAAAAATGATTTTGCAAACAAGACACAGTTGAATTTTTATAGCACAAGAACTTTTAAATTTTATTGACAACAATTAAAAATAATCAATCATGAGTGTTTCAGATATAGCTCGGTAATTTACTAACTTTAACTGTTCTACAATTTAAAGTCACCTGGAAATAGAAGTGTTTTTCTTTCAAACATAAGAGTATATGCTTACGAACAATAAAACAATTTATTTAGTAATTGATAAGACAAACATTTTCTTTTTATTGCAGAATCAATAATAGTTGACCAATTTAGCCAGCTCAAAATTTGATACGCCCACTATATTAGTCTTGAAAGTTCTGGATTACAAATTAAATGTTTTGTTTTAACGAAGGGTATAAATTCTTTTCAAGTTATGGTTTTGTATTTCACAGTGATGATTTTTTGACATATTAAAAAATGCAAAAAATACAAAATAAAAATTTTTACCTTTTTGTTTGCGGGTAATTTTTTGACGTTTTGTTAATGTTTTTCACTTTTTATAAATTATTTTTTAATCATGTGAAGCTATGAAATTGACATATTATCAATTAAAAATTCTAAATTATGCTAATATTGCAGAATTCGTTCGAGTAAAACAGATCTTCACCTTCAGATTTGAGCAAAATGCAACATTTTGTCACCTCCCTGTACTGTATGTGTTCTATTATCCGAATACGCGGCTGGCTGGCTATTTCGGAAATACGCTGCTCGAGTCTCGTACCCTGACCATCACTATAAACCCTACGCCAATCTCATTGAACCATAGGAACCATACTATACCGTCCAGAGTATAGTCTGGCCCGATCTAAAACATTACGGATACGGGGATCAAGTGGACAGGAAGCCATACTATATCCCACAATTCCGTTTTCGCACATGATTATAAGAACGAACATCGCACATGTATATTAAATTATCGCATATGTATACCGTCACAAAACATCGCATACAAATGATCGCATATAATATACTACAAAATTATCAAACATATATTAAAAATTATCGCATATATATTGCAATTTATCGCACATATATTACAATTTATCGCACATATATTACAATTTATCGCACATATATTACAATTTATCGCACATATATTACAATTTATCGCACATATATTACAATTTATCGCACATATATTACAATTTATCGCACATATATTATAATTTATCGCACATATATTACAATTTATTGCATATATATTACATTTATTGCATATATATTACATTTATTGCATATATATTACATTTATTGCATATATATTACATTTATTGCATACATCAAATGTATAACGCACATATGTGACAATTATCGCATATATATGAGAAACATCGCACATATATTGTACATTATCGAATAATGCAACGTTTGACACGCCATAACCCGCAGAAGGATTTCTAGGAAGTCTGATAACAACGTCGACCAGTGGTTGACACATGGTCACCTGCGAAACATCAATCTACGGTACTTAATCCATTCAATGCAAATTCGGTCAAATTCGTGAGATTGGTTTCGGATTTGTCCTGGCACCCAGCCTCTTCGACCCTTTCGACCCTGCGCGGCAATGAATGAACCAATCCGGAGAACCATGCTTAGTACAACACGAAAGTAACCTGACCAAAAAGGGCGGATCGAATGGCGGGTGGGCGTTCAAGGGGCAATGAATGAACCAATCCGGAGCACCATCTGCGAAACACTGTCCGATGAGTCGCCTGTCAGAAAGATTTCTAGGAAGTCTGGTAACAACATCGACCAGTGGTTGACGTACGGTCGCCGCCCAAACTTCCTCCAATCACATGACTTGTAAGTGCGAGTTTGGATCCGGGTTTTGCAGACTTGCAACCCGACGTCTGAAACCACACAAACGTATTGAATTCCACACAAACAACCGTGTTGGATTCCACAAGGATGCCATACCACTGGACCTTCTAATTTTCAATCCAAGATGGCGCAGGTTACGCTTTTAATAGTATAGATATGCAGATTTGGTCGTGGAAACCAATCAGCAACCGGGCGCTGTGTACAGATTAGAAATCAGTGATAAAATGGCCGGGGTCCTTCAAGATTGAACGACAACACTGCCCTGCGATGACCGTCTCCATTTGACTGCCACTTTTTAAGGGTTTGGCTTTAGATTTTTTAAATACCCATGTCAGGGAATTAGTAGCTGAAAACACTTTTTACTGAATGTTGTAAAATAGATCGAGAAACTTCAAGAGGACATTTCAAGGCAAGTCCGGAACTCTCGCACGAGAGCTCCGGACTTGCCGTGCAAGTTGCATGCAGAACCACGGCGTGTAGCTAAACAATGGAGTCAGCCCGGACAAAAATGCTTACTTTTCGCGACTTCGACACTTTTAAGAGTTCAAAGAGTCTTTTTCATGTATTCTTTTGATCTTTCTGAACATTCATCAAGGATGTCATTTTACTTCTTAAGGGGTGGCAGTCAGAAATGGTTAGGACCTGGGCCCGTTGACAGTCTGATTGACAGTGACACACATTATGATTAATGACAGTTGCCATGGTTGCCGTTGCCGTTTTATCAAGACTGCAGTTTACAGCAGAATGAGGATATGATGACACCATTCTCCATTGTCTCACATCATAATGTATCCTTTATGAAAATTAATTTTAACATACCTGCTTACTATTGATGAAGTTTTTGAAGAAGTATAATTAAACTGTTCTTTTGGTAATCTGAAACAATTATGTAGGGAAGGTTTTGGATTGGATTCCAACCCAAGCAATATTGTGTGGGTTTTATCACCGTGATGTTGATTATTATGATATTCTTTTAGGCGAGGAATGTAACGGTTTCATTTGTTTGTTGATGTATTATTTGTTATGGTCTCTATAATATAAATTATTTAAAACATGTTTTCTCAACACACTTACAACCAAAAAACATGAACTAGTACAGTGTTGATGCTTTAAAGGCCCTCTACTTGAACCTATTTTCATTACAATGAATACATGTTGCCATCTAGAGTAGAAAAGACACCACCAAGTTACTCTTCTCCTTCCCAAAAAATGATTTAAATTCAGTATATCATCAACAAATCAGTTATAACAAAATGTCCCAACTAAGCTACAACCAAAATTATAAATAGCTACAGTTGTTTGGAGAATTGGAACAATGGAATAAACTTCCTTATGAAACAGGAGTGCACAATACAAGTAATTAGAATACTGTTCACAAAAACTACTAGAAGAAAAATAAGCCATGAACAAAACAGGAACTTGGAGGAATTCATTTTTTTATGAAAATTTGTCAACTTCAACATACAAACTTAGAGCACAAGGACGATATTGGTAATTTGTAATTTCCATGACCAGTAAAACTTGTTGTTTTATAAGGCAAATAACTTGATTAAAGTTATTAATTTAAATGTAAATGTTGATCAAGCAACTCACAAGATCAAAACTAGTTGTTATACTAATTTTTCAAAGCTCTTGTAGTTGTACAATGAGGCAAATAACTTGATTAAAGTTATTATCAAACAACTCATAAGATCAAACTATTTGTTTTCACTCATTTTGCAAAATCTAAAAAGCAATCCAAGCAATACTAGTCAAAGGAAAGCTGTTGACCATTACCATATTTACACCATATAAGTCATGTGCAAATCTATAAATATTTGTGGAAGTACACTGTAACATGAAGAAACAAAATTGTTGGGTTGGTTATCATAATGCTGAAAATAACCACACCATGGTAAATCATTTTGGAGGTGTCTGGCTTTTTCATGGGATCTGGTTTTCAATTTGGAAACCCTGCCTAGTGGCTAACTGGTGTCTTTTAAAAATTGTGAAACTACAACAGTTTGCTCACCCTGGTTTGAATTTGTAAGCAGAATTAGACACCAGAATCATGCCTAATGCAAAGCTTAGAGAAGATATACATGTACATAGTTTGCTGTGCACCCTGGATTTAAGCAGAATTGAACTTCAGAAATCCTCTAGTGGAAGTACGTAGCTTGCTGGTTTAAATTTTTAAGCAGAGCCATGAAACTTTGAAGAGTACGTGTATAAACAGTGGTATCGTCATCTTAGAGTGTTTCACTCCACTGCAGGAGGAAAGCCTCTTCAGCAAATCTCCATCTCACTCTATTCTGCGCTGTTGTTGCCAAGCAATGCCCCTGTGTGAACTTAGTTCATCTCTCCATCTTCTGTTTGTCGACCTCTTTTTCTTGTCCACATTCTTGGAGTCCAGTTGGTTGTTTTACATACCCACCTCTTGTCATGCCTCCTTGCTAGGTGGCCTGCCCATCTCCACTTCTTTGATTTGATCGTCTTGATAATATCCTGCACTCTTGATTTCTTTCTTACCTCCTGGTTCGTCACTGTCAAGATATTTCTCAGTTTTACTGATTATAGCGTTGCCTAATACCAAGACATGTGTGTCTTATTAGTATTACACTGTTCTTCTCACAACAACAAAAGAAAATAAACTAGACAATTCAATTCAGTTTCACTGTATTCTTATTTACAATTCTGTGCACATCATTATTTACAATCATTTATATTTACAAACATTCTTGGTATCAAATTCAGTGCAGTCTTCACACAAGTATATACACAATTTCAAGACTACTTTCCAGTGAAGACTTTCATTCGATTCAGTTGATTAATACTTTCAAGTCATCACAAATTTATATACAATCACAATATAATTATTAGTTGAGTACTTCCAACCAGTTCAGTGGCTACAGTAACCATACATACATGTAAGCCATCAAAGTTAATAACGGCAATCTTGATTCACCAAGTTGGGTGCTGGCTCCTAACACTGCCTTTAAGTGTGGGTGAGGGTAGTCAAGGCCGCTCACTTGCCACGCCCTTGGCTTCTTCAATCGGTTTGG
This sequence comes from Asterias amurensis, assembly GCF_032118995.1. NCBI lineage: Eukaryota > Metazoa > Echinodermata > Asteroidea > Forcipulatida > Asteriidae > Asterias > Asterias amurensis. The sequence continues at coordinate 19,375,839 of NC_092650.1, forward strand.
CCTTCTCGTCTCTCTCTCTCTTTCAAGCCTTTCTCATGATGAATTTCCAGAACAACACTCAGTAATACTCTTGGCTCAGAACTCTTAGCTCAGAACTCGGAACTTGGAAACTCTTAGCTCAGACCTCAGAACAATGATTTCTACATCATGGTGTATCTTATCTGTACAGCGGCAACACTGGCCCTGACGATTCTCACAAATAGACAATTGCACTCGGCAATGCCTTCAATAAATAGCCCACTACAAAAGTAATGTCTTCAAAAAGTCGCTGCCCAAAAATATGTCTGCTGTAGCTGTAGCTACGCCCGATGACTATATTCTAGAGGCACGATCAAACTCACGTCTTCTCAATCTTGATTCAAAAAATCATCTGCCCACTTTCCAGCTCTAACTCTGACTATACTCCAACTTGATCCACTAGTTCACGACTGTTGTCAATGCCAGACCCTGGCAACTATTGCGAATTGTAAACTTCCCTTTATTATACAAAGTGATTTCTTTCTCAAGCATGACAACTCCCAAAAGCAAATTTGCTGACTAACCATACATTGAAATCTAAAAGTAAAAGCAGCGCAAATCTAAAAGTAACAAAAAGCTGCATGCTGCATACATTGTGATGAACACAATTCTTTAGCTTGAAATAAACAAAATTCTTTAATAATATAAGGGGATTTAATATTTACAGAAATTTACAGAAAATGTAGTACAGTTCGTTATTTTGTAACCTCAAGGGGTATTTTCCTATGCCCTGGTTTGGCTAAATAAACCAATAAATCAATTAAACCAATTTAAATATACAACTTTCTTCTAAGATAACTTAAATGTACTTCTTTCAAGCCTTGGTTGAAACAATATACAAATCACAACTTTTTCTTGTTAATGTTTAACTCAAAGGTTCTGCTTTCGACCTCAAGTACAAGTTATTTACATCGTCCTTAGATTGAACTCAAGGGTTCGTCCACTACTAAGTCAATAATTCAGAGCACATCTTTGGCTAGTTCACATTAAAACGTATAACAAATTAATCTCAAATAAAACCCGTGTTTTCGGTTGCTCTGGACGCCCTGAATCTTGTCTCTTGGCTGCTTGGCGACTTCGACAATCCGTCCTTCAAGTATGGCCTTAGGCCTAGCCCCATGAAGTCGGTCAGTGGTTGACTCAAACTCTTCGTCACTATCAAGGGTTGGGCATCATGCGTCTAATTAAAGCTGGGGTTGGGTGGTCATGATATTGTCGATGTAGGAGGGCACGATTCCAGGCTGTGGGCGCTCGGAGGAAATCAGTCACTGAAGAATTTCCAAAATCACAACATTTCGCCCTGGACTTTCTGTCTCACGGAAACTCTTAATACGGTGGAGTCTGCCCTATAACCTGCGAGGGCTGAACCCACTCGCCGGGTGGTTACAGTCGATCCACTCTCTCACTCTCTTTATCTCTCCTATGAGACCCTGCTCGGTAGGAGTCATCGTCAATACTACTCTATATTCACTATATCCCTACCCAAGGAACCTTTCCACGACTGCCACACCTACATTCCACATACCATGTTCATAATGTGCCCATTCACAATACCCGAACTAAATATCATGACCAAATAAGGAATTCTCTGAACCTCGACCCCCGAACAATAAACAACTACGTGTGACACCTTAAAAAAGACTGGGCTGCTTGACCAACTCTCCAAGAACTGAAAATGGAAACACTTTGACAACGCTTAAAGTTCTTGTCTTTTCTTGCGTATTGTCTTGCTTAGTTCTGTATATTCTACTTGGTGCAGAGCTGAGTCTTGTCTGTGTGGTTTGGATGCTTTCCTCCTTATGGTCATCTACTGGATTTCATCCATACCTGTATCTTTGCTTCTTTTGGTCTGTGCTGAGTCACACTTTCCCAGTTTCTCTGCAGTATTCAGTATGGCCTGAACAACTTGGTTGTAGGTGTCACTAACCACCTGATCATTCACTTGATCAATTTATGGTGAGAACCTATTCTTCAGTTCAATGCTGTACTCTGTCTGATGTTCTGACAGCTTTTTTAAATTCAGTTCAAATCAATTTAAAAAAATTGAATCATCCTTTACAGGCAATTACAACAGTAGATCAGCTCCGTATACAAATATTATAGAGAAACACACAATATACAATAATTTAAAAATATAAAGATTATTTGACACAATGACAAAGCAGATATATACAAATGGTTGAAACCACAGCAATTATTTACAAGTGAATACATGTCAATTTTTAAATGTCAATTCTTCTTTTCTTAGATCTTTTCAACATCTTCAGTCGTTTAAATTTCTTGTCTACCCTTATATTTGCCTTCAATGAGGTTGTGTGTTCTTGCATTTGGGCTCTCCAATGTCCAGTATTTTTTTGTGATTTCTTGAAAAGGGTGTTACCAATAAAGAGGTTCCTGCTTGAAACAAAGTCCAGTAGTCTTTCTCCTCTCTCATTCCGCTCTCCGGTTCCAAATGGGCCGAGCCCTTTCTCTTCCAAATCTTCAGTCCTACTTTTGCATTGAAGTCACCCAAACTGATAATATTTTTTTATTTTTTTTAATAATATTTATTCGGGCAAACACATTTACAAGCACATGCACACATTAAAAATATTTAAGAAAGCAAAGTAAAACAACGGTGGGGTGCCCAGGAGAGAATACAAGTTTAAAAAATAACTATCGCCAAAAGGCGCATGTCTCCTAAATCCCCAAAAATACATTAAGGCAAGAGAGGGCATATAAAAAAGCACAGAAGATAATGCAAATCACTGAACAACTGTAAAAGGCAAACAAGTAAAGACATACACATACACATAAAGGATATGTTTAAAGGCAGTGGACACTAATGGTAATTAAGCAAAATAATTATTAGCATAAAACCTTTCTTGGTGACGAGTAATGGGGAGAGGTTGAAGGTATAAAACATTGTGAGAAACGGTTCCCTCTGAAGTGTTCAAATTAACTTTGGCTCTTTTGTTTTCATTTTCAATAAACTCACAGGATCTAAACCTATTGTTTTGCTCATTTTCCAAAACATAGGATTTCAATCAATACTACTATTTCATGGGAAGTTGTTGACCAATACCATCTTTGTACCGTCATGTGAAAATGTATAATATTTGTGGAAGTTTTAAGAACTAGTTGTTTTAATTGCAAATCTTGATTAAAGTTCTTGAATTTAATCACATGCTACTGTTGATCAAGCAACTCACAGGATCAAAACTAATTTGTTTTGCTCATTTTCAAAAACATACACGATTTCAAGCAATATTATTTCATGGGAAGTTGTTGACTGTTACCTTCTTTGTACCATGTAAGCTAAGTGCATCCCCTTTAACAGGAATAACTTAAGTTTGCATACAGCTATTTCATAATGCATTAGTTAAGGCACATCATCACATCACTACCCGTCAGGTCAGGTGCATCCTGCTAACGTTAACCTGTAGCACGTTACAACCTGTCACAGAGTAGGGGGAAGGGGTTAGTGGGGGGCTTCATCAAAAAATAAGATAGGTAGTGCACGTAAAAGAACCCAGAACACTTCTTATGCTTCCACCTTGCTTGGTGGTCTAGGCAGGAATACAGCCCTGGAAAAATAGTTGCGATAACCTAACCCTCCTCCCTTCGGCCGTCGGGAGGAGGGTTACGTTATCGCAACTATAGAACATAAAGGGAAATGTTGTGGATGTAATTTCTCACCCAAACAATACCAAGTGGATTCTGTCACTGCACATAAAAGAACTGGGAACACCAATCATGGAGGAATAGGTATGAACTCAAAGGGTTTCCATTGCCCCACGTTAGTCAGTTGGACCCAGCACATGTGATGACCGTGGGGTTTCCATTGATCCACTACCCTCTTTATTTTGGCATTGCCTCCTTCCCTTCCAATCGGCTATGGTTGGATCCTGGGATCCTCCTCTAGCAAAATACTCTTCTTTTCAGCATTGGTCCGACCAACCCGGCACATGTGATAGGGTTTCCATTGATCCACTACCCTCTTTATTTTGGCGTTGCCTCCTTCCCTTCCAATCGGCTATGGTTGGATCCGGGGATCCTCCTCTAGCGAAATACTCTTCTTTTCGGCATTGGTCCAACCCACCCGGCACAGGTAATAGTGGGATTTCCATTGATCCACTACCCTCTTTATTTTGGCGTTGCCTCCTTCCCTTCCATTCGGCTAACATGGATCCTGGGATCCTCCTCTAGCGAAATACTCTCTTGTCAGGCGTTGGTCTGACTGACCCGGCACATGTAATAGTGGGGTTTCCATTGATCCGCTACCCTCTTTTTTTGGCATAGCCTCCTTCCCTACCATTCGGCTATGGTTGGATACTGGGATCTTACTCTAGCGAAATACTCTTCTGTCAGGCGTTGGTCTGACTGACCCGGCACAAGTGATAGTAGGGTGTCCATTGATCCACTACCCTCTTTATTTTGGCGTGCCTCCTTCCCTTCCACACGGCTATGGTTGGATCCTGGGATCCTCCTCTAGCAAAATACTCTCTTGTCAGCCATTGGTTCGACCGCCCCGGCACATGTGATCGTGGGTTTCTTTTCTGTTATATTTTAGCTGGTTGTGCAACTCTCGCAGAAAGCGTTCAATCGTTGTTTTATTAAATTATTCTAAATTATAATAAATTCAAATCCCACTTCTGTACACCAATGTTACACTTTTTCTTAGGACCTCATATCATCACATCACAACCTGTCAGGTCAGGTGCATCCTGCTAACGTTAACCTGTAGCACGTTACAACCTGTCACAGAGTAGGGGGAAGGGGTTTGTGGGGGGCTTCATAAAAAAATAAGATAGGTAGCGCACGTAAAAGAACCGAGAACACTTCTCATGCTTCCACCTTGCTTGGTGGTCTTGGCAGGAATACAGCCCTGGTACATTTAGTTGCGATAACCTAACCCACCTCCCTTCGGCCGTCGAGAGGAGGGTTACTATAGAACTATAGAACATAATGGCAGTGAGGGTTTGATTTTCCACCCAAACAATACCATGTTTTGGTATAATGCACGAACAAATTCTTGAAAACTTGGCACTCAGTTCACATTGAAGGAATTGTTTCTTGACACCAATGCATACCAATAATAAGGTTGGTTGTGTTTTTGTGTCTTCAACTTTGATGTATAGCCTACATGTGAATACAGAACATTGGGCAAATAATAACAATTCTGAAACTTTTATTATATTGAAATAATAACTTGGGAGGGGGGCAATACAGCTCCATACATGTACTGGCTATCACCACACCATAGGGATTGAAATTTGTAAAGTTTTACCACGTATAGAAACACAGCATTCTGATTGAGTACATACTGCAGGATGTGTTCAATTAGAATTGTCATTAGTTTAGTTTTATAAAAGCGAAAACATAACAGTGTGAAAAATTATCTTTGGCCGAACAAAAACAAATGTATACAAAATTGTGACACCACCCTTGGTACTTTACAACTCATGGTTACAATTTAATGTTCATGTCACACCCTTTTTCATTGGGGGCATGAAGTCACTAAAGTTGGCCCAAACATTAAGGTCTCAATTTCACCTGCTGACTGGACCAGTGAGATTTATTAGATTCCAATTAGCCTCATATCTGTCAAACTTCTTATAAACAGAGGCAGTTTCCTATATTAGTGCTTGGTGGAGGCAAGGGGTGGTTTTCTAGAGGCCATCCTCTGCAGATACTTAAAATTAAACCATGCATGAATGTAGGCGCTACCATTGTTTGAACGAAATTTACATCAAAGTTAAATTCTAACTTTACATTTGTTACCTACCTTTGATAATGAAAAGGAGCATTGTGTTTAAAAGATAGCATTAAAAAACAAACACTGGAACACTTTTTAACTGGAACAATTTCTAACTATGAACCTGATGAGAGGGTGTGTGTAAACACTACTACCACAATCATGATCATTGGTGGGTAATTGAAAGAACCTAATGTCAGAAACAGAGTGTGGTATTACATGATGAGACACTGACGTGTGATGAGATGTGTGTGTGTGCATTAAAACAAAACCTGTGGCCTTTTTTTGTCTCACAAAAAGTACTGTAGCTTGGAAGGTAGGCTTGGGTGCAATTACAAATAAATGTTGGTAATTCATGGGTTACCATTGCCAATAGAAATTGCCCAAGCCTACCATAAAACATGAGATGGTGCAGGTGAAGGTGGAAGACTTTTGAAGAAACCAGGGGTCCTTGTTGTGCACCATCAGTAGGGTACCCCAGTTGTATATGAGGACAAAGACACCTAGTTATTTCAGGGAGTTTCCGAGAGAGAATATAGTGGTTTTGGCAAGGAGGAGCTTTCTGGTTGGTGGTTTCTTGATGTTTGGACTTTTGACCAAGATCTGAGACCCTGGGCAGGCACTTGCACTTCCTGATGTCCTCCTCAAGCTGTGACCTGTGGTTGTTGGGCATTTCGGCGGTTCCTGTGGGTAATGGCAGGGTGGGAGTTCGCTGGGATGTTTGCTGGGGTATCAGGTCCTGGCTGTATGGTATGCGAATGTTGCACCATTAAGGATAGCAGCTGATGGAATAGGGGTTATTGTGGTTGCCTGTGTTGTCAGACGGGTCTTCGTAAGTGCTTCTTGAATCTGTGTTAATCTGGGTGGGTGGTTGTCGATAGTTCTATGGGGAGGATGTATGTGGCTAATCGTGAATGTAAGGCGCTTCATTACAGGGTGTAGACTTGTAAGGTGCACATGTAGTCCAGACTTGAGGCTGGCATTGAACGGGGTCCATGGCGCCAGCACAAGTTAGTCCGGTGATGACAACTACTGATTTAATCCATCAATGGTACCTAGATGGGTTAAATTAGTACGAGGGAGCTGGGCGAAACTTGTGTGGATCTCGGGAGATGCCAAGCTCAACTCTGTAGGCTCACATCTTGCTCGTTGGAGCCCCGGTAATGAAGTTCATTGCAGTCTTACAGGCATTATTAGTTACATACATTCTTCCCACTGAACCATCGATAAGCACACATTGAGAGGAACACATTTTCTGGAGGCCAGAGAGCCGGCTGCTGCACAGACGATCACCGAAGCTCTTATCCATCAGTTGCCTAACTTGATGCTGCAAGGTTGGCATGGCATGCAGATGGGGCTTGGAATTTCGGCCATTCCAGTGGCTTTTGCTTTGTTCATTATTCACAGGTGCCAAAGGAATGCCTAATGATCACATCTCACAGCTTGCACAGGTAGGCACCAAGAAGGTCAAGACTCTGACTAGGGCCTTGGTGTCTTGATCAGGAGCCCGGGCATTGAGATTTCATCAATTGGGGAGTAAGTCCTTGACATTACCACTTCTCTCTCCCCCCTTAGTGAAATAACTAGTGATGTCAAACCACCTGTCCTCATATATAATGCATTCACCACCAATCCTTATAACACAGTAGTGCATAATCATCTTGCATGCGTGCTGCACACTTAAAACCCTTCGCATTGATACACTTGCAGCTGACCACTTAAAATCACTTATTAGCTAATGAGTGATTAAATAAACACTAAAACATTTCCATTTTGTGTACATTCTCTTCTTGCATCAACAAATACAAATAGGAAAAATGTCATGTGTTTAGGAAACTTAATTCAGCCTGTTCAGCTGTTTGAATACTTGACCCCATTGCTTTTGTTGCAAATCCCCGGGGTCTGCTGTAAAATCATAAGAGAAAAACAAACTCAAGTTGGCTTTGGGAAGAATTTGTTTTTTTAAATAAACAAATTATTCACATATGTTCTTATTGTGTGTGCTAAAAAGAGTGTTTTTAAAAAGAACAATCCTCCATGCTGCAATTCTCCTTGAAAACATTTTTGTTTCTTCTTATTTTGATAAAATTGCATTACCAGTTGCAGACACCAATGTAAATTAGCTGCTTAAAAAAGCCATCAAAACTTGTACACTGAATTGTTTATAAACCAAAGTTTTAATGACAACCTAGCAATATGGGTTTGTCATTAAAAAGTAAAAAGGAGACATTTACAGCAAGTGGTGCAGCATCAGCGTGTAGTGCAGCCATTTATGCTGCTGGACTGTGTTAAGGATTGCTGGTGATGTGGGTACTCTAAAAGGAAGTAGCTATGATGGTGGCTGCCCAGTGACTAGAGTGTGAGCTAGGGTCCCTGCAATGAGGAACGAGCAGGATTTAGAAGCACACTCCAGTCAGTTTTGTCAATTTGTATGATTATTGGTAAACAATCTCAACCACCCCTCCATTTGCAATCAATGCTTTACTCATTATGGAATGGAATAGAACAAGAATGCACATTTCATTGAATACTCATCAGAGTCTAATTGTTTGGAAATATTATTTCATCTGCTCAGGACTATACCATCATTAGTGCAACTTATGGGTTTCATAAAATTACCGTTGCATATTTTGGAGCTCTTGGAGATAACTGCTTAAAAGTGGTCTTCAAGGCTTTTGTTTGGTAAAAAAAAAACATTTATTTTTGATAGATTTTCTGTAAATTGATCATTATGTCATATTTTGGTATATATTTTTTAAGAACCTGGGTTTGTCTACTCGGAAACAATAAATTAACAGAAATGAAGGACAATATGTACAACGTAATGAGTACGAGTTTATGGAGGGAGTGGTGGGATTGTGATGGCATTAAGGTGTCGAATGGTGAGCCAGAAATACTAAGGCAAAATTTATAGGGCATATAGCTACTTCCTATTGCATAAGGCACACCGTTACATCACATTGGTCAGGTCAGGTGCTTATATTAGCTTGCATCTGCTAACGGTAAACCTGTAGCCCGTTACAACCTGCCACAGAGAGGGCCCTCCTCGCCCTGCTACAAAAACATCACCCCATTGTAGCAAAGATGCCACCATCCAAACATCATGGTGGTGAGGACTGGTTTCTTCAAAAGTTAACAGCTGGGTCCAATTTCATGAAGCTGTGAAGCAGATTGGTTTTAATTTCTTTCAAAATAATTTGACGAGCAAGAAAATACTGTGGAACTATTTATAAACAGTCCATCCACTTGACTAAATGGTTCCTGCTTGTGCTTTGCAAATTAGAACTAATTAAAAATCCACTCTGGAAGCAAAAATGTGTATATCAAAACAGTTAACAGAACCCATGAATGCATTTCATTGGTTGTGGCAGTGCTTTATTTGTAGATAAAAGACCCAAGTGTCAGATGCATATGACACTTGGGTCTACTTTTACATGTCTTGTACATACTGGGTACTTACAAAGCAATCATTTCTACAGTTAATTTCAATGGATGATCAGTCTAGAGCTTCAGCTTGAAATTGGGCCCAACAGGCCCGTAGCGACACTACTCCTTAAATTACATCCCAAGAAAATCTACGTTATATCTTATTATTATTGACTCATTTACTTAAGTACTTTCCTGGGGATGAGGCACATACTATCTTTAGCAGTGGATCCAGGTGGTGGCCCTTGGGCCCGGGGGCCACCCCGTCCCCTATATACTCTCTTCAGGAAACTTCTTAATAAATAATGTAAAAAGGGAAGAACAAATTTTTTGCAGAACATTTGTTCTTCTCAATTCTCATCATCAAAAACAAATCGGTCTCTTACAGCAAATTTTCTCATCACACATTGTCAGGTCAGGTGCTTATTTCAGCTTGCATCGCTAACGGTATTCTGTAGCCCGTTACAACCTGTCACAGAGAAGGGGGCGGGGCTTGCTTAGCTTGCTCAAGTTAGACACCAATCACTTTGCAGCACAGTTAATTGAGCAGGCCGTCACCAGTGGCACCATTTTTAGGCCCAGCAGGGAATTTGAACCTTAGTAGCCATTAGTCAGCTCTAACAATAATAGTGTCCCCCAAGCTACGGGCCTGTAGTAACAACCCCTCCCATCTTCCACTTCACCTGCATGTTCCATCTACCAGCTACATTTTTGTCATATTCAAGTAGTATACAGTACTAAAGTGAGACAAAAAGAACGCTCTAATTCAGAAAAATCTAAAGTTTGCACATTTGGCATTGTTTGCCCAAAAAGTATTCTCAAAAAAATTATTTGGATGTCAAGACGCAAGTTTAGTGTTTCACTGAAAAGAGGTTCACAGACAGACAATTTTATTTTACGGGATAAAACAAACTTCTTTTGTGCTCAGAAGAAAGTGTTTTAACAAATTTCATTCTGAAGTATATGGCTACAGGTTTTGAGTTTACAATTTGTAAAAACGTGTGAGAGAGTGTGGACATTTTAAGGAAAATAAATCCCAAATATTTGTAAACATGTTGAATGTCAAACAATATATTGATGAACGTTTGGACTATAGTTGAATGGAATCAGAATTATGCTAGTGCCTTTCTGTTTCTGACAAGTTTCTGTGGGTATTTTACAGAAGTCTTTTTACATCGCATCTTAAAGCGGCAGGGTATACTTTTGGTAATACTGTCCAAGACCAGTATCCTCACTTGTGTATCACAACATAAGCATAAAATAACAAATCTGTACAAATTTGGGCTCAATCATCAGCCAACAAAGTTGCAAGAAAATAATGAAAGAAATAATTGCATAGAACTAAATGCTTTCACATGCCTCAAAGAGGCTTCATGTGTAAAGCCTTTCACAGATTCAAAACTGTTTGTGCAAAAATTACCTCTTTCTCTAAAACTACATTCTTCAAAGTGGGTAATTTCTAGCAGTGTTTATAACTTACAGCTCTTCAGTGCTATTTACCTGATTTCATAAATTTTTATAGTCATTACCTCGGAGTAACGACCAAAAGTACACCCTGCCCTAACACAATGCTCCTCTACCAACTTTTCTATTCATAGGCTCACTGTTCAGTCCAGCAGGATGACTGCAGGATGCAGATATTCATCTATGCATCTTGTATAACCTTATCTGTTTGGGTCGAGATCCCTCTGTGATTTTGTACCTTTTTATCCACATTAGTTCAATTATTTATGGTGTGGTGAAACTCATGGTCTACAATACGTGTAGCTAATGGTTCACTCTAATCTGATTTATTTAAAATAAAGTTAGTCTTCTGGGGAAAAGAACAGAGAATTGTACAGTAAACTCCAGCAAGTCTTGAATGAATTTGGCAAAATGTATGGTATTTCATTTGAATGAAGGCGAAGAATTTGCAAAGCAAAAGACAAGTTCATCTATTAATGCTGTCCAATTTATCCAGGGCTTCCAGCTGGATTTGCTTGTTTTTAAAGCTTTCGTTTGTTTGATTTTTAAAAGGTTTCAGTGCAATCTCCTTTTTATATTGTATATATATCGTTGAAATATTTTAGTGCAATCTCCTTTTTATGTTTGTATATAAATATATTTTTTACATTGTATAATTATATGTATTTTTTTTATATTGTATATATATATATAGATTATATTGTTGGCAGGGGTCTGGTTTTACACATCTTTTTTACATTTTTGATACTTTTGTTTTAAATATTTGAATGCCACACCAAGTATTTTCACAACAGCTCTATTTGTAAACCAGCCTTGTACATGTGCTTCCATTCTGGGTTCAACTTATGAGACGGTTCTGGGTTCAATTTCTGACTTAGTTTCCCATGTTTCCCAGCAACAACTCAGTATATATTTCAATATCATAATGGTTTTGATGTTTCAGCAAAGTAGATGCATATACTTTTGAGCATTTATATGCAATCTTGGTGGTGTAAGGTATGACATCTGCACTACCATGCAGATTGTTGTGGGTTCGAGTCCCACCCAATTTGCCTATATGTGCTTGAAATCATTAAATATGCATAGAGCTAGATTGCTGAAGATCAAAATGTTACAACATCAACAAATATAATTGAAATGCCGTGCCAAACATTTTCACAAAAGCCTTTTTTTACACCAGCAACTTATACACACTATGTACTTCCATTGAATGCACTCTAGATGATTCTGGGTTCAACTTATGCTCCCCATAGAACCAATCAGAGCAGTAACTGATTCTACACTGAACTCCTACCTCTGAACTCCTATACTCCCACTTCTCTCATATCTCTTCAGTCTCCTGACGATGAGCTTTAGTCGAAAGGTTGAGACCAATTAAGAACTCACTTCGTGGTAGTGAAATTAATAACTATCCTATTAGCTTAAGTAGTATTCCCGGCCGATTCTCTACCGTCACCCAGGTAGTAGTTATAAAGCAGGGCAGTTCTTTTCAGAACAGAGGACTTGAGAGAAGTCTCCTGAAAATCTACTCTGTGGTAGTTGAATATACTAACAGCAAGAACAAAACCAAATATATATCCATACCTCACCATGCAATCCCTCAAATCTCATAGAAACAATTTCTTAAACACATTAAAATGATTGAAATTTCATGTCAAAGTATTTTCACAAAAGCCTTATTTGTAAACCAGCAACTTGTATGCAAGTACTTCCATTGATCTCACTTGGATGTTTCTGGGTTGCGACTTATGCTGAAGTTTCCTACTTTTACTTGGTTAAAAAACTTTATATATTTGTAAACCAGCTTTGTACATATGTGCTTCCATTCCTGGTTCAACTTATGAGACGGTTCTGGGTTCAATTTCTGTCTTAGTTTCCCATGTTTACTTGATGGAAAAACTCTGCATATCTACTTGAATATCAGAATGGTCGCTTGGAGTTTTTTTTTGCTTCAGCAAAGTAGATGCATATACCTTTGAGCATTTATATGCAATCTTGTTGGTGTAAGGTATGACATCTGCACTACCATGCAGATTGTTGTGGGTTCGAGTCCCACCCAACTTGCTAATAGGTGATTGAAGGCATTAAATGTACATATAGCTAGATTGCTGAAGTTCAAACATTTTTATATACAGCATCAAGAAATAGTTGAAATTCCATGCCAAGTTCGTCACCAAAGCCTTGTTTGTACACCAGCTACTTATACACATTATGTACTTCCATTGAATGCACTCTAGATGATTCTGGCTTCAACTTATGCTCCTCATAGAACCAATCAGAGCAGTGAATGACTGTACACTGAAACCATTGAACTCCTTTACTCCCACTTCTCTCATATCTCTTCAGTCTCCTGACGAGTGCAAGCTATAGTCGAAAGGTTGAGACTGATTAAGCATTCATTTTGTTTTAGTGAAGTTAATAGCGATCTATTAGCGAAGGTAGTATTCCCGGACGATTTTCTACCTTCCGCCCAGGTAGTAGTTTAAAGGCAGGACAGTTCTTTTCAGAACAGAGAAGTCTCCTGAAAATCTACTCTGTGAAAGTAGATAGCAAGAACAAAATCTACCTTGCAAGTAGACAAAACACATGGTGTAACCACAAACCGAAAAATATAGATACCTCACCATGCCATGCCTCAAATCCCATAGAAAGAATTTCTCTAACACATTAAAAGGATTGAAATGTCATGCCAAAGTATTTTCACAAAAGTCTTTTTTGTACACCATCAACTTGTATGCTATTATGTACTTCCATTGATTTCAATTGGATGGTTCTGGGTTCAACTTATGCTGAAGATTTCTAATTTTACTTGGTATCAAAACTTAATATGTTTTAAAGTTTTTATATTTTGTGCTTCAGCGACTTCCTTATGTGAAGCTACTGCAATACCTTTCAGCATTGATAGGCAATCTTTTTGGTCTAAGGTATGACATCTGCACAACCATGCAGATTGTTGTGGGTTCGAGTCCCACCCAATTCGTCTATTAATGCTCTAATGTAGCATAGCTAGGTTCCTGAAGTACAAAACCTTCCACAAAATTGAATTGATTGAATCCAAGTAAAATAAAAATTCAAAAGCATAATTTGTACCCTAAAGACAAATAAAGTGAACTTCCTTTTCAGACTTTGTTTTCATTATTTAGTTGGTGAGGAACAAGTATCTACTTTGTGTTTGCATATGCAAATGAATGTGCTAAAAATAAATGTTAACGTTGATTGACAATGTTAACAATTGCATGCTAACAAGCCTTTGGGCTGCACCTTTTGAGCAGTGCCGGTTACCATCCAAGCAAATAACTTTTATGTCATTCAAAATATAAGTGACATTTGAGGTAACTATTAGAATTTTTTTAAAGCATTGCAAAGTTGATAATTAAAATCCTTTTGGAAGTTAATTTTCATAAGCATAAAATTCCTCCAGTGTTTCTTAATTTTTTAGAAACCTTTAGTGGCCCAACAACTTTAATTATTTTCTTTGCCCGCAGTAATTAACTGTATCAGCTTTAAAAAAACATTGGGCAAGTGCATAATTCTTTTGACAAAAAGTAAATTTTCATAATTAGTAATTACACCCAAGCAAATTTTACTAGTACAAGTCCAAAGGCTCACTCTCTGTTATAGAACTCATAACCAGTTCCAATTCTCCAAAGAAATACTTCCATCTGATAAACCTATAGTAAAAAAAAAACAGCAAACAAAACAAAGAACAAAAACAAACATAAATGCAAATTATTGTTTGTAAACGGCATGACAAAGGCTTAATGACAACACAACACAACACAACACACATAAACAGTCACTATACCAATCCTTTTTGCTGTGACAAAGTTTCCAACAGCTAAATCTGTTTCACATCATTTACAATCCTAGTCAAAACATTGAACTCAGTTTTTAACAATCACTTTTCAAAATTTCAGTTTTATTCCACCTTATTACAACTGAACTAAGAAAACCTGTTTACTGGTAATGATTCTGGAGTACCAGACACCAACTGTGCTATCATTGGCTTCATGGTGCCTGCTTTTGCTATTAAACCTGTTCTGAAAACAATTCACTATTGTGTATCTGATTTTTATTTCTGTAGAGTTGCTATTGAATTGCCATGCAGTACGCATAATGAACCACACATGGACACGGGGTTGGAAGACCAAAACTCAGCTGGATCTTGGAACTAACTGTAGCGACACAACCACACAACCCAGGAGAAGTAGACGGTTGTTACTACGTCACTGGGCAGTAGCCTTCAGTGACTGATGTTGATGATGAAAGAGGAAAATCACAAGGAGTTTCAAAAGTGTCACTTTGGATGGGTGTTGGATGCAGGTGGGGACTTAGTGGCCACGGTTCCCCTGGACCTGGATCCTGCCACTGGCGGACATTTTCAAGAACAAGACTGAGCAGGACACCTCAAGTGATTGCTGAAGAGTAAAGCACAGTTTCTTCTGTGAAGGTACAGAACAATTTGTTTATAAACATTTTTGTAAACATCTGAGTTATGACCCATTTTTCCCCCATTGCAAGTGTGTAGTTTGTATAATCCAATATGACTTGTTGTGACAGCTGTACTATCATATCAATCTCAATTATTGAGTAATTTCTCATTTAGGCACCGAGGCATTACTCGCATAACTCATTGAGACTTTACTCAATGAGGCATTACTCTAGGGAAACTAAGCTTCATTCCTGAGTATTTAACTTTTGACGTTGCTAAACCAAAAGTTGAAAGTGTATCTTGATTTGGCTGTATTCCCTATACCCACAAATCTTTGTTGTCTTTAAACCACTATTGCATCGGGCAGGAGCAGCTTTGTGTAATGAATGCGCTCGTGCATCGAAACGTGCTACGTTAGTTACATATTGCGCAGCCGGAAAAGTTTCCCATGTTACCATTTGCGTATAGCTCTTCATCAATTTGAGTATGTAATGACTCCTGAGGTCAGGATATCATATAACTATAAGGGCCCTCTTTCACTGCCATTGGTCAAACCATGTCTCCGACCAAAACCACATTTGTTCGAGATTTGCCCTCAATATGGACATCGCGTGCTGGACCAACGGGTCTGGCAAATAGCAGCATTTTACAATGTGTGTAGCAGGCATCATTTTAACAATCGCAAGGCTTTTTTTACATTGTGATTACTTTCAATATTTATTGAACCAAACTAAAGAACGAGGGAAACAATGTGACTGTGTGAATGGCATGTAGCAATAATATACTGGGTACTGGGTGCTGTATCAATACTCTAAAAAAATCATAAATTACTTTAAAATTTGACTCCTTAAAGTCAATGGACACTATGATATGGTTAGTACTTAAATTAATTGTTATATTAAACTTATTTGGTAACGAGCGATGGATAACTTTTAACAGTATTCAACATCAGAAGATTTGTTATTTTGTACAAAATGTTGGGATCACCAAGTGAGAATCTTTGATAATATTACCAAAGGTAATGTGAAACTAATATCAGGGAGCGATTTCATCTAAAAACTATTACTGAAATGGTTCAGCGATTACAGCACATTTATATTTAATAATTAAGTTTGTTATGTTGCAAAGTAATGGAGGGATTGTGAGACATTGGTTTAAGGAAGTGTGTTTTTTGTAACCATAACTTTGCAAACAAAGATGTCATTTGACAGAACTTCAGTTGTCAAACATTGAAATGAACAAAACAGATTTCACAGCGTGTTTCTGCGACAACCAATGATTTAATGAAATGCTTTTAAACAAAGAGCAGCTTAAACAAAAAGCAGCTTAGCAAAAACATTTGTATACCAGAGTAACCAGCCAAAACACTATTCCTCATGTACTGTTTTTGACTGGTTTCCTGCTAATTTGTGCCAAAAGCACACTTTTCTGCTTAAGAATTTTTATGAAATTGAAATCCTGCAGCTCTTTCAAAAAGTTAGCCGGCTGTATAGTGCCTAGACTATAGTGCATGTGGGTCAAGATTCACACCATTTACAATTAACGCTTCTATGAGATTTAAGTTTACCACAGGCTTAACTATGACTATCCATCTTGACACGCATTCTACGATTCAGCCATCATAATTTGAGCTAAGAAAACTTGACCACTACACGATCAATGCTTCTTAGCATCAAAGTACACCACGTGCTTAACTATTACTATGGATTTTCACCCACATTTTCTGGCTCAAGTTCTGATGGCTGAGTCGTAGAATGTGGCTTAAAATCCAATGTTATATAGAAGCAAGTGGTGAACTTGAATTCTTAGAAGCGTTGATAGTAAATTTTCAAATTATCTTCCAGCATGCTTTCGAGCTGGAAGTATAGCTAAATCGTTGGGTGTGCCTCAGATGCGCATGTGTGATGCAGAATCTTACGGGATTACTTTTAACTGATAAAGGTTTACAAAGTACCTCACACTATTGCAAACAAGTTTAAACTATTTCCATTCCAACTGCAGGGAAGTGTACCCTCTTTTAAAACAAATTGAAAGCAGTGAAAACAAGCAAACAAAATTAGCCTGGACACAATGTTGGAATTTCCAACTTTGTAAGTATCTGTACTTTCTAGATATTTTGTTCTTGCATCAAAACTTTTGCTTAACCGGCATCCCACTTGAGAAAAGAAAAATAGTAGTAAATTTTTAATTTTCTAAACATGTTTAAATTTTTAAATGTTTAATTTTTAAACATTTTTAACTTTTTAAATTTTTTAATTTTTAAACGGAAGTTAATTTTTTAACTAAACGTTCAAATTTCATTGATCTGCTTTCACCACGCAAAAGGAATTAAGCACAATGAAGTTATGCTTACCAGTCTGAGGGTACCAGCTAAAACAATCATGTCACATGGACAATGTGACTAAAACACTATCATTTTTGTCTTTCCTTAAAATATGTTAAGCAGTATTTTACTGCTTCGGCAGCTATATGAAATTGGGCAATTAGTGTTTTTGTAGTTTTTATCTGAAATTTTAAAGATTTTTTGATGAGTAATGAAACGTACTTCCTGCTTAAAAGTTTTAATTGTAGATAAGTTGCATTGTAAATGGCTCATCATTCGCTTGGCCCAATTTCTGATGGCAGAGTCATAGAATATGGGTCCAGATCCATGGTGTTAGTTAAGCATGGCAGTTTTTGTGCTTAGCAAACTTAACCCCAGAATGTTCATGTCTTTTAAGCTAAGTGAGGAGATGAGTTAACATCAGAAGTTGAATAGGTTAATATCAATATACAAACAACCTCAATTCTCTTGGGTATTGAATATTTGTTATTTTGATGACAGAATATCAAAAGGCTGGATTCAAATCTTAATCATGTTTATTTCTTTGAGAAATGCATATTACCGTTAGGGAATCTAATACTCTATCTGCTTTTTGTTAAGTCCTTCAGACTTGCCTTTTTCCATGTTAATTTCTTTCTACTGTGCTATGATCTTGATGGAATGGCGCCTGATAAATTTTAATTGTTATGTTATGTTATGTTAACCCCTACTGATCCATCAATGAAGAAACCTGCATATCTTGATACTGCAATATCTTCTGCTGCATTTAACCATCAATAAGACCTTTTTTGTCAGACGAGGCATCTGGACATCTTCTTCAGGATGTTCAGGTAAATGGAAGATATCTCTGCAAGACACGGACTGCTGAAAGTGTGTATAACCTGTGAGAAACATTCAAGGAATTATAACAAAATGGCATGCCAGCTTTTGTCCTCATTGTATGTTACATTAAGAATCTCAGCCAGATGAAGGCAATCAGATTTCAAGCACAGTCCATCATACCCTGGAAACTGTCTCATCTTCGTTGTAATCAAACCTGCTTGAACTACTGAGGCATCAGTATCTACACCTTAACCATAGATAGTCAGAAGATGCTGCCATCAGAGAGGGCATTTGTTTGAAGTTACTTCATATCATGTGAAGACATTCCAGAAGTTTCCTGTTCTCAAAAGTTGTATCTTTGGTATGACAGGATGCTAATCACATTGCATCTAATAAGTGGAGACTCCAGATGGAAGAAGTAGATGCAAGAACTGCACAAAAATTGCCACCAAAATTGGTTGTTTATTTCATGAAGTCCAGTCACAGAGTGGATTGTATGTCATGTTTGATACTGATGGAGGACTGTCATATCATGGAGGAATAAATTACGTAGTTTCAGAACAACGAGGATACCAATTATTGTTGATGGTGACATAGTCAAGGAAAATTATAGATGCAAGAACTGCATATTTGCCACCATTGTCCGTTGTTTATTTCATGAAGTCCAGTCACGGAGTGGTCTGTATGTCATGTTTGATACCGATGGAGGACTGTCATATCTAATGTAGCTCAAGAGCAATACTGAGCAACCAGGATACCAATAAGAGCTAATGGTGAAATAGTCAAGGGAAACATAGTGGAGACTCCAGACTGAAGTATAGATGCAAGGACTGCATAGTTGACACCTACATGGGTTGTTTATTTCATGAAGTCCAGTCACAGAGTGGTCTGTATGTCATGTTTGATACTGATGGAGGACTGTCATAATATCTAATGTTGTTTCTAGAGCAATACTGAGCAACCAGGATACCAATAAGAGCTAATGGTGAAATAGTCAAGGGAAACATAGTGGAGACTCCAGACTGAAGTATAGATGCAAGAACTGCATAGTTGACACCTACATGGGTTGTTTATTTCATGAAGTCCAGTCACAGAGTGGTCTGTATGTCATGTTTGATACTGATGGAGGACTGTCATATCTAATGTTGTTTCTAGAGCATTAATGAGCAACCAGGATACCAATAAGAGCTAATGGTGAAATAGTCAAGGGATAGTGGAGACTCCAGACTGAAGTATAGATGCAAGAACTGCATATAGTTGACACCTACATGGGTTGTTTATTTCATGAAGTCCAGTCACAGAGTGGATTGTATGTCATGTTTGATACTGATGGAGGACTGTCATAATATCTAATGTTGTTTCTAGAGCATTAGTGAGCAACCAGGATACCAATAAGAGCTAATGGTGAAATAGTCAAGGGATAGTGGAGACTCCAGACTGAAGAATAGATGCAAGAACTGCATATAGTTGACACCTACATGGGTTGTTTATTACATGAAGTCCAGTCACAGAGTGGTCTGTATGTCATGTTTGATACTGATGGAGGAGTGTCATATCATGGAGGAATAAATTATGTAGTTTCAGAGCAACAAGGATACCAATTATTGTTGATGGTGACATAGTCAAGGAAAAATAAAGATGCAATAACTGCATATAGCCACCATTGTCAGTTGTTTATTTCATGAAGTCCAGTCACAGAGTGGATTGTATGTCATGTTTAATACTGACGGAAGACTGTCAACCCCATATCTTACTGCATAGTTGACACCTACATGGGTCGTTTATTTCATGTGAAATCCATGCGTCACAGAGTGGTTTCTATGTCATGTTTGATACCGATGGAGGACTGTCAGTTCTAATGTAGTTCAAGAGCAATCATGAGCGACCAATAAGTGTTTAATTTTTTATTTCTAACTTAAAAAAAAACCCATTTTAACTTTTTAAACTGTTTTTAACTGTTTAACTTTTGAAAATGTTCAATCTGGACCTAATGATACAGATCTGCTTTAAGCATATCACAATTTTTTTAAGTGATTAACTTTTAAAAATTGTCCATGAAGCATAACTTGTATATGGTGGTACAACTTGTGCAACACCTAGAGAGAAGGTGGGTCAAGATCCATCGTAAAAATTAAACCTGTGGTAAACTTTAATGCTTAGAAGGATTGATTGTTAACAGTGAAATTTTCTTACCTTAAATTCTGATGGTGGAATTG
The DNA here is from genome assembly GCF_032118995.1 of Asterias amurensis. NCBI lineage: Eukaryota > Metazoa > Echinodermata > Asteroidea > Forcipulatida > Asteriidae > Asterias > Asterias amurensis. The sequence goes on from NC_092650.1 coordinate 19,396,277, forward strand.
TAGAATGTTGGTCAAGATCCATAGTCATAGTTAAGCCTGTGGTAAACTTTAATGTTAGTAGAAGCGTTGATTGTAAATGGTCATCTTGGCTCAAGTTCTGATGGCCGAATCTTAGGATGTGGGTCAAGATCCACACCATTTACAATGAACGCTTCTATAACTCAAAGTTCATCACAGGCATGACTATGGCTATGGATCTTGACCTGCATTCTACGATTCAGCCATCAGAATTTGAGGCAAGAAAACTTGACCATTTACAATCATTGCTTCTTGGCATTAACAATCGCCAAAGGCTTAACTATGACTATGGATCTTGACCCTCGTTCTCGGGCTCAATTTCTAATGGCAGAGTCATAGAATGTGGGTCAAAATCCAATGTCATAATCAATAGATGCAACTTGAATGCTTAGAAACGTTGATTGTAAGATGTCAAGTTATCTTCCAGCTTTGGAGCTGGAAGTAGCTAAATCATTTGGTGTCCCTCAGATGCACGTGTGTGACGCAATGTCTTTAATAAGTGAGTACTTTCAAAAAGTTAAAAATAAACAACTGTTCCCATTTCAACTGCAGAGAAGGGTACCACCTTTTAACAAAAATTGAATTTGAAAAAAGTAAAACAAGCAAACAAAATTTTCCCTGAACACACTAGACTAAACACACACTGTGTATTTTGTTCTACGATCAGATTTGCTTAATCAGCATCCTACTGGAGTAGAGAAAAATAATAGTAGATTTTAATTTTTTTTAAATGTTTTTAACATTTTTTACTTTTTAAAATGTTAAAATTTCGTTGATCTGCTTTCAGCAGCAAAAGTACTTAATTGAAATCATGCTCACCAGACTAAGGGTACCAGCAAAAAATTCACATCACATTGACCATCTGTGACGGGTGTATTGCTCAGAGAAAAATATAATAAATGATGTTTAGCAGCATTTTGTTCTCAAGTAGCTAAGCACAATGAATTTGTGCTTACCAGACTATAAGGTTAGTTGCCGTATTATTAGGCATGTCACTTGGACCATGTGACTGGTGTGCTGTCATTTTGCCCTTTCTAAAAATGGGTTAATCAGCATTTTAATGCTTAAGCAGCGTTATGAAATTTGAAAACTGGTGTTCCTGGGGGTTTTTTGTCAGTAATTTGTAAGATTTTGGGATTGGTCATGAGGAGGTTGAAGTGAAACTTCCTGTCTTAAAAGTTTTCATTGTAAATAATCTTCATTGTAAATGGCAAAGTTATCTTGGCTCAAATTCTGATGTTGGGCAGATTCAGATAAAGCCTGTGGTGAACTTTATTGTTATGAAGCGTTGATTGTGAATAGACAAGTTATCTTAGCACACATGTTCTAACGGCAGATTCATAGAATGTGGGTCAAGATCCATAGTCATACATGTAGTTTAGACTGTGCTGAACTTTAATGCTTAGAAGGGTTGATTGTATGGTCAAGTTATCTTGGCTCAAGTTCTGATGGTTGAATGGTAGAACGTTGGTCAATCCATAGTCATAGTTAAGCCTGTGGTAAACTTTTATGTTAAAAGAAGTGTTGATTTAGCTAGGGGGATGGGGGCAAGGGATGAGGACATGTGCCACATAATTTGTTGTGTTTATTTTATGTTCTGAGGTTTATTGGGGGTGGGGAGGGGGGGGGCAGTGGTTAAAGTTTGTGACATGGCATCATCCTCTCATCTTGCCCCCAGGCGCCACGAACCCTATCTGCTTCACTGGATGCATCTATATACACAACTTGGACAAATGTACACAATGACAACATGTTTAAAGTTTACTTGTACACATTTAGTGACAATGCTTTGTTCTTTCAATGTATCGATGGTTGTACATCTGCCTAGTGTACATTTATGGAACTTCTATACTATATTGTCAAAGACAAATGGTATTCTCAGTCATAGTTCAAAACAAAACTTCAGAGAGGACAACATAGATGTACATGTATGAGCTTCTTCATCTAAGGAGACTTGAATGAGGCAATGGTGCTTGTGAATCAATACTCACTGTGTGGGGAAACAGCACTGTCTCTACCAAGCTTCTCCCAGTAGTGGACTGGATTGCTGCTCATAAGATGCTACCTCTTTCTTCAGATGACGCTATCTCTGATGATAAGATGTTGACTCTCTCTCTTCATCATCATGATAATGTTGCTTGTGCAGTGGTGCTTTAGAATCTGTTAAAAGCACTGTTTTGGGATGACAGCCTTTTTGCTGATAAGTTAGTTAAAATAGAACATGGACAAAACATTATTTTATAAGTTTACACAGTTTTCACTTAAAAGCAGGTTGTTTTTAAAGCCCGGAATCCTTCAATATCCTCTAAATAGTTAACTGGGGAGTACTCAAATTAGAAGGGCATCATGGTTTATAATTACTGGTACATACAGTAATTTTAGGCAAGAAATGCTTGTTCATGTCATTGGAAATTTGTATACAGAAACATCAAACTAAGTGCGTTGTTTGGCATGTACTTTCATTTTTTTAATAAATTGTACACTACACATTGCACACAGTGCATGATGCATTATCTGCCTTAAAGTATTTAGACAACTCTTGTGCTCATATTGTTTTAATTGCCTTAATTTTTGGAATGCCCTCAATTGATACAGCAACTCTAAAGGTCTCCTATGTTGTAATGTGATATGCCATTCATAATGTTCAATGTATTTTTTGGGACTTTTATTTTTTTAAAGAAAATTTTGTTTATACCTTTTTTAAATTATCTGTTTGTGAAGATGCCTTTCTACGGTTGTGAAATGCTTAGTTCTCTAGTCCGTGTCCATATTGAGTGGCGTTAATATAGATCGTCGTCGTCGTCGTTATGCTCGGTTTTGCACTAATTCGTAATAGCCAGGGCTGCGTTTAACTTTGTTATCTGTTCACTGTTGTGCTTCAATGCATTTTTTTGCACTTGGTTTATAAAAGTTAAGTTGTTTCTGCTTTGCATCATCTACCAAACAAGGTTTTGCATAATGATATTTATAGCTGTTCAAAATTAGGCAAAGGAATTAGTTTTTAAATCAGTTTAATACAGAAAACCAATTGATCTTCATTGTCATTGTGCATGTTTTCTCAAACTGAGACTATAAAGAACACTGCTCACTGCTTACTGCTCGTAATATTGCTGCTTGAACTTCGTGTGGGTATAGGAACACAAGCCACATTTATATGTTTTCTTCATCAACTGTGATTTTCAGAACTTGATAGATCTGTTGTCACAAGAAGTCATGTTTCAGCTTCGCTTCATAAGCCCCCCCCCCCCCCCTGCCCCCCTTGGTGTTCGATAATGTGCATATTGTAACAACTGTAGTTTTCATTTAGTTTAACATGTATAAGGCCCATCTATGCATACAATTATTATGCATTTATTCATTCATTCATTCATTCATTCATTCATTCATTCATTCATTCATTCATTCATTCATTCATTCATTCATTCATTCATTCATTCTTATTTAAAACCAACTGGCAGCACAAAGCTGAATTATGTGGCATTACACAAGGTACAAATATTTTTAAAAATTAAACATAAAATAGCACCATCACATTATGGTGGTACATACGAGTATAAATTTGACAAACCATTGAAAGGGCATTATAAAAAAGCACAGGGTGTATACTTAATAATCTATACCACTGATCCTCAAACTGTTTGACCATGGTTTGACATGACCCAAAAGTAGGTTGCAAAATAACATTTTGGGGTGTTGCCAAACAGAATCGCTAAAAATCGCTAAAAAAGATTGCCACTCACAATTAATCTGACATTAAAAGGATGTTGTATTTCTTCTTAAATTTATTTGTGAGTTTATTTATTCTCAAATATAAAAAAAACAAACTTTCCTTTATAAACAGTTCACTGTTAAGATTAACCTGTGTACTTGAAGTGAACTCTGCAGCATGGTTAAGCACATTTGGGTTTTGGCTTAGTGCGTGTCATTTCATGGCCTAAAATGTTGAGGATAGCTGGTTTATACATCTTTGATTTTGTTTGCTTTCACGCATTATTGTCATTAATCTGTCAAATGAATGAAACATCAGCAACCAACCATTTTATGATTAGTCTAAGAGAGTGAAGAAATTTTAGACATATTTCTTTCTTAGTGGAATTAGCTTCTCCAATCTGCTTACCAACCAAAAGGTCCCTCGGTATAAATGCAAACAATTCTAATAGCCTGACCTTTCGACCCTGGGGTCGAAACATTGGGAAATTAAATATTTTGTCATTATACTTTTTCTTAAAAGTTGTCTTTGATCTTGAACCCTTTACCAAGAAAGGTCCTAAGAAAGAGATTGTTCTTACAAAGCAAGTGGAATGGTTTCACATATTTAGCTTGCTTTTATCTTTATGTGTACTCTGACTGAAAGGTTTTCTCGTTTGGTGTCTAAATCGCTTAATGTTTTCTACTTTGTAGTTTTCAGCAAGTCTTTTTTTCCAGATGTTAGTAATAAACCTACTTTAAATGAATTAAATTTAAAAAAAAAAGATAAAAAAGACTTGGCAAAAGATAAGATTTAGATAACTTTTTGGCTATCTGTACATTGCACTTAATTGAAAACAAACGGGGGAAACCTGCTAGCATGTAGCATGCTGCTCAACTCGCAACTCTCCGTCCACCAATGGAAGCTTGTCAGGCACATTTCATTTAGCAATGGTGGTCAGTTAACCCCAATATGCAAACTATTCAAAGATCCTTAAACTCTGGTCAATCGAATGCAATGTGTTATTGCAGCTTTTCGAAATAAAAATCAATTAAATTCACTAAAAGACCACAACCTGTGACAGAATTGCAGAGCTGTTCTCTCAAAAGTTATGATTTCTCTCACCTGGCAAGACTGAAGATCTAAAAAATGTTCTTGAAGATGAATGACGTTTCAGATTATTTTATTTCTCAACAAAGTAAAAATAGTTAAGTGTAGGCCTACAAGACGTCGATTTCACAAAACTCTTCCTTTCGACAAGTTAAATTCCTTATCCGAAGACGTTCGGACGCAGTGAACCCATCCTAAGTTAGGATGAGTAACTTGCCTAACTCGAGGTATGATTAATTCCAGCGTTTCTTGAAATTGGCTTTAGAATGGTATTAGAATATTTAATTATGCTCGTTATAACATTAGAGTAGGTTCAGATAGTATTAGGATAGTTTTTCGGTAAATATTAGAAGAAGAAGTAGATAAGTAGCAGTAGACTTGTATTAGAATATTTAATTATGCCAGTATATAACATTATGGTTGTTTAAGATAGTACTAGGATAGTTTTTCAGTAAATATTTGAAGTAGAAGTAGATAAGTAGCAGTAGATAGAAATAATTTATCAGTAAATATATTTAAATATTAGAAGTAGTAGTAGTATAAGTATATAACAGCAGTTCAATACTTTATAGGAATCTTCAAGAAAACATTTTTTTAAATCTCTCTTAACCAGGTGAGAGAAATTAGCTAGAAGAATAAAACAAAAAATGCAACAAAAGATGTTTCAGGATGTTTTCAGATCAGTTTCTTGGAAACTTATGGGGAAAAAACACCAAAGCTGGCCCTTGTTCTTCAGCAATTAACAATTATAAGCTTCCATTATTGAATATCAATAGATGAATCTTAACCTACAAACAACCATGTTAAAAATAAAAGCTGCATTTTAGTTTGATTCCTAATGCATTCACTTATTCTTTAGGGCAATGGTATACAGAGGCAACTTCATAGTTCTGCTTACTCATGACTCTCTGCTTACTCATGGCTCCCTGCTTACTCATGGTGCTCTGCTTACTCATGGCTCTGTGCTTACTCATGGCTCTCTGCTTACTCTAGCTCTCTGTTTACTCATGGCTCTCTGCTTACTGATCATGGCTCTCTGCTTATTCATGGCTCTCTGCTTACTCATGGTTCTCTGCTTACTCATGGCTATCTGCTTATACTCATGGCTCTCTGCTTACTCATGGCTCTCTGCTTACTCATGGCTCTCTGCTTACTCATGGCTCTCTGCTTACTCATGGCTCTCTGCTTACTCATGGCTCTCCTTGCTTACTCATGGTGCTCTGCTTACTCATGGCTCCCTGCTTACTGATCATGGCTCCCTGCTTACTGATCATGGCTCTCTGCTTACTCATGGCTCTCTGCTTACTCATGGTTCTCTGCTTACTCGTGGTTCTCTGCTTACTCGTGGCTCTCTGCTTACTGACCATGGCTCTCTGCTTACTCATGGCTCTCTGCCTACTCATGGTTCTCTGCTTACTCGTGGTTCTCTGCTTACTCGTGGCTCTCTGCTTATACTCATGGCTCTCTGCTTACTCATGGTTCTCTGCTTACTCATGGCTCTCTGCTTACTGACCATGGCTCTCTGCTTACTCATGGCTCTCTGCTTACTCATGGTTCTCTGCTTACTCGTGGCTCTCTGCTTATACTCATGGCTCTCTGCTTACTCATGGCTCTCTGCTTACTCATGGCTCTCTGCTTACTGATCATGGCTCTCTGCTTACTCATGGCTCTCTGCTTACTGATCATGGCTCTCTGCTTACTCATGGCTCTCTGCTTACTCATGGCTCTCTGCTTACTCATGGCTCTCTGCTTACTCATGGCTCTCTGCTTACGCATGGCTCTCCTTGCTTACCCATGGCTCTCTGCTGACTCATGGCTCTACTGACTCATGGCTCTACTGACTCATGGCTCTCTGCTTACTCATGGTTCTGCTTACTTTAATAGGTCTCTCTGCGTACTCATGGCTCTCTGCTTTCTCATGGCTCTCTGCTTACTCATGGTTCTCTGCCTACTCATGGCTCTCTGCTTTCTCATGGTTCTGCTTACTTTAATAGGGCTCTCTGCGTACTCATGGCTCTCTGCTTTCTCATGGCTCTCTGCTTACTCATGGTTCTCTGCTTACTCATGGCTCTCTGCTTACTCATGGCTCTCTGCTTACTCATGGCTGTGCTTACTCATGGCTCTCTGCTTACTCATGGCTCTCTGCTTACTCAAGGCTCTGCTTACTCATGGCTCTCGGCTTGCAGTCCATGGTAATTTTTTCAAGTTTTAAATAGTGTTGTCATTTGTGCATTTTTAATAAGCTTGTTTGAGTATACTTTTGCATTCTAAACTTCTGTTTGTATGCTTGATGTTAAATGATGTCCCTTTGCAGTCTAGTTAGAGCCTGCCTGTTGAAAAGGGGGGGGGGTGTTCAAAATGTCTAAACCCCCCCCCACCACCAAATAAAGTAAATTTTAGACTTGCTTATTACACCCTCAATCTTGACAGTGTAATGCCTGTTGTCACAAACTATTTTACTTTTGCCGTATTGTTGACGACCACCCCCACCCCCCCCCCCCAGGCCTGGTTTTTGTTTATTTGTTTGTTGTTTGAGTTTCTGTGAGTTTGTTTTAGAGTCTGTTTTCAGTCTAGTTACAGTTTGTTTGTTATTGTATCTTTGTGCTTGTATTGTTTTGTAAGTGTTCATTGTCTTCGTTTGTTCTTTTGTTCGTTTGTTTGTTTGTTCGTTTGTTCGTTTGTTCGTTTGTTCGTTTGTTGGTTTGTTGGTTTGTTGGTTTGTTGCTTTGTTGGTTTGTTGGTTTGTTCGTTTGTTTGTTTGTTCGTTTGTTCGTTTATTCGTTTGTTCGTTTGTTCGTTTATTTGTTTACTCGTTTGCTCGTTTGCTCGTTTGTTCGTTTGTTATTTTGTTCCTTTTTCCTTTGTTCCTTTGTTCACTTGTTCACTTGTGCCTTTGTTCCTTTGTTCCTTTGTTCTGTTGTTCCGTTGTTCCTTTGTTCCTCTGTTCCTTTGTTCCTTTGTGCCTTTGTTCCTTTGTTTGTTTTCTAAGTGTTCAGTGTCTGGTTATAGTATTTGTTTGTTTGTTTGTTTGTTGTTGGAGTTTCTCTGAGTTTGCTTGTTTGTTCATGTATCTTTTTGCTTGTTTTGTTTTCGAAGTGTTCTTTGTCTAGTAGTATTTGTTTGTTTGTTTGTTTCTTGTTCGAGTTTCTGAGAGTTGTTTTAGTGGTTTTTTTTATAGGTATGGTATATCTGCTTGTTTGTTTGTTGTCATAGTTTCTGTGAGTTGTGTTTAGTGTCTGTTTTCAGTCTAGTAAGAGTTTGGTGTATGTTTTATTTTCTAAGTGTCATTGTAGAGTATCTGCTTGTTAAGTTGTTGTTTTAGTTATTGTGGGTTTGTTTTAGTGTCTGTTTTCAGTCTAGTTAGAGTTTGTTTGTTCTTGTATCTTGGTGTATGTTTTATTTTCAAAGTGCTTGTTGTCTAGTTTCTGTGGGTTTGTTTTAGTGTCTGCTTTCAGTCTAGTAATTAGAGATTGTTTGTTCTTGTATCTTGGTGTATGTTTTATTTTCTAAGTGTTCATTGTCTAGTTAGAGTATATCTGCTTGTTAAGTTGTTGTTTTAGTTTCTGTGGGTTTGTTTTAGTGTTTTTTTCAGTCTAGTAATTAGAGTTTGTTTGTTCTTGTATCTTGGTGTATGTTTTATTTTCTAAGTGTTCATTGTCAGTGTCGGTTTTTAGTCTAGTTATTAGAGATTGTTTGTTCTTGTATCTCTGTGCTTGTTTTGTAAGTTTTGTTTGTAGTTAGAATATCTCTTTATTTGTCTATTGATGGAGTTTCTGTAAGCTTGTTTTAGTGTGTTTTTAGTCTAGCTGGGGTTTGTTTGTTTGTTTGTTTGTTTGTTTGTTGTTTGTTTCTTTGTTTCTTTGTTTCTTTGTTTCTTTGTTTCTTTGTTTCTTTGTTTCTTTTTTACTATGTTTTTTTTTTAAGGGAATTTCTGTGAGCTTGTTTTAGTCTTTGTTTTTAGTCTAGTTAGAGTTTGTTTGCTGTTGGATCTTCGTTGAAAGTTGTTTAAATTCATCACATTAACTAATTTGTTACTGCTTTAAGACCTTTTTATCCTATGTTTGTTCACTCTAAAATATTGTTGTAAAGTTTGCCTTGATTTTGTATGAAAAATAAAACTCAATGAAGATACAAACTGTTTAATTTGTGAACCTTTGCTTTAATGTTCGAGTCTGGGATGGATGGGAACACACTTTTTGGGGGTGGGGGGGGGGGCACTTCTGGCTAATTAGGTATGTCATGTGACATCTCATGTGACATCTCCTTAATAGGATGGGGGGGAAGCTGGCGATTCTGCAATAGCGGGGCAGGGGGTGCACTTCTCCTTCATAATTAGGTATGTCATGTGACACTTTCTTAATTGTGGGGGGGGGGGGGTGCACTTCTGGCTAATAAGGTATGTCATGTGATATTTTCTTTAATGGGGGCGGGGGCCGGAAGGTGGGGGGGGGCTTGGGGGTTGCACTTTGCTTTGGCCTATAATTAGGTGTCATTTGACATTTCCTTCACAGGGGGGGGGGGGGGGCAGGGGTGCACTTCTTGCTAATTAGGTATGTACTGTCATGTAATTCCTTTCTTTAATAGGGGTAGCGGGGGGCTGGGGTGTGCTTCTGCCTATAATTGGGTCTGTCATGTGACATTTTCTTTATAGAGGGGGGTGCACTTCTGCCTGTGACAATGTCTGTGACATTTCTTTAATAGGGTGTTTTTAAGGGTGTTTTTTCTCGCAACTTCGATGACCGATTGAGCTCAAGTTTTCACATGTTAGTTATTTTATGCAAATGTTGAGATACACCAACTGTGAAGGCTAGTCTTTGACAATTACCAATAGTGTCCACTGCCTTTAAGAGGGGGGCTTGGGGGTGCACTTTTGGCTTAATTAGGTACGCACGGGAAATTCCTTAATAGCGGTGGGAGGGGTCTGCACTAATCTACCTAATTAGGTTGTCACGAGACATTTCTTTTATGGGGGGGGGGGGGGCGTAAAACTGCATACCAGCACAAAACTGCACTGACACTACATGTTTACTATAGTAAGCTAAACTAAGCTGCACTGAAGTACACACTACACTGCTCTAAACTAAAATACGCCACACTATACACCAAACATTAATTTAAATTGAATTAAATTGAATAAAATGATGTCAAATCAAATCAAATTAAAGTTTAATTTCATGCAGTTGTCACATTATTTATAACTCTGTTAAACTACACTACACTAATCTAAACTAAATTAAAATAAATAAATTACACTGCACTGATGATTATCAGCACATAAAATAAACAAATCTAATCTATAATTAAAAAAAAAAAAAAGTTTTTCTTTCATGAATTCTCGCCTCTTGAGGGCGCTGTTTTGCAGCCACTTTCTGGCCACTTTCTGTTTTTCCCACCGTGAACACATTTTTTATAACCAATACAAAGATTTTCCGGAACACCTTTGCTATAACTTGGTGATTTTATATCGACCCTTTATATACAGACCTTGGACACAGGTAGATACATCTTCACTTATTATATTTCCATTTACAGTAACAATTTTGGTGTTTGGATGATCAAAAGAACTTAAGAAGTGTTTTTTTAGTTCTCTAACTTCTCTAAATAGAGTAAAAGAACTAAAAAACTACAAAAGCTACAAAAGTTACTAACGTTAATAATGAAGTGCACATGTTTTTTTGCAGCATCTATTTCGTGATAATTTGTTCATAGAGTTATACATTACTTGACAGAGATAGAGCAACAATAGCAACAATACTGTCAACAATGTGTCAATATTATAGGAACCACAGGGTCAGAAGATGTTAGGGAAGTTTCAACTGAACAAAATTATTAACTCTAGCCCAGTCACATGGGGGTTCCCGTGAAAAAAATATTGATTTTACTACCGTAAGTGTGTATGCATACAAACGCAAGTTAAAATAGAGGCGAAAAAGGACATTTTTAGTTTATACAAATTATGCATATTTCCCCTGCTTACTGGTTTCCACTTTTTGGATATGGTGTTTTGGAGGGTTTGAGAAGACTATTGCAAAAACAATATTTCTGTTGCAGTTTTGTCTAGGTCAAACCACAGATTGGCTAAACTATTGCTAAAACAGATGTTTTACCATAGCTAGCCAAGCACCAGGATAATAAATAGTTGTTTTGGTAATCAAAAGAATTGCAAGGGTCATGGGTTTGATTCCTGCCCAAGTAAGTTTTTGTTCAATATTTTCAAACTTAATTTATCACCATGACCAAATCTGAATACTATGCAACAATAATGTCTTGTATTTCATGATTTTCCAAGTGAGGTCATTCACAAAAACCCCTCCCTTAAAAGGCAGTGGACACTATCGGTAAATACTCAAATAATTATTAGCATAAACCTTACTTTGTAACAGGTAATGGAGAGCTGATGATAGTATAAACCTTTGCAAGAAGCAGCTCCCTTTGAAGCATCATAGTTTTTGAGAAAGAAGTAATTTCTCTCTAAAATATTTGAATTTGATTTTGAGACCTCAGATTTAAATTTTAAGTCTCAAAATCAAGCATCTGAATGCACACAACTTGTACAACTTCAATGACCAATTGAGCTCAAACTTTCACGGGTTGTTATTTTACGGTGAAGACTGAACTTTGACAATTACCAACAGTGTTGTCCATGTGTCTTTAAAAGTTAAAAAAACCCAGAGAGTCTTGTTTTGTTTGAACGTTATTTTAATTAATGTGCAATTGTTTTGTTTTATTTGATTTTCAGGACTCCAGTTTTCATGGCTGCTATATGCCTTCAGAGCCAGAGACTACGATGCAGCAAGTGGCCTTGTGGGGTGCGGGTAAGGAGTGCCGATCCAATGTCATCCAGTGTGCAACCTGCCTCTCATGGTTTCATTGCCGCTGTGAGCAACTGACAACTGAGCAACTATAGATTAACGTGACCCTCGACTACATGTCGCGGGTGCATGATGTCTATTGCATCCATTTCACCATGAACTTTCTCTTCGATGACTTGAAGTATGCAGTTTTAAAGAACTTAATGCTGAGCACTGTTAACCGTGAGACCATCCTTATGCGTGATGCTCTAAACATCACTGGCATGGCCTCAAAGGTGACCATGCAACCTGGCATGACCCGTGATGTCATATCCCTTCGCCTCCTGCAGTCAACTGGCGGCTTAAAAGATCCAACTCCGGTGACTGCATCTGGGAACGGGAACTGCCTATTCAACTCTCTCTCGACAGCACTAGTAGGAGATGAATCGCTGAATATGGAGCTTCGTCCTTATTGGAGTGGTAAAGTAGCAACACACAAGTTCAACGCGTGCGCAGTAAACAATGTCACCTACGTTGCATGCGCACAATGCTACATTAGAAACTGTAAATTTTTAGCTTTTGACTGAATTTTGAAGCAAACAAATCGGCCTTTCCTGTGATGAATTATGACATTTGTTAGGTTTTGCTGATCGGGAAAATTATGAAATATGTGGTATTGATTGTTTATCATGAAAAGAATGTCGGTACCGGTCTCCGGACTTTGAAAAGGAATTGAGATTGTTTGCAATCGCTTTTCCTAGCGGGGATATGCATTTGAACAGTAGACACAATTAGACACAAACTGAAAAAGGGGAATATAAAATGACATTTTTTTCTTTTTTTTTCTTTGATACAATTTCGCTTAGGATATTTTTGGTTAAGAGAGATGTAATTATTCAACTGATTTTGTGTTTGTTTAGTAAGAATACTACAAAGAGGTAATTCCTATTGCAATTTTGTTTGCCAAAATCTTTGAAATGTCGTTATTCATAGCTAACATCATCCTTGCCGTATGCCGGTGGTTGAGAAGGACGCTTGAACGCAATGCAATCTGTGTATTTTTCTGTAGCGTAACTGTGTAGCTAGTTCTTAATACTTCGCCCTCATGAAATGAAATGTCAGTTATTAGTATTAATATTATAAGTTATCACACAAGCGCGAGTGGAATACGGAAAAATATAGCGCTTCTGCGTCCCATATCCAACGAGGCCGAAGGCCGAGTTGGATATGGGACGCAGACGCGCTATATTTTCCGTATTTCCACGAGCGCGCGTGATAACGTATTTATGTTCAAGCAAACTTGGCGCGTGACATAGAACACACAATACGCATGGTAGTGATATTAGCCGTGCAATATAGGTTTTTATCACCACTCCATTCTGCCAATCTGATTGGAGGATTAGCGCGTACTTGAAGATAATATACATGTAGTGGATTGCCTATAACCATATAAATTTATCTTTGGTCTGCAGATTTGATGAGTTCCACTTCGGCAAGTTCATCAATATGTATCTCAAGCAAGTGTTCTTCTTTGACATCCATCCACCACTTGGCAAGTTATTGCTTGCAGGAGCTGGCTACATGGCTGATACCAATGTCACGTTTCCCTTTGAGAGGATCGGGATGGTAAGAGAATCATGTTGTTCAGGGTGCGTTTTAATTACCCAAACCAGAAGCATGTTTGAGCTTTGGTCATTGGTTGAGCGCTTTTTTGTGCGTTTGATTGAACCACGGTAACAGTGACGAGGCTGGTCCGACCGAACAGTAACCGACGTAAAAGTAACTATAAATATAAATATGAATAGTAAACTTGCGGGTACAACCATGAGTAAAATCTCTTTTGAAGGAGTGGTGGCTCTGAAAAGAGCCGGTTTGGTCTTCCTTGGCGTTTCGCACAGTATACTTCTGCTCGTCTTTCTCCTGAAGACGCTCGTCTTTCTCCTGAAGACGAGCAGAGTATACTGTTCAAACTATCAAGACCAAACCAGCTCTTTTCAGAGCCACTACTCCTTCAAAAGAGATTTTACTCAGGGCTATTTATATTTATAGTAACTCTTATTCTCCACACCTTATAAAGCTTCAACAAACACCACACAGTAACCAACTTGTTGGCTCGGTTAGGCTTAGTTTCAAGATGGGTGACTCTAAAAACATTTTCAATTTAATTCCTTAAAAAAAATGGAATACCCTGAATCATAACAAGTAAATAATAATTGAAAAATCACAAAGACTAATTTCCATTAGTTGAATAAAAACAGCGTTGTATATTTTAAGAACATGAACTTTTTAGAGATGTTGCTACAAAACAACCTACATGTTCAGCCAAAGTACAGTACAAGTACATGTATATGAACATGTATGCACTGCAAAATTGCATATCCAAGTTTCCAAATTGTTCACTTGTTATATTTATGACATGAGGCTGTATCTGAATTAGAGGGCTATAGTCCTGGTCATGACTATTTTACACCTTACCTGATGAACTTTTCATTCCACAAAGTTTTCCTGTTAAAGGTACATGTTTCCTTGGATCGGGCGAGTTAGTTGGTCTATGAAAAAGCCTTTGAAACCGTTTGTTATAGAATGCATATTGTGAGAAAGATACCTTTAAAAGTAGAATATAATGACCCACACAAACATGCCTCAAAATTGCATGGTTTTCCTTTTACTTGGCATGCTTGGTTAACTAACATGGCATGCCATTTTGTACAGTAAAATTTTTACTCCACTAAATGGCTGACCATTTTAGTTCAGTAAGTAAAAGACAGATCACAACCAGGCAATGTTGAGGCATACTTGTGTGGATCATTGTATGTTACTTTAAAAACATCTTTTTTTAACAAAATGGTTACAACATTTTTTTCATAGACCAACTCACCAGGGCCCAATTTCATTGCGCTGCTTGACGGTAAGCAAATTTTCGTGCTTACTGTAGCAGAAAAATTGCTAGGGTGCAATTGTGTTTCACAGGTTAGCAGAAGCATTGGATGTCCATTTTGCGCATTTACCATTGATTTATATTGTGACGTCATATATTTTCATGCTGTAAGCACCGGAAGGTTAGCATGCCTTTTTGTGCGCTATGAAATGGAAATGACGCAGTAAGCACAAAATAATTTAAGCAGCGCTATGAAATTGGGCCCTGATTCAGTGCAACAAGTCTCTTTAATAGCCAACTTTCAAATGCGGGCTAAGATGACCCTTTGAATTGTCCCAGAAACTGCCACAAAGGGTATGTTATTGTCAACTTGTCATTGTGAACTACTATCTAAAGACAACAGTATGTCAAGGGAAAGAAACAGTAGTCTACATACTCTATCAACATTTTGTTTTAGAAATGGTTATTTAAAAAAAATTCCAGTTTCATTGAAACTGTCCAACCTTACTTTTCATTTGGGTGTATTAGCCGGCTGGAATAAAAGTCGCAGAGTTTGTTGAAAGCTTTAATGGTCCAAAACAACAGTATTACCATTTTTTATTTCTTTCATTGTCTTTAGAATTGAATTGATGTTGTGCAATTGGACAACATTTAATTAACTATTGTTTGAAGTTTTGCATGATGTGGATAAATTTGAAGATGAACTTAAGGGTACACCCATGTGCAAATCTTGTTAGTGGGAGTGTGGGCTCTGAACAGAGCCGTTGTACTCTGTTCGTCTTCAGGAGATTGCAAGACTACCAGTGGTGATGGAGCTTGTGAGTTGGTTGCTGGCTGGATGTGCAGGTAACCTTATGCCGGTAAGCATAACTTTGCTTGGCTTAGCTATTTTGTTGTGTTTTTAAAAACAGTGCTATGAAATTGGTGCTGGTCCAAAGACAACAGTTAAATGTAGTTTTATAAGACATGAAGGTTTGCATGGTGGAATGATAATTAGAAATATTTTTGCGGTGACATGTAGATAAATCTCTTTTGATTAAAACGCCTTTTGCACATTTTAGAGCGAAATTTGATAAAGATGCATCAACTCTTTCCCTGATGGCGGGAAGAGTATAGAGTCCAACTGTTGAGTCCTCCCATTCCTCTCACAACCACCATCAATCAAAAGTGATTTCTTTAGATCATCGCAAATATGTTTCATAGTTAAATGCATTGATGTTACTATGTTTCATTGTTAATGTTGGTGTTTTCTCCCTGGTTTCTTCAGGCTTATTACGGAGGTGAAGCTCGCTGCGATCAAGAGGTTGGGATACAGGGTGATTATGACCCAACTGAGTTAGTGTGTGGAGCATGCTCAGATGTATCCAGGGCTCAGGTAGGGGGTTTTAGGCAAAAGTTTTATTTCTTGTTTTTATGTATTGTTTAACCCGCCACTGCTTTTTGTAATGGTGCCCAGTGAGACAATGCATTAAGCACAGACCCGAATAAGGGGGCAATTCCTCCCCCCACATACAAATACAAAGACAGCTATATTGAGCCAAAAGCATTATAAAGAACAAAGGATCGAAATAACTGTTGAGATAATTGTGGAATTACTGATTACATAGTTTACCCTTTTATGGATTATTTATTTGAGTAATAATTTGATCATATGGACACATTTATTGTTCATTCATTTGTGAATGTCAACCACCCCAAAACAAGGTCACAATAGCATCCCCAAGGGTCCTCTTTCCCAATCAAAAAACTGTGGGCTTAGGGTCTTTAGTTTTTGTTTTACAACTAGTTTTACGGTCGGCAAATAGAAGAGTTAAAGGATTCGGGTACTTTTCCATAGATTTACTGTAAACTTACAGGGTTTGAAGATAATGATAGTGGAGAGCTTCCCTTCAAATATTACATGTACTTACTGAGGTGCTGTAGTTTTTGAGAAATGAGTAAAACAATGTCGTGAAAATACGTTTGCATGGTGGTCTTCCTGGGTTTTTTTTTTTTCCACAGGGCTCACAAACAATGACATACATCACATACCGGTGCAGGGTTTTAACAAAAATGACATTGTTTGTTTTTCCATCTTGCTTTTTGGTTGGATCAGTCCGTTAAAACTTAGTCCCGGAGATGGGTATTTTTTGTTTTTGTAATGAAAATATCATTTAGCATACCATGTACATGTTCAATGCTATGTATTGTGGTTGGGTTGTTTTGTAGATCGTTTGGTGAAAGCAATTTTTTTAATTGCTCAGTAATATGTTCCGAGGATGCACACATTTCCAATACACCAGTACACAGAATTTAACTATTGACCTGTCAAGTCTGCTTCATTCCACTTGGTTTTCCATGAGAATTTATTGATAAAATTAGTGTCTAAACCATCGATCTAAAACAAGAGTGATAAAACTTTAAAATATTATTAGTGCAAGTAGAAGTATGACGGTAGCACTTCTGCAACCCATATTCTTTAAGGGGTTTATAGATATTGAACACAACTATGCATGATATAGATGTCCAATCTTTGCTTGCAAGTTCTCCTCATTGAATAAGTTAAAGGGGGGGGGCCGAGGACTGTCGTTATAATTATAGCATGTTTGTGGCTGTACATTGAATTGAGAAATCTAGCACAGACTTTTGGGTCATGAGGGTTAGAGGTTGTTAGGGTTAAACATAGAGGACCTGCTATGTATAAAAAATTTGCCTTTGGTATGATTGCAAAAACACTGCAGTTATTTGTCTTACACTGGCTTGCTTTTTCAGTCAATTTTGCCTTTCTTATTATTCCACTGGTGTTGAACGTTAAGGTCAAATGTGCTTGATAAAGTTATGAATAATGTTCATGTCACGATTTAAATCAGTGTTACATATATTTAAATTCTTTTTTTACCAGTTTCAACAAGTTTCCCGCCAGTGCCCATTATGCCCTTAAGACACTTTGGTCAAGTACTTTGCACAGCATTTGAGGCGCAAGCATAAAGTTGCTGATCAACAAAGACGGCTAACCATAATTGCACAGACACGAAAAAGGTAAGTTGATGGCTTGGCAGGAGAACTTTGTGCTTTCCCATTATGATACTGGCCATTGCCTTTAGTTGATGGCTTGGCAGGAGAACTTTGTGCTTTCCCATTATGATACTGTCCATTGCCTTTAGTTGATGGCTTGGCAGGAGTACTTTGTGCTTTCCCATTATGATACTGTCCATTGCCTTTAGTTGATGGCTTGGCAGGAGTACTTTGTGCTTTCCCATTATGATACTGTCCATTGCCTTTAGTTGATGGCTTGGCAGGAGTACTTTGTGCTTTCCCATTATGATACTGTCCATTGCCTTTAGTTGATGGCTTGGCAGGAGTACTTTGTGCTTTCCCATTATGATACTGTCCATTGCCTTTTTGTTATCCTGTGTCACTTTACCTCCGTATCACTTAAAGATAATTTGTTAAAATTTATTCTTTAGGCCTTTAAATGTTTCCTTTTATCTTCAAGCAAACTTTGATTCACGGTTCTGATTGGTCAACCCATAGCAAAAAGATTAGCGATACAAATTAACCTTTATCTTCAAGTACGCACTAATCCTCCAATCAGATTTGCAGAATGGAGTGGTGATAAAAAAAATATTTGCACGGCTAATACCACTACCTGTTTGTTGTTCTGTCAAAAGCTAAGTTTGCTTGAAGATAAATATGTTATCAAACATTTAAGACATACTTAAAACCCAAGTTCTTCAACTTTTTCTTAGTTTCATTGCTTTATGTTGCAAACCAGTTTACTTACAAAATTGTAAATATAAATTTTTTAAACAATCTAAAATACTTTCAGACAACCAATCTCCAAACCACGTGCAGCTGGGAACAAAAAGTGTTACCAAAGGAAAACTGCGGACTGCCCAGTACCAGGTTGTTACGGCAAAGCGTGCAAACGAATCGACACACACTTGGACGAGTTGGATGTGAGTTCAAAACCTGATGAAATTCAAGTTATGTACCTTGCATGTCTGCTGGCACCGAGAATTTCATTATAGTCTCCCATTGTCCACACTGTCACGTGGAGAGGGCTCCGTGGTTGGGAAAGATTCAAATAATTTTTGTCTCATGAGACGAAAATTAATTTCATGACATTGTTTTACTCATTTCCCAAAAACTACAGCACCTCAGCACGTAACATTTTCAGGGAAGCTTATCATTATCTGCAAACTGTGTAAGTTTAGTGTAAATCAACGGACATTGTTTTTTTTTCCTACAAATGTTACATAGACCCTTTAATACAACATTTTGGGCATTTCACCTCACAAGATATGAACAATTTTGATTAAAACATTTTGCAATAATGTTTTTTTTAACAAACCAAATTCCTCCAAACTCCAACGCTCCATCTTTTCTCTAATTTGATTGACCCCAGATGTGTCCAAAGCATGGGACAGATTTCCTGGAGTACAAGTGCCGCTACTACTGTTCAGTTGCTGTGTTCTTCTGCTTTGGTCGAACACATTTATGCAATGCTTGCCACGATGACTTTCAAAGGATCACCAGCATTCTTAAGCCAGATCTTCCTCACTGCCCGACTGGTAAGAGTGTACTGGGGTTGGATAGGGAAGGATAGGGGGTGGAACATGGGTGATAGTTGAAGTGTTGGTCACTCCAACCCTTCAACTATGGATCGATAGAGAATTAAGCCTAGTTCATACTTTCTGTGAATGCAAAGCGTTTTTGACGTCTCATCCCTGTTTTTGCACCCAATGTTTCGCACAAGTTTCGCACAATTCGACTGTTGCGATTTATTTGTTGCGATTTTGTGACGTCAAAATTCGTATCACATTCGCAGGAAATATAAACCAGGCTTCATATTTGAAGGGTTGGAGTGGATGGATTGATAGGGTTTGAGGTGGACTGAAGATGGTTGGGAAAATTCCATGGTTAATAAAATTATATGCACTGCATGTATCTGAAATCTGATTGCCTTGTGATATACCGACATGTCAGCTCAAAGACTTTATCTATCAAAAAAAAAGTTATATGTGAGTATTTCACTTCAAATGTCCTGGATGTTTGCCCTAACCTAAGGTACTTAGGTTTTGCACAGCGCCTCACGCATGCGAGATTTTTGACTAAAAATTCAACTTCACAAAGTTCTCAATAAATCTCAAATTATTTCTCATATACATTTTCCACAGAGATGAAATGTGTTCAGTATTCCGTTCTGCATCATTTGAAAACTTCATCCCTGTGCCACTGATGGGTGACTGAATTTCACTGGGTGCTTCTCAAAAGTTTGTCTGTCTTCATGCCTACCGACTTCCCCTGATCTCATCAGCGAGTCAACCTTTAAGAGACAAACACTCTCTCTGTTTACCTGGAAACATTTTCAGCATTGGAGAATTTGGTCAGCCAACTCTCAATAGCGGGCAACTTTCAGCATTTTTGTTGTTGGAGATTTTGGTAAAGTGTTAGCCCACCCTCTCACCCATCAAAATGGTTCACAACAATAACATTTAGAGTACTCGTGAACCTGTGTGAACTGAAAAGTGAAATTAAATTGGTACAAGAAGTATTGTGTACTAGATACAGGCTTGAAATACTAGCACCGCACACTGGAGTGTTACACTTGAAATGTAATTGTACCAACATTTAAGACAATCTGTATTATCAAAATCTTCACACATTGAACTCATTTTGAGATATCGTAGCTACTTCCTGATTGCATTATTGAAATATACAGGATATAATTCATCCTGTAAAAAAATTATTTGATCTTTCCTAAACAAAATCATTGGTTTTTAAATAAAGCTTGGTCAGAAATCAGGGTAAGAATTTATTCTGAACTGTTTTAATAACACTGTGTTAGGTCATTTTCCCTCCAAACTGCAGGTGAAAGCTCAGACAGGACAGTTGCCACCTCTGCACCCTACTCTTCCCGCCCTGCAATCTTACCTGCACCATTCCAATTGTACTACTTGCTGCTCTCCATATAGTCCAAGAGTTACCGCGCCTCTGATGATGCATACGTGCTGCTCTCCATATAGTCCAAGAGTCACTGCGCCTCTGATGATGATGCATACGTCGTATAGCCTTAAGGTAATCCATGCTTACTGTTAGCTTTCTCTGCTAGTAATCTTGATTATATATGCATATGTACTAACTCTTTTTCCCCATAAAAAGCAGAAGTCTTTGCAAATACTTTTAACAATGGCACTTGGTTGCTTTTGTCTTCCAATATTTAACTGGAACCTACTGTAGAGGAAGTTTAATTGAGAACTTCACAAAAATCCAAATACATCTTGAACTTTTACTCATTAACCCAGTCAGCACAGATAAATTGTGTTCAGTAGTCCTTTCTGTATCATTTGAAACCATAAAATCACCCAAACATTTTTACCCGAAATCTGAAAATTTTGTGATGCCGGCACCACAGATTTTTTAGATTTTGGACCCAAAACCCAAACTTACAAAATTCTGAATAAATCTCAAACTTTTGCTCGGTTACCCATCTTAAACAGATAAAATGTGTTCAGTAGTCCTTTCTGTATCATTTGGAACCATAAAATCACCCAAACATTTTTGACCCGAAAACTGAAAATTTTGTGATGCCGGCATCACAGATTTTTTTAATTTTGGACCAAAAATCCAAACTGACAAAATTCTCAATAAATCTCATACTTTTGCTCGTTTACCCATCCCACACAGATAAAATGTGTTCAGTAGTCCTTTCTGTATCATTTGAAACCATAAAATCACCCAAAATTTGTTGACCCGAAATCTGAAAATTTTGTGATGCCGGCATCACAGATTTTTTAAATTTTGGACCAAAAACCCAAACTTGCAAAATTCTAAATAAATCTCAAACTTTTGCTCGTTTACCCATCCCACACAGATAAAATGTGTTCAGTAGTCCTTTCTGTATCATTTGAAACCATAAAATCACCCAAAATTTGTTGACCCGAAATCTGAAAATTTTGTGATGCCGGCATCACAGATTTTTTATAATTTGGACCAAAAATCCAAACTTACAAAATTCTCCATGAATCTCAAACTTTGGCTCGTTTACCCATCCCACACAGATAAAGATGTTCAGTAGTCCTTTCTGTATCATTTGAAACCATAAAATCACCCATAATTTGTTGACTCGAAATCTGAAAATTTTGTGATGCCGGCATCACAGATTTTTTTAATTTTGGACCAAAAACCCAAACTTGCAAAATTCTAAATAAATCTTAAACTTTTGCTCGTTTACCCATCCCACACAGATAAAATGTGTTCAGTAGTCCTTTCTGTATCATTTGAAACCATAAAATCACCCAAAATTTTTTGACCCGAAATCTGAAAATTATGTGATGCCAGCATCACAGATTTTCTTAATTTTGGACTAAAAATCCAAACTTACAAAATTCTAAATAAATCTTAAACTTTTGCTCGTTTACCCATCCCACACAGATAAAATGTGTTCAGTAGTCCTTTCTGTATCATTTGAAACCATAAAATCACCCAAAATTTGTTGACCCAAAATCTGCAAATTTTGTGATGCCGGCATCACAGATTTTTTCGGACTTTGGACCAAAAACCCAAACTTAGAAAATTCCCAATAAATCTCAAACTTTTGCTCGTTTACCCATCCCACACAGATAAAAGGTGTTCAGCAGTCCTTTTTGTATCATTTGAAACCATAAAATCACCCATAATTTGTTGACCCGAAATCTGAAATTTTTGTGATGCCGGCATCACAGATTTTTTTAATTTTGGACCAAAGCCAAACTTACAAAATTCTCAATAAATCTCAAACTTTTGCTCGTTTACCCATCCCACACAGATAAAATGTGTTCAGTAGTCCTTTCTGTATCATTTGAAACCATAAAATCACCCAAAATTTGTTGACCCGAAATCTGAAAATTTTGTGATGCCGGCATCACAGATTTTTTAAATTTTGGACTAAAAATCCAAACTTACAAAATTCTCCATAAATCTCAAACTGTTGCTCGTTTACCCATCCCACACAGATAAAATGTGTTCAGTAGTCCTTTCTGTATCATTTGAAACAATAAAATCACCCAAAATTTGTTGACCCGAAATCTGAAAATTTTGTGATGCCGGCATCACAGATTTTTTTAACTTTGGACCAAAAATCCAGACTTACAAAACTCTCAATAAATCTCATACTTTTGCTCGTTTACCCATCCCACACAGATAAAATGTGTTCAGTAGTCCTTTCTGTATCATTTGAAACCATAAAATCACCCAAAATTTGTTGACCCGAAATCTGAAAATTTTGTGATGCCGGCATCACAGATTTTTTCGGACTTTGGACCAAAAATCCAAACTTAGAAAATTCTCAATAAATCTCAAACTTTTGCTCGTTTACCCATCCCACACAGATAAAATGTGTTCAGTAGTCCTTTCTGTATCATTTGAAACCATAAAATCCCCCAAAATTTGTTGACCCGAAATCTGAAAATTTTGTGATGCCGGCATCACAGACTTTTTTAACTTTGGACCAAAAATCCAGACTTACAAAACTCTCAATAAATCTCATACTTTTGCTCGTTTACCCATCCCACACAGATAAAATGTGTTCAGTAGTCCTTTCTGTATCATTTGAAACCATAAAATCACCCAAAATTTGTTGACCCGAAATCTGAAAATTTTGTGATGCCGGCATCACAGATTTTTTAAATTTTGGACCAAAAATCCAAACTTAGAAAATTCTAAATAAATCTCAAACATTTGCTCGTTTACCCATCCTACACCGATAAAATGTGTTCAGTTGTCCTTTCTGTATCATTTGAAACCATAAAATCAGCCAAAATTTGTTGACCCGAAATCTGAAAATTTTGTGATGCCGGCATCACAGATTTTTTTAATTTTGGACCAAAAATCCAAACTTACAAAATTCTCCATGAATCTCAAACTTTTGCTTGTTTACCCATCCCACACAGATAAAATGTGTTCAGTAGTCCTTTCTGTATCATTTGAAACCATAAAATCACCCAAAATTTGTTGACCCGAAATCTGAAAATTTTGGGATGCCGGCATCACAGATTTTTTTAACTTTGGACCAAAAATCCAAACTTACAAAATTCTCAATAAATCTCATACTTTTGCTAGTTTACCCATCCCACACTGATAAAATGTGTTCAGTAGTCCTTTCTGTATCATTTGAAACCATAAAATCACCCAAAATTTGTTGACCCGAAATCTGAAAATTTTGTGATGCCGGCATCACATATTTTTTTTATTTTGGACCAAAAATCCAAACTTACAAAATTCTCCATAAATCTCAAACTGTTGCTCGTTTACCCATCCCACACAGATAAAATGTGTTCAGTAGTCCTTTCTGTATCATTTGAAACCATAAATCACCCAAAATTTGTTGACCAATAATCTGCAAATTTTGTGATGCCGGCATCACATATTTTTAAAATTTTGGACCAAAAATCCAAACTTACAAAATTCTCAACAAATCTCAAACTTTTGCTTGTTTACCTATCCCACACGGATAAAATGTGTTCAGTAGTCCTTTCTGTATCATTTGAAACCATAAAATCAGCCAAAATTTGTTGACTCGAAATCTGAAAATTTTTTGATGCCGGCATCACAGACTTTTTTAACTTTGGACCAAAATTCCCAAACTTACAAAACTCTCAATAAATCTCATACTTTTGCTCGTTTACCCATCCCACACAGATAAAATGTGTTCAGTAGTCCTTTCTGTATCATTTGAAACCATAAAATCACCCAAAATTTGTTGACCCGAAATCTGAAATTTTTGTGATGCCGGCATCACAGATTTTTTAAATTTTGGACCAAAAATCCAAACTTACAAAATTCTAAATAAATCTCAAACATTTGCTCGTTTTGCCATCCTACACCGATAAAATGTGTTCAGTTGTCATTTCTGTATCATTTGAAACCATAAAATCAGCCAAAATTTGTTGACCCGAAATCTGAAATTTTTGTGATGCCGGCATCACAGATATTTTTAATTTTGGACCAAAAATCCAAACTTACAAAATTCTCCATGAATCTCAAACTTTTGCTTGTTTACCCATCCCACACAGATAAAATGTGTTCAGTAGTCCTTTCTGTATCATTTGAAACCATAAAATCACCCAAAATTTGTTGACCCGAAATCTGAAAATTTTGGGATGCCGGCATCACAGATTTTTTTAACTTTGGACCAAAAATCCAAACTTACAAAATTCTCAATAAATCTCATACTTTTGCTAGTTTACCCATCCCACACTGATAAAATGTGTTCAGTAGTCCTTTCTGTATCATTTGAAACCATAAAATCACCCAAAATTTGTTGACCCGAAATCTGAAAATTTTGTGATGCCGGCATCACAGATTTTTTAAATTTTGGACCAAAAACCCAAACTTACAAAATTCTAAATAAATCTCAAACTTTTGCTCGTTTACCCATCCCACACAGATAAAATGTGTTCAGTAGTCCTTTCTGTATAATTTGAAACCATAAAATCACCCAAAATTTGTTGACCCGAAATCTGAAAATTTTGTGATGCCGGCATCACAGATTTTTTTAATTTTGGATCAAAAATCCAAACTTACAAAATTCTCAATAAATCTCATACTTTTGCTCGTTAACCCATCCCACACAGATAAAATGTGTTCAGTAGTCCTTTCTGTATCATTTGAAACCATAAAATCACCCAAAATTTGTTGACCCGAAATCTGAAAATTTTGTGATGCCGGCATCACAGATTTTTTAAATTTTGGACTAAAAATCCAAACTTACAAAATTCTCCATAAATCTCAAACTGTTGCTCGTTTACCCATCCCACACAGATAAAATGTGTTCAGTAGTCCTTTCTGTATCATTTGAAACAATAAAATCACCCAAAATTTGTTGACCCGAAATCTGAAAATTTTGTGATGCCGGCATCACAGATTTTTTTAACTTTGGACCAAAAATCCAGACTTACAAAACTCTCAATAAATCTCATACTTTTGCTCGTTTACCCATCCCACACAGATAAAATGTGTTCAGTAGTCCTTTCTGTATCATTTGAAACCATAAAATCACCCAAAGTTTGTTGACCCGAAATCTGAAAATTTTGTGATGCCGGCATCACAGATTTTTTCGGACTTTGGACCAAAAATCCAAACTTAGAAAATTCTCAATAAATCTCAAACTTTTGCTCGTTTACCCATCCCACACAGATAAAATGTGTTCAGTAGTCCTTTCTGTATCATTTGAAACCATAAAATCCCCCAAAATTTGTTGACCCGAAATCTGAAAATTTTGTGATGCCGGCATCACAGACTTTTTTAACTTTGGACCAAAAATCCAGACTTACAAAACTCTCAATAAATCTCATACTTTTGCTCGTTTACCCATCCCACACAGATAAAATGTGTTCAGTAGTCCTTTCTGTATCATTTGAAACCATAAAATCACCCAAAATTTGTTGACCCGAAATCTGAAAATTTTGTGATGCCGGCATCACAGATTTTTTAAATTTTGGACCAAAAATCCAAACTTAGAAAATTCTAAATAAATCTCAAACATTTGCTCGTTTACCCATCCTACACCGATAAAATGTGTTCAGTTGTCCTTTCTGTATCATTTGAAACCATAAAATCAGCCAAAATTTGTTGACCCGAAATCTGAAAATTTTGTGATGCCGGCATCACAGATTTTTTTAATTTTGGACCAAAAATCCAAACTTACAAAATTCTCCATGAATCTCAAACTTTTGCTTGTTTACCCATCCCACACAGATAAAATGTGTTCAGTAGTCCTTTCTGTATCATTTGAAACCATAAAATCACCCAAAATTTGTTGACCCGAAATCTGAAAATTTTGGGATGCCGGCATCACAGATTTTTTTAACTTTGGACCAAAAATCCAAACTTACAAAATTCTCAATAAATCTCATACTTTTGCTAGTTTACCCATCCCACACTGATAAAATGTGTTCAGTAGTCCTTTCTGTATCATTTGAAACCATAAAATCACCCAAAATTTGTTGACCCGAAATCTGAAAATTTTGTGATGCCGGCATCACATATTTTTTTTATTTTGGACCAAAAATCCAAACTTACAAAATTCTCCATAAATCTCAAACTGTTGCTCGTTTACCCATCCCACACAGATAAAATGTGTTCAGTAGTCCTTTCTGTATCATTTGAAACCATAAATCACCCAAAATTTGTTGACCAATAATCTGCAAATTTTGTGATGCCGGCATCACATATTTTTAAAATTTTGGACCAAAAATCCAAACTTACAAAATTCTCAACAAATCTCAAACTTTTGCTTGTTTACCTATCCCACACGGATAAAATGTGTTCAGTAGTCCTTTCTGTATCATTTGAAACCATAAAATCAGCCAAAATTTGTTGACTCGAAATCTGAAAATTTTTTGATGCCGGCATCACAGACTTTTTTAACTTTGGACCAAAATTCCCAAACTTACAAAACTCTCAATAAATCTCATACTTTTGCTCGTTTACCCATCCCACACAGATAAAATGTGTTCAGTAGTCCTTTCTGTATCATTTGAAACCATAAAATCACCCAAAATTTGTTGACCCGAAATCTGAAATTTTTGTGATGCCGGCATCACAGATTTTTTAAATTTTGGACCAAAAATCCAAACTTACAAAATTCTAAATAAATCTCAAACATTTGCTCGTTTTGCCATCCTACACCGATAAAATGTGTTCAGTTGTCATTTCTGTATCATTTGAAACCATAAAATCAGCCAAAATTTGTTGACCCGAAATCTGAAATTTTTGTGATGCCGGCATCACAGATATTTTTAATTTTGGACCAAAAATCCAAACTTACAAAATTCTCCATGAATCTCAAACTTTTGCTTGTTTACCCATCCCACACAGATAAAATGTGTTCAGTAGTCCTTTCTGTATCATTTGAAACCATAAAATCACCCAAAATTTGTTGACCCGAAATCTGAAAATTTTGGGATGCCGGCATCACAGATTTTTTTAACTTTGGACCAAAAATCCAAACTTACAAAATTCTCAATAAATCTCATACTTTTGCTAGTTTACCCATCCCACACTGATAAAATGTGTTCAGTAGTCCTTTCTGTATCATTTGAAACCATAAAATCACCCAAAATTTGTTGACCCGAAATCTGAAAATTTTGTGATGCCGGCATCACAGATTTTTTAAATTTTGGACCAAAAACCCAAACTTACAAAATTCTAAATAAATCTCAAACTTTTGCTCGTTTACCCATCCCACACAGATAAAATGTGTTCAGTAGTCCTTTCTGTATAATTTGAAACCATAAAATCACCCAAAATTTGTTGACCCGAAATCTGAAAATTTTGTGATGCCGGCATCACAGATTTTTTTAATTTTGGATCAAAAATCCAAACTTACAAAATTCTCAATAAATCTCATACTTTTGCTCGTTAACCCATCCCACACAGATAAAATGTGTTCAGTAGTTATTTCTGTATCATTTGAAACCATAAACTCACCCAAAATTTGTTGACCCGAAATCTGAAAATTTTGTGATGCCGGCATCACAGATTTTTTTAATTTTGGACCAAAAATCCAAACTTACAAAATTCTCCATAAATCTCAAAGTGTTGCTCGTTTACCCATCCCACACAGATAAAATGTGTTCAGTAGTCCTTTCTGTATCATTTGAAACCATAAAATCACCCAAAATTTGTTGACCCGAAATCTGCAAATTTTGTGATGCCGGCATCACAGATTTTTTCGGACTTTGGACCAAAAATCCAAACTTAGAAAATTCTCAATAAATCTCAAACTTTTGCTCGTTTACCCATCCAAAACAGATGAAATGTGTTTAGTAGTCCTTTCTGTATCATTTGAAACCATAAAATCACCCAAAATTTGTTGACCCGAAATCTGAAATTTTTGTGATGCCGGCATCACAGATTTTTTTAATTTTGGACCAAAGCCAAACTTACAAAATTCTCAATAAATCTCAAACTGTTGCTCGTTTACCCATCCCACACAGATAAAATGTGTTCAGTAGTCCTTGCTGTATCATTTGAAACCATAAAATCACCCAAAATTTTTTGACCCGAAATCTGAAAATTTTGTGATGCCGGCGTCACAGATTTTTATAATTTTAGACCAAAAATCCAAACTTACAAGATTCTCAATAAATCTCAAACTGTTGCTCGTTTACCCATCCCACACAGATAAAATGTGTTCAGTAGTCCTTTCTGTATCATTTGAAACAATAAAATCACCCAAAATTTGTTGACCCGAAATCTGAAAATTTTGGGATGCCGGCATCACAGATTTTTTAACTTTGGACCAAAAATCCAAACTTACAAAATTCTCAATAAATCTCCTACTTTTACTAGTTTACCCATCCCACACTGATAAAATGTGTTCAGTAGTCCTTTCTGTATCATTTGAAACCATAAAATCACCCAGAATTTGTTGACCCGAAATCTGAAAATTTTATGATGCCGGCGTCACAGATTTTTATAATTTTAGACCAAAAATCCAAACTTACAAAATTCTAAATAAATCTCAAACTGTTGCTCGTTTACCCATCCCACACAGATAAAATGTGTTCAGTAGTCCTTTCTGTATCATTTGAAACAATAAAATCACCCAAAATTTGTTGACCCGAAATCTGAAAATTTTGTGATGCCGGCATCACAGATTTTTTTAACTTTGGACCAAAAATCCAAACTTACAAAATTCTCAATAAATCTCCTACTTTTGCTCGTTTACCCATCCCACACAGATAAAAAGTGTTCAGTAGTCCTTTCTGTATCATTTGAAACCAAAAAATCACCCAAAATTTGTTGACCCGAAATCTGAAAATTTTGTGATGCCGGCATCACAGATTTTTTAAATTTTGGACTAAAAATCCAAACTTACAAAATTCTCCATAAATCTCAAACTGTTGCTCGTTTACCCATCCCACACAGATAAAATGTGTTCAGTAGTCCTTTCTGTATCATTTGAAACAATAAAATCACCCAAAATTTGTTGACCCGAAATCTGAAAATTTTGTGATGCCGGCATCACAGATTTTTTTAACTTTGGACCAAAAATCCAGACTTACAAAACTCTCAATAAATCTCATACTTTTGCTCGTTTACCCATCCCACACAGATAAAATGTGTTCAGTAGTCCTTTCTGTATCATTTGAAACCATAAAATCACCCAAAATTTGTTGACCCGAAATCTGAAAATTTTGTGATGCCGGCATCACAGATTTTTTCGGACTTTGGACCAAAAATCCAAACTTAGAAAATTCTCAATAAATCTCAAACTTTTGCTCGTTTACCCATCCCACACAGATAAAATGTGTTCAGTAGTCCTTTCTGTATCATTTGAAACCATAAAATCCCCCAAAATTTGTTGACCCGAAATCTGAAAATTTTGTGATGCCGGCATCACAGACTTTTTTAACTTTGGACCAAAAATCCAGACTTACAAAACTCTCAATAAATCTCATACTTTTGCTCGTTTACCCATCCCACACAGATAAAATGTGTTCAGTAGTCCTTTCTGTATCATTTGAAACCATAAAATCACCCAAAATTTGTTGACCCGAAATCTGAAAATTTTGTGATGCCGGCATCACAGATTTTTTAAATTTTGGACCAAAAATCCAAACTTACAAAATTCTAAATAAATCTCAAACATTTGCTCGTTTACCCATCCTACACCGATAAAATGTGTTCAGTTGTCCTTTCTGTATCATTTGAAACCATAAAATCAGCCAAAATTTGTTGACCCGAAATCTGAAAATTTTGTGATGCCGGCATCACAGATTTTTTTAATTTTGGACCAAAAATCCAAACTTACAAAATTCTCCATGAATCTCAAACTTTTGCTTGTTTACCCATCCCACACAGATAAAATGTGTTCAGTAGTCCTTTCTGTATCATTTGAAACCATAAAATCACCCAAAATTTGTTGACCCGAAATCTGAAAATTTTGGGATGCCGGCATCACAGATTTTTTTAACTTTGGACCAAAAATCCAAACTTACAAAATTCTCAATAAATCTCATACTTTTGCTAGTTTACCCATCCCACACTGATAAAATGTGTTCAGTTGTCCTTTCTGTATCATTTGAAACCATAAAATCACCCAAAATTTGTTGACCCGAAATCTGAAAATTTTGTGATGCCGGCGTCACAGATTTTTTATAATTTTAGACCAAAAATCCAAACTTACAAAATTCTCAATAAATCTCAAACTTTTGCTCGTTTACCCATCCCACACAGATAAAATGTGTTCAGTAGTCCTTTCTGTATAATTTGAAACCATAAAATCACCCAAAATTTGTTGACCCGAAATCTGAAAATTTTGTGATGCCGGCATCACAGATTTTTTCGGACTTTGGACCAAAAATCCAGACTTAGAAAATTCTCAATAAATCTCAAACTTTTGCTCGTTTACCCATCCCACTCAGATAAAATGTGTTCAGTAGTCCTTTCTGAATCATTTGAAACCATAAAATCACCCAAAATTTTTTGACCCGAAATCTGAAATTTTTGTGATGCCGGCATCACAGATTTTTTTAATTTTGGACCAAAGCCAAACTTACAAAATTCTCAATAAATCTCAAACTGTTGCTCGTTTACCCATCCCACACAGACAAAATTTGTTCAGTAGTCCTTTCTGTATCATTTGAAACCATAAAATCACCCAAAATTTTTTGACCCGAAATCTGAAAATTTTGTGATGCCGGCGTCACAGATTTTTATAATTTTAGACCAAAAATCCAAACTTACAAAATTCTCCATAAATCTCAAACTGTTGCTCGTTTACCCATCCCACACAGATAAAATGTGTTCAGTAGTCCTTTCTGTATCATTTGAAACAATAAAATCACCCAAAATTTGTTGACCCGAAATCTGAAAATTTTGTGATGCCGGCATCACAGATTTTTTTAACTTTGGACCAAAAATCCAAACTTACAAAATTCTCAATAAATCTCAAACTGTTGCTCGTTTACCCATCCCACACAGATAAAATTTGTTCAGTAGTCCTTTCTGTATCATTTGAAACCATAAAATCACCCAAAATTTGTTGACCCGAAATCTGAAATTTTTGTGATGCCGGCGTCACAGATTTTTATAATTTTAGACCAAAAATCCAAACTTACAAAATTCTCAATAAATCTCAAACTGTTGCTCGTTTACCCATCCCACACAGATAAAATGTGTTCAGTAGTCCTTTCTGTATCATTTGAAACAATAAAATCACCCAAAATTTGTTGACCCGAAATCTGAAAATTTTGTGATGCCGGCATCACAGATTTTTTTAACTTTGGACCAAAAATCCAAACTTACAAAATTCTCAATAAATCTCCTACTTTTGCTCGTTTACCCATCCCACACAGATAAAATGTGTTCAGTAGTCCTTTCTGTATCATTTGAAACCATAAAATCAGCCAAAATTTTTTACCCGAAATCTGAAAATTTTGTGATGCCGGCATCACAGATTTTTTAAATTTTGGACCAAAAACCCAAACTTACAAAATTCTAAATAAATCTCAAACTTTTGCTCGTTTACCCATCCCACACAGATAAAATGTGTTCAGTAGTCCTTTCTGTATCATTTGAAACCATAAAATCACCCAAAATTTGTTGACCCGAAATCTGAAAATTTTGTGATGCCGGCATCACAGATTTTTTAAATTTTGGACTAAAAATCCAAACTTACAAAATTCTCCATAAATCTCAAACTGTTGCTCGTTTACCCATCCCACTCCGATAAAATGTGTTCAGTAGTCCTTTCTGTATCATTTGAAACCATAAAATCACCCAAAATTTGTTGACCCGAAATCTGAAAATTTTGTGATGCCGGCATCACAGATTTTTTAAATTTTGGACTAAAAATCCAAACTTACAAAATTCTCCATAAATCTCAAACTGTTGCTCGTTTACCCATCCCACACAGATAAAATGTGTTCAGTAGTCCTTTCTGTATCATTTGAAACCATAAAATCACCCAAAATTTGTTGACCCGAAATCTGAAATTTTTGTGATGCTGGCATCACAGATTTTTTTAATTTTGGACCAAAGCCAAACTTACAAAATTCTCAATAAATCTCAAACTGTTGCTCGTTTACCCATCCCACACAGATAAAATTTGTTCAGTAGTCCTTTCTGTATCATTTGAAACCATAAAATCACCCAAAATTTGTTGACCCGAAATCTGAAAATTTTGTGATGCCGGCGTCACAGATTTTTATAATTTTAGACCAAAAATCCAAACTTACAAAATTCTCAATAAATCTCAAACTGTTGCTCGTTTACCCATCCCACACAGATAAAATGTGTTCAGTAGTCCTTTCTGTATCATTTGAAACAATAAAATCACCCAAAATTTGTTGACCCGAAATCTGAAAATTTTGTGATGCCGGCATCACAGATTTTTTTAACTTTAGACCAAAAATCCAAACTTACAAAATTCTCAATAAATCTCAAACTGTTGCTCGTTTACCCATCCCACACAGATAAAATTTGTTCAGTAGTCCTTTCTGTATCATTTGAAACCATAAAATCACCCAAAATTTTTTGACCCGAAATCTGAAAATTTTGTGATGCCGGCGTCACAGATTTTTATAATTTTAGACCAAAAATCCAAACTTACAAAATTCTCAATAAATCTCAAACTGTTGCTCGTTTACCCATCCCACACAGATAAAATGTGTTCAGTAGTCCTTTCTGTATCATTTGAAACAATAAAATCACCCAAAATTTGTTGACCCGAAATCTGAAAATTTTGTGATGCCGGCATCACAGATTTTTTAAATTTTTCGACTAAAAATCCAAACTTACAAAATTCTCAATAAATCTCAAACTGTTGCTCGTTTACCCATCCCACACAGATAAAATGTGTTCAGTAGTCCTTTCTGTATCATTTGAAACCATAAAATCACCCAAAATTTGTTGACCCGAAATCTGAAATTTTTGTGATGCCGGCATCACAGATTTTTTTAATTTTGGACCAAAGCCAAACTTACAAAATTCTCAATAAATCTCAAACTGTTGCTCGTTTACCCATCCCACACAGATAACATTTGTTCAGTAGTCCTTTCTGTATCATTTGAAACCATAAAATCAGCCAAAATTTGTTGACTCGAAATCTGAAAATTTTTTGATGCCGGCATCACAGACTTTTTTAACTTTGGACCAAAATTCCCAAACTTACAAAACTCTCAATAAATCTCATACTTTTGCTCGTTTACCCATCCCACACAGATAAAATGTGTTCAGTAGTCCTTTCTGTATCATTTGAAACCATAAAATCACCCAAAATTTGTTGACCCGAAATCTGAAATTTTTGTGATGCCGGCATCACAGATTTTTTAAATTTTGGACCAAAAATCCAAACTTACAAAATTCTAAATAAATCTCAAACATTTGCTCGTTTTGCCATCCTACACCGATAAAATGTGTTCAGTTGTCATTTCTGTATCATTTGAAACCATAAAATCAGCCAAAATTTGTTGACCCGAAATCTGAAATTTTTGTGATGCCGGCATCACAGATATTTTTAATTTTGGACCAAAAATCCAAACTTACAAAATTCTCCATGAATCTCAAACTTTTGCTTGTTTACCCATCCCACACAGATAAAATGTGTTCAGTAGTCCTTTCTGTATCATTTGAAACCATAAAATCACCCAAAATTTGTTGACCCGAAATCTGAAAATTTTGGGATGCCGGCATCACAGATTTTTTTAACTTTGGACCAAAAATCCAAACTTACAAAATTCTCAATAAATCTCATACTTTTGCTAGTTTACCCATCCCACACTGATAAAATGTGTTCAGTAGTCCTTTCTGTATCATTTGAAACCATAAAATCACCCAAAATTTGTTGACCCGAAATCTGAAAATTTTGTGATGCCGGCATCACAGATTTTTTAAATTTTGGACCAAAAACCCAAACTTACAAAATTCTAAATAAATCTCAAACTTTTGCTCGTTTACCCATCCCACACAGATAAAATGTGTTCAGTAGTCCTTTCTGTATAATTTGAAACCATAAAATCACCCAAAATTTGTTGACCCGAAATCTGAAAATTTTGTGATGCCGGCATCACAGATTTTTTTAATTTTGGATCAAAAATCCAAACTTACAAAATTCTCAATAAATCTCATACTTTTGCTCGTTAACCCATCCCACACAGATAAAATGTGTTCAGTAGTTATTTCTGTATCATTTGAAACCATAAACTCACCCAAAATTTGTTGACCCGAAATCTGAAAATTTTGTGATGCCGGCATCACAGATTTTTTTAATTTTGGACCAAAAATCCAAACTTACAAAATTCTCCATAAATCTCAAAGTGTTGCTCGTTTACCCATCCCACACAGATAAAATGTGTTCAGTAGTCCTTTCTGTATCATTTGAAACCATAAAATCACCCAAAATTTGTTGACCCGAAATCTGCAAATTTTGTGATGCCGGCATCACAGATTTTTTCGGACTTTGGACCAAAAATCCAAACTTAGAAAATTCTCAATAAATCTCAAACTTTTGCTCGTTTACCCATCCAAAACAGATGAAATGTGTTTAGTAGTCCTTTCTGTATCATTTGAAACCATAAAATCACCCAAAATTTGTTGACCCGAAATCTGAAATTTTTGTGATGCCGGCATCACAGATTTTTTTAATTTTGGACCAAAGCCAAACTTACAAAATTCTCAATAAATCTCAAACTGTTGCTCGTTTACCCATCCCACACAGATAAAATGTGTTCAGTAGTCCTTGCTGTATCATTTGAAACCATAAAATCACCCAAAATTTTTTGACCCGAAATCTGAAAATTTTGTGATGCCGGCGTCACAGATTTTTATAATTTTAGACCAAAAATCCAAACTTACAAGATTCTCAATAAATCTCAAACTGTTGCTCGTTTACCCATCCCACACAGATAAAATGTGTTCAGTAGTCCTTTCTGTATCATTTGAAACAATAAAATCACCCAAAATTTGTTGACCCGAAATCTGAAAATTTTGGGATGCCGGCATCACAGATTTTTTAACTTTGGACCAAAAATCCAAACTTACAAAATTCTCAATAAATCTCCTACTTTTACTAGTTTACCCATCCCACACTGATAAAATGTGTTCAGTAGTCCTTTCTGTATCATTTGAAACCATAAAATCACCCAGAATTTGTTGACCCGAAATCTGAAAATTTTATGATGCCGGCGTCACAGATTTTTATAATTTTAGACCAAAAATCCAAACTTACAAAATTCTAAATAAATCTCAAACTGTTGCTCGTTTACCCATCCCACACAGATAAAATGTGTTCAGTAGTCCTTTCTGTATCATTTGAAACAATAAAATCACCCAAAATTTGTTGACCCGAAATCTGAAAATTTTGTGATGCCGGCATCACAGATTTTTTTAACTTTGGACCAAAAATCCAAACTTACAAAATTCTCAATAAATCTCCTACTTTTGCTCGTTTACCCATCCCACACAGATAAAAAGTGTTCAGTAGTCCTTTCTGTATCATTTGAAACCAAAAAATCACCCAAAATTTGTTGACCCGAAATCTGAAAATTTTGTGATGCCGGCATCACAGATTTTTTAAATTTTGGACTAAAAATCCAAACTTACAAAATTCTCCATAAATCTCAAACTGTTGCTCGTTTACCCATCCCACACAGATAAAATGTGTTCAGTAGTCCTTTCTGTATCATTTGAAACAATAAAATCACCCAAAATTTGTTGACCCGAAATCTGAAAATTTTGTGATGCCGGCATCACAGATTTTTTTAACTTTGGACCAAAAATCCAGACTTACAAAACTCTCAATAAATCTCATACTTTTGCTCGTTTACCCATCCCACACAGATAAAATGTGTTCAGTAGTCCTTTCTGTATCATTTGAAACCATAAAATCACCCAAAATTTGTTGACCCGAAATCTGAAAATTTTGTGATGCCGGCATCACAGATTTTTTCGGACTTTGGACCAAAAATCCAAACTTAGAAAATTCTCAATAAATCTCAAACTTTTGCTCGTTTACCCATCCCACACAGATAAAATGTGTTCAGTAGTCCTTTCTGTATCATTTGAAACCATAAAATCCCCCAAAATTTGTTGACCCGAAATCTGAAAATTTTGTGATGCCGGCATCACAGACTTTTTTAACTTTGGACCAAAAATCCAGACTTACAAAACTCTCAATAAATCTCATACTTTTGCTCGTTTACCCATCCCACACAGATAAAATGTGTTCAGTAGTCCTTTCTGTATCATTTGAAACCATAAAATCACCCAAAATTTGTTGACCCGAAATCTGAAAATTTTGTGATGCCGGCATCACAGATTTTTTAAATTTTGGACCAAAAATCCAAACTTACAAAATTCTAAATAAATCTCAAACATTTGCTCGTTTACCCATCCTACACCGATAAAATGTGTTCAGTTGTCCTTTCTGTATCATTTGAAACCATAAAATCAGCCAAAATTTGTTGACCCGAAATCTGAAAATTTTGTGATGCCGGCATCACAGATTTTTTTAATTTTGGACCAAAAATCCAAACTTACAAAATTCTCCATGAATCTCAAACTTTTGCTTGTTTACCCATCCCACACAGATAAAATGTGTTCAGTAGTCCTTTCTGTATCATTTGAAACAATAAAATCACCCAAAATTTGTTGACCCGAAATCTGAAAATTTTGTGATGCCGGCATCACAGATTTTTTTAACTTTGGACCAAAAATCCAAACTTACAAAATTCTCAATAAATCTCAAACTGTTGCTCGTTTACCCATCCCACACAGATAAAATTTGTTCAGTAGTCCTTTCTGTATCATTTGAAACCATAAAATCACCCAAAATTTGTTGACCCGAAATCTGAAATTTTTGTGATGCCGGCGTCACAGATTTTTATAATTTTAGACCAAAAATCCAAACTTACAAAATTCTCAATAAATCTCAAACTGTTGCTCGTTTACCCATCCCACACAGATAAAATGTGTTCAGTAGTCCTTTCTGTATCATTTGAAACAATAAAATCACCCAAAATTTGTTGACCCGAAATCTGAAAATTTTGTGATGCCGGCATCACAGATTTTTTTAACTTTGGACCAAAATTCCAAACTTACAAAATTCTCAATAAATCTCCTACTTTTGCTCGTTTACCCATCCCACACAGATAAAATGTGTTCAGTAGTCCTTTCTCTATCATTTGAAACCATAAAATCAGCCAAAATTTTTGACCCGAAATCTGAAAATTTTGTGATGCCGGCATCACAGATTTTTTAAATTTTGGACCAAAAACCCAAACTTACAAAATTCTAAATAAATCTCAAACTTTTGCTCGTTTACCCATCCCACACAGATAAAATGTGTTCAGTAGTCCTTTCTGTATCATTTGAAACCATAAAATCACCCAAAATTTGTTGACCCGAAATCTGCAAATTTTGTGATGCCGGCATCACAGATTTTTTCGGACTTTGGACCAAAAATCCAAACTTAGAAAATTCTCCATAAATCTCAAACTGTTGCTCGTTTACCCATCCCACACAGATAAAATGTGTTCAGTAGTCCTTTCTGTATCATTTGAAACCATAAAATCACCCAAAAATTGTTGACCCGAAATCTGAAAATTTTGTGATGCCGGCATCACAGATTTTTTCGGACTTTGGACCAAAAATCCAAACTTAGAAAATTCTCAATAAATCTCAAACTTTTGCTCGTTTACCCATCCCACACAGATAAAATGTGTTCAGTAGTCCTTTCTGTATCATTTGAAACCATAAAATCACCCAAAATTTGTTGACCCGAAATCTGAAAATTTTGTGATGCCGGCATCACAGACTTTTTTAACTTTGGACCAAAAATCCAAACTTACAAAACTCTCAATAAATCTCATACTTTTGCTCGTTTACCCATCCCACACAGATAAAATGTGTTCAGTAGTCCTTTCTGTATCATTTGAAACCATAAAATCACCCAAAATTTGTTGACCCGAAATCTGAAAATTTTGTGATGCCGGCATCACAGATTTTTTAAAATTTGGACCAAAAATCCAAACTTACAAAATTCTAAATAAATCTCAAACATTTGCTCGTTTACCCATCCTACACCGATAAAATGTGTTCAGTTGTCCTTTCTGTATCATTTGAAACCATAAAATCAGCCAAAATTTGTTGATCCGAAATCTGAAAATTTTGTGATGCCGGCATCACAGATTTTTTAAATTTTGGACCAAAAACCCAAACTTGCAAAATTCTAAATAAATCTCAAACATTTGCTCGTTTACCCATCCTACACCGATAAAATGTGTTCAGTAGTCCTTTCTGTATCATTTGAAACCATAAAATCACCCAAAATTTGTTGACCCAAAATCTGAAAATTTTGTGATGCCGGCATCACAGATTTTTTTAATTTTGGACCAAAAATCCAAACTTACAAAATTCTCAATAAATCTCATACTTTTGCTCGTTTACCCATCCCACACAGATGAAATGTGTTCAGTAGTCCTTTCTGTATCATTTGAAACCATAAAATCACCCAAAATTTGTTGACCCGAAATCTGAAAATTTTGTGATGCCGGCATCACAGATTTTTTTTGGACTTTGGACCAAAAATCCAAACTTAGAAAATTCTCAATAAATCTCAAACTTTTGCTCGTTTACCCATCCCACACAGATAAAATGTGTTCAGTAGTCCTTTCTGTATCATTTGAAACCATAAAATCACCCAAAATTTGTTGACCCGAAATCTGAAAATTTTGTGATGCCGGCATCACAGATTTTTTAAATTTTGGACCAAAAATTCAAACTTACAAAATTCTAAATAAATCTCAAACATTTGCTCGTTTACCCATCCTACACCGATAAAATGTGTTCAGTAGTCCTTTCTGTATCATTTGAAACCATAAAATCACCCAAAATTTGTTGACCCAAAATCTGAAAATTTTGTGATGCCGGCATCACAGATTTTTTTAATTTTGGGCCAAAAATCCAAACTTACAAAATTCTCAATAAATCTCATACTTTTGCTCGTTTACCCATCCCACACAGATAAAATGTGTTCAGTAGTCCTTTCTGTATCATTTGAAACCATAAAATCACCCAAAATTTGTTGACCCGAAATCTGAAAATGTTGTGATGCCGGCATCACAGATTTTTTTAATTTTGGATCAAAAATCCAAACTTACAAAATTCTCAATAAATCTCAAACTGTTGCTCGTTTACCCATCCCACACAGATAAAATGTGTTCAGTAGTCCTTTCTGTATCATTTGAAACCATAAAATCACCCAAAATTTGTTGACCCGAAATCTGCAAATTTTGTGATGCCGGCATCACAGATTTTTTAAATTTTGGACTAAAAATCCAAACTTAGAAAATTCTCCATAAATCTCAAACTGTTGCTCGTTTACCCATCCCACACCAATAAAATGTGTTCAGTAGTCCTTTCTGTATCATTTGAAACCATAAAATCACCCAAAATTTGTGGACCCGAAATCTGAAAATTTTGTGATGCCGGCATCACAGATTTTTTTTATTTTGGACCAAAAATCCAAACTTACAAAATTCTCCATAAATCTCAAACTGTTGCTCGTTTACCCATCCCACACAGATAAAATGTGTTCAGTAGTCCTTTCTGTATCATTTGAAACCATAAAATCACCCAAAATTTGTTGACCCAAAATCTGAAAATTTTGTGATGCCGGCATCACAGATTTTTTAAATTTTGGACCAAAAATCCAAACTTACAAAATTCTCAATAAATCTCATACTTTTGCTCGTTTACCCATCCCACACAGATAAAATGTGTTCAGTAGTCCTTTCTGTATCATTTGAAACCATAAAATCACCCAAAATTTGTTGACCCGAAATCTGAAAATTTTGTGATGCCGGCATCACAGATTTTTTTTATTTTGGACCAAAAATCCAAACTTAGAAAATTCTCCATAAATCTCAAACTGTTGCTCGTTTACCCATCCCACACAGATAAAATGTGTTCAGTAGTCCTTTCTGTATCATTGGAAACCATAAAATCACCCAAAATTTGTTGACCCGAAATCTGAAAATTTTGTGATGCCGGCATCACAGACTTTTTTAACTTTGGACCAAAAATCCAAACTTACAAAATTCTCAATAAATCTCATACTTTTGCTCGTTTACCCATCCCACACAGATAAAATGTGTTCAGTAGTCCTTTCTCTATCATTTGAAACCATAAAATCAGCCAAAATTTTTGACCCGAAATCTGAAAATTTTGTGATGCCGGCATCACAGATTTTTTAAATTTTGGACCAAAAACCCAAACTTACAAAATTCTAAATAAATCTCAAACTTTTGCTCGTTTA
The DNA here is from genome assembly GCF_032118995.1 of Asterias amurensis. NCBI lineage: Eukaryota > Metazoa > Echinodermata > Asteroidea > Forcipulatida > Asteriidae > Asterias > Asterias amurensis. The sequence continues at coordinate 19,437,049 of NC_092650.1, forward strand.
CCCATCCCACACAGATCAAATGTGTTCAGTAGTCCTTTCTGTATCATTTGAAACCATAAAATCACCCAAAATTTGTTGACCCGAAATCTGCAAATTTTGTGATGCCGGCATCACAGATTTTTTAAATTTTGGCCTAAAATCCAAACTTACAAAATTCTCCATAAATCTCAAACTGTTGCTCGTTTACCCATCCCACACAGATAAAATGTGTTCAGTAGTCCTTTCTGTATCATTTGAAACCATAAAATCACCCAAAATTTGTGGACCCGAAATCTGAAAATTTTGTGATGCCGGCATCACAGATTTTTTTTATTTTGGACCAAAAATCCAAACTTACAAAATTCTCCATAAATCTCAAACTATTGCTTGTTTACCCATCCCACACAGATAAAATGTGTTCAGTAGTCCTTTCTGTATCATTTGAAACCATAAAATCACCCAAAATTTGTTGACCCGAAATCTGAAAATTTTGTGATGCCGGCATCACAGATTTTTTTTGGACTTTGGACCAAAAATCCAAACTTAGAAAATTCTCAAAAATCCAAACTTACAAAATTCTCCATAAATCTCAAACTATTGCTTGTTTACCCATCCCACACAGATAAAATGTGTTCAGTAGTCCTTTCTGTATCATTTGAAACCATAAAATCACCCAAAATTTGTTGACCCGAAATCTGAAAATTTTGTCATGCCGGCATCACAGATTTTTTTTGGACTTTGGACCAAAAATCCAAACTTAGAAAATTCTCAATAAATCTCAAACTTTTGCTCGTTTACCCATCCCACACAGATAAAATGTGTTCAGTTGTCCTTTCTGTATCATTTGAAACCATAAAATCACCCAAAATTTGTTGACCCGAAATCTGCAAAATTTTGTGATGCCGGCATCACAGACTTATTTAACTTTGGACCAAAAATCCAAACTTACAAAACTCTCAATAAATCTCATACTATTGCTCGTTTACCCATCCCACACAGATAAAATGTGTTCAGTAGTCCTTTCTGTATCATTTGAAACCATAAAATCACCCAAAATTTGTTGACCCGAAATCTGAAAATTTTGTGATGCCGGCATCACAGATTTTTTAAATTTTGGACCAAAAATCCAAACTTACAAAATTCTAAATAAATCTCAAACATTTGCTCGTTTACCCATCCTACTCCGATAAAATGTGTTCAGTTGTCCTTTCTGTATCATTTGAAACCATAAAATCACCCAAAATTTGTTGACCCGAAATCTGAAAATTTTGTGATGCCGGCATCACAGATTTTTTTAACTTTGGACCAAAAATCTAAACTTACAAAATTCTCAATAAATCTCATACTTTTGCTCGTTTACCCATCCCACACAGATAAAATGTGTTCAGTAGTCCTTTCTCTATCATTTGAAACCATAAAATCAGCCAAAATTTTTGACCCAAAATCTGAAAATTTTGTGATGCCGGCATCACAGATTTTTTTAATTTTGGACCAAAAACCCAAACTTACAAAATTCTCAATAAATCTCAAACTGTTGCTCGTTTACCCATCCCACACAGATAAAATGTGTTCAGTAGTCCTTTCTGTATCATTTGAAACCATAAAATCACCCAAAATTTGTTGACCCGAAATCTGAAAATGTTGTGATGCCGGCATCACAGATTTTTTTAATTTTGGATCAAAAATCCAAACTTACAAAATTCTCAATAAATCTCAAACTGTTGCTCGTTTACCCATCCCACACAGATAAAATGTGTTCAGTAGTCCTTTCTGTATCATTTGAAACCATAAAATCACCCAAAATTTGTTGACCCGAAATCTGAAAATTTTGTGATGCCGGCATCACAGATTTTTTTAACTTTGGACCAAAAATCCAAACTTACAAAATTCTCAATAAATCTCATACTTTTGCTCGTTTACCCATCCCACACGGATAAAATGTGTTCAGTAGTCCTTTCTCTATCATTTGAAACCATAAAATCAGCCAAAATTTTTGACCTGAAATCTGAAAATTTTGTGATGCCGGCATCACAGATTTTTTAAATTTTGGACCAAAAATCCAAACTTACAAAATTCTCCATAAATCTCAAACTATTGCTTGTTTACCCATCCCACACAGATAAAATGTGTTCAGTAGTCCTTTCTGTATCATTTGAAACCATAAAATCACCCAAAATTTGTTGACCCGAAATCTGAAAATTTTGTCATGCCGGCATCACAGATTTTTTTTGGACTTTGGACCAAAAATCCAAACTTAGAAAATTCTCAATAAATCTCATACTTTTGCTCGTTTACCCATCCCACACAGATGAAATGTGTTCAGTAGTCCTTTCTGTATCATTTGAAACCATAAAATCACCCAAAATTTGTTGACCCGAAATCTGAAAATTTTGTGATGCCGGCATCACAGATTTTTTTTGGACTTTGGACCAAAAATCCAAACTTAGAAAATTCTCAATAAATCTCAAACTTTTGCTCGTTTACCCATCCCACACAGATAAAATGTGTTCAGTAGTCCTTTCTGTATCATTTGAAACCATAAAATCACCCAAAATTTGTTGACCCGAAATCTGAAAATTTTGTGATGCCGGCATCACAGATTTTTTAAATTTTGGACCAAAAATTCAAACTTACAAAATTCTAAATAAATCTCAAACATTTGCTCGTTTACCCATCCTACACCGATAAAATGTGTTCAGTAGTCCTTTCTGTATCATTTGAAACCATAAAATCACCCAAAATTTGTTGACCCAAAATCTGAAAATTTTGTGATGCCGGCATCACAGATTTTTTTAATTTTGGGCCAAAAATCCAAACTTACAAAATTCTCAATAAATCTCATACTTTTGCTCGTTTACCCATCCCACACAGATAAAATGTGTTCAGTAGTCCTTTCTGTATCATTTGAAACCATAAAATCACCCAAAATTTGTTGACCCGAAATCTGAAAATGTTGTGATGCCGGCATCACAGATTTTTTTAATTTTGGATCAAAAATCCAAACTTACAAAATTCTCAATAAATCTCAAACTGTTGCTCGTTTACCCATCCCACACAGATAAAATGTGTTCAGTAGTCCTTTCTGTATCATTTGAAACCATAAAATCACCCAAAATTTGTTGACCCGAAATCTGCAAATTTTGTGATGCCGGCATCACAGATTTTTTAAATTTTGGACTAAAAATCCAAACTTAGAAAATTCTCCATAAATCTCAAACTGTTGCTCGTTTACCCATCCCACACCAATAAAATGTGTTCAGTAGTCCTTTCTGTATCATTTGAAACCATAAAATCACCCAAAATTTGTGGACCCGAAATCTGAAAATTTTGTGATGCCGGCATCACAGATTTTTTTTATTTTGGACCAAAAATCCAAACTTACAAAATTCTCCATAAATCTCAAACTGTTGCTCGTTTACCCATCCCACACAGATAAAATGTGTTCAGTAGTCCTTTCTGTATCATTTGAAACCATAAAATCACCCAAAATTTGTTGACCCAAAATCTGAAAATTTTGTGATGCCGGCATCACAGATTTTTTAAATTTTGGACCAAAAATCCAAACTTACAAAATTCTCAATAAATCTCATACTTTTGCTCGTTTACCCATCCCACACAGATAAAATGTGTTCAGTAGTCCTTTCTGTATCATTTGAAACCATAAAATCACCCAAAATTTGTTGACCCGAAATCTGAAAATTTTGTGATGCCGGCATCACAGATTTTTTTTATTTTGGACCAAAAATCCAAACTTAGAAAATTCTCCATAAATCTCAAACTGTTGCTCGTTTACCCATCCCACACAGATAAAATGTGTTCAGTAGTCCTTTCTGTATCATTTGAAACCATAAAATCACCCAAAATTTGTTGACCCGAAATCTGAAAATTTTGTGATGCCGGCATCACAGACTTTTTTAACTTTGGACCAAAAATCCAAACTTACAAAATTCTCAATAAATCTCATACTTTTGCTCGTTTACCCATCCCACACAGATAAAATGTGTTCAGTAGTCCTTTCTCTATCATTTGAAACCATAAAATCAGCCAAAATTTTTGACCCGAAATCTGAAAATTTTGTGATGCCGGCATCACAGATTTTTTAAATTTTGGACCAAAAACCCAAACTTACAAAATTCTAAATAAATCTCAAACTTTTGCTCGTTTACCCATCCCACACAGATCAAATGTGTTCAGTAGTCCTTTCTGTATCATTTGAAACCATAAAATCACCCAAAATTTGTTGACCCGAAATCTGCAAATTTTGTGATGCCGGCATCACAGATTTTTTAAATTTTGGACTAAAAATCCAAACTTACAAAATTCTCCATAAATCTCAAACTGTTGCTCGTTTACCCATCCCACACAGATAAAATGTGTTCAGTAGTCCTTTCTGTATCATTTGAAACCATAAAATCACCCAAAATTTGTGGACCCGAAATCTGAAAATTTTGTGATGCCGGCATCACAGATTTTTTTTATTTTGGACCAAAAATCCAAACTTACAAAATTCTCCATAAATCTCAAACTATTGCTTGTTTACCCATCCCACACAGATAAAATGTGTTCAGTAGTCCTTTCTGTATCATTTGAAACCATAAAATCACCCAAAATTTGTTGACCCGAAATCTGAAAATTTTGTGATGCCGGCATCACAGATTTTTTTTGGACTTTGGACCAAAAATCCAAACTTAGAAAATTCTCAAAAATCCAAACTTACAAAATTCTCCATAAATCTCAAACTATTGCTTGTTTACCCATCCCACACAGATAAAATGTGTTCAGTAGTCCTTTCTGTATCATTTGAAACCATAAAATCACCCAAAATTTGTTGACCCGAAATCTGAAAATTTTGTCATGCCGGCATCACAGATTTTTTTTGGACTTTGGACCAAAAATCCAAACTTAGAAAATTCTCAATAAATCTCAAACTTTTGCTCGTTTACCCATCCCACACAGATAAAATGTGTTCAGTTGTCCTTTCTGTATCATTTGAAACCATAAAATCACCCAAAATTTGTTGACCCGAAATCTGCAAAATTTTGTGATGCCGGCATCACAGACTTATTTAACTTTGGACCAAAAATCCAAACTTACAAAACTCTCAATAAATCTCATACTATTGCTCGTTTACCCATCCCACACAGATAAAATGTGTTCAGTAGTCCTTTCTGTATCATTTGAAACCATAAAATCACCCAAAATTTGTTGACCCGAAATCTGAAAATTTTGTGATGCCGGCATCACAGATTTTTTAAATTTTGGACCAAAAAAAATCCAAACTTACAAAATTCTAAATAAATCTCAAACATTTGCTCGTTTACCCATCCTACTCCGATAAAATGTGTTCAGTTGTCCTTTCTGTATCATTTGAAACCATAAAATCACCCAAAATTTGTTGACCCGAAATCTGAAAATTTTGTGATGCCGGCATCACAGATTTTTTTAACTTTGGACCAAAAATCTAAACTTACAAAATTCTCAATAAATCTCATACTTTTGCTCGTTTACCCATCCCACACAGATAAAATGTGTTCAGTAGTCCTTTCTCTATCATTTGAAACCATAAAATCAGCCAAAATTTTTGACCCAAAATCTGAAAATTTTGTGATGCCGGCATCACAGATTTTTTTAATTTTGGACCAAAAACCCAAACTTACAAAATTCTCAATAAATCTCAAACTGTTGCTCGTTTACCCATCCCACACAGATAAAATGTGTTCAGTAGTCCTTTCTCTATCATTTGAAACCATAAAATCAGCCAAAATTTTTGACCTGAAATCTGAAAATTTTGTGATGCCGGCATCACAGATTTTTTAAATTTTGGACCAAAAATCCAAACTTACAAAATTCTCCATAAATCTCAAACTATTGCTTGTTTACCCATCCCACACAGATAAAATGTGTTCAGTAGTCCTTTCTGTATCATTTGAAACCATAAAATCACCCAAAATTTGTTGACCCGAAATCTGAAAATTTTGTCATGCCGGCATCACAGATTTTTTTTGGACTTTGGACCAAAAATCCAAACTTAGAAAATTCTCAATAAATCTCAAACTTTTGCTCGTTTACCCATCCCACACAGATAAAATGTGTTCAGTTGTCCTTTCTGTATCATTTGAAACCATAAAATCACCCAAAATTTGTTGACCCGAAATCTGCAAAATTTTGTGATGCCGGCATCACAGACTTATTTAACTTTGGACCAAAAATCCAAACTTACAAAACTCTCAATAAATCTCATACTATTGCTCGTTTACCCATCCCACACAGATAAAATGTGTTCAGTAGTCCTTTCTGTATCATTTGAAACCATAAAATCACCCAAAATTTGTTGACCCGAAATCTGAAAATTTTGTGATGCCGGCATCACAGATTTTTTAAATTTTGGACCAAAAATCCAAACTTACAAAATTCTAAATAAATCTCAAACATTTGCTCGTTTACCCATCCTACTCCGATAAAATGTGTTCAGTTGTCCTTTCTGTATCATTTGAAACCATAAAATCACCCAAAATTTGTTGACCCGAAATCTGAAAATTTTGTGATGCCGGCATCACAGATTTTTTTAACTTTGGACCAAAAATCTAAACTTACAAAATTCTCAATAAATCTCATACTTTTGCTCGTTTACCCATCCCACACAGATAAAATGTGTTCAGTAGTCCTTTCTCTATCATTTGAAACCATAAAATCAGCCAAAATTTTTGACCCAAAATCTGAAAATTTTGTGATGCCGGCATCACAGATTTTTTTAATTTTGGACCAAAAACCCAAACTTACAAAATTCTCAATAAATCTCAAACTGTTGCTCGTTTACCCATCCCACACAGATAAAATGTGTTCAGTAGTCCTTTCTGTATCATTTGAAACCATAAAATCACCCAAAATTTGTTGACCCGAAATCTGAAAATTTTGTGATGCCGGCATCACAGATTTTTTTAACTTTGGACCAAAAATCCAAACTTACAAAATTCTCAATAAATCTCATACTTTTGCTCGTTTACCCATCCCACACGGATAAAATGTGTTCAGTAGTCCTTTCTCTATCATTTGAAACCATAAAATCAGCCAAAATTTTTGACCTGAAATCTGAAAATTTTGTGATGCCGGCATCACAGATTTTTTAAATTTTGGACCAAAAACCCAAACTTACAAAATTCTAAATAAATCTCAAACTTTTGCTCGTTTACCCATCCCACACAGATCAAATGTGTTCAGTAGTCCTTTCTGTATCATTTGAAACCATAAAATCACCCAAAATTTGTTGACCCGAAATCTGCAAATTTTGTGATGCCGGCATCACAGATTTTTTAAATTTTGGACTAAAAATCCAAACTTACAAAATTCTCCATAAATCTCAAACTGTTGCTCGTTTACCCATCCCACACCGATAAAATGTGTTCAGTAGTCCTTTCTGTATCATTTGAAACCATAAAATCACCCAAAATTTGTGGACCCGAAATCTGAAAATTTTGTGATGCCGGCATCACAGATTTTTTTTATTTTGGACCAAAAATCCAAACTTACAAAATTCTCCATAAATCTCAAACTATTGCTTGTTTACCCATCCCACACAGATAAAATGTGTTCAGTAGTCCTTTCTGTATCATTTGAAACCATAAAATCACCCAAAATTTGTTGACCCGAAATCTGAAAATTTTGTGATGCCGGCATCACAGATCTTTTTTGGACTTTGGACCAAAAATCCAAACTTAGAAAATTCTCAAAAATCCAAACTTACAAAATTCTCCATAAATCTCAAACTATTGCTTGTTTACCCATCCCACACAGATAAAATGTGTTCAGTAGTCCTTTCTGTATCATTTGAAACCATAAAATCACCCCAAATTTGTTGACCCGAAATCTGAAAATTTTGTGATGCCGGCATCACAGATTTTTTTTGGACTTTGGACCAAAAATCCAAACTTAGAAAATTCTCAATAAATCTCAAACTTTTGCTCGTTTACCCATCCCACACAGATAAAATGTGTTCAGTTGTCCTTTCTGTATCATTTGAAACCATAAAATCACCCAAAATTTGTTGACCCGAAATCTGAAAATTTTGTGATGCCGGCATCACAGACTTATTTAACTTTGGACCAAAAATCCAAACTTACAAAACTCTCAATAAATCTCATACTATTGCTCGTTTACCCATCCCACACAGATAAAATGTGTTCAGTAGTCCTTTCTGTATCATTTGAAACCATAAAATCACCCAAAATTTGTTGACCCGAAACCTGAAAATTTTGTGATGCCGGCATCACAGATTTTTTAAATTTTGGACCAAAAATCCAAACTTACAAAATTCTAAATAAATCTTAAACATTTGCTCGTTTACCCATCCTACTCCGATAAAATGTGTTCAGTTGTCCTTTCTGTATCATTTGAAACCATAAAATCAGCCAAAATTTGTTGATCCGAAATCTGAAAATTTTGTGATGCCGGCATCACAGATTTTTTTAATTTTGGACCAAAAACCCAAACTTGCAAAATTCTAAATAAATCTCAAACTGTTGCTCGTTTACCCATCCCACACAGATAAAATGTGTTCAGTAGTCCTTTCTGTATCATTTGAAACCATAAAATCACCCAAAATTTGTTGACCCAAAATCTGAAAATTTTGTGATGCCGGCATCACAGATTTTTTAAATTTTGGACCAAAAATCCAAACTTACAAAATTCTCAATAAATCTCATACTTTTGCTCGTTTACCCATCCCACACAGATAAAATGTGTTCAGTAGTCCTTTCTGTATCATTTGAAACCATAAAATCACCCAAAATTTGTTGACCCGAAATCTGAAAATTTTGTGATGCCGGCATCACAGATTTTTTTTATTTTGGACCAAAAATCCAAACTTAGAAAATTCTCCATAAATCTCAAACTGTTGCTCGTTTACCCATCCCACACAGATAAAATGTGTTCAGTAGTCCTTTCTGTATCATTTGAAACCATAAAATCACCCAAAATTTGTTGACCCGAAATCTGAAAATTTTGTGATGCCGGCATCACAGACTTTTTTAACTTTGGACCAAAAATCCAAACTTACAAAACTCTCAATAAATCTCATACTTTTGCTCGTTTACCCATCCCACACTGATAAAATGTGTTCAGTAGTCCTTTCTGTATCATTTGAAACCATAAAATCACCCAAAATTTGTTGACCCGAAATCTGAAAATTTTGTGATGCCGGCATCACAGATTTTTTTAATTTTGGATCAAAAATCCAAACTTACAAAATTCTCAATAAATCTCAAACTGTTCCTCGTTTACCCATCCCACACAGATAAAATGTGTTCAGTAGTCCTTTCTGTATCATTTGAAACCATAAAATCACCCAAAATTTGTTGACCCGAAATCTGAAAATTTTGTGATGCCGGCGTCACAGATTTTTTTAATTTTGGACCAAAAATCCAAACTTACAAAATTCTCAATAAATCTCAAACTGTTGCTCGTTTACCCATCCCACACAGATAAAATGTGTTCAGTAGTCCTTTCTGTATCATTTGAAACCATAAAATCACCCAAAATTTGTTGACCCAAAATCTGAAAATTTTGTGATGCCGGCATCACAGATTTTTTTAATTTTGGACCAAAAACCCAAACTTACAAAATTCTCAATAAATCTCAAACTGTTGCTCGTTTACCCATCCCACACAGATAAAATGTGTTCAGTAGTCCTTTCTGTATCATTTGAAACCATAAAATCACCCAAAATTTGTTGACCCGAAATCTGAAAATTTTGTGATGCCGGCATCACAGATTTTTTTAACTTTGGACCAAAAATCCAAACTTACAAAATTCTCAATAAATCTCATACTTTTGCTCGTTTACCCATCCCACACAGATAAAATGTGTTCAGTAGTCCTTTCTCTATCATTTGAAACCATAAAATCACCCAAAATTTTTGACCCAAAATCTGAAAATTTTGTGATGCCGGCATCACAGATTTTTTTAATTTTGGACCAAAAACCCAAACTTACAAAATTCTCAATAAATCTCAAACTGTTGCTCGTTTACCCATCCCACACAGATAAAATGTGTTCAGTAGTCCTTTCTGTATCATTTGAAACCATAAAATCACCCAAAATTTGTTGACCCGAAATCTGAAAATTTTGTGATGCCGGCATCACAGATTTTTTTAACTTTGGACCAAAAATCCAAACTTACAAAATTCTCAATAAATCTCATACTTTTGCTCGTTTACCCATCCCACACAGATAAAATGTGTTCAGTAGTCCTTTCTCTATCATTTGAAACCATAAAATCAGCCAAAACTTTTGACCCGAAATCTGAAAATTTTGTGATGCCGGCATCACAGATTTTTTAAATTTTGGACCAAAAACCCAAACTTACAAAATTCTAAATAAATCTCAAACTTTTGCTCGTTTACCCATCCCACACAGATCAAATGTGTTCAGTAGTCCTTTCTGTATCATTTGAAACCATAAAATCACCCAAAATTTGTTGACCCGAAATCTGCAAATTTTGTGATGCCGGCATCACAGATTTTTTAAATTTTGGACTAAAAATCCAAACTTACAAAATTCTCCATAAATCTCAAACTGTTGCTCGTTTACCCATCCCACACAGATAAAATGTGTTCAGTAGTCCTTTCTGTATCATTTGAAACCATAAAATCACCCAAAATTTGTTGACCCGAAATCTGAAAATTTTGTGATGCCGGCATCACAGATTTTTTAAATTTTGGACCAAAAATCCAAACTTACAAAATTCTAAATAAATCTCAAACATTTGCTCGTTTACCCATCCTACACAGATAAAATGTGTTCAGTAGTCCTTTCTGTATCATTTGAAACCATAAAATCACCCAAAATTTGTTGACCCGAAATCTGAAAATTTTGTGATGCCGGCATCACAGATTTTTTAAATTTTGGACCAAAAATCCAAACTTACAAAATTCTAAATAAATCTCAAACATTTGCTCGTTTACCCATCCTACACCAATAAAATGTGTTCAGTTGTCCTTTCTGTATCATTTGAAACCATAAAATCAGCCAAAATTTGTTGATCCGAAATCTGAAAATTTTGTGATGCCGGCATCACAGATTTTTTAAATTTTGGACCAAAAACCCAAACTTGCAAAATTCTAAATAAATCTCAAACATTTGCTCGTTTACCCATCCTACACCGATAAAATGTGTTCAGTAGTCCTTTCTGTATCATTTGAAACCATAAAATCACCCAAAATTTGTTGACCCAAAATCTGAAAATTTTGTGATGCCGGCATCACAGATTTTTTTAATTTTGGACCAAAAATCCAAACTTACAAAATTCTCAATAAATCTCATACTTTTGCTCGTTTACCCATCCCACACAGATAAAATGTGTTCAGTAGTCCTTTCTGTATCATTTGAAACCATAAAATCACCCAAAATTTGTTGACCCGAAATCTGAAAATTTTGTGATGCCGGCATCACAGATTTTTTTTGGACTTTGGACCAAAAATCCAAACTTAGAAAATTCTCAATAAATCTCAAACTTTTGCTCGTTTACCCATCCCACACAGATAAAATGTGTTCAGTAGTCCTTTCTGTATCATTTGAAACCATAAAATCACCCAAAATTTGTTGACCCGAAATCTGAAAATTTTGTGATGCCGGCATCACAGATTTTTTAAATTTTGGACCAAAAATTCAAACTTACAAAATTCTAAATAAATCTCAAACATTTGCTCGTTTACCCATCCTACACCGATAAAATGTGTTCAGTAGTCCTTTCTGTATCATTTGAAACCATAAAATCACCCAAAATTTGTTGACCCAAAATCTGAAAATTTTGTGATGCCGGCATCACAGATTTTTTTAATTTTGGGCCAAAAATCCAAACTTACAAAATTCTCAATAAATCTCATACTTTTGCTCGTTTACCCATCCCACACAGATAAAATGTGTTCAGTAGTCCTTTCTGTATCATTTGAAACCATAAAATCACCCAAAATTTGTTGACCCGAAATCTGAAAATTTTGTGATGCCGGCATCACAGATTTTTTTAATTTTGGATCAAAAATCCAAACTTACAAAATTCTCAATAAATCTCAAACTGTTGCTCGTTTACCCATCCCACACAGATAAAATGTGTTCAGTAGTCCTTTCTGTATCATTTGAAACCATAAAATCACCCAAAATTTGTTGACCCGAAATCTGAAAATTTTGTGATGCCGGCGTCACAGATTTTTTAAATTTTGGACTAAAAATCCAAACTTACAAAATTCTCCATAAATCTCAAACTGTTGCTCATTTACCCATCCCACACTGATAAAATGTGTTCAGTAGTCCTTTCTGTATCATTTGAAACCATAAAATCACCCAAAATTTGTTGATCCGCAATCTGAAAATTTTGTGATGCCGGCATCACAGATTTTTTTAATTTTGGACCAAAAATCCAAACTTACAAAATTCTCAATAAATCTCAAACTGTTGCTCGTTTACCCATCCCACACAGATAAAATGTGTTCAGTAGTCCTTTCTGTATCATTTGAAACCATAAAATCACCCAAAATTTGTTGACCCAAAATCTGAAAATTTTGTGATGCCGGCATCACAGATTTTTTTAATTTTGGACCAAAAACCCAAACTTACAAAATTCTCAATAAATCTCAAACTGTTGCTCGTTTACCCATCCCACACAGATAAAATGTGTTCAGTAGTCCTTTCTGTATCATTTGAAACCATAAAATCACCCAAAATTTGTTGACCCGAAATCTGAAAATTTTGTGATGCCGGCATCACAGATTTTTTTAACTTTGGACCAAAAATCCAAACTTACAAAATTCTCAATAAATCTCATACTTTTGCTCGTTTACCCATCCCACACAGATAAAATGTGTTCAGTAGTCCTTTCTCTATCATTTGAAACCATAAAATCAGCCAAAATTTTTGACCCAAAATCTGAAAATTTTGTGATGCCGGCATCACAGATTTTTTTAATTTTGGACCAAAAACCCAAACTTACAAAATTCTCAATAAATCTCAAACTGTTGCTCGTTTACCCATCCCACACAGATAAAATGTGTTCAGTAGTCCTTTCTGTATCATTTGAAACCATAAAATCACCCAAAATTTGTTGACCCGAAATCTGAAAATTTTGTGATGCCGGCATCACAGATTTTTTTAACTTTGGACCAAAAATCCAAACTTACAAAATTCTCAATAAATCTCATACTTTTGCTCGTTTACCCATCCCACACAGATAAAATGTGTTCAGTAGTCCTTTCTGTATCATTTGAAACCATAAAATCACCCAAAATTTGTTGATCCGAAATCTGAAAATTTTGTGATGCCGGCATCACAGATTTTTTTAATTTTGGACCAAAAATCCAAACTTACAAAATTCTCAATAAATCTCAAACTGTTGCTCGTTTACCCATCCCACACAGATAAAATGTGTTCAGTAGTCCTTTCTGTATCATTTGAAACCATAAAATCACCCAAAATTTGTTGACCCGAAATCTGAAAATTTTGTGATGCCGGCATCACAGATTTTTTTAACTTTGGACCAAAAATCCAAACTTACAAAATTCTCAATAAATCTCATACTTTTGCTCGTTTACCCATCCCACACAGATAAAATGTGTTCAGTAGTCCTTTCTCTATCATTTGAAACCATAAAATCAGCCAAAATTTTTGACCCAAAATCTGAAAATTTTGTGATGCCGGCATCACAGATTTTTTTAATTTTGGACCAAAAACCCAAACTTACAAAATTCTCAATAAATCTCAAACTGTTGCTCGTTTACCCATCCCACACAGATAAAATGTGTTCAGTAGTCCTTTCTGTATCATTTGAAACCATAAAATCACCCAAAATTTGTTGACCCGAAATCTGAAAATTTTGTGATGCCGGCATCACAGATTTTTTTAACTTTGGACCAAAAATCCAAACTTACAAAATTCTCAATAAATCTCATACTTTTGCTCGTTTACCCATCCCACACGGATAAAATGTGTTCAGTAGTCCTTTCTCTATCATTTGAAACCATAAAATCAGCCAAAATTTTTGACCTGAAATCTGAAAATTTTGTGATGCCGGCATCACAGATTTTTTAAATTTTGGACCAAAAACCCAAACTTACAAAATTCTAAATAAATCTCAAACTTTTGCTCGTTTACCCATCCCACACAGATCAAATGTGTTCAGTAGTCCTTTCTGTATCATTTGAAACCATAAAATCACCCAAAATTTGTTGACCCGAAATCTGCAAATTTTGTGATGCCGGCATCACAGATTTTTTAAATTTTGGACTAAAAATCCAAACTTACAAAATTCTCCATAAATCTCAAACTGTTGCTCGTTTACCCATCCCACACAGATAAAATGTGTTCAGTAGTCCTTTCTGTATCATTTGAAACCATAAAATCACCCAAAATTTGTGGACCCGAAATCTGAAAATTTTGTGATGCCGGCATCACAGATTTTTTTTATTTTGGACCAAAAATCCAAACTTACAAAATTCTCCATAAATCTCAAACTATTGCTTGTTTACCCATCCCACACAGATAAAATGTGTTCAGTAGTCCTTTCTGTATCATTTGAAACCATAAAATCACCCAAAATTTGTTGACCCGAAATCTGAAAATTTTGTGATGCCGGCATCACAGATTTTTTTTGGACTTTGGACCAAAAATCCAAACTTAGAAAATTCTCAAAAATCCAAACTTACAAAATTCTCCATAAATCTCAAACTATTGCTTGTTTACCCATCCCACACAGATAAAATGTGTTCAGTAGTCCTTTCTGTATCATTTGAAACCATAAAATCACCCAAAATTTGTTGACCCGAAATCTGAAAATTTTGTCATGCCGGCATCACAGATTTTTTTTGGACTTTGGACCAAAAATCCAAACTTAGAAAATTCTCAATAAATCTCAAACTTTTGCTCGTTTACCCATCCCACACAGATAAAATGTGTTCAGTTGTCCTTTCTGTATCATTTGAAACCATAAAATCACCCAAAATTTGTTGACCCGAAATCTGCAAAATTTTGTGATGCCGGCATCACAGACTTATTTAACTTTGGACCAAAAATCCAAACTTACAAAACTCTCAATAAATCTCATACTATTGCTCGTTTACCCATCCCACACAGATAAAATGTGTTCAGTAGTCCTTTCTGTATCATTTGAAACCATAAAATCACCCAAAATTTGTTGACCCGAAATCTGAAAATTTTGTGATGCCGGCATCACAGATTTTTTAAATTTTGGACCAAAAATCCAAACTTACAAAATTCTAAATAAATCTCAAACATTTGCTCGTTTACCCATCCTACTCCGATAAAATGTGTTCAGTTGTCCTTTCTGTATCATTTGAAACCATAAAATCAGCCAAAATTTGTTGATCCGAAATCTGAAAATTTTGTGATGCCGGCATCACAGATTTTTTTAATTTTGGACCAAAAACCCAAACTTGCAAAATTTTAAATAAATCTCAAACTGTTGCTCGTTTACCCATCCCACACAGATAAAATGTGTTCAGTAGTCCTTTCTGTATCATTTGAAACCATAAAATCACCCAAAATTTGTTGACCCAAAATCTGAAAATTTTGTGATGCCGGCATCACAGATTTTTTAAATTTTGGACCAAAAATCCAAACTTACAAAATTCTCAATAAATCTCATACTTTTGCTCGTTTACCCATCCCACACAGATAAAATGTGTTCAGTAGTCCTTTCTGTATCATTTGAAACCATAAAATCACCCAAAATTTGTTGACCCGAAATCTGCAAATTTTGTGATGCCGGCATCACAGATTTTTTAAATTTTGGACTAAAAATCCAAATTTACAAAATTCTCCATAAATCTCAAACTGTTGCTCGTTTACCCATCCCACACAGATAAAATGTGTTCAGTAGTCCTTTCTGTATCATTTGAAACCATAAAATCACCCAAAATTTGTGGACCCGAAATCTGAAAATTTTGTGATGCCGGCATCACAGATTTTTTTTATTTTGGACCAAAAATCCAAACTTACAAAATTCTCCATAAATCTCAAACTATTGCTTGTTTACCCATCCCACACAGATAAAATGTGTTCAGTAGTCCTTTCTGTATCATTTGAAACCATAAAATCACCCAAAATTTGTTGACCCGAAATCTGAAAATTTTGTGATGCCGGCATCACAGATTTTTTTTGGACTTTGGACCAAAAATCCAAACTTAGAAAATTCTCAAAAATCCAAACTTACAAAATTCTCCATAAATCTCAAACTATTGCTTGTTTACCCATCCCACACAGATAAAATGTGTTCAGTAGTCCTTTCTGTATCATTTGAAACCATAAAATCACCCAAAATTTGTTGACCCGAAATCTGAAAATTTTGTCATGCCGGCATCACAGATTTTTTTTGGACTTTGGACCAAAAATCCAAACTTAGAAAATTCTCAATAAATCTCAAACTTTTGCTCGTTTACCCATCCCACACAGATAAAATGTGTTCAGTTGTCCTTTCTGTATCATTTGAAACCATAAAATCACCCAAAATTTGTTGACCCGAAATCTGAAAATTTTGTGATGCCGGCATCACAGACTTATTTAACTTTGGACCAAAAATCCAAACTTACAAAACTCTCAATAAATCTCATACTATTGCTCGTTTACCCATCCCACACAGATAAAATGTGTTCAGTAGTCCTTTCTGTATCATTTGAAACCATAAAATCACCCAAAATTTGTTGACCCGAAATCTGAAAATTTTGTCATGCCGGCATCACAGATTTTTTTTGGACTTTGGACCAAAAATCCAAACTTAGAAAATTCTCAATAAATCTCAAACTTTTGCTCGTTTACCCATCCCACACAGATAAAATGTGTTCAGTTGTCCTTTCTGTATCATTTGAAACCATAAAATCACCCAAAATTTGTTGACCCGAAATCTGCAAAATTTTGTGATGCCGGCATCACAGACTTATTTAACTTTGGACCAAAAATCCAAACTTACAAAACTCTCAATAAATCTCATACTATTGCTCGTTTACCCATCCCACACAGATAAAATGTGTTCAGTAGTCCTTTCTGTATCATTTGAAACCATAAAATCACCCAAAATTTGTTGACCCGAAATCTGAAAATTTTGTGATGCCGGCATCACAGATTTTTTAAATTTTGGACCAAAAATCCAAACTTACAAAATTCTAAATAAATCTCAAACATTTGCTCGTTTACCCATCCTACTCCGATAAAATGTGTTCAGTTGTCCTTTCTGTATCATTTGAAACCATAAAATCACCCAAAATTTGTTGACCCGAAATCTGAAAATTTTGTGATGCCGGCATCACAGATTTTTTTAACTTTGGACCAAAAATCTAAACTTACAAAATTCTCAATAAATCTCATACTTTTGCTCGTTTACCCATCCCACACAGATAAAATGTGTTCAGTAGTCCTTTCTCTATCATTTGAAACCATAAAATCAGCCAAAATTTTTGACCCAAAATCTGAAAATTTTGTGATGCCGGCATCACAGATTTTTTTAATTTTGGACCAAAAACCCAAACTTACAAAATTCTCAATAAATCTCAAACTGTTGCTCGTTTACCCATCCCACACAGATAAAATGTGTTCAGTAGTCCTTTCTGTATCATTTGAAACCATAAAATCACCCAAAATTTGTTGACCCGAAATCTGAAAATTTTGTGATGCCGGCATCACAGATTTTTTTAACTTTGGACCAAAAATCCAAACTTACAAAATTCTCAATAAATCTCATACTTTTGCTCGTTTACCCATCCCACACGGATAAAATGTGTTCAGTAGTCCTTTCTCTATCATTTGAAACCATAAAATCAGCCAAAATTTTTGACCTGAAATCTGAAAATTTTGTGATGCCGGCATCACAGATTTTTTAAATTTTGGACC
This sequence comes from Asterias amurensis, assembly GCF_032118995.1. Taxonomy (NCBI): domain Eukaryota; kingdom Metazoa; phylum Echinodermata; class Asteroidea; order Forcipulatida; family Asteriidae; genus Asterias; species Asterias amurensis. The sequence continues at coordinate 19,454,910 of NC_092650.1, forward strand.
AAAAATCCAAACTTACAAAATTCTCCATAAATCTCAAACTATTGCTTGTTTACCCATCCCACACAGATAAAATGTGTTCAGTAGTCCTTTCTGTATCATTTGAAACCATAAAATCACCCAAAATTTGTTGACCCGAAATCTGAAAATTTTGTGATGCCGGCATCACAGATTTTTTTTGGACTTTGGACCAAAAATCCAAACTTAGAAAATTCTCCATAAATCTCAAACTGTTGCTCGTTTACCCATCCCACACAGATAAAATGTGTTCAGTTGTCCTTTCTGTATCATTTGAAACCATAAAATCACCCAAAATTTGTTGACCCGAAATCTGAAAATTTTGTGATGCCGGCATCACAGACTTATTTAACTTTGGACCAAAAATCCAAACTTACAAAACTCTCAATAAATCTCATACTATTGCTCGTTTACCCATCCCACACAGATAAAATGTGTTCAGTAGTCCTTTCTGTATCATTTGAAACCATAAAATCACCCAAAATTTGTTGACCCGAAATCTGAAAATTTTGTGATGCCGGCATCACAGATTTTTTAAATTTTGGACCAAAAATCCAAACTTACAAAATTCTAAATAAATCTCAAACATTTGCTCGTTTACCCATCCTACTCCGATAAAATGTGTTCAGTTGTCCTTTCTGTATCATTTGAAACCATAAAATCAGCCAAAATTTGTTGATCCGAAATCTGAAAATTTTGTGTTGCCGGCATCACAGATTTTTTTAATTTTGGACCAAAAACCCAAACTTGCAAAATTCTAAATAAATCTCAAACTGTTGCTCGTTTACCCATCCCACACAGATAAAATGTGTTCAGTAGTCCTTTCTCTATCATTTGAAACCATAAAATCACCCAAAATTTTTGACCCAAAATCTGAAAATTTTGTGATGCCGGCATCACAGATTTTTTTAATTTTGGACCAAAAACCCAAACTTACAAAATTCTCAATAAATCTCAAACTGTTGCTCGTTTACCCATCCCACACAGATAAAATGTGTTCAGTAGTCCTTTCTGTATCATTTGAAACCATAAAATCACCCAAAATTTGTTGACCCGAAATCTGAAAATTTTGTGATGCCGGCATCACAGATTTTTTAAATTTTGGACCAAAAATCCAAACTTACAAAATTCTAAATAAATCTCAAACATTTGCTCGTTTACCCATCCTACTCCGATAAAATGTGTTCAGTTGTCCTTTCTGTATCATTTGAAACCATAAAATCAGCCAAAATTTGTTGATCCGAAATCTGAAAATTTTGTGATGCCGGCATCACAGATTTTTTTAATTTTGGACCAAAAACCCAAACTTGCAAAATTTTAAATAAATCTCAAACTGTTGCTCGTTTACCCATCCCACACAGATAAAATGTGTTCAGTAGTCCTTTCTGTATCATTTGAAACCATAAAATCACCCAAAATTTGTTGACCCAAAATCTGAAAATTTTGTGATGCCGGCATCACAGATTTTTTAAATTTTGGACCAAAAATCCAAACTTACAAAATTCTCAATAAATCTCATACTTTTGCTCGTTTACCCATCCCACACAGATAAAATGTGTTCAGTAGTCCTTTCTGTATCATTTGAAACCATAAAATCACCCAAAATTTGTTGACCCGAAATCTGCAAATTTTGTGATGCCGGCATCACAGATTTTTTAAATTTTGGACTAAAAATCCAAATTTACAAAATTCTCCATAAATCTCAAACTGTTGCTCGTTTACCCATCCCACACAGATAAAATGTGTTCAGTAGTCCTTTCTGTATCATTTGAAACCATAAAATCACCCAAAATTTGTGGACCCGAAATCTGAAAATTTTGTGATGCCGGCATCACAGATTTTTTTTATTTTGGACCAAAAATCCAAACTTACAAAATTCTCCATAAATCTCAAACTATTGCTTGTTTACCCATCCCACACAGATAAAATGTGTTCAGTAGTCCTTTCTGTATCATTTGAAACCATAAAATCACCCAAAATTTGTTGACCCGAAATCTGAAAATTTTGTGATGCCGGCATCACAGATTTTTTTTGGACTTTGGACCAAAAATCCAAACTTAGAAAATTCTCAAAAATCCAAACTTACAAAATTCTCCATAAATCTCAAACTATTGCTTGTTTACCCATCCCACACAGATAAAATGTGTTCAGTAGTCCTTTCTGTATCATTTGAAACCATAAAATCACCCAAAATTTGTTGACCCGAAATCTGAAAATTTTGTGATGCCGGCATCACAGATTTTTTAAATTTTGGACCAAAAATCCAAACTTACAAAATTCTAAATAAATCTCAAACATTTGCTCGTTTACCCATCCTACTCCGATAAAATGTGTTCAGTTGTCCTTTCTGTATCATTTGAAACCATAAAATCAGCCAAAATTTGTTGATCCGAAATCTGAAAATTTTGTGATGCCGGCATCACAGATTTTTTTAATTTTGGACCAAAAACCCAAACTTGCAAAATTCTAAATAAATCTCAAACTGTTGCTCGTTTACCCATCCCACACAGATAAAATGTGTTCAGTAGTCCTTTCTCTATCATTTGAAACCATAAAATCACCCAAAATTTTTGACCCAAAATCTGAAAATTTTGTGATGCCGGCATCACAGATTTTTTTAATTTTGGACCAAAAACCCAAACTTACAAAATTCTCAATAAATCTCAAACTGTTGCTCGTTTACCCATCCCACACAGATAAAATGTGTTCAGTAGTCCTTTCTGTATCATTTGAAACCATAAAATCACCCAAAATTTGTTGACCCGAAATCTGAAAATTTTGTGATGCCGGCATCACAGATTTTTTAAATTTTGGACCAAAAATCCAAACTTACAAAATTCTAAATAAATCTCAAACATTTGCTCGTTTACCCATCCTACTCCGATAAAATGTGTTCAGTTGTCCTTTCTGTATCATTTGAAACCATAAAATCAGCCAAAATTTGTTGATCCGAAATCTGAAAATTTTGTGATGCCGGCATCACAGATTTTTTTAATTTTGGACCAAAAACCCAAACTTGCAAAATTTTAAATAAATCTCAAACTGTTGCTCGTTTACCCATCCCACACAGATAAAATGTGTTCAGTAGTCCTTTCTGTATCATTTGAAACCATAAAATCACCCAAAATTTGTTGACCCAAAATCTGAAAATTTTGTGATGCCGGCATCACAGATTTTTTAAATTTTGGACCAAAAATCCAAACTTACAAAATTCTCAATAAATCTCATACTTTTGCTCGTTTACCCATCCCACACAGATAAAATGTGTTCAGTAGTCCTTTCTGTATCATTTGAAACCATAAAATCACCCAAAATTTGTTGACCCGAAATCTGCAAATTTTGTGATGCCGGCATCACAGATTTTTTAAATTTTGGACTAAAAATCCAAATTTACAAAATTCTCCATAAATCTCAAACTGTTGCTCGTTTACCCATCCCACACAGATAAAATGTGTTCAGTAGTCCTTTCTGTATCATTTGAAACCATAAAATCACCCAAAATTTGTGGACCCGAAATCTGAAAATTTTGTGATGCCGGCATCACAGATTTTTTTTATTTTGGACCAAAAATCCAAACTTACAAAATTCTCCATAAATCTCAAACTATTGCTTGTTTACCCATCCCACACAGATAAAATGTGTTCAGTAGTCCTTTCTGTATCATTTGAAACCATAAAATCACCCAAAATTTGTTGACCCGAAATCTGAAAATTTTGTGATGCCGGCATCACAGATTTTTTTTGGACTTTGGACCAAAAATCCAAACTTAGAAAATTCTCAAAAATCCAAACTTACAAAATTCTCCATAAATCTCAAACTATTGCTTGTTTACCCATCCCACACAGATAAAATGTATTCAGTAGTCCTTTCTGTATCATTTGAAACCATAAAATCACCCAAAATTTGTTGACCCGAAATCTGAAAATTTTGTCATGCCGGCATCACAGATTTTTTTTGGACTTTGGACCAAAAATCCAAACTTAGAAAATTCTCAATAAATCTCAAACTTTTGCTCGTTTACCCATCCCACACAGATAAAATGTGTTCAGTTGTCCTTTCTGTATCATTTGAAACCATAAAATCACCCAAAATTTGTTGACCCGAAATCTGAAAATTTTGTGATGCCGGCATCACAGACTTATTTAACTTTGGACCAAAAATCCAAACTTACAAAACTCTCAATAAATCTCATACTATTGCTCGTTTACCCATCCCACACAGATAAAATGTGTTCAGTAGTCCTTTCTGTATCATTTGAAACCATAAAATCACCCAAAATTTGTTGACCCGAAATCTGAAAATTTTGTCATGCCGGCATCACAGATTTTTTTTGGACTTTGGACCAAAAATCCAAACTTAGAAAATTCTCAATAAATCTCAAACTTTTGCTCGTTTACCCATCCCACACAGATAAAATGTGTTCAGTTGTCCTTTCTGTATCATTTGAAACCATAAAATCACCCAAAATTTGTTGACCCGAAATCTGCAAAATTTTGTGATGCCGGCATCACAGACTTATTTAACTTTGGACCAAAAATCCAAACTTACAAAACTCTCAATAAATCTCATACTATTGCTCGTTTACCCATCCCACACAGATAAAATGTGTTCAGTAGTCCTTTCTGTATCATTTGAAACCATAAAATCACCCAAAATTTGTTGACCCGAAATCTGAAAATTTTGTGATGCCGGCATCACAGATTTTTTAAATTTTGGACCAAAAATCCAAACTTACAAAATTCTAAATAAATCTCAAACATTTGCTCGTTTACCCATCCTACTCCGATAAAATGTGTTCAGTTGTCCTTTCTGTATCATTTGAAACCATAAAATCACCCAAAATTTGTTGACCCGAAATCTGAAAATTTTGTGATGCCGGCATCACAGATTTTTTTAACTTTGGACCAAAAATCTAAACTTACAAAATTCTCAATAAATCTCATACTTTTGCTCGTTTACCCATCCCACACAGATAAAATGTGTTCAGTAGTCCTTTCTCTATCATTTGAAACCATAAAATCAGCCAAAATTTTTGACCCAAAATCTGAAAATTTTGTGATGCCGGCATCACAGATTTTTTTAATTTTGGACCAAAAACCCAAACTTACAAAATTCTCAATAAATCTCAAACTGTTGCTCGTTTACCCATCCCACACAGATAAAATGTGTTCAGTAGTCCTTTCTGTATCATTTGAAACCATAAAATCACCCAAAATTTGTTGACCCGAAATCTGAAAATTTTGTGATGCCGGCATCACAGATTTTTTTAACTTTGGACCAAAAATCCAAACTTACAAAATTCTCAATAAATCTCATACTTTTGCTCGTTTACCCATCCCACACGGATAAAATGTGTTCAGTAGTCCTTTCTCTATCATTTGAAACCATAAAATCAGCCAAAATTTTTGACCTGAAATCTGAAAATTTTGTGATGCCGGCATCACAGATTTTTTAAATTTTGGACCAAAAATCCAAACTTACAAAATTCTCCATAAATCTCAAACTATTGCTTGTTTACCCATCCCACACAGATAAAATGTGTTCAGTAGTCCTTTCTGTATCATTTGAAACCATAAAATCACCCAAAATTTGTTGACCCGAAATCTGAAAATTTTGTGATGCCGGCATCACAGATTTTTTTTGGACTTTGGACCAAAAATCCAAACTTAGAAAATTCTCCATAAATCTCAAACTGTTGCTCGTTTACCCATCCCACACAGATAAAATGTGTTCAGTTGTCCTTTCTGTATCATTTGAAACCATAAAATCACCCAAAATTTGTTGACCCGAAATCTGAAAATTTTGTGATGCCGGCATCACAGACTTATTTAACTTTGGACCAAAAATCCAAACTTACAAAACTCTCAATAAATCTCATACTATTGCTCGTTTACCCATCCCACACAGATAAAATGTGTTCAGTAGTCCTTTCTGTATCATTTGAAACCATAAAATCACCCAAAATTTGTTGACCCGAAATCTGAAAATTTTGTGATGCCGGCATCACAGATTTTTTAAATTTTGGACCAAAAATCCAAACTTACAAAATTCTAAATAAATCTCAAACATTTGCTCGTTTACCCATCCTACTCCGATAAAATGTGTTCAGTTGTCCTTTCTGTATCATTTGAAACCATAAAATCAGCCAAAATTTGTTGATCCGAAATCTGAAAATTTTGTGATGCCGGCATCACAGATTTTTTTAATTTTGGACCAAAAATCCAAACTTACAAAATTCTAAATAAATCTCAAACTGTTGCTCGTTTACCCATCCCACACAGATAAAATGTGTTCAGTAGTCCTTTCTGTATCATTTGAAACCATAAAATCACCCAAAATTTGTTGACCCAAAATCTGAAAATTTTGTGATGCCGGCATCACAGATTTTTTAAATTTTGGACCAAAAATCCAAACTTACAAAATTCTCAATAAATCTCATACTTTTGCTCGTTTACCCATCCCACACAGATAAAATGTGTTCAGTAGTCCTTTCTGTATCATTTGAAACCATAAAATCACCCAAAATTTGTTGACCCGAAATCTGAAAATTTTGTGATGCCGGCATCACAGATTTTTTTTATTTTGGACCAAAAATCCAAACTTAGAAAATTCTCCATAAATCTCAAACTGTTGCTCGTTTACCCATCCCACACAGATAAAATGTGTTCAGTAGTCCTTTCTGTATCATTTGAAACCATAAAATCACCCAAAATTTGTTGACCCGAAATCTGAAAATTTTGTGATGCCGGCATCACAGACTTTTTTAACTTTGGACCAAAAATCCAAACTTACAAAACTCTCAATAAATCTCATACTTTTGCTCGTTTACCCATCCCACACTGATAAAATGTGTTCAGTAGTCCTTTCTGTATCATTTGAAACCATAAAATCACCCAAAATTTGTTGACCCGAAATCTGAAAATTTTGTGATGCCGGCATCACAGATTTTTTTAATTTTGGATCAAAAATCCAAACTTACAAAATTCTCAATAAATCTCAAACTGTTCCTCGTTTACCCATCCCACACAGATAAAATGTGTTCAGTAGTCCTTTCTGTATCATTTGAAACCATAAAATCACCCAAAATTTGTTGACCCGAAATCTGAAAATTTTGTGATGCCGGCGTCACAGATTTTTTTAATTTTGGACCAAAAATCCAAACTTACAAAATTCTCAATAAATCTCAAACTGTTGCTCGTTTACCCATCCCACACAGATAAAATGTGTTCAGTAGTCCTTTCTGTATCATTTGAAACCATAAAATCACCCAAAATTTGTTGACCCAAAATCTGAAAATTTTGTGATGCCGGCATCACAGATTTTTTTAATTTTGGACCAAAAACCCAAACTTACAAAATTCTCAATAAATCTCAAACTGTTGCTCGTTTACCCATCCCACACAGATAAAATGTGTTCAGTAGTCCTTTCTGTATCATTTGAAACCATAAAATCACCCAAAATTTGTTGACCCGAAATCTGAAAATTTTGTGATGCCGGCATCACAGATTTTTTTAACTTTGGACCAAAAATCCAAACTTACAAAATTCTCAATAAATCTCATACTTTTGCTCGTTTACCCATCCCACACAGATAAAATGTGTTCAGTAGTCCTTTCTCTATCATTTGAAACCATAAAATCACCCAAAATTTTTGACCCAAAATCTGAAAATTTTGTGATGCCGGCATCACAGATTTTTTTAATTTTGGACCAAAAACCCAAACTTACAAAATTCTCAATAAATCTCAAACTGTTGCTCGTTTACCCATCCCACACAGATAAAATGTGTTCAGTAGTCCTTTCTGTATCATTTGAAACCATAAAATCACCCAAAATTTGTTGACCCGAAATCTGAAAATTTTGTGATGCCGGCATCACAGATTTTTTTAACTTTGGACCAAAAATCCAAACTTACAAAATTCTCAATAAATCTCATACTTTTGCTCGTTTACCCATCCCACACAGATAAAATGTGTTCAGTAGTCCTTTCTCTATCATTTGAAACCATAAAATCAGCCAAAATTTTTGACCCGAAATCTGAAAATTTTGTGATGCCGGCATCACAGATTTTTTAAATTTTGGACCAAAAACCCAAACTTACAAAATTCTAAATAAATCTCAAACTTTTGCTCGTTTACCCATCCCACACAGATCAAATGTGTTCAGTAGTCCTTTCTGTATCATTTGAAACCATAAAATCACCCAAAATTTGTTGACCCGAAATCTGCAAATTTTGTGATGCCGGCATCACAGATTTTTTAAATTTTGGACTAAAAATCCAAACTTACAAAATTCTCCATAAATCTCAAACTGTTGCTCGTTTACCCATCCCACACAGATAAAATGTGTTCAGTAGTCCTTTCTGTATCATTTGAAACCATAAAATCACCCAAAATTTGTTGACCCGAAATCTGAAAATTTTGTCATGCCGGCATCACAGATTTTTTTAATTTTGGACCAAAAATCCAAACTTACAAAATTCTAAATAAATCTCAAACATTTGCTCGTTTACCCATCCTACACAGATAAAATGTGTTCAGTAGTCCTTTCTGTATCATTTGAAACCATAAAATCACCCAAAATTTGTTGACCCGAAATCTGAAAATTTTGTGATGCCGGCATCACAGATTTTTTAAATTTTGGACCAAAAATCCAAACTTACAAAATTCTAAATAAATCTCAAACATTTGCTCGTTTACCCATCCTACACCAATAAAATGTGTTCAGTTGTCCTTTCTGTATCATTTGAAACCATAAAATCAGCCAAAATTTGTTGATCCGAAATCTGAAAATTTTGTGATGCCGGCATCACAGATTTTTTAAATTTTGGACCAAAAACCCAAACTTGCAAAATTCTAAATAAATCTCAAACATTTGCTCGTTTACCCATCCTACACCGATAAAATGTGTTCAGTAGTCCTTTCTGTATCATTTGAAACCATAAAATCACCCAAAATTTGTTGACCCAAAATCTGAAAATTTTGTGATGCCGGCATCACAGATTTTTTTAATTTTGGACCAAAAATCCAAACTTACAAAATTCTCAATAAATCTCATACTTTTGCTCGTTTACCCATCCCACACAGATAAAATGTGTTCAGTAGTCCTTTCTGTATCATTTGAAACCATAAAATCACCCAAAATTTGTTGACCCGAAATCTGAAAATTTTGTGATGCCGGCATCACAGATTTTTTTTGGACTTTGGACCAAAAATCCAAACTTAGAAAATTCTCAATAAATCTCAAACTTTTGCTCGTTTACCCATCCCACACAGATAAAATGTGTTCAGTAGTCCTTTCTGTATCATTTGAAACCATAAAATCACCCAAAATTTGTTGACCCGAAATCTGAAAATTTTGTGATGCCGGCATCACAGATTTTTTAAATTTTGGACCAAAAATTCAAACTTACAAAATTCTAAATAAATCTCAAACATTTGCTCGTTTACCCATCCTACACCGATAAAATGTGTTCAGTAGTCCTTTCTGTATCATTTGAAACCATAAAATCACCCAAAATTTGTTGACCCAAAATCTGAAAATTTTGTGATGCCGGCATCACAGATTTTTTTAATTTTGGGCCAAAAATCCAAACTTACAAAATTCTCAATAAATCTCATACTTTTGCTCGTTTACCCATCCCACACAGATAAAATGTGTTCAGTAGTCCTTTCTGTATCATTTGAAACCATAAAATCACCCAAAATTTGTTGACCCGAAATCTGAAAATTTTGTGATGCCGGCATCACAGATTTTTTTAATTTTGGATCAAAAATCCAAACTTACAAAATTCTCAATAAATCTCAAACTGTTGCTCGTTTACCCATCCCACACAGATAAAATGTGTTCAGTAGTCCTTTCTGTATCATTTGAAACCATAAAATCACCAAAAATTTGTTGACCCGAAATCTGAAAATTTTGTGATGCCGGCGTCACAGATTTTTTAAATTTTGGACTAAAAATCCAAACTTACAAAATTCTCCATAAATCTCAAACTGTTGCTCATTTACCCATCCCACACTGATAAAATGTGTTCAGTAGTCCTTTCTGTATCATTTGAAACCATAAAATCACCCAAAATTTGTTGATCCGCAATCTGAAAATTTTGTGATGCCGGCATCACAGATTTTTTTAATTTTGGACCAAAAATCCAAACTTACAAAATTCTCAATAAATCTCAAACTGTTGCTCGTTTACCCATCCCACACAGATAAAATGTGTTCAGTAGTCCTTTCTGTATCATTTGAAACCATAAAATCACCCAAAATTTGTTGACCCAAAATCTGAAAATTTTGTGATGCCGGCATCACAGATTTTTTTAATTTTGGACCAAAAACCCAAACTTACAAAATTCTCAATAAATCTCAAACTGTTGCTCGTTTACCCATCCCACACAGATAAAATGTGTTCAGTAGTCCTTTCTGTATCATTTGAAACCATAAAATCACCCAAAATTTGTTGACCCGAAATCTGAAAATTTTGTGATGCCGGCATCACAGATTTTTTTAACTTTGGACCAAAAATCCAAACTTACAAAATTCTCAATAAATCTCATACTTTTGCTCGTTTACCCATCCCACACAGATAAAATGTGTTCAGTAGTCCTTTCTCTATCATTTGAAACCATAAAATCAGCCAAAATTTTTGACCCAAAATCTGAAAATTTTGTGATGCCGGCATCACAGATTTTTTTAATTTTGGACCAAAAACCCAAACTTACAAAATTCTCAATAAATCTCAAACTGTTGCTCGTTTACCCATCCCACACAGATAAAATGTGTTCAGTAGTCCTTTCTGTATCATTTGAAACCATAAAATCAGCCAAAATTTGTTGACCCGAAATCTGAAAATTTTGTGATGCCGGCATCACAGATTTTTTTAACTTTGGACCAAAAATCCAAACTTACAAAATTCTCAATAAATCTCATACTTTTGCTCGTTTACCCATCCCACACAGATAAAATGTGTTCAGTAGTCCTTTCTGTATCATTTGAAACCATAAAATCACCCAAAATTTGTTGATCCGAAATCTGAAAATTTTGTGATGCCGGCATCACAGATTTTTTTAATTTTGGACCAAAAATCCAAACTTACAAAATTCTCAATAAATCTCAAACTGTTGCTCGTTTACCCATCCCACACAGATAAAATGTGTTCAGTAGTCCTTTCTGTATCATTTGAAACCATAAAATCACCCAAAATTTGTTGACCCGAAATCTGAAAATTTTGTGATGCCGGCATCACAGATTTTTTTAACTTTGGACCAAAAATCCAAACTTACAAAATTCTCAATAAATCTCATACTTTTGCTCGTTTACCCATCCCACACAGATAAAATGTGTTCAGTAGTCCTTTCTCTATCATTTGAAACCATAAAATCAGCCAAAATTTTTGACCCAAAATCTGAAAATTTTGTGATGCCGGCATCACAGATTTTTTTAATTTTGGACCAAAAACCCAAACTTACAAAATTCTCAATAAATCTCAAACTGTTGCTCGTTTACCCATCCCACACAGATAAAATGTGTTCAGTAGTCCTTTCTGTATCATTTGAAACCATAAAATCACCCAAAATTTGTTGACCCGAAATCTGAAAATTTTGTGATGCCGGCATCACAGATTTTTTTAACTTTGGACCAAAAATCCAAACTTACAAAATTCTCAATAAATCTCATACTTTTGCTCGTTTACCCATCCCACACGGATAAAATGTGTTCAGTAGTCCTTTCTCTATCATTTGAAACCATAAAATCAGCCAACATTTTTGACCTGAAATCTGAAAATTTTGTGATGCCGGCATCACAGATTTTTTAAATTTTGGACCAAAAACCCAAACTTACAAAATTCTAAATAAATCTCAAACTTTTGCTCGTTTACCCATCCCACACAGATCAAATGTGTTCAGTAGTCCTTTCTGTATCATTTGAAACCATAAAATCACCCAAAATTTGTTGACCCGAAATCTGCAAATTTTGTGATGCCGGCATCACAGATTTTTTAAATTTTGGACTAAAAATCCAAACTTACAAAATTCTCCATAAATCTCAAACTGTTGCTCGTTTACCCATCCCACACAGATAAAATGTGTTCAGTAGTCCTTTCTGTATCATTTGAAACCATAAAATCACCCAAAATTTGTGGACCCGAAATCTGAAAATTTTGTGATGCCGGCATCACAGATTTTTTTTATTTTGGACCAAAAATCCAAACTTACAAAATTCTCCATAAATCTCAAACTATTGCTTGTTTACCCATCCCACACAGATAAAATGTGTTCAGTAGTCCTTTCTGTATCATTTGAAACCATAAAATCACCCAAAATTTGTTGACCCGAAATCTGAAAATTTTGTGATGCCGGCATCACAGATTTTTTTTGGACTTTGGACCAAAAATCCAAACTTAGAAAATTCTCAAAAATCCAAACTTACAAAATTCTCCATAAATCTCAAACTATTGCTTGTTTACCCATCCCACACAGATAAAATGTGTTCAGTAGTCCTTTCTGTATCATTTGAAACCATAAAATCACCCAAAATTTGTTGACCCGAAATCTGAAAATTTTGTCATGCCGGCATCACAGATTTTTTTTGGACTTTGGACCAAAAATCCAAACTTAGAAAATTCTCAATAAATCTCAAACTTTTGCTCGTTTACCCATCCCACACAGATAAAATGTGTTCAGTTGTCCTTTCTGTATCATTTGAAACCATAAAATCACCCAAAATTTGTTGACCCGAAATCTGCAAAATTTTGTGATGCCGGCATCACAGACTTATTTAACTTTGGACCAAAAATCCAAACTTACAAAACTCTCAATAAATCTCATACTATTGCTCGTTTACCCATCCCACACAGATAAAATGTGTTCAGTAGTCCTTTCTGTATCATTTGAAACCATAAAATCACCCAAAATTTGTTGACCCGAAATCTGAAAATTTTGTGATGCCGGCATCACAGATTTTTTAAATTTTGGACCAAAAATCCAAACTTACAAAATTCTAAATAAATCTCAAACATTTGCTCGTTTACCCATCCTACTCCGATAAAATGTGTTCAGTTGTCCTTTCTGTATCATTTGAAACCATAAAATCAGCCAAAATTTGTTGATCCGAAATCTGAAAATTTTGTGATGCCGGCATCACAGATTTTTTTAATTTTGGACCAAAAACCCAAACTTGCAAAATTTTAAATAAATCTCAAACTGTTGCTCGTTTACCCATCCCACACAGATAAAATGTGTTCAGTAGTCCTTTCTGTATCATTTGAAACCATAAAATCACCCAAAATTTGTTGACCCAAAATCTGAAAATTTTGTGATGCCGGCATCACAGATTTTTTAAATTTTGGACCAAAAATCCAAACTTACAAAATTCTCAATAAATCTCATACTTTTGCTCGTTTACCCATCCCACACAGATAAAATGTGTTCAGTAGTCCTTTCTGTATCATTTGAAACCATAAAATCACCCAAAATTTGTTGACCCGAAATCTGCAAATTTTGTGATGCCGGCATCACAGATTTTTTAAATTTTGGACTAAAAATCCAAATTTACAAAATTCTCCATAAATCTCAAACTGTTGCTCGTTTACCCATCCCACACAGATAAAATGTGTTCAGTAGTCCTTTCTGTATCATTTGAAACCATAAAATCACCCAAAATTTGTGGACCCGAAATCTGAAAATTTTGTGATGCCGGCATCACAGATTTTTTTTATTTTGGACCAAAAATCCAAACTTACAAAATTCTCCATAAATCTCAAACTATTGCTTGTTTACCCATCCCACACAGATAAAATGTGTTCAGTAGTCCTTTCTGTATCATTTGAAACCATAAAATCACCCAAAATTTGTTGACCCGAAATCTGAAAATTTTGTGATGCCGGCATCACAGATTTTTTTTGGACTTTGGACCAAAAATCCAAACTTAGAAAATTCTCAAAAATCCAAACTTACAAAATTCTCCATAAATCTCAAACTATTGCTTGTTTACCCATCCCACACAGATAAAATGTGTTCAGTAGTCCTTTCTGTATCATTTGAAACCATAAAATCACCCAAAATTTGTTGACCCGAAATCTGAAAATTTTGTCATGCCGGCATCACAGATTTTTTTTGGACTTTGGACCAAAAATCCAAACTTAGAAAATTCTCAATAAATCTCAAACTTTTGCTCGTTTACCCATCCCACACAGATAAAATGTGTTCAGTTGTCCTTTCTGTATCATTTGAAACCATAAAATCACCCAAAATTTGTTGACCCGAAATCTGAAAATTTTGTGATGCCGGCATCACAGACTTATTTAACTTTGGACCAAAAATCCAAACTTACAAAACTCTCAATAAATCTCATACTATTGCTCGTTTACCCATCCCACACAGATAAAATGTGTTCAGTAGTCCTTTCTGTATCATTTGAAACCATAAAATCACCCAAAATTTGTTGACCCGAAATCTGAAAATTTTGTGATGCCGGCATCACAGATTTTTTAAATTTTGGACCAAAAATCCAAACTTACAAAATTCTAAATAAATCTCAAACATTTGCTCGTTTACCCATCCTACTCCGATAAAATGTGTTCAGTTGTCCTTTCTGTATCATTTGAAACCATAAAATCAGCCAAAATTTGTTGATCCGAAATCTGAAAATTTTGTGATGCCGGCATCACAGATTTTTTTAATTTTGGACCAAAAACCCAAACTTGCAAAATTTTAAATAAATCTCAAACTGTTGCTCGTTTACCCATCCCACACAGATAAAATGTGTTCAGTAGTCCTTTCTGTATCATTTGAAACCATAAAATCACCCAAAATTTGTTGACCCAAAATCTGAAAATTTTGTGATGCCGGCATCACAGATTTTTTAAATTTTGGACCAAAAATCCAAACTTACAAAATTCTCAATAAATCTCATACTTTTGCTCGTTTACCCATCCCACACAGATAAAATGTGTTCAGTAGTCCTTTCTGTATCATTTGAAACCATAAAATCACCCAAAATTTGTTGACCCGAAATCTGAAAATTTTGTGATGCCGGCATCACAGATTTTTTTTATTTTGGACCAAAAATCCAAACTTAGAAAATTCTCCATAAATCTCAAACTGTTGCTCGTTTACCCATCCCACACAGATAAAATGTGTTCAGTAGTCCTTTCTGTATCATTTGAAACCATAAAATCACCCAAAATTTGTTGACCCGAAATCTGAAAATTTTGTGATGCCGGCATCACAGACTTTTTTAACTTTGGACCAAAAATCCAAATTTACAAAACTCTCAATAAATCTCATACTTTTGCTCGTTTACCCATCCCACACTGATAAAATGTGTTCAGTAGTCCTTTCTGTATCATTTGAAACCATAAAATCACCCAAAATTTGTTGACCCGAAATCTGAAAATTTTGTGATGCCGGCATCACAGATTTTTTTAATTTTGGATCAAAAATCCAAACTTACAAAATTCTCATTAAATCTCAAACTGTTCCTCGTTTACCCATCCCACACAGATAAAATGTGTTCAGTAGTCCTTTCTGTATCATTTGAAACCATAAAATCACCCAAAATTTGTTGACCCGAAATCTGAAAATTTTGTGATGCCGGCGTCACAGATTTTTTTAATTTTGGACCAAAAATCCAAACTTACAAAATTCTAACAAAATCTCAAAATTTTGCTTGTTTACCCATCCCACACAGATAAAATGTGTTCAGTAGTCCTTTCTGTATCATTTGAAACCATAAAATCACCCAAAATTTGTTGACCCGAAATCTGAAAATTTTGTGATGCCGGCATCACAGATTTTTTTGGAATCCAAACTTAGAAAATTCTCAATAAATCTCATACTTTTGCTCGTTTACCCATCCCACACAGATAAAATGTGTTCAGTAGTCCTTTCTGTATCATTTGAAACCATAAAATCACCCAAAATTTGTTGACCCGAAATCTGAAAATTTTGTGATGCCGTCATCACAGATTTTTTAAATTTTGGACCAAAAATCCAAACTTAGAAAATTCTCAATAAATCTCAAACATTTGCTCGTTTACCCATCCTACACCGATAAAATGTGTTCAGTTGTCCTTTCTGTATCATTTGAAACCATAAAATCAGCCAAAATTTGTTGATCCGAAATCTGAAAATTTTGTGATGCCGGCATCACAGATTTTTTTAATTTTGGACCAAAAACCCAAACTTGCAAAATTCTAAATAAATCTCAAACTGTTGCTCGTTTACCCATCCCACACAGATAAAATGTGTTCAGTAGTCTTTTCTGTATCATTTGAAACCATAAAATCACCCAAAGTTTGTTGACCCAAAATCTGAAAATTTTGTGATGCCGGCATCACAGATTTTTTTAATTTTGGACCAAAAATCCAAACTTACAAAATTCTCAATAAATCTCATACTTTTGCTCGTTTACCCATCCCACACAGATAAATTGTGTTCAGTAGTCCTTTCTGTATCATTTGAAACCATAAAATCACCCAAAATTTGTTGACCCGAAATCTGAAAATTTTGTGATGCCGGCATCACAGATTTTTTTAATTTTGGACCAAAAATCCAAACTTACAAAATTCTCAATAAATCTCAAACTGTTGCTCGTTTACCCATCCCACACAGATAAAATGTGTTCAGTAGTCCTTTCTGTATCATTTGAAACCATAAAATCACCCAAAATTTGTTGACCCGAAATCTGAAAATTTTGTGATGCCGGCATCACAGATTTTTTAAATTTTGGACTAAAAATCCAAACTTACAAAATTCTCCATAAATCTCAAACTGTTGCTCGTTTACCCATCCCACACTGATAAAATGTGTTCAGTAGTCCTTTCTGTATCATTTGAAACCATAAAATCACCCAAAATTTGTTGACCCGAAATCTGCAAATTTTGTGATGCCGGCATCACAGATTTTTTTAATTTTGGATCAAAAATCCAAACTTACAAAATTCTCAATAAATTTCAAAATTTTGCTTGTTTACCCATCCCACACAGATAAAATGTGTTCAGTAGTCCTTTCTGTATCATTTGAAACCATAAAATCACTCAAAATTTGTTGACCCGAAATCTGAAAATTTTGTGATGCCGGCATCACAGATTTTTTCGGACTTTGGACCAAAAATCCAAACTTAGAAAATTCTCAATAAATCTCAAACTTTTGCTCGTTTACCCATCCCACACAGATAAAATGTGTTCAGTAGTCCTTTCTGTATCATTTGAAACCATAAAATCAGCCAAAATTTGTTGACCCGAAATCTGAAAATTTTGTGATGCCGGCATCACAGACTTTTTTAACTTTGGACCAAAAATCCAAACTTACAAAACTCTCAATAAATCTCAAACTTTTGCTCGTTTACCCATCCCACACAGATAAAATGTGTTCAGTAGTCCTTTCTGTATCATTTGAAACCATAAAATCACCCAAAATTTGTTGACCCGAAATCTGTAAATTTTGTGATGCCGGCATCACAGATTTTTTAAATTTTGGACCAAAAATCCAAACTTACAAAATTCTCAATAAATCTCAAACATTTGCTCGTTTACCCATCCTACACCGATAAAATGTGTTCAGTTGTCCTTTCTGTATCATTTGAAACCATAAAATCAGCCAAAATTTGTTGATCCGAAATCTGAAAATTTTGTGATGCCGGCATCACAGATTTTTTTAATTTTGGACCAAAAACCCAAACTTACAAAATTCTAACAAAATCTCAAACTTTTGCTCGTTTACCCATCCCACACAGATAAAATGTGTTCAGTAGTCCTTTCTGTATCATTTGAAACCATAAACTCACCCAAAATTTGTTGACCCGAAATCTGAAAATTTTGTGATGCCGGCATCACAGATTTTTTAAATTTTGAACCAAAAACTCAAACTTCCAAAATTCTAAGAAAATCTCAAACTTTTGCTCGTTTACCCATCCCACACAGATAAAATGTGTTCAGTAGTCCTTTCTGTATCATTTGAATCCATAAAATCACCCAAAATTTGTTGACCCGAAATCTGAAAATTTTGTGATGCCGGCATCACAGATTTTTTAAATTCTGGCCCCAAAACACAAAATTCTCAATAAATTTCAAACTGTTGCTCGTTTACCCATCCCACAAAGATTTAAATGTGTTCAGTAGTCCTTTCTGTATCATTTGAAACCATAAAATCACCCAAATCTTGTTGACCCGAAATCTGAAAATTTGATGATGCCGGCATCACAGATTTTTTAAAATTTTGGGCCAAAAATCCAAACTTACAAAACTCTAAATAAATCTCAAACTTTTGCTCGTTTACCCATCCCACACAGATAAAATGTGTTCAGTAGTCCTTTCTGTATCACTTGAAACAGTAAAATCACCCAATATTTGTTGTCCCGAAATCTGCAAATTTTGTGATGCCGGCATCACAGATTTTTTTCATTTTGGACCAAAAATCCAAACTTACAAAATTCTCAATAAATCTCAAACGATTGCTCGTTTACCCATCCCACACAGATAAATTGTGTTCAGTAGTCCTTTCTGTATCATTTGAAACCATAAAATCACACAAAATCTGAAAAATTTGTGATGCCGGCATCACAGATTTTTTTGATTTTGGACCAAAAACCCAAACTTACAAAATTCTCAATAAATCTCAAACTTTTGCTTGTTTACCCATCCCACACTGATAAATTGTGTTCAGTAGTCCTTTCTGTATCATTTGAGACAATAAATCTTGACTGATAAAATGTCTTCAGTAGTCTGTTCTGTATCATTGGGAACCATGAAATCACCGGAAATTTGTTGACCCCAAATCTGATATTTTGACCATACCGGTGCCAGATGCAATTGTATTCGCCATGCAATACTGTCTGCTTCTGATACATGCAATTGCACATGCAATCGTGTACGGGGCTATGCAAAAACCTTCTGGCGGACATGTACGTTTATGCAGCATGAGTATTTCCCATGTCATTCATCACATGCTCTTACATACAGCTTGTAAAAAAAATGGCGAATTTTTTTCATTTCTGACCAAAATCAAAACTCCCAAATTCCTCAATAAATTTAAATCGTTTTGGTTGTATACCCAGTCTCGACTGATAAATGTCTTCAGTAGTCTGTTCTGTATCATTGGGAACCTAAAATCATCTGAAACTTGTTGACCTGAAATCATGGACGATTTTTTTTCATGGTATATTTATTTTTTATTTCGGACCAAAAATCCATACAAACAAAATTCACAATAAATCTGAATATTTTGGTTGTATACCTAGTCTCGACTGATAAGTCTTTAGTAGTCTGTCCTGTATCATTGGGAATCATTAAATAATCGGAAATTTGTTGACCCCAAACATTTCGGACCAAAAATCCAAACTCACAAATTTCTCAATAAATCTGAATATTTTGGTTGTATACCCAGTCTCGACTGATAAATGTCTTTAGTAGTCTGGTCTGTATCTTTTGGAACCATGAAATCATCGGTAACTTGTTGACCCGAAATCTGAATATTTGACTATACCGTCATGGTCGAATTATTTCATTTTGGACTAAAAATCCAAACTCACAAATTTCTCAATAAATCTGAATATTTTGGTTTTATGCCCAGTCTCGACTGATAACATGTCTTCAGTAGTCCGTTCTGTATCAATTGGAATCTTAAAATCATATGAAATTTGTTGACCCCAAATCTGAACATTTGACCATACCGGTGACAGATGCAATTGTGTTCGCCGTGCAATACTGTCCGCTCAAGATACTTTTGTACATGCAATCTTTTCCGGGGCTATGCAAAAACCTTCCGGCGGATATGTACATGACTGTACTATGTATGTGCGCCCGTAAGCGAGCGTGCATGCACTGAACCTACGTATATGCAGCATGAATATTCACGTATTTTAAAAATGCCTCTTTTTTCAAGAGGCGCTGCGTTCTTAAAAAGTAGCCCTGTCCAGCTTTGATCCCTGTTTGCAGTGTGAAACGGTCGCACAATATCCGGATTGGAAGTCACACAAGTAACCAAAAAGCTGATTTCCTATAGAGCTAGTGTAAAAGCTAGTGTATATCCGAAGGTCGATAGTGTGAAAAGGCCTAATGTCTAATTATGTTATAAACATATTGTTACTTAATTACAAATATAACTTTCCTGTAGGTTATTTTTAGTGTAGGCCTATATTCTAATTATGTTGTGATAATAATAATAATACTTTTGAACTTCTAGGACACTATGGATCATTTTTGTGTTATCAAAATGATTAAAGGTAAACTAGATTTAACTTTTTGTTTCTTCTCATGACAGACGCTTTACAGCAACTTATTGGGTGAGGAACGTACTTTTGTGTATGGAACATCATTGTACCTAACAGCCTCTGCAAGTGCTGAGTTCTTTGCTGACATTGCACTGTCAATGATAGAAGCAGTCAAGGTGCGCATTCAAACAATGCCAGGATTCGCAAATACATTAAGGGAGGGTGCACCAAAGCTTTGGGCCATGGAAGGTATTATAGGGTAGGTCATTTACAATTTTATAATAGTTATTTTAATATTGGACCAGGGCCAAATCTCATAAAGCTTTTTAGCAGCAAATACTGCTTAAAGGAACACGTTGCCTTGGATCGGTCGAGTTGGTATTTGAAAAATGTTTGTAACTGTTTGTTATAAAATGCATATGATTGGAAAGATGTTTTAAAAGTAGAATACAATGATCCACACAAATAAGCCTCGAAACTGCGTGGTTTTCCTTTTACCTCGTCGACTAACACGGGCGGCCATTTATGGGAGGCAAATAAATGGCCGACCGTGTTAGTTCGCAAAGCAAAAGGAAAACCACGCAATTTCAAGGCATATTTGTGTGGATCATTGTATTCTACTTTTAAAACATCTTTCCAACCATATGCATTTAATAACAAACGGTAACAAACGCTTTTTATAGACCAACTCGTCCGATCCAAGGCAACGTGTTCCTTTAACCAGTTTCTTTGCTAAGCAATAGATATGGGTGGCACCAAACCTGAACATCATGAAATGTTGGCTGGTAACCTGTTTTTGCTTAGCATTTTTTTCTTGTGCTTAGCTGGTTTTTGTGCTTCATGAAATTGGGCAATGGTCATAACATTCCAGGCCCATAGGCAAGAAGACTTGATTTATGTTGTTTAGTTCTGTGCATTGTTTACTACCTCGGTTGTTTTGACTATTTGGTGTATATGATTTATTTTAAAACTCATATGCGAGTTTATAGAACATTTCTGAACCTTTCTCCCATAGATTGTACTGAGGTCTTCCTCCACTCTGGTTGAGGCAAATCCCATACACAATGATGAAGTGTGCTTGCTTTGAGAGATCTGTAGAGTTCTTGTACAAAAATGTTGTCCGAAGCCATGCTCCGAACGCACCAAATCAGAACAGCTTGTGGTCACCTTCTTCGTCGCTTACATTGGTTTTCTTTTTTCGTTATAATGAAATTTTCATTGACACATGTTGTACTAGCTGACAACTCTAAACTTATTACTTTCATAACTTATATAAAATTGTGCAGAGAAGAGTCATTATGCAAATGGGGTTGGACAAATCAACCAAAAGTTTGAGTCGCCTGCATGTTTTTATTTCACCAGCTATTGGCTGTGTATTGCACAGAGTCCGCAATCCTGCACCACACTTTGTTCTTACTTGCCTCAGGAACATGTACCGTGTCAGAGTCTAAGGAGGGGAGGGAAGGGTGGCGCAAGATGCATTTTACTCTCAGTATCAGGTACTTTCTACAAAGTATGGCATGGTTGTGGACCTTGGTTTTTACTGCATGAATGTACCTCACACACTTCCTTAGATCCGCTCTTGGGATGGTATTACAGTTTAGTTATCATGTAATGGGTGACTTTCTGTTGAGCCATTCAGAAACACTGTTAATGTTGTGTTCCATGGGGAGTGCTTGAGTCATTGGTGTGTAAGAGTAGAATACCTCCGCTATGAGTAAAATAGTACATATTGTGATGACCTTTTTATGGCTCGACGTTCGCCACCCATCTGCATCAACATGTTCTTTGTTGATGTTAGATTCAAGTGAAAGTGTCAAGGCATTTGGTCAACTTTGTACACATGGTGTCATGCTTGTGATGGGGACATTTTTTTTTTTCATTTTGTGTTTTACATATACATTTTGTGGCAGGAAGTAATTATTCTGTCATTTTGTTTCATGGTTGCAAAACCAGACCGGATAAATCACAGGTAGCAAGGCGTGTCATAAGCCATTTTGAGTTATGGTGGACACACTACTATAAGCACTGTATGGTTTGTGTAAATCTGTCTGTATACAACCAAACCACACAGTACACTCCTATAGTGGCCACCATATCTCAAAAAGGCTAATTGTGGCACTGGGCTTTTTACTTTTCATTCATGATGGGATTCATTTGAAAATCCTCACATGTATTGTCTCGGTTAGTATCCAAACTTGTATTAATAATCCAGATGTTAATAATTCAATTAATCCAGTCTCTACTTGATCTCTGTTCTTGTCCTTTTAGGTTTGTGGAAGGATCTGGTCCCACGTATTGTCATGATTGGTACCCTGACTGCTGTACAATGGTTCATCTATGACTCGGTTAAGGTGTACTTCCGTCTCTGCCCCGTCCACCACCACCAGAGATGCCAGAGAGCCTCAAGCAGAAGTTGGCTGCCATATAGGTCAATTAAGAAATGCGCATAAACCCAATTACATAATAATAAATCATATTGATTACAGAAATATTTAACTGGAAAATAAAAACAAAGACAACAATTTCCACCGTTCTTGATATTTTGTCCTGGTTTGTGGGTTTTTAATACTGAACTTCTCATGAATACATCATTTAAAATGAAAACCTAAGACTTGAAGACTGGTTGTTTAAAAAAATGTTTTGGTATTTGGTTATCCCACGCGTGATGAAAACAAATTAACAATTGAGGTCAATAAAGACAGCTTTTTTATTCTGTTATTAGTTCAGACATACATTTGAAAAAATGATTTGTCATTGATCAGATGCACGGGACCCTTAAGTCCAACGGGAATATTCTTTTCACTGTTGATCCTTTGAGTGAGTTTGAACTGTCATCTGGTGAGAAAAAAACAAATCTTTTCCTGTATTTTTCCAACTGTGATGCTGTGTTGTCTTAATGAGATGCAGTCAATTCTTAGAGTATGTTTGTTTTGGAAGGAAGTTGTGTTCTTCTAAACCTTTGAATTTAATTATTAATGTTATAACAGATCAACATACCTTTGGTATTGAATTCATTCTAACAAACACCATTTTGAAGGTATGATTTTGAAACATTTGAAACACAGGTTGGGACACTCAGCAACCTTCTACTCCACTGAATTAGATACATCATGTGCTTAAGGGTTAGGAGAAGTGGATAAGGAATTTACCAAAAATGTCAATTAATGTCATTGAAGAGAAGAGCAATATCACTTTCATTAGCTCTTATGTAGAAACCAAAACTTTGAGTTAAATACTGGAAATAAACGGATTTGCAACATCGATTTGCAGTCGGAGGGTGATCCGTTAATCACAATAGAAGTTAACATGAACATGGATTTAGTAAAGCAGTGATGACAAAATGGAAATTGTCTGTGAAATGGACGGGATGTTAATTGCAGTGTTGTCATTTATTGAGATTTTAATGTAATATTTATGATAGACATTAAATTGCACAATATGACTGTGTGAAGGTTCTAGCCATTCATTCAACATATATTTCATATAAGAAGTGTGAATCAATGAATTGACATTTTCATGTGTTTTGTAGCAGAGAAAAATAATAAATGAAACTTATAACAACGGTTATCAAAATAAGGTGTTGCTTGTCAGGATTTGAGTTTGTATTAACGTGGTTTTACTTCCAATGACCCTGTTCTGGCCTGTTGTAATTCAGTGCCTAAAGGCACTGGACGCAGGTAATTACTAAATTAAAAATTAATTGTTAACATAAAATCTTACTTGGCTGTTGTATAAATCATTGTGACAGCTCTTTCTGAAGTAGCAAGGTTTTTGAGAAAGGCAATTTCTGAAGCCTTTTATACTATATTAAGGCATCTGAAAGCACACAAATTTTTGCACACGTTTTTTTTTCTTCCTTTTATTCTCTTGCAACTTCGATGATGAATTGAGTCCCAATTTTCACAGGTTCGTTATTTTATGCATATCTATTCTTGTGAATCACCGAGTAAGAATAATGGACTTTGACAATAACCAAAGATGTCCATCTTTAACCCTTGAATATACGGTATATACTTAAGCATTTATACCGAGAACAAGCCACCATGGTGGTGGGTTTACCTTCCTATGACAGTAACAAGTATTGTTTTCTACAACCGTACCATTAAATTATTTAATTGATATGAAATGAATATTATTCTCAGTCGCAACTTGGTGCTGTTCATTGGCTGTTGTACACCATATACATGTAAATATCCCTCCTTGCCCGTGTCAGATGCAATTGTGTCCGCCATGCAATACTGCCATGCATATGCAATAATGTCCTCCGGATAGTATTGCATAGAGGACATAATTGCATGTGACACCGGTCTCCCTTTGTCACTGGACACAAACAACGGGCATGCAACTGTTACACAATTTCAAAATTTCAATGATTTTGTATAATATGTTTGGTAACACTGCGACTGTGAAAAAGTTGCATGCCTGTGTTAATCAAAATAATGGTTACAAGCAATGATGCGCTGTTTGAGCATTATAATGCAGAAACAATATGGATATTACAAAGCTATAATTGAGTTGTTTTTATAGGTACAAGATAGCAAAAACAGATAAACCATAGCTTGAACTAGGCATTGAATTCCAACATCTGAGAGGGGGGGGGGGGGCACATCACCCCTTAGACTCCCTAGATTGCACCAGAGAGCATCTGCGGGGTAAAGCGGGCCCGAATGCTTGGTCACATAAGACTAGTTCTTACCCCCCCCCCCCCCGCCCCCCCCCCCCCCCCTCCCCCCAAAAAGTTAACCCCTCCCCGATCAATAACTTGATTGGCACACACCTGGCAAGTGAGGGCGCTCAAGTAGTGGAATTAAAGTCAATGAAATTTGGCTAATTTCTGATGGTGAATCTGTTATTTTATTCGAACGAATACTGAAATTTAAGCCATAACCTATACATTTTTATTTGGTAATATGAACAATTTATAGCTTTAAATGATTGGAAAGTAAACAAACACTGGATAATTAATTAAGAAATTATTTGAAAATGAGCCGCAAACACCAAGGCAAAGTGCGAGGTACACGTTTTGCATCGTGTCAGCAAATACACTGTTGAAAACAAAACCATAATTTTGAACAATATTTGTACCCTTCGTTTTGAGAAAACAAAAGTTTGTTTTTTAGTTCAAAATCGGAAAGACTGTTTTACTGGGCACATCAAATGTTGGCACTGACGAATTTGGTTCACTAATTTCTACCTCCCCGCTAATTTGAATAACTCGCCCCAGGGATTACTTCCCCATTGAAAAGCACTACGACAGCGACAATTTTAATGTACAGAAAACAAAACCCCTCCGTAATGTGTAGAATTGTTTGCGTTCATATCTTAAAAAAAAATTTTTTTTAAATGAATAAAAGCATAATAATTAAACAATATGGATTGTGGAAATTACGGGACGTTCTCTTTTCAGGGACCATTCAACTTCTAGTCTCATCTCCTGGTCCCAATAAAAAAAATAAAAACCATTGAGTTTCATTTTGAAGTTGCGGCAAACCACAGATAATAACTTTTACATTTCTACCTCCATGGTAAGGCCGTCCTATCATGGAGAAATAATTTATTCCTCCATGGTCCTGTATAACTCGGACATGGGCATACAATTTCAATCCGGGGTCCACCCAAAAACACAAAAGCCATTCACAATTGATATGCAGATTCGGTCTTGGAAACCAATCAGCAACCGGGCGCTGTGTACAGATTAGAAATCAGCGACAAAATGGCCGGGGTCCTTCAAGATTGAACGACTACACTGCCCTGCGATGACCATCTCCACTGCCTATGACTGCCACTTTTTAAGGGTTTGACTTTAGATTTTTGTAACCCATGTCGGGGAATTATAGCTCAAAATCTCTTTACTGAATGTTGTAAAATAGATCGAGAAACCTTAAGAGGACATTTCAAGGCAAGTCCGGAACTCTCTCGGTAGAGTTCCAGACTTGCCGTGCAAGTTGCATACAGTAACTATGGCGTTTAGCTAAACAATGGAGTCAGCCTGGACAAGAGCACCGTAGAGCAAAAATGTTTACTTTTCACGACTTCGACACTTTTTACTAGTTCAAAGAGTCCTTTTCATACATTCTTTTAATCTTTCTGAACATTCAAGGATGTAATTTTACTTATTAAAGAGTGGCAGTCGGAAATAGTAAGGACCTGGGCCAAGTCTGATTGACACCAGTATGAATAATGACAGTTGCCATGGTTGCCGTTGCCGTTTTATCAAGACTGCAGTTTACAGCAGAATGAGGATATGACACCATTCTCCATTGTCTCACATCATAATGTATCCTTTTTTAAAATGAATGTTGACATACCGGCGTACTATTGATGAAGTTTTTGAAGATGTATAATTAAACTGTTCTTTTGGTAATCTGAAACAGTTATTTTTTTATTTTATATAAAAGCAAACACTATTTTAAGGTTTGGGATTTGATTCCAACCCAAGCAGTATCACGTGGATTTTATCACCATGATGTTCATCATTATGATGTCTTTAGGCGAGGAGTGTGACCATTTCATTTGTTTGTTGATGTATTTTTTTGTTATGGTCCTTATGATATAAGTTATTTAAAACATGTTTTCTCAACACACATTACAACCAAAATACATGAACTAGTACAGTGTTGATGACAGTGTTGATGCTTTACTTGAAGGCCCTCTACTTGAACCTTTTTTTCATAACAATGAATACATCTTGCCATCTAGAGTAGAAAAGACACCACCCAGTTACTCTTTTTCTTCCCTGGCAAAAATTTATTTAAATCAGTTTATCATCAATGAATCAACTAAGCTCCAACCAAAATTATAAATACAGTTGTTTGGAGAATTGGAACATGGAATAAATTTCCTCATGAAACAGTAGTGCACAATCCAAGGTATTGAAATACTGTTCACGAAAATTAATAGAAGAAAATAAAAGCAAAGAAAGAAACAGGAACTTGGAGGAATTCATTCTGTTATGAAAATTTGTCCACTTCAACATACAGACTTAGAGTCCAAGGGGAATGTTGGTAATGTCCAAAAACTAGTTGTTTTATAAGGCAAATAACTTGATTAAAGTTATTAATTTTAATGTTATTGTTGATCAAGCAACTCACAAGATCAACACTGATTGTTATATTAATTTTTCAAAACTCTTGTAGTTGTATAATGAGGCAAATAACTTGATTAAAGTTATTATCAAACAACTCATAAAATCAAAACTATTTTTTTTTTACTCAATGGGCAGTTGCAAATCTATAAATATTTGTGGAAGTACACTGTAAAATATAGAAACAAAATTGTTGGGTTGGTATTAATGCTGAAAATAACCACACCATGGTAAGCCTTGCTGGAGGTGTGTGGCTCTTTCAAACAGCTGGGATCCAGTTTTCAATGTGGAAACTCTGCCTAGTGGCTTACTTGTGTCTTTTAAAAATTGTGAATGTACAATAGTTTGCTTACCCTGGTTTGAATTTGTAATTAGAATTAGACACCAGAATCATTCCTAATGCATGTCTGTCATTTAAAGCTTGGAGAAGTTATACATGTACATAGTTTGCTGTGCACCCTGGATCAAAACAGAATTGAACTTCAGAAACCCTATACCTAGTGGAAGTACACAGCTTGCTGGTTTAAATTTTTAAGCAGAGTCATGAAACTTTGAAGTATACATGTATAATCAGTGGTATCGTTGTCGTCGTCTAGCCTGTTTCACTCCACTGCAGGAGATGGGCCCAGGCCTTTCTCTTCCAAATCTCTCCTCAGTCCCACTTTTGCATTGAAGTCACTAAAAATGATTGTGTAAGTTGTATTGTCGGCTCAAAGTGCTTGGTCTGCTTCGTCATAGATCGATTCTGTTTCTTCATCGTTATGGCTTGTGGTTGGAGCATAGACCCGAATTATTTTCATTGTAGCTTTCTTGTTGATGTGGAGCTTACACATTGCTATTCTGTCTGAGTATCCTTTAAACTTCACGACCTTGCATTCTATCGCGTTCTATTGTGTTCTATTGCGTTCTACTCCATTTCAGCTTCTTTTGGTGGCTGCTGAAGTAAACTCTCAAAGTGGTTTAATGATTAAAGTTATTATCATCAACTCATTAGATCAAAACTATTTGTTTAACTCAACTTTCAAAACTAATATATAGTATTCGAGGGAAGTTGTTGACCATTACCATATTTACACCATTTAAGTCACCCTGGTTTGAATTTGTAAGCAGAATTAGACACCAGAACCATTCGTAGCGCATATCTGTCATTTAAAGCTTGGGGAAGTTATACAGGTACAGAGTTTGCTGAGCACCCTGGATTCAATTTTTAAGCAGAATTGAAGTTCAGAAACCCTGCCTAGTGGAAGTACATAGCTTGCTGGTTTGAATTTGTAAGCAGAGTCACCTGGGATCCAGTTTTAAATTTGCCATGTGACTCTCCTTGAGTCACCCTTTACCATGTGACTCTCCTTGAGTCACCCTTTGCCGTACGACTCGCCTTGAGTCACCCTTTGCCATACGACTCTCTTTGAGTCACCCTTTGCCAACTGACTCTCCTTGAGTCACTTGTCTCCGACATGTATTTCACAGTATTTTTAAAGCATGGGGAAATTGCCGCTTGTGGCAGGTGTGAACCAACACAAATTCTCGGGGATTAATGGAGGGTTTATTTTACCTTGACAAGGACTACGGTCCGCAGTACCCATTTTGTAGACATCTTGCCCTTGTCGGCCCTTGATTGATCGTCTTAGGCGCTTCCTGGCCTCTATCTCTTTTATTGCCGCTTCTTCCCCTACCAATGCCCTTTCGTTAAGCTCTTGGGATTGCCTTGGCGACCGTCCAAGCTATTTCACAGCTATTTCTTTTGCATTGAATATTAAGGCACATCACATCACATCACAACCTGTCAGGTCAGGTGCCTCTGCTAACGGTAACCTGTAGCCCGTTACAACCTGTCACAGAGTAGGGGGAAGGGGTTGGTTGGGGGCTTCATCAAAACATGGGATAGGTATAGTGCATGTAAAACCTTGCTTGGTGGTCTAAGCAGAAAGACAATATGTAGTAGCGATAACCTAACCCTCCTCCCTTCGGCCGTCAGGAGGAGGGTTACGCTATCGCAACTATAGAACATAAAGGCAAATGTTGTGGGTGTGATTTCTCACCCAAACAATACCTTTTGGATTTTGTCACTGCACATAAAAGAACTCGGAACACCGAATATGGAAAAATAGGTATGAACACGAAAGGTTTCCATTGTCCCACACCCTCTTTATTTTGGCGTTCCTCCTCTAGCGAAATACTCTTCTGTCCGGCGTTGGTTCGACTGACCCGGCACATGTTATAGTGGGGTTTCCATTGCCCAAATACCCTCTTTATTTTGGCGTTGCCTCCTTCCCTTCCATTCAGCTATGTTTGGATCCTGGGATCCTCCTCTACTTAAAATACTCTTCTGTCCAGTGTGGTCCGTCCGACCCGGCACAGGTGAAGTGGTGTTTCCATTGCCTAACTACCCTCTTTATTTTGGCGTTGCCTCCTTCCCTTCCATTCGGCTATGGTTGGATCCTGGGATCCTCCTCTAGCGAAATACTCTTCTGTCCAGTGTGGTCCGTCCGACCCGGCACAGGTAAAGTGGTGTTTCCATTGCCTAACTACCCTCTTTATTTTGGCATTGCCTCCTTCCCTTCCATTCAGCTATGGTTGGATCCTGGGATCCTCCTTTAGCGAAATACTCTTCTGTCCAGTGTGGTCCGTCTGACCCGGCACATGTTATAGTGGGGTTTCCATTGCCTAACTACCCTCTTTATTTTGGCATTGCCTCCTTCCCTTCCATTCAGCTATGGTTGGATCCTGGGATCCTCCTCTAGCGAAATACTCTTCTGTCCAGTGTGGTCCGTCCCACCCGACACATGTTATAGTGGGGTTTCCATTGCCCAAATACCCTCTTTATTTTGGCGTTGCCTCCTTCCCTTCCATTCAGCTATGGTTGGATCCTGGGATCCTCCTCTAGCGAAATACTCTTCTGTCCAGTGTGGTCCGTCCGACCCGACACAGGTGAAGTGGTGTTTCCATTGCCTAACTACCCTCTTTATTTTGGCGTTGCCTCCTTCCCTTCCATTCGGCTATGGTTGGATCCTGGGATCCTCCTCTAGCAAAATACTCTTCTGTCCAGTGTGGTCCGTCCGACCCGGCACAGGTGAAGTGGGATTTTCATTGCCTGACTACCCTCTTTATTTTGGCGTTGCCTCCTTCCCTTCCATTCGACTATGGTTGGATCCTGGGATCCTCCTTTAGCGAAATACTCTTCTGTCCAGTGTGGTCCGTCTGACCCGGCACATGTTATAGTGGGGTTTCCATTGCCTAACTACCCTCTTTATATGGCGTTGCCTCCTTCCCTTCCATTCGACTATGGTTGGATCCTGGGATCCTCCTTTAGCGAAATACTCTTCTGTCCAGTGTGGTCAGTCCGACCCGGCACATGTTATAGTTGGGTTTCCATTGCCTAACTACCCTCTTTATTACGGCATTGCCTCCTTCCCTTCCATTCGGCTATGGTTGGATCCTGGGATCCTCCTCTAGCGAAATACTCTTCTGTCTGACGTTGGTCCGACCGACCCGACACACAGGTGATAGTGGGATTTCCTCTGTCTTACTACCTGTTCCATTCCAAGTGTCATCTATCGGCATTACCTGATAATGTACACCAGGGTCCTCTACATCAATCCAATCTGTGATGGTTGAGGGAGGTTGTTGAGGGGGGATCACCCTTGGGTGGGATGTCCTCCGCTATGGTTTGTCTCTTTATTTATTTATTTCTCTTCCGTTTGGTTTGATATATAAAAAATAGCCAAAGTTGTTTCATTTCTTTTCTGTTATTTTGTATCTGGTTGTGCAACTCTTGTAGAAAGCGTTCCATCTTTGTTTAATTAAATTATTCTCAATTATAATAAATCCAAATCCCACTTCTGTACACCAACGTGACACTTTTTCTTATGACCTCATATCATCAACCTGTCAGGTCAGGTGCATCCTGCTAACGTTAATCTGTAGCACGTTACAACCTGTCACAGAGTAGGGGGAAGGGGTTGGTGGGGGGCTTCATCAAAAAATAAGATAGGTATAGTGCATGTAAAAGAACCCAGAACACTTCTTATGCTTCCACCTTGCTTGGTGGTCTAGGCAGAAAGACAGCCCTTAAACATATAGTTGCGATTACCTAACCCTCCTGCCTTTGCATGCCGTCGGGATTTCTTACCCAAACAATACCATGTCGATTTTGTCACTGCACATAAAAGTATCTGGAACACCAATCATGGATGAATAGGTATAAACACAAAGGGTCGGCTTTTGCTGGTGTTACATTAGTAGACAAACAGCTATTTCTTTTGCATGACTTAAGGTACATCATCACATCACAACCTGTCAGGTCAGGTGCATCCTGCTAACGGTAACCTGTAGCCCGTTACAACCTGTCACAGAGTAGGGGAAAGGGGGGGGGGTTGGTTGGGGGCATCATCAAAAACATGGATAGGTAGTGCACGTAAAAGAACCCAGAACATGCTTCCACGTTGCTTGGTGGTCTTGGCAGGAAGACAGCCCTAACACAGAGTTACGATAACCTAACCCTCCTCCCTTCGGCCGTCGAGAGGAGGGTTACGCTATCGCAACTATAGAACAATGGCAAAGGTTGAGGGTTTGATTTCCCACCCAAGCAATACCATGTTTTGGTATAATGCACGAACAAATTCTTGAAAACTTGGCACTCATTTCACATTGAAGGAATTGTTTCTTGACACCAATGCATACCAATAATAAGGTTGGGCTTTGATGTATAGCCTACATGTAAATACAGTACATTGGGAAAATAATGACAATTCAGAAACTGTTATTATATTGAAATACTAACTTGGGAGGGGGTGGGGGCAATACAGCTCCATACATGTACATGGCTATCACCACACCATAGGGATTGAAATTAGAAACACAGTATTCTGATTGAGTACATACTGCAGGATGTGTTCAATAAGAATTGTCATTAGTTTTAGTTTTATGAAAGGGAAACATAACAGTGTGAAAAATTATCTTTGGCTGAAGAAAAAAATGTATACATTAAAATTGTGCCACCACCAGCTACTGTAAAATTTAAACATACAAAATAACCCTTGGTACTTTACAACTCATGGTTACAATTTTATGACCGAATCTCAGTCAATGTCCACCATTTTTCATTGGGGGCATGAAGTCACTAAAGTTGGCCCAAACATTAAGGTCTCAACTTCAACTGCTGACTGGACCAGTGAGAGTAGATTCCAATTATCCTCATCTCTGTAAAACTTCTCATAAACTTCAATGGTGACACTTTGTAGAGGTAGTTTCCTGCACTAGTGCATGGTGGAGGCAAGGGGTGGTTTTCTAGAGGCCATCCTCTGCAGATACTTAAAATTAAACCATGCATAAATGTAGGCGCTACCATTGTTTGAAAGAAATGTACTTAAATTTACTTAAAGTTAAATTCTAATCGTACATTTGTTACCTACATTTGATAACTAAAAGGAGCATTGTGTTTAAAAGATAGCTGTAAAAAAAAATGTACAATAATTTCTAACCATGAACCTGATGAGGGTGTGTGTAAACACTACAACCACAATCATGATCATTGGTGGGTAATCAACGGAACCTAATGTCAGAAACAGAGTGTGGTATTACTTGATGAGAGACTGACATGTTAGGAGATGTGTGTGTGTGCATTAACCTAAAACCTGTAGCCTTTTTTTGTCTCACAAAAAGTACTGTGGCTTGGAAGGTAGGCTTGGGTGCAATTACAATTAAATGTTCTGATAAATCCAAGGCCAATAGAAATTGCCCAAGCCTACCATAAAACATGAGATGGTGCAGGTGAAGGTGGAAGACTTTTGAAGAAACCAGGGGTCCTTGTTGTGCACCATCAGTAGGGTACCCCAATTGTATATGAGGATATAGACACCTAGTTATTTCAGGGAGTTTCCGAGAGAGAACATAGCGGTTTTGGCAAGGAGGAGCTTTCTGGTTGGTGGTATCTTGGTGTTTGGACTTTTGATCAAGATCTGAGACCCTGGGCAGACACTTGCACTTCCTGATGTCCTCCTCAAGCTGTGACCTGTGGTTGTTGGGCATTTCGGCGGTTCCTGTGGGTAATGGCAGGGTGGGAGTTCGCTGGGATGTTTGCTGGGGTATCAGGTCCTGGCTGTATGGTATGCCAATGTTGCACCGTTAAGGATAGCAGCTGATGGAATAGGGGTTATTGTGGTTGCCTCTGTTGTCAGACGGGTCTTCGTAAGTGCTTCTTGAATCTGTGTTAATCTGGGTGGGTGGTTGTCGATGGTTCTATGGGGAGGATGTATGTGGCTAATAGTGAATGTAAGGCGCTTCATTACAGGGTGTAGACTTGTAAGGTGCACATGTAGTCCAGACTTGAGGCTGGCATTGAACGGGGTCCATGGCGCCAGCACAAGTTAGTCCGGTGATGACAACTACTGATTTAATCCATCAATGGTACCTAGATGGGTTAAATTAGTACGAGGGAGCTGGGCGAAGCTTGTGTGGATCTCGGGAGATGTCAAGCTCAATTCTGTAGGCTCACATCTTGCTCGTTGGAGCCCCGGTAATGAAGTTCATTGCAGTCTTACAGGCATTGTTAGTTACATACATTCTTCCCACTGAACCATCGATAAGCACACATTCAGAGGAACACATTTTCTGGAGGCCAGAGAGCCGGCTGCTGCACAGACGATCACCGTAGCTCTTATCCATTAGTTGACTAACTTGATGCTGCAAGGTTGGCATGGCATGCAGACGGGGCTTGGAACTTCGGCCATTCCAGTGGCTTTTGCTCTGTTCATTATTCACAGGTGGCAATGAAATGCCTGATCACACCTCACAGCTTGCACAGGTGGGCACCAAGAAGGTCAAGTCTCTGACTAGGGCCTTGGTGTCTTGATCAGGAGCCCAGGCATCACGATTCCATCAATTGGGGAGTAAGTCCTTGACATTGCCACTTCTCTCTCCCCCCTTAGTGAAATAACTAGTGATGTCAAACCACCTGTCCTCCTATATAATGCATTATCACCACCAATCCTTATAACACAGTAGTGCAATATCATCTTGCATGCGTGCTGCACACTTAAAACCCTGCGTATCGACACACTTGCAGCTGACCACTTATGTCATGTGTCTAAGAAACTTGATTCAGCCTGTTCAGCTGTGTGAATACTTGACCACAATGCTTTTGTTGCAAATCCCTTGGGGTCTACTGTAAAATTAAAAGAGAGAAAAACAAACACAAGCTGGCTTTGGGGAGGAAATAAATTTAAAAAATCAAAAATTATTCACACATCTTCTATTTTGTGTGCTAAAAAGAGTATTTTTGAAATGAACAATCCTCCATGCTGCATATTTTAACAAAGTGGCTGCAATTCTCCTTGAAAACATTTTTGTTTCTTCTTATTTTGATAAAATTTCATTACCAGTTGCAGGGGATGTAGATTAGCTGCACTAAAAAAAATCAAAACTGTTGTTTATAAACCAACGTTTAAATGACAACCTAGCAACATGGACTTGTCATTAAAGAGTGCGGACAAGTATTAGTTTTAGGACAGTGGTATTGACCAAAAATGTTTTGGATCATTTAAGGGTAATTAAGCATCTTGAAGAAAGCACTGGACAAGTTTCTTAATACATTGACATTATCATACGCCATCAGTTGAGCCCAAAACCTGCCAATCTGAATACTACAAATTGAAATTTGTACCTCTTTCGAATGAGCAAAACAAAGAACAACAACCACCTTCATGGCATGACTGATGTCTTTGTGCATGTTTAAACAGAGACATTTACAGCATGTGATGCAGCAGCGTGTAGTGCAGCCATTTATGCTCCTAGTCCGTGTTAAGGATTGCTGGTGATGTGGGTACTCTAATAGGAAGTAGCTATGATGATGGTTGCCCTGTGGCTTCAGTCAGTTTTGTCTATTTGTGTGTTTATTTGTAAACAATCTCAACCACCCCTTCATTTGCAATCAATGCTTTACTCATTATGGAATGGAATAGAACAAGAATGCACATTTCATTGAATACTCATCAGAGTCTAATTGTTTGGAAATATTATTTCATCTGCTCAGGACTATACGATCATTAGTGCAACTTATGGGTTTCATAAAATTACTGTTGCATATTTTGGAGCTCTTGGAGATAACTGGTTAAAAGTGGTCTTCAAGGCTTTTGTTTGGTAAAAAAGAACCTTTTCTTTTTGAAAGATTTTTTTGGTATATTGATACATACTTTTCAAATGACTTTTGATCATTATGTCATATTTTTATTTATATTTTTGAATGACATGGGTATGTCTACTCGGAAACAATAAATTAACAGAAATGAAGGACAATAAGTACAACGTAATGAGTACGAGTTTATGGAGGGAGTGGTGGGATTGTGATGGCATTAAGGTGTCGAATGGTGAGCCAGAAATACTAAGGCAAAATTTATAGGGCATATAGCTACTTCCTATTGCATAAGGCACACCGTTACATCACATTGGTCAGGTCAGATGCTTATATTAGCTTGCATCTGCTAACGGTAAACCTATAGCCCGTTACAACCTGCCACAGAGAGGGCCCTCCTCGCCCTGCTACAAAAACATCACCCCATTGTAGCAAAGATGCCACCATCCAAACATCATGGTGGCGAGGACTGGTTTCTTCAAAAGCTAACAGCAGGGCCCAATTTGTATAAAGCTTTGAAGCAGATTGGTTTAAATTTCTTTCAAAATAATTTGCAGAGCAAGAAAACACAGTGGAACTATTTATAAACAGTCCATCCACTTGACTAAATGGTTCCTGCTTGTGCTTTGCAAATTAGAACTAATTAAAAATCCACACTTGAAGCAAAAATGTGTATATCAAAACAGTTAACAGAACCTATGAATGCATTTCATTGGTTGTGGCAGTGCTTTATTTGTAGATAAAAGACCCAAGTGTCAGATGCATATGACACTTGGGTCTACCTTTACATGTCTTGTACATACTGGGTACTTACAAAGCAATCATTTCTACAGTTAATTTCAATGATTGATCAGTCTCAAGCTTCAGCTTGAAATTGGGCCCAACAGGCCCGTAGCGACACTACTCCTTAAATTCCATTCCAAAGAATTACTTGGTTCACATTTCCATTCACATTATATCTTATATTTGACTCATTTACATAAGTACTTTCCTGGGGATGAGGTACATACTATCTTTAGCGGTTGATCCAGGTGGTGGCCCTTGGGCCCGGGGGCCACCCTTTGTCCCCTACTCTCTTCAGGAATTTTTTTAATAAATAATAACAAAAAAGGAAGAACAATTGTTTTTTGCAAAATATTTGTTCTTCTCAATTCTCTCCATCAAAAACAAAACGCTTAAAGCACATTTTCTCATCACACTTTGTCAGGTCAGGTGCTTATATCAGCTTGCATCGCTAACGGTAATCTGTAGCCCGTTACAACCTGTCCCAGAGAAGGGGGGGGGGGCTTGCCATAGCCTGCTCAAATTAAGACACCAATCACTTTGCAGCACAATAGAGCGGGCTGTCACCAGTGGCACCATTTTTAGGCCCAGCAGGGATTTCAAAACTTACTAGCCATTAGCCAGCCCTAAGAATAAGAGTACCCACCCCCCTCCCAAAGCTACGGGCCTGTAGTGACAACTACTCCCATCTTCCACTTCACCTGCATGTTCCATCTACCAGCTACATTTTTGTTTTATTCAAGTAGTATACAGTACTAAAGTGAGACAAAAAGAATCCTCTAATTTAGACAAATCTAAAGTTAGCACATTTGGCATTGTTTGCCCAAAAAGTATTCTCAAAAAAATTATTTTGATGTCAAGACAAAAGTTTAGTGTTTCACTGAAAAGAGGTTCACAGACGGACAATTTTATTTTATCGGATAAAACAAACTTCTTTTGTGCTCAGAAGAAAGTGTTTTAACAAATTTCATTCTAAAGTATATGGCTACAGGTTTTGAGTTTACAATTTTTTTTAATGTGTGAGACGTGATAAATTGGATGGGTGAATGTCAAGTGTGAGAGAGTGTGGACATTTTAAGGAAAATAAATCCCAAATATTTGTACACATATGCATGTTGAATGTCAAACAATATATTGATGTACGTTTGGACTAAAGTTGAATGGAATCAGAATTATGTGAGTGCCACTCTGTTTCTGACAAGTTTCTGAGGGTATTTTACAGAAGTCTTTTTACATCGCATCTGAAAGCGGCAGGGTATGCTTTTGGTAATACTGTCCAAGACCAGTATCCTCACTTGGTGTATCCCAACAAGCAAACAAAATAACATACCTGTACAAACTGGGGCTCAATCAGCAATCAAAGTTGCAAGAAATTAATGAAACAAATAATTACTTGTTTTGCATAAAATTAAATGCTTTCAGAAACATCAGAAAGGCTTTATGTGTAAAGCCTTTCACAGATTCAAAACTGGTTGTGAAAAATTACCTCTTTCTCTAAAACTACATTCTTCAAAGGGTGTCATTTCTAGCAATGTTTATAACTTCAACAGCTCTCCAGTGTTCTTCACCTACATGTCATAGTTGTATAGTCATTACCTCGCAGTAACTACCAAAAGTACACCCTGCCCTAACACAATGCTCCTCTACCAACTTTTCTATTCATAGGCTCACTGTTCAGTCCAGCAGGATGACAGCATGATGCAGATATTCATCTACGCATCTTGTATTACCTTATCTGTTTGGGTCGAGATCCCTCTGTGAATTTGTACCTTTTTATCCGCATATAGTTCAATTATTTATGGTGTGGTGAAACTCATGGTCTACAATACACCCCCCTCTTCCCACACACACACACAAGCATAACTGAGCGAAACAATTTCTCAACCAACCCCTGGAATCTGGGTTTATATTTAAGACTGAATTGTTTTAAATATCTACATCCATGTTGGAAAATTTCATCAGAAAAATTCAAATAAAATTCATCTTGTGGGAAAAAGAACAGAGAAATGTTCATTGACCTCCAGCAATTCTTAAATGATTTTGGCAAGATGTATGGTATTTACTTTAAATGAAGGCGAAAAAAAAATTGAGCGTATTGTTCTGGGTTCAACTCCTCTCATAGTTTCCAAATTTGAATTGAAGGGAAAAACTCTCAAAATCTTTTAAAATGTTTTTGTGCATCAGCAACCTACATATGAAGCTCTTTTCATTTAACTATTGACAGACAATCTTGGTAAACTTACGTAAGACATCTGCACTACCATTCAGATTGTAGTGGGTTCAAGTCCCATTCCAATCTCATTCCGAGGTATGATCAATCTAGCCGTACCTTTTGAAGGCATATCGCTAGGTTGAGTGAGTACAAAATCATCAAAGCATTGACAAACAATTGAACACCGCACCAAGTATTTTCACAACACCTCTTTTTGTTAACCAGCCTTGTACATGTACTTCCATTCTGGGTTCAACTCTTCTCATAGTTTCATAAGTTGAATTGAAGGGAAAAACTCTCGATACCTTTTAAAATCATAACTGCTTTTTATTTCTTGTTTTGTGTGCATCAGCAACCTACATATAAAGCTCTTTTCATTAAATCATTGACAGACAATCTTGGTAAGGTGTTAGACATCTGCACTACCATTCAGATTGTAGTGGGTTCAAGTCCCACCCCAATCTCCTTCCCAGGTCTGATCAATCTAGCCGCACTTTTTCCCAAGCATGCCTTGTTCGTTCGTAACCCTTGGAAATAGTCATTAAAATGTGCCATGTAATGGCTCTAAGGCATAGCCCTTGGTTGAGTGAGAACAAAATCATCAAGGAATTTAAACATTATTTGAACGCCACACCAGATGTTTCCACAACAGCTCTATTTGTAAACCAGCCTTGTACATGTGCTTCCATTCTGGGTTCAACTTATAAGACAGTTCTGGGTTCAATTTCTGCCTTAGTTTCCCTTGCTATTATATTTTAATATCCTAGTGGTTATGAAGTTGGTATGTTTTTTTTTGCTTCAGCAAAGTAGATGCATCTTTGAGCATTTATATGCAATCTTGTTGGTGTAAGGTTTTACATCTGCACTACCAACCTCGCTACCAGGGATGATTAATTTGTTTTCTCCCAGCATTCCTTGTTCGCTCTTAATGGCTCTAAGGCATAGCCTTAGGGTGAGTGAAATCATCAAAGAATTTAAAAATATTTGAACTCCACACCAAGTATTTTCACAACAGCTCTATTTGTAAACCAGCCTTGTACATGTGCTTCCATTCTGGGTTCAACTTATAAGACGGTTCTGGGTTCAATTTCTGTCTTAGTTTCCCTTGCTAAGGAAAAACTCTTTATATTTTAATATCCTAGTGGTTTTAAAGTTGGTATGGTTTTTTTTGGCTTCAGCAAAGTAGATGCATCTTTGAGCATTTATATGCAATCTTGTTGGTGTAAGGTATGACATCTGCACTACCATGCAGATTGTTGTGGGTTCGAGTCCCACCCAATTTGCCTATAGGTGCTTGAAGGCATTAAATATGCATAGAGCTAGATTGCTGAAGTTCAAAATTTACAACATAAAAAAAAAATATAATTGAAATGCCATGCCAAGTATTTTCACAAAAGCCTTAGTTTGTTCACCAGCAACTTATATACAGTATGTACTTCCATTGAATGCACTCTAGATGATTCTGGGTTCAACTTATGCTCCCCATAGAACCAATCAGAGCAGTGACTAACTGAAACCTCTGAACCGGTCTTAATTGGCCAACTTCTCTCATATCTCTTCAGTCTCCTGACGATTGCTATAGCAAGCTATAGTCGAAAGATTGAGACCAGTTAAGAACTCCCTTCATGGTAGTGAAGTTAATAACGATCCTATAAGCTAAAGTAGTAGTCCCAGCCGATTTTCGACCCTCAGCCCAGTTAGAAAGCAAGACAGTTCTTTTCAAACAGAAGTCTCCTGAAAATCTACTCCGTGGCAGTAGAATAAAGAGCAAGATCAAAATCTACCTGGCAAGTAGACACACACATATGGTGTTACCACAAACCAAATATATATCGACTGAACCTTGCCATGCCTCAAATGCCAATGCCTCAAATCACATAGACAAAATTTCTTAAACACATTAAAATGATTGAAATGTCATGCCAAAGTATTTTAACAAAAGCAAGATTTGTAAACCAGCAACTTGTTTGCATTGTGTACTTCCAGTGATCACACTCAGATGGTTCTGGGTTCAACTGATGCCAAAGTTTCCTATATACTTTGACTTGGTCAAAAAACCATTATTGTTTTTCTGTTGTTTATATTTTGTGCTTCAGCGACTTCCCTATGTAACGCTACTGTAATACCTTTCAGCATTGATAGGCAATCTTGGTGGTCTAAGGTATGACATCTGCACAACCATGCAGACTGTTGTGGGTTCGAGTCCCACCCAATTTGTCTATAAATGTTCTAAGGTATTAAATATGCATAGCTAGGTTCCTGAAGTACAAAGCTTTCAACAACATTCAATTTATTGAATCCAAATCAAAAAGTTGTACAAAGGCATAAAGACAAACATAGTGTACTTCCATTTCAGACTTTTGTTAACAAAACTTATGCAAACAAGTTAGACAAAATAGCTAGGTTATTGAAGGACAAAGTTTTCAGAGTTGTGGATGTATCATTTCATTTCTGCTCTGGAATAAAAAAATACATGTTTGCATGTTCAAAAAAAACATTGCAAATTTGATGATTAAAATCCTTGTGGAAGTTAATATTCATAATCATGAAATTCCTCCAATGTTGCTCAATTTATAAGAAACCTATAGTGGCCCAACAACTGTATTTATTTTCTTTTATCAGCTAAAAAAATCATTGTGAAAGTTTATCATTCTTTTGACAAAAAAGCCATTTGCATAATTAGTAATTATCCCAAACAAGTAGTATAAGTCCAAAGGCTCGCCTTTCTGTTCCAGTTCTAGTTCTCCAAAGAAATATTTCAAAGGCTTAATGACAACACAACACAACACATATATACAACAGAAGCAGTCACTATACCAATCCCTTTAGCTGTGAGAAAGTTTCCAAAAGCTAAATCTTTTTTCGCATTTTACAATCACTTTTCTTAATTTCAGTGACATTTCACCTTTTTACAACTGAATGAAGAAAACATGCTACTGTATATCTACTGTTAACGTTGCTGGAGTAACAGAAACCAACTGTGCTGTCATTTTCTTCATGGTGCCTGCTTTTGCTATAAACCTGTTTTGAAAACAATTCACTAATTGTGTATCTGATTTTTAAAGCTTTTTATTTCTATAGACTTGCTGTTGAGTTGCCATGCAGTACACCAGGGTGGTCTTGCAGCAGCAGTGCTTAATGGAACCCCACATGGACAACTTCATGGGTTGGAAGACAAAAACTCAGCTAGATCACTGAACTAACTGTGGCGACCCCACTGGAGCACAAAATCACCCCTGCACTCACACAACCCAGGAGAAGTAGACGGTTGTTACTATGTCAATAGGCAGTAGCCTTCGTTGACTGATGTTGATGATGAAGGAAGGAAATCAGAAGGAGTTTTGAAAGTGTCACTTTGGATGGATGTTGGATGCTGGTGGGGGCTTGGTGACCACAGCTCCCCTGGACCTGGATCCTGCCACTGTCGGACATTTTCAAGAACAAGACTGAGCAGGACACCTCAAGTGATTGCTGAAGAGTAAAGCACAGTTTCTTCTGTGAAGGTACAGAACAATTTGTTTATTAATACTTTTGGAAAAATCTGAGTTATGACCCATTTTTTTTTTTTCCCCATTGCAAATGTGTAATTTGTATACCCGAATATGACTTCTTGTGACGGCTGTACTATCATATAAAACTCAGTTAGTAATTACTCAATTAGGCATCGAGGCATTACTCGCATAACTCATTGAGACTTTACTCCATGAGGCATTACTCTTAGAAAATTAAGCTTCAGTCCTGAGTAAACAATTGTAGTGGTTTTTAACTTTTGACTTTGCTAAACAAATGTTAACAGTGTACCTTGATTTGGCTGTGTTCCCTATACCCACACTTGAAAATCTTTGTTGTCTTTAAACCACTTTTGCATCGGGCAGCAGCAGCTTCGCGTTATGAATGCGCTCATGAATCGAAACATGCTACGGTTACAATTGCGCTGCCGGAAACGTTTCCCATGTAACCCTTTGCGTATAGGTCGGCATTAGTCAAGTATATGTAATGACTCCTGGGGTCAGGATATCATATTATTATAAGGACCCACTTTCACTGCCATTTGTCAGACCATGTCTCCGACCAAAACCAGCGAGAATTGGTTTGAGATTTGCCCTCAAGATGGACAACGCGTGCTGGACCAACGGGTCTGGCAAATAACAGCATTTTACCATGTGTGTAGCAGGCATCATTTTAACAATCGCAATGCTTTTTTTACATTGTGATTACTTTCAATATTTATTGGACTAAACCAAAGAAAGAGGAAAACAATGTGACTGTGTGAATGGCATGTAGCAAATGTTGACTTTGTTTATTTGGAGAACTGAATACTTTGTACATAATATACTGGGTGCTGTATCAATATTCTCAAAAAAATCATAAATTATCAGACTTTAAAATACGAACTCCTGAAAGTCATTGGACACTATTGGTTATTGCTTAAATTAATTGTTTATATCAAAACTTACTTGGTAACGAGCTATGGATAACTGGTTACAGTATTAAACATCAGAAACAACTGTTCACAGATTTTTTATTTTATGCGAAATGATGGGATCACCAAGTTAGAATCTTTGACAATATTACCAAAGGTAATGTGAAACTAATATCAGGGAGCGATTTCATCTAAAAACTATTATCAAGTATCAAATGATGATTTTTGATGAGTAGCGACTGGTACTTTTTGTGTAGCATTTGGTGAAATTGTTCAGCGATTACAGCACATTTTAATTTAATTATTGTGTTTGTTACGTTGCAAAGTAATGGAGGGAATGTAAGACATTGGTTTATGGAAAT
Organism: Asterias amurensis; assembly: GCF_032118995.1. Taxonomy (NCBI): domain Eukaryota; kingdom Metazoa; phylum Echinodermata; class Asteroidea; order Forcipulatida; family Asteriidae; genus Asterias; species Asterias amurensis. The sequence continues at coordinate 19,498,131 of NC_092650.1, forward strand.
GTGTTTTTTGTAACCATAATTTTGCAAACAAACATGTCATTTGACAGAACAACAGTTGTCAAATATTGAAATAAACAAAACAGATTTCACAGCGTGTTTCTGCCACAACCAATGGTTTAATGAAATGCTTTTAAACAAAGAGCTGCTTAAACAAAAAGCAGCTTAGCAAAAACCATTTATATACCAGAGTAACCAGCCAAAACACCATTCCTCATGTACTGTTTTTGACTGGTTTCCTGCTAATTTGTGCCAAAAGCACACTTTTCTGCTTAAGAATTTTTATGAAATTGAAATCCTGCAGCTCTTTCAAAAAGTTAGCCGGCTATATAGTGCCTAGACTATAGTGCATGTGGGTCAAGATCCATAGTCATAGTTTGGCCTGTGGTGAACTTTAATGTTAATAGAAGCATTGATTGTAAATGGTCATGTTGGCTCAAGTTCTGATGGCCGAATCTTAGAATGTGCGTCAAGATTCACACCATTTACAATGAACGCTTCTATTATGAATTAAGTTCAACACAGGCTTGTATCTTGACCTGTGTTCTACGATTCAACCATCAGAACCTGGGCCAAGAAAACTTTACCTTTTACAATCACTGCTTCTAAGCATTAGTGTTCACCCAATGCTTAACTATGACTATGGATCTTGACCCACATTCTCTGGCTCAAGCTCTGGCGGCTGACATAGAATGTGGGTCAAAATCCAATGTTATAGTCAATAGGTGAACTAAAATGCTTAGAAGCATTGATTGTAAGTTTTCAAATTATCTTCCAGCTTTAGAGCTGGAAGTATAGCTAAATCGTTGGGTGTGCCTCAGATGCGCGTGTGTGACGCAATGTCTTACGGGATTACTTTTAACGGAGAAAGGTTTGCAAAGGACCTCACCTTATTACAAACAAGTTTAAACTATTTCCATTTCAACTGCGGGGAAGGGTTAGGGTTAGAACACTGGAGAATAGAAGTAGTAGTAAAAATTTTAATTTTTAAACGTTTTTAACTTTTTAAAATTTTTAAACGTTTTTAACTTTTTTGACTATTAAATTTTAAACGCATGTTAATTTTTTTTTTTTTTATTAATATTTTTTAAACGTTTTTCCAACTTTCTGCTTTTAGAACGCAAAAGTACTTCAGCCGCTGCAATTATGCTTACCAGTATAAGGGTACCAGCAAAAACGATCATGTTAGTGGACCATGTGACTAAAACACTGTAATTTTTGACCTACCTAAAATTGTGTTTAGCAGTATTTTAATGCTTCAGCAGCTTTGTGAAATTGGCAATTGGTGTTTTTGTAGTTTTTATCAGAAATTTTAAAGATTGTTAGATGAGTAATGCAACTTTCTGTCTTAAAAGTTTTAATTGTAAATAATTTTCATTGTAAATGGCTAATAAATACCTTGGCCCAATTTCTGATGGCAGAGTCATAGAACATTGGTCCAGACCCATGGTGCTAGTTTAGCATGACAGTTTTCATGCTTAGCAAAGTTAACCCCAGAATTCTCAAATCTTTTCAGCCAAGGGAGGAGATGGGCTAACATCAGAAGTTGAATAGGTTATTATCAATATACAAACAACCTCAATTCTCTTGGGTATTGAATATTTGTTACTGTCACGTTATACTCCTCCACGATTTCTTCGGTCCACACTTGACATCACTCACTTGAATGTTCCCCAAGCAAACAAAGTTCTTGGTCAAAAGGCTTTTCAGTGTGGCTGGGCCCATGATTAGGAACAATCTCCCAACTTCTTAGAGAATCTAATACTCTATCTGCTTTTTGTTAAGTCCTTCAGACTCACCTTTTTCCATGTTAATTTCTTTCTATTGCGCTACGATCTTGATGGAATGGCGCCTTATACATTTTAATTGTTATGATATGTTAACCCCTACTGATCCATCAATGAAAATGGCCTGCTATAAGAAATCTGCATATCTTGATACTGCAATATCTTCTGCTGCATTTAACCATCAATAAGATCATTTTTGTCAGACGAGGCATCTGGACATCTTCTCCATCTTCTTCAAGATGTTCAGGTAAATGGAAGATATCTCTGCAAGACACGGACTGCTGAAAGTGTGTATAACTTGTGAGAAACGTTCAAGGAAATGTAACAAAATGGCATGCCAGCTTTTGTCCTCATCGTATGTTACATCAAGAATCTCAGCCAGATGAAGGTAATCAGATTTCAAGCACAGTCTATTATGCTCTGAGAACTGTCTCATCTTCATTGAAATCAAACCTGCTTGAACTACTGAGGCATCAGTTTCTACACCTTAACCATAGATAGTCAGAAGATGATGCAATCATCAGTAGAGGCATTTGTTAGAAGTTACTTCATATCATGTGAAGACATTCCAGAAAGTTCTGTTTTCAAAAGTTGTATCTTTGATATGACAGGATGCTAATCACAATGCATCTATTTAGTGGAGACTCCAGATGGAAGTTGAGGCAAGAACTGCTCAAAATTGCCACCAACATCGGTTGTTTATTTCATGAAGTCCAATTACAGAGTGGATTGTATGTCATGTTTGATACTGATGGAGGACTGTCATATCTAATAAGAACAGCAAGGAGCAACCAGGATACCAGTTAATGTTGATGGTGAAATAACCATTGGAAACACAAGTAATTTGAGACTTCAGACTCAAGTATAGACGCAAGAACTTCATAATTGCCACCAACATCGGTTGTTTATTTCATGAAGTCCAGTCACAGAGTGGTCTGTATGTCATGTTTCATACTGATGGAGGACTGTCATATCTACTGTAGTTTCAGAGCAACAAGAAGTCCAGTCACAGAGTGGTCTGTATGTCATGTTTGATATTGATGGAGGACTGTCATATCTAATGTAGCTCAAGAGCAATACTGAGCAACCAGGATACCAATAAGAGCTAATGGTGAAATAGTCAAGGGAAACATAGTGGAGACTCCAGACTGAAGTATAGATGCAAGAACTGCATAGTTGACACCTACATGGGTTGTTTATTTCATGAAGTCCAGTCACAGAGTGGTCTGTATGTCATGTTTGATACTGATGGAGGACTGTCATATCTAATGTAGTTCAAGAGCAATACTGACCAACCAGGATGCCAATAAGAGTTGATAGTGAAATAGTCAAGGGACTCCAGACTGAAGTATAGATGCAAGAACTGCATAGTTATGACACCTACATGGGTTGTTTATTTCATGAAGTCCAGTCACAGAGTGGTCTGTATGTCATGTTTGATACTGATGGAGGATACTAATGTAGCTCAAGAGCAATACTGAGCAACCAAGATCCAAATAAGTGTTAAATTTTCAGTATTTAACTTGTGAAAATGTTCAATCTGGGCCCTATTTTACAGATCTGCTTTAAGCATGTCACAATTTGTTTACGGTGGTACAACTTGTGCAACACCTAGAGAGAATGTGGGTCAAGATCAATAGTGAAAATTAAACATGTGGTAATTAACTTGACTAATGCTTAGAACCTTTGGTTGTTAACGTTGAAGTTTTCTTGCCTCAAATTCTGATAGCGGAATCGTAGAACGTTGGTCAAGACCCATAGTCATAGTTATGCCTGTGGTGAACTTTAATGTTAATAGAAGCGTTGATTGTAAATGGTCATCTTGGCTCAAGTTCTGATGGCCGAATCTTAGGATGTGGGTCAAGATCCGCACCATTTACAAGTAATGCTTCTATATTAACATTTCAGTTCATCACAGGCACGACTATGACTATAGATCTTGACCTGCATTCTACGATTCAGCCATCAGAATTTGAGGCAAAATAACTTGACCATTCACAATCAAGCTCACAAAATGCTTAACTATGACTACGCATCTTGAAAATAGTAAAACAAGCAAACAAAATTTAGTGTGAAAACACACTGTTTATTTTTTTCTAGCATCAGATATTTTGCATTGTAGAAAACAATAATAGTAGATTTTAACTTGTTAAACGTTTTTAACCTTATAAAAATTAATACTGTTTAGTGACATTTCGTTCTCAAGTAGCTTAGCACAATTAAATGATGCTTACCAGACTAAGGTTAGTAGCCGTAATAGGCATGCCACTTGGACCATGTCACTGGTACCGTACCAGTGGTACGCTGTCATTTTTGCCCTTCCTACAAATGTGTTAATCAGTACTTCAATGCTTAAGCAGCTTTATGAAATAGGACAAGTGGTGTGACTGTAGTTTTTATCAATAACTTTTTAAAGACTTTGAGATGGATAATGAGGAGGTTGGAGTGAAACTTCCTGTCTTAAAAGTTTAAATTGTAGATAATCTTCATTGTCTATGTTATCTTGGCTCAAGTTCTGATTGCAGATTCAGATATAGAAAGGCTATGCCTGTGGTGAACTTAAATGCTTAGAAGTGTTGATTGGAGACAGTTTGTCTTAGTTCACAGGTTCTCATGGCAGAATGTAAGCTTTAATGCTTAGAAGGGTCGATTGTAAATGGTCAAGTTATCTTGGCTCAAGTTCTGATGGTGGAATCGTAGAACGTTGGTCAATCCATAGTCATAGTTAAGCCTGTGGTAAACTTTAATGTTAGTAGAAGCGTTGATTGTAAATGGTCATCTTGGCTCAAGTTCTGATGGCCGAATCTTAGGATGTGGGTCAAGATCCACACAATTTACAATTAACGCTTCTATTAAGATTAAAGTTCACCACAGGCATGACTATGACTATGGATCTCGACCCGCATTCTACAATTTAGCCATCAGAATTTGAGCCAAGAAAACCTGACCGTTTAAAATTTACTCTTTGAAGCATTAAAATTCGCCACATGCTTAACTATTACTATGGATCTTGACCCACATTTTCTGACTCAAGTTCTGACGACTGAGTCAATGATTGTAAATTGTCACAAGTTATCTTCCAGCTTTGGAGCTGGAAGTAGCTAAATCATTGGGTGTGCCTCAGATGCATGTGTGTGACGCAATGTCTTATACAGGATTACTATTAACGGAAAAAGGATTGTAAAGGAGCTCACACTATTACAAATAAGTTTCAACTATTTCAATTTCAACTGTAGGGAAGAGTACCCGCTTTAAAAAAAATTGAAAATAAAAACAAGCAAACAAAATTAGCTTGAACACACTTTGGAATTCTAACCGGTTTAACTACTTTTGCTAGATATTTTGTTCTAGCATCCGATATTTTGCTTAATCAGCATCCTACTGGAGAAAAGAAAAGTAATAAGAGATTTTAAATTTTTAAAGTGTTTTAACCTTTTTTACTTTTCAAATTGTTCAAATTTCATTGATCTGCTTTCAGCATGCAAGAGTACTTTTAAAGCACAATGAAATTATGCTTACCAAACTAAAGGTACTAGCAAAAATCATGTCACATGAACCATGTGACTGGACATTGTCATATTTGCCTTTCCTTAATATGTGTTACATGCAGACATTGATGTAGCTAGGGGGGTGGGGGCAAGGGGTGAGGAAATGTGCCACATAATTGGTTGTGTTTATTTTTTGTTCTAAGGTTTATTGGGGGTCGAAGGTTTGTGACATGGCACCACCCTCTCATCTTGCTCCCAGGCGCCACAAACCCTATCTATTGCAATGGATGCAAAGATATACATAACTTAGACAAATGTACACAATGACAACATGTTTAAAGTTTACTTGTACACATTAAGTGACAATGCTTTGTACTTTCAAGGTATTGATGGTTGTACATCTGCCTAGTGTGCATGTATGGAACTTCTTTATAAAATTTGCTTGCTACCTTGGACTTCATGTATGTACAGCCCCTGGTCGTAGTTAAAGACTGGTTTATTGGTGGGCAAGGATATTTATCCAACACTGATGATCGTCAACATCCTCTTTGACTACTCACTGTGCCTCAGCGATCAACTATTTTTTGTTTATGAACATCTGCCAAGTCACCTTGTCCGACTACAAATTGGCCGTACAGGTCAGATTCAAAACACTGATTCCCGGATGTTGTTGACCACATGGTTTGCGTGGAAGTTCTCCGTTTCTATTGTCAAAGACGAATGGTATCCTCATCAGTCAAAGTTCCTAACAAAACTTCAGAGAGGACAACATTGATGTACATGTATGAGCTTCTTCATCTAAGGAGACTTGAATGAGGCAATGGTGCTTGTGAATCAATACTCACTGTGTGGGGAAACAGCACTGTCTCTACCAAGCTTCTCCCAGTAGTTGACTGGATTGCTGCTCATAAGATGCTACCTCTTTCTTCAGATGACGCTATCTCTGATAATAAGATGCTGACTCTCTCTCTTCATCATCCTGATCATGTTGCTTACGCAGTGGTGCTTTTGAATCTGTTAAAAGCACTGTTTTGGGATGACAGCCTTTTTGCTGATAAGTTAGTTATAATAGAACATGACGAACATTCTTTTATAAGTTTACACAGTTTTCACTTAAAAGCAGGTTGTTTTTAAAATCCCGGAATCCTTCAATATCCTCTAAATAGTTAACTGGGGAGTACTCAAATTAGAAGGGCATCATGGTTTATAATTATTGGTACATACAGTAATTTTAGGCAAGAAATGCTTGTTCATGTCGTTGGGAATTTGTATACAGATACATTAAATTATGTGCGTTGTTTGGCATAGGCCTATTCTTTCATTTGTTTTATAAATTGTACACTACACATTGCACACAGTGCATGATGCATTTCCTGCCTTAAAGTATTTAGACAACTCTTGTGCTCGTTTTAATTGCCTTAAATTTTGGAATACCCTCAATTCTCAAAAATCCTCCACTAAAAGCTACATGGTAATTGGAAGATTTGGGGCTGAGAGTATTCGAATTGATACAGCAACTCTAAAGGTCTCTTACGTTGTAATGTGATATGCCATTCATAATGTTCAATGTAGGCCTATTTCTTGGGAATTTTCTTTTTTGAAAGAAAATTTTGTTTATAACTTTTAAAATTATCTGTTTGTGAAGATGCCTTTATGCGGTTGTGAAATGCTTAGTTCTCTAGTCCGTGTCCATATTGAGTGGCGTTAATACAGATCGTCGTCGTTGTCGTTATGCTCGGGTGGCGTTAAAATAGATCGTCGTCTTTGCCGTTAAGCTCGGTTTCGCACTTACTCGTAATAGCCGGGGCTGCATTTAACTTTGTTATCTATTCACTGTTAAGTTGTTTCTGCTTTGCATCATCTACCAAACAAGGGTTTGCAAAATGATGTTTATAGCTATTCAAAATTAGGCAAAGGAATTAGTTTTTAAATCAGTTTAATACAGAAAAGCAATTGATCTTCATTTTTATTGTGCATGTATTCTCAAAGTGAGGCTATAAAGAACACTGCTCACTGCTTACTGCTCGTCATATTGCTGCTTGAACTTTGTGTGGGTATAGGAACACAAGCCACATTTATATGTTTTCTTCATCAACTCTGATTTTCAGAACATGATAGAACTGTTGTCACAAGAAGTCATGTTTCAGCTTTGCTTCATAACCCCCCCCCTTTGTGTTCGATAATGTGCATATTGTAACAACTGTAGTTTTTCATTTAGTATAACATGTATGAGGTGCATCTATGCATACAATTATTATGCATTCATTCATTCATTCATTAATTCATTCTTTTATTTAAAACCAAATGGCAGCACAAAGCTGAAGTATGTGGCATTATACGAGGTAAACATATTTTTTAAAATTAAAGGCAGTGGACACTTTGGTATTATTACTCAAAATAATTATGATCATAAAACTTTTCTTGGTGAAGAGTAATGTGGAGAGGTTGATGGTATAAAACATTGTGAGAAACGGCTCCCTCTGAAGTGCCATAGTTTTCGAGAAAGAAGTAATTTTCCACAAATTTGATTTCGGGACCTCAGATTTAGAACTTGAGGTCTCAAAATCAACCATCTAAACGCACACAACTTCGTGTGGTGGGTGTTTTTTCTTTCATTATTATCTTGCAAGTTTGATGACTGATTGAGCTCAAATTTTCACAGGTGTCCACTGCCTTTAAACAGAAACAGAAAAAGACACAATAGCACCATAAAATAGTAGTATAAATTTGATAAATCATTGAAAGGGCATTATAAAAAACCACAGGGTGTATACTTAATAGTCTATACCACTGATCCGCAAACTGTTTGACCATGGTTTGACATGACCCAAAACAAAAGTAGGTTGCAAAATAACATTTTGGGGTGTTGCCAAACAGAATCGCTAAAATAAATTCAAGATTGCCACTCTATTAATCTGACACTAAAAGATGTTGTATTTTCTTTTAAACTTATTTGTGAGTTTATTTGTGATTACTCTCAAATATAATTTTAATGTGTTATTGCAGCTTTTCGAAATAAAAATCAATTAAATTCACTAAAAGACCACAACCTGTGACAAAATTGCAGAGCTGTTCTCTCAAAACTTTCTCTCACCTGGCAAGACGGAAGATCTAAAAAAATGTTTTGTGAAGATGACATTTCAGATTATTTTATTTCTCAACAAAGTAGAAATAGTTAAGTATAGGCCTACAAGCCGTCAATTTCACAAAACTCTTCCTTACTTAAGACTTACGACAAGTTAAATTCCGTATCCGAAGACGTTCGGACGCAGTGAACCCATCTTAAGTTAGGATGAGTGACTTGTCCTAACTCGAGGTATGATTAGTTCCAGTGTTTCGTGAAATTGGCTTTAGAATGGTTTTAGAATATTTAATTATGCCAGTTTATAACATTAGAGTAGTTTAAGATAGTACTAGGATAGTTTTCAGTAAATATTAGAAGTAGAAGTAGATAAGTAGCAGTAGAATGGTATTAGAATATTTAATTATGCCAGTATATAACATTAGAGTAGTTTAAGATAGTACTAGGATAGTTTAGTAGATAAGTAGCAGTAGATAGAAATAATTTATCAGTAAATATATTTAAATATTAGAAGTAGTAGTATAAGTATATAACAGCAGTTCAATACTTTATAGGAATCTTCAAGAGAACTTTTTTTTTAAAATCTCTCTTAACCAGGTGAGAGAAATTAGCTAGAAGAATAAAACAAAAAATGCAACATAAGATGTTTCAGGATGTTTTCAGATGGGGAAAAAACACCAAAGCTGGCCCTTGTTCTTCAGTAATCAACAATTATGAGCTTCTATTATTGAATGTAATGTTTCAACACTTTTTACTGGTCATAGACAAAGGTTTATACACACCAACGTGACGCGCTCTCCACCAATAGGAATAGTGAAACTGTCTGAGGTATTTATGAATGAATCTTAATCTACAAACAACCGTAATGTTAAAACTAAAAGCTGCATGTTAGTTTGATTCCTAATGCATTCACTTATTGTTATAGTAGGGCAATGGTATACAGAGCCAACTTCATAGTTCTGCTTACTCTTGGCTCTGTTTACTCATGGCTCTCTGCTTACTCATGGCTCTGCTTACTCATGGCTCTCTGCTTACTCATGGCTCTCTGCTTACTCATGGCTCTCTGCTTACTCATGGCTCTCTGCTTACTCATGGCTCTCTGCTTACACATGGCTCTGTGCTTACTCATGGCTCTCTGCAATGGTATACAGAGCCAACTTCATAGTTCTGCTTACTCTTGGCTCTGTTTACTCATGGCTCTCTGCTTACTCATGGCTCTGCTTACTCATGGCTCTCTGCTTACTCATGGCTCTCTGCTTACTCATGGCTCTCTGCTTACTCATGGCTCTCTGCTTACTCATGGCTCTCTGCTTACTCATGGCTCTCTGCTTACACATGTCTCTGTGCTTACTCATGGCTCTCTGCTTACCCATGGGTCTCTGCTCACTCATGGCTCTCTGGTTACTCATGGCTCTCTGCTTACTCATGGCTCTCTGCTTACACATGGCTCTGCTTACTCATGGCTCTCTGCTTACACATGGCTCTGTGCTTACTCATGGCTCTCTGCTTACCCATGGCTCTCTGCTCACTCATGGCTCTGCTTACTCATGGCTCTCTGCTTACTCATGGCTCTCTGCTTACTCTTTGCTCTGCTTACTCATGGCTCTCTGCTTACTCATTGCTCTGCTCGTGGCTCTCTGCTTACTCATGAGTCTCTGCTTACTCATGACTCTGCTTACTCATGGCTCTCTGTTTACTCATGGCTCTCTGTTTACTCATGGCTCTCTGCTTACTCATGGCTCTCTGCTTACTCATGGCTCTCTGCTTACTCATGGTTCTCTGCTTACTGATCATGGCTCTCTGCTTACTGATCATGGCTCTATGCTTAGTCATGGCTCTATGCTTAGTCATGGCTCTTCTTACTTGTGGCTCTCTACTGCTTACTCATGGCTCTCTGCTTACTCATGGCTCTCTGCTTACTCATGGCTCTCTGCTTATACTCATGCTCTGCTTACTCATGGCTCTCTGCTTATACTCATGTTCTGCTTACTCATGGCTCTGCTTACCCATGGATCTGCTTACTGATTATGGCTCTGCTTACTGATGGTTCTCTGCTTACTCATAGCTCTCTGCTTACGCATGGCTCTCTGCTTACTCATGGCTCTCTGTTTACTCATGGCTGTCCTTCTCATGGCTGTGCTTACTCACGGCTCTCTGCTTACTCATGGATGTGCTTACTCATGGCTGTGCTTATACTCATGGCTCTGTTTACTCATGGCTCTCTGCTTACTCAAGGCTCTGCTTACCCATGGATCTGCTTACTGATCATGGCTCTGCTTACTGATGGTTCTCTGCTTACTCATGGCTCTCTGCTTACTCATGGCTCTCTGCTTTCAATCCAGTGTAATTTGTTCAAGTTTTTAAAGGAACACGTTGCCTTGGATCGGACAAGTTGGTGCATTTTTAATAAGCTTGTTATTTCTAGTATACTTTTGCAGTCTAAACTTCTGTTTGTATGCTTTATGTTGGATAATGTCTCTTTGCAGTTTAGTTATAGCCTGCCTGTTAAAGAGGGGGGGGGGGTGTTCAAAATGTCTAGAACCCCCCCCCCCATAACATCACATAATTTCTTTCTGTAAATTTTAAACTTGCTTATTACATCCTCAATCTTGAGAGTGTATGCCTGTTGTCACAAACTACTATACTTTTGCCGCGTTGTTGTTGACACCCCCCCCCCCTCGGTTTTTGTTTGTATATTTGTTGTTGTAGTTTCTGTGTATTTTATTTTAGAGTCTGTTTTCAGTAGCTAGAGTGTGTTTGTTCTTGTATCTTTGTGCTTTTAATGTATTGTTTTCTAAGTGTTCTTTCTCTACTTAGAGTAATTGTTTGTTTGTTTGTTTGTTGTTGGAGTTTCTATGAGTTGTTTTAGTGTCTGTCTTCAGTCTAGTTTGTTTACTCTAAAATATTGTTTTAAGTTTGCCTTTATTTTGTATGAAAAATAAAACTCAATGAAGATACAAACTGTTTAATTTGTGAACCTTTGTTTTATTGCCTGAGTCTAGGACGGATGGGAACAATCATGCATCCGTTTGTTTATGGAATATGATGCTAATTTAAAACAAACTTCTTCCTTGGGGGTGGGGGGGGGGGGTAACGAATCAACATAAGGATACAAACTTTTGGATAGGTGGTCCCCGGTTCGAGTCCTGGATGGGTTGATACTATTAACTACCATTAAATGTACCCAGTGCGTGATACATGGGGGGAGGGGGCCTAATTAGGTATGTCATGTGACATTTCCTTATGAGGGGGGGGGGTTGCACTTCTGGCTAATTGGGTATGTCGTGTGACATTTCGTTAATAGCGGGGGGGATGCACTTCTGCCTAATTAGGTATGTCCTTTAATAGTGGGGCTAGGGGCGTTGCTTGGGGTGCACTTTTGCCTAATTAGGTATGTCATATGTGGCGTAGATTTCCTTAAAAGCGGGGGAAGGGTGCACTTCTGCCTAATTAGGTATGTCATATGACATTTCTTTATAAGGGGGCGGGGGGTGCGGCTAGGGGTGCACTTTTGCCTAACTAGGTATATGGTGGGGGGGGGGAGGGGGGTTGCACTTCTGCCTATACTATAGTTAATTCATTAACTATAGTGGGGGGGGTGCATGCACTTTTGGCCAATTAGGTATGTCATGTGAGATTTACCTTAATAGCAGGGGGTACACCTCTGGCTAAATGGGTATGTCATGTGACATTACGTTAATATCGGGGGGGGGGGGGGAGGCACTTCTGCCTAATTAGGTTTGTCATTTGACTTTTCTCTAACTAGTGAGTGGGGGGGGGTCGGGGTGCACTTCTGCACTATTAGGTATGTCATATGTCATTTCTTAAATAAGGGGGCGGGGGGTTGCGGCTGGGGGTGTGTACTTTTGGCTAGTTATAGGTATGTGACATTTCGTTAATAGCCGGGGGGGGGGGGGGGGGGGGGAGGGGGTTGCACTTCTGCCAAGTTAGGTATGTCCTGTAATAGGGGTGTTGCTTGGGTGCACTTTTGCCTAATTAGGTATGTCATATAGTGGTGTCCATTTCCTTAAAAGCGGGGGAAGGGTGCACTTCTGCCTTATTAGGTATGTTATATGACATTTCTTTATAAGGGGGGCGGGGGTGTGGCTATAGGGGGTGCACTTTTGCCTAATTAGGTATATGGCGGGGGGGAGGGGGTTGCAGTTCTGCCTATACTAGTTATGTCATTACATTTCCTTAATAGCGGGGTGGGGGGGGGGGAAGGGGTTCATGCACTTCTGGCCAATTAGGTATGTCATGTGAGATTTACCTTAATAGCAGGGGGGTACACCTCTGGCTAAATGGGTATGTCATGTGACATTACGTTAATATCGGGGGGGGGGAGGCACTTCTGCCTAATTAGGTATGTCATTTGACTTTTCTCTAAATAGTGGGGGGGGTCGGGGTGCACTTCTGCGCTATTAGGTATGTCATATGACATTTCTTAAATAAGGGGGCGAGGGGTTGCGGCTGGGGGTGTACTTTTGGCTAATTATAGGTATGTGTCATGTGACATTTCGTTAATAGCGGGGGGGCGGGGGGGGGGGGGGAAGGGGTTCATGCACTTCTGGCCAATTAGGCATGTCATGTGACATTTCCTTAACAGGGGGTGCACTTCTGCCTAATTATAGGTATGTCATGTGACTTTTCTTAACAGCGGGGGGGGGGGGGGGGTGTGCACATCTGGCTAAATGGGTATGTCATGTGACATTCCGTTAATTGCGGGGGGGGGCACTTCTGCCTAATTAGGTATGTCATGTGACTTTTAATAGCCCAATGTGCAGGGGGGGGTCGGGGTGCACTTCTGCGCTATTAGGTATGTCATGACATTTCTTAAATAAGGGGGCGGGGGTTGCTGCTGGGGGGTGTACTTTTGGCTAATTATGTGACACTTCCTTAATAGCAGGGGGGGGTGTACCTCTGCCTAATTCGGTATGCCATATGTGGCATTTCTTTAATAAGGGGGCGGAGGATTGCGGCGGGGGCTGCATTTTTGCCTATAATTATAGGTAGGCCTATGTGTCATGTGACATTTCCTTAATATAGCATGTGGATGGGGGGGTGCACTTCTGCCTAATTCGGTATTCCATGGGAACTTTCCTTAATGGGGGGGGGGGGCGTTGTACTTCTGCCTTATTAGGTACGTATGTCGTGTGATTTTCTTAATAACGGAGGGGGGGGGTAGCACTTCTGCCTTTAGGTATGTCATGTGCTATTTAATAAGAGGGCGGGGGGTGGCTGCATTGGGGGTGCACTTTTGCCTAGTTGTATATGGGTCATGTGAAATTTCTTAATAGCGGGGGGGGGGGGGGGGGTTCACTTCTGCCTGATTAAGTATGTGACATTTCCTTAAAAGGGGGGGGGGTTGCACTTCTGCCTAATGTCATGTTACATTTCCTTAAAAGCGGGGGAGGGGTAGTCTTGAAGTCAAGACTGTAAATGTTAAGTGCGGTGTGTACTAGCTGTTACAGCGTTGAAACTACAGGGACAATACACACCCTCGATCCCATGCACTATCTATGACTATTGCATGTGTGTAATCGCACTGTGACTGTTGCATGAACAGCAGACAAATATAGGCAGCGCCTACGACTTGTCATCAAGTCTAGGTTTTTCCTGGTCGAGTCTACGCGCACAAATGCTTGGGAACTAAACAACTTGGCTGTCCATTGAAATTGATGGAGATGAGCTTATTCTGCCACACTTTGGACACCAGAGTCTAACAACAGAATGAAGATGTGGGGACTGAGTTTACTCTATGGTCCTACTAGATCAGAGAGGGCAGAGTAAAAGATGGTGTTAGGGCGAAAATCTCGTTTTTTGGGTAGTTCAGACGACTCGGGAAGTCGAACCACCATAGATGAATTCGTCACATCGATCTCGCTTGCTTTTGAGTATCCCTAAATCACAGAAGGGGGGCGGGAGGGGGGGGGGGGGGCTGGACAATTCTTGATAGAGTCACTGACTGCATGGAGGACCCATAGTTGAAGCTACATCAGTGTTGCTAAAGGAGCTTAGATGGAAGATATTTGAACTTATGTGAAGAAGTCCTAGGGTGTGAGACACTTGCAGTGCCAGTAGAGAACTACAAAGACAACTTCATGGTCGCTGTCAGGATGTTCAGGTGTCATTGGTGAGTCAATACATTGATGACATTCAATGTAACATTTAAATGAATTCAATGACCTATCCTTGTTTCTGGCAATTGAAACCATGCGAACAATTTCACACAAAAAGTAAAAGAGGAGAGTCAAATGTTTTGGGTCAAGGGGACAGAATCTTGGATAGTTTATATCCAAATATGTGGAGACTTTTTTACATCAGAACCAGAAACAATAAAGCACAGTTTGATGGCAGCTACCTTTGTTCCTTGTTTTATATGCTTTGTGACAGGTTGTCATAGCCTTTCAATCACAACAATGGAGTTGCACAGTAATTTGTCACAATTTATTGGGGTTTTTTGGTCTCATATCCACACCTGTATGTCACCTGGGCCATCAATATTGTTTAATTTGTGTTTTCTATTTTCTTAACAAAAAAATTTCAAGGCATAATTGCAATATGGGATGTCTAATTTGCAGGCACAGGTCATGGTACCCAGTGTTTCCCAACTTTGAAAATATAAGGTTTGCATGGGGTCCAGCCAGGGCCTGTTCTATGGCCTGGACATTTTTTGATTGCATTTGAAGTCTAAAATGCACAAACTTGAAACAAAAAAAAGTGTGGATAAAAAAACACTGCAGATGGTTTTAAAGCTTTTGGGCCAAAATTATTAAACATGGAAAGTACCGTAGAAAATTTGTGCTTTTTACAATGTTTGATAACACTGGTGCATGAAATTGGTAGTTGCCAAGCTGGGACTGCCAATTTCATAATGCTACTTAAAGGAACATTACAGATTTAGTTTTGCTGACAAAACAGTTGCTGGCAGTGTAAATACTTTATGTAAACCACCAGACAGAAGCTGTCAAACCTGTATAAGTTTGAGATCGATCGGCCATCTGGGTCCCAAAAAAATAGTGAAAAACCGATTCACATTTTTGCATGACACCGATGCAAAAAGAAAAATGAATAAAACGCTCACTGATGAGCGAAAAACTCCAAACACGAAATATGATTATTTATTTCTCAACAATGAGAAACAATGATATTTCAGACAGTGTTCTTCTATCATCATCATTATACCGTGTAAGTTTTATGTTAATCTGTGATCTTAACGATTTTTGTTTCTTAACAATTCTGTAACGTTCCTTAAAGCACACAAAAGTAGCGCAGCAGAACAAAATTATACTTATCAGAATAAAACTATTTTGTTTTGAGTACAATTTGTGACTGGTATCCTGCTTAGTTCAGCTTACAACAAAAAAAGTTATTGAGTTTGTGTGTGCAAGAGCAGCTATATGAGATTTGGCCCACATGGCGTATACTTTAATTGGGTTATGATGTTAAATGGATCAAGGACCCAGTGTTCTCCAACCTTAAAGATTAAGTTTGCCACGAAGGTTATATTTTGGCAGGGGGTCCGGGGCTCAACTATATGGTCTCAGGTGAATGTTCACATGATATTAGTGATATCTCTGAAGTGGATTCCTGTAGGCCACTTCCAACTGATTTCTTTGAACAAAGGTTTTGAAAGACTGCATCTGACTTGGAAAAAATGTAAACTTTAGTCGCAACTTCTTAAACATTGGGGGTTGTGTGCGCAACAAGCTTTTCTTTCATGAGACGAATACTGCCAAAAGATAACTGCATGAATTTGCATGTGGTACACCTGGGACTGCAGAACAGGTTGGTGTCTGTATTGGTCTGTTCTTCGCCAAGAAGCTTTTTGTGCTCAACATTTGCCTGGTGTGGTTTATAATACCCAGTGTGTGTGTTGATATTGAATATTGCCGGAATATAAAGTGGTTTGCAGTGTTTATTGCTCTCTTTTTAACTAAATTCATTATGGATGTGACAGTCTACTAGAAAAGAAATGTTTATGGTTGACTATTCCTGGATCTGAGTGGAAGAGATTTATCTCACAAATTCGAACTTATTGGCACTATTGTCAACGTTAAGCTTCTGCTAATTAATTGTAGAGCCATGGTCACACTTGGCAACTTTACAGGCAATTTTGGAGGCAATCAAGTGCAGTGCATGCTACAGGACCACTTTGGTAGCACATGCGTTACTTTTCAAGCAATGTCTTATGATCCCCAAAAAAGTGAACATTCGAATGTAAATTAATTCTGATCATTAATTTATTTATTAGTTAAGGCTTTAAAAAACAACAAAAACACACAGCAACAAAAACAAGAAATGTTAATTTTGAAACATTAGGAAAACAATTTAGAGACATATCAAAAACAAAAAGTAACTACATGTAGAAGCCTATAGGGATTGCCCAAAAGTGAACCAAATCACTATCCAAAGGGTGAGCAATCCATTAAAGGTAGTGGACACTATTGGTAAATACTCAAAATAATTATCAGCATAAAACCTTTCTTGGTAACGAGTAATGGGGAGAGGTTGATGGTATAAAACATTGTGCGAAACGGCTCCCTCTGAAGTGCCATAGTTTTCGAGAAAGAAGTTATTTTCCACGAATTTAATTTCGAGACCTCAGATTTAGAACTTGAGGTCTCCCAATCAACCATCTAAACGCACACAACTTCATGTGACAAGGGTGTTTTTTTCTTTGATTATTATCTCGCAAGTTCGATGACCGATTGAGCTCAAATTTTCACAGGTTTTTTATTTTATGCATATGTTGAGATACACCAACTGTGAAGGCTAGTCTTTGGCAATTACCAATAGTGTCCACTGCTGTATAAAACAAGCAATTGAAAAAGGGGGCAAATTGCCTCATACCCTAGATCTGACACACACCAATGACCTTTCTCTCTACCCTGTGACCTATTTCTACCTCCATGCTTTGACTAATGTCCCTTTAACTCGTCCAAAGGTTCCATGAACAAAAAGGATAAACAATACTAACTACAAAAACAAATAAACATCCGCATAACAATACAAAGGACAGACCCAACTGCTTCTGTGTGTTTGTTATGTTTGCACTCAAAATTACATGGAGTTAGTAGTACCAATACCTTCAATAATAATATGGATTTATAATGCCCACTTCTCCAGAAATCAAGGCGCCTAAACACAAAAAGAAAACATTATACCATAGAGTAAGATTGATAATGAAGGATATAAAATGCTTGTAGTTAAATTACACCCAATGTTTAGTCTATTATATGAACAAGTGTGACTTTATATTATTTCCCTCTAATGAAATTGTCAACAACGCAAAAACTTTGTTTTCTTTTCAAAAAGTGACTTAAAAGCTAAACAGTGGAGATAGGATACAGCAAAGGAATGCAGGGGAGAAACAAAATTCTTATTTAATCGGGCTATTGTTATCATGTTTTTGTGTCAAAGTCCAGATTGATAAGATTTTAATTGCATTTAAAAAATGGGCAACCCTTTGAACGACACGTAAATGTTAATGACCCATCCTACTCAACTTAAGGCAACAGTTGAAATAGTCTAGAAATTCTTACAAAATGTTCAAACTTTGAGCCGACTGAGTGGGGCGGGGCGGTCTTGGCTCTGGGTTGACAACATGACAGCTCGTCCCCCATGCGGCAGTGTCGTACTCGCTCCACTACAGCTGATGTCGATGGTGTTCCTCTTCCACGGGGGAAATTCAATTGGTAAGTTGTTCCAGTTGTTCCCAACTGTTGGGCTGTTATGGATCTCTTTTGGTCTTATCAAAGTCACCTATGATAAGTTGTGCAACACGTACTCTTAGGTTCCCAGATCAAAATTCTAGTTGAACTGTGTTTATAACTGGAACTAGTTGAAAACCAGTTGATTAACTAATTAAACACAGTTAAAACCAGTTGGTTTAATATGGAAAATGGACAGAAACCAACTGGTTTTATAATTTAAATCTAGTTGAACACAGTTAAACCTAGTCCAAACCAGTTGGTTAATATGGAAAATGGCAAGTTTGGTCACTATCCAGTTTTGTAGGTCCCCTATAGGTAGTAAATGTGAAAAGAAGCAAAACATATTTAGTGGACCAACAGACACCAACCAATTTTACATCAATGTGAGTGACTGATGATAATTCCTCCAAACAAAACGAGAGTTTCTATACGTGGGTGCACTCGATATACTCCAATAGTTAGCTGATCGTAACTAAAACCCACCTTGTTTGCCTTGCCTGTTATGGCTCTAATGTTACAATGGTCTTACATGTATATCATAATCGCCAAAGACCGATGTAAAGAGTGCCACAGCTATACAAGGTGCGACTCCTAACCCTCCATGCTCCCAACCTAGTTTCCGGTGCTTGCAAATGTAAAATTTTACACTACAATTTAGCAATGGACCCTTGCTAAATTGCTCTCATGTGAAACTTTATGCAAAAAGCAAACACTGAATCAAAAAGTTGAGCCTTTGTCAATATCAAAAAAGATTCAAATAATAACTGTGACTACTGACTAGGATTACAAGTCTTGTCTGTGAATACCAATTAATGAAATATAAACTAATTAATTTTAATGAAACATATAAATTAATTAATTTTTACTGATGTTTCCCATTTCAGTGTACATGCAGTCAGAATGTGGGCACACTGCGACGTCACACGGTGACATTATCTACTCCCAGGCATCACTTTACTACCAGCCTAGAGCCAACTGTACGTTGACACTGCTAGCTCCACACCCTGGACAGAAAATTCGTCTACAGGTATTTGTTAAAATGCAATGGTTTGTTTTGCTAAATAATAAATGACAATCGTAACTGATATCTCATGGTAAAGATTTTGGTAATAAGAACTTTGTACTTTAAATGCACACTTGATTTATATCAAGTTTGCAAATTTTTTTATGCGTTTTTGATTTGAAATCAGATGTTGTTCTCTGGACGTGATAAGCAAGACAAATAAGCACATTACCAGGGCCCAATTTTGTAGAGACGCTTGAGCCAAATATGTTGGTTAATATTTTTCTGCTAAGCACAAATAGGCAGGATATCTTCAGTTACAATTTGTTCATTTGGGATGTAAATGCAGAACAAGATTTAAAACTAGACATACATCAATGAATGGGCACCCAAACACAGACTTCACAATGTTATCAAATTCTGAAATGTCGGAAAGAAGAATTAGAAGTTGCAATCACACGAGAGAGTATTGCCCTCAAAACAAAACATTTTTAAGCCCACATATTTTTCTCTATAAATGTTTTAGTTTGTGGACATTGACATAAAGTCAGACGCATTGTGCCAGTCCAACCGTCTTACAGTCAGCGATGGAGAAGCGGTTTCTCAAGTATTCTGCGGCCAGCAACCTCCAGTGGATGTAATCTCATCAGGGGAGTGGCTTCAACTCAATTTTAAATCTGATGGTGTGCAGAGTAGAAGTGGGAGGGGCTTTCAGATGGTCTTCACTTTGATATACCAAGGTTTGTATATAAACACAGTATATTCTTATTGAGAGTTTATGAACCATTGGTACCCACATTCAGGGGGTCTAAGCAGAAAATGGTGCTAAGTAAATTTGTCTAACTAGAAAAGATTAGCAGTGAACCCAGTCACAAACAATATATACAGGTTTCTGCCAAACAAGATTTGTATACTAGGCAATAGTCTGTGCTTAGCAGCTTTGTACAATTGGGCTCCAATCAGAGTTGTGTATTGAGATAGTTCCAACAACTTACGATCTGGAGCTGAATTAAAGAAAAACCCTGCAAGAGCACCATAAGGGCAAATGGTTGCGTGTCTGCATATTGGGTTGCGCCACATTTGGATAAAAAATGGCATGCTCTGCATGGTTCCAGTCTTTATCCACTTCATTGTTCAGCACAAAACAAGGTGATAAGCACAGAAAGTGTCTGATTAGCAGGTGATTATCAACCAAGAGTGCTAAAAGAGTGACACATTGCTTGTGGCTGATTCTCTGATTAAACAAAACAGACCCAGATAATATTATTTCAAATCTTTTTTTTCGTCTTTGTTTTTTAACTCAAAGACTTGAGATGTGCAGGCCACCACCTGTTTCACTGTGGCAACGGTGACTGTATTTCTTCAACTCTGAGATGTGACACTGTGGATCACTGTGGGGATGGGTCAGATGAAGCTCAACATGGAACTTGTGAAGGTAAGATCAGCAATAAACAGAGCTCGTGTAGTGCCATCTGGATTATGTTGATACCCTGAGGTAATTTACAGCAGAGAGATGACATCATAAATGTTAGATGACAACACGCTACACTTTATCTTAGGATTTCGACATGCATAAAAGTAAGATGTTCATTGTTGGCTTCTTGGGGTGATAACATCCATAAAATGTCAAGAACCAAAGACAATGGGAAGCAACATCAAGATGTTGTCAACCTAAGATAAATTATCTCAAAATGTCATCATCTCCTGTTTATTATGTCATCATTCTGCAGTAGCTTACAAGCAAGTTGTAAAAGGTTGACTCAAAACTAATCCGAGTTAAACTTTGGTCTCCAGATGACGAATCAACTCCGACTGCCACTCCTGAACTCACGCTCACCACGATACTCTTCGGCTCTATCGCTCTTCTGATTACCGCCTGCTTCTTCGTGGGGATAATCTCACAGTGCTTCATTCACATAAACAACATATGTAAGAAATGTCGCAGGCCTGGAGCTTTCCAGAGGGGGGATGCTGCATGGACAGAATGCCAACCACGTGAATCAATGGTGAGACTATTGGATATAACACAGCTAGAGGTAAACGAGCACGACGAGAAAAACGTGGATGCGAATTTGAACAGGATGGAGAAGGAGACGACTCAAAACGAAAAAACTGGACAGACTTTTGGAAGATTCACCATTCACAAAGTTCAGCACACCGAAGATGCAGATAAATGTAACCATGGAAACAACAGAGGGGATGCAGAGCCTTCTAAAGATGATGGAATGACAGATGAAACTCCAAGAAAGATGAGCATCGGACGATTTAACGTACAGCGAGTAGACAATGATGACATAGACGTAGTTCCGGTCTCGATGATCAACCTGACCGACTCGATGAAGAGAATACCCAGACGGAAAGTTGGTTTTGTTCTCAAACCCGGAGTGGCTGAGATCACTCGACGCGAATCGAAAGTCAAATTTGTCTTCCACAGCGACCCTGTGCCACCCAGTCCGAGTTCGTCCACGTCCTCAAAACGCTCGATCCTAAAGAAGAACCCAAAGTATCCTGACTATCAAAGCTACGAATCCAAGCTCAACAGCAGCTATTTTGGAAGCACAGACGACTCATCTGATGAGGATGTCTTTATCAGTGATTACAGTGATGAAAGTATAGATGAACGACTGAGAGATGTTGAGGAGTTCCTAGACACCCCAAGACGCCAGGACAGCAATCTCACCACGCAGGACCAAGTCCTTAATGTTGAGGAGTTCCTAGACACCCCAAGACGCCACTACAGCGGTCTCAAAGACACCACGGAGGACCAAGTCCTTAATGTTGAGGAGGTCCTAGACGCCCCAAGAAGCCACGGAAGCGATCTCAAAGGCACTATGGAGAACCAAGTTCCTCATGTTGAGGAGGTCCTAGACACCCCGGGAAGCCACAGAAGCGATCTCAAAGACACCACGGGGAACCAATTTCCTAATGTTGAAAAGGTACTACACACCCCAAGAAGCCACGGAAGCGATCTCAAAGACACCATGGAGAACCAATTTCCTGTGACCACAGATATTACGATACATGATAACCCACTCACACCCGAGGTTGAAATCAGATGCTTGCTTCAGTCACAAGGGATGAATTCGGACGATATCTACGACTCTAATATTCAGATGAAACTCTTGCATGAGAAGAGTTGCCTTGACGATGCACCTTATGGGTTTACAGTGAAGAAACAAAACAATGGGGCAGGTAAACATGGCACAGAAGTGAACCATATCCAACTTTGAAATAAATATAAATACAAAAAACTCAGTGGTGCAATAAACTGCATTTCCTGCAAGTATTTGTATGTTGGACTCTGTGAGTTTCCTTTACTTTTTGAGGCAAAGTAAAGGGGAACTGAAATTTCCCCAAAAATTTGAGTATCACTAGCATTGCTCACGTCTACAGCCAATCGATCTTTAAGGATCTCTCTAAACCAAATCATAAATGGCATGAAGTACAGTTGTTTTGACTGGTATGAACATGTAGATGTAGATAGATATTAAATTTGCATCAGGATATAGAATATTAATTTTGGTTTTAACATTAAGACAGGATTCAAACCCCCTCTAGCTACTGGGCATCAATCTCTGTCGGTGGTCTAGCTGGTAAAGCAACTGCTTTAGAATTAGGATGGTCAACGGTTAAAATTCCATCCGAATATTAAATGCCTGTGATTTTTTTCCGCAGAACAGGAAGTAACCAAGTCTTTAAGTGCTTACACACATTGGTGTAAGGGTAAAACCAAAATTATTATGCGGATGTAGATGTATTAATCAAATCAGTGCAACCAAACGGCTCTCTTAAAGGAACACGTTGCCTTGGATTGGACGAGTTGGTCTATGAAAAGCGTTTGAAACCGTTTGTTATGAAATGCATATGGTTAGAAAGATGTTTTAAAAGTAGAATATAATGATCCACACAAGTATCACTTAAACTTGCACGGTTTTCATTTTACGTCGCGAACTAACACGGTCGGCCATTTATGGGAGTCAAAGTTTTGACTCCCATAAATGGCCGACTGTGTTTGTCGACGAGGTAAAACGAGAACCACGCAATTTCGAGGCATGTTTGTGTAGATCATTTTATTCTACTTTTACAACATCTTTCTAACCAAATCGATTTTATAACAAACGGTTACAGGGCGCTTTTCAAAGACCAACTCGACCGATCCGAGGCAACATGTTCCTTTAAATGTTGTCTATATTGGTCCAATCTTTGCATATTATTTGAGAAACTAGAGGCTGAATATGTTAAATTTACAGGTTGCCTGTATATAGTTTGCTATGTGAACCCCAACTCTTGTAACAGATTAGTTCATTCAAGTTATAATGACCCGTTTCTTTTTAATTACTTTAAACTTGAAACTTTTAAAAGTTCTTCAGACAAAAATATAGCACCTTTTGTATTTTCTAATCAAATTTCCCCGAAAATGTAACACAAAACCTTGTTGCACAGGGATGCATACTGGGTTTAACTCGCCATACTTTTGAAGTGGGACAGAGCCAGATAAACCTGGAACACACAAACTTTTAATTGAATGAGTAAACATTCCAGAAGCCATGAGTAACAAACTATGTTTATAAATGTTTAAACTGATTGACTCAAGAGTATTGTACTATGATCAGGGTCCGATTTCGTAAAGCCAGTATGCATGAAAAATTCCCAAGCACAGACAAATCTTACTCAACAGAAACTTGTTACCAGCCAAAATTGTATAAAGTATATATTGTTGCAACTGGTGCCCCACTCATTTTTTGCTTAGCAAAGAATTTTCTAAGCAATATTTTCTGCTTAACAGCTTTATGAAACTGGGCCCTGATAACAGTAGCAGTGGTTCTGATAATTTTAATGTTATCACTGAGTATACACATGGACAGTCCGTCGTCTCCACCTTGGTTGTTTACAGTCTGCTCAAAAATGGTATCTTAAACAAAGTCGATGGATTGCCACTGTTTTCTCTTTTATTTATCAAACAATTTTTTTATTATTGCTTATTAAGCACAAAAAAAAGAATATCAACAAGACTGCCGGGCTGAAACTCAAAGTTTTGTCTGACTTTTTTTACAAGACCAGAGTCAAAATGAGTTGAACAAGTACATTGTCATTGTTTAAGAATACTCCGACATTCACAAATTTTTAAAGATATTTAACAGATTCATATTCAAAAAAAAATTTCTACAAATGTTACCCAATGAAGTAGCCTATTGTTATCCAAATGAAAAACACAAAACCACAGCAATTGTTCAGCTGTGAGTTAACTGGCCAGATGGAAGTGTCCTGGTCGAGCAACTCTGGTGTTTCTGATCAGCAGAGTGTGGGTTCGAATCCCATGCCGTAACACTTGTGTCCTTAAGCAAGACACTTAACCATTTGCTTCGTCCTTCGGATGGGACGTAAAGCCGTTGGTCCCATGTGTTGTGTAACGCATGTAAAAGAACCCAGTACACTTATCGAAAAGAGAAGGGATTCATTCTGGTGTTCCTGGCTGTGGCTGCTGTATGCGCCGTCGCACCTTGTAAACCCTTAGAAGGTGCTAAATAATTGGGTCTCAGTATTCATCTCTGCAATAGCATATCTTTCTGAAAGTTTGTATATACTCAGCGCCTTGAGTACCTCGTTTGGTAGATACGTGCGCTATATAAGACTTTGATACTATTATTATTATTTTTTATTATTATCATACAGTCACTGGCCTTGGGCCTGAAGTCCGGTGTTAATTTCAAGCCCTGGACATGTTTAGCAGATAAAGTGGAGGCGTAGTAGGTGACTAACTTTAGACATTTCCATTGTTTATAAACAAACCGAGCTGGTTGGCATGGCCATGGACAGTTAGTAAAACAATCAATTGTGTTAACAAATGTTAAAACCAAATTCAACTTTCTCTACAAACAATCATTTAAATAAAACACCTCTAATGATTGGTTGTTTTGTTTCCAACAAATTCAAGACAATGTTTGAATATTTGTGTAACATTGTTACAAACTGTGGCTTTCTGTTTCTAAAAACCAAGACCACCGACCTTAAAAGGCTTTGTTTACTGACTCGACAATCACTGGCCTTAGGCCTTGAGTTCAGTGTTAATTTCGAGCCCTGGAAAGGAAAAACAGAGAGTGGAGGTGGAGGTGATATTTTAGCATCTATCCTCCTTAAACATGTGCACCTTTTTTTATTCAGGGAACCAGCAATGTTTCTTACAGTGAGACGCCACGCAGATCTAAGCAAAGAAATTTCAGAAGTAGAACTTCTCAGGGAAGGCCTTGAGTTCGCTGGTGATTCTCTCTTCCACTAACGGCTGAAGCATTCTGTCCTGGGGAAGGTCACAGCTCACAAACACCTGTTTCCCGGTCATTTTAGCTGGAAAAGAAAAAATGAAATCATTTTTGATGAAAAGGTTTTTTAAAAAAACTAACTGGAATAACATGGTGTATTGTGGGCAAGCTGTTTAGTGAACCTGACTCTAAGAAGCCGTTATCAATATTGTAATTTAACAATATTATTATGATAATGTTAGTACGAAAACTCACTGCTTATGTTTGTCTTGATGAAGGAGTAGGCAAAAAGATTTGAACAAACTTTAAGATTACTTTATTTTGTACTGTCAAAATTAAAGCAATGCCAAGTCTATAGAAGGCAAGTTGTTTTATGGTATTGTTTAATGATTACATTTTTTTATTACATTTTTTGTCTGAGGTTATTTGAACAGATCTATAACTCTTTGTTGCTGCAGGGGTGCACCACTTACACCACAAAAGTTGAGTGTATTTAAAAGGTTTTGTAGGTTCCCCCAGGTTCGAACCCTGTATACATTATACAATTATTGCACGCTGTGACGGGGTCCATGGGGTTTTGTACACTCGAGGGGGGAAATGGAACCCGAGGCAAAAGCTGAGGGTGCCATTTCCCCATGAGGGTGTACACACCCATGGACCCCAGTCACAGCGTGCAACAATTGTTTTGTTACACCTTTGTATAATTGTTATTCCTCTTTTCAAAGTTTTGTTGTCACCTTCAAACATTATCACGACAGACTATTCATTGTTTAATAAGCAGAACCCGCGGTTGTTTTGTACACAGCGCTGGAAATCGACCAACGCTGGGAACGATCAAGGTGACGTACACCAGTGTACATCACTTTTCATGTTACCCGGCCCGTCAAGCCATGTAACATGCGTTATTGTTGCGCGTCACATGATTGGTTCTCGAACAATCAATCTTTACAGTTTGTTACCGAGGTATAACAATGTAAAATGTTACATTTGCATCTGAGATTTGTATTCCATGTCCATGAAGCTTGTTATTCATCCATGCACCAGTGTGTAAAGCAATGTATACTCGGTACTTTCTCAAATCCTGTGGGAGAAAAAAGTTGTGTTACTGGAGAGGATTATAGAAACTTGTATATTATGGACAGACTTACCCAACTTCTGAGCTAATGATGCGGAGACAGGATCTGACATGTCTCCCAGTAACATGGATGCACTTGGGATACTGTCCTGTTAAGAGAAAAAAAAACAATATAAGCCATAAGAACATCAGGAAGCAATTACATGTATAATTAGTTGGCTAATTAATTAACCTTGCCCTCTAAAGACAACTCAACGTTTCGATCAGTTTGCTGGACTATGTGTCTAGATGCTTCTTAATACTGCCTAGGAGATTAACAAGTTGTGGCTCGACGGTGCTTTTTACCTTTGTATCTAGTGCTTTGAGGCCTTTTTGGCAATTTGGCGCTTTATAAATATTATTATTATTATTATTATTATTATTATTATTATTATTATTATTATTATTATTATTATTATTATTATTATTATTATTATTATTATTATTATTATTATTATTATTATTATTATTATTATTATTATTATTATTATTATTATTATTATTATTATTATTATTATTATTATTATTATTATTATTATTATTATTATTATTATTATTATTATTATTATTATTATTATTATTATTATTATTATTATTATTATTATTATTATTATTATTATTATTATTATTATTATTATTATTATTATTATTATTATTATTATTATTATTATTATTATTATTATTATTATTATTATTATTATTATTATTATTATTATTATTATTATTATTATTATTATTATTATTATTATTATTATTATTATTATTATTATTATTATTATTATTATTATTATTATTATTATTATTATTATTATTATTATTATTATTATTATTATTATTATTATTATTATTATTATTATTATTATTATTATTATTATTATTATTATTATTATTATTATTATTATTATTATTATTATTATTATTATTATTATTATTATTATTATTATTATTATTATTATTATTATTATTATTATTATTATTATTATTATTATTATTATTATTATTATTATTATTATTATTATTATTATTATTATTATTATTATTATTATTATTATTATTATTATTATTATTATTATTATTATTATTATTATTATTATTATTATTATTATTATTATTATTATTATTATTATTATTATTATTATTATTATTATTATTATTATTATTATTATTATTATTATTATTATTATTATTATTATTATTATTATTATTATTATTATTATTATTATTATTATTATTATTATTATTATTATTATTATTATTATTATTATTATTATTATTATTATTATTATTATTATTATTATTATTATTATTATTATTATTATTATTATTATTATTATTATTATTATTATTATTATTATTATTATTATTATTATTATTATTATTATTATTATTATTATTATTATTATTATTATTATTATTATTATTATTATTATTATTATTATTATTATTATTATTATTATTATTATTATTATTATTATTATTATTATTATTATTATTATTATTATTATTATTATTATTATTATTATTATTATTATTATTATTATTATTATTATTATTATTATTATTATTATTATTATTATTATTATTATTATTATTATTATTATTATTATTATTATTATTATTATTATTATTATTATTATTATTATTATTATTATTATTATTATTATTATTATTATTATTATTATTATTATTATTATTATTATTATTATTATTATTATTATTATTATTATTATTATTATTATTATTATTATTATTATTATTATTATTATTATTATTATTATTATTATTATTATTATTATTATTATTATTATTATTATTATTATTATTATTATTATTATTATTATTATTATTATTATTATTATTATTATTATTATTATTATTATTATTATTATTATTATTATTATTATTATTATTATTATTATTATTATTATTATTATTATTATTATTATTATTATTATTATTATTATTATTATTATTATTATTATTATTATTATTATTATTATTATTATTATTATTATTATTATTATTATTATTATTATTATTATTATTATTATTATTATTATTATTATTATTATTATTATTATTATTATTATTATTATTATTATTATTATTATTATTATTATTATTATTATTATTATTATTATTATTATTATTATTATTATTATTATTATTATTATTATTATTATTATTATTATTATTATTATTATTATTATTATTATTATTATTATTATTATTATTATTATTATTATTATTATTATTATTATTATTATTATTATTATTATTATTATTATTATTATTATTATTATTATTATTATTATTATTATTATTATTATTATTATTATTATTATTATTATTATTATTATTATTATTATTATTATTATTATTATTATTATTATTATTATTATTATTATTATTATTATTATTATTATTATTATTATTATTATTATTATTATTATTATTATTATTATTATTATTATTATTATTATTATTATTATTATTATTATTATTATTATTATTATTATTATTATTATTATTATTATTATTATTATTATTATTATTATTATTATTATTATTATTATTATTATTATTATTATTATTATTATTATTATTATTATTATTATTATTATTATTATTATTATTATTATTATTATTATTATTATTATTATTATTATTATTATTATTATTATTATTATTATTATTATTATTATTATTATTATTATTATTATTATTATTATTATTATTATTATTATTATTATTATTATTATTATTATTATTATTATTATTATTATTATTATTATTATTATTATTATTATTATTATTATTATTATTATTATTATTATTATTATTATTATTATTATTATTATTATTATTATTATTATTATTATTATTATTATTATTATTATTATTATTATAAGGAAAGGAACAGGAAATAAGGCTGACATTTTTATCCTTCCTCTAGTTTGTTTTAACCTGAGCAGTTCTTTATTGGCTTGTGTACAGTACCGGCTGCAAAGGCACTGGACACCTCAGCCGAGGTCTCAAACTCAATTCAAATATTTTAGTGAGAATTATTTTAATTCTTTAACTATGTTACTTCAGAGGGAGCCGTTTCTCACAATGCTTTATACTACCAACAGCTCTCCATTGCTCATTGCCAAGTAAGTTTTTATGCTAACAATTATTTTAAGTAATTACCAATAGTGTCTTTTTTAATAGCCAAGGGCAAACAAGTCTGATATCAGACAGACTGAAGTAGGAAGAATATCATAATTGAATAAACTCATACAGATTTCAATTAACACTTAACTGATAACAGTTGTGACAGCAAAGCTCTGACATTGACTGAGAGCCTCAAAATAAATTCAATTTTTCAAAAAGATCAAATACTTACTAAATTTGTTGCCATTGCAACGGCTAGGTTGGACAAACTGGCAGGCTGTCTCCCTATCCAGATCATAAAGCTGTCCTGCAGTCGGAGAACATGAAAATGAACCAACTGTTCGCAGATGCTGCCAGTGAAGTCATGAACCGATAGTCTGGACTGGACAGTCTCGGGCGCAGTACTCTCTGCTGTAGACATGACTCCTCGCACAAGAATATGGAAGGAGTGTGAATGAAAAAAATCTAGCTTTGATTGAAGCTCGATGTAGGTCCTGGATTATGTGAGAGGTATAAACAAAAACGTGTTTAGTCAATAATCAATCAAGAAATATTTCACTCTAACAGTACTTCTTGAAATGTTCAACATAATAAAGGGATGGCCTGGTTTATTTAGCTTCAAAATCAAATGTTGGTTGCTGAGTAATAAATCAGTCTATTTTTTGTTTTAATATTTAAAAATACTTTTAATTATTTATCTAAAACCGTTATTTATTAAGCATTTAAAAAAATGACGATGTCACTGGGAGGAGGGTTACGTTTTCACAACAGCCTTAAGGGGGGCTAGACGGTACCTAGAACTAAGCGGTTTCGTTTGGCTATCGTCTACCGTTACAGGAGACGATAGCAAAACGAAACCGCATAGTTCTAGGTCATGAGTAGACGGACTACCCACTTGACACTGACACCGTAGTGATGTTGGGCGTGATCGGTCAATCTGCAGTGGGTCCATCGCACTGCGCTATTGAAAGATCTATTGGTTGCGCAGCAATCGGTCGATTGCATAACAATCGGTAGATCGCGCAATCAACATCTTTTTGCGATCGATCTATTGCGCTACGAGTATTGTTAGCGCGATCAGGAATGGTTGACCGATCGTGCAGGAAAAGTTTTGCGCAATCGATCGATCGAGCAGAAATGGGTTTGCGCGATCAACTGATCATGCAGGAATTGGCTAGCGCGATCGACCGAGCGTGCAGGAATGATTTCGCGTGTTCGATCGATCGTGCAGGAATGGTTTTGCGCGATCGATCGATCGTGCAAGATCGTGTTTGGTTACACCCCAATCGCGCCAAACAATTCCTACACAATCGACCTATCGCGCAAAACCATTCCTGCACAATTGGCCGAACGCACCGAGCTATTCCCGCATGTTCGGTTGTTCGCGCATGTTCGTTGCCGAACGATGCGCGATCGACCGATTGTATTGCGATCGACCGATTGTTGCGCGATCAACCGATTGTAGCATAGCGCAGCAAGATTGGTCGATAGCGCAGCGCGATCGGTTGATCGCGCAGATTGACTATTGAACGATCGTGCCCAACCGATCGTGCCCAACAACACTGACAATGAAATTAAGGTTTATCGCGAATAGCAAAATATCAAGAGAGGGCACTGTTGAACCCACAAAAAGGTATAGGCGTTGCATGCGCGAGTCGTACAAACTGCATAGTAACCTCCCCATATTCCTTCCCACAATGCAATACAGTGGGTTTCTGAATCGCGATAAACCTTATATTGACAGGTTGGTTGTTTGGACTTGGTGAATGAAATCTAGAAGATTGGACCGTTCTTCCTCCATGACTGGACTGAAGGTTCTTTAGTTTTACAGTCTTAATATAAACAATGACCTCTCATCATTCATACCTTTCTTAACTCAGCGAAATGCCGTCAACTTGTTTAACCTCATGCTTCAAATTGGTTCGCGGGCGCAGCCATCTTTAAATTTATGTATTTTCATAGAATAGATCGTGAAAATCTCTTTTTGCTCACACTCAACAACGCAGCTATCGACATCAACTACATGCTTTATTCAGTAATGTATGGACAAGAGAGGGCGGTCTCTCGGCACATCGGCGTGAGAAAAACACGCGACTCTGTTTTGAATGAATGAAGTAATTAGTATTTAGTAAGTAGACGTCGACGGCATTCGTGAATTTTGTAAATTCAGACGAATAATTTTAATAATACTACAAAAGGGCATGACAGAAGAAGCGGACGATTGCAACTGAGGCGGCAACCTTGTATAAAATTGTATGTGTGCACTATGCACCATTGCAGATTGCAGAAAGCCAGTTCCTCCACTCCCATGACTTCAGTCCATGTAATTTGATTTTCTTTACAATTTTTACATGGTTTTAAATGTTTAATTTAATATTTATTATATAATATAATATTTAGTTACCACTTCTGCCACTATACTATTTATAGTAATAATTACCGGTAGTTGTGTACCCATCATTCCATCTAGACTATACTGGCAAGACAGTCTAGATTACAAGCCATCCAGTAAACTAAATCATACCGTGGCATGCGCGCTTTGGCCATTTACAACTGCGCGCAACACACTATCGACTAGCTGTTCCCCTAATATAGTACTACTAATCTATTTGTTGCGATAACTTACCCCTCCTCCATAACGTAACCTCCTCCCTAATCTATGTCATGTATTTATGGGGCTACAACTTGTGGCTGATGTCCAGCTCATTCTCTGTTTAATTAAACAGCAGGCTAGAGCCAGAATCCCACAGCAAGTAGAGCCATGAGGCCCATGGTGACCTCACCACAATGCAGTTCTGGGTAGTAATGGCATAACTAGTATATGACTTGGACTTTGGCGAATGTAATATTTAAGACTGTTGTTAGTTAACTCATTACAAATAACTTCAATGGGAGACTTTGGAAAGCTAAGGTGTCAGCAGACTTTCCATTGTTTACATATAGTTCTGAGCATGCGCACCGAAAATAATAACCATGGATATTAGGTGGATTACCCTGGCAAGTAGTATACTGCCACCTAGCATCCCAAATGTGACTTTTTGTCTCATAGTCATATCAAGGCTCAACTTCATAGGTTTATTTGTTTACCTTGAATTCTTAAAATTTGTCTTGACTTTTTACACATTTTTCGTTATCTAACTTTTTCATCCAACCAGCCCCGGCGGGACATGGATTGTCCGAAGTAGTTTTGGTGTCCGTGACTGCAATCAAACATACCGTGTAGTTTCAATTTATAAGTAAAAATATCTTTTTCCTATTGTTTGTCTTGGTTAGAGTCCAACATCTTGGTGCCCTTTGCAGACTCAAACGGCTCTGAAAGAACCAGCAATGGGGGACAAACGATGAAAGACTGTTAGATGAGTTGGAAACTTGTTCAGTGGAAGATGCCATCTTCAACCATGGCAAGGTAATAATATTTTTTTCAGGTAATGAAACCAAGGATGCCTCAAAGTGAACTTAATCACTGTAGCTCACAAGCCTGCTTAAGCACAAAAAGCAGCTAAGCACAGCAAAATTGTGCCTACCAGAACAAGGTGACCAGCCAAACTACCATGTCATACTGTACAATTTGTGAGTTGTATCCTGCTCATTTCTGCTTAGCAGAAATGTGTCAAGCAATATTTTCTGCTTTTAAAAAGCAGCTCTATGAAATTGGGCCCTATTGACACCATCATCAGAAAAATCTTGAATGCGCCATACTGGTGGGCAATTTTACTGTGCGTTTTAATATATATAACTCTATGCTGTGCAATATGTCGTGAAGTCGTTGTGGCGTTAATACACCTAAACCTAACTTGCCCACCAACATGGTGAGCGTGGCATCAGTCGCTGCGTGTGACGCTTGTGCAAGGGGTCAATAAATAATGGTGCTTGCTACACAAGGGTTAACCCCTATTCTTCCACGATAAGTGTGCAGCCGGCGATTTCACAAAACTCTTCCTAACTTAAGACTAATCTTAGGACTTAGGATGAGTCCCAACCCTGCACTGTTTCAAGCGGACCTTAAGATTAATCCTAAGTTAAGACGAGTTACTCGTCCTAACTCGAGATAAGACGAGTCCTAACTCTTTGTGAAATCGACCCCTGGGTCCTTCTATGTGCACTATCAATCCTAGTACATGGGACCTACGGCTTAATGTCCCATCTTGAGGACAAAGCAATTCTAGTAAAGTATCTTGCTCAAGGATCTAGATGTCACGACCGGGACTCAAACCCACACTCTGCTGAGCAGAAACATCAGAGCTTGAGTCCGGTGCTCATAACCGCTCAGCCACGACTGCCACAAAATAAGGAAGTCGTACGTGTAAGAATAAGTAAATCTTAAATAGCGCAGAACATGACCTGGAGAAAACTCGATTCACTTTTCACAAATATTGAGGAGGAAGGCAAAGCAAAATACATGAAGGACGGATTTGAGGTCAGATTTGAACTTGTCGAGGGCACTAGGTGTCTTAATGAAGATGGTCATTCCGCAACTTGGATGAAGGGAAGTGTGAATCTACAACAACAAAAATTACAATTTAGAAAAAGTTTTTGTATTGTATACAAAAAGTACAAGAAAAAAGTTATGGTGACCCCCAACCTTTACCTATTTCCAGAATTATCAATAGTTAAAAAAGCAGACAGTTCTTTTCAGAACTGAGAAGTCTCCCGAACCCCCGAACATCTACTCCGTGGAAGTACAATAAAGCAAGACAGTTCTCTAAGAACAAACTCTATCTGGCAAGTAGATACACACATGGTGTTACCGCAAACCAAATAATATTGATACCTCACCACGCAATGCCTCAAATCCTGTATTATCAATATCAAGAGTATTAATACAAAATGTAGGGGAAGAGACAAATCTTATTAGCCTGCCTAAAAAAATCCTCTCTCAAATTTACAGATAATTATAAATTATTTCATGCTCCACTTCCTTAAGTCTTCCCTGATTGAATATTTGTACGCCCTTGGAAAAATCGTATTCTATTTTATTACAATGTAAATACCCAGAAATTTTTATTAAAAAAACCCTAGACCCAAACAAAATTCTTGCTTTCACAAAGGATAACTGGAGACTATTTTCTTTGTTATCCACTAACCAGCGTAAACAAAACATGACACTGACAGTCTCCCCCATTCAGAAAATCGAGAATCACCTCACGAGTGAAAGCGATCACTTATCACTTTTTAATTTCATTACACTTCAAATTGACATGCATGCTTCCTGCAGGACAAAAAAATAATAATAATTCCATCACTCCAACGAATTCACCCATCAGCCCCTCGAGGCATTGTCTATCATAAGCAAATTAAGGAAACATCTAGTGATTTTGTTTGTATACATCGTACACGTACAAGTCAACTGCATACAGGATTAGAGGGGGAAAAAAGTATTAGAACTGATTTGTCCAGGGTGGCAAGACCATGACCAAGTCTCGTAGTTGTGATGTGTAGTAGAGCACTAACAGCATAGTCTCAGTCTGAAGTGTCATTGGGCCTATCAACATCATAGCTGCTTGGAGGATTGAAGGGTTCCAGTTTAATATAGGCAGGCAAGGTATGTTTGAAGTAGGATTTGACTTTCACATGACGTCTGTACAATGTAGTAGTGTAGAGATCCACAGAAAGTTCAAGTCGTTTGGAAACACAATTTTTTTTTTTAAGTTCGGGGCTCGAGTGTTGTGAGAATCTCTAGCGCTTCTTTATTTTAGCAATGTCAACAAAACTAGGGTAACCAGTCAGTGGACACTATTGGTAATTACTCAAAATAATTATTAGCATAAAACCATACTTGGTAACGAGCAATGGAAGAGGTTGATAGTATAAAACATCGTGAGAAACGGCTCCCTCTGAAGTAGCGTAGTTTTCAAGAAAGAAGTAATTTTCCACAATTTTGATTTCGAGACCTCAGATTTAAAATTTGAGGTCCTGAAATCAAGCATCTGAAAGCACACGGCTGCATGTGATAAGGATATATATTTTATTTCATTATTACTGTATCTCGCAACTTTGTCGACCAATTGAGTTAAAAGTTTCGCCGTTTTTTGTTTTGAGATACACTAAGTGAGATACACCAAGTGAGAAGACTGGTCTTTGACAATTACCAATAGTGTCCGTTGTCTTAAAGTAGTCTTTGACTTTCAGATGATGTGTGTAATAGTGTAGAGATCCACAGAAAGTTTGAATCGTTGGGAAACACAAATTGTCTTCAATATTCAGGAGAATCTCTAGCACTTCTCGATTTCAGCAATGGCCACAAAACTAGGGTAATATTGAAGGGGGTGGATTGGGAAGGACTGCACATTTTTTTCGGCCAAATAAAACTTAAAACTACCTAGTTTGCATTTTTTTTTTTACAAGCTTCGCCTCAGTGCTCTCTTGTCATTTATTATTTGTTTTTTAAAGATAATCTGATGAAGAGGTCAGAGAAATTTCCCTCTGAAATTAGTTTCATTTTGAGTCCTCACTAATTATAACTAACCAAATTCTCAAGAGAAGTATTTCCTTCCGAAGTAAGTGGAGATTGAAGAATTTGAAGCCCCCTCCCTGTTTCACTGTTCCTAAATTTCAGCTGCGGCAATGAAATTAAACATGTGTACATGAGCACATGCGCACATAAAAAGCCCTAACATAAACTGTTTTGTTGCCCACGCGACCCCTTTGCCCCTAAAAAAGACAAAAATTCAATGAATTTGTTGGAGGCATTGTGTTTTAACTGCAATCCAGAACTGCCAATGATTGAATACCTTAAATGTATACACTGTACCTCACAAAAATATATGTTGTACAATGTGAAATGCCATTAAAGCCATTAGACACTTTCGGTTAACAGTATTGTCCAAGTCCCACACTTCGTGTATCACAACTTATATATAAAATAACAAACCTGTGAAAATTTAGGCTCAATCGGTCATCGGAGCCGGGAGAAAATAACGGGAAAACCCACTCCTGTTTTCACGCGTTTCGCCGTGTCATAGCAAGTAAAGCATTTCATGGACTAATATTTCAAGAAAAGTCTTTCACCATTACCTTCTTTAAACCCTGTAAATTATTTGTAAATCTGTGAACTTTTGGGTTTTTTTCTGTACCGAAAGTGTATAATGGCTTTAAAGACCTGGACACTATTGGTAATTGTCAAAGACCAGTCTTCTCAACTGGTGTATCTCAACATATGCATAAAATAACAAACCTGTGCAAATTTGATCTCAATCAGTCATCAAAGTTGAGAGATTACTATGAAAGAAAAAACACCCTTGTCACACGGAGAGGTGCGCTTTCAGATGCTTGATTTCGAGACCTCAAATTCTAAACCTGAGGTCTCGAAATCAAATGCGTCGAAAATTACTTCTTTCTCGAAAACTAAGTCACTTCAGAGGGAGCCGTTTCTCACAATGTTTTATACTATCAACCTCTCTCCATTACTCGTTACCAAGTAAGGTTTTGTGCTATAAAGGCTTTTATTGTATGCAGGTAACTTACTGACCAGTAACATTTTGTTTCAAACTAAAATCATCTTTTTAAATTTCATTGGCACAACTGATTATTTTCTCATGGATGAACTATTTGTAAGAAATATTTGAATTAAAAATCCTTCGTGTTCATGTAGTGTTCTTAGGATAAAGGAGGTCATTTTGTCCTCAAAAGAGGAAATAACTTGTTTAAAATTTATAACTCTGTCAGGTCACTGTGAACCCCAGTGTCCATCAGTTTCCTTTTTGTCAGGAAATAATTAATAAATTTTGTTCCTGCAATTGCTGATTTTTTATCTGCATGACATGTGTATAACATTATTAGTTTTTGAAATAGGAAATTTGTCTCAATGCACAAACTAGTGAAAGGGTTCATTAAATGCAACCACAATGGAACCAAGGGGCCAATTTTACATTAATTTTTTAATGTTAGATCAATCTTAATTGCAAATTAAAGTGTGATGTCACAATACAGATCACTATGGCAATATTCACAGCTCATCTTTAGATGAATCTGGGTACTTTGTGAATATGAGCCCTTGCATCGATTTAACAAAGAGCTCAGATTGATCTCATGTTGTGTACCATTCTTGTTGTCACAATATAAATTTCTAGGACGATCTGGACAGGTCATCTTAAAGACACTGGACACTATTGGTAATTGTCAAAGACCAGTTTTGTCTCTTGGTGTATCTCAACATATATGCATAAAATAACAAGCCTATGAAAATTTGAGCTCAATCATCAAAGTTGCGAGATAATAATGAAAGAAAAAAACCCTTGTCAAACGAAGTTGTGTGCTTTCAGATGTTTGATTTCGAAACCTCAAATTCTAACTCTGAGGTCTCGAAATCAAATCGTGAAAAGTTACTTCTTTCTCAAAAAATACTCCACTTCAGAGGGAGCCATTTCTCACAATGTTTTATACTACCACCCTCTCCCCATTACTCGTTACCAAGTAAGGTTTTGTGCTAATAATTATAATGAGTACTGGTAATTACCAATAGTGTTCACTGCCTTTAAGGTGAATTTAGCGTTTTGTAAAAATCAAGCCCTGTACTTTGTCTTGAAAAATAAAAGTTAAAACGAAAAAGTTTTTTTCCGAGTCAAAATTTACAATGAGCAACAACATCTTTGGTATTTTAACAGAAAAAACTGCAGGGTTGTGTTGATTAGTTTCATTTTGAGTTCTAAATAATTATAAATAACCACACTCTCAAGAGAAATATTTCCTTCTAAAGTATGTGGAGATTGTAGGATTTGATGAAGCCCCCCTCTCCCTGTTTCACTGTTCCTAAATTTCAGCTGCAGCAATTAAATTAAACATGTCTACACATGTACGTGAGCCTGCATAAAAAGCCCTCTTAACTGTTTTGTTGCCCACCCGGCCCCTTCTTCCCCTAAAACAGACCAAAATTCAACAAACTTGTTGGAGGCATTGTGTTTTAACTGCAATCCAGAATTGCCAATGATTGGTTGCGACGCTTGGATCGTCAGAAAGTAAAATGGTGTAGAGAGAAAGTCGTGAAATTTGGTTGTTGAACTGAATAACGAAATGCATAACTTGGAAATAAGAGTATAGGCTAGCTTACCAAAACTTGTGAGATCAATATTCTCTTTTGTAGGCTAATGCTCGTTCAAAATTTAAAGAAAAAATTCAAATTTAAACTTTTTATTGAAATTCAGGTAGCCCCTGTCAAAATTTTGAGCGACAAGCCCTGTGGTCATGTATAATTTTACCCTAATTTCGTGTCCTACATGTATAGAACAACCCTTGCTATGAACCAATAAATAGCCATGACCATTTACGCTTCACAGCACTGCACGGCACATGATGATGAAGATGCCTACGGTAGTTATTGATTCTGATCGGACTTCAGAGAAGATTCAAAGCTCCATATTAATGGAGTTCCGACAGTGGAAATCCACTGAGTATCCGTCAGAATAGTGCTGATAAATCGGCGTCAATATTTTTTTTGAGTGAACCTAATAACGATGGCTGAGCGGGTAATAGATTTTAGGTAGTCGTTTAGGAGGTCGATAACAGTTTTTAAAAACTAAGTGGAACTTAATTAAATTTAACAAACAAACAAACTAGACTATAATAATGCCCATCAGCATGAATCTTACATGGGTTTTTTAAAGGGCTGTTTCGTTTGAATGTCATATTAGCAGGGCTAAATTTCCACAGACAAAACGATGTATCGTTATTTAGATCTAGAATTATGCCCTACTAGGGCAAGATCATCTTTCCAGAGTAGATGTACACTAATCATAATTTGTAGTTCTAATAGAGCAGTCACACCCTATGGTCGCTATTATTGTAAAGTGCCTTGCTCAAAGGCACTCAAATGACCCGGATTTTAACCCACACTCTGCTGCTGTTGAGTCCAGTGAACTAGACCACTTAGCAATGCCACAAATGAACACTTAGTGTTCGGGCTTCCAAAACCCGTTGTTGTGTCTTCACTTTTTTCTTGATGACCGATTAAGCTTAAAAACGTTCACTGGTTTGTTAGGTCACATGAAGTGTGAATAGAGTTTGAAACATTTTACTTTAGCATGTGTAGAAACAAAACTGCGCACTTTAAGGGATCCATTAGCAAAGACACTACACTTTGCACAGTCTATTCATGAGTCTAAATCTAAATTGTTTAAGTGGAATGAGTGACATAGTGAGCTCACTTTTAAAAGAAACTTTAACCGTACAAAGTGTCCCTTTAAACAACTTGCGAACATTTTCACCGAGCGCGGGGCTATCATTCCATGACTCCTAATCAATACCAAATTAATTTTGCCAGACGGTCCGCTCCCCAAAAGATCGGTGACTTATTGATTTGATGTCATCAAGCTCGCGCCGTGACAGATGACTCTCGCTGTCGATAAATGAAATTATATGACTTCAGACACCTGGAAATTAAGCACAAGGTTGCCTACAGCAGATCATGTCTATTCAATGTTTTACAAGGAACATCAATTATAGAGTATAAAATTTATGTTTTTTTGGAGGGGCTAATTCGTTCCATGTTTAGGTTTGAAGGAATAGTAAATAATCTACTTGTAACTTGTGAAAAAGTTGTTCCTCACAATTTCAACAAAACTACTGGTACATAATTGTTCTAGGGATGTTGAATACATTTTTTAACTCTCTTTCATCTTTTTCAGTTTTATACTGAAATTATTCTCAGTATTTTACAGACTAAAAGAAACAGCTCTGTTTTACTGTTACATTTTACCAGAAAACCATGAAACACCATCTTAAATTTTATAACCTCCTTTTTACCTTTACACCAATATGTATAAAGCACAATATTATCAGTACTTTCCCCATGTTCTTTGAACAACAAATCCATGCTTATTGAACATACATTTTCTTTCAAAGCTTAATTTAAACACCTTTGTGATGTTTTTCTAACAGGGAGGAAGTTGATATATATTTTAGCATAATTTACAAAACAAATTGTTTTTGAAAATTTCACCCCTGTTGGCCTGTTTTGGCTAGTTCCTCTATATGATAATATTTCGCACAAATGACTCATTTAATAGCTTGATCTCATCACTGACTGACATTGCACTTGAAACAAAATGTCATGTTCTGAAAAGTATCACTTTCAATATGTGGTCAAATGTGGCACAAACATTTCCCGTCAACTTGCCTTCCAAGAAATAAAACCCTGAAACTTTAAACTCTGAGGAAACACTAGAACTACTCAAAACTCCGCTGCACACAAAAACCCTCAAAGAAGTATGAAAAGTTAAGAAGTCGGGTCGGCCTTTTCCTTCCTATAAAAGCCGCGGAGTCATCAGCCACAACCCTCTCAGCCAATCAGAGGATAACGTGTTCTTCCTGTTGACACACTGCGATTATTACACGACTTCCTGTAAAGGCAGTGTGGCCCCTCAGTAAAAGTCTCTGTATAGACTGCCTCAAACTAAGTGGTTTTCTTGGGTGCTGTTTAGAGTTGGCAAGGTTACAAATAAATATCAAGCAACTTGTTAAATTTCATGTTTTTGTGAATGTTACACAAATGATGTGGAAATCATAAGGATTTGTTTACTTTCATATTTACAATTAAAGTTGCAATGAAGTGGTTTTATGAAGTGGTTTTAACAAGAGTACATTTGTAGGTACCAGTGGCCTCTTATGTTGATTACATATTTGTCGATATATCTTTTTATATTATAAAATTTACCATCAAGAAGCCTAACAATATAAGCCTTCTGATGTAATGGTTTATATCTGAGGTTTTTGTGTGTGGATTAAACATCATAATTTGTACCTAATTTGTCAGCCGTGTGCAACCTCTTTAAACACAGCCCTAGACATATAAACCCAGCCTGAGAGACTCTTCCCCCTTCTTTCACTTCCCTGCACTCAGGTCAGACGGAGAGTCACTACCTGTACTTGTGTCTAGATCGTTTCTTCAGACGTTCTTATCGCGGCTCGTTTGTGACACTGATTTGTCAAGATGCGAGAAATTGTACACATTCAGGCTGGACAGTGTGGAAACCAGATTGGAGCCAAGGTGAGTTTCTTTAAGAATGAGACTTTTCGACTTCCCCAAAATCATAGGGTGTCTCAGATTTGGGTTTTTGGACACCCTGTTTAAAATTGGACACCCTGTTTTATCTGTCATTAACATGTACATTGTGCTTATAAAAAATTTGGACACCCAGTTCTTAAGTTTCCTGTAATGTTTGACACCCCTAAAATCATGGCTAAAACCTTGCCCAAAATATATCATCCTTGTATGCGTCTGATCTTGCCTTGGTTTGGTGTGGTTTAGACGCTAAATAAGGCGTATGGTCCAGGCCTGGTACTCAACGGCCTGGTACGCAAA
The DNA here is from genome assembly GCF_032118995.1 of Asterias amurensis. NCBI lineage: Eukaryota > Metazoa > Echinodermata > Asteroidea > Forcipulatida > Asteriidae > Asterias > Asterias amurensis. Next base: position 19,540,026 of record NC_092650.1, read on the forward strand.
TTGACTCAACGCCTCTGGTGCCCCTTGAAATGTTCCAGATAGAAACTTTGTTTTCCCTTGTAGAACTGCCCACTATCACTGAAAAACAGCCTTGCCCCCATAGAGTAAGCATCAGGCCTGAAACAGAAATACTAAATTAAGAAAATTACACACAGTTTTGTCAAATTTTTTGAAAAAAAGGACAACCTTTGCCATGTTTAAATAAGGGAATCAATGTGTCGTGAAGAGGTTTTGAACTATTGGTTTAAACCCGCCGAGGCCTGGTTCTTGATCATTTTACTAAGACAAAGTCGAGGTAAATTATCAAGAACCAGGCCTAGGCCTCGGCGGGTTTAAACCATTAGTTAAAAACTGATTCATCTCACTTTGATTCCAATTCTTAAAAACCTTTTCGGTCAAAAAACATCAACACTTTTTGGTCCAAAAGTTTTAAAAATAAAAACATTGTAATTGTTCAATGATTTCTTTCAACACAACATCCCTCCAGCTATGAAGTGGTAAGGCCCTCTGTTAAACAACTCCTTATAAAGAGATTGGTGTGCGCGTATCGCGTGATGTGGCACAACTGTTCCAGCCGTTGCTCTCTACCAATAGGAATGAAGAAACTGTCTTATAAGCACAGGTGCAAGCTCGCGTGTAACACTCATGTTTAAACACTTTTTACTGGTGTTATATCATCTGTTTAAACACCCTCATGTGATGCCCTCTCGACCAATTAGAATGGATAAACTGTCTTAGGTATTTATGAATGTATTAATAGCTATGTGAAACTTGCATCAGGGTTAAAAAATAGAGTAAAAAACTTGCACACAGTATTTTCAGAACATTGAATCCATCCTCGTTAGCGAGGTACCAACCGCATCTGAGACCGAATCATTCACAAGAGGACACCACAAAAATATGAATTTTCAGTCAACTCTCAGAAATCTGAGAACTGATTCATGCATGAAATGTTTCTCAGATCTGAGAAACATTTGAATCTGGGTTAAAAAATTATCCAAACCATTTTACTTCAAAGGGAATCCTTTCTCAAAATAGTTTTGAGTACTATCAACAGCTGCAGTGCTTCTTACTAATTAAGTTTTATGGTCATTTGTTTGAGAGTATCTACCTATCTATAATCCTCGCTTTAACCATGGAGGTAGAACATCTCACATCAGTCGTCTTATCTTCTTTCCGAAGGGAAGGATTATAATTTAACGTAGAATTTGTTTCTTCTCATCACTGATGGAATTAAAGTTCGCTGCGGCTGAAAATGAGATTAGTTTCTCTCAAAGTACAAGTAAATCATTAGAGTGAGGTGTAGTTATGGGTGCATCCCGCTAAATAGTGAGAAAACAGATGGTCGGCCTCATTAATGTTTTGTAGGCCTATAAAATATTCTATATTAGACAGATTTGAGAGCCCAATAAAAAGGGTGCAGTGTAAAAAAAAATCTGATTGTGACCAGGGCCCAGTTTATAAAGCTGTTCAGTGGAAAATTCTGCCATGCAAGTTTCTCGGCTAAGCAAGAAATGACCGAGTTACCAGTCACAGCAATGCTTAAACTGTAGGGTGTTCTGGCTGGTAACCTATTTTTGCTAAGCAAGTTTTTGTGCTCACAGGCTTTATGAAACTGGGCCCTGGAGTCTGTTGACTTCCAACTTGAGGTATTTTGGATGACATGGGTCCTGAAAAAAATGGTTGCCGGGAGGTCTGTTTGAGGACATCTTTCAAGATTGATGCTCAGATTTTTCAAGGTTGATGCTCGGAAAATACAGGTGTGTTTTTATTTGGAGGGAGAACAACTCGATGGCCATTGAGAATCCCCGTATCAAATTGAGCAGAGGGTACAATTTCAAGAGTGAATGAATAATTTTCCTTTACTGCAAACAGGAAAGCCAAACTTCTTTCTCACTACATACAATACTCTCTACTTGCTTGTGTCACCAAAGGAACATCCCAGCCACCTACATGTACCTGCCATACTAAGAGTGGGTTGGTTGGGACTCCGGAGATACAGTACCAACAATCAATCTTCCAATAACTTATTAACACCCGGTTCAGACAGGCATTCCAAAGTCACGCCGAACCAAATTCTGAATTAAGTACATGAAAAGTTTGACGTCTGAAATAGTTAGGAGCAGCTGGAAGCACAATAATTCAAAAGATCGAAACGACTCTTGAACGCCAAATTTGCCATGAGCCGAGCAAATGTAAATGTTATGTTAAGCTCGCCTGTCTGAAACACAAAATTATTTGGGGTGATGGAGACTCGCTCCTAATCTATTTGGTTCAGTGCGACTCTGGCGCGCCTGTCTGAAACGGGTGTAGGCCATTTCTCTGAAGTGAAATGACCTTTGGGGAGTAATATTCATTGATATCCTAAACTGTGCTATTATGAAGTCTAAAAGGGGGGTGTCAAGTATCAGAGATCGGTATTTTGAGGGGCAGAAAACTATTTGCACTCATGTTCCTTGAACATACTCATTATCCCTTGCCAAAAACAGAGCTTCCATAGACCTTATCACAAAATACTTGGTACATGCGCGTGCCCCTACATGTAGTCATTCAACAATTAGCGTTGGACAATGGGTATTTCTGAAAGGTACCAAGTACCAAGATTTAAGAATGAACAATGTTTGAAATAAATGTTTGTATCTAATGTATTTTTGCAGTTCTGGGAGGTGATATCTGATGAGCATGGGATTGACCCAACTGGTTCTTATAATGGAGACTCTGAACTGCAGCTTGAACGAATCAATGTGTATTACAACCAGGCTTCAGGTAGGTCAAAGTGAACTCCTTGCCTTGGTGCATGTTTCCCTCCATCCTATAATCTACAATCCCGGCCATATCTTGTTGGGCCACCATGCCCCCTTTCAATGTTGATTCAGATTTCATGGTCTTCTGCGTCCCAGTCAACATATTGAGTTGGGGTTCGGGGTAGAGAATGTTTCTTGTCAGGGGGAAGTGTACAGGAAATGGTTTTATGTAACATTGGGAATGGGTGGCCCATGCATTTTGGCCAGGATTGTAGATTGTTTGAACAGGAATATCAATTTCTACCTTTAGCTCTCCAAGTTGTTTTCATCTTTAATGTTTTCTTGTAGCCCCTTATCGAGAGTGGCTTGCTCTTTTATTCTCTTTTTTTCTCAGCTGTGTGAAAATTGATAAAAATAGTACAAAGTCTTGCTGTGGGAACGCCAACTTTTCTTTTGACAAACTGTAGTTGCTTGCCTATCTGTGCTAGTTTTGTTTCTCTAATCACTGGGTTGGCTTGGTGGTCTGCTAGAGGGTAGAAGGTTGTGGGGTTGATTCCTACTGGAAGCCTCATTACACGGAGGCAACAGAGGCAATGTTGCCCCTGGTCTTGGCCTTAGTGCACCTTCAAAAGTTTCTCATGGCTTTATAAGATTTTCCAATGCCGGAAGTGCCCCTTGCAAAACGAGAATGGCCTAGCCCTCTCAAAGACAAAATTCCAGGTCCGCTTCTCCATGGATGTTTAAGTTTTTCTGAGGATTTGGAGAAAACCTGAGTGTCAATGAAACAATGAAAAGTGCTTTTCACCTGTCACACAATGTTGAAATGGCTAAAAGAGCAGTGTAAAATCAAATAAACTATACGTTGTAGGTGTCGTGATTAGTTTAGACTTTAACAAGAGATCCCCAATGCAATTATGTCCTCTATGCAATACTATCCGGAGAACATAATTGCATTGTTTGCCGGACGGTTTTGCATATGCAATCGTGTCCGCCCGGACACTGCTGCATAATGCAATTGTGTCCGTCTAGACACATTTGCATTTGGGTTATGTCCGTCCCCGTGCAAAACCGTCCTTGCTGTAAATTAAACCTTGGTCGGTGGAACGCGTTTGCCATTTTTATACAAGGTAAGTGCATATGTCATGTATAACATGGGAAATGTTCAGCCGTTTGGTATTCGCTTCAATCGCTTCAATCGTTTGGCATTCGCTTCAATCATAAAATACGTGAATATTCATGCTGCATACATGTACGTAGGTTCAGTGCTTACGCATGCACATACATGTAGAGATAGACGGTTTTTGCATAGCTCTGGACAAGATTGCATATGCAAAAGTGTGTGGAGCGGACAGTATTGCATGGCGGATACAATCTGACAACCGTCTCAGTGAAGCGATTAGGATAAAAAAAATTAACTTTCATGTGGACTGTCTGGGCTTCACAATTTGGACCTGTAATGTTGCCCTGCAATAATTCCATGGACATTGCAACTTCACAAAAAATGAGCCAGCAACACAACAAGTGAATGTTTGGAAAAGTGGCATAGCGCCCTCTGTTGGTGGAAGTATGTTGACCTGCTAAGTGGCATAGTGCCCTCTGTTGGTGAAAGTTTGTTGACCTTGCTCCATTTTGAAAGACAGGTGCTTCTGATGATGTCATCATTATGTTATCAATCAGTTTATCAATAAAGGCATGGAGTAGATTTATCTGGAATGTCTTTTGTCTTGAATGAGTCATGAGATGAAACTTGATTACTCTGAAATGGTATCGGAATGGGGTACAATAAAGGGTCATCAGGTCTGTGGTGGGAAAAATTTGTTAATCATTGAAATAGAAACCTGTTTGACTGGCATAGTCTATAATATGGGATTAATAGCTGGAAAGGTTTCATGACAGAAAAGTGAATTTATCTGAAAGACCCAATGTTATAGCAGCTTTTAGCTTGAATATAGTTTAACAAAACAAACGATGTTAACCAGAATCGTTTAAAGCCATTGGACACTTGCGGTACAGAAAAACAAAAACAAAAAATCACAGATTTACAAATAACTTACAGGGGTTACAGAAGGTAATGGTGAAAGACTTCTCTTGAAATATTATTCCATGAAAAGTTTTCTTTTTGAGAAAACATTAAAACAATATCAATTCCTGGTCTATCTAGAATTACGGATTTATTTTAAACACAAGTCCTGACACAACGAAACGTGCGGAAACAAGGGTGGGTTTTCCTGTTATTTTCTCCCGACTCCGATGACCGATTGAGCCTACATTTTCACAGGTTTGTTATTTTATATAAAAGTTGTGATACACGAAGTGTGGGCCTTAGACATTTACGAAAGTGTCGAATGGCTTTAATATGACATTTCCTGTAGTGACTACAGACATCTGTGACGTGATATTATTTGGTTATGAAGCAACTATGAAATTAGGTCCCCATCTATTTTTTTTTTACATTTAAAAATTAATAAAAATTGAACCCCTGCTAATGTAATGCACAGCCACAAAACTGCAATAATTGTTGGGACATGTGATTTTAGATAGAAGTAGGCTAAACCACGACACACAATTGGCCATACTTTGTACCACGGAGGAAGGAAATGTATTTCTTTCCTTCATGGCCATACTCACTGGTCAAATGATATGGTGCAGGAGGGTTACGTTATTGCAGCTATAGTCTAAGTGGTCCTGCTGGTTTCTGGCTATTAAAACTAGTTCATTGCTTCAAAATTCCACATGTAAACCACTACCTGCACTGATTGTTGTTTACAATAGTAAGTTGAAAGAAAACCCTTTTTTAAATCAGGAAAGAACCAGTGAAAAAGCTGGAGGACTATATAAGCTAACTAAGTTCTTCTGACTTTAGTCACTAAAAATATCCTGAATTTAAACCAGTCCAGTATTCTGTCCAAGTGGAAAACTTCCATTGCTTCAAAACTCTGTACATGTACATGTGTGTACATGTAGACCACTGACTACACTGATTGGTTCATGCAAATAAAAGTAGAGAAAATAACCCCTTATGAAAAATAAAAGTAAGGACCAGTAACAAAGCTTGATGACCATTAAAATGTCAACATCACTAATCCTGCTGGTTTTTAGTCACAAAAAAGTAAGACCTGAATTTATATCTAGTATACTCATACCCGAGTTCACCCCTCGGGAATTCGACCTTGAAATGTGTCTAGTTCCATGATGTATTCGACACCCATACACAGGGCTTAGTTTGAATCTGAATAAACCATTGTGTGAATCAGAAATTCATATTCCCACAGCTCTCATTCATTCTTTACACCAAAGACTACGTCTGAATAGAAATTTTAAACTATACAATACCTGCATTTCTGCATTGATGACGTGTCAATGGTTTCCAGCAGGCCCAGCCACAGGTTACCTGGGGGTGATGTTTTTTTTTGTTTTTTTTTTCACTGTCTGCAAAAGGATTTGTGATACAATTTTGACACCATTTGGACCTTTAAATGCATTCCTATTGATACCATTAACTTGTGAAATGTTCAGCTTTAAAAGTAGAGAATGGTGCAAATAAAAGGAGAAAAAAAAGCTGTTTGGATTGCGGATGCTTATATCTTACATGTGTTTTTTGTAGGATGGTTCAGTTGGTAACTAAAATTTTGGGTTACCTTTCTTAACAGTGTTTTTTATACAAGATTTTGAGCAGAGGCAATATTTATGATTTGAGGCATTGCATGGTGAGGTATTAATATATATTTGGTTTGGGGTAACACTATGTGTGTATCTACTTGCCAGGTAGAGTGTGTTCTTAGAGAACTGTCTGTCTATTGTATTACCGAGGAGAGGCAATATTTGTTATACACATTTTATTTTATAGGGGAGTGTGGGAAAATGACTGGGTTTTTTTAAATATTTTTTTTTATGAGTGAATTGAAATCGGGGCAAAATGCCATGGCTCTGCTAATTAACCGCCAAATTCTTGCTTACGATCACCATTCTCAACTTACTGTGTTCAGCGCTAGTATAGCTGTGTAACCGAGAAGAAAGTCTAATAACGAGGAGTATGCATGCGCACATGTAAAAGTCCCCCTCTCATCTTCCCCACACCCTTGTACTATTTGTGTACGTTGCCACAACAACTGCAGTTGCATTAGCAGTCAAATGCGTAAGATGTTATCTTTGTCACCTTCTGCCATGTTTTGAAAATTAACCTCGAGTATGTGTACAATTTCATGTTACATGTATAATACAATTTTACTTCTCTCCTTGTTGAGTCAAAATTATTATTAATAGTAATCATGGAGTCTAATACAATAGTCTTGAATGGCACTCGCTCATGTAAAAAACAAAAGTTACATTTTTGCAGCGGTGTATCCAGGAATTTGAGCAGACGAGGCAAAATGAATGAGTGAATTTTTCAGAAATTCTTAGTGCATATTAAATCAGGTGATTTTGTATACTCTGCAGTTTCGAAGTCGACCTCCCATCTTCCCCACACACTGTGTTATTTGTGTACGTTGCCACAGCAACTGCAGTTGTAACAGCAGTCATGCATAAGATGCATGCTATCGTTGTCATGTTCTGTGCTTGGAAAATTAACCTTAAGTACGCGTGTACACGATTCATATTACAAGTACAATCCCCCTCTATTCTTGTTTAGTCAAAATTATAATTAGTAATAATACCAATTATTAGTCTTGTATATAGGGCCAGTATCCACCAAAAAGGCGCTTATGGTGCTCGCTCATCATACATAAAAAAGCCTGTTCAGTATATGCAGAGACAAAAATTGTTGGGAAACAGGTTTAAGTGTTCAACTTGACTTTATGAGTTTATTATCATTTTACAATTTAGTGAATTTCTAATTCATAAGAGCATGGGTCCTTCGCCTCCATGATATAAGAGTAAAGTTGTAGTTTGTTTAAAATACTGTATGCAGCCAACAAGCTTCAAGCAGTGACAATTTGTACATGTAGCTACATCTAGGGATTTTGTATTCATCTTTAGGAAAATAGCCTACTATACACTATACCACAGGAAATATGACTGGACCATAAAATGTTTTTAAAATATTTTCTTTAAAATTGTTTAATGTTTGCTGAATTGAAGTATGCAAGTATGCAGCAGGCCTTGGTGGTATGTTGTACTTTTGCACCATGGCGGTAGAACTCTCAATGATCCTGGCCAATAATCCAGAGCATGTTACGCAAGCACTCAGTGGCCAAAATTTGTTTCTTTTAAAATTTGCTTTATAGCACATAAAATTGTGCTTACCAGAATCATAGAGTAAGGACAGAGAAGGCCACCAGGCAAAATACCATGTCACAACCTATGACTGGTATTCTGTTCGTTGTTGCTTATGGTCAGTTTCATCATGGAGGCCGGTCTACCTCCATGGTTTCATTCATGTCATGTCAGTTGTTATTGCATTCTGACTAAACACAGCCACTGCCTGGTTGTATAGTATCAGTCTTATTCAATGTATTCAATCCCATACCAGTGTACAGTGCTAGTTTGGCCATTCAAACACTCTAGTAATACAGCCAACACTTTACTATATTATATACAGCCACTACTCACTGGGAGATCAAGAAATTATGCAACGGAGTAAATCCTGTTGTTGTTCAACACTACCCTCAACAAATTCAGGAAGATATTTTTCAAAAATTTGAGGGATGAGCTTTTTATTGCCAGCTAATAGAAATAACATTCAAAAAGAGAGACAATTTGGGGTTCAAAGGTTTTGTCTTCTAGACATGCACACAAAACAGCTTTGTTGGTTTCTTTCTTCAAAAAAGGATCAAACTACATCCATGCATGTAAGATCATTATTGTCATTTCAATGTTTTTGGTTCTTGGTTGTTTTCCCCCCAAAAAACACTCCATGAAAGAAATTTGAGTGGAGATTAGACAGAGGTTGCGAACTCAGAGAACAGCAGCTTTAAATACTGTTTAGCAGCGATTGAATAATGGTGGACAGCTGGTTGTTTAATGGTTTACCACTGTACTGAATTTACACAATACTGAATTATTTGATCAGTATTTCCTGAGAACTCAAAAAACTACTGCTTGTGTGTGTTCAAAATTGTATTTAACAAAATGTATGTACTTTGGACCTATGCAGAAAATGTTCAGCTATTGTCAGACAGGCCTTCATTCAGTGAATAATTGGAACAGCACACTTGTTCAGCACACAGGAACTCCAGTATTTCCTTCCTCCATGTTTGAGACATTATGTCTGGGCTTTTTCACGACCTAGGGTACATGTACATTATATGTACATGTTCGTTATATGTACATGTTCAAATTAGCATAAGAGTTAATGTACAGGTCACAGAATGAGTCATCCTGCCTGGGGTGGTCAGACACAAGATGCATTACATGACATGCGTGTGTACATGTACATGTATACAATCCGCTGGATTCCTTGCATGTGTTTGTGCTGGTAACTGAAACATGGCGTCCCTTTTTTGAGGGGAGAGGGGGGGGGGTATAAAACCTCTCATATCGTACAGCATTTTCTTTTTGACAATTACATTCTGAGAAGAAAAAAGAACGGGGAAAAGCAATAGAAAACAATCTTGTTAAAACAAAAAATATGAACAGCTACTGGGACATCTTTCCTGGAATTTCATCTTTGAGAGGGCAAGGCCATTTTCATTTTGCCAAGGGCACTCAAAATTTGAATTAAAGGTAACTTTGGAAGGGGCAACAAGGCCAGGACCAGGGTCAACCGATGCCACAGTTTCAGTGGCCTCGGTGTAAATGCATGCCTGAAGCAAATTTTATAAAAAATTCTGTTTTGTTCAGTTACCTTTAAAATTAAAGTGTCATGTGCACAAGATCTGTTGATATTTTTGAGTTGTTATAAATTGAGAAAAATTTACCGTGTTTCATAAGTATCCCGGAGTATAAAATATTAATCGGCAGAAAAACATTAACGAGGAGTTTGGCTATGAGCTATCAATGGCAGTGGCCTTCGAGTTTGCCTTTTAGTTTCATCAGAGGATAATGACATAATTTATTGCAGCCGTGGGGTCAGGTGTACTTTTAATTCAAGTCCTCAATTTTAAAAACTGAAGTCCATTGTAAATCATGGCCTTCTGGCCGGGACAGCCACTAATTTGTTTTTAATATTGTTCCACCTGTTCACTTATTGTAATGACATAGCCTTTTTTCATAGACTTCTTCTTAGTTTGATGAACAAAGAATGATTTAAAGGGCTGCATACGAGAATCATTGCAGTAACGTTTCTCAGATTGTGTATTTTCCTATGGGACTATTCTTCCTGCGTGAATATTAAGCGTATTGAATTTACTCAGGATTTTTCGGTGATATCTCAAAAACGCAACCATGTTAGTTTTCCACTTAATGATTAATAAAACAATCGAATGGTTTAAAAAAATCCAAAGGTACACTGTGCCTTTATGCATCAGGTTTACAAGCCAATTTGCAATGTAATGTACACTGGTTCAACAATCGATTTCCCTGAAGCACTTAAAAAAAAAAATGAAAAGTGATCTTAATTTTGCCACACAGTGATGTTGGGTCGAAGTACAGAAAATTTGACAATGTACTGAAAGATTCAAGACAACAATTTGAATCCATTTATTGGGGCAGTCTGGCTTTGCAGATCCATGTCACTGATTGTATTGGTCTTGTGCAAACAGTGATCAGCCACTTGACTCATAGAACAAAGTGCATACTACAACTATGGAGGAAGACTTGATGCAAAATACTGCAGGTCACACACAGAATGTCTGCAATATTCAAATCGTACGATTCAGTCACATGTATTGTATGTACACATTATTTACTACATCCTACTGTATGTGACAGTGAAAAACAGAAGAAATAAAGACCTGGTAGCGAACCCACACGCTGCTGCTGACAACACCAGGGCCCAATTTCATAGAGCTGCTTAAACAATTTATTTTGCTAATAAGCAAAAACAATCCTTGCTTAGTAAAATCAGATTACCGGCCAAGACTTCACTCAATTGTTATGCTAAGTGAATAACACCTAAATACCAGTCACAAGCAGTGTATATGGCATGACATTTTGGCCAGTAACATGTGTAAAATAGGTGAGCTATTTTCGTGCTTAAGCAAATTATTTGCTTAAGCAGCTCCATGAAATTGGCCCCAGAGCTTAGCTAGGTCTGGTAAAATGATCGGCCAATACAAATCTCCCCTATGTAAATTCACATCATATAAATGTCCTCAAGCCGTCAATAATACTGTGAATTGGAGGATTATCAGAAAACATCTGCCAAGTAATTAAAATTGTGATGAGTAAAGCCAAGCCAACATATATCAATCACTAAAAATTTAATTAACCATATTTTCTGCTTGAGTTAAGAAAACAAATAAATACTCGCAATGAGTGTGCATTGGAGTGTTGTCAATCATTACCTTTTTGTAGACTAGACAATTTTCAAGATTATTTTTGAGGCAGATGGCCTTTTGTTGTTTTTGATTGGTCTTTTCAGTTTTCCAGTTAAAAACACATGATGGAATAATGTTTAAAAAACGCCGAAGAAAAAGGGTATAAACTATTTTAAACTTTGAACAATGATTTTTGGATGATTTCTGAGTGCAGTATAAGCAAGAGCACTCCAGGGCCCAATTTCATGTAGCTGTAAATAAAATAACTGCTAAGCACAAACAAATCTTGCTCAGCAAAAATAGTTTACCACCCAGAATAACAAATAGCTATAACCAGTGCTTCGACTTATACCCCCACTTAATTCTTTCTTTGCAAAGAAATTTGCCCAGCAGAATTTAAAATTTTCTGCTTATAAAAATATCAGCTTTAAAGGCTCTATGTAACTTTTGTAGGACAAAAAACAAAATGTCCACAGATTTACACTAAACTTACACAGTTTGAAGATAATGATAGTGGAAAGCTTCCCTGTAAATATTACGTGATGAGGTGCTGTAGTTTTTGGGAAAATTATTTAATTATTTAATGAGACGAAAATTATTTTAATCATTTACAAACGTATTTTCATGACATTGTTTTACTCATTTCTCAAAAACTACAGCACCTCAGTAAGTAATATTTGAAGGGAAGCTTTCCACTATCATTATCTTCAAACCCTGTAAGTTAAATGTAAATCTATGGACATTTTGAAAAGGTACCCAAATCCTTTAATTATGAAACTGTCCCCAACAAATACCCCCACATGTATAACAAAGAGCAACAGTGGTGTGGCACTGTGGTTTTTACATAAACACCCCAAATGTTTTGTACACCACATGCACCTATCAGAGTATGGAGTAGAAGCCAATGTGCTGTTTCAATTTACATTAATGCAACATGAATGACTCATGTATGTTAATGAGTTTCTCTTTATTTAAAGACACTGAACACTATTAGTAATTACTCAAAATAATTGTTGGAGTTATAAAATCGTACATGCAATGGAGAGCTGTTGAAAGTTAGAACTTGTGAGAAACGACTCCCTTGAAGTAACTTATTTGTGAAAGAGGTAATTTTTTACTCAAAATTAATATTAAGAGACTTCAGGCCTGGGTATGATTAGGCATCTGACACAAAATTGTGCAACAGTGGTGTTTTTTTCTTTGACAAATTGAGTCAAATTTTTAACAGATTTGTTTTTGTATGCGTATGTTGGGATACACCAAGTGAGAATACTGGTCTTCGACAATTACCAAAGGTGTTGGTGCCTTTAAGCAAAAAGCATCAAAAAGGGTCCCATATGCACAGGGTGAGAAACATAATTAGCCCTGCAAGTGTACCAAGCTCAGACAAGGAATGACTCATAGATGATAATAAGTTTGCCCCATCACTAAAGACGGAGAGAATTACTCCGCCTGGGCATCAGTGACAATCCAAATTGTCCTCTCCCTGGCTTTCTCTCATTTGCCGCCTAATTTGAATAGGAAGGAAAATGTTAAGCAGGGCTGAGGTGTTTGCATGGTCACCGTATCAGGGAGATGTCTGGCAATGTCTAGTAGTGGAATGATTGATTTGGGGCTCGAGGGGTCAGCAAGACTGGGTTTTTTAAAAAAGATTTCGTTCAGATCAACTCAATGTAATGGATGTTGGACAAGATATTAAATTACTTTTACACAGTACAGTAGGCCTATACATTTAATAGATATCAGGAATAACGAATGTTGGTTTGGGTTTTACCCATTATAAATGATACGTATTTTTAAGCACATTATACTCGGTACTTTCCCGAGCTCTGTGGGAAAAAGAAAATCACAGGCATATTACTTGGGTAATGTATACATAGATACCAACATCAAAATATAGACATTTTATACACACGGGTGTATTCTGAAAAGAGAGTCACCAATTAGTCATACATATGGCGAGTTCCCACTTCACATTGTTTGATAACCCTGTTTCTGTTCGATAATTTTTAACAATGTGTACACATGGACGGATGTTCAAGGGGAACACTCGAAGAGGTTTTTCTTTAAAATAAAATTTGAAGAATTTTTTGTCGAAAAAATAATAAAATATTTCAATAAAAAGCATGGTATACCCAAGGTGTTCCAAGTCTGTGAAAAGAAAAATAGAAAAATAGAGAAGATATCTGATAAACTTGATAATTGGGATAAAACATTTGGGAAACAAAACTGGTTTGATACAGCAGTTTCCTTCCCAAATTATGAAATCAATTGTACAGTTGTGTTCACTCATAACTTAAAACAACAATGAGTAATGATATAGGGACGCTTGGGATAAGAGGAAAGTGTAAAAAGAAAATGGTAAAATAAACAATGCAGAGAATGAGATGACTCAGCTGTCTATGTGCCTGTATAATAACAGATGACCATAGGGCCAACAGATTCATCAAGCTAATTAGCAGAAATTTCTGCTTAGCAAATCAAGAAATTTGTGGCATACATGTGCTAGTCACAGCAATGTTAAATGTATGGTATTTTGGCTGGTAACTTATTTTTGCTAAGAAGGAGTTTTCTGTGCTGAGCAAGATTTTGTGCTTCTGGCAGATGAGGTTTGGATTGTCAGGGCTTGAGTTTTAAGGTCCAGGAAAAAATGTTGAGCCACTCGGCCTGCGTTGTTGTGGACGATCCCTGTTTATGATGTGAGGATAGTTATTACTTTAGAAGGGGGTCTGTTGAATCTCACCTGTTGGGTCTAAGGCCTGGAAACTTTATCTTGAAAAGGCAAGACAATTTTCATTTTGCATTTCCCCTGGAATATGTTATAAGGTCTGTGGGACTTTAAAAGGGGCACCAAGTACAAGACCAGGGGCACTAGAGGCCATAAGCCTCCTAGGCATTCCAGGCTTGAGGTTCATGAAATACTTTGACCATGATCTTTCCTCCCCCTCCCAACCAAAGGGGCAGCCAGTGCCTAAAGTGCTCGCCATGTGGTTCCATTCCTGGCTAGAGTTTTGTTTTCGTTCTGTAGAGTTTTGTTGGTGTTTTCTTGACCATAAGGAATTTTCCAGGACCTGATACTTGAGTATTCTGTGACACAATTCAAATTTGTTAAATCTTTTTTGAACCAAATCCCCTTATTGATTGAAAACACATTAAAATTAGTTTAAGCAAAGATCACTTGCATAACCTAACTAAAATCTGTTCTTTTCCATTTCAGGTGGCAAATATGTACCAAGAGCCGTACTCGTCGACTTGGAGCCAGGCACCATGGACTCTGTCCGATCTGGACCATTCGGACAGATCTTCAGACCAGACAACTTTGTGTTTGGACAGAGCGGAGCTGGAAACAACTGGGCTAAGGGTCACTACACAGAGGGAGCTGAGCTTGTAGATACTGTCTTGGACGTTGTACGCAAGGAGGCTGAAGGATGTGATTGTTTGCAGGTTGGTGCACACTGGTTCTTTTTTCTTTTTTTCTTTAAAACCTTAATTACACTTTCTTTGATTGAAATGTTGCTTAGAACAAAATAATAATGTACAATTTGTGACTAGTATTCTAGTAATTCCTGCAAAGCAAAAAATCACAATTTAGCAATATTGTTTGCCAAGCAACAATTATCAGGGAACCAGTCACAGGGTATATTCAATAATATTTTGGCTGGTAACCCATTTCTGCTAAGCAATATTTTTCTGTGCTTAGGAATTTTATTTTATTTGATTATTAACAGCTTCATGATGAAGGACCCTGGGTGGGGATAGACACAATAGAATCGAAGACCAGACATTTTGTCAAACAATGGACAACACCAAAAGCTGTTTGCGGTCAACAAATCCAACCAGCAATCTGTCAAATTCTCAATTCATAGTAAGACCAGACGCTATTATTAATTGCTAATTACAAGGTTTTTCTTCTCGCTCTCATTGTTCGTGCATTATTGTGAAAAATGAAACCTTTTTGTGCGACCTTGTTTTATTGATCTTGATTGGTAAAAATCTGGGAGCTGCATCTGCTGTGTTTAGGAGATAAACAATGACCTTAATGATTTCTATGTCTGTCCCTCGTTATAGACTTCCCTTTGTTTCCTGTTTTAACAATAAGATACATTGTCACTTTCAGTTCTATATGAACAAGTGCCTGTGAAATATGTTGACCTGGTTATTTTCTATATATAAGGAAAGCTTCTATTTTCAAAGCCATTTACAGTTTAAATTTTTTTTCCTGGTTAGTTTGTTGTGTTTTCCCAAAATGTTTAGACCCTCACCAAGAGATTTACACTCTGCTACCGTCAAAGCATTCTGCTACGGTCAAAACGTCCTTTTGGTTGGTTATGAGTTTGCAATAGCAATTTCTATTATCCCCAAATGTTGTCTCCTTTTATCTTGGAATAGAAATAAAAAATCAATGTGATATGGTTACAAATAATCAATGTGGTATGGTTACAAATAATCAATGTGATATGGTTACAAATAATCAATGTGATATGGTTACAAATAAAAACATGTGGCCTTCAGTTCTTAAGTTAAAGTCGTCATGGGAAATGACAACCAATTTACAAAATGAGAAGAACAAACACATAGAGTCTTGATGTTTTGGGTTTTTTCACTTTCTTTTTCTCTTTTTATATTTAAACTTGACCAAAGAGAATATTTAGTGTGGGACCTTTTTGTCATCATAAGTTTCTGTCATTGTGTGTTTTGGGGTCCCAGACTATTTTTCCAGTTTGTAATATTATTATACATAGATAAGACCAACTTACACATGAATACATTCGCTTCCTGGCTTGTCATATTTCTCACTGCTGGTGAGAAGAATGTTGGTCTGGTTGTATCCCCATAGGAGACAGAATATAGTCACATGCAGTTGATTATTCATTCCCTGACATGAATCAGATGTTTCCACTCCCCACTCATCAGGGATGCGAACTACTGCAGGAAATTGTTGAAATTCTTCTTTAAAGCCATTACACACTTTCGGTAAAAAGTATTGTCCAAGTCCCACACTGCGTGTATCACAACTTATGTATAAAATAACAAACCTGTGAAAATTTAGGCTCAATCGGTCATCGGAGTCGGGAGAAAATAACGGGAAAACCTACGCTTGTTTTCGCGCGTTTCGCCGTGTCATGGCATGTGTTTAAAATTAATCTGTAATTCTCGCTATCGAGAATTGATATTGTTTTAATGTTTTCTGAAAAAGTAAAGCATTTCATGGAACAATATTTCAAGAGAAGCACCATTACCTTCTGTAAAACCTGTAAAATATTTGTAAATCTGTGAACTTTTATTTTGTTTTCTGTACCGAAAGTGTATAATGGCTTTAAAGGAGGACTTAGAAACAATCTCAGAGTAAAGTGCAGTTATGAATAACCTGGGCCAAATTTCATAGAGCTGCTTTAAAGACACTGAACACTTTTAGTAATTTTGTCAAAGACTAGTCTTCACAGTTAATGTATCTCAACATATGCATCAAATAACAAACCTGTGAAAATTTGAGCTCAATCAGTCGCTGAAGTTGCGAGATATCAATGAAAGAAAAAACACCATGGTCACACGAAGGTGTGTGCTTTCAGATGGTTGATTTTGAGACCTCAAATTCTAAATCTGAGGTCTCAAAATCAAATTCATGAAAAATTACGTCTTTCTCGAAAACTACATAACTTCAGAGGGAGCTGTTTCTCACATTTTTTTTACTATCAACCTCTCCCAATTATTCGTAATCAAAAAAGGTTTTATGAAAGTAATTATTTTGAGTAATTACCAATAGTGTCCACTGCCTTTTAAGCACAAACACATTATGGTTACCTAAATAAGGTTACCAGCCAAACTACCATGTCACACGTACAATTTTCGACACGGTATTTTGCTCATCTGTTGAAAACTTCTTCCTCTGTTTCCTCAAAAGCTTAGTCTCTTTTACACAAGAACAAAATTTCCTGGGACATTCCCAAATTTCGATGGACATTCCCAGGCAAATTTGTTGACCTATTCACACTGTAGTTACTAACCCTTGCAAACTCCCAGGAATTAGCTACCCTGGTTTCTAAAGAAAAGAAATCCTGGGAATTTTGGTTTGCGGTGTAAAAAGGTCTTTCAAAAACACAAGCTCCTCACTCCCAACATTTTGCTATTACATTGCTCTGTAAACCCTTTAAGAAAATTTGTCAAAATTCCCCTCAAAACAAAATATTTGTCTTGTGAGGGGAAGATGTCTCATCTGAAACGTTCTTCAATCTTGCATGACTATTATACACCTTTGATGACCCCTACTAAATATGGACAGTCTCTATTTGACAGTTGAAAATAAAATATTAATTTTGTTGGTGCATTCCAAATTCCAGAGTCCAGAGACAGTTATGCCTTGATTTATTACGCTGTGAAGTGCATTTATGTAAAATGTGTTGTATGAGTAAAGATGTCTGTAACGACACAGCCCAGGGTCCACTTTCTTATAGCTACTTTTAAGTAGCTCTATTAAGCAGGAAAAACTCATGGTTAACTATTTTCTGTTTAGCAAAAATGAGCTGGTTAACCAGTAACAATTTGTACATGTGACATTGATTGAGTGAATATTATTGAATGGCGATTTGGTTTTTATTTTTTCAAGATCGGTTATTGCAATCATAAAAAGAATACGATTTTAGGAAAAAGTTCCTACCGCTATGCGCGCGGCCATTTTGTAGCGCAATGTCTGTTCATCCGGGACATTAATGTATATATTCTGTAACTATAAATGTGTATTGTTTTGAGTATTAACAACTCCACCATCTCTTTGATGAAACTTATAAGTAAGAGTAAACAGTTATGTTGACTGGAATGGCCTTTGTTCCTATGTTTGTTCTAAAAAAGAGATACCTTTTGATAGCTTTTCAGAAACTTGTGTTTTTTTGTCATTTCTACTAGGGTTTCCAACTTACACATTCCCTTGGTGGCGGCACTGGCTCAGGGATGGGAACACTCCTCATCAGCAAGATCCGTGAAGAATACCCAGACCGCATCATGAACACCTTCAGTGTTGTGCCATCACCCAAAGTATCTGATACTGTTGTAGAGCCGTACAATGCCACTCTCTCTGTCCATCAGCTTGTAGAAAACACAGATGAGACCTACTGCATCGACAATGAGGCACTTTATGACATTTGCTTCCGTACCCTGAAGCTGACCACCCCAACATACGGTGATCTCAACCATCTTGTGTCTGCTACCATGAGTGGTGTAACCACTTGTCTCAGGTTCCCTGGCCAGCTCAATGCTGATCTCCGCAAGTTGGCTGTCAACATGGTTCCCTTTCCCCGTCTCCACTTCTTCATGCCTGGCTTTGCACCCCTGACCAGCAGAGGTAGTGCACAGTACCGTGCCTTGACCGTCCCAGAGCTGACCCAGCAGATGTTTGATTCCAAGAACATGATGGCCGCCTGCGATCCTCGTCATGGTCGCTACCTCACAGTAGCTGCCATCTTCCGTGGAATCATGTCCATGAAGGAGGTTGATGAGCAAATGCTGAATGTCCAGAACAAGAACAGCAGCTACTTCGTAGAATGGATCCCCAACAACGTGAAGACAGCTGTCTGTGACATCCCACCACGTGGTCTGAAGATGTCTGCCACCTTTATCGGCAACAGCACCGCCATCCAGGAGCTGTTCAAGCGCATCTCTGAGCAGTTCACTGCTATGTTCAGGCGTAAGGCTTTCTTGCATTGGTACACTGGTGAGGGTATGGATGAGATGGAGTTCACTGAGGCTGAGAGCAACATGAACGACTTGGTGTCTGAGTACCAGCAGTACCAGGATGCAACCGCAGATGACGAAGGAGATTATGATGAGGAGGAGGAAGAAGAGGATGAAAATGAAGATTTGGCTTAAGCATTCTGCTCTCCGCTTGGCCAAATTCCATAAGCAAAACCAAATTATGCTTACCAGATTATGGTCACCAGCCAAAATGACACGTCACCTGTACAATTTGTGACTGGTATCCTGCTCATTTCTGCTAAGCAGGAACTTCTTGAGAGCAATTTTTCCGCTTAAACAGCTCTATGAAAGAAGTAACAATAAATACTAAATAGTTCTAAGAAACCTGGGCCCGATTTCAAAGAGCTGCTTCAGCACAAAACCAAATTTTGATTACCAGCCTTTACAATCTGTGACTTGTATCTTCCTTAGTTTTGCTTAGCAGAAAGGTGCTTAGGGAATAGTATAATTCTTGGCTTATTCAGCTTTGTGAAACTGGGCCCAGCTCATTTAAATGCTACAAATTCCAAGTTTAAAGTAAATTCAAAAAACCTGACTGAGCCAACCCAACTCATATATTGCCATTCCCCTTGCCACAATTAAACTTAAATGTAAGCAATTTGTTTAAAGTTTTACATGACTTCAAATCCATTTTCCAGATTATTTTTAATCGTGAAGGGCTCTTTTACAGTGGCCTCCTTTGCTGAAGTTTCTTTCTGTGGCTCCCTTTATTTGAGCTTCCTCAACAGGGGCTTCATTTACTATCACTTCCTTAGGGAACTTTCTTTACTGGAGCTCCCTTTACTGGAGCTTTTCCTGGAGTTTGATCCTTTACTGTAGCTTCATGAACTGAACTGGAGCTTCCTTTACTGAAACTTCCTTTACTGGAGCTTCCTTTGCTGGAGCTTCC
The DNA here is from genome assembly GCF_032118995.1 of Asterias amurensis. NCBI lineage: Eukaryota > Metazoa > Echinodermata > Asteroidea > Forcipulatida > Asteriidae > Asterias > Asterias amurensis. Next base: position 19,559,762 of record NC_092650.1, read on the forward strand.
TCTACTGCAGCTTCCTTAACTGAAACTTCCTTTACTGGAGCTTCCTTAACTGAAACTTCCTTTACTGGAGCTTCCTTTGCTGGAGCTTCCTTTACTGGAGCTTCCTCTACTGTAGCTTCCTTAACTGGAGCTTCCTTTACTGGAGCTTCCTTAACTGGAGCTTCCTCAACTGGAGCTTCCTTTACTGGAGCTTAATTAACTTGTGCTTAATTAACATCGACTTTCTTTACTGGAGTTTCCTTAATTGGAGCTCCCTTTACAGGGACTTCCTTTACTGAAGCGTCATAACTGAAACTTCCTTTACTTGAGCTTCCTTTTCTTAAGATTTCTCAACTGGAGCTTCCTTTACTGGATTTTCCTTTCCAAAGATAACTTTTACTGATGCTTGTACTTGATCATTCCAAAGCAAAAATAAAACAGTTCATAAGAAGTAAAGTTATGTGTACAGTTTCTGTTCTGTTCACTTTATTTGAATCTTGGTTGTTGTACTGAGTTGATGAAGCAACATTTTATTTCGCCAAAGCCATTCCAATGAGTTTCTGGTCTTGTTTAGAATAATGCTCTCAACTTGAAAAGGTAATTACCACCCTTTTGGGTAATATGAAGAGAGGAAGATAAGATTAAATGTATTGTGTACTTTCGGCAAATAACGTGTTCTTCAAATGCATCGGCCGGCTTGCTGCTTCCAACGAATGCGCCATATCACAGATGTAATTTGAAAAAGGGTGCATCGTCCTGTAAAAAAAAATCAAAGGCGCTGGTAATTGTGTCTTCTTTATTGAGGGTAAACCAGTCATGATATTCTTTCTACTTTAGTCAGATTTCCGATTTTTTGTTTTACCGTCAGAAAAATCAACAAAATTGTTGTTAAGTAGCCAGAACATTATATCAAGGCCTCTACCATTTTGTACAGATAGGATGGCCCTTGTAGGCCTACTCAGAAAGGTTTTCATACTTTTCCCAAGGACCTGCTAGACTATAACTCCAAGCGCCCAATACAAATACTGTATTAGAAAGAAAATGATTCACAATCAAACTGAGAAAACGTTCTTCGTTTATTTCCAATTGGTTTGCCTTTAAAAACCAGTAAGATCATTCAATAGCCTTCGATCACTCTGCTCAATAAGGTTTTTTTTTTTAAGAGTTAAATGTCACCTCCGGGTCGGGGGTCGGGGAAGCGTTGATTTAGGTCGCCGCTGGAACTGAGATCTTTTGTAGTTTTCTCGAAAGTTTTTTTTTTAGCCTAGACTTTAGACTGGGTTCAATGTGAACAGTGTAAGGGCATTTCTTCCTAGCCTCCATAAGTGATTATAGCCTTTGGAAGTTCATGCAACACCTCTTGGTGCCAAGAAAATCAAAATCAAAAGATCTATGTTGAACGAACTTTTGGGCCTTTTATCTGCAGCCCCAATGATCTCAGTGGGACAAAGTGTCGAAACGAAAACGTGTTCGAATCCACGTGTACAATAACAGAATGAGTCACCTGAGGTTGTTTTGTTTGCACAGGATACTTGATTGTGGGTTCTAACTTCCAACATTACCAAATGCACTTAAACGGTGACAACTTGTTTTTAAATAATAATCAAACATGTTTGGATTAATCTTTGTTATTAACATAAAAGAGTTGGGAAAGGTTCGTGAAAAGCTTTTGAATGTTGCAAGGGTGAGCGCGCCTGGTATGAGGTTGTGATTTGCATCGGTTTCCTTTTTTTTGTAAAAAAAAACAACAATAACTAATAGCAGCCCAGCTCATTTATGCGGCGAATTCCAAGTTTCAAGTAAAGTAATAAATAACTAAAACGATTGAGCCAACATAGGCTCATATATTGCCTTACCCCTCGCCACAATGAGACTTAAGTGTATTTCTATGCCTAAATTCGTGGAAATTTGTTGATATCTGCGCTTCGGTTCATTTTTTTTTTTTTGGGGGGGGGGGAATATAAAAGTATCAAATACACACACCCCCATATTGCTGTGAATTTCAAGTTTCAAGTGCAGTTAAAAACCCGACTGAGCCAATCCAGGCTCTTAGATTGCCATTCCCCTTACCATCACAGTGAAACTAAATTGTGTTTATAATGTTAACAATTTGGATCTACAAAGTTCGTGAAAACTTTTTGATCGTTGAAAAGGTAACAAGCGAACATGGATATTAAAGTTGTGATATCTGTGCTTCGGTTCAAGTTAAAATAATAAAAACCTTCTAATGTGTTTTTCCTTTCATCTGAACTGGAAAGAGATTGTGGTTAGTTTTTGTTTTTTGGGTTTTTTTTACATCATTGGGGTCAAATCCAGGGTCCATACTTCCAAAGTCTTGTTGGCAATACTTTCGGTATTGCCTGACCTTGAAGTGAACAGCGTTTCTTGAAAGGAAAATCGTTCATCCACAATTGGTCTTATCACTGGTCTGATAAACTTAACTCTTGGAAAAACATGGTTGTTGCACACGGGCTCATTTCAGAGAGCTGCTTCTAGCGGGGAACCAGTCACAAACTGAACTTCATTCATATTGAATGTTGTACTAATTTTTCATCAGCAATTACTATCGTACTTAGCAAAGTTGTCATGCCTGTGAACAGCTCTTGAAATTTACCACTCCCCACCACGTAAAGTGAAAGACTAAATACCAATCAAATAAATTTAGTATGGCAAGTAATTACGTCTCAACAGGGGGGGGGGGGGGCTTGCAGGGGGGACGAACCCCTCGCTCCTAACCCTTGCCCCACCATCCCCGACAACACAAATGAGATCCCCAAAATCCATGAAATAAATGTTACGATATATCGAATCCCCCTCGCTTTGCTCATTACCGCCCGCCTGCTCGCAACCCCCCCCCCCCCCTCCCTGGCCCAATTGAAATGTCTCGATAAAGCATGGTATAAGACAGAAAAGGGAAAATTTCAATGAATTTGTCCTTGCATGAAACATAAACTATCAGACATATACAGGCCCCTAATGTGAATTTCGGGAACGTGTATGTGTTTACATCACTGATGTTTTGAGACGTTCATTTTGATGATGACTTGTGTGGGACGGGCAACAATATGCAGTGCCGGCGCAGTGGACATTTTAACGCGTTGGGATTTTTTTTAACATAAATAATTCACAATATTAATCAACTGAGTCCAATGTGAGATAATTGAACCCAATCCAAAAAAATGTTTCCTCCTGTGGCGAATTCAATCAAGCATGATCAAGCAATTGGAGGTCTTCCTTAAATCACAGAACACGTTGTAGGATATTCACGATCAATAAATAAGACAAGCAAAGAAATCTGCATGCCGTTAATTACTACTACTTTCCCGCAGGGACAAAATAGTTCTCGTTGTTATAATAAGCATATGCGCGTAGGTATACACCGCCAAGTCTTCGAGCCGAGTGACAGCCAAGTCATGCCGAGAGCTGTCAACAAATAAGGGGGTACATTCTGTCAAAGCTCACCAGCCGCGAAGGAGTAGAGAACATCACGACAAATTTGTCTAACCCTGAGTACTTTTTAAAACTCCATATTTTTTTCCAGTCAACATGCGTGAAATTGTACACATTCAAGCTGGGCAGTGCGGCAACCAAATCGGTGCCAAGGTACGTATTTTTCTTCATTAGGCCTACTGTAATTAAAAGTAGTTTGTAGGTAATAAATATTTGTGAAGGTGATATATTTTGTTATGTACAGCTTAAACGGAGGTACAAGTGCATTATTTATTCGGCTGGATACCGCACCCAACGTGCCTGATGATTACGAACTTAATTTGGTTTTACACAAAATTGCCCTTTAATTCATGCCATAGGGGAATTTATTTCCGAGTTATTTCTTGCGTTTCTCTTCAAGCATACAAATACAATTGGGCTCTGGCTTGGATGACTTTACTGAAGTAATTTCAGGAATGAAAAAACAAGGGGTTTACAAAAAGAAAATGATTATAATTCCACATTGGTAATAGATTTTGTTATCATAATCGATTCAATGTGACTCACTGTTACTTGTACATTTGTCTTTGTTTGGTGAATATGCGTTCATAAAACAAGTTTATAGTTTATATATGATTTTTATGAAAATCTGTTGATTTTTTTGCTAGCACTGTTTTTGGTTTATTTTCAAAAACATTTGTTGATCATCCTTAATGGATTTATTGAAGAATCACTGGAAAATCTTCCAACGGTAGATATTTCCCTTTGTTTCCACCTCTTGACTCTTCAATTTATACTTGACAGAATGTTAAAAATGTCAACAGTGAGAGATATTTCTCAATTCCAAATAAATTATGTGACTTTTCCTATGTGCCGTTTCTGTGACGAAAACAAACTAAAATCTCTTGAAATATACATTATCTTTCAAGCAATAAATCTCTTATTAAGAGACGACCAACGATCTTTCAGAGGCAGATATTTCCCTTTGTTTCCATCTCTTGACTCTCCAATTAATACTTGACAGAATGTTAATAATGTCAAAGAAATTATTTTTGTGCCGTTGTTGTGACGAGAAAACCCCTCAAATCTCTTCAAATCTACAATATTTTTCAAGCGACGAATCTCTTATTTGGAGACGACCCAACGATATATTTCTATGTTCTCACTTCTTGACTCTCCAATTCAACTGTTAGAGTGAGAGCTCATTAACATAATAACCATTTACTGCACCGTGTAGCATTATGCCAACATGGATAGTGTCTGTCGGACCTTTCACTGGCAGACCCGGCCCATAGACCTTATTTAAGATAGCAATTTTGAAAACTGTTCTCATCTCTTGACTCTCCAAATAATATTTGTATGTCAACACTGAGAGCAATTTCTCAATTCCAAAGACATTATGTGACCTTCTTTTGTGCCGTTGTTGTGACGAAAACAAACACTCAAATCTCTTGAAATCTACAATATTTTTCAGGCAACGATATATTTCTTTGTTCTCACTTCTTGACTCTCTAATTAATACTTAACAGAATGTTAATAATGTCAACATTTAGAGTGAGAGCTCATTAACATAACCATTAACAGCACCGTCTAGCATTATGCAAACATGGATAATGTCTGTTGGACCTTTCACTGGCAGACCCGGCCCATTGTTGATGATGACGGATTGTGACGCGTACGCACAAATGGCTTCCACTCACACATAATGAAAATATCCAATGTGAATCTCATATCGGCGTTTAGAAACTTGAGATTTATAATGCGGTAAAGTGCAAGGCGGATTGACGTATGATCAGGTTTATTAAAAGTGTCGGATTTCGGCAATGAGTGACCAGTATGACAGATTTGTGTCATCGCTTTAGTGCAAATTATGGAGAGTGCTTATTTTGTTTTAAACTGATGAGAGGGGATAATGGTGAGGATGAGGTGTTCAGTCATTTTGAAAACATTTCTCTACTATATTGAAAAAGAAATTAATTGGAATTCAACAAGTACCCTCTGAGCTATAGTATTGCATAGCACAAAAAAATACAGAAAAAGTTGCAAGTTGTTTTGTAGCAAAGAGATTTTTTTTTAGGGGGGGGGGTCATAAATCAGCGATGGAAGTTTATATTCAAGTGAATAATTGATGTTTTATTTAAGTAAATTAAAAGAAAATGTACGACGAATAATTGTGGCGGCACACCAATTCTGATACCGGTGAATTTGGTTAAACTCCTAATTAAAAGACTTTTTATTTGCTATGCCCGAAATTTGAAAATTTTGAATGCCCAAAACCCATACAAAATATTGTGATTTTAACTGGACCATCTTTATTTTGCTTTTTTAACAGTTTTGGGAAGTGATCTCTGATGAACATGGCATAGACCCCACCGGCACTTACCATGGAGACTCCGACTTGCAGTTGGAGAGAATCAACGTGTACTACAATGAGGCCACAGGTGGCAAATATGTACCAAGAGCCGTACTCGTTGACTTGGAGCCAGGCACGATGGACTCTGTCCGATCTGGACCATTCGGACAGATTTTCAGACCAGACAACTTCGTTTTCGGACAGAGTGGAGCTGGAAACAACTGGGCCAAGGGTCACTACACGGAAGGGGCTGAGCTTGTCGACGCTGTCCTTGATGTAGTACGCAAGGAGGCAGAGAGCTGCGATTGCCTACAGGTAAAACATAATAATATTCTTTCAGACTTGTCTATTCCACTTCACCGTATACAAGTCTTTTGTTTCGCCCTTCGTGGGCTTTTTCTTGTTTTGAACAATATTCTTAGAATACCAGGTGTCACCCTTGAGACTTTGTAACTTTTGCAGGGTACGAAGTGACTTTGGACACTTCGTTCCTTCTCACAACACTTCGTACCCTTGACACTTCGTACCCTGGACACTTCGTAACTAGGACACCTCGTACCTTTGACCCTTCGTACCTCGGACACTTCGTACCCTGGACACTTCGTACCCTGGACCCTTCGTACCCTGGACACTTCGTAACTAAGACACCTCGTACCTTGGACCCTTCGTACCTTGGACCCTTCGTACCTTCTCACTCCGTACCTTCTCACAAGGGCCCGATATGTTTCACTTTGAATACCTTCTCTATAAGTTTAAGTTGTATCGTAATGTTTTCCCTCTCTCCTTTGTTCTTGCTCAACAGGGTTTCCAACTTACACATTCCCTTGGTGGCGGCACTGGTTCAGGCATGGGAACACTCCTCATCAGCAAGATCCGTGAAGAGTATCCAGACCGCATCATGAACACCTTCAGTGTTGTACCATCACCCAAAGTATCTGATACTGTTGTAGAGCCGTACAATGCCACTCTCTCTGTCCATCAGCTCGTAGAAAACACAGATGAGACCTACTGCATCGACAATGAGGCACTGTATGACATTTGCTTCCGTACCCTGAAGCTGACCACCCCAACATACGGTGATCTCAACCATCTTGTGTCTGCCACAATGAGTGGTGTTACCACTTGTCTCAGGTTCCCTGGCCAACTCAATGCCGATCTCCGCAAGTTGGCTGTTAACATGGTCCCATTTCCTCGTCTTCATTTCTTCATGCCTGGCTTTGCTCCTCTGACCAGCAGAGGCAGCCAACAATACCGTGCCTTGACCGTTCCAGAGCTGACCCAACAGATGTTCGATTCCAAGAACATGATGGCCGCCTGCGATCCTCGTCATGGTCGCTACCTCACAGTAGCTGCCATTTTCCGTGGTCGCATGTCCATGAAGGAGGTTGATGAGCAGATGCTGAATGTCCAGAACAAGAACAGCAGCTACTTCGTTGAATGGATCCCAAACAATGTGAAGACTGCTGTCTGTGACATCCCACCACGTGGTCTTAAGATGTCCGTCACCTTTATCGGCAACAGCACTGCCATCCAGGAGCTGTTCAAGCGCATCTCTGAGCAGTTCACTGCTATGTTCAGGCGTAAGGCTTTCTTGCATTGGTACACTGGTGAGGGTATGGACGAGATGGAGTTCACTGAGGCTGAGAGCAACATGAACGACTTGGTGTCTGAGTACCAGCAGTACCAGGACGCCACCGCTGAGGAGGAGGGAGAGTTCGACGAGGAGGAGGAAGAAGGAGACGCTGATGCTTAGAAAGTCTTAATTCTCAAATGATGGAAATATTATGGCTTTGGTCACACGAGGCAACTTGGAGGCAACCAACTGCAGTGCATGCATACACAGGACCACTTTGGTCGCACATGAGTCACTTCTTTACAAAATCTTGCGTTTCCAAAGAATTTTTAGTGAACATTAAAACAAAAAAAGAGAATGGATTCTCTTCTTGGAGATTGCCTGGAATTGGTTGCCTGTAAATTGCCCCTTGTGACTATAACGAACATGTTAAGCAAATGTTGCCAGATGTTTACCTTCAAACACTTGCGTAATTGCTCGTCTTGTATGATATTCCTCTTATTGGGCGTGGCTGCTCCCCTCGCATTCGTAGGGTTTTAAAGTCTGCACTCAAGTTGGATTGTTAGGCCCGAATGGACTAAATAAAGTATAGAGTGAACTCTTTCATGGCACAAGACTGGTTTTTAGTTTGCAAATTCAGAGGGTTATTAATTTGCATATTAAGATCAAGGACTGTTTCACAAAGTGTCCTAACATGTTGCTATTGCTGTTCGTTGTATTTAAGTGTTAATTCCTACCGCACAAAGACTTCGGATAAAAGGTGGAGAAATCGAATCACTACGAAAATGTCATCATTCATATATAGATCCACACCAAATATCAAACTCGCCTGATAGGAGCTTTTCAAGATCGCACTGAATAAAAATCATCTGTGTATAACGACAAGGTGTGTGGAGCATTTCGGCGGGAGAGGAGGCCAACGGCCGATTTCACGAAACGTTATAAAAGGATTAATCCTTTCTCGAGTTAGGACGAGTAAGTCGTCCTTACTTGGATAAACGTCTATGGATACGAAACTTAACTCGTCTTACGTCCTAGTCCTAAAATTAAACCAAGTTATGAAAAGTTTGGTGAAATTGACAGTAGGCCTTTAGAATTTCATCTTTGAGGGGCCAAGGCCATTTTCGGTTTCGAAAATATTTAAGTCCGAATGGGAATTGTTCGAAGGGGCACCAAGGCCAGACCAAACGGAGGCAATGACCACCGTGGCATCTGCATGCCAGAAAGACAACTCGACCACTACCCCAACCATGTTTTTATTTTTATTTTTTACAAATGTATATTATTTATTTGTGCTCGGTCGATTGATGTTCGTCAGTACTTAACGTGTATACAATGTTTGTGCAGTCGTTTTTCTCAAAATACTAATATTAACGAGGGAGGTACAACGGTGAATTGCAAAAAGCTAGTATTGTCAACACAAAACCACCATAAAACTCAATTGTACCTTCCCATGTATATGGCCTGTATTTAAACGTCTGGTTATGACTCTGAAAATGAATGGCAATAAAAACATACTTGGTAAGAAGTACAGCAGCTTTGGAAAGTGTTCTGATAAACTGTTCACTTCGAAGTAATAGCAGTTATGGACAAATATATTACTTGAGAATCTGAGTAGCGTTACTGACAATAACGTTTCACAGAGTGTGTATTCCAACATAGCCACTTTAGAATTTCGGCAATGATCTCAAAAATGATACCACATTTCTAAAATGAATTTTTCACAGGTTAGTGTTATGGTATTATTTTTTATATACAGAAATAATGATTGCAACGAACAGTGTGTTCCGAGTACCAAACGTATAGGCCTAAACACTGACCCCTTCTCAAACGGAGTATAATTAAAGAGAATATTCTGATCTTCTAAGTTGTGGCGAAATTTATAAGTGTTGATAAAGAAAACCGGATGGCATTGTGAATAGCAATCTAATCTAATTTTTAAAGTGTGTAACATGTTAACTTGTGTTGTGCTTAATTAACTATCGAAGAAAAGCTCTTCTTTGTGTATAAACTCGCAATATATGCCGATAGTGCTGCAGTTTAAATGGACACGTTGCCTTTGGGATGGGTGCTTTGGGCTATTGCCATGAAATGAAGATTATTGAGAAGATTTTTTAAAAATTGAATAAAGCCTAACATGATTCATAAAAAATATTCCTCGAATTGTTTTGGTTTTCCTTGCACTAAGTGAACTATACACGGTCTGCCAAAAAATTGTTTGACTTCCGCAAAATTACGGAACTTGTTAGGTCACGAAGTAAATGGAAAACAAAACGCATTCGAGTATTTTGTGTGAAACATTATATAATTCTGCTTTTCAAACACCTTTCCAACCATATTCATATCATACAAACCATACACATTCAACGTTATTTTGTGTGAATCATATATACTTTTCAAGCAACCTTTCCGCTGCCACATTTCATCGCCGTTATTGCCCAAAGCGCCAAATCCGAAGACGTAGTGCCCTTTTACCTCTTTTATGACTCTACATGAATTTTCTGTATTTTTTGTTCTGTATATACGAGCCAGAAAACAATGGAAAGCATCGAGGGAATAACAACGTTTTTGTTGTGCAAACGAATGACGTTTTGATGAAAGCATAAATTCAAACTTCTTCTTAAACTGCGCTCATTATTTTCTTGGTCAATAAAAGTTCTTCATTTCACTTACTTGTCAGTTTCTTTCTTGTCAAATTGTGTGAAAAACATAACTAATGAACCCTAACCTAAACAATAAATTCGTCTCTCCTGAATATTCTGCTGACAAGTCAAAGAGTGTTAATTTCTTTTTAAATACACATTATTGGTGGGCGTGCTCTCTTAATGTAAAATAGTGAAACTACACTCTTTGTCCGCTATACCGCTCTTTCAAAGAGCCATGGCGGACAACTCTTTTAAGAGCGAAAGACGGGTATTTTCAACTTGATTTAGAGTTTGTGCCAATTTCACTCAGAAAGAGTGATACAGATTGACTTTAACATTTCAAAAAGAGCGAAAATGCCACCACTCGGACAAGAGTGAAATTTTCACTCTTTTACATTTAGAGAGTATGACTAAAATCCATGTCAGACAGTTTAGCTGAAGAACACAACGTTTGTAATAAGAGGACTGGCTGATATGCCAACTTGATGTGTATGTACCGTTGAGGGGGTTTGCCGAATGGGAAAATCATCCACTAGAAAAACTATGGTGGCCCTGAAGGGACATCGCATATCGCAAACGTGTGCGCATACGTATGCAATGTCGTGAAACAATTCGCAAATATGTGCGCACACGAATGCAATGTCGTGAACCAATTCGCGAATATGTGCGCACACGTATGCAATGTCGTGAAACAATTCGCAAATATGTGCGCACACGTATGCAATGTCGTGAAACAATTCGCGAATATGTGCGCACACGTCTGCGAATATTATTTGCGATGTCGTGAATTTTATTGCATACCATGTTGCATACCTTTGAATAAAATGTCTAGTGATCTGGGGGGTTTCTTTCCAACAGTGAGATAAGTGGTAGTCATTGCAGCAGTAGTCTTTGTTGTGAGGCAAGCAAGGCGGGTGGTCTTCCTTGGCCTGGTGCCAAGTTCCTGGGTATACACATGCTTTACAGAGGGAGCCTGCTGTAGCGCCACAGTACTCCCTAGATCGGTAACAAATTATCCACAACTATGACATCATCCTAATGGTATGCAACATGGTATGCAATAAAATTCACGACATTGCAAAACAAATCGCATTCGTGTGCGCACATATTCACGATTTGATTCACGAGATTGCATACGTGTGCGCACATATTCGCGAATTGTTTCACGACATTGCATACGTGTGCGCACATATTCGCGAATTGTTTCACGACATTGCATACGTGTGCGCACATATTCGCGAATTGTTTCACGACATTGCAAACGTGTGCGCACATATTTGCGAACTGTTTCACGATATTGTATACGTGTGCGCATATATTCGCGATTTGTTTCACGACATTGCATACGTGTGCGCACACGTTTGCGTTATGCGATGTCCCTTCAGGGCCACCATAAAAAACCCACAGTGTGTAGTTGACACTGGTCCTCTGAGTAGTCCTAGTCCTACAAACGCTTGAACGACACAGGTACCAGGGAACCTAGCGGCATACTATGCCTCTAATTAGCTGCATAGCAACACCGGTGCATGTAAACATCGACCATCGTGTTACGGGTGGCATGCAATGGCAACAAGCTTTGATGCTTGTTATTAGTGTAACCACTCAACAGTTACACACCCCCCCCCCCTCCCCCACCCCCTTCCACACCGTCTCCAGATCGGAAGAAATCAACCAATATGTATAGGCTATATACTACAATTTTTTTTTAGATTAAAATAAAATATAGACAACATTTGTGACAAAATAATAGGCCAACCATCGAAGTGACATGCCTCGACATCATATTTTGGAAAAAAAAGATTATGTTTGATCATGGCTATTTCAACCTCCATGGTTTGATGTATATAGGCCCCTAGGCCATTACAAAGTTCTCAGGTCCCATATTCCCCAAATGAAATCAGAAAAAACGCATAATATGAACGGGTCGACACCCCCGGCCCCACTTTATGTCTATTCCCAAGAAATGTAAAGGGTTGGTCACCAGTGTCGTAAGTAAGGGGGACCTCTGGACTTTGGGGTTGGAAGTTTCCAGATTGATATTTTCGGTGATATTTTCGATGTTTTAAAAACTATTTTCCCATTAACTACACGCAGACAATGTATTTTGTGTGCACTCACACAATGCAGATTTTATCTTATATGGCCTATACAAAAACATAGTGGACTTAATTTGTTTTCTGGCGCTGAAAATGGACCTTTTAAGGAAAGGGCAAACAGAAGCTTGGCCAGAGGTGCACCCCGAAATGTTGCCCTTTTTGCGGCACCGCTTGTCACAGTCGTGTCACAACTGTGAGTTCATTCGTTGGCGTGGCTCACTCCATTTAGCTGCCCGAAATTTCACACTACATCATCATCATTTTGTCCAAGCTTTCAAAAGTATGCGCCAATCTCTGATGTGATATTAAAGATGTTTTAACTCTGTTTCTATTTACATGGACAGGCGGCAATTATTATGCGATGTCCATGAGATGGCACTCGTGATGGCCTATTTGTTATTACTAACCTGGCAACAAACCACGTGATCAGAAGTGTCAACATCGAGATCAATAATATCGAGTAAAACAGAGGTTCCACTTCACCCCTCTCATGACCCCTATGTTTAAATATAGAGGCCCGAACTTTCTTAAAAATTTCCATCATTATTGCATGTAGGCCTTCAATTTCTATACTGCCATAATGATGTGAATTTGGCACTTGAGAAATATTCCCATGTGTTCCGAAAAGCAGTCAGTGTCACTATATCATGCACATATGGTTTTTTTTATGGAGATGAGTTGACTGAGTTTGCGGGTATGGCAAATCACAACGTTTATGATTTCAGCAGCGGAAGAAGTTCATCCATGCAGCTTTAGTAGAATTAGACATAGAATAAGAATTAAGAATTTTATTGTCTGCATCATATAGAGGAAATTTAGTTTCCATTGGCACATAGAATAAAACAATTATTAGTTTACAACAGATTAAAATGACAAAAATATTACACAGCACACTCAAACATAACATCCGCGCGCCTAATTTTATTTTTTTTAGGGCCTACTCCTTCTCTGACCCCCTCCTAAAAGCATTTCCATACACAGTCTCAGCTTTAAACAAATCCCACTAGTAATACCAGTCATATGGACTGACGTGGAAACGGACGACTCGAGCACTTCAGTATTGTCACAAATTGGTCTTATGAGCCTCACAGGAAAACCTACGATGGCAACAACTTAAATTTAAAGATAAAAAATTATTTTCATTTAAAGGATTCGGGTACTTCTTCAAAATGTCCACAGATTTACATTAAACTTACAGGGTTTGAAGATAATGATAGTGGAAAGCTTCCCTTCAAATATTACTAACTAAGGTTGTGTAGTTTTTGATAAATGAGTAAAACAAGTCACAAAATAGTTTTGGTCTCATGAGACCAAAACTACTTTAGCATGTAAAATCCCCATAACCAGTTATGACATTATACCAAAACCATAGCATAACTGGTTAACACGTTTTTACATGCTAAAACTGAGATGAAAATTATTACTTTCTCATTTCTCAAAAACTACAGCACCTCAGTAAGTAAAATTTCAAGGGAAGCTTTCTACTATCATAATCTTCAAACTGTGTAAGTTTAATGTAAATCTGTGGACATTGTGTTTTTTGTTAGGAAAAAGTACATGTACCCTTTAATTCAACTTCTATCTGCATATCTTCACATACAGTTAAGTTCATCAGATCACGGTTCGCTTTGTTACTACATGTACAGTATTTTTTGTTATGGTTCTCTCCGGTTACTATTTACCTGTACAGGTGTAATTAGGTCTAGTACGCAGTGTCCATGAGCTCTTGCTCGCGTAATGGCAGCCCCCATTTGTTTATGGCTAGCCTAGCAACAAACCACGTGATCAGCTGGGTCGACGAGAGATCAATAATATTGATTGCTGCCAAAGAGGTCCACTTGCCTGGAACGTTGTCAATGCACACAGGTGTATGGCATTTAAAAAACCACATCAACAATGCTGCTTAGTCATTTAATAGCTTCGAGGAATTTTCTGTAAAGATATATAGGTTGCGTGTTGAAAATATTCCACCCCAGAAAATAAAAATATTGAAGCATATGCCTATATATATTGTTTTGTAAACATGGTCACATTACGTTGTTATTTATTGAGAAATTTAGGTTTGTAATATTTAAACTTTATTTAAAACCAATGTCACTTCTGATCTGCAGCAACCGACACAGTACTAATTCTGCTTCTCAAAATTGATGAGCAAAAAATTAATATAATTAGCCCTAGGTTGCAAACCTCTTACCAACCAAAAGGCCCTATATGGGTAATGATGCAAACAAACAATTTAAAGGCTTAAAAAACCCCAAATAATCCAATAAAAAGTGGCAATGATTTTTACACCGGTTTGCGCTTGCATTAAGCGAGTTGAATTTCGCAGAATGTAAAGATTTACTGTTCACTGTGCAACTTGTGAAGCAAAAAGCTCGAGATATCGGGCCTATATAGCTAGCACCCTCCTCATCACACCAACAATAAAATAATTGCTGACGAGGTCAACAACAGCAACAACTACCACATCGCAGACAAGCCGAACATAACCAAAAAGAAAACCAAATGAAATCAAATAAATACTAATCGCAATGATTAGCAATGCACGCAAAAATAGTCCGACCACCCTCTCCTTGCTCTTGGTCCAACGCACACAGGCGAACCGTGGTGTAAAAAACTACTACTATTTTTCCAAGGAACTATATAGCAGGGACAAACAGATTAATTCAAGGGATGACAATTATTTTTATAAGGTTTTTTAAAAATCATTTCATATCTCAAGGTTTCTTTTTAAAAGTTTCTTTTTAAATTTGTTAACAGCAACACTGGAGAAAATTGCCTGCCAACAATCAGCAAAAAAATCATTTATATCAGGCTCGAATTTTGAAAAATAATTCATTATGATCATTCTCTATAATTTATAAGTTTATCGTTGTGAAGGAAAGATAAGTATACACTTATAATGTAAGCTATTTCAGGTTGCATACGTCATGTTGCTAAGCTCAAGACGTGTCAATAACCCGCTCATTTTGTTTGTACAAAGTTAATCCCGAACAACCGTCTCTCTGGTGATAAGGTGTTTTTAAATGTATGCAATGCGGTAACTAGCCGGCCTGGTGCCTGTTTACCGCCACGTTGCCAGTGGCGCGGCATCATTGGTACGCGACTAAACTCCACGCATTGATATGACAGTTCGGGAACCACTGATTCAGTCGTTATGACAATGCGGAAGAATATTCTTGTTTTTTAAGCAATTTTTTATGAGATTTCAGTGTTTTTCGTAAAAAAAATTCAAAGTTGAATGCAAATAGTTTGTTATTAATAATTGTTTAATAATTTTCAGGTTTTATACTATCTGAAAACAAGTTTTAGAATGACATAAACGTAAAATTCCATTCCGTCCTACTTTATTCCACGCGGACGACTGACCTAAAAATTCTTTAAAAGAAGCTCCAACGGCCGGATTTTGCCAATCGAATCCTGACTCCACAAGACGACGAAACCGTGGTTGATCAACTTTATTTATTTTAATTAAACCAAAAATCTTCCCAAAACAATATGCGTGAAATCGTCCATCTCCAAGCTGGTCAGTGCGGCAACCAGATCGGTGCCAAGGTAAGCTTTTATTATTTGAGTAAATCAGCGAGCATAATTTTCTGGCTACTGCATAAAGCTAAAATTTTAAAAAGAAAGAAATTGTGATCATCAGGCGCTTCGAAAAAAGGCGCGGAAAGCAACATACGTGTCATGTCAAAAGTGGATTGCTAGATTGATTTTAACTCCAAAATACCTTATTTATTGCATTTATATTGTGGTGTAAATTGTTCTCACAATAATCTTAGTCATTTTCGCGTCATTGCTTGTTTCTATTTATGATGTACACCACGGTTTCGATCCACTCTTTACTGTTAATGGCCTTCAAATTTGTATTCTCATTTGTCATTTGTTGCCGATTCAAAATTGAAAATTTGCTATTTATTAAGGAATGCTTTATGAGTTTAAGAATTTATGTTTGGTCGTTCTCGAATCTGTTCTGTAAAGCCTTAGCAGCTTACTTGATTGTTGGTTCAGTTATGTTCAACCATGTCAACTTAAATTTAAAAGCAAGTTGAATGAGCTAGCTAGATAGTAGTAGAATAAGAAAAATCCTAGAATAGAAATTAAGTTGAAAAGCCATTTTGCTAGACTGACACCACTCCCCTTTGTGTGTAGTGTATGCTCATGGAGGTAGTGGTGTATGTACTCCATGATGTACCTTAAATACCAAGTGCATGGACAATACACAATGACTACACAAGCTGCCCAACCAACCAAAGGTCACTCTGGTAATTTGATAAGCTCTTTATGGCTATGTCAAGCAGTCAGTGCGGGTAATTTGAATAACTGTCATGAGTAGACAATGGTTCTTTTCAAGGCAAACCCCTACTTAGCTTGCAGCTGTTCAGTACAGTTATGTATAATGTAGGATGACCCTATTGTTGTGGCATTTACATTAACTGTGGACTCGAGGTTAAATAGATTATGACCTACAGTTGGATATTTTTACCGATTAGTATTTTTAGTGATTTCGCATTTGAGCAAATTTAATCAATTAAGTTTTGAAAGTTATGACATCATATTGTGTATATATTTTTTAATGCTTTTTTTCAAATAAAATCAAGTTGTCTTACATTCTATTTAATTTTTTCACCACCAGTTCTGGGAGGTTATCTCTGATGAACACGGCATTGACCCCACCGGCACATACCATGGAGACTCCGACTTGCAGTTGGAGAGAATCAACGTGTACTACAATGAGGCCACAGGTGGCAAATATGTACCAAGAGCAGTACTCGTTGACTTGGAGCCAGGCACAATGGACTCTGTCCGATCTGGACCATTCGGACAGATCTTCAGACCAGACAACTTCGTTTTCGGACAGAGTGGAGCTGGAAACAACTGGGCAAAAGGTCACTACACAGAGGGAGCTGAGCTTGTCGACTCCGTTCTTGATGTAGTACGCAAGGAGGCTGAGGGCTGTGATTGTCTGCAGGTAAATAATATTTTTTATTATTTTCCATGGTACAATAATTGCGTACCATGTACATCTATCAATTATTTATACAAAAAAGAGTGCAATTCAAAGTGTTCACTAAAGCCTCAAGACTTATATTTTGCATCAAATAAGAGTACTAGTATTAATGAATGCATTTTTTTTATATTTTCAGGGTTTCCAACTTACACATTCCCTTGGTGGCGGCACCGGCTCCGGCATGGGAACACTCCTCATCAGCAAGATCCGTGAAGAATACCCAGACCGCATCATGAACACATTCAGTGTTGTACCATCACCCAAAGTATCTGACACTGTTGTAGAGCCGTACAATGCCACACTCTCTGTCCATCAGCTCGTAGAAAACACAGATGAGACATACTGCATCGACAACGAGGCCCTTTATGACATTTGCTTCCGTACCCTGAAGCTGACCACCCCAACATACGGTGATCTCAACCATCTCGTGTCTGCTACCATGAGTGGTGTAACCACTTGCCTCAGGTTCCCTGGCCAGCTCAATGCTGATCTCCGCAAGTTGGCTGTCAACATGGTCCCCTTCCCCCGTCTCCACTTCTTTATGCCTGGCTTTGCTCCCTTGACCAGCAGAGGCAGCCAGCAGTACCGTGCCTTGACCGTCCCAGAGCTGACCCAGCAGATGTTCGATGCTAAGAACATGATGGCTGCTTGCGATCCCCGTCATGGTCGCTACCTCACAGTGGCTGCCATCTTCCGTGGCCGCATGTCCATGAAGGAGGTTGATGAGCAGATGCTGAATGTCCAGAACAAGAACAGCAGCTACTTCGTTGAATGGATCCCTAACAACGTGAAGACCGCCGTCTGTGACATCCCACCACGTGGTCTTAAGATGTCTGGTACCTTCATCGGTAACAGCACTGCCATCCAGGAGCTGTTCAAGCGTATCTCTGAGCAGTTCACCGCTATGTTCAGGCGTAAGGCTTTCTTGCATTGGTACACTGGTGAGGGTATGGACGAGATGGAGTTCACTGAGGCTGAGAGCAACATGAACGACTTGGTGTCTGAGTACCAGCAGTACCAGGATGCCACCGCTGAGGAGGAGGGAGAGTTCGATGAGGAGGAGGAAGAGCAAGAGGAGGCTTAAACAAACACTCTTCTCACTGAACATTCATCAAATTATTGTCTCATAGAAATATTTTAAAACCAAACTAGGGTTTTGCCAAACTAGCAAATCTTTCAGAGGAATTTTCAACAGATCTATGTGCAGCAATTGCATTCCACAACTAAATAAATGCAGCACTCATTTTCATCATCATGTATTTCTTAATACTTTGGAAGTTAAACGTTAAAGTTTTAACAAAGTTATTTGGCATGGTTCCAAAAAGGAAACCCGCCAATCTGTTAATTTAACTTTTGCAACAAGCTGTTTGTTACAACATCAAAATTATTCAAGTTTAAATATTTGTTCCAACAGCAGTTGGTGATTTTTTTACCAGTTTACTGGTACATTTTTGAAAACATTTTCTCATGTTGAAGCTTCTTTAGTTATGAAATAAACGATTTGCATGATGATCCTGAAAGTGAACATAAAACTTCATTGTAATTAATCTTAAAGAAAGACAAGTCTATTAAAGATGTCTATTTTGTATTACAAATTGGAAAAATAAATAACAATCCAACAAATTGAAATACGCATATTTTGAATTTTATTTTGTCATTTTGTTTGTTTCCTTATGTATGTAAATTTATACAAGGTTTCAGCATGTCATTTGGAAAAGAATGCATGAAACTGACGGATAACTTCAGAAAGTCTTGTTGATGCTTTTTGTAATACTCGTTTAGTTTAAACATACTTGTATATACATTATAAACATTGGGATAATCA
This sequence comes from Asterias amurensis, assembly GCF_032118995.1. Lineage (NCBI taxonomy): Eukaryota > Metazoa > Echinodermata > Asteroidea > Forcipulatida > Asteriidae > Asterias > Asterias amurensis. The sequence continues at coordinate 19,578,673 of NC_092650.1, forward strand.
AGCTTGCGACAATGGAGCAGACCTGCCAATTGTCTGGCTCTGTGCACCCCCCCCCCCCCCCCCTCAATGTCTATTCTGGGAATATCAATTGTGGGGATTGTGATTATTATTTTTGTGGGGGGGGGGTGGGACTTCTGTTCAAGATGATAAGAGTTAGTGTGGGAACGAACTACATGTATTTCCTTCAATTGTACATGTACTATTGAACTATGGGAATATTTCCCCCTTTTTTTTGGGGGGGGGGGGGGTACCCTGTGCAATATATCGGCCAGGATGTCATGGTACATGTATATGTACATATACGGCGCTATACATAGAGGTATATATAAGAACTAGAGGGCGCACGAGTGATACAACCAAAACTTTGAGATTTTCTGTGAATTTTGTGAGTTTGGCATTTTGGCCCAAAATGAAAAAAAATCTGCCATGCCGGCATGGTAAAAATTTCAGATTTTGGGTCAAACATTTTCTGTTGATTTTTATGGTCCCAAATGATATAGAACAGACTACTGAAGACATTTTATCGGTGCGGAAGGGGTATACATTTGTACAACCAAAATTTTTGATTTATAGAGAATTTTGCGAGTTTGGACTTTTGGGCCAAAATGAAAAACATCTACCATGCCGGCATGGTCAAAATTTCAGATTTGGGGGTCAAAATATTTCTGGTGATTTTATGGTCCTAATTTATATAGAACGGACTACTGAAGACATTCATCAGTGCGGAAGGGGTATACAACAAAAATTTTGAGATTTTCTGTGAAATTTTGTGAGTTTGGCTTTTTGGCCAAAAATGAACAGACGACTGAAGACATTTTATCGGTGCGGAAGGGGTATACAACCAAAATATAGCAGCAGAACAAAAAAAAAAGAAAAAAACGTGAAAAAAATGTTTTTTTCCAGACGCACATCGCATAAAGAAGGCAGGGCAGGTGAGGGTCCGGGAATTATTTTGTTAAAACCAAGTACATGTACATGTTACATTTTATTATATTTATTAGCCTCTGTACCGGCCGAAGTGACTCTCATCAGTTTTATTTGAGACCATGTCCCATGTTTGAACGCCAAATCCGGATTTTAGTCTATCGAAGAAAACACCGCTTTCGACGAACCTCCATGGTAGCATTCCATTTAGATCATAGCAACTGTTTTTGTTTACATACCGACCGCCACCTTGAAAATAACACGCATTGTCTACGTATGGCGGACGGATAAACTGATGACTGTATTGTTAAACGCCAACTTGTGTGGACTGATTTTCACAGGTTCGCGACCCAACATAGGTTTATCGTTAGTTGTGACCGGCAACCAACTAATCAGTTGTTGAGGGCATGGCAACGGGTGTGATGTTTGTCGAAGTTCATCTGTTCATATTAAGTTTATTAATTTCGGCATTCTTGTATGACACACGTTAACGAAAAACCTATTTTATTTGTTTAATAATGGTTAAGTTAGTATGCATCTCTTTAAAGCATGAAATTTGAGATACAGCGGGTCTATTTTGTTTTGCACAGGGGTCATCATTGAAGCGCATGCGTGTACTAGCTCCACTTGTGAGCAGCCTCGCTATCTTTGGCATGCAGCGCGCCGTAGTTATATGTCGTCACTGACCCCTGGAAGCGAAGCATTTGAAATCAACTGTTGATGATGATTGGTTACTGGCATGGCGGTAGGAGGCGTGTTGAACGGGCGTTTGGGATGCGCGCAACGGACGTATTTAGACGCAATACTTTTATTTCAAATGAATCATATTATTTTTTATGTATAATGGTCACCCTAAATCGCATTTAAACGAGAGTCCTCCTCTCCCACTATGTAACATAGCTTTTCTCTTCACTTATTATGCTATTTTGTCCAGTCGTCTTCAGTTAGCCTGCACTGGTTTAATATTCTTTGTATTTTGTCATAGCATTTTCTATTGTCATTGTGTAATTGTATTGTCCTTATTTCTCCTTCGATGTTTGTTTGTTTGTTTGTTTGTTTATTTGTTTGTTTGTTTACTCTGTAAAGGCTGTTGCCTATACAAGCCGGCCACGTCTTATCTAACAGCCTCATGCTCTCGCTCCTGTCTTGTACGTAGTTATTCCTAGTTATTAATTTATTATTTGATTTTAGATTATATTGTTTTGTATAATTCAATGCACTTTAGATTCGTTAAATTTCTGTGTACTGTTTAATTCTCACAATTGCTTTTTTTTCTAAAAGAGTATGGAACAAACGTTTTATTGAATTGAATCGAATTGAAAATGGCTGAGTTATGACTCGTCTTATCTCGAACCTAATTTAGGATTAATCTTAGGGTCTGCATGCTACAGTGCAGGGTTGGGACTCGTCCTAAGTCGTAAGATTAGTCTTAAGTTAGGAAGAGTTTTTTGAATCCGACGTTGTTCTATTGTGATTGATGGGTACTCCGAGCTGTACTTCACTTGGCTCATGGAGGCTTATATGGTTCTTGGCGGTGCCCCCACATTCCTAAATTTCTTGTATCATTTTGATGCATTGTATTTACATTGTTGATTGAGGAATTTAGAAATAAAAATAATGATGTTGAATTTTGACCAGCGCGCTCCTGCGTGTGTGTGAAGTCTAGCCCGAAATGGATCAATGCCGTGGGATCGAGAGAAAACAAAAAAGGCGCGGTGAGATCGTACACTACTGAGAACGAGGTTGGGTTTGGAGTTGTCATCACACCACCCTTGGCTACTACCACAACACCGCGCGCGCATCCACACAATTCTATATAACGTCGTCACACACCACGTAAAACATATACCCGCCCAGCCAGCCTTTCTGCTATACTCTCCATCCTACGACAGAAACCGTACGTTTGACTCTAACTAAATTGCCAAGTTACCTATCTTTCTTCATTGACATGCGTGAAATTGTCCATCTCCAAGCTGGTCAGTGCGGCAACCAGATCGGTGCGAAGGTAAATATCAAGAAATTATTTGTGGATTTTGTTAGATGGAATTGATTGTAATGTTGCAAAAATGAGAAAAATAGAATTAGCTGATCGCAAACTTATTTTTACAAACCTAAATGGAGGGAAATGCTATAAAAGGTTATGAGCCTGACGTTTCGACAGTAGCAGCACTAGCACAGTTCAGCAGCAATAGCAGAGTCTTTCTGGAAGACTCGACAAAGACTCTGCTGGCTTTTAAACTATTTTTTTGTGCCTTTTAACAAAATTTTGAATACGAATTTTACTTTTATTTTAGACTTCGAGAAAGACTCTGCTACAGGGTCGAAACGTCAGGCCATTAACTATTTTTTGCACTTAAAAAAAAGTAACTGTTAACCGCCCGCCATGATAAACAAATAGTGCCAGTACACAAGTCTCCCTACACAGTCTCCCTACAGCCTATAAAAAAAGTTATTTGGGACAGCTAAGTTTATGATCAATATTCTTCATAAACGTGTTAAGTTGAATAATAGAATGTAGTCAATTGTTGCAGATGCCAAGATTGGTTTTGAATATCGAGCTTTTTGACAGGAGTTTGAAAACACAGGCAGCCAGTATTTTTGTGTGTGTGGACAGGGGGGGGCACAGGGAGGGCGTGCTTTTTACTTTTAGCCTAATAAAGTGTTGGCATGCTGCAGAAAATTAACCCCTAAAATTTAGGCGTTAATTTTCTGCAGCATGCCAACACTTTATCTCACCATAGAGTAAGATCTCACCAACCTAATTTAGGTCAAATTATATCATTTCCTGTCCAGAAGGGCTCACAAAATGCATACAGACATGACCCCAAGACCAACCAAAGGGAGAAGCCCCACTTATGGTAGTGGGTGTCAGGACACTTCGTGCCTTTGCCACTTCATACCCTGGACGCTTCGTACCTTTTCAAGGTACGAAATGACTTTGGACACTTCGTACCTTGGACACTTCGTACCTTCTTACAAGACACTTCATACCTTCTCACGAGACACTTCCTACCTTTGTACTAATTCGGGATTTCTGCATCGTTTATGATTATTTTGTGCTTTGTGATCGGATGATTATGAAATAAAAGCAGATCAAACCATCTGTTACTATTTTGTTGGAACCAATTTTGACGATTGCGTGATTGTTTGACTTTAATAAAATATTTGCAAAAAACCTTGGCAGAAGACGTTGTCCTTTGCGGTAATTAACTTATACAAAATATTAATTTCACATTAAAAATGATTCACATATTCAAACAAAGATTATAATTACTTATGTATTATTAATTTAATCAACGTGTGAAGTGACTCGGCTGAGAGTACGAATTGGTGACTCAGCTGATGGTCACTTCGTACCCCGTCCACGGTACAAAGGAACAAAGTGTCCAGGGTATGAAGTGGCAAAGGTACGAAGTGTCCGACATCCATGTAAGTGTGGTTGTGATAACGCCTCCCGACGGCCGAAAGGATTCAGAGTTGGCCACAAAAGTGTCAAAATCATGTGAATAAAAATGCAATTATCAGGGTCTATGTCGTCTTGACAACGCTGCTTGCTATATTATTACCGTGATTACACTCCATTTTTTAGTTCCTTTTGAAAGTTTAAATAAGGTCATAGTTAGGCACATTTGCGCAAGAGATACCATCTGCTCGCGCGTGAAATACGCGTTAAAGCTATTGCTCAAGGAATATTGAAAAAGGGAAGTGTAGTCCAACATCAATTAAAAAAAAATAAAAAAATTAGAAAGTGGTGACATGATACTGTACAGCACAAGGGAACGATTTCGTCCAAAATTTTTGCATAGCAAAACTGCAAATTTTTTTGTGTATAACAAACTCAAAATTTTGCATAGCAGTCCATAAATTTTGCATAGCAAATTCAAAAAATTCTTAAAGCCATTGGACACTTTCGGTAAACAGTGTTGTCTAAGTCCCACACTTCGTGTATCACAACTTATATAAAATAACAAACCTGTGAAAATTTAGGCTCAATCGGTCATCGGAGTCGGGAGAAAATAACGGGAAAACCCACCCTTGGTTTCTGCACGTTTCGCCGTGTCATGACATGTGTTCAAAATAAATCGTAATTCTCGCTATCGAGAATTGATATTGTTTTAATGTTTTCTCAAAAAGTAAAGCATTTCATGGAATAATATTTCAAGAGAAATCTTTCACCATTACCTTCTGTAAACCCTGTAAATTATTTATAAATCTGTGAACTTTTTTTGTTGTTTCTGTACCAAAAGTGTCCAATGGCTTTAAATTGCAGATACGTAAATTTGCGCAACGGGTTTAAGGTCTTCAGGGGTCGAAATTAAGTGTATTTCCATGGTAGTCAGCAGGGCTAGTGACCAATAATTTTTAGTAGCCCTGATTAGATTTTGGTAGCCCGAAAGACACATTATGTCTCGCGTCACGGCTCAAACTTTACAATACACCAATAACATAGTTCTTTATTGTTTGTGATGATGATTTTTGCATTATTTTTCCACTAGCCCGTCGGGCTATCAAACTGGAAAAATGAGTAGCCCGGCTGTAAATCTGGTAGTCCCGGGCTAGCGGGCTAGTGGCAATTTCGACCCCTGGTCTTAAAGGGAAATTTAAGTTAAATGCTGTCAAACAAAGGGCCTAGCCTGTTACTTTAATTGGTTTTGTTGTGAAAAAAAGGAAAAAAAAAAGAAGTGACATCTCCCAGTACGAATCTGTGTGCTAACAGGACACCCAGTGTCAACTGGTTAAGGACGGCGCAATAACCATCAAATTGTTGTTTATTTATCCAACAAGTTTCATTGTCTAGACTTGGTTAAATATAAAATAAACACACCAAAATCAGCCTTAAATTTGTAATAAATTTGCATCGGGTTAATTTATAAATGAGATAGGGTGGGGGGGGGGGGGGTGGGGGAGGTCTTAAAATTGAATTGAAATGGTAAAATACTTTTTCTACCTCCATTCATCAACACATGTACTTTATATTTGGACAATTTAACGCAAAAGAAATTCACAATATTAGATGAAAATCAACGTGGACACAAGTTTGCAGACACAAGTTTGAAACTTTGAAAATGAAAGGATAATAAATGTGTGCAAAATTAGGAGACAACTTTAAAACCAACTCTATAATAAAGGGAACAACATGAACTACATGTATATTGTTTTTAAACCGATGATATTCAGTTGGAGAGGGAGGGTTACGTACTGCGATCATCGCAAAAGTATTATTTTGCACAGCACTAGCAGGACTCAATAGTGAAGCGATGTATCTTCACACGACTAAACAAAAATAGATCAAAGTTCTTGCATTTCTTCACCTCCATTGTCAGAAAAAAAAAAACCCCAGTTTAAACGATTTAATATACCTTGCAGATTTCTTAATCTAAAATAAACAACAGTTTGTTCTTACTTTCCAAGTAGAAAACATCAGTTTAGTTATAAAATCCCAAGTCACCGTCGCTCAGAATAAACAAATCCACACACCACGTGTGTGACTGTATCTCAAAACAACCATGTACACATGTACATGTACAAAGTACATGTCATGCATGTACGCATAGTCTGGTTCGTCCAATGCCTGAGGGGGTGAAAAGCCACAGTCTCAGAGACATGTGTTTCTATTGGCTGTTGAATTTCCATGTAGCGCATAACGAATATTTTCATTGGTCAATTTTGCTCTACTACCAGAGCACTGTGTAAAAAGTATTCAACATCACGGAAAAAAACGTTAGTTGTCAGCGGTGATTTCTTATTTAGGGAACACGTAGCCTTGGATTGATCGAGTTGGTCTTTGAAAAGCGTTTGTAACCGTTTGTTATAAAATGCATATGGTTAGAAAGATGTTGTAAAAGTAGAATACAATGATCCACACAAACATGCCTCGAAGTTGCACGGTTTTCCTTTTACCTCGTCGACTAACACGAGTGGCCATTTATGGGGGTCAAATTTTTGACTCCCATAATAACTGACCGTGTTTGTTCGTAAAGTAAAAGGAAAACCACGCAAATTCGAGGCATGTTTGTGTAGATCATTGTATAGACCAACTCGTCCGATCCAAGGCAACGTGTTCCTTTAATTTAGCATCGTGAAAATTAAATATGAATGGTTTTAAATAAAAAATCAATATTTTTGTATCAAGCATAAATGTTGCAAAATATGCATCGCAAGTTGGATCGCAAAATTTGCGATGCACTTTTTAAAATTGCATAGCAAATCATCAAAATTGCATCGCAAATTGCAATGCGATACAGGCGAAATCGTTCACTGCAGCATGTACAGGGCGTAGGCCAATCATAGAGTACACCAAGCATAGGCCAATCATAGTACTGAAACATGGAAAATTACTATTATTGTAATTTGCATGTTAATGTTCTTAACAATTAATTCATGCAGCTATACAACTTTCCCTTTTTTTTTTTTTTTTTTTTTTACAGTTCTGGGAAGTGATCTCTGATGAACATGGCATAGACCCCACCGGCACTTACCATGGAGACTCCGACTTGCAGTTGGAGAGAATCAACGTGTACTACAATGAGGCCACAGGTGGCAAATATGTACCAAGAGCCGTACTCGTTGACTTGGAGCCAGGCACGATGGACTCTGTCCGATCTGGACCATTCGGACAGATCTTCAGACCAGACAACTTCGTTTTTGGACAGAGTGGAGCTGGAAACAACTGGGCAAAGGGTCACTACACAGAGGGCGCTGAGCTTGTCGACTCCGTTCTTGATGTAGTACGCAAGGAGGCTGAGGGTTGTGACTGTCTGCAGGTAATTTTAATTTTTTATTATTTTCTTGTTAAAATTATAACGATCGAAAGCACATACCCTATGGGCAGGTATGCTGTTAAAACCAGATAAATGTGTACTTAACTCTTAGCTTAGAGGTACCGCTAGTGTTTTGGATGATTAAATAAAGAAAACTTGAAAAAAGATTTTCAGATAAGAATTTGTCAATGTCCTTTTTGAATTCCTTCCCATGATTTACCTAATGAGCGTGGGCATTTCGGAATGACAAGAATAAAATCATGACGTCGGCGGTGCCAGTTGGAGCAATGGTGTTATCAAAATTATATGGCTATTTAATCTGACATGTAAAATACAATTAGATGGTTACCACAGTAAGTGACATATTAATTTGGTTTAATTTCCCCCACCAGGGCAAATTTCATAAAGCTGTTTAGTGGTACTGTAGCAGACTGGTATTTCACCATGATTTCTCAAGTTAGCAGAACATTTCTGGGCGCGCATGCACGTTCACCATTGTAACGTCACTCATGTGCTAACCGCGGGTAAGTCAGCATTAGCCATTGATTGGTAAACAGCTTTGTAAAATAAAGAAAGCTTTCTATAAAGTAGAAATTCTGCTAAGGGACGCTCCGTAAGCACAAAACGGCTGCTTGTTTTATGAAATTGGGCCCTACCCGTAGAGAATGCGCTTTGTGTTTCGCTTAACAAAATTAAAGGACATGAAAGTGGGGCCAATAAAAAACCAGCTTGAAGTTTGCTTCAAGTAATTTTGTTAATCATTGATCATAAACATGTAAATAAATCAATACATTGAAGGCAGTGGACACTATTGGTAATTACTCAAAATAATTATTAGCATAAAACGTTTCTTGGTAACGAGTAATGGGGAGCTGTTGATAGTACAAAACTTTGTGAGAAACGGCTCCCTCTGAAGTAATGTAGTTTTCGAGAAAGAAGTAATTTTCCACTAATTATGGTTTTGAGACCTCAGAATTAGATTTTTAGGTCTCAAAATCGAGCATCTGAAAGCACACAACTTCGTGTGACAAGGGTTATTTTTCTTTCATTATTGGGTCATTTCGTGTCATATCACCCCATGGGTTAAACCCTACCATCTTCAACACACATGTACTTGTGATTTGTCCATATATGTAATGTACATGTACTTTGCCCAGAAATAAGCAAGTAGGACAACTGTGATTGGAGCTTGAAAGAAACTAAAAAATATTATATCTCTAAATTCTTTATTTTGTGGAGAAAACATGGGGGTTAATTTTCACTGAATTTCATCGCCAGGTCACGTGATCCACAAAGTCAAATTCAAGGTCAAAGTACAGGTCAAAAGTTTATCAAAAATCTAAACATGTTCCTACTACAAAATAATGTCAGATTTGGAAAGCTTAAATGCGAGTTCCTTCCCAAAGACATCAATATTAACCAATTTGACCCGATTTATGGTTGTTTGAATATCGGAGGTCAGGCGCATTTTGACCAAAATCAACGAGAAAGAGCATGCTGTACCACAAAAAACCTTTATCGTATGGAGCTAAAATTTAAGTTTTTGAGCTTGTTGGGGCCACAATTACCCGATTTACAAAATTTGGAAGAAATTTGAAGAGGGAAGGGTTTTGGGTTGACTTGACACGGAATGACCCATCATCTTGTAACTTTGATGACCAAATGAGCTCAAATTTTCTCAGGTTTGTTATTTAATGCACATTTTGAGATAAACCAAGTGAGAAGACTGGTCTTTGACAGTTACCAATAGTGTCCAGTGTATTTAAGGAAAAAATGGAGATTAACTTTCGTTCATTTCTTATCTGCAGGGTTTCCAACTTACCCACTCCCTCGGTGGAGGCACTGGTTCAGGCATGGGAACACTCCTCATTAGCAAGATCCGTGAAGAGTATCCAGACCGCATCATGATCACTTTCAGTGTTGTACCATCACCCAAAGTATCTGATACTGTTGTAGAGCCGTACAATGCCACTCTCTCTGTCCATCAGCTTGTAGAAAACACAGATGAGACATTCTGCATTGACAACGAGGCCCTTTATGACATTTGCTTTCGTACACTGAAGTTGACCACCCCAACATACGGTGATCTCAACCATCTCGTGTCTGCCACCATGAGTGGTGTTACCACTTGTCTAAGGTTCCCTGGCCAGCTCAATGCTGATCTCCGTAAGTTGGCTGTCAACATGGTCCCCTTCCCCCGTCTCCACTTCTTTATACCTGGCTTTGCTCCCCTGACCAGCAGAGGCAGCCAGCAGTACCGGGCATTGACCGTTCCTGAGCTGACACAACAGATGTTTGATGCCAAGAACATGATGGCTGCATGCGATCCTCGTCATGGTCGCTACCTCACAGTGGCTGCCATCTTCCGTGGTCGCATGTCCATGAAGGAGGTTGATGAGCAGATGCTGAATGTCCAGAACAAGAACAGCAGCTACTTCGTTGAATGGATCCCTAACAACGTGAAGACTGCCGTCTGTGACATCCCACCACGTGGTCTTAAGATGTCTGGTACTTTCATCGGTAACAGCACTGCCATCCAGGAGCTGTTCAAGCGCATCTCTGAGCAGTTCACCGCTATGTTCAGGCGTAAGGCTTTCTTGCATTGGTACACTGGTGAGGGTATGGATGAGATGGAGTTCACTGAGGCTGAGAGCAACATGAACGACTTGGTGTCTGAGTACCAGCAGTACCAGGATGCCACCGCTGAGGAGGAGGGAGAGTTTGACGAGGAGGAGGAAGATCAAGAGGAGGCTTAGAGATGCCTAAAAGTAGAAACTGCGTTCCAAAATATGCACCCATTGAGATTAACCAACATTCCTGACTAAAATCACTGACTATAATCACAAGAGAAGAATTTGAGATCAATAAATAATCAATTATAAAAGAAGGACCCCGGTAGCTAAGACAAGATTTATCTTAAACTGCAAATCACTTGTAGTCGCTTTTGCAAGCTGTGATGTCACCATACAAATCATTATGGTAATACTGACAACTCATTTTAAAGATGAAAGCAAACTGTGATGTCGCAATACAATCACTATGGTAATACTGACAACGCGTCTTAAAAGTTAATCTTTGTGTTTTGTGAATTTGAGCCAAGGAATCTATTCTCTCAATTTATGATATTTGATAATAAGTCGTTAGGCTAGTTTATAATTAAAAGACAAAGAAACACCAGTAGAAAGAAATCGAACAAACTTATTCAAATGTTGACTTTCAATTTCATGCATTTCAGACCTTTTTGGTGTAGTAATGTTGGAGGCTTGTGGACAAGTCGTTAAATAATTTTCACCATGCATGCTCTATGCTCGAGTTAACTGCTCTTGTGAGTCTTGTGAGAGTATTCTCGAGCTGTTAACACTCTGACTGAGACAAACATTGATGACTTGTCCACAAGTCTAGTGTGGGTGTGTCTTACGTGCCTTCTTGAATATCACAGATCGATTGTGGTGTGGCCCTGTGGGAAGTCAAGTGTAACCTTGGCTCGATTTCATAGCGCTGCTTAACGGTAAGCACATTTTTGAGCTTACTGTTGCAGAAACGTTTGCTAAGGTGCAAGCGTATTTCACAGGTTAGCAGAAAAATTGGGCGACCATTTTGCACGGTTACCATGTATTGGCATTGTTACGTCATTTGCATTGAAATGGAAATCGCTCAGTAAGCACAAAAATGGCCGCTAAGCAGCGCTATCAATATACTGAAATAATAATTACCACATAAATGCATAACAATAGACCTTTTCGCAAATAACCATTGCGCAAGTGCCAACCATTGAATCAGGTGCATGCTGGTCGTGTATCTAGTGATCAAACTTAATCGCTAGCTAGATCAGCATGCACGTCATTCCAGGATGCATGCATACCGAGTGTTTGCGATAAGGTCTTTATGCTGCCCAATTAGCGCCCTCTGGTGGTGGTGAAGAATTCATTGCAGTTTATAATTTTTACATTTAGTTGGTTTTAAGAAGTAGTTTGCTTGCTCCAAATACAAGATGGGGTGGGATTAATTTGTAGTTTATTTACGGCAACAGTCTCCAACAATCACTAAATTCAAAGAGAGGATGTGAATTTTTAAGGCCCTTCATGGTTCTCACATGCTTAAAACTGGGTTTATTGCATATTCACATATGCCCATATGTTTTTGAGGGGTTTTTACCAGGTGGTTAGAGATGGCTGTTTCATTTGACACATTTTAGAAATTTATTTTGTATATTATTTCTACTCCCAGTTACAGGATCAGAAATCACTTGATTGAGGGTAGCGTAGTGGGTTGGGTCATTCCCAGAATCATATACTGTATCACTATACCTCATACATAATGAGAGTAGAGTTCTCATTGGTTCATTCATCATCACATACCACGTGTTTATTTTGCTAATTACTAAGTGTGCACGTGGGTATTCATCCAAGTGGTAAATACGCATGACAAGTAGAATAGCGCCTGGGTCGCCCGGAGCTATTCTACCTTTCATGTGCTGTACGGTCGTGGAACAGTTTTGTACACATGCACACGAACAGTGCTCTCTCTAGCGACCTCGCAACGCATGGAAAAACTTGTCATGTGCATTTTATTTCACAGTTGTCATTTTCCCTTGCTCCGTACTCGTATTCCGGTAACTGATGTATGAAGTATAGTGAAACAAATATAACATGGTTTATTTCGGGTGACTCTGCGATATGAGCTCCCCTCGGTATTTGAAGTTGGCAAATTAGTTTCGTTTGTCAACTTCCAATATCTCGGGGAGCTAATATCGACTAGTCACCCTCAAACCATGTTATATTTGTATATTAAATAACACCACTCGTAATAAAAACAACTCTTGTTTTATTTTAAAAATTGTTTTCACAGGGAAAAGATTCAGCTTTGACTTATGAATTTGTTAAAAGATTCATTTTGAGTTATAACATTTATTATAAATGTTCAGTTAATAAACGTCGTGTAAAAAAAAAAATTCTCTGTTTTTTTGTTTGTGTTTGAGTTGCTCGTTTGTTTACACCAAAGCTTGGGACTGGTGACCTAGATAGCCCGCCACGACAAAACACATCATATTTTTTTGTATATCACAGTTCAGTTGTGGTGTGGGAAGTTGAGTGCAACCTGACATTATTTTCCATTTTGTCGCCTCTAATCATTGCTTGGTGGTAGACATGACTTCCTATAACTGTACATTCCGAGGTTGCATTGTCAAACGGTAAAAGGATGGGAAGAGGGTTTGTCGCAAATAATTAGAGGATATGACATTTGTATCAAGTCTGCTTGGCAAAGGCAAAATAAAGTTGTTCAGTCACTATACTGTTAAAGGCAGTGGACACTTGGTATTTACTCAAAATAATTATTGGCATAAAACCTTTCTTGATGACGAGTAATGGGGAGAGGTTGATGGTACAAAACATTGTGAGAAACGGCTCCCTCTGAAGTGCCATAGTTTTCGAAAAAGAAGTAATTTTCCACGAATTTGATTTCGAGACCTCAGATTTAGAACTTGTGACAAGGGTGTTTTTTCTTTCATTATTATCTCGCAACTTCAATGACCGATTGAGCTCAAATTTGCATAGGTTTGTTATTTTATGCATATGTTGAGATACACCAACTGTGAAGGCTAGGTTTTGACAATTACCAATAGTGTAAAACAAAACTGTACTGACATAATGATTACCATTATATTATTTACATGTATATATGGTAATTACTATGTGAGCCTGCTTCCTCCGAAGAGCAAAAAACAAGTTGGGATGAGTTCTTAATTAATTTTCAGGTTCAGCCGCATGCAATCACTAAAACTTATGGAGGTGAATTTGCAAGGAACTGAAATGCATGGTTCCCATAATGGTTAAGACTGGATTTATTGCAAAGACTTTCAATTGGCTCCCACCAGTGACCTCAAACCCTAACTCCAGGGGGTTGGAGATAGCTGTGGATTTAATTTGTCCCATTTTAGAAAGTTATTGTGTGTATTATGTCCATAGTTCACTTGATTGTTTGGGGGTGGGGGGCTATGATCATGCTAGAAAGGGAGTAAACAAGTTTAAAGGCCCTTAGACACTATTACTCAAGATATTTGTTAGCATAACTTGCTTTAACGAGCAATGGAAAGGTGTTGATAATATAAAACATTGTGACAAACGGCTCAGAGAAAGAGGTAATTTCTCACTGAAATATTTGAATTGAAGAACTCGGAGAACTCAGCTGAGGTCTCAAATTCAAGCATCTGAAAGCACGCAACTTGTGCGACAAGGGTGTTCTGTATTATTCTCTCACAGTTTCAACAACCAATTAAGTTCCAATTTTCACAGGATTTTTGTTTTATGCATGTTTAATACACCAAGTGAGAAGACTGCATGGTCTTTGGCAATTACCAATAGTGTCCAGTGTCGCTAAGCAGGTAATGTGTCTCAAAAAAGACTATACACTTTTGAAATGCCTGCAGAATGACAAATATACGATTCTCGGGGAAACGGTTTGGATGTATGGATAGCTTATGGTCTCAACTTTTATATGACACCAAAAACTGCGAAAATAATGTATGCCTGGGTGAGCACTGGTCACTTATGTGAGGTTATGAAAATTAGGCTGCGCAGGAATTGGCCTTTTGTCAGCTTACAAAATTGATAGTGATATGATGATCAATTGCACTCGGTTTGTGTTTGCTGAATGAATTATTTTATGATTTATTAAATCATTTGTTGTATGCATGAGTAAACAGGAATTGCATTCTTTTCTTGTAGTATTTTAACTTTCTCAGTGGTGTGTTCGTAGAAGTCAGAATGGTGATGGTAGCCCCCCCCCCACATGTTGCAATTTCCATGTTACAAACTTTTTTTGTTCACATCTGTCACTTTGAATAAAAACATTCACCCCACATTTCAGTTATTATGAGAGGAGTTGAACATTTCATTTGTTTTTCTTAATAACCAGACGGGAATTAAGTAAATTGATTATTCAAATACGGGTTGTTGAAAGAAGGAATGTCAAAGATGTTGGCTATTTATTCTTCAGGTTACCCATTGACCTGAAGTAGACGACGTCTTGTAAGCTACAAAGGACTACCTCTCACAAAGGGAAGGCTAATTCCTGCACACGCTAATTTTCATACCCTTCACAAAAGTGAGCAGTGCTCACCCAATCAAATAATATTTTCACAGTTAATTGGTGCCATATCAAAGTTCAGCCCTGAAGCTATCCGTACAAACCTTTCCCTACAGAATCATTTACTTTTTATTCGGCAGTCATTTAAAAAGGTGTATAGTTTTTTGAGACACACGGTAGATTTTAATCAATTTTACACGTTTTAATCAATTTAATCAATGTGCCCCCATCCCACACGCCCAGAGCCAATACAAGAATTTGAGTACAGAAACAACCTACTACTACCGAATCACCACTGTCACCACACCACCTGCCATGCAAATAATGAACTCTTGGCCAATCACACGCGCGCACAATAACGCGCGTGAAGTAATCACAGCGTTTGGCCTATTTACGCCAAATGCTGCTGCGACCCTTTTTGCGTTGGTTCACGGCGAAAGTTCGTGTTACTGAAGCTACTTGTGGTAGGGACCACCTGTAAACGCTTTCTTACTGTGCGTAAGAATAATATTGAAAACTAACTAAATTGTTTCCAATCAATAAAAATGGATTTTATTACACATTATTTACGGAAATAATTAACTCTGTTATTGTCACACACGGTAAATTTGTATAAATTTTATGTATTTTGTGTCACTGTAGCACCTTTTTTAGTAGTTACCGCGTCCCTGCACTTCTTACGCGCGCGCGGAGGAACACTACTCTAACTTCAAAAAGCTCAAAATATCGACGCGTTAACAAAGAAATTACAATCGAACAACTCGTTCTGCTGGACGGTGAGCAAAGCCAAAGGCACGGCAGTGAAGAAACTTGTTTTAAAAGTTTTATAATTTCAACTATCATCAATCAAAATGCGTGAAATCGTACATATGCAAGCTGGTCAGTGTGGCAACCAGATCGGTGCCAAGGTAAATATATAACACTTTACAATGAAACATCTTGCTCGTTTTAATTATTTTCATAGTTTTGTTCACAATTTGTTTTCTTTGGGTTTGAGTTTTTGACGACTAGTGATGATGTACATGAAACAATGTATTCTATTATGTAAGAGCAATTAAAACATTGTAACGCTTCAATTAGGCCTAATAATTATTATGTTTAGCTAATAATTTCTGTTGTGAATTATAAGGAAGTTTCTTTTCTGTTTTTGTTTGTGATTGTGTTTTCTTGATAAAAAAAATAAAATATTTGATTTTATATATTTGTTTATTATTCAATTTCAAATGAATCACAATCAGGCGCCAGTATTTTGAAAAGAACTATCTAAGTATGTCCTACTCCTACTCTTCGCTAACCGGAACCCCCTAAACTTTTTGATCTTTAATTGTTTAGTTTTATACAGTACTGCAGGTCAACTGCAAATCAATCTTTGTTAAGGTTAAGATTAACTTTATGAAATGCACCCCATCTTTACACAGGCATGCCAGAAACAAAAGGCCCAGACATAGCATAGCTAGTAATTATTAACATTCTTTAATAATTTAATATAGTTAATAATAAAACCAAATATTTAAAACTAAAAAGTGGTTTAAAAAACAACTAAAACAGCTGCTCTGAACACTGTTGGTGTCATTACAATTAAGTAAGTATGTAGATAGGGCTGCTGTCTTTATTTGCGATATTAATCAGAACCCTAGCTAGGTCGGGATCAGAGTGGAGATCTAGAATTTCGCATCTACAACTACATATTAAATATATTAAATTTATTAAAAAAGGTTTTAAAGTGACCAAATTTAAAGAGAATGACACAAAAAATATTAGAACACATTTGTTTGTTATTGTGTACTTATACTTGAGCGAAATGGGTCAAAACTTAAGTTTTCAAACAATATTTATTTTGTGGTTTTTTTCTTAAAATAATATGCAGGTTTATTTTATTAATAAAAACATGCACTTATGTTTTTCTTTTTCTTTGTCATGCCAGTTCTGGGAAGTGATCTCAGATGAACACGGCATTGATCCCACCGGCACATACCATGGAGACTCCGACTTGCAGTTGGAGAGAATCAACGTGTACTACAATGAGGCCACAGGTGGCAAATATGTACCAAGAGCCGTACTCGTTGACTTGGAGCCAGGCACGATGGACTCTGTCCGATCTGGGCCATTCGGACAAATTTTCAGACCAGACAACTTTGTGTTTGGACAGAGCGGAGCTGGAAACAACTGGGCAAAGGGTCACTACACAGAGGGAGCTGAGCTTGTTGACTCTGTTCTTGATGTAGTACGCAAGGAGGCAGAGAGCTGTGATTGCTTACAAGTGGGTTTGTTAAAATCATCACTAGAATAATTTTTATAATTAAATAATTTAAATAAAGCATTGATGTATTGTTAAAGCAAACATTGTTTTTATTGTACAAAGGATTGTTTTTATTTTCTTTCCTCAGGGTTTCCAACTTACACATTCCCTTGGTGGAGGCACTGGTTCAGGCATGGGAACACTCCTCATCAGCAAGATCCGTGAAGAGTACCCAGACCGCATCATGAACACATTCAGTGTTGTACCATCACCCAAAGTATCTGACACTGTTGTAGAGCCGTACAATGCCACACTCTCTGTCCATCAGCTTGTAGAAAACACAGATGAGACATATTGCATCGACAACGAGGCACTTTATGACATTTGCTTCCGTACTCTGAAGCTGACCACCCCAACATACGGTGATCTCAACCATCTTGTGTCTGCTACCATGAGTGGTGTTACCACTTGCCTCAGGTTCCCTGGCCAGCTTAATGCTGATCTTCGCAAGTTGGCTGTCAACATGGTCCCCTTCCCCCGTCTCCACTTCTTCATGCCTGGCTTTGCTCCTTTGACCAGCAGAGGCAGCCAACAATACCGTGCCCTAACTGTTCCAGAGTTAACCCAACAGATGTTTGATGCCAAAAATATGATGGCTGCATGCGATCCTCGTCACGGTCGCTACCTCACAGTAGCTGCCATCTTCCGTGGTCGCATGTCCATGAAGGAGGTTGATGAGCAGATGCTGAATGTCCAGAACAAGAACAGCAGCTATTTTGTAGAATGGATCCCAAACAATGTGAAGACCGCCGTCTGTGACATCCCACCACGTGGTCTTAAGATGTCCGTCACCTTTATCGGCAACAGCACTGCCATCCAGGAGCTGTTCAAGCGCATCTCTGAGCAGTTTACCGCTATGTTCAGGCGTAAGGCTTTCTTGCATTGGTACACTGGTGAGGGTATGGATGAGATGGAGTTCACTGAGGCTGAGAGCAACATGAACGACTTGGTGTCTGAGTACCAGCAGTACCAGGATGCAACAGCCGAGGAGGAAGGCGAATTTGACGAGGAGGAGGAAGAAGGAGATGCTGAGGCATAAACCTACCTCAATAATAACATTTAAATGGCAGGGGGAAGACAGTAACATTCAAAGATGACTTTTTTTTCTACAACAACACTTTGCAAAAGAACCCTTGAACCATAATTATTTTGATCACGTTGCAACTAATTTTGTGGAAGTGTTTTCTATAAAAAAAGTGGGAACATGTTCATGCACATTTACAGGTTTTTATATGATTATCTATTTTTAAAACAGGAAAAATAAAAGAAACCAACAGATAATTTCTCTCTCCATGCAATTTATTTATTTGTTTTTGACTCATTATTGCAGGTTGGCGACTCCATGGGTTTTGAAGAGGAAAAGTCTCAAAATCTTTCTGCAAAGTTGTGGCATTTCAAGGAAAATTGTGAATAATACATGCCATAATAAATTATTCCTCTTCAAATGTAGGGGTCATAGGTTTGTGACTACTCCATTTAGAGAAAGGATACCCTTTCAAGGGAAGGTACACGTTTGGTTATTACTGTAAAAACTGACTTGGTAATGAGCATTGGAGAGCTGTTGATAGTATGAAACATTGTGAGAAACGGCTCCCTCTGAAGTAGCATAGATTTTGATAAAAAGGTACTTTCTCACTAAAATAATAAAAGACTTCTAGCCAGAAGTCTTTTATTCCTATCTGAAAGCACAAATTCGTCCAAGAACGGTGTTTTTCTCTCATCATTTTCTCGCACAACCTCGATAACCAATTTAGCTTAAATTTTCACAGGTTTGTTATTTTATGCATTTATATGTTGGGATACACCAAGTGAGAATACTGGTCTTTGACAATTGCCAAACGTGTACAGTGCCTTTAAAGTATGGTTTGAATCAATTTTCACCCCAAAACATTTTAATCTGAGTAATACCTCGGTCATACCTAATCAGATTTCAGAGGGTTGGTGTATGTTCGGGAATGTTGGGTCAGCAGAGAAGCAGTTTGTACCTGCTGTCCCCCTTGTTGAATACGGATGGATTAGATGTGAAAATACTGCACCAGATTTGTTGTGTTAAAAAGGGTATATACATGTATGTAATTTTTCCTAACAAAAAACACTATGTCCACAGATACATTAAACCTACACAGTTTGAAGATTATGATAGTAGAAAGCTTCCCTTGAAATTTTACTTACTGAAGTGCTGTAGTTTTTGAGAAATGAGTAAAAGTAATAATTTTCGTCTCAGTTTTAGCATGTAAAAACATATTAACCAGTTATGCTATGGTTTTGGTATAATATCATAACTGGTTAAGGGAATTTTACATGCTCAAATCATTTTGGTCTCGTGGACCAAAATGATTTTGTGACTTGTTTTACTCATTTCTCAAAAACTACACAACCTTAGTTAGTAATATCGAAGGGAAGCTTTTCACTATCATTATCTTCAAACCCTGTAAGTTTAATGTAAATCTGTAGACATTTTGAAAAAGTACCCAAATCCCTAAACTGCCATTTTTGTTTGCACATTTTTTTTTTCTTTTATTTTGCCTTTAAGTCAGCATTACTTTGACAAAAGCTAATTAAAGACTCCTGCTTTAAACATTATAAAGGGGACGGCCGGGGAGCTCTTTTGGCCCAAAGTATTTTGATGATTATGACCATTGGCCAACATTATCATGTGTATCATCAACAAAGAATCAAACATCAACCTTTAGGACCATGTCACATGGACCATTAAAATTGATTTCATGTTTTAGATTGTCCATGCCTCTAACCTAGCATAGGATAGCAGGAATTTTTACTGAACTTCCTTGGTCTTCAGATAATTCTTTGAAGAGGTGAATTCCGGTTTAATTAAGATCAAACCTGTAGATTTCATTTGGTGGTGAAATCTTATTTCTTCAGGGAGCTTCGTACTGTTAACAAATTTTTCAGGTTTGTAAAAACTCAACGAAGCTCTACACTTTGTACTAGAGTAGAATTCTGTGACCATTTTGTCATGTCAAAGAAATACGATTACTCTTAAAACATGGGCCCAATTTTATAGAGCTGCGCGCTGATTTTGTGCTTACTGTGTGAGTTTCTAGCACTGCAAAACCATAAACACTTAAAGAGGCATGCCAAACTTCCGCTGCTCACTTAATAAAATGAATGATGTAACAATGTGGATCATGGTGAATATGCAAGCTGGCTGCCAAATATTTTGCTAACCTGTGAAAAAGTAATTTTTTTCTAATGAAGTTAATACACAAATTTGCTTGAAACTAGCCCAGTAGATATGAAAATTAACTTGCGGGTGCAACATACCCCCACCTTCCTCCCCACCAAATGTTTTAAACACAGTTAGATAACAAATAAGAGTAGCACAAAGACTGCAGAAAAGTTCAATTTTGTCAAAACAATTTATTCAAACTCTAAGAAATCGGTCAAGGGTGAGAACAATTTCTCCCTAATAAAATGTGTGCACACAACAAAAGACCCCTTGCACGTGACATCCCAAGACCCAAACAGTGCCCTCGCTGAGGACATTAAAGACCTGTCATTGGGGGATAGTTGTGCAATGCACATAGCTACTGTCTCCATTGTTTTGACCTCGATGATGGCAGCCAAAGCAAGGGGTATATGTCATAGAAAACTTATAAACTACAGAAAAGTAAAGTTTTCTTAGACATTCCATTAGTCTTTTTCTGATGGTTGCATCCAAATTGAAATTGAATATTTGAAACATAACTGTTTGGTGAGGCTTTTTGTATTATTATTTTATTACAATGTTATCTTCCAGTTCTGGGTTGTTAATTTCAAAGACACAACTTTGACAGAAAATCCAAAAACAACTAGTTTACTAGTTGGTTACTGTATAGTGTTCTGGCTGGAAAGTGGTAACCTAATCTTGCTGAGCAAAAGTTGTTGGTGCTAAGCAGTTTTTTGTGCTTACAAGCTTCATGAAATTTGGCCCATGTCACATGTACCATTTGTGTCTGATGATGTGACTGATATTCTGCTCATTTTGCTCAGCAGAAAAGTGTTTTGAAATTGGGTCCACATTCCATACACTACCATAAAGTCTTCCAAATTGTGTTTGAGTAAACTCACCCATCAATAAACCTTTTTGAAATCTGTAAATATACTATCATATTAAAAACCGTCAATTGAATATCATTGACAAAAATCATGCATTCACTATACAGATTTCCACCTCTGTGCCAACAGTAGAGTCAGACGCATGAACATAGATAGGTATGTGTTGTTAACATCAAATGTCCATCTTGTTCCAGTGAGCTCGTTGTGGTAATGATTGCTTCTGAGGTGGCAGGTAGATTGAAGTCAACTTCTTATTACTGGGTTGTCTTCTGATCTTCTACAAAGGCAGAGAAAAGAGAAAATAAGATTAGTTGGGATTTGGGGGTTTTGAGGTCGAGCTGTCAAATGCAGTGGACCCAAGTTCTGTAACTTACAGAATGTGGGTTTACATCGTAGCCTTCCCCGTTGTGACACTTAATCTTTGAGCACGGGATTTTCTCATACTTCCTTCTCCCCATCCAACAAAGAGTTCAAATTGGTAACAGTGGGAGCTGGGGAGTAGCCTGTGATGGACTGGCATCATGTCCAGGGGGACTACAAATAGTCTTAGTCGTTTAATGTCATTTACATTTTCCTCTTCAATTGACCAATGGCTACAAGATACATGTGTTTTGTAGGGTAGCAGGGGAGAAGCCGATTGAGCCACCCATGGGCAGTTTGATCTTCCTTTGTTTCAGTTTGAACTTACTTGGTACAGCTTTTCCACCCTCCCACGCCGTAATGCGCACTCCTGTTTCCTCAATCTTCATGGCAGCCTCCTTGAACTCCGGCTTTAGGGCTCGTCTGACTAGTCTAGCACACAACGCTGAGTACTGGATGTAACTAAAAAGAGGCGAAAAAAAAAAGATTTTAAACAAATTTGCCAAGCCTGAAAAATTGATTGCAAACATCATGGCGCCAAGAATGTTAATTGAGCTCACAGCTTTTAAATTTGTCAAAGAATTTCACCCAAACAAGTGCGCACATTTTTGAGTTAAGTGCCCTCTGCAAACATGGCAAATGAGCTACGATGTAAGCTGGTAAAGGGAGAAAATCGCAGCATTATAATGTAGCTTTCAATTTGAAAACTGATTCCCCCCCCCCCAAGTAAGGTCCAGTTTAAAAGTGAGGCGTACCGTAACGTAACTTCAGAAGGGCCAACATCATTCATAACATAATAAAGTAAGTAAAAAGAATAATCTCATTAACAATTATAACAATTTATTTATCCATCATGTACATCATTCATGTATTGTTACTTAATTAATTGCCTTATCTTATTCAAAATCAAATCAATCAAGTGTAAATACTATATTACTAATTAAAAAGATACAATTAATAATTAATTGTATCTTTTTAATTAGTAATATAGTAATATTATATTGTAATTGTATAATTTAATTTCAATTATATTATACATACAATGTTATATAATATTATTGAATATATTATATACATAATTTATTTCATATAAAGTGGTGGCAGATTATGCAATTTTTGAAGATTTCCCGGCTCTCTTTCCATAAATCAATGTTCATATTTTAAGCATGATGCACATTTGCACAAGAAAAGGATCATCAAAATGAATGATCGAAGTTCACACATGCATTTCTTCCTCCATTGTCCATGCATTTGCAATTTGGTCATGCAGACATTTTTGTTTTTTTTAACAAACTGAAAAAGTTGTGCTTATCCGGTGCCAAAATTTACCGGTATTAACTGAAAAATAATCAAAAATATATTACGTCATCCCTGCTTGACGCCAGGCAGCAACCATTGTAGAAAAGTATATGCGACAAACTACGGTAAAATGTTGCAGATTTAAAGCAAAGTTTTCGTCCAGAAATCCAAGTTCTAGCAAAAAAGTGTGAGGAACGGTGTGCGCCCTCTAGAGTTGATTTACCGTTACTCTGAAAATGAAGTCACGAGAGGGCGACATGCACAGTTAAGTTAACGGACCGGACGGAAAGCCGACTGACTGTCGAGAGCAAAATAAACAGACCGTGCGACTTTACTGCAGTATCAACTCCCTTTACCCTTTTATTCAGACGTCATTCCTCCACCATGAAGTAACTGAAAGTTACTGGACGTCTGTTAATATAATGTTTTCATCTTGGAGATAAACTTTGTCTCAGCTTTTTACTATGGAACCAGAAACTAAAAAGCCTGAGGAGGGTAAGGATTTGTTTTGTTTCGTGTTATGTCAGATGTCACTGCACTTTCTGCTCCTTTCTGCCCCACTCGCAACTATAATAAAAAGAGGGGGGGGGGGCATGGGGGAGGGGGGGGGGAGAACTGCCCCAACTGTTCATGTCTTGTAGTTGAACTGAAAAATTAAGACAACAAAGACTTGGAATAACTTTCCGTATGGCGCCACCACTTTTTCACTCATTTTTACAAAAAGAGATATATCAATCGGGAATTAGATACTATATTATTTTATTTCGAATGAAAAAGTGGTGGCGCCATACGGAAACTTTTCCAAGACTTGCACTGTAATGTAATTTTATTGCAGATAGATTGTGGATAATCTTATTAAAGGCATGGCTACACCTCTGTTTATTGGTAGGGCTATTAATTTATTTTAAATGACAATTAATTATAATATATTATTGGTAATTAAGTCAAAAGTCAAAACAATTAACTATTAGCATAAAACCTTACTTGGTCTTGCTCTCGGTAACGAGTAATGGCAATTTTCGGGAGAGGTTGATAGTATGAAAAGACATTGTTGTGAGAAACGGCCGAAAAGTTTCTGTATGGCACCACCACTTTTTCATTCGTTATGCTCTACTAATAATTTACCTCAGTGAGTGAGACATCCCTTTTTGTAAAAATGAGTGAAAAAGTGGTAGCGCCATATATGGAAAGTTATCCGAAACAGCTCCCTCTGAAGTAACCTAGTTTTTGAGTCAGAAATAATTTTCCACAAATTTGATTTCGAGACCTCAGATTACAGAATTAGATATTGAAGTCTTGAAATCAAGTAGTTGAAAAGCCATAACTTTGTGTGACAAACAGAAAAAACACTTGTTGGTGTTTTTTCTTCCATTATTATCTCGCAACTTCGATGACCAATTGAGCTCAAATTTTCACAGGTTTGTAATTTTATACATGTATTGAGATACACAAAGTGAAAAGGCTGGTCTTTGACAATGACCAATAGTGTCCAGTGTCTTTAATGTCACTGACCTGTGTGGTTGCGCCACAGCACCTTATAAACGTAAATGTTTGATGGTGTAAATAAATGGGTCTAATGTTTTAAACATACATGTAGCTGCATACCTTTTAGAAAAAATAAGATCTTGGGTGTGATCAAACACTGTATGAAGGTAGACCTCCATGGTATACAATTCATAGGCCTATAAAATGGAGGTAGACCTGTATGGTATATATAAAAACTACATATTATTACTCTCATTATTATTTTCTGTTTTGTTTTTCACAAATCCTCAGGAGGCAGAGAAGATGATCTAACGATAGGGAAGATCACGCAGACCTTTGAATCATCAACCGCTGTGATTACATTCAGTGGAACTGCCCTCGGATCAGACTCCGATAGTCTCTCATCATCAGATAACGACGACGACGACACCCACAATGACATACACAGGGACTCCCTCTCCGGCAAAGAGGAACAACGCTCAGCCCACTCCATCAAGCCGGCCAACTGGAAGGAGGAGAGCTGGAAGAGCGATTCTGGCTTCAACAGCGACACTCCGATGTCTCAGCAGGGGTATTCCAAGAGAGAGTGCAATCACAACATTGATAAAAACACACCAGCGTCGAACCATTATTCGCCAACTAAGAGTGGAACAAGACTTGAAACTACATGCACAGACAACAACAGTATCCCCTCAAGCGCTTTGTCAGCGACTATACCAGAGGAAAAGAACAATTCATTCACAACCTCGTCTGAAAGCATCTCAAAAGAAACTATATCTATAACCTCTAGTGCGTTGTCTACAACTATACCAGAGGAAAAGCACAATTCATTCACAGCCTCGTCTGGAAGCATCTCGAAAGAAACTATATCTTTGGAGGGCTCGTCACCGAGGAGTAACGGCAGTGAGAGGTCGCAACGATTCAATCCGTTTAACAGGGTACCATTTATTGAGGACGACCACTTTGATACTATGAGTAGCTTTCCGTCTGTATCGGGCACCAACTTTGCAGGGTATAAAGATGATTTTGGTAAGTTGGGCGAATCAATGTGCGCCATTTGCCCTTAATCCCCAATATTCTTTTTCACAGGGACATTACCGATGGCCTACAACCCTACAACAAGAATTGTTTCCCTGCTGCAGTGCATTCCTACTCCCTACAGTATCGCTCCCTCCTGGGCTTAATTTCATAGAGCTTTTAAAGCCATTATACACTTTCGGTAAACAGTATTGTCCAAGTCCCACACTTCGTGTATCACAACTTATATATAAAATAACAAACCTGTGAAAATTTAGGTTCAATCGGTCATCGGAGTTGGGAGAAAATAACGGGAAAACCCATTCTTGTTTCCACACGTTTCGCCGTGTCATGACATGTGTTTAAAATAAGTCCGTAGTTCTCGCTAACGAGAATTTATATGTTTTAATGTTTTCTCAAAAAGTAAATCATTTCACGGAACAATATTTCAGTAGAAGTCTTTCACCATTACCTTCTGTAAACCCTGTAAATTATTTGTAAATCTGTGAACTTTTTCTTTTTTTTCTGTACCGAAAGTGTATAATGGCTTTAAGCACAAAAAGTAGCTAAGCACCTGGCATTTATATGCGTACCAGTCAAAATACTATGTCACATGTACAATCTGCAACTGGTATCCTGCTCATTTCTGCTTAGCATAAACTTGTTGAGCAATATTTTCTGCTTTTAAAGGATTTGGGTACTTTTTGTAGCACAAAAACAATGTCCACAGATTTACATAACACTTACAACCCTTGGAGATAATGATAGTAGAAATCTTCCCTGAAAATATTAGTTGCTGAGGTGTTGTAGTTTTTGAGAAATGAGTAAAACAATATCATGAAAACACATTTTTACGTGCTAAAATAATTTTTGTCTCATGATCACTGAGACGAAAATTATTTTCATGACATTGTTTTACTCGTTTCTCAAAAACTACAGCACCTCGGCAAGTAATATTTTCAGGTAAGCTTTCTATACTATCATTATCTTCAAACTGTGTAAGTTTAATGTAAATCTGTGGACATTGTGTTTTTTTGTCATACAAAAAGTACATTATAGACCCTTTAAAAGCAGCTCTATGAAATTGGTCCCTGGCATTGGAAGAGCCAATACCCTGTTAGATTGTGACAGGAGCTTCCTACCAGTCACTGTAAAAATCAGGACCCCATTACATTTCACAGAGCTACTTTTAAGCAAACATGTTTGCTTAGAACTACAATTTTCTCCAAAGCAGAAATGAGCAGGGAACTAGTCCCAAATTGTACTTGTGACATGGTTGTTTGGCTGAAAAGCTTTTTTTTGGTTACGCTTAGCTACTTTTTTTGTGCTTTCAAGCTGCTCTATGAAATTGGGCCCTGGTATAGGCATCCCCCCTGTTGTCATCGGGCAACCAAGTAATTTTTTTATGTTATCATTTAATATGAGTGATTGCCAATAGCATCCAGTGCCTCTGAGAAGGTTGTGCACCAATTTTGTTATAATAGGCCATACAGTGTGTAGTCTTCGCCTTCATGATACATGTGGGTATGAGCAGAGTTGCCTAATTTTGTGGGTTGTTTTCCTTATTTGAAGTTCTGTGCAATCTGTGAAAGTTCAAAAGGAAGTTGTTATGTCAAGTTGTAGTAGACCGACATGCATGATGGGTTTTAATTGCATTTTATAAAAATGCTGGTTGCACAACCTATATACGGCTTTATTTTGACTGTTAAAAATCTCCCATTGTTTCACGTTATGAGTGTTGGATATATGTAGCTGGGTGGACAGCCGTGTTAGTCAGGTATATGTTTGTCAGGTACGTGTGTAATTGCAAAGAGAAGAATAACATGTAGCACTCTAATGACTAATTAGTAATTAATAAATGTATGTTCTCATAGGGAGTCTGCCTGAGTTAAAGGCAGTGGACACTATTGGTAATTACCCAAAATAATTATTAGCATAAAAACTTACTTTGAAACGAGTATGGGGAGAGGTTGAAAGTATGATACATCATGAGAAACGACTCCCTCTGAAGTAACATAGTTTTTGAGAAAGAAGTAATTTTCAACAAATTTGATTCTGAGACCTCAGATTTAGAATTTGAGGTCTCGAAATCAAGCATCTGAAGCACACAACTTCGTGTGACAGGGGTGTTTTTTGTCTTTCATTGTTATCTCGCAACTTTGACAACTGATTGAGCTCAAATTTTCACAGGTTTGTTATTTTGTGCATATATGTTGAGATACACCAAGTAAGAGAAGACTGGTCTTTGACAATTACCAACAGTGTCCACGAATACAATAGGCTGGTACCTTCGATTGTGATGCACTTAGGCATGCATGGGCCACAGTAGAAGGTGTGTTGAAGATCACTTACTGATTTGATGCACTGTAAAGTAAACGGACATGCCAAAAAGCCATATTTACCGCCATCAATTTTAATAAATAGTACGTTGATAGGTGCTCCCCAAATACAGTATTGTATTGTTATTATGTTTTCCCTTTACAGGTGTATTCGACGGTGCATGTAGATCGCGCATGAGAAAATGTTTAATTCACGGTCGAGGAACGAGATTAGGGAATACTAAGTCATTAACTGCTACATTATATTTTCCTCTTTTCAAGTAATCGTGTACGTAATGAAAAAATGACCGTGTTCAATGCAAAGGTACATGTTATTATACAATCTGAGTATCGTGAGATGTATGCAGGCAGCCGGGTCTAAAATTTTACACTGGATAGTTGTTTTAGTATCGGGCCTGTAAACTAATGTGTGTTTTACAGTTTGAAAATAATACCCCACTTTGTGATATCTTGAACAAAAAAAACAAGTTAATAATTTTTCATGTCACAGGTACCCCGCGGCATTCGACATCCAGCGATACTGACACCGAGGTGAGTTTGCCATCCAAGGATCTGGACCTGGCGCTGATTACAAATGAAGATCTTGGTATTACTGAGGACCACTTCTCACAACCTGAGGTAGGTTTCTGTAGGGAGGGGGAGGGGGCGGGGTCTACTGAATATTAGCCCTAATCAACAGACCATTAGGCTGTCCCCAATGTAATGTGGCAAAATAAAAATGTCAATGCGTGTTCCACCGATCAAATGACGAGGACCTGTGTGTGTTGTTTATTAAATATTTTACATAGAAATGGTGGTTTAATGTATAATTTGTTTGTGGTGACACCATGTGTATACTATCTTCTTGCCTGGTAGATTATGTTCTTTTGATAACTTGTCTTGCTTTATATTCTACTGCCTTGGAGTAGATTTTTCGAAATTCAGGAGACTTCTAAACTTCTGTGGAGTTAGATTTTTCGGAATTCGGGAGACTTCTTTACTACTGTGGAGTAGATTTTCAGTACTAAGGACAGGAGACTTCTTAGTTCTGAAATAATAACTGTCCTATTTATTGACTACATCTCAATGTCCTGACTAGTCTGCTCTAGTCATCGTCAGGAGTGGTTCGATGGGAACATTATTTGTATACAACTTATTGTATCAAGTTGAAAAGTTGTCTCAACAAGTGTTTTCCTTTGGTCAAATATTTCTGGTATTTCCCCTTAAAAACAAAAGTACATGTAGCTGCCTGTTCTTTTCCTGATTGATTTTGTTTGATTGATTTGCTGATTGTCTCCTGATGTTGCTTTGTTATCAAGGGATGTTTCGGCTTCTCCAAGGTGGAGGAATTAGAGATGGCGATAGAGCTGTGCAAGGAGTCTGTAAGAGAGACGAACGAACACACAGAGCAGAGACGAGAGCTTATAAACAGACTGGTACAGCTACGTATGAAGCTACTAGAGATTAAGGTGAGTCTACCTCTTCAGGACTCGGAAGTTTACACTGGACCACGCGGTCTCGAGGCCTGTGGTTTTAGTGTTGGGCCCATAGAGTTATAATATAAGAACTAGAGGGCACACTGGCCTGTATACGCGACCCAGCATGCGTGCAGGCGGCAATTTTCAAGTTGACAAAACAGGCATCGCACAGCGTGTGTTTGTGCGGCCATTTTGTAAGTTGACAAAACAGCATCGCCTAGGGTTCAATAAACACAAACTCCAACATTAGTTTCATTTTCAAGGCGTGTACGTAATGGCGCGTGCGTGTCTCCTTCAGGTCCCGTCGCATTTGTGCAAGAAGCATCACCAGTGCGCCCTCTAGTTGAACAATTGCTTGTAGGCCTATGTTGATTTCTTGTTGTTGGCCATATAAATACAAATTTTTATACTAATAATAACTATATAGGTTTTCCAGGTCATTTGTTAGTATATTAGTGGCCAATTAAAACATTGTGTTTTGTCTATTTCCCCTCAAGTTTGCAAGGTTCCACAAACAGTCACTCAGTTTGCAATTTTGATTTACTGTGTAAGCAATTTGTTCTTTCAAATGAACTCAGACAGCATTCAAATTAACATCAGCTTTTTGCTTAAATGTCTTCTCTTTATGATACTAAAGTGCACTGGGTTCTTTTACATACATACGGGACGAGGCATCATGGTTAAGTGTCTTGCTTAAAGGACAAAGGTGTCATGACTGGGACTCGAACCAGGTTGACACTCTGCTGATCAGAAATACCAGAGCTTGAGTCTGGTGCTCTTAACCGCTCCGCCACGACATGCCATATTAATATTTTCACTCAAGTAGCTGTTTAAAGGATTTGGGTACTTTTTCAAAGTGTCCACAGATTTACATTAAACAAACAGGGTTTGAAGATAATGATAGTGGAAAGCTTCCCTTCAAATATTACTAACTAAGGTTGTGTAGTTTTTGATAAATGAGTAAAACAAGTCACAAAATAATTTTAGTCTCATGTGACCAAAATTATTTTTAGCATTTAAAATCCCCTTAACCAGTTATGATATTATACAAAAACCATAGCATAACTGGTTAATACGTTTTTACATGCTAAAACTGAGACGAAAGTTATTAATTTTACTAATTTCTCAAAAACTACAGCACCTCATTAAGTAAAACTTCAAGGGAAGCTTTTTACTATCATAATCTTCAAACTGTGTAAGTTTAATGTAAATCTGTGGACATTGTGTTTTTTGTTAGGAAAAAGTACTTATACCTTTTAGTGTAGACAGTTTCAGTTTGAGTTGCTTGAAGGGAGTTGAGAAAGTTTGTTGGTTGGTTACAGTGTTTATGAGAATAATAAAGATGCGCCTTGGTCTAGCATAGTAAGTAGGACTTGTATGTTATACATTTTACAAGGACCCTCAGTTGTTATTACTAAAAAGCTTCTTCTTTCCACTTCCAAGGTCCAGTGTATTGTAAATGCACGTGCAAGAACCTAGTGCACTTATCGAAAAGAGAAGGGGTTCGTTCCTGGTTTGATTGGCGGCCTGTTGCGCCACAGCTCACATTGTAAACCATACCATGGTGTGTTAAAGAATCGGATCTCATACTTCAACATGTAGCTCCACATATACATCTGTTATGAAAATACTGAGAGCGCATCAGGGACATCACTGTGATTAAAAATGGTTAATTGTTAAGTAGGACTTGAAACTTTGCATGGTGGAAATACGATAATGGAAAGGTCTGCGGTAACATCATTTAATGACTAATCATTTAATCTCTAATGAGTTTGGGTGGTTCTAAAAAGAGCTGTTGGTTTCAACTCTATGTTGCGTTGAAACCAATGGTTCTTTTCAGAACTATCCCCAACTCATTAGAGATAGTCATAACATGGTGTTACCAGAAACCTTTCCATTATGGTTAATTGTTATTATTGTTTATTAATAAATACCTTGGATGGTTTAAGTCTCTGATTGGTCAAAACCCGGACATGTGTGGGAGTGTTAACGGTGGTATAAAGACCGGCTTTGGAAAATAGCGAATAAGTGGCCACTAAATCAGCATACATTGTGTAAACCTTGCGCGTTGCACTGTATCGCACCCTTATTTATATCCCTGTTGGTTTCATTGCAACTTCGCGCACTTCGCGTACGCGCGCTGAAAATGTATCAATTTCGAGTGCGCCCGTGTAACATGTGCGCGCGTATAAACTGACGCCGCCGAGCTCGTGCGCGCGTTTTAATGCACAAGGAATAGCTATCGTCCAATCATTTGCCTCCTTTGACCCCAGTGAAGGCGCTGTACAGATCATTATTTCCAAAGAGTCACTGGTCTCAAAGATCCTCCGGCTCGGTCTGTTAACAGCGCCAGCCACCAACCCGGTCATTACCACACAGTGAAGACCGGGTACGAACACTGTTATTCCCTAATTATTTTATGCACTGTTGAACTTAACACAAGTTAAGCACTGTTGCTATGTACTGTTGTAGTTAACAAAAGTAAGTCCCCCCCCTAAACAATTCGCCATAACATCGTAAGATAAAACATTTTACCAATACAACTAATTAAGAAATAATTCTATGACATGTTTCCTAAAGTGTTGTGTCAAACATGTCAAACATGTCACAGAATTATTTCTTAATTTGTTGTATTGGTAAAATGTTTTACCTTACGATGTTATGACGAATTGTTTAGGGGGGGACTTACTTTTGTTGATGTGTTTTATATGAAATTGAATATCTGATTTGTATTGGTTTGACATTCCAGGAGGGTACTGAGGAAGACCCAGACATCAAGCAGGTTCTCGGACACAAATTCTGCAAGAGGAAAGGCAAGAGTTCCAACCATCAATGTGAAATGTGTAACTCGGTCATCTGGGGTATGCTACAGAGCTGGCATAGGTGCTTAGGTGAGTCTGAGAGTACCATTTCCCCACTCCCTGTTCGGGTACGTTCGATTAGCTTCCCCGATTAGACCCCGGTGTGCTCATCCGGGTGAGCCCCTCATGAGTGCCAACTTGCCTTAACACCAATGCCGCACCAATAGATGGATTGCACTACGCGTCATCAACCGCCATATTTGATGTATTTTACACATGAAAAGTGCACGCGTGTACGCGCTGCGCATGACTCTTGTGCACTTTTCAAGTGTAAAATACATCAAAGATGGCGGTCAATGTCGCATATTGCAACCCATCTATGCATCTTGGGACAGCGGCCGGAACTACTTTCATTGTGGGCATTAAGTCTGTGGATTTACGAAAAGATCAAACCGTCAAAATTTTATTTCAAAAGGTAGTAGTGCTTTTGACATATTGCTTAGAATCTGGAGCGGTTATTCCAGGCAGGAAGAATAATTAAAAAATGGAATACACATTTTCAGAAATGTTTCATGCAGAAGCATTTCTTAGATTGAATTGATGTTGAATACCTCTTTCTCAAACCACATTCCTTTGAAGTGAAATGTTATTTTTAAATTGTTTAAAGACAGTGGACACTATTGGTAATTGTCAAAGACTAGTCTTCTCACTTGGTGCATCTCAACATATGCATATAATAGCAAACCTGTGAAAATTTCAGCTCAATCGGTTGTCGAAGTTGCAAGATAATATTGAAAGGAAAAAACACCCTAGTCACGCGAAGCTGTGTTTTATACTATCAACCTCTCCCCATTACTCATAATCAAGAAAGGTTTTATGATAACAATTATTTTGAGTACCAGTAATTACCAATAGTGTCCACTGCCTTTATCAAGTACGCTGTTAAGGCCGAGTCACATTGCAGCGATAACGAAAACGATAACGATCACGACGCAAAGAGAACGCGTTCTATTGGTTGAATTGCTCCGCGCAGATTACGCACACGCTCATTCAACCAATAGAATGCATTCTCTTGGCGTCGTTATCGTTTGCAGTCTCGTTATCGCTGCAGTGGGACCGGGCCTTTAGTTATTTGTATTTTGTATAACTACCAAAGGACAATGCTGCTATCAGTTTACCCACATCACTGATAAAGCAATTTGTGCACTTCCTGTAAACAAAGGAAAGTTGTAATAGTCTTGTAACTTATATGCCATTTCTTGTTGTCATTTTACAGAGTGTGGTTTTAGT
Source organism: Asterias amurensis (assembly GCF_032118995.1). Classification (NCBI taxonomy): domain Eukaryota; kingdom Metazoa; phylum Echinodermata; class Asteroidea; order Forcipulatida; family Asteriidae; genus Asterias; species Asterias amurensis. Next base: position 19,611,850 of record NC_092650.1, read on the forward strand.
TGCCATAGCAAGTGTCTGAACTTTGTCAAACGACAGTGTGCAAGTACAAAGGTGGGTGTACACGTTTTATGTTTTGCAATTTAACTTCCTCAAAATGCATTGCTTTTGGGCATACAGGAAATTTGATATTTTCTGTTGTAATTTCCACCTTCAATAAAACCTAAATTGCACGTAGCGTGTGCGCACTTTAGTTTTGGTTGGCAAAATGGTTTGTACACGGCTAATGGGTGCGTGATGCAAACGTGATTGCGCGTCTGCTTAATGCACAACTCTGAGGCGTTTGCCAACCAATAGGGTATGTATGCATGCGTGATTTTAAATAGCATGTTTCACGTGAAGGGTCCATTCTAGAGTTATCAAAACAACAGCTAAACACCACTTTGAAATCCTGCGGCCAGAGATGCGGTTGGTACCGGATGGTACCGGCTGTCACCTCACTAAATGTGGATAGATTTGACATTCTTATGAAAATACCAAGTGACAGGTTTTTGATGTTCTCTCAGCTAGTAGACACTGTATTCAGCTGAACTTTAACATTTGTTGTATCTATCTTTTTAAAAGGTGTACCTATAAACCAGCATTCTGTTGACAAAAAAAATCTATGACCTACATGTACCTTCTACATTAATTTTCTATTATTAGTTTCTGCATTTCCACTTTGGATTCTACACTTCTATGATTACTGTACTGTTTTTAATCACAGGTCAGCCATCCTGTTTTTCCTGAACATGCGGTTGGTTATTAACAGGTTTTTTTAAGGCTTTGTTTTTTCTTAACTCCTCACATTCACTGCATGCAAAATAACCAATCAATATTCCTGCATCCCTGAGGCTTTATTCAAAACTGTTGCTTGGGTCTAGTTTATGTCAGCCATTTTGTAAGCCATGTGCCTTATAACATACCTGTGAGCTTTTGACATTGGCTGTAGCTAGGGGCTAGGTCATGTCAGCCATTTTGTAAGCCATATGTGCCTTAACACTTATGAACTTTTGACATTGGGTGTTGCTTGGTCATGTCGACCATTTTGTAAGCCATGTGCCTAAAACCTATGAGCTTTTGGCTACGGCCGTGGCTTGGGTCTTCATTTCTGCCGTTTTGTAAAGTAAGCAATGTGCCTTTAAAAATAGCCGTTGCTTGGGGGGGGGGGGGCTAACTCATGTCAGCCATTTTGTAAGCCATGTACCTTATACAAAGCATGTGTCTTCAAAATAAACTAATTTACACAAAAGCTGTAGTCATATCCTTGGCCTGATTAGCTGCAGCTTTATTCTCAGACCTAGGCCACCAACAAATCTGGGAGTGAAGAATGCTCTGAACTTGGAGTCCCGCACGCGCACAAGCAAAGTTTCCTTGCATTTGAAATGTGGCGTCAATTAATGTTTTTGGATTTTGACAAAAATTGCACTTGATCTAAAGTGTTTTCAAACACAGCATTTTACACCATTTGAGCGGCGGTTAAGGACATGTTATTCATTTCCCATTTCCATAAGGACTCTATCGATTGCAAAATGAGTGGCTCACAAAACTGAAATTTACTTTTTTCAAGAATCAACTAGCAATTACCAGCTTATTACTGGATTGAAATCATACATCATGTACATGCAATTACGTAATATTCCCAGAGAGTGCAGTTAACATCCATGTGAAATGCAATCATTACATCATGGTTACCAGACTATCCCATACAAGCGCCTCACACTGAATTCCCTTGACTTTTGCATCGTGAAGAATCAAGATGACCGCCTAAGCTTCTCTGATTGGATAATGTGCTCATGACATCATCTGTCTAGAAACGAAAATGTTGTTCATATCATGTCATGCAAAACATTATATATCATCAGTTCTCTCAAAGAAAACTGTAAACATCCCACTCAAAAGTTTGTATGCTTTTATGGTGCTGTGTCTTTCTTAAAAACTAAACTATTAACATTAATAATCTATTTTTATATCACAAGGTTAAGATGTTACACACTGTTACCCCGGACCCTCATAACACAGTTAAAAGTGACCAGGTATTTGCTGATTTTTGATACTATACATGCCACTGATTCACCATCCCTCCTACCTTCCAGAAAACAAAATAACCCCAAATCCATTTCCTGCCACCCACAGACTCCACTTACACATTAATTTACTAACTACACTTTACTTTTGCACTGACTAATACTGAGATTGTTCCTGTTTATAAACACAGGCCTTTAACTGCCCTCTCGAAGGGGCACGAAGGGGCACACAAATTTTCCTCTGGTAATGGTAATTGGGGCAACCTCTGTCATGTGTCTGTGAGAAAAATGTAGATTTGTATTGGAACCTTGCATAGGGCACCACAGCACTGCACAGGGCACCACGGCAATCGCTGTGGGTGCTGTGGGTTACATTGAGGCATGTAAATAGGAACACTAGATCAATACTGGTCCGTGCAAAGAAACTAGCAGAAAGTAACGAGACATTGCAAGACATTTATTACAGAGAAGACATCATCATTTTCGTTTTATAAAAACCGAAAAGTTAAAGTTGTGCTTTTGACAAATGAAGATTGATGATATTAATGTGATATTACAGTCTCCTGACGATGACTAGAGCAAGCTAGTCGAAACGTTGAGACCAATTCAGAACTGACTCCTTGGCAGTACAGTTAATTACGATCCTATAAGCTAAAGTAGTAGTCCAGTCTATTTTCTATACCATCTGTCCTGGTAATAGTTATAAAAGGAGGACAGTTCTTTTCAGAACTGAGAAGTCTCCCGAACCTCTGATTATCTACTCCACGGCAGTAGAATAAAGCAAGACAGTTCCCTAAGAACAACTCTACCTGGCAAGTAGATACACACATGGTGTTACCGCAAACCAAATATACATTGATACCCCACCATGCAATGCCTCAAATCCTATATATGATATTAATGTGTTAGGACTTGAATATTCAAGTCCCCAGAGAGCAGATGTTTGTTATGAAGTAGATACACACATGGTGTTACCGCAAACCAAATATACATTGATACCTCACCATGCAATGCCTGAAATCCTATATATGATATTAATGTGTTAGGACTTGCATGTACTCATCAGTCAGTCGGTTACATGTACATGTACAATACATTAATATCATTTTACAATACTTAATTTGTTCTATGACCTATTTTGTTACCTTGAATATTACCATTTAACCAGATTCATAACAAACATCTGCTCTCTGGGGACTTGAATATTCAGCATTGTCATTTACTGCACGATAGGAGTGCACTGATTTTTGATGAAAAAGATTATATTTTACCATAGTTTGTCCACTGGCTTTTTAGGGTAAGCCTGAACTTAAGGATTGCCCTAAAAAGCAAATGAGTAATTTTGCCAAGATTTCAAGTTTTTTAATTTGTTCCCCTACATCGGTTTGTGATGAGCACTGTTAACTCGGTGCTTCCTCGAGTCCTGCGGAAATCAAAGCCACAGGCATAAAACTCGGATGGGTTTTAAAATGCAAACTAAAGATGAACGTTTTCTGTCAGCTGAGTTTGCTTGAGAGTTGAAACAATCTAACTAAGCTATTTCGAAAGTGTACATTTATTCATGTTGCTGGGACTGAAAAGGGGAATTACTGGTTTCTGTTGAATTGTCATTCATTGTTCAATGCACTGTCAATATACACATCCAGCAGAAAGAAAATTATGAAATTGAAAGTTGACCTAGAAACAGGTTTAGCAACTTGCACTATTTTTTTATCTGGAACAAAGTAATATTGTAAAGTCCATTTCCTGATCATCAGTAACAATCACCTTGTATAATTATCTGGGTTTTTGTTTGGTGTCTATTTTTACACCATGTCCCAGAAACAAAATGTTCAACTCAACTCAGAAACATAAATGTCCATAAACGTAATTTTTTTAAAAGTTGAGCAGAGTATACTGCACTGTTTGAAATGTCGAGACCACACCAGTTAATTTCAGAGCCAATACACCACCGAAAATAAATTAACACATGGTTGTACCTACATGGTTTACAGGTTATAACTACTCATTATAAATGTCCACATTCCACAACTTGTATGCAGTTATAAACAATGATAACATTTTAATAGGAATATTTCAATGTAATGTGTAAAACATTCTCTTGAAAAGAAGAAAAATTAAAAACAGTTTTAAGATTTGTCAATCAAATACCATTGAAATTCAACGTTTTGCAAATATCCTCGTAAAAGTTTGTTTGCATGCATTTATGACAGCAGTTGTAAATTAAACACTTCATTATGCTTCAAAATTGCAGTAGTGTCAATGTATTTTCTGTAGACATTTCAAACACCACCCAAAAGTGCTCAGTTACTTTTCCTCCATTACATCAGGTTAAATGTTGATGGTGTTGTGTGATTGAACCCTGAAATAAAAACAGATTAATAATAAGAATAATAAGAATAATAATATCGAAGTCTAATATAGCGCATGTATCTACTAAAACAATGTACAAACTTTCAGAATGATAGGTAATTGCAGTGATAAAATTTTGAGACCCAATTATTTAGCACCTTATAAGGGTTTACAAGGTGCTACGGCACATACAGCAGCCACAGCCAGGAACACCGGGGCAAACCCCTTCTCTTTTTGAAAAGTGCACTGTTTTTTTTAACGTCACACAACACATGGGACCAATGGCTTTACGTCCCATCCGAAGGACGAAGCAATGGTTAAGTGTCTTGCTTAAGGACACAAGTGTCACGGCTGGGGATTTGAACCCACACTCTGCTGATCAGAAACACCAGAGTTTGAATTCGGTGATCTTAACCGCTCATTCCTCTTGTCCTTGTACAGCAATTTATTCAGAAAAGAAAAGTTTTGAAAGGCGGTAACAAGTTCAGCTCTTTTTCACACTAGACCAGTTTTCCAAGGAAATTCCTGGAATCTGGGGTTGGCCATTCAAATTGGAAATGCTAAACTCTGAAGAATATTCATTTTGTTATTTTTAATTAACCTATATACACCGATGTGTGTTAGCCCTGTAAACTCGGTACTTACCCGAGTTCTGTGAAAAAAAAAAACCACAGGCATATTACTCGGGTGGGATTCGAACTCATGACATTTGTAATTCTAGTGCAGTGTCATACCAACTAGACGGCTGAAGAATAGTTATTGCTCGGGAGTAGGGTTAAGCGAGATGACCCTTGGGGTTACCGGTATTCAATAGCTTACCTACTAAGTGCAGAGAAATTGCTTCAAGTGTAAACCAAACATGAGTTGGTGGTGGGGTTAAAAGTCCCCGGGAATCTCCTGAGGTTTTATATCCTTGTGAAATGGCACTGCAGTGTGAACAGGGCTATAGATTGTCTGATATTATAAGAAAGGGTTTCGATGTAGTATTAGAAAAAGTGTGATTCAACCACTACAACAGGTGTTATCGAGATTGTGTAAAAACCCTGTTTTATTTTTTTACAATTTCTTCTCTGTAGATAACAAAGCGGGGATACATCATGGAGATTTGTCCAGAGTCGGGGTTAGCTGCCCAGAATTACCGCTGTGCGGAGTGCAGGGCTCAATTGTCTTTCAGTAAGTCAAAGGTCATGAATTGCATGAAAATCTCCACCTCATGGCAGCGATGAATGAACAGGCAAACAAATGTTAAGGATGGGACCCTGACGCACACGGGTGGGCTATACCTACAGTCTCGAACGCTCATTGGTTGTGTAATCACATTTGCTACATTTTTTATTCAATGACGTACAGAAAAGAATAATTGGACGTACATGCAAATAGCAGTACAAAATATTATTATAAAGCTTTTAAATAGGTTTGTGCACAAAACAGGGGTGCGCAAGAATGACTTAAAAATGCAGAGCAAGTTTTTCAGTTAAAAAAAACAAAACAAACTGAAAATCTATTCAAGTACAGGAGATAATTTTATATTTTAGTCGTCATGGTGTGGATTTTGCTGTAGTATTTTGAGGGCCAGCCTCCTTCTTGTGCCTCTTGTAGGATGTGATGGCCGAGCTGATAAGAGAACCAAACTGAAGCTCTGGTGTTTCTTGTTCAGCAGAGTGTGGGTTCCAGTCGCAGTGATGATACTGCAATACACTTAACTTTAGTTGCTTCTCTCCACCCAGTGATTTAGCCGAGTAGGGCATATTTGTTGCAAAGGCTGTATATTCCCTAGGGAGCTGTGATGGTTTATTGAATGAATTAAATGCACATGACCAGGGGTAATAATGTTGCAAGCACTTTGAGATGGCCTTTGGGTGTGAAAAGTGCTATATAAAAACTGGTTGTTATTATATTTTTCTGTTTTTATAAAATTTGTTTACTTTGTTGGTTGTTTGTTTGTTTACTTAGTTGTTTGTTTGTTTGTTTACTCTTTTCACAGAGGGAGATGCTGTGGAGCCGAGGCAGTGTGACTATGACGGTCATTACTATTGTAGTTTATGTCATTGGAATGACACTGAGGTCATACCGGCCAGGGTCATCCACAACTGGGACTTTGAGACAAGGAAGGTATGAATATTCATGAGTCGTAGCTCTTTGAAGGCAGTGGACACTATTGGTAATCACTCAAAAGAATTGTTAGCATAAAAACTTATTTGTTAACAATCAATGGAGAGCTGTTGATAGTATAAAACATTGTGAGAAACGGCTCCCTCTGTAGTAACTAATTTTTGAGAAAGAAGTAATTAGATGTTGAGCATTCTTCCAGTATTCTCTCGCAACTTTGATGACCAATTGATTTCAAATTTTCACAGGGTTGTTATTTTCTGCATTTCTTAAGATACAGCAAGTGAGAAGACTGGTCTTTGACAATTTACCAATAGTGTCCAGTGCCATTAAGAACGGTTTGCATGCCAGAATGTCTGTTTGAATCCCGGTCATGACACTTGTGCCCTTGAGCAAGGCATTTAACCATAATTGCTTCGTTCGCATTCTGCTCTATCAGCCGGGATCCTCTATAGTGGATGATACCCATGCCTACATCTTTACAGACCGTGAAGAGGTTAACCCTGTTTCAGCCCAAGGAGTAGGTGGCAACTGCCCTGGGTAACAGTTAATTTGGGTCGATAGTCCAAATCAGTTAAGTGTAGCCCTCACCTTGAAGCTGCTGTTCAAGGTACCTCCAAATCTTGACCAAATAAAGAGACCACGATTATTAGGACTAGATAGCTCAATGGACCCTTCCCATGAAATATGCTAATTACCTTCACGCATGCATACAGACTCTGTTGGTTGGCAAACGCCATAGAGTTGTGCTCTAAGCAGACGCGCAATCGCGTCTGCGTCACGCAGCCATTAGCCATGTACAAAACAGCGCGATATTCCCTCATTTTGCCAACCAAAATGTTAGTGCGCACGCGCTATGTGCAATTTACATATTTCATGGGAAGGGTCTATTGGTAGACTGCCAGCAGGTTTCAAGTCCAGCGTTAATTCTGTTCCTTATTCAACCCAAAATGATTCATATTTCTTCTTGTACAGGTTTGCAGACAGTCGAAGCAGTTTCTAAAGCTGATGCTCAGGAGATCTCTGCTGTGTATACAGGATCTGAACCCGATGCTGTTTAACTATGTGGAGGAACTCAGCCAAATAAAGGTAATTTGGGATCACAATTAAAAACCACGCTCCAATTTCATAGAGCTGTTATTTATCTACTCTGGCTGAGAGATAGTGTTATAGCAGATAAGACGAACAATTTTGCTGATGGTGCTATAAGCATAAAACTTCTCACATGAACTTATCTGTTGCACTATGGCAGGCTGTTGGACTTCTACCTATTTTGCATAGTGGATTGAGCAGTTGGATAGATGGATTGCAATACGCGTCATCGACCGCCATCTTTGATGTATTTAACAAGGGAAAAGTGCACGCATTTAAGCGCTGCCATGCACTTTTCCCTTGTTAATACATTAAAGATGGCGGTCAATGATGAGTATTGCAGTCTATCTATTGGCGTAGTGGTATCTTTCCTGACCTTCCACCTCTAGGACCGTGTTTCAAATTCAACTGGGGGCACTATGTGGATTGGTTTTTCAGTTTCTACCTGATTGCTGGGGTCTATCCTGGAATAACTCAACATACAAAACTGAAACTTCCTTCCTTGTCTTCTCTCTATTTGGTTCTTTGCTAGTATAGTGATGAAATTTCCTTTTCCGTGAGTTCTTGGTTTCACAACCAGAATTAACCGTGTTTCAAATTCAACTGGGGGCACTATGTGGATTGGTTTTTCAGTTTCTACCTGATTGCTGGGGTCTATCCTGGAATAACTCAACATACAAAACTGAAACTTCCTTCCTTGTCTTCTCTCTATTTGGTTCTTTGCTAGTATAGTGATGAAATTTCCTTTTCCGTGAGTTCTTGGTTTCACAACCAGAATTAATACATGAAATTTATGCCAATGTTTTTTTTCTTTTTATAGAAAGGTTTGCGGTAACACCATGTAATGACTATCTCTAATGAGTTGGGGTGGTTCTGAAAAGAACCAGAAGACGATCAGAGCATACTGATCGAAACGTCGAGTTGAAACCAACGGTTCTTTTTGGAACCACCCCAACTCATTAGAGATAGTCATTACATGGTTTTACCGCAAACCTTTCTAAACTGCTCACAAAAAGTAAGGAAACTTTTTTCAATCCAGTATATTTGTTATTGTTTAATACACTCTTTGTATATGATATATATCAATGCAAAGCTGAACTGTTCCTCTTTAAAATGATACCACATTTGCAATGATTACATGTTGCTGAACTTGGCTACACGAATAACAATGAGGCAAAGTCACAAATCAAATGTGCCAAAATTACTGTTGTATCATTTTAAAGAGGAACAGTTCAGCTTTGCAATGATATATACCACATACAAAGAGAGTATTAAATAATAACAAATATACTGGATTGAAAAAAGTTTCCTTACTTTTTGTGAGCAGTTTATATCGTATTTTCACCATGCAAAGTTTCAAATCCTACTTTTTTCTCTTTTGTTGTTGCTATTCTCCAGAAACTGCGAGAAGAGATTCTTATCATGAAGATGTATTTCCTCTCCTGCCGGAAAGCTATGGAAGACAAATTATTACTTCAGGTAAAAATTCACAATCCTGTAACCTTTATAGGCTCTTTGGGGGAGTATGTAGCACAAACAGAGCTGGTATGGGTGCTCTGAAGGCTTTTTCATACACAATATGAACCTCAACCCTCACAGGTACCCATTTATACCCCTGGGTGAAGAGAAGCAATTATAGTGAAGCATATTCCACATGGACATAAGTGTCACGACCGAGATTGGTGTATCTCAACATATGCATAAAATAACAAACCGGTGAAAATTTGAGCTCAATTGGTCGTCAAAGTTGCGAGATAATAGTAAAAGAAAAAATAACCTTGTCACACGACGTTGTGTGCTTTCAGATGCTTGATTTCGAGACCTTAAAATCTAACTCTGAGGTCGCGAATAATCAAATTCGTGGAAAATTACTTCTTTCTTGAAAACTATGTTACCCACAGAGGGAGCCGTTTATCACAATGTTTTATACTATCAACCTCTCTCCATTACTCGTAACCTAGTAAGATTTTATGCTAATAATTATTTTCAGTAATTACCAATAGTGTTCACTGCCTTTAACTACGGGAACTTAAATTTTACGCTTTAAACCACTCGGCCATGACACCCTACAGGTTCAGTGTTTATGAGTTACAGAGCGTTTTGTTAACTATTCTTGGTGATTTTTATGGGGTATTGTTCAGTGAACACCATTGGGTTTCACTATATACAGTTTTAAATTTTAAGTATAAAAAAAAAAAAATTGTTGTGGTCAGTTTCCCTTGTGGTTACTACTAATTATTAATGTTTCTGTATTGACTTGATTTTCTCCATGTATTTCATGATTTCCATTATTTCTTGTGATGTTGATCTCTGAACAGTTATCAATTTAAAATTGAATAATATAATAGTAATATTGAAGTCTTATGTAGTGCACGTATCTACAAACAAGGTAGAAAGATATGTTATTGAAGTGATGAATTCTGAGACCCAATTATGTAGCACCTTAGGTGATACGGCGCATTCAGCAGCCACAGCCAGGAACACCGTAATTTGTATTCTTTCTGTGTACTAGTTTACAAATATTTACTGCTTCGAGTGCTATGGTTAAAACTATGATTCCCGCAGTGATCCCCGGAGCGTTCTATTTTCCCGAGGCGAAGCTGAGGGAAAGTAGAATGCTTGTTTTATTACACCCCAAACGTTTCTCTAAATACTGTACTATTATTATTAAGTTACAGACCCGAATGCTACAATCCACAGACGACGCGAATACAGATTGCAAACACTTTTACTGTGCTGCATGTAGTGTCGTGCAATCCAAAATGGTAACGGACTATTAATTTATCATCCTTGTACACGCAATGGACGTCTGGGTACTGCACGCCGTGTGTTAGTCTTCGGACTAGTTTCACACGGCCGTCGTCTAGCAAAACTAAGGAAATGGCATATGTATGGTACAGTACTAACACATTAAGTACTCATCAGGGCCTAATTTCATGACTCTGCCTACCGTAAGCAAAGAATCGGCGCTTACGGAAGCAGGGAATTATGTGCTTATGTCAAGCGTATTTCATGGGTAACTGGGAATTTTGGCTTGTGCGCATGTGCGTGCTCCACATTACTAGGCATTCTGTGCTTACACAGCTAGCGCAGGAATTCAGCGCTTGCAGCTAAGCGGCGAATGGTCATCATGAACTTTGGCCCAGTAGGCCTATGTTAAGCACCTCTTGCAGTTGGTTTCTCTTGAAGATTTTTTCCCCAAAGATTTTTTCCCCCCAGCTCTTGATTCAAATTGATAATCTTCTACTTTTTCTCTTCTAGTTGCAGAACAGACCACACTTTGTGGAGCAATCGGACACGTACTCATTACAGGATCTGATCGACACAAAAGACAATACTCTGCTAACGACACTGTCTGGTATCCACAGCAATTATGCAGTACACATCAGAATCGAGTGCCCGGTACGAATTAATCATCTAGAACGGGGAAGGAATTAGCATGAATGTAAATCAATGGGTGGCGCGTCCATTTAAACAAAACTCTCCACTCAACAAGAAGAAACTATAAGAAGAAACTATAATATTAACCGTATTTATAACGTGCCTTTTGCCAAAGGATACACAGCGCCAGGTATTATTACTGCAAGGAGTGGGACGAATTTTGAGATACATATAAGACCTAATCCTTTAAGCACAATGTAATGGTTAACAAGGTGCTGTGGCGCAATACGCTGCCAATCCAGCCAGGAACACTGGGCGAACCCCTTCTCTTTTCGATAAGTGCACTGGGTTCTTTTACATGCGTTTACACAACACATGGGACCAACGGCTTTACGTCCCATCCGAGGGACGAAGCAATGTGTCTTGCTTAAGGACACAAGTATCACGGCTGGGGATTCGAACCCACACTCTGCTGATCAGAAACACCAGAGTTTGAATTCGGTGCTCGTAACCGCTCGGTCACGACACTCCCACAGCCATCTATAGACGTATACTGTTCAAAACATCGAGACCATCTTTTCAGAGCCAACACTCACTCAAAAGAGATTAACACATAGTGGTTGTACCTGCAAGTTTATGATTTATTCCTAGTTTCTTCTTATTTCTCCACACCTTGCAAAGCTTCAAACTTTCTCCACTCAATATTGAGTTTGCTCAAGGCGTAATAAACATTCACACCGTGCGTGTCTACCATTTCCACAGGATTTTCTTACTTTTTTCTTACCATTTCCACAGGAGTTTCCTTGTGTAAACTTTCACCCCCTAAAAGATAGGCGCGTGTAATTACACACAAAAGTTTTATGAACAGGGATGAAATTGTGACCAAAAGTAAATTGCTGGACTTTTTTTGGCCCTCGCTGAGTCGAGCCATTGAGATGTTTAGTCTTGCAACGAACTTTGTGTGCTGCATGTTGGATTTTCACAGAGTGCATTGTTGTGCCTTTAAGAAAAGATGTGTCAATACCCTTAAAGGTACCGAACATGTTTGGTAACTGTCAAAGACCAGTCTTCTCATTTGGTGAATCTCAACATATATGCACAAAATAACGAACCTGTGAAAATTTGAACTCAATTGGTCGGTGGGAGAGAATAAACGAAGAAAAAAGACTCTTGTGTCACAAGTTGTGTGCTCTCAGATGCTTGAATTCGAGACCTCAGCTGAGGTCTCGACTTCAATTCAAATATTTTAGTGAGAAATTACTTTTTTCACAAAAATAACGTTACTTCAGAGCAAGCCGTTGCTCACAATGTTTTATACTATCAACAGCCCTCCATTGCTCGTTACCAAGTAAGTTTTTTATGTTAACAATTATTTTTAGTAATTACTAATAGTGTCCATTGCCTTTAAAGACGGGCGACTTGACACATCAAGTTGGAACCAACTTGGTTGGAACTATCTATAATGCTTTTATAAAAAACTTTAAGTACCAGCATTTTTTGTCCAGTAGCTTAGTCTATTTACTGGGACTGATATTTTTCTCACATACTTTCATGACTTTTGGCCTGACCCATATTTAAGATGAGTGATTTGTTCATTTCTTTCAGCTATGTCAAGCGAGGGGGTTCATCTGTGAGCTGTGTAATACAGACGAGATTCTGTACCCATTTGACATGATTGCTGCTGTCTGTCCGCTTTGCTCATCTGTTTTCCATAGGTAAATATAAGCCCCTTGGATGGACCCTTCCCATGAAATATGCTAATCACATTCACACATGCGTACAGACCCTGTTGGTTGGCAAACGCCATAGAGTTGTGCACTAAGCAGACGCGCAATCGCGTCTGCGTCACGCAACCATTAGCCGTGTACAAAACAGCGCGATGTTCCCTCATTTTGCCAACCAAAACGTTAGTGCAATGTGCAATTTACATATTTCATGGGAAGGGTCTATTGGGTTGCAGGCCTTGAATCACACAATTTCCTCTCGACCTCGGCACCCCTTCAAAACTTTCCCCCAAAATATGTCCACCGATTGCTTTTAAAGGCCGTGGACACTATTGGTAATTGTCAAAGACTAGTCTTCACAGTTGGTGTATCTCAACATATGCATAAAACAACAAACCTGTGAAAATTTGAGCTCAATCGGGCAACGAAGTTGCGAGATAATAGTGAAAGAACAAAACACCCTTGTCACACGAATGTGTTTGCTTTCAGATGCTTGATTTCGGGACCTCAAATTCTAAACTTGAGGTCTCGAAATCAAATTCGTGGACAATTACTTCTTTCTCGAAAACTACTCCACTTCAGAGGGAGCCGTTTCTCACAATGTTTTATACTACCAACCTCTCCCCATTACTCTTTACCAATTAAGGTTTTATGCTGATAATTATTTTGAGTAATTACCAATAGTGTGCTCTGCCTTTAATTGGTATGTTTTCTTTAACCACAAACTATTGCTTTTCCCCGACTGTGCTTTCAGTAGCCTCTGACTTAACTGTTGTTTTTTAATATTGTGTTGTGGGGTGTCTTGGCTGAGGGGATAAGAGCACCGAACTCAAGCTCTGATGTTTGTGTTCAGCAGAGTGTGGGTTTGAATCCTGGTCGTGACACTTGTGTCCCTGAGTAAGACACCTTACTATAATTGCTTTTCTCCACCCAGGGGTAAATGGGTACCTGTGAAGGCAGATCAGGGTAATAATGTTGGAAGCACTTTGAGACATGGTGTATAAAGCGCTATATAAAAACCTAATATTATTATTGTTCATATTATTCTATTATAATCTATTTCCATTGTACTTACAATCTACTTTTTTATAAAATAACTTAAATGTAACTTTAACCTTTTACCTTAAATGCAGCTCTTAATTAATAAGTGCTTTAGGATCGCTTTGATCGGGTTTGATCTGGCTGTATAAGAACTGTGTATTATGAACAGTTTAAGTGTCGCAACAAGTGAATTGCTAACAGTGCCCACCCACAAAATGTTAACTATTTGAATACCTCATAATTAATACTTTGATGCCATTTTTACAATGATTGTCTTTTAGAGGGTTCGATCTGGTTGTATAAGAACTGTGTATTATGAACGGTTCAAGTGTCGCAACAAGTGAATTGCTAACAGTGCCCACAAAATGTGAACTATTTGAATACCTCATAATTAATATTTATTCCATTTTTTACAATGATTGTCTTTTAGAGGGTTCGATCTGGTTGTATAAGAACTGTGTATTATGAACAGTTTAAGTGTCGCAACAAGTGAATTGCTAACAGTGCCCACCCACAAAATGTTAACTATTTGAATACCTCATAATTAATACTTTGATGCCATTTTTACAATGATTGTCTTTTAGAGGGTTCGATCTGGTTGTATAAGAACTGTGTATTATGAACGGTTCAAGTGTCGCAACAAGTGAATTGCTAACAGTGCCCACAAAATGTGAACTATTTGAATACCTCATAATTAATATTTATTCCATTTTTTACAATGATTGTCTTTTAGAGGGTTCGATCTGGTTGTATAAGAACTGTGTATTATGAACAGTTCAAGTGTCGCAACAAGTGAATTGCTAACAGTGCCCACAAAATGTTAACTATTTGAATACTTCATAACTAATACTTTTATTCCATTTTTTACAATGATTGTCTTTTAGAGGCCTACATTTTAAACCCGTTTTTAATACTCTTGTAGGCTGTCCTTTTGTTTTATTTTCGCCTTGAGTTTTATTTTCATGTTAATGTTTGTATTTTTAAGAACTAATATTCGCTGAACATGTGCAATTCAGTTTCTTACTGCCAGATATGTATTTAAATGGAAGGTACCTGTTTGGTAATTACTCAAAACAAATATTAACATAAAAACTGACTTGGTAACGAGCATTGGAGAGCTGTTGGTAGTATAAAACATTGTGGGAAACGACTTCCGCTGAAGTAACATAGTTTTTTAGCAAGAGGTAATTTTTCACTAAAATAATAAAAGACTTAGAAGTCTTTTATTCCTTTCTGAGAGCACACAAATTCGTCCAACAAGGGGTATTTTTTCTTTCATAATTTTCTTGCAACTTCGATGACCGATTGAGCCCAAATTTTCTCATGCTTGTTATTTAATGCTTATGATGGGATACACCAAGTGATAACACTGGTCTTGACAATTACCAAACGTGTACCTTCCCTTTAATAAACCTTCATTGAATTGAATTGAACTACAATTATTATTTGTCATCTCTCACAGGGATTGTTTCTACAAGAGAGATCAAGAATGTCCGAAATGTGAACGAATGAATAGAAGAACAAGCTCAGCAAGTAACAGATAAGTAGCAGCAAAGCTTAACCAGTGTCAAATGCTGGTTTTGTATATTTCAAATATATCAGAAACGCAAAGTAAACTGTGACTTGTAAAAAAAATGAGCTCGGCACAATTGACCTTTTTCATGGTGTGTGCATCCGTGTCTGGCACCCTTTATGCAACAGTGACAGTTAGAGGTCTACTTCTCACTTCATTGAAGGGACCAGGAGCAAGTCCGATCTACCCATGGTAGTTAGGCTGCATTGGATCGAATAGAAGAAAAACAAGATGGCCGCACCATGTCTAAGGTCTTTTCAACCCCCTCTGTCAGTGAACACAGCATCAAAAAATTTACTCTCATTAAATTATACGCGCCTAAAGACATTTCAGTCAAGCTCAGGGGAATTTCATCCCATTTTTAAATTTTTCATAAAAGCTAAATTTATGACAGTAAAAACTAGCAACAATTTTTAACATGGGTCTATTTAATCGTGTATGCTACAAATTAATCAGCTACATGTAATACTGAAACAATTTTAATTACATGTAATAGCTTTGTAAATGTCGGTGACTTTTGGTACAAAAGGTAACTTTTACTATTAATTTATATATTTACTCAAAACTAATATTAAGCTTGTAAACTTAAGTATAGCCTTGCTCAAGGCAGTCGAATTATTCACTCCGAAAAAAGACCGCCGCTGTATAAAAACCCACCCGTATTCACTGTGCGTAACATCGCACGACACGATGCCCCCGTACACTATCCGCATGCGGAGGCCGTCAGGCCGACAGCCTTGTAGGATCTGTGTTGAAGCCACTGACCTCATTACTATAATAAGCGAAGAGTTCCCACAGTCAGCTCATTACCATAATGCCTGCGAAAGACGAGACATGTTTACCTCACACACCACCACCACGGACGCATGATAGGGTCCAAAGGTGATAAGGGAAGTGCGTGATTGGACGTCAAAATGAATAATTCATTTGCCTCACATCCTGTGTTGTCTGATAGGTCTGACGAACGATATACATATTCATGAGCTGCATACTAGCATATCCTCGAGCCCCCCCAATTTCGTCCACTATTGGAATTTTTTCAATACAACACATTAAAACGGGAAGATACAGATCCGACAAGGCTGTCGGCCTGACGGCCTCCGCATGCGGTTAGTGGTGTACGAGTGCGATGACTTGTGTGAACAGTATTCGTGCGATGTGACAGTGTGTATACGGGTTGGTCATTCGGTGTGATCGCACACACCATGCACAGGGTATACGGCGGGTGGGTTTACAGCTGCGTCTTTTCGGAGCGAATAATGCGACTGCCTTGAGCAAGGCTAACTTAAGTAAGATTTAACCCAACCTTGCCCTGTGATTATGTCTTTAAAGAATTTTTTTAAAGATGAACTTTTTTATTCTGAATATTTCTTAATGCAAATTATTTGATGAAAAATGCTTCCAGATTCCAAATTTTATCAGTAGATATTTCGTCTTCAAGGGTAGTTACTTTTGATGTGCAAAAAAAGTAAGTATTCAGGTTTCAGTTCACAGTATTATAAGTTAAGATGAGTATGGATTTTTTTTTTATTATAATTTATTCTTAAGACTTGTTCTTTTTTTAACTTATGAAAATTTATGTCAGATTCACTCTAGCAGTTGTTGGCCCCAGCCGGCCCCCTCCAGCCTAAAACTACCTAAATGATGACAGGGTGATTGCCACCTTTATGAGTCCAATCCCCACCCGTGGGTCCTATATCCCCATATGTTGGTCCAGAATCCCGATAGTAGTTGGTAGACGTCTGTCGCAGACGACAATGTCAATGACATCTTCCTCTCCTCATCTTGTTGTCAGTTTGTTGGTGATCATGTTGGTCCTAAATCCCCATGTTAGTCCTAAATCCCCTAATGTGGGACCTAAATCCCCTAATGTGGGACCTAAATCCCCATATGTTAGTCCTAATTCCCCTAATGTGGGACCCAATTCCCCTAATGTGGGACCTAAATCCCCATATATATGTTAGTCCTAAATCCCCTAATGTGGGACCTAAATCCCCTAAGGTGGGACCTAAATCCCCATATGTTAGTCCTAATTCCCCTAATGTGGGACCCAATTCCCCTAATGTGGGACCTAAATCCCCATATATATGTTAGTCCTAAATCCCCTAATGTGGGACCTAAATCCCCATATGTTAGTCCTAATTCCCCTAATGTGGGACCTAATTCCCCTAATGTGGGACCTAAATCCCCATATGTTAGTCCTAAATCCCCTAATGTGGGACCTAAATCCCCATATGTTAGTCCTAATTCCCCTAATGTGGGACCTAAATCCCCATATGTTAGTCCTAAATCCCCT
Source organism: Asterias amurensis (assembly GCF_032118995.1). Classification (NCBI taxonomy): domain Eukaryota; kingdom Metazoa; phylum Echinodermata; class Asteroidea; order Forcipulatida; family Asteriidae; genus Asterias; species Asterias amurensis. Next base: position 19,629,421 of record NC_092650.1, read on the forward strand.
AATGTGGGACCTAATTCCCCTAATGTGGGACCTAAATCCCCATATGTTAGTCCTAAATCCCCTAATGTGGGACCTAATTCCCCTAATGTGGGACCTAATTCCCCTAATGTGGGACCTAAATCCCCATATGTTAGTCCTAAATCCCCTAATGTGGGACCTAAATCCCCATATGTTAGTCCTAAATCCCCTAATGTGGGACCTAAATCCCCATATGTTGGTCATAATAAAACCCTACCTTTGGGTCCTAAATCTCCTCATGTGGGTTCTTAACACTCAATTGTGGCCCTTAATTCCCCCCTGTGGGTCCCATGTTCTCCTACATAGGTCCTAAATTCCCTCATGTGGTCCTATATTCCCACATGTGGGTCCTTTATTCCCCATGTGGATCATAAATCCCAACATGTGGGTCCTAAATCTCACACACGACAAAATAGTATAATGAAAAATCTTTATGTATAAAGTCACTGGCATTCACGTCTATTTATCAAAAAAAGGGTTGCTGACTGGTTTTTCTTCCCAAACAGGGGGAGAAGGGCATCCCGGACCCCAGTTTTGCAAGTTTGGGCGAACAACGCTAAATTGAAATGAGGTTCATGGTATTTTACTGTTCGTTTAATTAATTTTGGTTTTAAAAGGTCTGCTGTGCAATCTGGAGCGTTTATGGTTTTATTTCAAGATTCTTGTAAATTTTATCTTGTTTCTTTTGAACTGTAGAGGCTCGATATACCAGCTTGTGCATGGGGGTGGGGGGCTTGATATACCAGCTTGTGCATGGGGGTAGAGTTGAGAGGCAAGAGTTGGTCAGGACTGGAATTTCATCTTTTGGGTCAAGCCCATTTTCATTTTGCAAAGGGTATTTCCATTGGAATTTTTTTTAAAGTCTAATGGAAACCTGTTAAAAGGTTCACCAAGTTGAAAACCAGGGGTCGATTTCACACAGAGTTAGGCTAGGAGATATACAAATTGTATAGATAGTCCTAAGTTAGGATGAGTAACTGGTCCTAAATCGAGATAAGACTAGTCCTAACTCTTTGTGAAATCCACCCCAGGGCAACAAAAGGCCACCGCCTTCGTGGTCTATTTAATTCCAGACCTGGAACTCTGAACAAAAAGATCAATTAAAGGAGACTTGCGCAAGACTTTACTTTTCATCTCAGTTTTTAAGTTTATTTCCTCAGAATGCTCAAAGAGAATCTATCCTGTGTTTTATTCCAAGTTTTTAGTCACACGTACTGTCACATTATATTAATGTACTTTTGTTTTACAAATTAAATTTTTCTACTTTTTATGCATAAATTTGAAGACGTAATGCAGTGACCTGTTTTACCGTTGTATAAATTGTTTTGTAAATAATTTGAGTTCTAATGAAGTATACTATCAAATCAGTCTGGATCTTGGTGCTTATCAATAAATAAATAAAAACTCAACAGAAAAAATTGTAACAGTGTTTTTTGCTTTTTCCTTTTGTGACTATAGATAGTTCTCACTTGACGCCACAGACTATAAAGTCCACCATCTTTACCGCAATGATTGTCGCAACTCTTACATTAAAGGCAGTGGACACTATTGGTAATTACTCAAAATAATTATTAACTTAAAACCTGACTTGGTAACGAGTAATGGGGAGAGGATGATAGTTTAAAACATTGTGAGAAACGGCTCCCTCTGAAGTGACGAAGTTTTTCGAAAAAGAAGTAATTTTCCACGAATTTGATTTTGAGACCTCAAGTTTAGAATTTGAAGTCTCGAAATCAAGCATCTGAAAGCACACAACTTCATGTGACAAGGCTGTTTTTTTCTTTCATAGTTATCTCGCAACTCCGACGACCAATCCAGCTCAAATGTTCACAGGTTTATTATTTTATGCATATGTTGAGATACACCGAGTGAGAAGACTGGATTTTGACAATTACCAATAGTGTCCACTGTCTTTAAGCGTAAATATACCACATGAATATTCAGTAAACCACATGGGGCCAACATCCTCTTATGGTATTTTGTGGCAGCGGTAGCGATCCCGATTGCGATCGTTCACTACATTTTGTTCTCAACAAAAATGCATTTTCCTCTTTTTTTTCTCTCTTCTTTTCGCTTTTATTTTAGTGGGCATTTTTGCAATTTTTTTTCATGATGCCTGGGGACACCTGGGGGACACTGAAAAATTGGTTTGGGGCACTAGCTAATGTTGCCCGTAAAGATGTCATCTCTCAGGTGCTATCTGCTGCAGATAGTCTGCATGAATTTTTTAGCTGTCTACTTGGTTGCTGTAGTCCAAGTGGACATCAAGTTTTCCGTAGGTATTCTGAAGAATCTTCAGAAGCTTCTGTTGGATTTGGTCAACTTGCTCTGCTGGGCAGTAATCATCATGTGAAGACCTAAAAAAACATCACAAGGAAAGAGTTGTACAGTGAGGACATGTTTTAAAAAAAGGCAATTGTTTGGCATCCTTAAAGGCAGTGGACACTATTGGTAATTACTCAAAATAATTATTAGCATAAAACCTCTCTTGGTGATGAGTAATAGGGAGAGGTTGATGGTATAAAACCTTGTGAGAAACAGCTCCCTCTGAAGTGCCATAGTTTTTGAGAAAGAAGTAATTTTCCACGAATTTGATTTCGAGACCTCCGATTTAGAACTTGAGGTCTTGAAATCAACCAGCTTAACGCACACAACTTCGTGCGACAATGGTTATTTTTCTTTCATTATTATCTCGCAACTTCGATGACCGATTGAGCTCAGATTTTCACAGGTTTGTTATTTTATGCTTATGTTGAGATACACCAACTGTGAAGGCTAGTCTTTGACAATTACCAAAAGTGTCCACTGCCTTTAAAGACTGACTTGTTTGAATCTACATTTTGGCAACAAATTGCTTCCTATGTTCATTGTTTAATGTTGCTCCTGCACCAGGCCTCGACATGACCCATTGCACCAACAGAAATTGCTATGATGCCCTGTGCTTTTGTTGTGGTGCCCTTTGCAAAGTTCAAATATTAAATATTTTGAAAATTGCTGTGCCCCCTCAAGAACGGAATGCAAGGCCTGATGCGCTTTACAAATGTCTCATATTATGAATATTATTATATATTTTTTATTTTGGCTTGATGGACAGAGGTTTTGCATTTTTGCCTTGCACGCAGTCAACATGTGCATGTAGCGCCTGCAAAACCGGCCGGCACCAAGACTAGTTAAGCAGAAAGAAAAGGATATTCGGTCAGACTTGCAAGCAGTGCCACAATGAGTACCATGTTACTAGCTAGAGTAAGCCACAGGAGGATTAAACGAATACTTGGCACAATGTTACCTGGCAACAGTCACCATGACTGGTTTGGGTAACCTTGACAACAGTGTCTCCGTAGCAACCATGAGGCTGTCAATCTCTGCCTCGGTGCTGACGTGATGGGGGAGTTCCCCGTTGTCATCGCAGGTCAGACCAGCCATGTGGATCATCTCAGCATCAAGGGGCTCACTGGTCAACGATGGACGGAGAGTGTCGATGAAGGATTTCACTTTATTGAATCTGCGGAGCGCAAGAACAAGCAGGAATATTAGGGATGAAAGCTTATCATCTGGCTCTGAAAAGAGTCGGCGCTTGTGGAAGCAGGGAATTTGGGCTTGTAATGTAAACAGGTTGCACAGGTGAGCAGGGAATTTCTTGCTTATGTGCATGCATAGTCCGTGTAACCAGGGATTCTTCGCTTACACAGCTAGCGCAGAAATTTTGCAAAGTATGGCGATTGCAAGCAAAATTCGGCAGTAACCTAAGACATAAAATTGGGCCCAGGTTTGCTCAGTGGCTTCTTTACATGCCTTTTACCTCTGTGGATCCCAGTTAAAATCTCTGGCTGGACATGTAGACTGGGTTTCAGTCCCTACCTAATCGCACATGTGTTTACCCCATTGGATGTTTTTCCTCCCACATTGTCAAATTAAAAGCCCAGGGAAAACGTCACCTTTCGTCGGACACTTCTTTGGTTTTCTCCTCCCCGTTTATGACCAATCTCAAAGCCAACTCAAGCTCCTTCAGCTGTGTAGCCCTCCTGTCTGTGCAGTCTCTTAATGCTGATTCACTGTCATCTACTGGGCCTTCAAAGCGATACAGATCCTCCAACTGACGAAATTGGGTCTTTAAAAAGAAAACATTTTCAACAAGTTTTAGTTGGAATTATGATTAAAAGGCAAAGCATACCTTTGTTTTTTTTGTACTATTCGATTTTCTTAATTCTTTATACAATTATATTAACCCGTGAAAATTTCATTTCAAACAGTGTTTAGCAATTTTGAGTTATCGCCTTAAATCCAGAGCGAACATGACCATGCAGGTAGAATAATGCAATCTGAGAACAGTTTCTGACAACAATGCTTCTCAGATTCCAGTTTTCGGGCATAAAAAGTAGTATCTTTACAACACTTCATTAACTTTTGAAGTGAAATGTTTCTCAAAATGCTGATGAAAAGCTGCTGTAGGCTTCTAACCAAAAGTTTGTATTGCAATTCATGTTAAAGGAACGTTACAGAGTTGGCAAGAAACAAAAATCTGGAAGAACACAGATTTACATAAAACTTACACGGTCTAAATGATGATGATAATTTGGTGGATTACATTAAGTGCTTACACTGCCAGCAACTGTTTTGTTAACAAAAACTAATTCTGTAATGTTCCTTTAAGAATGATTACCAAAATATTAAGGGAGACTTTGAAATGCTAGGTGGCTTGAGATAAACAAACAATTCAAAATTGAAATCTTTTTAATCTCGTGAACTAAATTTCTTTATTGACTGAAAACATTTCAAATGAGTTTCAGCAAAGATCACTTGTTGCCATTTCCGTTCAAGCTGGTCTCTAACAAAAAAATTAACATGATTTTTACACAGCTTCCCTTGCTCCTGTCCCAGTTTGTCAAATTTTTCATTTACTTTTCCAGTACACGGTGATTAATTGGACAGAATGACACACCTCTGGGTAAATTTCCTTGAAGGGATTTCTCGTTGAAAAGAAATCCAAATCGATGTCTAAAATGGTTGCACTCCCTCTTTCCATAGCAGCACTAGCAGTTACGCAAACATCATCTGAAGTAAGTTTATCTTGGTCTTTACAAGCCTGTGTTCTCTTTGTTTCACTCGATGCTGGATTGTCATTTGTCTTGGAACTGTTCCTAAGTCTAAGCAAAGCACTTTCTTCGTTGTCTTTGCAAAGACAGCAACCTGACTTTGCGAGAACAGCACCCTCGCTTTCTAAGCTCTGCGTATTCCTGTCAGAGGCGCAAGTTGACTGGGAAATGGAACGGTCAGGCATACAACCACAACTGGAGCAGCTTTCCTGATTTGGTGAATTACAAGACTGCGGTGGGTTGTCTGTTGTCGTTTTAAAATCTGCTGGAGCTGTGTTTGATTGTCTTGGTACTATATCTGTATCCATGGTAACCACGTCAACTGAAAGATCTTTGGTACATTCCAAGTCCTCTTTTGGGGCATACAGACAATCGCTCATGAAGTAACCGTCGGGCCAAGTTATTCTGCAAACAAAAAACGAGGTTAAATGAAATGTCAAAGTTTCTGAATTACTGTAGGCCAGAACAAGGTCAGGACAGGGCAGGGCAGTGCAGGTAAGGGCAGGGCAGAGCAGGGAAGGGCAGAGAGAGAGAGAGAGGAAGGGCAGGGCGATAGCAGATTACAACATCCCTGAGTAGCTACAGACAACACAGTTGTACTGACCGAGAAAGATAAAGTCAAAATTCTCAGGCATGCAACTGCAGTTTGTCAACAAAGAGGAAAGTTGCGAGCACAGCAAGATTGTCTTGTGTTTTTAAATTTTTAATGGCACAGTTGAAAACCTATATTAGCGAGGAAATCAGCTGGGCCCAATTTCATAAAGCTGTTTGGCAGAACATAAATTTTTTTGCTAGGCAAAAGATGAGTGGGCCACCAGTCGCAACAATGTTAAGTTTATGAAATGTTGGCTGGTAACCTGTTTTGGCTAAGAAAGATTTTCCTGGGCTTAGCAATTTTTTTGTGCTTACAGGCTTTATAAAATTGGGCCGGCCCTGATCATCAGCTTAAAACTTGCATGCCTGATGTCCTAAATGTAAACAGGTTCCTGTTGTTACCTGAGTTTCTTTGACTCCTTGTGCTTTCCAACAACCACCTGTCTGCTGCCCTCTGGCAGCTGGTCTGCCCAGGGTGGTTTAATCCAGACGAGGTGATGAATGTGGCCGGCATACACTGCTGGTAGAATCCAGTTCTCAATGCTGAGGGCGCTGTTACAGACAACAAAGGTTTCATGTAAAATTATATTTGTAAATGTCTATGTAAATATTTGCACATAAAAAACACTGATTTCACAATGATTGTCGTCATCTTTCTTACAATTTCTTGATTTGTGAGATTCAAAGTGAAACATTTAAAACCAATGTTGCCTGTTTGGTGTTCATATCCCCTTTTGTGGGTTATATTGCTGAGAACCTTGTCAGGAAGATCATCTAAAAAAACACACTCCTTATATGATTTGCGATAATTGTAACCCTCCTTTATGAACCGTCAAGATGGCTGGAGTGTTGGGGTTATTGTAACTTTGATATTAATAATAAATAGATGTAACACTTTCCATACTGCAGGACCTCAACGCAAATAGGTTATTTGTAAGTACCTGAACAGCTCATATTTATCAAATACTATGTCTGCATCGAGCTCGGTGGCTATCTGCATGTCGGGATGGGAGTCAAAATGAAGCATGGTGACACCCTGGTAAGGGAGGTGCCTGGAAGAGATGGCTCGATAGATGTGTGGAAGCACCTGCAAAGAAATCATCAACTTTATGTCAATTAATGCTTCTTATTTTTGGTGATCAACGGTTTCATTGTCCATAAATGTGTCGTGGTGTGGGGGGGGGGGAGGGGGGTTATGCAGTGGTGGTAGTTGGAGGGGGTGTGACCCATCCTCCCTGTTCGGGAGGATGGAGGGTTAAGATCATCGCAACTAGGGGGGGGGGGGGGGGGGGGTAGTGGTGGTGGTTGGAGTGGGGGATGCAAAATGCTGACAGAGTTCTGTGCTGTTACAATTTGCTTTATAAGTGATATTCCATACAGCACTCACACCAGCTTTGGCGCCAAGACCATATGGGCAACAGAGAACAAGTATTATTAGTTACTGCGTCTAGGTCACAACAGAGCAGGGCATGCCATGTGTGAGCAGTGCAGTTACTAGCCCAGGTTGGACTCCTCCGTTGCACACTGACTGACGTCCTACCTGGGCTATGCAGTGACCACAGTTGGCTTCCTTGGGAAGTTGGACTCTGTTTAACTGGATGCCGTTTTACTCCTTTTTTTTTTTTTTTTTGAAGAAATTGTCATCACTGCATATTTTATACAGAAGAAAAAATTGACTTCTGCATTTTGTATGAGTATGCAGATGCCAAAATGCCCCTCTTGCACCGAAAAAGTAAAACAGTTACATTCTAAAACTAAAGTTTCTAGAAATGCATGCTAGTTCTATGATCCCTAGCCCCGCCCCTTTGCAGTCCCTATCTGCATAACTTATACCATGCATGGAGGTTCGTGTATACTTACAACTATACTAAATCGTTGAACAAGTTATGAGAAATGAAAAACAAAACAAAAACAAAGTAGGCCCTTCACAGTAAACGCTGACAGAGCGGTTATCTATTTATAATGATCTTACATCATTGTGGTCCTCTACGACCCACACAGGTAGATCAGAAAAACTTCTCGGCTTTCCAGACATCTTAAGTAGTTGCTCATCTGTCACCACCTTTGCCTCTTTTATCTTCGATCAAGACAGTACTCTGAGTCGCGCCCGGCGCCGGTGACTTTCATTTATCACACGTGCTGTCAGAAAAGTGAAAATTTAGGGGTGTTTTTTAAGCACAATTATTGTTTGTCAAAACAATCAATTAAATATTTCATTTAATATATATACAGTCGCTGAAAAGCCCAACTATGTATTTTGAAGTTCTGCCTATTCTGAAATATATCTCAAAATAAAATATTATATCCATTTTTAAATTGAATAGTCTTTTGTTTTTCGGTTGTGTCGATATACACCCCTTGAAGGAATTTGGAACATCCCAATATTTCAACATGGCGGGCCAACAACATGTGTCGTGTGGTCGCGACCTGCATTGTGTGCCCGATATTTCATCTTCTACACAACTTGCTTCAGTTGCTGGGTAAGGAATACATTAAATGATAACCATAGACCCTTGTGCTTCAATTTCCTTTGATTTATATTTTATACTGCTGAGATTTGATTGAATATCTTTTCCGATAGGTAACTCAACGGGTTAGTCAGAATTCTACTGATGGCAACGATTAGACGTGTAATTCCGACATTGGTCCCCGGGGAGTGGGAGGCCCGTCTAGTGCGCACTGGATTGTCGATTAAATTACATTCAAGAGTCAAAGCAAAACATTGGCTACATCCATACTAAAAAGTATTACCTCCATTAATAACAGCAATCATTTGTCATTAACAAAATCATAGTATGAGGAATAAGTTATAATTAATAATAAATTAATAATATCATGAATAAATGTGAATAATAATTTCTTTATTAATTAATTAAAACATTGCAGAGATTTAGATTAATATTTTATGTAATTATTAAATTTGGTATTTTTTTTGTATCCTGCCAGTGGCCAGTGCCACTATGTTTTCATTCCTTATTGAAATAAAAATTATGAAATAAAACAGGGAATATTTTCCTTATAATTCTTTCTTGCCACCAAAATTTCATTCATTTTTTACAAAGGAATATTGCATTTTTAGTAAATTAGATACTTTATTATTTGTTCATGATAAATGAAAAAAAGGTGGCAGGATACAGAAATTTTTCCTATTTTAAAATAAGTATCTTATTATTTATTCAAATGCGATATTCCTTTTGGGAATGATTGATTGAAAAGTTGGTGGCAGGATATGTAAATTTACAGCTTACAAATTTATATAATTACAACAATACTTATATTGTCAGGCCTGATACTTCACGGAGGCAACGAAGGCGATTGCCTCCGTGTCCCCTGGTCTCTGCCTTGGTGCCCTTGAAATGCTCCAGTACAAATTTACAATTTCCTCATAGGGTGCCCTTTACCAAAAAGAAAATGCCTTGGTGCCCTTGCCCTTTCAAAAACGAAGCATACAGCCCTGTATTGTTGTAATTATATTAAAGTTTGTATGCTCATGCTGTATTGGATACGCAGTAATGATGGGTGAGTGGGTGGGTTAACCATCTAGCGTCATCATACAAGATCATCTGGGTAGAGAGTACTGGCTTTCCACCATAGCCTTAGCCATTTAGGCTGTGTACAAATATAAACGTGTTTAGCGTCCGGGTTTCTAAAAAAAAAGGGAGGAGGAGGGGCTTTTTATTTTTTATTTTTTATTTTCAAGATTTAAACAAAAAGGAAGAAAGAAGACCCTTTTAATTCAATGACTGCTCGAAACATTTTTCAAGTAAAGTATTTTTTGTGAGACTTAAAATACATCCCTTTTTCCCTTTAAAAAAAAATCATAAAAAATAAAATTAAAATAAAAGATTTAAAAAAAAGGAGGAGGCAGCCTCTGAAAAAGTAAACGGGCAGGACGCTGAACATGTTTATTTTTAACTCGGCCCTAGTTACTTTTGTCAAGTTTCTGTGGTTTGAACTTAGTTTTATAATCTTTGTAATCAGGTTTGACTTTGCTGCCATGCCAATAGTCCACCCAAGATTCAAGCGCGAGTTCCTAGAGGGAAAAGCCAAAGACAGAAAAGGAGCATTTGCAAGATCGGATCTGTTCCTATCCAGCCAAGGTGAGTTTACTTTGAACAAAGAACAATTAACTAGAGTGGGACTTGAACCTAGCACCTCCGGATTAATGTGCCGATGCTCTACCAACTGAGCATCTCCTTATTGTCAATGTCTTTGTTCGGGGGGTGCCAGTCAGAAGCCATACAACCTTTTAACTGTCGTATAGCCAGGGGTCACACCGTACAACCTGGGATGGGGCAGCAGAGGGATCAGGCATTGGACACTATTGGTAATTACTCAAAAAAATTGTCATCATAAAACCTCTTGATTACAAGTTATGGGGAGAGGTTACTTCTCGTCTTGACAACGGCAATGCTCTTCTCTACAGTCTTCCTAACAACCAGATTTCCCGACTTCAACGGCTCCAAAATACTGCTGCCCGCATTGTGACACTGTCTAGAAAATCCTGTTCTATCACCCCCATTCTGAAACAACTACACTGGCTGCCTATCTCTCAACGAATCATCTTCAAGCTGATGCTCATTGTCCACAAAGCTCTTAATGGCAAGGCTCCCCACTATATTTCTGAACTGCTTCACGTTTACACTCCATCAAGGAATCTTCGATCAAGTTCTATGCTTCTCCTCATTGAACCCAAGTCTCGACACTCATGGGGTGACGGGTCTTTTTCTGTAGCCGCGCCACGCATCTGGAACTCTCTACCACTTAATCTTCGATCTTGTGTTTGTACTGCAAAATTCAAGTCTCTTCTCAAAACTTATCTTATGTCACAGGTTTTCAATGACTAATTTTGTTGTGTCTGTTTTTCTTTGTGTTGTGTTTTGTTTTTGTTTTGTTTTTGGTTTTACTGCGCCTTGAACACCCAGCAGGGTGGATATGTGCGCATTACAAGTCTTATTATTATTATTATTATTATTTGGTTGATAGGATAAAACATTGTGAGAAACAGCTCCCTCTGAAGTGACATAGTTCGAGAAAGAAGTAGTTTCCAAGAATTTGATTTCGAGACCTCAAGTTTAGAATTTGAGGTCTCAAAATCAAGCATCAGCAAGCACAGAACTTCATGTGACAAGGGTGTTTTTTCTTTCATTATTATCTCGTAACTTGACGACCGATTGAGCTCAAATTTTCACCTGTTTGTTGTTTTATGCATATGTTGAGATACACTAACTGTGAAGACTATTCTTTTACCATTACCAATAGTGTCCACTGTCTTTAAGGGGATGCAACTTTATGTTTCAAATATCAAATAATAACCCACAGGGGAAACTGACTGGGTGAATTCAATATTATTATTACTGAACAAAGACAAATTGACTAGAGCAGGACATGAAACTACGACCTCTTGATTAACATGCTGGGAGTCCAACAACTGCTCTATCTAGCCATATGTTTGCGGCCTCTTTTTTAAAAACTTAATTAAGTTGCATGTTTGTAGCTGGAAGCAAACTTATTAGGTAAATCCATTGTTCTGGTATGTCTGCTGCCACCTAGAGTCCAAAAGCCCCCAATTACATCAGTTTCTTGCACATCTACAGATTGGAGCTCTCTTGTTGTTGGCAAGCTGTCACCATGGTTACAGCTGGACTCTGATGATGAGACGACCCGCAAAAACTCCCAAGCTGCCCTGAAGCAGGAACTGGCATATGCAGCTCATCTGAGCGTGCCCGCCGTGCTCGTACCACTAACCAGCAACAAATGCGCAAACCTTGGACGATGTTTACTCAGCCACATGCAGGGTCACAGCAACCACCAGGTAAAGTTTGGATCTTTGTGGGTTTTTATTGTCGCTCTAAAAATTGTTTGTCCTCTGTGTGATCTTGTGTTGCCACATTCATACTTTATAATGTCCAATCAAAAACATGTTCTAGACAAAAATGTCATTTCAAAAAAAAGATTTTGTTCAAGTTGATCTTTAAAAGTCTGACCCTTTAAGGGTGTCACGGCTGAGTGGTTTATCTCATCGGATTTGAGTTTTGGTGGTTAAGTCATTGGAGTGTGGGTTCGAATCCTTGACACTTGTGTCCTTGAGCAAGATACTTTAATTGCTTCTGTTCACCCACAGGTATAAATGGGTAGGGTGTAGGTTGATATTGTGTATGTAAATGCCTTTGGAGCGCCACGGCAGCTCGGAGCTATATACACTCCCTACTCCCAGGGAGTTGAGAGAGGTTAAGGAATGTTATTGGCCCAATGACCAGCAACCGATTTTACGACACGCTAAGATTAATCCTATCTCGAGTAAGGAAGAGTAACCCGTCTTAACTTAGGATGGGTTCAATGCGTCCTATGCTTTTGGATGCGGACATTAACTCGTCCTAAGTCCAAAGATTAATCCTAATTTAGGAAGAGTTTGGTGAAATCAACGCCTGGGCACTAATGTAAAGCTCATTGATACATTGCAAAATGCGTTGATAAGAACTTGTGATTATTATTGTTTATTATTGTTATTAACAAACCCAGGTGTGGATTCAAGTGCCCATGTGTGCCCCGTCCAGTCTGACCGATGACCTGATTGAGAACGATCCTAAACCAGAGACTGGAGGAGGGGATAACGAGGGCGTCATACCGCCCGGCCAGGATCCATGGCAGTGGTGGAACACACTGCGTAGGGTTTGCCATCACCACAAGAGACTGGGTGTAGGTGAGGAACATCTCAGAATGCATTTAGTGATTTTTGTAACCAGGTAGTTCCAGGATCTTTCATCCGTTTTACTTCCACCCTGAAGGGATTATTTTTCTTGGAATTTTGCTTCATGAGAATCGTTGGCACAAAGAAACCATGACTTGAATAAAGCCAAGAGTTTGGAAACTTTGAATGGTGGGAGTATAACTTGGTGGGGTTTGTGGTAACAGCATACATGTGAAAATCTCTTTTTAGTAGTGTTGGTTCGGAAAAGAACCATGTTAAATGTTTGACTTTGTTGCTTTGTTGGACATTGGGCTTGGCTTGGTGGTGCACGAAGTCGGGAACAGGAGCCCGACAAGAGAATGAAGATTCTGTTTGAAGCCCCATATTCATGCACCGTGAATCACAATATCTCAGCTGTGAGACACGACTATGAGACAGGGCCACCAATTAGGCCTTAGGTCAAAAACCAAGGCTGAAATCTCAGTCTGCTCGGACTTTTTTCAATTGAAATGAAACACAACTGTGGAAGGCTCTGTATGCCTCTTAATCATTTGTATATTCAAATGTAAGCTGTAACTTGTGACTAGGCTGGTCATTGTACAAGACTTTATTCAAATCTAACTCGCAAAAGGCTTATATGCATCTCAACTTCTTTCTGCTGAGCTAAATTTGTCTGTGCGCAGCAAAGTATTATGTTTCATGACCTCTTGAACCCATTATTGAATTCAGAAATTCCACTGTTTTTGTTGTTGTTGTTTTAAAACAAACATTGTTAATTCTGTTAAACATTTTAATCTTTTCTTTTACCCAAACCAAATTTCCTTTCAGCCTTGGAGATATCGACAGATCTGCCCGCCCAGACGGTCATAAATCGCTGGCTCGGAGAGCCACTCAAGTGTGCTGTGTTTTCAACGACACTATTCCTCACCAATAAGAAAGGCTACCCTGTGCTCTCCAAAGCCCACCAGACAATAGTCAATAAGTTATTTAGGGTAAGGACACATTAGCTTTACCATTAGAGTTCATCTGTGTTGGTAATTTGATACAATGTAATGTTAAACTTTTTTATCACAACTCTGGAAATATTTCCTTACCTGTAATTTTCGACCAACAATTCCAATCTTCATTAGCAGGAAAACCTCTTAACTACATCAACGTGATTGGCAGAGACACCAAAGTTAGCTTGAGTGGGACGTGAACCTACATCCTTCGGATTAATATGCAGGTACTCTACCACCTTAGACATCGATCCCTATGTGGGCGGTCTCCTTATTATCTTTGTTTGTAATTGACAAAAAAGGGAGACCACCAACAAAGGGCTAGATGGCTCAGTTGGTAGAGCCGTCAGCACGTTAATCCAGAGGTCACACCTTCAAGTCCCTTTTTAGTCAATTTGACCTTGTCCAAACCAAAGTTGTTTATCCAGTCAGTTTTCTTTGTGGTTTATTACTTGAGAACTCAATTTATGTTTGTTTGTTTGTTTCTTTTTTTTCCTCCAAATATCACAATAAATAATCCTAAAACATACTAGACAAAAGAACAAAGGGTGATTAGAGGAGGGCACCAGGAAAAAGCTTAGGCTTGTACAGAGCCTGAACCCTTTATAATATAAATTAATTGGTTTTACTTTATTACAAGAACAATGTTGATTGATGAAATAAAAGTACAGTGAAAGGCATAATGCATACATCAAAAATAGCATAAAACAATGTTTGTTTGTAATTAAACTGTTTTTAACAATTCGTTTGCTATGCAGCCTTAAATACATATTGAGAGTTGATAACAAAAAGGAAAATAAACAGAACATAATTACCTAATTGTTTGTGATGGTTTCCCTTGTGTAGCTTGATGTTCAAATGATGATTACCGGCATCAACCACCACCCAGACAAGGGTATACGAGCTTACCAACAGTACATGGACCATCTGTTCCAGAACCAACAACCACTGACTGGTGTTGAAGCCTTCGCTAAGGGCTACGAGGACTACCTACAGTGTCCTCTACAGGTAAGAAATTAGTAGGATTTGAAACTTGGTCTGGGCCATAGAGTTATATATAACTAGAGGGCGCACTGGTGATGCTTCTTGCACAAACTCGACGGGTCCACAAGGAGACACGCGCGCGCCATTTTGTGCGCACGTTTAATAAGAAACACACGTTGGAGTGTGTGTTTATTGAACGCTACGTGTTGCTGTTTTTTCGAACTTACAAAATGGCCGCACAAACACACGCTAAGCAATGATTCATGTCCACATTTGACCTGCCTCAATTGATTTTTAAATTTATTCTCTCTTTCTCTCTGTTCAGCCACTAGCAGATAACTTGGAGTCCCAGACTTATGAAATCTTTGAGAAGGATCCTGTTAAGTACACAAGCTACCAGAAGGCTGTGTTCCAGGCACTCAAAGACAGGGTACCAGACAGTGAGAAAGACACCAAGACATCGTGAGTACATAATTCTTTACATTTATTGCGAGCTGGGCCCATTCTTCTGTCCAGGCTGTCCTCACATTCCGTCTCTAGGACCCGCAGGTTTTCCCTGATATTAATCTCTGGTGTTTTTCTTCCCAAATCCAGACGTAAAAGTTACCTTTAGCTGGAGAGGAGAGCCTCTTGACAGGAACCTTTTTTCTTTTAGGCAATCCTTCTGGCTTCAGTTGGTTCTCTCTCCTTCCTCTGTATTTTAATTGCTAGGTACTGTACTTTAAATGTATTACCAATGTGCATTATTGTACTCTTTATCTGCCTTGGAAATGAAAATATTATTTATTAATAGTTAATTTCATTCCACCAATAATGATCAAAAAACACTTACGGTATTTAAAGACAGTGGACACTATTGGTAATTGTCAAAGACCAGTCTTCTCACTTGGTGTATATCAACATATGCATAAAATAACAAACCTGTGAAAATTTGAGCTCGATTGGTCGTCGGAGTTGCGAGATAACTATAAAAGAAAAAAACATTGTTGTCACACGCAGTTGTGTGCTTTTAGATGCTTGATTTCGAGACCTCAAATTCTAAACTTGAGGTCTCGAAATCAAACTCGTGGAAAATTACTTCTTTCTCGAAAAATACGTCACTTCAGAGGGAGCTGCTTCTCACAATGTTTTATACTATCAACTTCTCCCCATTACTCGTGACCAAGTGAGGTTTTATGCTGATAAATATTTTGAGTAATTACCAATAGTGTCCACTGCCTTTAATACTGAGTTATGGTTTTTGGTGTACAATAAGATTAAGCAGTAAACAACAAAAATATAAAGTAAACATACAAAAATAACAAAGTAAATAAAAAATGGATATAAATAATAACTACCTTAGAGAGACCAAACTCGGCTGACTTGTGGCTATCTCTTGCAGTATTGTGATGGTGCTCGGTGCAGGTAGGGGTCCCCTAGTAACAGCCTCTCTCAAGGCAGCTGAGCAGGCAGACAGGAAAGTCATTGTGTATGCTGTGGAGAAGAATCCAAACGCAGCCGTTACGTAAGTACAACATCTCTCTTAGGAAAACAAAAAGTGTGTTTGGATTTTTTAAGTGAGGTTTGCGGTAGCACTATATTTGTAAATCTCTTTTTAGGAGTGTTGGTTCTTAAGAGAACCGGTGGTTGACAACTCAACGTTTTGATCAGTTCGCCTTCAGGAGAAAATATGTTCAGTCTAGATGTGGGAGGAAAACCCAAAATGGGTGAAAACCCATGCATTCAGGTAGGGACTGAAAACCCAATCCACATTTAGGGTGGTTTTACAGGGCTTGTGGTCAGTGATTTTGGCATTGGGCCAGTAAAAGTCTGATGGTCTTGTGTTTGTGTTCAAATGTTGACTTTTTGAAAACTGGCTAGCTAGCTGGCTATTTGAGAGTTAAGGGCAAACCCTGTGTGTATGTGACGAGAGGAAGCAGTTTGTCCAAGTTAGCAAATTACGACTGAAAGACTTCCAGATATCCCTCTGATGTACACCATGGCCAAATTTCACAAAGCTGTTTAGCAGAAATAAACCTGCTTGACAATTTGCTAAGCAAAATTTGAGTCAAGCACCATCCACAACAATGCAAACTTAACTTAATTTGGGCTGGTAACGTGATTCTGCTAAGCAATGCTATTTTGTTTTAAGCAAGTGTTTCTGCTTTACACACAGGCTTTATAAAATTTAACCTTTTTAACCATGCTTTTAAAAATTGGTGTATTCTATAAATGTTTTTCTTAATATAAAAAGTTTCTTAAAATTTGATCAAGTGAACATTTTTAGAAGGTTAAATATTGAATTGTTTGTAATTAAGTCTACAATGAGTATGAAATTTGTGTATTCCATATTTTCTTTTTTTTGTTAAGGGTGAAGATTTTAATTTTTAATGTGAACTATTCCAAGTTTTTTTTCTACTAAGTGTTAAATGTGGTAATAATTGAAGTAAAAATGTATTAATGGTTTTGATTGTACTTTTTCACAACAGTCTATTCGCTTTGAAAGAAGACAAGTGGGGTGACAATGTGATGGTCATACAGAGCGATATGAGAGACTGGGAGGCACCAGAGAAGGCTGACATCATCGTCAGTGAACTCCTTGGGGCGTTCGGTGACAACGAGCTGTCACCCGAGTGTCTGGACGGGGCTCAGCCATTCCTCAAAGGTGGGTCTTGGGTTTGGAGATGCATTTAGAGGCAGTGGACACTATTGGTAATTGTGAAAGACTAGCTTTCACAGTTGGTGTATCTCGACATATGCATATAATAACAAATCTGTGAAAATTTGAGCTCAATCGGTCTTCGAACTTGCGAGATAATAATGAAAAAAAAAACACCCATGTCACACGAAGTTGTGTGCTTTTAGATGTTTGATTTTGAGACCTCAAGTTCTAAATCTGAGGTCTTGAAATCAAATTCGTGGAAAATTAATTCTTTCTCGAAAATTATGGCGCTTCAGAGGGAGCCGTTTCTCACATTGTTTTATACTATCAACCTCTCCCTATTACTTGTAACCAAGTAAGGTTTTATGCTAATAATTATTTTGAGTAATTACCAATAGCGTCCACTGCCTTTAAACATGTGTACGTTATTAGCTTAACCATGTGTCACTATTTATTTAACAATTTGTTTGTTGTTCCTAAAGACACCAGTCTATTTTATCGGTCAAATCCATCAGTCCTTCATGTTAAAACCAAAGTTTAGTGTCCATTGACTAACAGTTGTCATGTTTTTGTTTCCTGTTGTCACAGATGATTGTATAAGTATTCCCAGTGCATATACGTCTTATCTTAGCCCAATCATGTCACACAAGCTGTACAACGAGGTCCGCCTGTGCAAGGATAAAGACAAGAACCAAGACGTATGTATATATTCACAAACTATGTTTGTCTGTTTGTGGGGCTGTCAGTTTGTTTGTTTGTTTATTTGTTTGTTGTTGTATGTTGATGTCTGCTGTTTTTTTGTTTCTGTCGATATGCTCAAAGATCAGAATTGCCTTACACTGAATTCTGTGCTTCTCTCTTATAGGGTGTATGTACTTTTTCCTAACAAAAAACACAATGTCCACAGATTTACATTAAAATTACACAGTTTGAAGACAATAATGGTAGAAAGCTTCCCTTGAAATTTTACTTACTGAGATGCTGTAGTTTTTGAGAAATGAGTAAAAGTAATAATTTCACCTTAGTTTTAGCATGTAAAAACGTATTAACCAGTTATGCTATGGTTTTGGTATAAATATCATAACTGGTTAAGGGGATTTTAAATGCTAAATCATTTTGGTCTCATGAGACCAAAATTATTTTGTAACTTGTTTTACTAATTTCTCAAAAACTACAAAACCTTAGTAATATTTGAAGGGAAGCTTTCCACTACCATTATCTTCAAACCATGTAAGTTAAATGTAAATCTGTGGACATTTTGAAAAAGTACCTAAATCCTTTAAGTCCATTAGGGCTTTAGCCGATCCGTGGTTTGAGAAACAAACACTGTGCAAGCCTTCCCGTCCAGAGCTGTTGTCGTTAGCTCATGCATTTTTGTGTTTTTTAAAGATGTCAGTCTATCTGGCTTTCGGTCTTCCCCTTCCAACGCTACCAGCAGCACGTCAGCAACTTCAGATTTTAAATTGAATTCTGCCTGGTTAACAAGAAATATGTATTTTTTCCAAACAAATTTAGTCATGCTCTTTTGTAGCACATGATACTGTTCTAAAATTTCATTGAAATCAATCACTCCAGGGGTTTATCAAAAGATGGAAATGCCATCACTGAATGGTACCTCCTAAGACCTGGGGTGGATTTCACAAAGAGTTAGGACTAGTCTTATCTCGAGTTAGGTTGAGTTACTAGTCCCAACTTAGGACTAGCTGTACGTTTGTGATATCACTTAGGACTAGTCCTAAGTTAGGACTAGTCCTAACTCTTTTTGAAATCGACCCCTGGACCCCAGTTTCAGAACTTTATGTCAGGAGTGACTATCTTTTCAGAATGATGCAATTAACAGGGTGCTGTGAGGATTCTGTGGCTGTACTTGTAACTGTGTGTTTTTGTCCTGTTCAGTAACCTGCTTGTCCCACGACGCGTCATAATGTCTTGTCTCACTCTTTGTTTGTCAGCTATGTACATTATAACACCACCATCTTTTCTCTCTTTTGTGTACATGTATGTATACCAGTTCAGTTGTACTTGTAGCTGTGTGTTTTTGTCCTGTACATTAGAAAATTTGTCCCATTTGTCGTAGTGTCTTGTCTAACTCCAGTCACCGTGGTCAAGTGGTTAGACTGCAGGACTTGCAATCACAAGGTTGTGGTTTCGAATCCCCCAGCTAATTGCTGATTTCACAATGACTGGAATAAATATTGTTGTCTAGTTAATGAATCACAGTTTCTTGATTTGTGTAATTCATAATCATTGACGTTAAACCAATATTTGTCTGTCAGCTATGTGCTTTGTTATAACACCACCATTTCTTCTCTCATGTTGGGCTGTACTGTCACTGTGTGTTTTTGTCCTGCACAGTAAACCTGATTGTCCGATGTTTTGTAATGTATTACTTTTTGTATTGTCAGTTATGTGCATAATAACTCCCCCATCTCTTCTCTTCCGAAGGCTCATTTTGAGACGCCGTACGTCGTCCACCTCCACAACGTGACTCGTCTTGCCGATCCCATCCCACTCTTCACCTTCACCCATCCCAACCAGAACAACCTTGACAACACACGGTACAGGGCAGTGAACTTTGACATGGAGGAGGATGCCGAGGTCCACGGCTTCGCTGGATACTTTGACACAGTACTATACAAAGATGTCCTACTTAGTGAGTACATATCTGGGGCCAATTTTGTAGAGCTGCTTAAGCAATTTTTATTGCTTAAGCATGAAAATAGCTCGCTTAATTTACACATGTTACTGGCCAAAATTTCATGCCATATACATTGCTTGTGACTGGTATTTAGCTGTTGTTTACTTTAGCATAACAGCTTAGTGGAGTCTTGGCCGGCAATCTGATTTTACTAAGCAAGGATTTTTACGCTTAAGCAAATTTTTGTACTTAAGCAGCTCTATGAAACTGGGCCCTGTTCTCTTTTTGTACAGAGCCAAAGGGCCATTTGACCAAGGCCCAATTTCAAACAGCTGTTAAGCAGACAAAAATAATGCTTGATAATTCTTTTTTGCTGAGCAAAACTTGAGTGTGGCACAAGTCACAACAATGTATACTAAATGTAATTTCGGCTGGTAATCCGTTTGTATTACGCAATTTATTTCTGTGCTAAGCAAGTTTATATGCAAACAGGCTTTATAAAACTGGGCCATGGAGGCAATTTACTGGTAAAAAAAATAGTTATCAAGCAATAAACCAGGGAAAAGGGAAAAGATACCCAGTCAGTTTCCCCTTGTGGGTTATTACTGGATATTTTAAATAGTTTGATCCCTCTGCTGCAATGTGACCACTCGATTACTTTTATTGTTTGATTCAAAATATTTTGAAGTTTTTTATATTTTGGAAGAGTACTCAAGAAGAATATCCCAAACTAGACTATAAATGCACGACCTAGTTCCAAAAGAACAAAAAATCTACACAGAAAAATAGATTTACTGCAAACCGAATATTGTTGATACTCATCATGCAATGCCTAGAAACCATAGAGCTATATATATTGACTAGAGCCCTAACACCCTGTTATACACACACTAAGGTTTTGAAGCCGTGTGAGCGCATCCATGTTTATGTACAAACCAATACAAAAGCTTGAAATTTGTACGGCAATTGTACGCCTATTTGCATGTGTTAACGGACCATAAAATGCAGAAAATGTGAGCGCTCAATCTGTTGCTGAGTGTACAAACTGCGAGTCTCATGCGCGTCATGTTTAAAAGGCGCGTATACTTTTTTTAGTATGTCAATCAAGTCGAACTTACGGTTTTCGTACGCGAATGGGCAGTCGCTTACGTAAGCGCACCTGCCGAAAGTAAACAATTGCGGCAATGTGTGTTCTCTTAAAATTAAAATTGTTCCGTAGTCACGCAACACATCAAACATGTCTGCGCCGAGGGCTCTAGTCAATATATATAGCTCTATGCTAGAAACCCCATAATATATTGTTTTTTTCCTTAAGACATACTTTTTTTATTTTTTTCTCTCAAATATTTACAGGTACCAATCCAAAGACATTTTCTGAAGGCATGTTTAGTTGGTTTTCCATCTTCTTCCCACTGAAGGTAAGTTAAAAACCTGAATTCGAAGCTCTGTACTGTTAACTCGAACAAACAAATTTGTACAGTTCACAGCACAACTATGTTTGTTGTTTTTATGTTTTTTGCATAATTGGCATTTGTTTTGCCTTGTTTTCTCTGATTTTGTTCCTGGTGGTATAGAGTGCTGTTGTTGCTTATGTGGGGTTTGTTCTATGTGTAGTTGTTTATCTCTTGTTCTGTGTTTTGCTTTTTCTACAGGGCCCCCAGGGAGACAATGTTTTTACACTGATGGGGCTACCCTGTATAAATAATACTTATTAATAAAAAATAATAATAATGTTGGATTGTATTTGTCAGTGGCCATTTTAATACAAGCCTCCTTTAAGCTTCTAAAAATGCCCCCATATTGGTTTTGCTCCTAATCCATTTCATTGTTAGGTGTTCAGGCCAACAGCCCAGAACGCTTCATATTTTGTTTAGTTTATTTCAATCAGTACTTGAGTGTCTTTGATTTTAATAACTGTCAAAATGTTTTGACTAGCATGTTCTAGCCAACATCAGGATCTATAGTTTAAGATTCAGTATTCAATTAAAAAGTAACTAACAAATGCCTATCATTGTTATAATTTTTCAAGGAACCAGTACATGTGTCTGCCAAAGATCAGCTGGTCGTTCACTTCTGGCGCAACTCTACAACTCGCAATGTGTGGTACGAGTGGTGCATATCCGCACCCCTGACCACGCCGATACACAACATCAACGGCAGATCCTACACTATCGGAATGTAACGTTAACCCACCAGATAGGAAACCTAACGGTCAGTCAGTCATCTCAGTTTTGATGCTCGATGTCATAGGCCCTTTTCGAAACGACTGGATTTGACTTTGGATTCGGCTCACGCTACCTGTTTTGACAAATGTGCGTGCTCTGCAAGTATGCACCCAGGGTTTCAGTCGAGAGTACGGAACCTCAAGCCCAATCCAAAGCCAAAGCCGATGTTTCAAAAAGGGCCATAACTGTTGTTCTATTTAGCCCTAGACTGGTCCCCTGTCTGTATCCGCAAGACAGGTATTGGTTGTACAGAACCAGTGATATTATACAAATATTGACTGCTTCGAGTGCTATGTTTAAAACTATGACTCCCGAGGTGATCCCCGCAGCGTTCTATTTTCTATTTTCCGGAGGCGAAGCCGAGAGAAAATAGAACGCTCTGAGTCATAGTTTAAACCATTGCACGAGTAAAAGCAATCAATATTCGTTTTATAACACCCCAAACATTTCTAAATACTGTACTATTAAGTTACAGACCTGAATGCTACAATCCACAGACGACGCGAATACAGATTGCGAAAACTTTTACTGTGCTCTGCATGTAGTGTCATGTAATCCAAAATGGTTACAGTCTATTAATTTATCATCCTCGTACACGCAACGGACGTCTGGGTACTGCACGCCGTGTGCTAGTCTTTTGGACTAGCGCACGGAAACCGATGCACTATCACACGGCCGTCGTCCAGCAAAACTAAGATATATCATGTGACACGCTCTAAACCAATGGAAAGGCAGAATATTGGTAAGGGGTGTTATAACATTGGATACAACGTAAATGTCTAATACAGTATATGTTCATCCATATGATGTTCTAAGCCGGCCTCAGTCAGGTCGACCTTGCATAAAAAAAAAACAGCTCCTCAACTGACTTTTCAGGATCACACTGCACCTGAGCTTGGTCCATCAGGATTTTTTTAGTCAGCGATTATTTACGACCTGATGATTTTAAGAGTATCTGAAACAGTTGGCACTCGAAAAGAGTTAACAATCGCAAGAGTAAAAAAAATTCAACTTGTATGACGGATCCCTGAGGCGCTCAATTTCTCAGCTATTGTGACCTGAGCATATTTTGTCTGCCTGTTGCCAACGGTTTGTTGCAGACGCAGGAAAATCGTACATGTAGGACGACCTGAGGTCGGCTTTATATGTAATGGTGTATGTAGAATTTGACCCCAAGATGAATGCGAGATCAACGGTACATCCATACAATGTGACCGTCAATATATTGACATTGGCTCGAGGCCACTCTCTGGCAGAATTCAAAAGCTTTGAAGTTTGACATCAGATGTGCAGGCTTGTTTAACCCTAATCACCCCAAATTACATCCAAATAGAAGTTTGGCCCTGAATTTGATGGATTTGAATGCGCAATAACCTCTGGCAACCAGGAGTTGCAACTTTGTTGCCATTTTTTGTTATGCTCCAAAACTTGTGTGCAGTAATACATGTGGGCTAGTGAAAAAGACTTGCAAGCAACCCAAAATGTTGATTGACTCGGGAAACTCCCTGCTGTCCGAAATGTAAACAAAGTATTATAGTCAAGCAAAATTGTACTCAATGATCACTGTGAATCATCTCATCATGGTATGCATCACAGAAGGAATCGTGATAAAAGTTTTTTTTGTGATCAGGGCTCAAATTTTGGGGAATAATCCACAAGATTCGCAGGACTTGTAGCTAAGTATCTTATTATTTTTTTTATTGTAATTTTTTTTATACAAGTCGCCAGACACACAAGGCCTTTAAGGTGTGGGCTACAATTACTTTTTTACCACAGGCTGTTGCCACCTACTCTTAGGGTTACAACAGGGTTACCCCTTTTAGTTTTACAGTCCATACGAATGTAGGCTTGGGTTTGGGTAGCATCATATTTTTTGTTAACAAAGTTATTGAAATGAAAATAGAAGATCAATGGTTTACTGGCCTGACTCTGAAATTACTGGCCCAAGGCATGCAGTTCAGAGTAAAATTTGAGCCCTGCCAATACATCTTTGCTTTTGAATCTATGTAATGAATAACCCATTATTGCAACTATTATTGGTGTATTAATCATGTGATTAAAGCAATCAGAATTTCCTTGTTGTATGTAAACTTCTAAAGAAACCAAATTTTTCTGTAGCTTCAAGTTTGTCACCAAAAAGATTTGATGACTTCAGTTTTGTTTTTGTTTCTGCCAAAGTTTTTCATTGAAATATAACCTGTTAGTGGTCTAGATTTGGTTGAATTGGTGTTTGTCTTTTCTCCTTTTTAACAAGAGCCGCGTTTGCATTGGACTTAAAATGGTTAACCTACCACCGCAAACTTACCAGTATAAAGTCCAAGTACGAACA
This sequence comes from Asterias amurensis, assembly GCF_032118995.1. Lineage (NCBI taxonomy): Eukaryota > Metazoa > Echinodermata > Asteroidea > Forcipulatida > Asteriidae > Asterias > Asterias amurensis. The sequence continues at coordinate 19,653,632 of NC_092650.1, forward strand.
GCCACAGTGCTTTTAACTTTAGACGGCTGACTTGACTTAACAATGTTAACTTAACAGGGACAAGATGTCCAAAACGAATGCACCATGCCGGTTACTTAAAAACACTGTCATGTGACTTCTATCTAAAACGTCTGCTGATGCTGGAACCACTGCGTGCAATACGCGCTGCTCCAAAAATTTAGGCTGAAAGCATAGCTGCATTTCCACTGGGTACGCTGCGCACAGAGCCGGAGCCTAATCCAAGGTTTGAGAAAGGCCCCAGAGCCCAATTTCATAGAGCTGCTAAGCACAAAAATTTGCTTAGCATGAAATTTCTTCCTTGATAAAAACAGTACTACCAACAAAATTTCCATTTGTTGCATATTTCTTGTTTCTGGTATTCAGCTGTTGTTGCTTATCCTGAAAATCATGTGCAAATCTGGTTGATCCAAGCTGTTAACTTAGAAGTTACCAGACCCATCCAATGGTCCAATGGGAACGCAGCTAAAGAAGGAGAAGAAAATCCCAGCAGCACAAGTGAAATTTTGGCTTCTTCAAAAAGATATCATATAAGGCTTATGGTGTTTCAAGAAAGTTTCAAATCTTTAAAAAAAAGTTTGGGTTATACATTGCGAGAGATCTTTCGCCATTGACCGTAGTAATGCATGCTTTACTTTGGAGCGGTGTCATATGTTTCCATTTGTTGGTATTTATTTAATATTCAGAAGCTAGTATGGCATGCATAATAAGAAATCTCATTCAATTAATATTGTAAAATTTCATATTTGCATGGCATAAAATCCCAAATAGCAACCAAATCACTCGATATATCTAGTGACTAAAAGAAAATGAAACTTAATCTAGCAGGATAGTTTTGTTTTGAACTGTCGAAGTTGGGTGTTATTTCTTTTGCTCAGTTGATTGATGGTATGATAATGCACTAGTGATCAACCAAACAAATACTAAAAAAGTTATAAATGTTTGAGCATAACCCATGACAGGAAACTTTGTTCTAAGCTTGACGAAAATACAGACCGTGAGTAAAAGCAGAACTTCTGTCATCCTTGGAGCTTGCACATTCATGCGGTAAATGGGAATCAAAGTCGGGGGCCGAAAATATGTGATCTGCTGACAACATAGTTGTTGAGAAAGCGGTTATTTCTCACTCAAATAATTAAAGACTTCAGCTGAAGCCTGTAACTTAATGCTTCCGAGTTTTTCTGTCATTATTCTCGATGACCAAATTTTCACAGTTTTTTTATTTTATGCATATGTTGGGAAACACCAAGTAAGAATACTGGTCTTTGACAATTTCCAAAGGTGTCCAACAGCCGATTCCACCAAACGCTAGGATTAATCCTATCTCAAAATAGGACGAGTAACTCATCCTAACTTAGGATGGGTTCAATGCATCTTAACGTATTCGTATAGACGATGTGACCTATGTTTACATTCAAACCGCCCTCTGTTGACAAAACACTATATACGTCATGTTTCGCCGGGCACTGAGTTGCGTAGTCATAGTAAGATTGCGTACACTTTCTAGCTGGCTGCCAAAACACAAAGGTTTTGCCCGGCGGTATGCGCGCGAATCATGTTATAGTTTTCGTGTGACGTCTATACGGAACTGAACTCGTTGTAAGTCCTAAGATTAGTCCTAAGTTAGGAAGAGTTTGGTGAAATCGACGACGTAGCCCTCACACACCTTAAAGTGGCCATTCGGCCTTGTGATGTTCAAAATTAATGTGTGGTTTTTTCTACAAGTTAAAGGCACATTGCTGGATCAGCTCCAGGTTGAAGTAGAAGAAGTGAAATTGCATAGCATCAAATAATTTACTTTCCTTTGCAATAAATTAATACTAATTAATTTACCCATTCAGTTGTCCCTTGTGGGTAATTACTTGGTATTATTTATCAAATTGTATGATGTTGTTTTTTGTAAAAGTTTGCATTGTTGCATTTTGCCAGTTCTAAAATATGTGTACTATATGTTTATGTAATAAGATGTGGCAGTTACAATGTAATAAAGCATACAGTATAAAAAATGTCTGTACCATCAAATTTTGGACTGATCCTTTTTGTATCGCCTTGATGTCATTTTTCTTTTTCAGTCGTGCCATTTTCTCAGAATCTTTCTTTTTTCAGGATTTTTTCAAAACCTCCTCGAGTCTTCAGAATATTTGAAAGAACTAAGTCAATCACCAAATTTAGAAAGAAATAGTCCACACTGTGTCTGCTTAATAGAGGTCCCGTGTCTAGTAAAAGGGAACCCAAACCCATTTTTAGGAAATTTCACATTTTGCGGAACTTATCCACCTGTCTTCTTCCATGTGGTCCTGAGTAAATTGGCAATCTGAAACCTTGGTTGTCTTGCCCTGCCTCAAATAAGATTTAGTGGGATAAAATCAAATAAAAAATACAGTGGTTTGAAACATCCAAAACGTTCCCCTCCCTCAAACTTGTTTGGCCTCTGAGCCAGACGATTTTGCACAATCTCCCGGCGACTAATACCAAAATCAGCGTCTCCAATTAAACTTCTCTTACACCATGATACTTGTGTATGTGTTTGGAGTGCTTGTCCTTCTTTAAGCCTTCGAGGAAGACTCTTATGGTGAGACTTCTATAAACAACTCTTTTGCAAAAGTACTTTCAATCAACACAAACAATTATCCACCATTTTCGTGCTGCAATTTTTGTTATTTATTCAGGTACTTTTTATTTATTTTTATCCCCGTTTTCTTAGTTTAATTTCTTTCTCACCATGCTTTGGAATTACACATTTCGATATCAATTACATATCTCCTCTTTATATATATATATATATGTATACATTATCTCTGACTTGTTTTACCTTTCTACGCTATAGCATCGTCACTAAACTACTTTTACATTTAAACAATCCAATCATAGCTGCCTTGGCAGTGGTACGTGTACCCGATTGGCTGATCAATGCAGTTGCTGATTTTCATAATTTAGGCATAACTCAAAACCTTGCTGCCAATGACATTTATCTCTACTGTACGCCAGCCAATGACTGTCAAACTACTTTCAAATGGTGGCAACGTAATGGGCATTGTGACACCAACAAATAACAAGTGATATATTGAGGACCTTGTCAATTAATAGATATCATGGAGCGGCCATCTTGGTTTTACACCACTAACGCATTGTAACCAAACAGGGCTCAATTCCATAAAGCCTGTAAGCACATAAAACTTGCTAAGCACAAGAAGCATTTGCTTTGAAAAGGGCTACCGGTAACAGCCAGATCACCATTCAGTTACTATTGCTGTGACTGGTACCCTGGCCATTTCTTGCTCAGCCAAGACAACATTGTCAGGCCTTAAACCTGTCTCTGCTTAGCAAGATTTATATGTGGTTATAACATTTGCTTATTCTTGGTAGCAATCCAAGATTGTCATGCAATTTCATTTCTGCTGAGCAATATTTATCCATTGTTAGCTAAATTGCTTATTCTTGGCAGCAATATTAGATTACATGTATCATGCAATTGTATTTCTGCTAAGTAATATTTATCCTCTGTGGTTCGCAAATTTGCTTATTCTTAGTAGCTATATGATATAGTGATGCAAATTAGTTTCTGCTCTGCAATATTTATCTGTTATAAGCAAATTTGCTTAAATTCTTGGTAGCTATCATAATACAGCAGTGTATTCTGATATTAAATGCATGTAGTCTTAATTAGCGTTTTTGATTATTTGAATAATAGTTGAGCACAAACACTGTTGGAACTTGGAAGTACATGTCGTATTCGCAGATACTGTTTTTAGTAAACCCCCCCCCCCCTTTACTCGCCATGATATTATTTACAGAGACTTTTACAGCAAAGCAACATTGATATATCATCAGCGAGCTTATAACATATCTTGGCTATTATGTAGTTATCAATTTAATATATGGGCTATAGGCAATATTCATTTTGTTATTTTTCCCATATCGCAGATCACTGTAGGTGCGTTTTTGTTTATAGTAATAATTATAATAACTAGTTCTTATATAGCACATTTTACAATAATATATCAATGTTCTTTACATTAGTGCCCTGGTAATTGGGCCAATAACATTCCTTTAATCTTTCCAAGCTTCCTGGGTAGTAAACGGCCACTGTGGCAATCCAAAGGCTTTTTCAAACGCAGTATCAACCTCTACCCTCGCAGGTACCAGTTTACGCCCTTAAGGGATTATTGGCTAACAGAGTGACCCTAATATCAACATTCCTGATTCTTGATGATGTGTTATATCAGTTATCAGATGTTAAATTATAAATTAGATTATTATTTGTATAACACAATGGCTATCACTAACAATACACAACATGGGTACAGATATCATTCTACTATTAAATCCTATTATTTCAACGATCATATTGCATTGTGTGATTGAACAAATATATAGTACCACTCTTATGTATACTTTTGATATCTACTATAAAACTATATAATATATAACTCTCTCTACTTGGTATTTCATATTATACAACTATTCCGTTTCGTGTGTTGGACTCAACTGGCAGTTTAGACAGGGCAACTAGAAAAATATCTTATTTTGATTCAATTGATGAATTTTGATTTAATTCACGATAACAATGCCATTCACCCGTCTGAATGGCTATTGTTTTTTTAAGTTTGAAATGTGATGACAAAGATGCTCTGATTGGTTCAATGTGACATGTCATATTTTATGCAACCAATGATGGTGAAGTTTGATCATTTGGACATGCTGAGCTTCTCAGGTGTTATTGAAATTCACTTTTCATTCATATTAAATCAATTTTTGCCTCTCAAAATATATTCACTCAGTTCACCTGATGATATCTGCTACAAAACTTAGTTTTCCATAAAAACATCCACTTTTATGTTAAATTGTATTTGAAGGACTTTGGCTTAATTTCTCATCTCAGCTTAACGTAGGAACTCGATGTCACCATTTCCCACTTTCCCACAGGGTTAGTGCCACATTTCTGCTCTTGCTGTGCGAGCGAAAAATTATTTGTATTATGACTTATACATGACACGCACAAGGAATATTTCTTTATATACCTGTAAGGTACTTTAAGCACATTATTTGTTCTGCTACTGTAAGGGCCAATTCATACATCTGTCGAATCACAAAACTATGCTTACAAGAATAAGGTTACCAGGTAAAGAACCATGTACAAGCTTCAACTGGTATCCAGCTCATTGTTGGTATGCAGAAATTCGTTAAGCAACATTTTCTGCTTAAGTAAGCAGCTCTAAGATTTTTAGGTCCAACCTAGAACTGAGACCCTGTATACAGATCATTACATAATACATACATGTGCATATTAATACTCTGTTTTGTTAGATTCATGCAAGCACCAAGTATAATCACAATGTTCTTGTAGAAGGCATTACCTGATCAGCTAATCAAAAAAATTCTAGATCACTACGATTGGTTTTGCTTTACCGGGCAGTATAATAGCCAGTGGTGCTTGACTTATGGCACACAGCGGTCAGCTTTGAAAAGGTTATCCCACATCTGCCTCCATAAATTCCACTGGGCAGCTGATGTGGATTTCCTTGAACAAACAGATGTTGCCTTACTATGGCACACATCGGTAATCTTTAAATATGGTATCCCACTGCTGCCACCATAAATTCCACTAGGGCAGTTGGTAGGGATTTCCTTGAAAAAGCCGGTAACACTTGCAAAGTTTGCAAAGTAGCAGTATTTGGCTAAGCTTTGACATTCTTTTGATGTTTATCTTACTTTGATTTCTATAGTGACTGGTATTCTCAGATGATCACTGTATGGTTTATTAAGGTCATCATGGAATAACATATTTTAATGGAAGGATAAATAAAGTGGAAGGCATTACTATACTTTCTTTGGCTACAGCATTAAATAGGCAAATGTACTTTATTTTTGAAACTGCATTATGCATAACAGTTATATGAATGACAATTTTTCAAAACAAATGTTCTGTCGACCTTTAAATTTAGCAAGTGAAGGTTTTGTCGATTGACTCATTTCTTAATCCTGTTCTACATGAATCCCGCTGCTGTCACCATTTATGCAATCAAGATAGCACCTCTCTGTATGACTTATACATGTTTTAGATGTTTTAGACTTGTTAAGGAAAAGTCCTTGTCCATTGAATAGTATCCCACTTGTGCCACCAGTTTATGACCCCAAAATGTACAAAGGCATAGGAATGCAAAGCTGCATTTACCGTTGCAGCAACCAATTCAGACAGAGCTATGTAAAAAGGGGTATCCCACTACTGCTACCAAAAGTGTCACCGGACAGCTTTTGCAGAATTCCTGTACAACGCTATTTTGGAACTCAAAGGCAAGAATGGACAGTTCGGGCATAATAATCTTGTGCAAAAAATACATATTAAAAGGCAACGTGGACAATGCTTTTATGGAATGTTGCAATCCTTGTTAGCACTTTTTCACGAAGTTCTTTCCTAAAGAGAATCAAAATATTAACTGTTGTATTTTATTCAGTAATCGCTGTCATCTTATAATTACAAGTAGACCTAAATATTTTTTTTTATTTTTTATTTTATTTTATCGTATCAACTGTATTACTACAAACAAAAGCGGCACCAATATAAAATCCAGTACTTTAGAAAAACCATAAACTAAACGCAAAAAAACCCACACACAAAAAAACCCAAAAAACAAACCAAAACAAACAAACAAACAAACAAACAAACAAACAAACAAACAAACAAACAAACAAACAAACATTTCAGATATCATTGAACAACCAAGGTTCTCTTCTGAAATAAAATGTCAACGGAATGACAAAACACATCGCCTCCGAAGCAGGGACCGAAGAATAAAACGAGGCTTCCAATGTGGGGCTAGAACGGTACACTAGAGATCCCTAGTCTTGGTCAAAGACGTCACTATCTCATACTCGTAACGTAACGTAACGTAACGTAACGTAACGTAAGGTAACGTAAGGTAACGTAGTGTGATATTCCGCTTTTCTTGGTTTCAATTCATCAAGAATACTAAAAGTCTAACCCAAAGCTAAGCGGGCGGTACGGCGCGCTACACATATTATGTTATATCTAGCTCTTTCAGACAACTTTTTTTTTGTCGGCCCCGTAAAATGTTCCCCGAATATCTTGCGAGATAACAACCAATAACAATTTTAACACATCACTTTGATATGGCACTGTAATTCACTGCTAGCTCTTAATTAATGCCATGAATAATGGCAATCAAGGAATGTATACATTAATGTTTAATAATATTTATGTGCTGTTTAAACTATGAAGACGTCGCATGCACTTTTGTTAGGGGTCTAAATAGGAAGGGGAGGGTAGCTCTGCAGTAAGTTTAAGAATATAATCGGTCATTGACGAGATAGTTCACAGAAAATTTATGAATTGCGTCTTTTGTTCGACTCAGAAATAATTATATTAAAATCTCAATGCGATGATAGTTAGCATGCCTGTTGGTTTTTATCAAGATTTTAATCCATGTGCAAATCATAATCAACTGTTCATGTGTTAAAAAATATCTCTTCGAGAAAATATTATAACGCTGTCTGCCATGTTTTGAGTAAAAGTCAAAGAAAGCTGCCTTGCAGTCTGGTATAGATCCGGGCATCGGGAAACTACCTAGAGTAAAATGGCAAACTGCCTTCGACTTCCGAGTTGGATTTCGGGTAGCAGAATTCAAATGGTGTACTTCGATATGTAGGCCTACTTCATAATGAATAGAACTGGGCGATATTTCCTCGAAACTCGTATACTTTCATCGTCGGATAACGAGTGAATTCTCACAGCTTGGAATGCTTTACTTTGGTGTATCTGGTTCCTTGACGTCATCTGTGCTGCTGGCCTCGGAAGCAATGGTCTCTGGTACAATAGGCTGGTGACGGAATGAGAAAAGGCGGGGAAATGATACTCAACTGATGTTCTTCAAAATGATATCTGATTCATGCTGGCTCACACCAAATTGAAAACACCCAAACTTTTAAAAGTAGTTCCCCAAAGCAGCTCAAAATTGCATAAATACACGTCGCATTAAATTTGAATAATAGACGAGGAACGGCATGCTATAATTTGAACACAATGCGCATGCATTCGTCATGTGAAAAATGTACGAACAAATTATGAGTGCATGCCCAACACATGATCTTTGAACACTAACGTGAAAAATCCTAGTCCTTGACCCAAACTGCAAGGCTGCCTTGTATAAATGTAGGAATGGTAGGAGTTTTTGGGAAAGTTAACACTGATGTTCTTAGATAGGTTTAAAACTTTGTGGTGGATATAAAAATACAAGTATCATCACCATGATAGCTATCATCACCATGTGTTATTACCGCAAACCATAGATTCTTGTTCTTGGGTTTTCGCGGCTGTAACTAATAACTGTTTCGGTCAATGTCCAGTGATCAATCAATGGCAAGTTCAACAGCAAAAACGCACCCTATCATAGTTTCCCGCCTTTTACAACACTACATCGAGTAGATTTACACCCTCGACTATAGTCTGAAAGGCTTGTGATGCAGCTTCAGTATCCAGCTTTCCCAGGTTGTAACAATCCATAATATTCTTTTATTTTTCTATCACTTTATACATTTTATCATCAGGTAAATTATTTTATAAAGTTTTACTGCAATGATTGATGGATGGTGCGGTATAGGGAAAGGAAGAAATAATGATAAAAGGCCAATTTAATAGAGCTGTTTTAAAGGGTCTGTTCCCACTTAGGAAATATTATCAAGAAGAAAGTGCCAATGTTGACAATAAAATGGTAACGATTAACAAATTTCATTTCGGTAATGTCCTCTCTGGTAGCTTACTTGTCTTGGAGCGGCTTGGGAATGTATTGTTTTTCGGAAAACACACGTGATGCTGTTATTGACTAATGCAAAATGTTGTGATTTGTTCTTTGTTTTTTGTTTACAAGCAAGTAAAATTATTTTGCAATACGTAAACAGCTCTATGAAATTGTGATATGATGAAGATGATTGTTGTGTTGGATGATTATGAACAATGAGTCAATGGTGAGATGAGTTTATTCAATATGCAAAAAATAATATTAAATAAAATATAAATCTTACAGGGAATTATTTGGCAGTCTGTAATAAAACAAAAGTTAAAGTGACTTTAAGTGAATTTGTAAAAAAGAAAGTGTAAAAAACTCTGGTAATTGAAAATCAGCGCTGAAATTGAAGATTTACCACGCCTGCTTCCTTATTGTCAAACAAGTCTTGCCACACGGGGGGGGGGGGGGCAACGGATATTGACTTCTGTAGGGATGGTGCAAAAACGGTGAAGACAAAACTCACACACACTGACAATTTTGCACGTGGGTGTCTTTTCATTTTTATACAATGGAGTCAAACTTAGAATTAGGCCCTAAATTGCTTTTACGTTTAAAGAAGAACCAAGAAACTTCCGATTGTCGCCAACACTGTCGGCCTTTGCATGCGTGAATGATTTTAGCATAGTTTCACGCGAGAAGGGTTAAGAACTCACCTTTGGCTTGGCTTCTTGCTCAGGAATGATGAGAATTTTCCCGACGTTCTTATGGTCGTGCATCTTCATCATCGCCTCTCCAACCTGCAAAGAAATTGAGTTTCCAAAGTCGAGTTACAACCTGTTTAATATCGCTAGCGTATGTGACGTGAGCGTTTTTAGTTTTAGCAAAACGCAGTGGTGTTACATAACAAATTTGTTTGATTTATCTTGTTAAGGTTGGTCTGTCTCTTGGGAAGTTTCCTTTTAACAAGCAGGTCTAAGATGATATATGAAATATTATTTGCTTTTTTGGGGGGGTTGAATTTTTTTACTTGAACTCTTTAATAGTTATGTTAATTTTAAGTGTACAATAGTCATTATAACCGGTACCTGTGATGTCTATTCGGACATAAAAGTCACTACAAAATCGTCGTAGCCGTGAACCGCCAGCTTGGATACGGAGTCCTAGGAAAATAATTATGTCCACATGAGATTCTGTCCCCATTATGGCAAAATTAACATGGGCTGAAGGATTATTCAAAATAGCGCGCTTTCAGAAGACGATTGTGCACACAGTTTGCCGTTTTGTGATGGGGATAGAATATCATTGGGACCAGAGCCGTATAATATTGAGAGTCGGAGTTGCGACATGGAGGGAACATTTTCTTTGGTCACGTGGTTGCTTGACGCCATGTTGTCTCCAAATGCAGCAGAACCCAATGGGCAGACTAGTTTGGCACCCCGTGTTCGACCAAGTGTTTCTTGGGAACAAATTGGCTTCTATCGCAAGATGTCGTAACTCTCCGAATATCGGCTCTGATAGCGGCCTCAAAGCATAGTGAGTTTTTTAGTGACCTACCTCTTCGAAGGCAAACGTGGAATCAATGACAGGGTTAATAATATTAACGGTGTGTAGCTTGAAGACTTCTTTCATGATGATCTTAACTTTCTCCTCTCCGCATTGATCGAATAGGTAATGGTAGAACTGGAAGCCTGACATCGTCTTATTTTCATCCCACAACTTGCCCGGCTTGACGCTGTCCACATTCCACCACTAGACAGACAGAACAATAAAATGAAATTCATTGCAAATTGATATTTTTTGCTAATTTGATTTATCTACTAATTAGTGCCGCTCAAAAACCGACAGCGGCGGGACCACTTAACTTCTCGGCAAAAAAAAACCAAGTGTTTGCCGAGAGGCTAGGAAAGCACAACAGGATAAATACTAAAATATTCCATTTTGCTCCGAGTGAAAAGAAAATGGGCAGAATCACAACCATGAACGGAACATAAAACTGGAAGGACCTTAAAAGGGAAATACAAGTTTTGGACGTGACTATAAGAATCTAAAAAACCACAAGATATCCGCCCAAAGAAGACACTGGACACTATTGGTAATTGTCAAAGACCAGTCTTCTCACTTGGTGTATAAATCTCAACTTATTATGCATAAAATAACAACCCTGTGAAATGGGCTTAATATTGGTCGTCGGAGTTGCGAGATAACTTTAATGAAAGAAAAAACACCCTTGTCACACGAATTGTGTGCTTTCAGATGCTTGATTTCGAGACCTCAAATTACTTCATTCTCGAAAACTACGTCACTTGTTACCAAGTAAGGTTTTATGCTAATAATTATTTTGAGTAATTACCAATAGTGTCCACTGCCTTTAAATGGATGAAGAAAAAAATGGAATAGTCCACACAAAAAAAGAAACAATTCAAGCTGAAGTAAAAAATCCGAAAATGTTTCGCTCGGATAAAAAGGTTTCAGGTGATGTGGAATAATCCAGAACAGACTTCGTATGAATCAATGCCGTCTAATAATATAGACAGTTTTATTTTCTTAAAATCAAAAATCAGACTTACTGTTCTGGCGTAGCTGAAGAAACTTCTTGTTTCACCCGTCACCACATTAGAAATTCCTGGAGAAGGGCAAGAAGTCGATAATATAAAATTCCACGACAATGAACTTTTATTTTCGTTTGCTAAATCAATTAAACTTTGATACAATTTAGAAAATGTTAGCCCATTAAAAGTTATACCATTGCTCCCACTAATAAGTCGTGATTACAGATTGTTTTAGTTTTTGATTTGATTTTGATTTTTAAGTCTTTGTATGAATGCACTGCGATTGTCTGAGGAATACTAACTACGGCAAATGAGGTTCGTTCCGCTACTATACCGTCCGTTCGTGAACACGATAGCGGGAACGAACCTCATTGTAGTTCAAGCAGTCGCCTACCTGGCAATAAGGCCTACTTTAGTTCAACTACCAAAAAATCGACTCGTCAGTTGGAACGATTTTAAGAGCGTAACTACCATTGTCTGCCCTTATTATATTTTTCAATTTTAAATAATACTTAAAAGAAATCCGAATTATTTTTGGACGGGGCCATTTTGTTTGTTAATGTCCTGTTTTTCTGTCCACCGGGGGCACCGTAACACACACAACCCGGCTTTTCAGTTTTGCATAATGGTTATTTTCTAAATTAAATTTTGGGAGTAATGTGTAAAATTAAAATTTTCATGAAGTATGCAAAAAAATGGGTGTTTTATTTTAAACAAATGAGGGGAGGAGGCCTACATGGGCCTATCAATAACGAGGTTTAGCTGCACGTTAAGCGAGCAATACGTACGTGAACGTGAACGTGAAAAAGTTGTGTTGTTTATTGACGTCGCAACTTTGGGCTTTTTGCATGCTATAGTGACGTCTGTGCGCACGTACGAGTGACATGAAAAATTGTCACTTCACGTATGCTAAAAACGTGAGAATTTAACGACACAACTTTCTGACGTTCACGTTCACGTTCACGCGGAAGGTGCAGCTAAGCCTCGCCAATGAAGACAGGTGTCTTGCACCAATAGTCGCTCAGCTCGGCGCGCGTCGTCTCTTCTCACGATAATCCCATTGACTGATTCATGTGTGTCGATTGAGGGCGCTACACAATCTACTAAATTTCCGAGAGAACGTGTCATGCCTTGCTTGAAACGACAACATTGATGTGTGCATTATGTCATTTTCCGAAGTGCTGATATAGTTCAAACTTTGGCAAACCGGTAAGTGTAAATTGGTTATAAGTTGGGTATATTTTGTTGCAATCGAGCTTTATATTGATGTAGACAAAACTGAATTTTGAGGCGATGAACTTTCGGCCCATGGGGGCGGCCATCTTGAATGTGTTGTTTACTTTTTAACACTGTTTTGTAAACAGGAGCGGGTTAGCTCAATAATGCCTACTGTTATTACAAATAGTAAAATATGGTAAAATATAGAAGTGTACACATTCAGCAAGGTGAAAAGGATAACTTTCCGTATGGCGCCACCACTTTATCCCTCATTTTTACAAATGAAATAGGGATATCTCATTGCGGTAAATTAGATACTTATTATACTAATATTACTTCATATCGAATGAAAAAGTGGTGCCACCAACTTTTCCATCAGGGCTCAATTTCATAAAGCCTGTAAACGCAAACAATTGCTGAGCATGACATTTCGGAAAAGTTTCCGTATGGCGCCACCACTTTTTCATTCGAAATAAAATAATATAGTATCTAATTTACCTGATTGATATATCCCTTTTTGTAAAAATGAGTGAAAAGGTGGTGGCGCCATACGGAAAGTTATCCGACATTTCTTCCTTCATCAAAACAGGATTACCAACCAAATTTGCCTCAGGATGAGCAAACAAAAGTATCAAGCAATATGCAACAACTGGAGATTTGGTTAGTAATCCTGTTTTTTCCAAGCCAAGGAAGAAATTTCATGATAAGCAAATTTTTGTGCTTGTAGGCTTTATAAAATTGGGCCCTGAACCATTCCATCCAACAAAGTATATTCTCCTAGGAAACAAGCTTATTTAAAAATAAATGATGTGTTGTCAAACTTGAGAAATATTGCAAATAATCAGATAGTATTTTTTTTTAATTTAAAAATACAAAATAATTGTCCCTGTGGTAACAAAATTACATTAAGAATAAAAAATTGTTTAAAGAGAAATGTACTGTAAGATCTAGGAAAGACATCTTATTTGATGTACTTCTAAATTTATTTGTTTTAAGTAAGATGGATACCCATGTATATAAACGCAATTAAACCAGCAAATCTCATAGTACCCCCAACTATAACTCCCTCTTTGACGCATATTTAAGATTTAGCCGACCTTAAAGGCAATGGAACCCCTTCTCTTTTCGATAAGTGCACTGAGTTCTTTAACTTGCATTACACAACACACAGGACCCACAGCTTTACGTCCCATCAAAAGGATGCAGCAATAATTAAGTGTCTTGCTTTTAAAAAATAATGACCATATAAAGTTTCAGGAATTTTCTTCCACTATTAGCTCAACAGAATGCCTCCTGCTTATCAACAAAATGATCTGCTTTGGAATCTCTGCTAAGCTGCCACCTTCTTTTTTCTTCCCTTATGGCAGATTTTTACAAGGCTTTTACAAGGCGCTGTAAGCAGAACAGAACTCCATGGTAAGAACAGCCACGAAATTGGCCACAGTTGGTCTGTTGATTCATTCAAGAAAATCTGTGACTGCTGTAGCTTTAGTTTAAAAAATAATAATAATATCAAAGTTTTATATAGGGCACGTATCTACCAAACAAGGTACTCAAGGCGCTGAGTAGGCCCTATACATACAAACTTTCAGAAAGGTAGGGTATTGCAATGATGAATTCTGAGACCCAATTATGTAGCACCTTCTAAGGGTTTACAAGGTGCCACGGGGCATACAGCAGCCACAGCCAGGAACACCGGGGCGAACCCCTGACTGTTTTTTTTTTGAGCCTGTGTATTCATTCCTTAGGCTTCTGGTTTTATTATTGACTTACCGTATAGGACATATTTTCCCATGGGTTTTAGGAGATCATAACCCCGGTTAGTGTCTTCACCGCAGAGTCCATCCAGTACAATATCAACTCCCTTTGGATCAATTCTGTTTGTAAAGAAAATATGTTGGAAGGTGTGAACATTCAAACTGGATTGCTCCATACACCTACACGTAGAGAGGTGGTAGCCTTAAGTGCAATGGCATTTTGCAATAGGCACTTCACATCATTAATTCCTTTGCATTATAAAGCCAGCTGGGAGCATCTAGCTGATGTGTGGCATAATATACATAAGAAGAGAGTTACGATTGCAGATGGGATAAATAAAACAGCAACACTGAAGTATTGGGATACAAAGAAGAAGAAAAAAAAAATACAAAAATAGACATTGGTTATTTTACTTGGTGAACCAGCAAAATTTCATTAAAATATTGTTTGAAAACCCACCTTGGAAATGAAAACTGCATGAACTAACAAGTCGTATTCAACTCCTATACGCCTCTCGTAATACTTATGCATGACGTCATAACTCTTACCCAAAATGAGGCTATGGGCGCACTTCCCCCATCACTTGCAGTGGCTGCGCCCATCGCCTCGTTTTGAGTTATCATTGTGACGTACCTCATGCATAAATATTAAAGGAACACGTTGCCTTGGATCGGACGAGTTGGTCAAAACAAAAGCGTTTGTAACCGTTTTTTATAAAATGCATATGGTTGGAAAGATGTTTTAAAAGTAGAATACAATGATCCACACAAGTTTGCCTCGAAATTGCGTGGTTTTCCTTCTACTGTGCGAACTAACATGGTCGGCCATTTATGGGAGTCAAAATTTTGACCCCCATAAATGGCCGACGTGTTTAGTCGACGAGGTAAAAGGAAAACCACGCAATTTCGAGGCATGTTTGTGTGGATTATTGTATTCTACTTTTACAACAGCTTTCTACCCATATGCATTTTATAAAAAACGGTTACAAAGGCTTTCAAAGACCAACTCGACCGATCCAAGGCAACGTGTTCCTTTAAGAGAGGCGTATAGAGACCATTAATTCCTGTATAACCCTACAGGTCCCAAAATGCTCAAAATGCCCAAAATGCCCAAACGACCCAAAATGTCCCAAAATGCCCAGACATCAATGTTGTAGTGTTAATTATTTAATCACTTTTTCTTTCGTGAAAAAATGTCAACAAAAATTACATGAAACAGAAAAACATGTTGACCAGTGCTAAGTTAACAACATGTAAGAAGGATTGGAAAATTTCATATCTGGACATGATCTTTTCTTTTGCCTTTTTTTGTGAATGGAAGTAGGCAAAATCTTGTTGCCGTTTGTGACCGCTTTGGGCATTTTTGTACAAGCCGTTTGTGGCCACTAACTCGCTGTGGTCTCCAAAGAGTTAAATGCCATGAGGAACAGGTTCCAGTGTTTTTTTTTTCAAAAAGCTTACTTTTTGACAGCCTCTATGTAGTCACAGGTTGTGCGATCAAATAGATGATCAAACTTCTCTTTAATGGCTTCATGTTTCGCTGCGGATGCAGTCCCGTATAGCTTGATGTCATCAACCATCTTGCTCAGCTGAGCTACAGCAAGTCCCTGCAATGTGCAAAGAGACAAACTTGAATGGCATAGTATGGTGGTTTGTTATTTTATGCATTATGTTGAGGTACACCAAGTGAGAAGACTGGTCTTTGACAATTACTAAACGTGTACCTTCCCTTTAAAGTGCATTTTTGTGGCAGAGTGAGGTATTAGGTGGGCGAGGTATTAGCCATATCTTTGAAGTGGTGAGTAGAGCTTATTGATAAATCTAATCTGAATCTATTATTTTTTTTTTCCCGATTCTCACAGACACTCACCACTCCGCCGCCAGCTGAATGCACTAGCACCGATTTCCCTTTGGTCAAGTTAGCGATTTCGTACAGCATCATGTATGCCACTGCGTAGCACAGACCCATGGCAGCACCCTCCTCGTATGTCATCTTATTGGGCATCTCGTAGACGAACTTGGTCGGTACGGCGACCGCCTCCGCAAAGGAGCCACTACGCTGGAAGGCAACAACTCGATCCCCAACCTGCAGAGAGAAGAAAACAGGTTCGTTAATTACATTCTTTTTTTTATACCACTGGTGATTGTCAGGTTAACACTAGTTTTATATAGTGTTCCTATAAGGGTACGGCAGTTCTTCATCGGTAGAGGGCGCCCTTCGAGAGAAATGTGGATCTCTGCTAGAATACTTGAAGGGGCACCAAGGTCCTTTGTTGCCCCTGTGTAGTATCAGGCTTGGAACACTACTACAGTGTTTGTGCATAGGGAGTAATTAAATGTTAAAAGCACAAATAACAAGACCAGCCCCCGATTTCACGAAACTCATCGCAAGTAGCGACGCATCGTAGGGTTTGCGATGCGTCGCAGACCTAGTAAGACACGTCACGGCTGCGACGAGTTCGCAACTTACGACATGTAACCGGTCGCAACCTGCACTTGCGACACGTCGCAGCGCTTCGTGAAATCGGGGGCAGGGCAACATGTGATACATGGCCTGTAGAAGATGAACCTGTACAAGAAAAAAAAGCCCTTGGCGATTTGTAGAACTAGTTTTTCTTTTTACAAAGCTAAAAGTAACTCAAGACTTGCAGCTACTAAAAAATGAAATAGGTGAAATAATGACTTTGTGATCAGAACTCACACAAATTTCACACACAAAACAACATACAGTCTACAAAATGGCAAAATCAAATGATTTGTATCAATTGATTGTACATGTACATTAAAATAAAGACAATAAATGTGGTCCTATCTTTGCGTATAATACTTTCTCGTGAAATATGCTAATTACATTAATGCACTATTGGTGAGTAAACGCTAGAGTTGTGCACAATTTTGTATGCATCACTACCATCAGCCCCATGCAAAAAGGCATGATGGTTCTTGTTTGCCTAGTGGGCACGTCCGGCGTGTAATTTACATAATTCATGGAAAAAGTCTTGTATAAAATATTTGTATAGCGCCAAATCCAATAAAAATGCACCCAGGAGCTTTATACAATTTATAGGGAACCTTAACTAGAGACAAAATAAATACCAGTAGAAACAACAAATAATGAATATTTAGTTAAAACAATACATATTCATATTGACAAAACAATCAAATACAATTCAACCTTGAGAGAATTTTTGTATTACCATGGATGCTAAACCAGCTTTAAACTGGGTTAAACTTCTGATGCCCCGATGCTCAATAATGACTTGATGAGATTTGTGAATGTGGGATCAAGCTTAATCCAACTTTCACAAATCTCATCAAGTTAAAGGCTCCATGTGCAAAGCAGTTTTGTGCTAACTAACTTTTTAAAAAGGTCTGTGGTACCCCTCATGCTTAGAACCATTGCACTCCCTCAGCAGCTCCCACTAAATCAAGGAAAATATAAAATACACTAATTATTTCAGCATGGATATTGATTAGTAACTGTATACAATCCTGAGACAAAAGTAATGACTTCTATTCAAGTCATGTGTTTACTTTGTAAATTTAACCCAATCATATTTGTGGCGTGTCGTGGCCCAGCGGTTAAGAGCAACGGATTCAAGCTCTGGTGTTCGATCAGCAGAGTGTGGGTTTGAATCCCCGTCGTGACACTTGATACATAAAGTTGGGGAGGTAGTGATTTCTACCAGCCAGGCTTCTGATTGATGATACCCAAGCCTACATCCATATGGACTGTAAAAGGGGTAACCCTGTTTCATCCCTTGGAGTAGGTGGCAACAGCCCCTGGAAGAACAAAAATTGTATCCCACACCTTGAGGTGGCCTTCAGGCCTTGTGTGTCTGGCGAATTGCATAAAAAATAAAAAATAAAAATGTTGCCCTTTTACCTGTTTTTGTTACTCAGTACTTTCCTGAGTTCTGTGAAAACAAACTTCAAATCCAAAGGCATATCATTTGAGTGGGATTCAAACCTATGACCATTGTCATGCTAGAGCAGTTGTCCTCACCACTAGACCACTAACTGGTCCTGCTTGCCAGTCACCAACAAAAGTTAGGGGTAAACTCTGATCACTCAGGCTATGAATAAAACCAAGAAGATACATGATTTTTTACATGCTAATGTTTGTTTGCTGCTCCGCACCTCTGAAAAAAAAGTGTTTTGCTGAGAGGTCTCCCCAGGGTAGATAAGAAATAAACAAATAAATAAGACTTCGTAGTCAACATGACACATGAAGTGTGGGGTTCAGTACACTACTAGTGTGCTGTATTATACAGAGTGCGACAAGGTGGTTTTTGAGTTGCCATTTCTCAATATTATCAACACTTGTATATATATAGAAGACTAGTACGTAGATGCAGCAGACGAGCCTTGGTGTTCCCTTTGGCTAGTAGCTGCATCGCATCATGAATTTCATAAGCCCTTGGGGTACCATAGTTCAGTAGAGGCGCCTACACTGTGTACACAGTTCAGCTACATGTACTGCACTTCTATCTTTTTTCACAATAATTTTGTTACAACTTTTTTTTTTTTTTGAGAAAAAAACCCCAGTACATTAAGTCAATAAAAAAGAGAAAAAAAAAACAGTACAATAAGTACATAATGAAGAAAAACAAAATACAGTACATTAACCCCGGTTCATACTTCCTTCGAATGTCGCAATGCGATTCAAATTATGACGTCACAAATTTGCAGCAAATAATTCGCATCAGCAGAAATGTGCTCAAATCACTGCGCAGCAAAAGGGTTATGACGTCTTCATTCATATCGCATTAGCAGGAAGTATAAACGGGCTTTAATAGTGAGCAAACAAAAAATAGTACCTCGATACAAGTAGTCTATTACAAACAGCAAATGGTATCTTCCAATTTAAATGTAAAATGTTAGTCATTAAGTGTTTTTGAAGGTAGTGTCAGACACATGGATTGGTAAATACTCAACAATTTTATGACCATAAAAAACTTACTTGGTGAGAAACACTGCAGCTGTTGGTACCATGAACTATTTTCAGAAAAGTTTGGATAACTTGTCACCCTAAAACAGTTGAATCAATTCTTGTGAAAATACGTCTCAACAGTTTTGTTCTGTTTTCTCAGCTAGTAGAGACACTGTATTTTCGGCTCAAACTTTCACATCTGATTTTTATTTTGTCTGGCTTTTTTAATGTTGCTCATGAAACAGGGTTTTGTTGACAGAAACCAAATTAACCAGTTTCTTTTACCATTTGTTCACAAAATCTGCATATTGAGATGTGTATTATAACAGGTTTCTTTTAGTAAAAAGTATACATTTGTAATTTCTAAAAGATGTTACAGTAATGGTTGAATAATGAGGAAACCAGACGAAACCAATTATGAATTGTCAAATGGAGTATTTGGTGCCAAATATGGGCCATGGTGTTACCTCACCTAGAATTCCAGGAATTCTTGAAGGGATTTTAGATTAAAATTCTCTTTAATTTAGGAAAACAGTGTTTTTTTTTTTTTTTTTTTTTTTTTTTTGGGGGGGGGGTATCCTTGGCCCCATATGGGACATGGTATAATTATAAACCTTGAGGAAACCAGACCAAATTTCAAGCAAAATACAATGTGGTCCCCCCCCCCCCCCCCAAAAGAAAAAAATAACCACCCCAACCCAAAACATCCTCGCTTTCTTACCTTGAAATCTTCAACATCTTTTCCCAGCGCTTCAATGTAGCCGGAGCACTCAGTGCCTAAGATGAATGGCGTCCTCTGACAGTCGTCCACAGATCCTTGGCGCATCATTAGATCAAGGAAGTTCAATCCGCTGCAATTAAAACAAGCATGCAATTGCCATCATTTTGTTTTACCTGTTAAAGGGCAGATGGACCACCTATAATACAAAGTTCATAGCGTACTGTACAATAACCGCATTTAATGCGGAACACAGAACTGTGCGCTTAAATTTATAATATATACCAACTTATCGGGTACTTTTAACAATGGAACCATGGTACCACATCCCATAAGGTTTTCTTTGTTTTAGTGTCATAACCGATTCAGAAAAGGGGAATAATAGAACACTAACACAATGGAAGTTTGAACATAATGTAGAGACTTCAAACATGGAACTACACACAAGCACACAGTGTTGTTTATAGTGTTGAATATAATGCCCAAAGAATGACTCCAACACAGAACTAGGAGTGTGTATAGCACACAGTAAAGTACTTGTAGGCTTGGTATTACATGGAGGCCTGGCCTCTGTTGGCCCTGGTCATGGCCTTGGTGCCCCTTCAAATGTGTCCCATAGAATTTCAGATTCTACAATGGAAGTGCCCTTTGCAAAATGAAAATAGACTTGTTGCCCTCTTAAAGGCAGTGGACACTGTTGGTAATTACTCAAAATAATAATTAGCATAAAACCTTACTTGGTAATGAGTAATGGTTGATAGTATTAAACATTGTGAGAAACAGCTCCCTCTGAAGTGATGTAGTTTTGCAGAAAGAAGTAATTTTTCACGAATTTGATTTCAAGACCTCAAGTTTAGAATTTGAAGTCTCAAAATCAAGCATCTGAAAGCACACAACTACGCGTAACCAGCAAGTTTTTTTCTTTCGTTATTTTTACCACTTTGACGACCGATTGAGCTCAAATTTTTAACAGGTTTGTTATTTTATGCAATATATGTTGAGATACACCAAGTGAGAAGACTGGTCTTTGACAATTACCAATAGTATCCAGTGTCTTTAAAGTTAAAATTCCAGGAGTGCAAGTACACCTACATATACCCCCTGGTCCTTCCAATCTAATAAAAGGGTTTTCCTTCGATATTCACCAATACAACCAAACAACAACCACGCATACTCTTCTGATCAGAAATGTGGCCTCAATTTCAGAGAGCTGCTTCAACTGCTGATTTTGTGTTTACTGTGTATTTTCCATATAGCTTTGCTGACTAAGCAATAACTTGGTACCCCCGCCAAAATTCCACTATTTTTTACGATGTTGTAACTGGTGCCCACTCAATTTTTGCAGCAAAATTGCTGACCAGTATTTCCAACAGCTTTATGAAATTGGGCCCTAATTTTCTTTTTGCTGACCTCCGAGATACTCTTGCGTTTAAGCAAATTTTTCAGTAGAAACATTTGCTTACCGTTAATAATCTCTGTGAAATCGGCCCAAGTGTCAACCCTTATAGAGGTACTTTAAAGCAGAAAATACTCATTAAAAATTATTACACAGGATCGATAAAGTCACACATGATGTTTTGGTTAAGCTATTTTTTTTCATATTTATTTATCGTGCTTTTATACAGCATAGTTCCAACTTGTTTTGATATTTACACTGTGGTGACTGGTGTCATTGCATTGTAGATTTCTGTCATTTATAGCACAAATAAAATTGCATTGTAAATTCTAAATGACAATTTCTTGGCTAAGTTGCTTAAGGTCATTAACTGCAATCATATTCAAAGGGCCATTAAATGGAAAATGCTTATAAAATATTGAACAAATAATTCTTAATCAACAATTTATATTTTACTTAGAAAGTGAATGTTTCCTTTCGCCACACAAATGCTTTAAAGTAGACCACCCTTGATCAATAAACCCATTCACCAGGAGCTCCCATATGCAATAAAGCAATTTTAAGAAACCCACAGAAATTGCACTAATGAGAAAACAAATTGCTCTAGGAAACTATTATTCTCACAGTACAAACTTCAAAACATTTGACCTAGAACTACAAAGAGGCCTTGTAGGCCATAAACACTCTAGAATGATTTACCTCTTGAAATTCCCAACATTTCTAATCTCAATACTTTCAAGATTAAGTTGAAAACCACATTGTTTAATCTCGCCTATGTGTAACTGGTCTATTTGTCTTCTTTTCCTCGCTGTGTGTGGTTCCCCCTCCTGTGCGCCTTGAGCACCTCATTTGGGTGGATTTTGGCGCCCTATAAATATCCTTTATTGTTATTATTATTACTATTTGCCCCATGGTCTTGGCCTTGGTGGCCCTGTATTGGTTTCTCATAGACTTTCAGATTTTGCAATAGAAGTACCCTATGCAAAACAGCCTTGCCCTTTAAAGAGGAAATTCCAAATAAGAAAAAAAAAATGCATTGACGAAATATATTCAGCGCATGTCCCACTATGTAAGCTCAAAGATCCTTGTCCAGCTCACGTTACTAAACAAACCAAAGTAGATGTAGGCCATCCGATGCAAATCTCATGCAAGTAATCCTCGGGAGTGATTTTCTTCTCTAAACAGCTCGTTACGCCGGACAGGGGAGTTTTAGTCCCGCTGCTTGTTTGTAGTGGCTCTAGTCGGTGGCAGTGTTTTTGTAAATGACGTCAACAGATGGTTTCAATAGCGTCCTACGGATTTTGTGGGTTAAGTTGGTGCGTACCTGTGGCGCATTGTTTTTCTAAGTTGCATCTGAATGTCTACCCTCAGTCCTAATTCCGACTTTAATGGCTCGATTTCTTGTAAAGCTCTCGCCAGAACTTGTGGCTTAGTAAAGTTTACTCACTGAAATGTTAGATATAAAGTAATGAATTAGATGTTTTTTTTACTTTGCCTGGAGAGCTGTCCGCTGAGGAAGAGTCTTTTTGCTTAACACACTTTGTGTGATAGTACACTTTGTGTGATAGCACACTTTGTGTGGTTAGCAGGTTGTGGAATTGTCCTTTCATGTACTTTCCTTCACTAGTTGTCAGAGAATTCCTTTTTTGTCTGCAAGTCAACAACAGACTGGTCAATGAGAGGTATCTTCCACGTACCAGCTTCCCCCTCCCTCCCCACTTTTTGGTTTATGAACCAACATCGTTTTTGTTCAGGTTGTCCTATTACTGGACATCAGATTGGCTCAGTGGTTTTTGTTCCTCTCTTTCAACTGGTTTGTGGACCCTGGTTTGATCCCAATTCAGACCAAGGCTCTCCAGCAGAGTGGGTTTTCAGTCCCTTGCGTGGGTTTTCTCCCCAGTTCGGGTTTCCTCCCTCATCTTACTAACGAGTATTTCTTCTTGTTTCATATTCACCATGATCCTTTTGTTATTGGCATTTGCTCTGTTAGGCGTGTAATGAAGGTGAATTTTTTTTTTTAATAACAGGCATTCATAGAGCACTACTACACTTGGTACCGCATCGCTTTACAGGAAAACTAAACAATAAGAGAATAACTAAAGGCACTAAAAATGGGGAAAACAGGGTCTTGTATTTCTTTGGAGTTGTTTAAATGCAAAGATTTATTGTCATTATTTAGTATCAATTAGAGTCAAATAATTTTGTGTGAAGAGGCCTTATGAAAAAAAGTGCAATTTTGCTGTAATACTTGTAAGAAAAACATAGAAAACATGTTTAGAAAACATATCAATTTGCTCTTGCTGGTCATGATAGCTACAAAACACATGTAAGACTTGACAGAATTTTGTTGTATTATTATAAGTCCTGACCAATGGTCAACACAACCAAAGAACGCTAATCACATAATCGCATAATTACAAACAAGAACGAGATGTTATCTGCACTACGGTTACACAGTCTGGCTGAATTTATAATTAATTTTGCTCCACCTACAATATCACTACATTTACGGACCATGCACTCTGGCCATATGGCCATGAACACCGTAACAATCGGCCTTTAACCCCCTGGGTAGGTTTGCCTCCTTAACAAACGTGTCATCGCTGCAACAAGAGTTACCATGACAACAAGTTCCCCCGCATCACCATATGTGAATAGTTTGGCATTTTAGACAAATCTCTCACCTGCGTGAGTTGTTTGTTCATCAGAGTGTAGGCTAGACGCCCTTCCACCCACCAAACCATCAAACTTAACAGTGAAGGAACTAAAAATAGTGTCTTCCTAGTTAAATATTCAAAGCACTTGCATCATTTTAACCTTTTCACTTCCTCTCTTTCTCTCTTAGTTTAGCTTGGCTTCAGGAACAGCGGTTTTATGGAGACATTACTTTTAGCAGGGCTAGAATTTGGAAGGAAAATGCAGCAGACCATAGGATTCGAACTGCCTCTAGCTACCGGGCGATCTCGGTGGTCTAGTTGGTAAGACACTGCTCTAGAATTGCAAAGGTCGCGAGTTTGAATCCCAACTAAAAGTATTATATGCCTGTGATTTTGTGTACAGAGCTTGGGAAAGTGCTGACACACGTTGGTGTATATGAGTAAAACCCAAATTAATATTCTTTATCCCGATGCAAATTTTCATCTCTTAAACTACAGGACTTGTATCTAAACATGTTTACTGGACCAGAGATAATGTTACAAGACCAGAATCAATATGAGAAGAAAAAATTGATGGTCTTTATATTTGAACAAGCTATAGTGGCTTGTAATTGAGATGATTTATCTCATTTGTCTTCATGGGTAGGCTTATTTTAATAAGTATCCTTCATTACTCAATACAATTGAAAAGGTCAATATTTGACACAGTTTGATTCTGTTCAACATATTATAAAGTGCAGCATTGTTATTGAATTGAAAAAAAAACAAAAAACCACAAGACCGCTGGACTTGCTTGGCCATGAAATTACTGGGTCGAAGCTAGTATCACTGGCCTAGGGCCTTCAATCAAGTGTAAAACCATGTAGCCTGCTCTCTTCTTGGTACAGGTTATTTGGTGGCTGGCAATGCCTTTATGTGGGATAGGCAGTTCCTGTCACAGCAGCTGCTGTAGAAGGTCTCCACTCAAAGGAAAATGAGGTTGGAATTCATTTATCTTGCAGTGATGTGAGCGTGGAGGTAGAATCTAGAATCTATTTCTACCTCCATGATGCATGGAGGTAGAATCTATTTCTACCTCAATGATGTGAGAGACTCTGCAAAACGTGCTAAAGGTCAAGTGGGATGGGGGGGGTGTTGATTTTAACCTACTTAAAGATTTGATTTTGATAGATCTATGGCGAAACAAGAAGGACCTTTGTGTTTTTCTTTAAGTCAAAGCAGTGTATTCAAATAGAGCTAAAGGTGGTGGGTTTTGATTTTGGATAGATCTGAAGTGAAAATGAAGGAACCTTCTCAGGTTTTGGTTTGGATAGATCTGTGGTAGAAACTGAAGGACCTTGTGTATCAAGTCAAGGCAGAGTGTACATTAAGTGGGGCTGAAGTTGGTGGGCAGAGACTGCCATTTTGGTATAAATAAATCCCCTTACACTGCTTACTGCAAGTGCAGTTACTGCCTGCTGGGTGCCTGCCTATGTGCTGCCTCATCTTGGTTGTCACATTGCACAGTATGGTTTACATCTAACCATCCATACCGCGCCCCAAAATGCGCACTGTACTGTACGCCTATTACACAGAGCAAATTTCACTCCAAAAGAGTAGAGGGTGGAACCGGTCCCCAAATAAGATTACAGAAAATGCACAAATATGTGGTTCGGTACACTACCCCCCCCCCCCCCCCCAAATGTTTTTTCTACACATTGCCCCCATCATGGTTAGTGAAAAATGTCTCAATATGCCCTTTGGAGTGGACACGCCCCTTTGACCTCACTGACTTTATCTCAATATCAAAAGGATACAACCATAGCTACCCATTTTTTATGACTGTACAATCCCTCCCTCACACCCCCTAATTCTAAGGTTCTAATTCCACTCAGGACCAACCCACATTATAATTCATGGGCCAGTACTGCATGGGACACTGTGTCCGCTTTGCACTTTAAGGGAATGTATAGATGATGTAACCTGTGACATCACATGTTTACAAAAGAGCCACACAGCCTGGACTTCCTGCAGGCAAGATTTGTACGCAGCTTAACGGAAGAAAACATAAAATCTTATATTTTACGGAGATTGCACTGTCTATAATTCTTATCAACATTCACTCTGAAGTAATGTGGCTATGTAACAAATATATCAGTTGTTGTGCCTTAAATTTGAATCTAAAAAGGGAAGCTCCCATAGGAATTATTCTTTTTGCATGGCCATATTCTGCCCCGGTTTTTGGGCGATATCTTAAATATTCGACCACCTTTTGAAATGAAATTGTCACAGTTAGTTTTATTGTATAAACATCTACATTTATATAGGATTAAACTTATCGAACGGTTCCATAAATTCACATACTTAAAGCAATGAGAAAGTACAATGTTGCTGGTACAATATTTGTCGGCCATTTTATTCGTTTTGACTGTTCGATGTCTGTGTATAATTGTATCAATAGTTACATGGGTATGATATTTGCTTCTCCAGGGCCCTAAAAATAAAATGCTGAATATTTGTTTTATTGACATGTCTAGTGCCCGTTTCTTTTTCGTTTTTTTTAATAGCATAAAGGCATTTTAAATATAGCTGAGTTTATTTATCTGAATTGCGTGTGAATTTATTATACATGTACATCAGAATGTTTTTACACTGTTGTAATAAGGGAGTTTGAGAGAATTTTGTTATCATTTCCTTACAGTTTTTATCTATTTGTAAAGGCAAAGAAAGTGTACCTTTGGATTTTAACACCTTGTGGTTGTTTTAATCTTGTATAAATAAAGATATACCATAAACTAACCAGTGAAAAGTTCATTTGAAAAAGTGTTAGCGTTTTTGATAAATTACTGAGCATATAGAGCGGTTATGTTCACGCAGGAAAAATAATTCGTAACATTGGCATACACATTCTGAGAAACGTTTCATGCAGAAATGTTTCTAAGATTTCTCGTGTACGTTATTAAGGTCATTAATATCTGGAATAATTAATCAAACGTTATCCTTCCCTTTAATAGAAGAATGAAAAGAAAGAAAATAAAATAACTCACAAGAACCCAAAAGTACAATTCATTTAGTGTTTTGTTGCCATGTACATGTAACATTATCGTTATATGACATTTTTCAGCTACCAATCACTGTTTCAGTTTCTTTGTAACGTCAATACCATCAATGATGAAGCAATTTAAAGGGAAGGTACACGTTTGGTAATTGTCAAAGACTAGTCTTCTCACTTGGTGTATCCCATCGTGTGCATAAAATAACAAATCTGTGAAAGTTTGGGCTCAATCGGTCATCGAAGTTGCGAGAATAATTATGAAAGAAAAAACACCCTTGTTGGTAGAATTTGTGTGCTTTCAGATAGGAATAAAAGACTTCTAGCTAGAAGTATTTTATTATTTTAGTGAGAAATTACCTCTTTCTCAAAAACTACGTTACTTCAGAGGGAGTCGTTTCCCACCATGTTTCATACTATCAGCAGCTCTCCAATACCCATTACCAACTCAGTTATTAAGTTACTATTTGTTTTGAGTAATTACCAAACGTGTACCTTCCCTTTAAAACTATTTTGTAGAAGAAAGACCAATTCAACCGTTGGTGAATGCGTGAACGGCATTATTGTTGTTCTGCAGAAAGTGGATCAACATGCTTGAGACTTATACGGAAGGGCAATTTCGAGCAATTAAATTCGATTTTAATTTTTAGCGCAACTGCTTATGTGTTTTTCTTTCTCATAAAGTGTCAATATTCGGGTAAAAACTACAGTGCTATGTGTGCACTTTCGGGTACCCATAGATTCAATGCCAATATACCATTTACAGTAGCGTACTCATAAAGGTATAACCTGACTTGTCCAATGGATCTACATAATGAATTGACGTCATCACGCCGCCATCTTTGGACCATGCTCTATGGTCAAACAGCAACTTTTACGAGCTTTTTGGAGGCAACCAACTCCAGTGCATACGGAACCACTTTGGTATGACTCAAATGAGTCATTGTTCTAACAGTTTATTCCTATCCACACGAATGATATCATGTGAACATTCAGAATGTGAACAAAGCGTTTGTCTTTATTCCCATCACGCATTTTGATACAGTACATTGTCCATGGTAGCGCTGTTCTAAACACCAACGGTATAATAATTGGTCTTTTAAATGACGCTTTGAATATTTCACTTTGAAGGCAACATTTGCATTGTATTATTTTCAGTCCTCTGGTACAAGACAGTTTCTGTGGTTTTGTCAATATTTATGGAACATGATCGGTATCTATTATAACGTTGCGGTATCCGTTGCCCAAAAATAGGATTCGAACTGCCTCTTGATACCGGGCAACCTCGGTAGTCTAGTAAGACACTGATGTTTTTTTCACAGGACTCAGGAAAGTACTGAGTATACAGTGCTAACACACATCGGTGTATGGGTAAAAACAGAAATTAAAATTCTTTACCCCGATGCAAATTTAACATATATTATGTCCGGTCATGGTAGAAAACTCGTATAATAGAGGTTGTTAATTGGTTTCTTGATTGTAAAAAGGATACCAGATAAAATGTTTATTTCGATACAGTGGTATAAGAAAATTTTCCATCGCACTCGGTGTTCTAGTTTAATTGGTTTGCTTGCAGCTGTGACCTCCTAACTGATTTTATGAAAATCCATTGATTAATTGAATTATGTGCTTATTGAATATACCGAGGAGCTCAGAATAAGCAATCTCATCCCAAAACGAACTATGTACCATAGAAAATAATTTACATATGTTTTTCGGCCGTCATTTTAAAGTCGGCCACAACATGTAGACAATTACAGGGCTCTTATTTGAAGAGCTGCTTCAGCACAAAAAATAGGCCCAGCACAGCAAAATTATGCTTACCAAAATAAGGTTACCATCAAAACACATGTCACATGTACGATTTGTGACTGGATGATCATACCTGCTTAGCAAGATTAGTAGATTATCTAAATTTGATTGAAATTTTAAAAGTTTGTGTCTAAATGTTCACGTTCAATCCATTAACATACAGATAAAGCAGGTGATTTAAAACAGGGTGAACAGGGTGTTAAAAAGACACCCAGACAACACTCTGGCTAACACTAGGCGTAAACTTAGCAATGTTATTTTCTACTTATAATGAAATTGGCTTCGGGTAAAAGCCTATAGGCCTAACACGTTTGCTAAAAATCATCGGGCATTGGTCGTCAGTTTCCTGATCATGTCTGATTGATTAAAGGCACTGGACATTATCGAAAATCGCTCAAAATAGTTGGAGAGCTGTTGATAGTATAAAACATTGTGAGAAACGGCTCACTCTGAAGTAACGTAGTTTTTGAGAAAGTAGTAATTTCTCACTAACATTTTTGAATTCGATTTCAAGACCTCAGAATTTTAACTCTCTCGCAGCTTCGACGACCAATTGAGCTCAAGTTTTCACAGGTTTGTTATTTTATACATATGTTGAGATACACCAAGTAAATAGACTGGTCTTTGACAATAACCAATAGTGTCCAGTGTCTTAAGATTGCAATGTTTCAAATTAGTAATAAGAAAACAACCTCATTATTTATGACGCGTCGATTGTGTTGCAATGGCGCGGAAAGATAGTACAGAGATTTGTCATGAATTATAGAACTCGCTGATTTCAAATTGTATGTTATATACACAGCCATTTGAAATTAGCCAAACGCAAAAACCTAATCATTTATTGAGACCCTGGGCATTTAATTTGATTGAGGCAGCTTGCAAATTCTGTTTTATTACCAACTGGAGTGTATATTATAATGGTGTGCGGTTATTTACGGTGCTGGCCATAGGGAGCCTTGCCTGCCTATATCCGCACAACAACACGGGGGTAAGGTCCGCTTTGGCGAGGCGAGCGGCGGTTGACGTGGGGAAGCGGGGGCGTATATCACGGGTGGGAAACATTGAGTGGCCCGGTGGTTTGGGATTGATTACGGTAGCTACTAGGCCACGTACGGTTTATTCACAAGCATCCTCTCTGAGACAGCTTTTATCTGAGGTGCACAAAAGGCCTTCGTATGGCTGAACTGGAGACTGCTGAATGTAGCTACTTCAACATTTGATTATAGAAGACTGTGGATATATAATGGCCTCTTATTCTGTTAATATTGTACACAGTGTGATGGACTTGGATAAATTATGAATAATATGAGGTGAGATAACCTAAACAGCAGCCTGTAAATTATATTATTTAGTTTGAATATTTAGGTATTTTCGTAATGTAGCCTATCGCAAAAAAATAAGGAGATCACAGATTTTAATAAATAATTATGTAGCCTTATCCCTATCCATGCTGATTTGTTCCGAATGTTTTGAATTGTCCCGGTGAGATTTTAAAGGTTGATGAATGTTTTGGGCACAGAGGGATTTGGGTGATTTGGAACCATACAAAAAGGTTATAGACACATGCTGTCACATATCTGTCATGTTCCCTGTATCCAATAACGGTAATGAATGCTATTTTCTTGCAATGAATAAGAAACCAGATTATTTCTGTCTTCCAGCCCTGGTTTGGTGACATTGGGAAGACGACAAAAACTGAAAACGAGCACTTAGAAAGAAAAAAAAAAAAATATTAATAATGAAAATGAAAATAATAAAAATAAAGAAAGCTCGACAAATAATTGCATGAATTGGTTACGTTATTAATGTCTTTTCCAACGAGACACTTAGAAAATCTTTTTCTTATTCAATGATGCACCTCCATTCTTTCCGAATGTTGCAGCAAATTTAAACCCGTTAAATTGGAAACCATTACAAATAAGACAAATATTCAGCGCAATGAAATAGTACGTTGAACTATTTGTTTTGCAAGTAAAAAATCATGGCTCTTTTGCTTTTCAAATATCAACCATAGATCTGTTTTATCCACTGATGACGGAGCAAAGCACACACAATTAGAACGTGTTATTGAAATAAAACACCATACAACAATGTAGGTCTTACAGTACTAATAATGCTTCCCACACGATACAATTAGCGTAAATTGGCCCAAATCAAGTTTAATCGGCTGATTATTGTTTGCAATGGCGCCTCTCTTTTGTTAAATTGTGCCCAGAGGGATCCATTATTGCAGAGATCAGAGAGGAACCTAGGAGTGCGTTTTGGCGACCCCAACCAAAAACTGTTTCGGTTGTTGGTCGTTGGTTCTGCTGTTCAGACTGAACGATAACCGAGTTGTGAGCTCGGTTACCGTTTTGGTTATGACGTCAGAAACAGTTTTTGGTCGGGGTCGCGAAAACGCACTCTAGATTAAAGACAACTTTGGTAAGGGTCGAAGACCAGTATTATCACTTGGTGTGTCCTAACATTTATGCATAAAAAAAAATCTGTGAATATTTTGACTCAATTGGTCAACGAAGTTGCAAGAGAAAAATGAAAGAAAAAATACCCTTGTTGCAAAAACTTGTGTTCTTTCAGATGCATAATAAAAGGCAAAAGCAAGAGTGAGAAACCACCTCTCAAAAACTACGTTACTCCAGAGGAAGCCGGTTTTCACAATGTTTTATATTATCAAAAGCTCTCCATTGGTGGCTCGATACCAATTATTTTTTTATGCTATCAATATTTGTGAGTAATCACCAATAATTATAGTGTTCAGTGCCTTTGAAGATTCGACATTGTTTACATGCATGATTTCAATCCTACTGGTGAATTGTCGTTCACCCACGGCCTGTTGCATGCATAATTTATTTCAAATTAACCTCGCGCGTATAAAGCAAACACTTACCAGGCCTTGACTCGAACGAGTACCTCGCCATCTTTTGGAATTGGTACGGTCTTCTTCATCACCTTGAGCCGGTTGACACCCCCGAAGGACTGCAGGACAACGGCTCGCATCTCGGGCTCTGTCCCCTTGGTGGATTCGGCTGCTGGGGCCGCCTTTTCCGGCTCATCTTGACCACCCCCAGTTGCCGTCTGGTCAGCTCCTTTTTCCGCCATTTTTATTTCTTCTTTCTTCCTTTCCGCACGGAAGTGTTTTGTTGTGATGAGATACCACGATTATCTGCTGCTGACAGCAAGGTAGTTCCAATCAAATCGCGTTATATTTTATTGAGTAAAGATTACGTTGATTAGCCATCCACAAACGCACAAACTGCACTGGTGGTTCGCTTCAGCGCTGTGCCTATGTGCAGGTTACCCTCAAGTCTAGTATAATTTTTTATTTTTTATTTTTTTTTACGATCGCGGAGGAATACTCTCTGTTCGCCAGCGCGCAGACGGGGAGAGAGGCGAGAGACGGTTAATTAAATTCATCTTCGCGGGGAGTGCTTTAGACTTGCTGTCGTCCTCCAAGATACAGTGTCAGTTTGTAATCATTGATTTGGGGGTCGTGGGAGGCATACTGTGGCATCCTTGGCCTACGCCCTCTGTAATAAATGAAGCAAGGACTAAAATATCCACACACAACTGCTGAATTGAACTTCCACTCAGAAATATTTTTCCCCGCCAGTTTTTATCATAAAACAGTAGGGGCTATACTATAATTAGACATAAATAATGTTGGGCCTATAGTGCAAAGTAGAATTAATGGTTTAAACCATCCGTGAAATTCATTTTGCACATTTTGAAATGAGTATTTGTTTATATTATTTTTTAGATAATCCTTTTAATATTATTCAACGCAAATTAATATATATTCATCGACTAAAATCATCCACTGTCTGTGCCGATCTGAGCTACTTATTATAAACGGCAGTAGACGATCGTGAATCTTGTGAATCTATAATGATGTTTATAAGTGGCTTGGTAGAATAGGCGGGAATTATGCCTTGCTGTTTGGCGCGCGTGGGCGGGAAGTTGGTGACCGTATGGTACGGTATACGTGCAAGGAAAGGAGTGCTTTATCTCGTTCTGTGGAACCAGATGGGGAGATGTTTAGAATTAGTTAGCTGTTAACCATACACGATTAAATCGCTCTTAAATCGGGGTTTGTGTGTTGATAAAAGTATAAGGTTAAAGGCACTGGATATCATTAGTATTGCTAACAAATAATTTTAGCATTAAAACTAAGTTATTAGCGATCAATGGAGAGATGTTGATAGTATAAAACATTGTGAGAAACGGCTCCCTCTGAAGTAACATCGTTTTCGAGAAAGAAATTATTTCTCACTTAAATAATTGTATTTGAATTTTATTTCAAGACCTCAGAATTTGATTTTGAGGTCTCGAATTCAAGCAATCAAAAGAACATAACTTCGTGTAACAAGGGTTTTTCTTTCATTATCTGGTAACTTCAACGACCGATTGAGTTTGAATTTCCACAGGTGTGTTATTTTGCGCGAAGGTTTCCAGTGTCTCTAAAGTGCATGCACATTCTTGTTTTATTTGTTTAACGTATGATACATTAATCTTGTTGTAAAGTTTCAGCATATTATTTTTAAATACAAACAAATTTATCGAGCATACTCATCTTGTTTTTCGTGACGTAAGTTTTCTTTTACATGACATGATAGTAAGTAAGATTTAAAACTTTGCATATTTAAGGAGTATAATCAGTAGAGGTTTGTGTTCGATCACTGTCTTATGCTCCGATCGTCTTCAGTAGGATGTTAGAAAGCCTAACAAGTTGTTTGTTTTACTTCCTGTCCTCGACTGCTGAAGGAAAATTTATTTCTATGTTTTGATGTTGTGTTTTAACATTTCCCTCCTAAGTATGCCAATGCTCTCCTGAATTCCATGCCGATATTTTGTCAAGTGTATGAGTGAAAGGATTGAGGAATAAAAAGGCATTTTCCTTAATTCGCATCCCTTAAGGTGATTCCTTGGCTGCCGCTCTTAGATTATATTGTAAACTTGGGTTTATTTCTTTTCTTTATTAATAACAGGAATATCGAATGTACATTTCCTAAAGACGGACGTGCCAGGAAGTGATACTGCTGCACAATATCTTCCAGCAATGTGTCCCCACCAGATGGTCATCAAAACGTCAGAAGGTAAAATGACAAGGCAACAATGACTTTCTCTGACACTTTGACGCTCTTGGCTGTGTTTGTAGCAGCATGGGGTGTTTACAGATGCTTCATTTTAGAGGAGAAGCTCTCGAACTGCTCAGCTAAAACAGCTTCAGAGACTCCAAGTTTCAGGGAGAAAACGGATCCAGAGACAGTTCAGCAGACAGTCTTGGAAGGTGGATCCTCTGTTTGGTGCGTTGGATCCAGCAACACAAACAGAATGTGTAGGTTCCACAACCTTTGCTTCTCTCCGAAGCAACAGGAGTTTGTCTTTCTTGAAGGCCCTCGATCCATCTCATCTGGACTTCCTCGGAACATCTTCGACCCAGCTTTGGTCGATCTGTCTTCTGTCCCGAACCACAACATCCAGTACTTCCACTACAGTAGTCTTTCTGTGTCAGCCCTGGAGAGCTTCCAGGAGGTCAAACTGTTTTCCGGGAAGCACGTCCTCATGAATCGCTTCAAGCCAAACAACATCATGCATGTGTTTCATGATGACCTCCTGCCGCTATTTCACACCATGTTGCAGGCTGGATTGATGAACAAGACGGACTTCGCTCCAGGTGCTCAACTAGTTTTCCTGGATGGATTCCCTGAAGGAGAACTCATGGATCTCGTAAAGGTTCTGTTCCGTCAGCAACCGTTACTGAAAGGCGATCTTGTAGAGGGTTTAGACCAAAGTTTGGTGTGCTTCGAGGAAGCACACGTTGGTTTATCAAACGTAACAGTGTGGTACCAGTATGGCTTTCAGGTCCCCCAGGGGTCAATCCCGGAATCCCTCCTCTCAGCAACCAAAGTGAAACTGTTCACGCATTTCGTGCATGATCGGATAGGATTCACAGGCTGTGAAGCTGTCGACAGTTACGCTGTCCTAATCACAAGGAGATCAACAAGATTGATTCTGAATGAGATTGAGCTGGTGTCTGAAATCGCCAAGAGAACAGGAATGCGAGTCATCACTGCTGGTCTTGAAGACTTCCCAGTAGCACGTCTCATAAAGATAATATCATGCGCTAAAGCCTTGATCGGAATGCATGGTTCTCTCTTGATCCTCGCCATGTTTCTACCCCCGGGGTCCGTTCTTCTGGAGTTGTTCCCTTACGCCATCGACCCCGCCCACTACACCCCTTACAGGACGCTGGTTGAACTCCAAGGCATGGGAATCGTCTACAGGTCCTGGCGGAATCTGAACCCCAACCATGCTGTTGCACATCCAGATGCTCTACCTGCCTATGGTGGCATACACCATTTGAGTCTCGAAGAGCAGAAACAAATTATTGAATCGACAGAAGTACCACAGCACCTGTGTTGCTCAAACCCAGAGTGGCTCTTCCGCATATACCAAGACACAATTATTGATATACCTTCCCTGCTAGAAGCACTCGCAAGTTGCCTTGGGGAAAGTGAACAGACAAGAAAGGTTACAAAAACCTTAAACTTATTTCCCAGTGAAATTCAAAACTTTATGTGTGCTAGAGAGAACGGTTTGCACATCTCATGGGACCAACCTTGGAATATTGAATATATGAATATGGATGAGGTCAAACATGAGGTCAAATATGAGGTCAAATATGAGGTTTGGATACAGCAGTTACATAGGGATGACTATGAAGCTTACATAATGCAGTTTACTGATCATGTTTTCACTGAGGGCATTGGAGAAACCGAAAAGTATAGAATTTGGGTACGGTGTTTAGTGGGAGACATCCAGGGGCCTTTTACTGACATTGTTTGTTGAGGGTTGCCGTTTGAATATTTGCATGTGACATTGAAACCCTCGGGTTTGTGCACTCATGTAACGACCATTAATAGGTTACCGTCACTTCCATGAATTCATGTTAAGTTATTTTGTAATCAGACTTCGTACATTAAATTTGACATCATCATTATTGCATCTAGATTCCACTTGTGTTTAAATATACCATTGTAATTGTGTTGGCAGATAATATGAGAGTTATTTTTTGACAATTGCAAAGTGTTATAATATTGTTATTTATGTGACACAATGGTGTCAATGTTAACACCCCAGTTTTTGCACTGAATGCGTTTCGAAACAATGTATGGTGTCAGAGGGAAACATTTGTTTCAGAAGGAATGTTGAAAAACATTTCAATCTGAGAGACGTTTCTGCATGAGGCGTTTTCCAGATTGTGTAATTATTCTATTTACGGATTTTTCATCCTGGGACTTTTGAAACTCTATCACCCTGTGAAAATATAATTTGCACTGGTTGTCATTATTGTATATTTGCCTATCTACACCTTTAAAGAATTAAAATAGTCCAACAGCTAAAAAAAAAAAACCCAAAGTGTACCCTTTATATCTGGTGCATATTATTTGGTATTAATATTTGCCCTTTCCAATCATTTAATGAGAACGATCGTCTTGGGTAAATATTGCCGGAACTTCAGTGCCTTCTGAGCGATGCCAACAAAGACTCTCCTATAGAAAAATTGAATCTTTATCAACACCAGTCAGGCCATTATGATAAACAGCACAAAAAAACACAATCACATGCAGTCAATATTTAATTAGGACCATTAAACTCAATCATGTGATTTCGAAACTCCCCTGTTAGTCGTTATAAGCGCGGCAGACCAGCAAGGCGTGACCCCGCTTCTAGGTAGCTCCAGGGTGCGTATAATGTACTGCTCGAACTCCGCAGTAATATTTAATGAACAGGTACTTTGTAGCTTTGATTTATCCTGGTAGGTCTTTGAAAGACAGGTAGAAAGGTAGGTCTATCAATGATAGGTTCTAGGATAAATCTTTGTCTCCAAATTGTCGAACATTTTTTTAAAAGCGACGTCCCCTGTGGTTTTGTTCAAAGTGGCATTACGTTTTCCATT
The DNA here is from genome assembly GCF_032118995.1 of Asterias amurensis. Lineage (NCBI taxonomy): Eukaryota > Metazoa > Echinodermata > Asteroidea > Forcipulatida > Asteriidae > Asterias > Asterias amurensis. The sequence continues at coordinate 19,690,425 of NC_092650.1, forward strand.
GTTTCATCATAGTTTTACCGCTAAGGCCCCTTTTTATTGCGGGTCCGAATCCAAAAGCCGAAGATTGTGTCTTAAAGACGAACATGCACAAGGTATTCTTTTTAATTTTTATTTTTGAAGACTCGTTTTATAAAACTGCTTCTAACTATTTGTTATTTTGGAAGAAGTTTTCTCTAAATATACCGTTACATTATATGATGTTTTCTCCGGGCGTTTTAAATGTATAGGCCTACTACAACTAGCTGTAATGTCTGTATGCGAATTTTTTGTACGTTTTTGAAAATGAAAACAAAAATCACTCTCGAAAGCCGATGAACAGTATTAAAGATATTAAAGTATCACAATTAATAGTCTGGAGTTGCAAATGTTTCCACAAACGTTATATATGAGTGGACACTATTGGTAATTACTCAAATGATTGTAAGCATAAAAAATTACTTGGTAGTTAGCAATGCGGAGCTGTTGGTAGTATAAGACATTGTGAGAAACGGCTCCCTCTGAAGTAACGTAGTTTTCGAGAAAGAAGGAATTTTCCTCGAGTTTAATTTCGAGACCTCAGAATTTGAGGTCTCGAAATCAAGCATCTGGAAGCACACAACAACAAGGGTGTTTTTTCTTCCATTATTATCTCGCAACTTAGACGACCAATTGAGTTCAAATTTTCACAGGTTTGTTATTTTATGCATATATGTTGAGATACACCAACTAAGAAGACTAGTCTTTGACAATTACCAATAGTGTGCCTAGTGTCTTTAACACGTGGTACAAGCCTTGACACACGTGTATCGAGTGCAACCTAAACCACCGACATTGTATTAAGTCATCATATTATTTCTTCTCATTGTCTGATTTACGACACCATGAGTATATTATGTGGCATTTAAATCGATTGTTGCTTTGAGCTTTCAATAATTGACCTACTTGCGCTTGTAGAACGAGTTTCTCTTTCAAACTATTAATTGCTTAGAATGAAGTGCGCCCTCTCTAGTTCATGAATTTAAAGGGTTAGGCCTATTTATTGAGGGAATCTTGATACAAATTTGTTTCCCAACTTTTGACCTAGAAGTGTCACTTTTTCCCCCCGCAAACTATGACTCTGTGCGGATTTTCTGGCTGTATGGTTCGTCAAGACAGGAGAATCACTAAATATTATAAAGGTACGTTTTAGGTTGATATAAAGGCAAATTAGTCGGGTGTTCTTAGTGGTATAACGTTTGTTCAGCATTCAAAAAGGGATGTGGTTAGCCCATAGAGCTGTATAATAAAACTTGTACGCCATTGTATAGTACATGTACTTCTAGAAACTATCAGGCTCCCCTCATTATAGTTTCTAGAAGTGTAATACATGTATATGACTCTGAAAAAATAATGGCAATACAAACTTAGTACTAGCTTAGAAGAGTCAAAGACATTTAACTTCAAAGAACTGCGGTTATGGAAAAAGATATTGGAGCAAATCAATGAGTGAAAACTGAACTGAGTGTTTTGACTCCCAGGGCCAGTTCACCTGGTTGTTGGGCTGTACTTATGTCTCTCTTTAGTTTTAAAATCTTGATATTGATGGAGTAATTGAACAGCTCATTTCAAGGAACAACAAAGTCAGGAGTGAGTTGTTCCTAGTTTATGTGCACCTATTATGACTCAAGTATATGCTTTCTACGCTGAAACATACTGGCTGTTGAGGAGGAGAGTTAATTCTAGTATTTTGCAGTAGGCCCTATTGGGCAAGTATGATTTATGAAAGGACTTGGTTCTTGAGTGAGGATGGAATTCTAAGAGCGAATGGTCTTATTTTGTTATAATGGTGACTATACATGACCGATGTTAAAAGTGAGCTATAACTTCTTCTATTTCAATTGGTGCCCTCTGTCAATGATGTTACTGCTGCTTGATTTCAAGATGTTAAAATCTAATTCCGAGGTCTCGAAACCAAATTCACAGAAAATTACTTCTTTCTCGTAAACTATGTAGGGAGCTGTTTCTCACAACAGCTCCCTTTTACTCATTACCAAGTAAGGTTTTATGCTAATACTTATTTTGAGTAATAACTAATAGTGTCCACTGCCTTTAACTCATATTTTTTTATTTTTTTTAATGTTAAGAATAAAGATCACATTCAGATAAACATGAAGAGGATTGATTGAGGATTGTCAAATAAGTGATAAAATCACAAGGGGTAAGCCTTGCATTTATGTCAAATTGGTACAAATCATAAGGGGTAAGCCTTGCATTTATGTAAAAAAAAAAGTGATAAAATCACAAGGGGTAATCCTTGCATTTATGTCAAAATAATTGAACTTGACAAATTTTGGCTGAAAATTAGTGAACTTGTCAAATTTTTGCTGAAAAGTGTACTTGACAAATTTGGCTGAAAAGTGAACAATTGTACTTGTGAACATGCCAAATTTTGGCTGAAAGTGTACAAGACTAAAACCTTGTGAACTCCTCAAATTTTGGCTGAAAAAGTGTACTATAGCCTTGTGAACATTTTAACCTTGTGAACTTGTCAAATTTTGGCTGAAAAAGTGTACAAGGCTAGAGCTATGTGAACATGTCAAATTTTGGCTTAAAAAGTTACAAGGCTTAAGACATGTCAACGTGTCAAATTTTGGCTGAAAAGTGTACAAGACTATAACCTTGTGAACTTGTCAAATTTTTGCCGAAAAAATGTACAAGGCCTTTTCAATAACATTTCACATTTTGGCTTAAGTGTACAGGTGTACTTGTGAACATTTCAAATTTTGGCTGAAAAGTGTACAGGTGTACTTGTAAACATGTCAAATTTTGGCTAAAAAAGTTTACAAGGCTTGTGAACATGTCAAAAAAAGTGAACTTGTCAAATTTTGGCTGAAAAGTGTACAAGGCTTTAGCCATGTGAGTATGTCAAATTTTGGCTGAAAAAGTGTGCAAGCTATAGCCAAGACTAAGACCTTGTGAACTTGTCAAATTTTGGCTGAAAAAGTGTACAGGGCTTCTTGTGAACTTGTCAAACTTTTGCTGAAAAAGTGTGCAAGCTATAGCCATGTGAACTTGTCAAATTTTGGCTGAGAGTTTACATGTCAAATTGTGGCTGAAAGGTGTACAAGGCTATAACCTTGTGAACTTGTCAAATTTTGGCTGAAAAAGTGTACAAGGCTGTAGCATTGTGAACATGTCAAATTTTGGCTGAAAAAGTGTGCAAGCTATAGCCAAGACTACAAGACTATAACCTTGTGAACTTGTCAAATTTTTGCTGAAAAAGTGTACAGGGCTTCTTGTGAACTTGTCAAATTTTGGCTGAAAAAGTGTACAAGACCATAGCCTTGTGAACATGTCAAATTTTGGCTGAAAAAGTGTGCAAGCTATAGCCATGTGAACTTGTCAAATTTTGGCTGAGAGTTTACAAGGCTTTAGACATGTGAACTTGTCAAATTTTGGCTGAAAAAGTGTACAAGACCATAGCCTTGTGAACATGTCAAATTTTGGCTGAAAAAGTGTGCAAGCTATAGCCATGTGAACTTGTCAAATTTTGGCCGAGAGTTTACAAGGCTTTAGACATGTGAACTTGTCAAATTTTGGCTGAAAAAAGTGTACTGTAGCCTTGTGAACATTATAGCATTGTGAACTTGTCACATTTTGGCTGAAAAAATGTACAAGGCTATACAATAGCCCTGTGAACTTTTCAAGTTTTGGCTGAAAAGTGCATTAATGTAAAAAAAAAAAAAAAAAAAAAAGCAGTAAATCACAAGGGGAAAGCCTTGCATTTATGTCAAGACAAAATTATTAAAAACCACAAGGGGTAAAAAGCCTAGCATTTATGTCAATAAAGTTACCTAAAAAAGTGATAAAATCACAAGGGGTAAGCATGGCATTTTTGTAACAAAAGTGATAAAATCACAAGGGATTAGCCTAACATTTGTGTAAAGCAATTTATTAAAAATTGATAAAAAACACAAGGAGGCTGAGCCTTGCCTTCTCGTTGAATGTTTGTTGTAATCTAAGATTAAAATCACAGTGGTGTTAACGGTAATAATCTTGACCAAATAAAGGTAACACAATAGACAATTTGAGAAACCAGATGAATCAGTGTTCATCATAACCTCCGACCTTTATTTTACCTCTGACCTTTATTAACATTACAAGCTTTACATGAATGGCAAATTCGTTTAAAGGAAACAAAAGTATCATACAACACTGTCTAGCTTGAAATTTGTGTAATAAAAATTAGCAATGCATACACTTGCATTTTTAAGAGAATTCAAAATTCATGATCTTAAGATTTTTTTGTTTTTCTTCAGAAAAATAGTTGGGACCCACCGAAAGTCTGTCCTACCTACCAATTACAAAAATACCCTTACTTTTTGTACAAAAGAATTTACCTAGTACAATACAGAAACTCTCTAGAATTTTTGAAACAAATTTATGAATTATGAATCAATTTTAAGAATCAACGATATCCAGACACCATCTTAAATGTAAACCGATGATGAGACAATGGAAATGCATATTATACACACAGGATCGGCCAATGAATTGCTTCGACCTCTAGGAGAGGGCGCTCTTCTCTAATGAAGTACATAACATGTCTCAAGAAGCTATTGGACTCAGAAAAGAAACAAAAAACTAATAAAGAGAAAATGAATAAGCTGCAAAGGGATAATTTCAACATCCAGAGTGTTTGAAACAACATTTTGAGAAAACACCGCTTCAATTTAAAAAAGAACTGGCGCTAGAAACTTTATACAGATTTCTTTTCTAGTATTAGAATGTAGCATGATTTGTTCAGCCAAGCACTGCAAAGCCTAATAAATGAATAAAAGTAGAGCACCAAATATAAAGGGTGATGTGGCCAGAAAGCAAAACAAAAAAATAATCAGAGTAATACATCGTTATAGTGAAGCCATCTTGGATTTTACGCCACTAATGCAGTACAGCCAAAATGAGTCAAAAATGGTCTGGCCCTTTGAGAACCTGCAGTCGTTATTGCTATTTTACACTGGGAATAAGACAAAGATGGAATATCTTGATATTTGAGACCCATTGGAAGATAGTTTTACCAAACTTCCTGAGAATGTTCTTACCAAAAGGACACAATTTATTCTAGAAAAAAAAAGTAAAAGAAACCATGATTTGAAAATTGGTTTGATTAAAAGTATAAAAAGACATGTGAAAAGTAACAATACCAATCACTACTGACAAAAAGGTCTGAAAATAAAATCGATCTGTTTTAAGTTCAGGAAGGTTGATTTTTTTTTCTTGGCTTTTTCCACCAATTGTGCCCCTTAGATTTCAAGCTTCTTTGAACATTTATCTTCATCAATACATAAGTAAATAAAGGATCAGATTTTACACATCTGAAGAAAAATAAGAGCTAATTTTCTGGGGAACAAAAATTTCTGAACTCCCAGGCCTGCCTGTATTATTTCATTTTTAAGAAGGCAGTGCCATTTGATTTTTTTTCTCTCAAGGACACTTCTATTGCCAAATGAAGTGTACAGGAAACCTTTGATGGGGCACCAAGACCAAGACCAGGGCAAACAGAGGCACAAATTAAGATAAGGGTCTGAAACTTTTCATCCAAATATCGTGGAGTGCAGATTCACAAAGCCTATCATATCATATCCCTAAATTAGGGGACATACATCAAACAAAATTCATTAAAATGTTCAAAAATTAAAAAAACCTGTATTTACAAACTGGCCTGACTTGATCAAAACTGGCTCTGATTGAAACAAAAACAACTTAAGCTTCAATTTCTAAAACTTTGTTAAAAAATAATGCAAAGTAAGAATTTGTTAACCCATCTAAATGAGTAATGTTAAAAAAGACAAAAACAACAATTGTCATAATATTGTCAACTGAGGGAAAAACGATCGCTACAAATTTTCCAACAGGATTTGGACAACCTGAAGCTTCCAACAGGATTTGGACAACCTGAACCATTCAACAACGAGAATAAAAATGAAATTTCTTTATCGAGCCAATCCGGTTTCTTCCACATTACAACAACTAAAAATATTTTTATCCCCCCGAGATAGGACGCCAGTCCATTGCATGTTACTCCCCACTACCCTATTGTACTCCTGTGTGGAGAGAAGCAATTATGATTGAGTGCATTGCTCAAGGACCCAAATGTAAGGACTGACCAGGCCGTGGTTTGAAAGCCACATTCTGTTAATTACAGAAGTCAAATCCATTGCCTAAACCGCTCATCCATGAAACCCCACAGCACGCAGAACCAAACATCAAAATTAAAGGTAGTGAACAACAAATCGGTAATTATTCAAAATAATTATTAGCACAAAACCTTACTTGGTAGCGAGTAACGGGGAGAGGTTGGTAGTATAAAACATTGTGAGAAACGACTCCCTCTGATGTATTGTAGTTTTCAAGAAAGAAGTAATTTTCCACGAATTTGATTTCAAGATGCAGATTTAGAATTTGAGGTCTCGAATCAAGCAACTGTAAGCACACAACTTCATGTAACAAGAAGGCTTTTTCTTTCATTATTATATCGCAACTTCGACGACCAATTGAGCTCAAATTTTCACAGGTTTGTTATTTTATGCATATGTTGAAATATAGTGAGAAGACTGGTCTTTGACAATTACTAATAGTATCCATATCTTTAAAGATCTGACCATAAAAAAAATCCTTCTTAAAAATCAAGTTAACAAAAAATACGATTTTTTGTCCATATAAAAATAAAATAAATAAACATCACCAAAAAAACGAACTGTGATTTGTTTTAACAAATAAATTATTCACAAAAATAACAACTTGTCAGCGAGACCCACAAAAATACTGTCTTTGAAATCTTTAGAGAATGATTTTCATTAAAAAAAATTGGCCTAGAGAAATATTAAACATGATTAAATTTTTACTTTTGCATGTTAACCGTTAAATTTATTTTAAATCATTCCGGTTCTGCAGAAGAAGAAAAAAGAAAAATGTACAGAAGTTCTATACAAAATTTTACATGCCTTTCATTTTGTTGTCACTATTTCTTTCGTACACAACAAATGCCCATTTTTACCACATAATGTTTTTTGACAAGCAATTGGGTCATTTTCTCCGATCACTTTCTTTCTTGAACCGTTGAGTGTTCTTTTTCTAACTTTACAAACTAAACGGTATGCAATCAGGGCCCAATTTCATAGCAAACCCTCACACAACTTCAGAGTGCCCTCAAATTCTAAGAGTTAGTTCCTGGCTCCAGACCCCGAATTTAAGTGAGCTGCTTAAGCAGAAAATGTTGCTCATCAATTTTCTGCTAAGCAGAAATGAGCAGGATACCAGTCACAAAATTGTACACAATACATGGTAGTTTGGCTAATACCTTATCCTGGTAAGCAAAGTTTTGTTGCGCTTGGCTATTTTTACTGCTTAAGCAGCTCTATGAAATTGACCCCAGTTTAGTAGTTGGTAAGCATAAAACCCTCACTAAGCATAAAAAGCTAACCCACCAAATTAGTTACACTACCTCCAGTGAACCATGGTTCACATCCCTCATCGGTCTGATTTGAGGCTGATGATGCGCTGTGCGAGGCGGTTGGGCTCCATACAAATTCGTTTTGGTGAGCTGTCGTTAGCGTCTAGGGGCAGGACCCGCTTGGGCGTCTGACGCTCACCGTTAAGTTTGATCATGTTGTTGATGTCTCGAAGATTCTGAAAGATGTTATATTGATAACGGTTAAAGGTCCGGACATAAATTAATTTTTCTCAAAATAAAAGGCATAATAAGTCACCTGTGAAATTTTCAGCTAAATACAGTGTCTACTTGCTGAGAAAACAGCAAAAAACTGTCAAAAAATTGTCACAAATTTTCACAAGAATATTGATTCCATCCACATTTAGCAAAGTGACAGTGAGTACCAATCGTGTTTCAGTCAACATTCCTGAACAGACACCAACCATCAGAAATCTAATAAAAAGATTCCCGCATAAACCATTCTTCTCTGATTCAAATGTTGTGGGGTGTAGGGAAAAAAAGGGAATACTTTCTCAAATTGTTCATACTTTCAACAGCTGCAGTGTTTCTCTCTCACAAAGTAAGTTTTTGAACAAAGATAAATTTACTAGAGCAGGTCTAACCTTCTTTGGGAATCAGTAGGCATTCAACCTGTAACTGCCGTATAGCAGACTGAGGACTTGCAACCACAGGGTTTTGCTTTAGAATCCTACCAAGCTAAGTTCTGATTTCACAATGACTTGAATAAGTTTTGTCTTCTGGTTAAAATCACAAAATCACAGACAAGGAAACAATGTTTATATGAAAGAGATCGGCTGTTTATATTTGTAGAGTTCGGAGTTTCTGTGATGGAATATCATCTTAACAAACAAAGAAACAAAACCCACATCCAGAGATTCTTACCTTTGCAGGGCTCTTATTAATAAAGTAGAGCATGCCCTGGTTGGGACTGGTCGGAACTGGAATGGAGTTAGCGTGAGGGGTGACGTACACCTCGTGTCGACTGGACACCTTACGAGGCGACGCTGGATGCGGCCTGATGACTGGCATCGGTGACAACGAGGGCGCTTCGAGGTTCTCCTGGCTGCCCTCACTCGGTGGCGAGAAACGTAGCGCAAAGTGCTGGATTCTCTTTACAAATATCTGCAAACCAGAATGACCATTTTGAAAACTGTTGCAAATTTGTTTTGAAACAGAGATACATAAATTGCTATGATGGGTTTTTAGTTTGCATCGTTCATTAACAATATCATTTTGGTTTTGGCCTTCCATCGATGTGTGTTTGTTCTTTTTGTACGACACAAAACACAAACCTCATTTACATCAAACTCACACCTTTAAAGATAATGAAAGAAAGCTGACCATAAATATTTCCTGCAGAGGTGCTGTAGTTTTTGCTCAATGAGTAAAACAATTTAACGCAAATAATTTTTTTCTCAATGAGATGAAAATTATTTCAGCATGTATATTCACAGTGAGTAGGGATCTATGTTGTGGCCAAAAACTAAATCTAGAAAAGGTATAAAAATCAATCTCCTGACGATGACTAGAGCAAGCTAGTCGAAATGTTGAGACAAATTTAAGAACTCACTCCGCGGGAGAGCAGTTCATAACGAGAAGTAGTCCCAGCCATTTTTCTATACCTTCCGTAGCCTTGCTCAAGGCAGTTGAATTATTCACTCCGAAAAAAGACCGCCGTTGTATAAAACCCACCCGTATTCACTCTGCGTAACATCGCACGACACGATGCCCCCGTACACTATCCGCATGCAGAGGCCGTCAGGCCGACAGCCTTGTAGGGTCTGTGTTGAAGCAACTGACCTCATTACTATAATAAGCGAAGAGTTCCCACGGTCAGATCGTTACCATAATGCCCGCGAAAGACGAGACATGTCCACATCATCACACACCACCACCACGGACGCTCAGCGAGCATGATAGGCGTGCGTGATTGGACGTCAAAATGAATAATTCATTTGCCTCACATCCAGTGTTGTCTGATAGGTCTGACGAACGATATACATATTAATGAGCTGCATACTAGCATATCCAAGAGCCCCCCCCCCCCCCCAATTTTTTCCACTAGTTGAATTTTTCTCAATACAACACATTAAACCCGGAAGATACAGACCCGACAAGGCTGTCGGCTTGACGGCCTCCGCATGCGGTTAGTGGTACGAGTGCGATGACTTGTGTGAACAGTATTCGTACGATCTGACAGTGTGTATACGGGTGGGTCATGCGGTGTGATCGCACGCACCACGAACAGGGTATACGGGTGGGTTTACAGCGGCGTCTTTTCGGAGCGAATAATGCGACTGCCTTGAGCAAGGCTGTACCTTCCGCCCAGGGCCCAATTTCATAGAGCTGCTTAGGCACAAAATCTTTGCTTAGTAAAATCAGATTACCGGCCAAGACTCCACTCAATTGTTATGCTAAGTGAACAACAGCTAAGTACCAGTCACAAGCAATGTATATGGCATGAAATTTTGGCCAGTAACATGTGTAAAACATGCGAGCGATTTTCATGTTTAAGCAATTGTTTGCTTAAAGGCACTGGACACTATTGGTAATTACTCAAAATATTTATTGGCACAAAACCTTACTTGGTACGAGTAATGGGGAGAGGTTGGTGATATTAAACATTGTGAGAAACAGCTCCCTCTGAAGTGCCTTAGTTTTCGAGAAAGAAGTAATTTTCCTCGAATTTGATTTCGAGACCTCCGGTTTAGAACTTGAGGTCTCAAAATCAAGCATCTAAACGGACACAACTTCGTGTGACAAGGGTGTTTTCTTCTTTCATTATTATCTCGCAACTTTGATGACCGATTGAGCTTAAGTTTTCACAGGTTAGTTATTTTGTGCATATGTTGAGATACACTAACTCAAGTGTCCACTGCCTTTAAGCAGTTCTATGAAATTGGCCCCAGGTAGTAATAAACAAAAACGGACAGTTCCTTTCAGTACCGCGAAGCCCCTGGCAAAATTTAATAAATCTACTCTGCCGTATATAGCAAGAGAGTTCTCTTAAGAACAAACTCTACCTGGCAAGTACACACATGGTGTTACTGCAAACCAAATATTTATGTATAAAAACTCTTTGAGCATTTCTTACCGCGTTGTAGAAGGTAATGAGGTCCCCTCTTTCTTCATCTTCAAACGATGAGCTCGTTCCTGCCATCCTTGTAGGGGTGGGAGGGGCACTGCCGGAATGAATGGGGAGTGTGCTTGCTGAGCGAACTCTCAGCCCGTGTGGGTTCGGGCTTGAATCAACTAAAAAGTATAAATAGAATCAAGTTGTGGAAGTGAACAAACCAGTCATTGTTTGAGATTATAGACCTTTTAAGTTTGTTATTTTTTTTTTAATGTTGAACCATCGCGTCAAGTGGTACACATGGACTCGGGGGGGGGGTTTCAAACGGCATACACATGGAACTTTCAGGATGCATGAAAAAAGTGTGGCATTTGTATTAAAGACACTGGACACTATTGCTAGTTGTCAAAGACCAGTCTTCTCACTTGGTGTATCTCAACATATGCATAAAATAACAAACCTGTGAAAATTTGAGCTCAATCGGTCGTCGAAGTTGAGAGATATTAATGAAAAACTAGACATTAGGTGTTTGTGAACAAACACAAAGCTGTTCCGTGTTCTTTTGCTTGGATTATGTGCTAAAATGACCAAGGAGCCTATAACTGAAAAAAAGTTTGAAATTGTTGAATAGTGTCTTGAGTTATGGTGCCACTTCCGGTTGACCCAAAGTAGAGGTCGACATGGGGTCACGGTATCTCCAATGCCCAAGGGGTCTAAAACTGAAAAAAAGTTTTAAAATCGGTTGAATAGTACTTGAGATATGGTCCCACTTCCAGTTGACACGGAAGAAGAGGTCAAAATGAGGTCACGGTTTTTCCCAACAAATTTTAAGTCCTAAGGAGTCTATAACTGAAGAATTTTTTTTAATCGGTTGTGTAACTCTTGAGATATGGTCCCACTTCCGGTTGACCTGGAAGTAGAGGTCAACTTGATGTCACAGTTTTTCAAAATTAATGTCCATGCCCCACGGAGTCTTCACTACAGTGTAAAAATTGGTCCTGCACTCCTTGAGATATGGTGTTGCAAGGATTTTCAGTCACTTGTCAATAGAGGGCGGTATATAAGATAAGTGGTCCCTAGTTGAATAATGTAAAAACTTGCATTTGACTCAGGATTGTTTAATTTGATTGGTTTCTTGAGTTCATGCTAGTATCTTAAGAGTCCATTGCCATGTGACAAACTACTTAAGGATAAAATCCTTGTATTTGGTTGGTGGTTTGATGTTTGATCTTGTTCGAGTGGATTTTACTGAACTCGTAACCACCAAACTCTGCACCTACGATCACCATTTTCGGCTTAATGTGCATGCGCGGAATAAAATGTGCGAGCTTGGAAGCACACAAACAAAAGAAATCCCTGCTAAGCAGTGTATTTTGCTTGACGTAAGCGCAGAATTCACTGCTTCTGCTAAGCACTGAATCTTTGCTTCCAGAGCAGAGCACGACATTGGGCCCATTTGCACAAGATTTTTCATAAGGTTTATTGCGATTCAGAACCGCAATGCATTTTGGGAAGGAATATGGGGCGGTTACTATGCAGTTTGTACGACTCGCGCTCGCAACGCCCTCTCTTGAAATTTTGCAATTCGCGATAAAACCTTAATAGGCAAGTTCCCATCATGATAGGCCTGGGTGACTAGTGAAATTTACAAACTCGACTAATCGCCCCTCAAACCCAACTTGGACGCTTGCCGCGATAAATTACGGATTCTCAAGACTTGTGCCGCAAAGTGTTGCAAGCGCACGTTATATTATATGTTGCGAATAGTAAGAAGCAACACAACCAGTATTTCACTGGACAGGTAGTCGGGACAATTTTTGTAGTCAACGTTTGAGCACGATTATAACAGAGTAGAGAAAAATAGTAGTCGCGACTCAAATAATAATTTGTAGTCGTAACTCAAATAATAATTTGTAGTCGCGACTTTAACACTAAAGCACACTAGTCGCCCCGGCCTACTTTTGCACGTAAGTAAACCACTGGTATTATCCTGAGATTGCAAATCAAATTTTTAAGTCACTGTTGTTTTCAGTTTTACAGGACTTGCGCACATAGGCAACTGTAGCTTTTTTTATTGCGAATTGTGACGCTCAAGAACACATTCCCTGCTAAGCTGTTAAATACGCTTAGCGTAAGCACAATTCCATGATTACGCAAGCGCTGCGATTCTTTCCTTTAAAAGCCATTGGCCCTGGACCAAACTACACTAAAGATTTTTAAACACAAAAAGCAGCTAAACACAGCAAATACAAGTACAAGTTGTGAATCAAGGTATTCTGCTGATCTGCAATTTATTTTAAAGCAAAATGTTTTGCCTATTGATTATATAAGCAGCTCTATAACATTAAGCCACTATTCTGCTCAATTTATGCATTTTTATAAAGCAAAATGTTTTGCCTATTTATTATAAGCAGCTTTATACAAATGACCCACTCAACCACAAGAGAAACGTCAGCATAATAAAATCGCTGCTTTTGTATTCCTGCCAAAGAGTTTTTGTATGTCATGGTATAATTTCCGAAAAGAAAGCGAAATACTTGAATTAGTTTAGACAAATGGTCCCCGGCGCAAACAAGGTGACTTCACCCGTAAATGATTCAAAATCCCTGGCGTTCTATTTTCGTCGTCCACGCTCGTCGCCTGAAACGAAGCCGGTCAACTCGGTCCCAAACCAACTCGGTCCCAGTCATACGCTGACATTTTTTTCACTAATTTCTCAAAAACTACAACACCACAGCAAGTAATATGTTAAGGGAAGCTTTCAACTATCATTATCTTCAAACTGTTTAAGTTTAGTGTAAACATGGAGGTAGAATGTGTGGACACGATGGTGTGTCGTCGTCGTCAAAAACCCCTATTCAATTGCGCACGTTCGTTAAACGAAAACCCTATGCCTTCGTGTACGTCCAGAACTCGGTTAGGAAACGAATAAAAAGAGAATTCGCTGTGGTCCAGAACGTAAGTAGAAAAACAACAAAAGGAGACTTGAGTAGACTTCTCTCAAGAAGTCACAACTCATGATAGGTACATACTGAATTGCATTTACCATAGAGAATGTTTAACAATAACATGGAAGCGACTGCATCCAGTTATATTCAAATGCGTATACTCATCTCAAGAAGTCACAACTCATGATAGGTACATACTGTATGGCATTTACCAAAGAGAATATTTAACAATAACATTGAAGCGACTGCATCCAGTTATATTCAAATGAAGATTACGTGGTTAATTAATTAAGATTTTCAATTTTTTTTACATTTAGAGTAAAGCTTATGTTCTAAGCTACAATATGGTATAATAAACTCACTCTTTCGTATAATGGTTTGGGAGATTAGGCTTAAAGAAAAAACGTGTACAAATGCAATGGGGTTTTGGCGAGAAACAAAGAATAATAATAATAATAATAATAAAAATAATAAAAATCTCGACGAAAACAATACCTGTTCCGACGGTAGGTCGGAACAGCTAAAAAACCACCCTTGTCACACGAAGTTGTGTGCGTTTAGATGGTTGATTTCTAGACCTCAAATTCAAAATCTCAGGTCTTGAAATCAAATTCGTGGAAAATTACTCCTTTCTCGGAAAACTATGTCACTTCAGAGAACCTCTCCCCATTACTCGTCACCAAGAAAGGTTTTATGCTAATAACTATATTGAGTAGTTACCAATAGTGTCCACTGCCTTAAACCAATGATGTCACTAAGACATTTTAGATTTGGATAACTTTCGCACTGGAATGGTTTTGAATGCAATGGCAATGTACAACACTATTGTAAGCATGGATATCATGAGGGCCCAATTTCATAGCGCTGCATAACGGTAAGCAAATTTGCGTGCTTACTGTAGCAGAAAAATTCACTTAAGCCTTAGCGTGTTTCACAGGTTAGAAAAAAATTGGGCGGCCGTGTTGCGTGTTTACTGTGGATTTGCATTGTGACGTCAGTTATTTTAGTGCGGTAAGCAACGAGAGGTTAGCATGCCTTTTCGTGTGCTTACAGTTAGCAGTGCTATGAAATAGAAATCGCACAGTAAGCACAAAATCGGCCGCTAAGCAGCGCTATGAAATTGGGCCCTGGTTGAGAGCATGCACTACTTTGCCAACTTTTTACAAAGTTAATTTGTTTAAGCGCCTTGCTCCATGTCATGACCAGGACCCGCAAGACACACTCTACTGCTGTCAGTAATGAACCAAAACATTCTGTACAAACGTCTACAGACCCCTTTTAATCTCTTTTTGGGGGGAAGTTTGGTTGAACTAGACCGCTCTTAATTATGTTAATTGGACTTCTTTCGAGGATTTTAAGGGGGATCTATACCACCGAACAAGAGTGTATCAACTGCTAAATATCGGGCGCTAATTATTCCACAAGTTGACACTTGACTAACCTTTCTGTTTGTCGGCATCTGGTGAGCTCTGTCGTGACCCATTGCCATTTGCCCCGTTGGTCCCATTGGCCGAGTGTTGCCTTCTGTCTTGGAGGAGTACGCTACGATAGACGTGGCTCTGGGCCTGGGGCTGACGACGGTACGCTTTCATTATGTCTTGGAACTTCTGGTCCTGCTTGGTGACCTAGCAGAAATTGGAATTTAAAAAGAAATCTGATTAAAGTTTGGTTCAAAGAATTAACTGAGCACAACTTCATAAAAATGTTCAGCACAAAATGAATGGGGCTCCAGTCACAACAGCCACCTGCTTTCTGTCGAGCAAGCTTTTTCTGTTCTCAGCAATTTTTGGGGGGTGATTACAGACTTTATGAAATTACAGTGCAAAAATATACACAAAAGGCATAAGAAAAATATATAAAAAATTTCCCCAAGCACAAGCTAGTGAATCTTGGCATTGATTTATGTAAATTGCATGCTGATATTCAAAACTTGTGGCCGATTAGTATGCTTACATTAGTTTTTTTTTAATATTTTGGGCTTCAGATCAAATTCAAAATATATGAAACCATTCAGAATGTCTTATATTGTACAGTCAGAAAGAAAAAAAAACAGTTAAACACCAAGTCGATTTTGTTTTACATCCGTTCAATTCAAAGTTTATAACTTTCAAAGTTCTGTAAGACTGCCTTCTTTTATAGGACTGTTACTGCACAGTATGACTTGAAAATGTTTGACAAACTGCATATATTATTTGCACAGCCAATATAATGGGTACACTTTTTGAATAATTTAGACACTAAATGAACAACAGAAAAACAATGAGGCAACTGGAAAACAAACAAAATAAACATCACACTTGAACCAGCTCTCTTGTCCCTACCTTGCACATGAGATATATTGCACTCATGATGACTTGGTCTAGATGTCGGTCCTTCATCAGGTCAACATGTTTGGTCAGTGAGTACTCGATGCAGGTCCACGTCTTGCGGCGTAGGTCCTCTGAGAGGTTCAGCTTGTGTGCCAGGTCCAGCAGACGCACATTGACCAGGTGGAACACCTGAAGAAGGAGAAAGAGTTTCGAGTTTATTGATCGGCTTCGTCGTGGAATACAGACTGTGTATAGTTAGTAGACTTGGGTTGCTTAAAAGCACTGGACACATTTGATAACTACTCAAAATATATAATAACATACAAAATAACGTGGTAACAAGCAATGGAAAGCTGTTAATAGAAAAAATTGTGAGAAACGGATTCATCTGAAATCACAAAGATGTCATCTCTTACTATAATGGGTGCGTTCGATAAGCTTCCCCATGTCGACTACGGGGTGCTCATTCAAGGGAACACCTCATGGTGATATCATGCACGGCGGGCCAGCCCCAAGTGACCCATTCAACAAGACTGGGGGCTGACCCAGTTGAGCCCCTGGAATGACGTCAAAGCTATTCGAACGTACAGGGGGCAGACCGGGGTCGACACGGGGAAGCTCACAAACCCACTCAATATTTAAATCCGAGATAGACTTCAGGCCAAAAGCAATTTTTGAAGCGCAAGGTTTGTTTTCTTGCAACTTAGAAGACCAATTAAGCCCAAATGTTTAAAAGTTGTAATTTTATGCATGCTGGGATACAACAAGTGAGAATACTGGTCTTTGACAATTACCAAACGTGTCCAGTGTCTTTAAACCAACAAATTTTTTATTGCAAGTTTATCTCCACAAAACCATCTTGTTCCACCGTCTAAATTTTACCTTTCTGAAAAACAGTCCCACCGAGCCGGTTCTCCTCGGTTTGCTCATCGCCACGGCAGCTTGATCAACCTCCCCTTGCCCAGTACCCGTCACACTGATCTCCATCTCATCCTTGAGCGGCGACTTACTCATCGTTGCGCTGGACAGTTGCTGTGTTTGACCTCGGGTCATGACCCTTGGAGAGGTTGTGACCTTCAGAGGGCTGGAGACGAACTTGATGTTGCCATCTTTATCTTTAATGCCTTGATAAACAAAATTGCAAAAAATATTGGACGGTGTCAAAACATTCTCCACAGTATCAATACAATAGTATTGCCAGTATCATTGTAGAATACAATTTTCAGATTTCCATAGTTGAAATAAATAACAACAAATACATGTAGTGATAGAAAACAGTAAAACAAAAGGACAGACAAACATGGTACAAGAATAAAGCAAAACTGACACAATACACAAAAACCCACCGGAGTGATTTGCCTGTGGATCTTTTTGTCATATTTTTTTCCACCACAGAACTAGGGAAAGTACCGAGTATAAAGTGCGTCATACACATTGGTGTAGCTATAAAAAAATAAAAAATTATACACCCTATCACCGATGCAAAAAAATATCTTTCAAATCATTGCAGTACCTGATGTTAACACAAGAGTTCGAAATGCCTAGTGGTAGGAAATCTGCTCTATAGCAATGCAAAGGTCGTGGGTTTAAGTCCAACCGAAGTGATTTGGCTGAGGTTTTTATTTCCTCACTGACCTCGAGAGAGTACAACCAAGTACTGTTGGTGTCACTGTGTAAGAAAAAAAACAAAATACACACTCATACCTGTCTTTCTCATACCTTGTATCGTCACCGTGACCGTCTGGGGTTGTGTCACCGTTCTCGTCTTGGGTTGTGTCAGGGTGATGGCCTTGGGCTTCACAGAGACGGTCACGCCGCTCTCCAGCGTCGTCTCACCGAGAGAACTCTCGTCCGAGGTGCCATTGGTTGACTTGGAGGACTCGTCTACAGGACTCGTGACGACAAACAGTCTACGCTTTGCGCTACCCGGTGACGGCGAGCTGAACCGATCGCGGGCGGAGGTTGGTGACTGGAGGAGGGCGTCTTAAAATCAAAATTAAAGTGAACATTTACAAGGATGTGATTGTGGTTATTATAATCATTCTGGAAAATTAGTAGCGATATCTTCTTAGTCTTGAGGTCGTGAGACGATTTCCTTTGGTTATACTCAACTTGGATGTTTCCAATTTTGGAAATAAAACTGAAAACAAAGTGTTTTTTTTTTATGAGGGTAGACTTTGAAGAAAAAATCTGTAAATGTTGAACAGAGATCCGGGTAAGCAGCATTATAAAATGGGTTTTAGTACCTTTTGTAGATCAAGTTTGCCATGACATTAATCCCTACTCGCTGCGAATGAAAACGTAGGTAATGTAACTTAAATGAAGAAGTTTAAGCTTCATTAAATTTTTGAGAAAAATTATTTCAGCAGAGTCGTGTAAATCTGCTGTACATACTAAAATAATTTTTCGTCTCATGAGACAGAATTTTTTTTTTTTAAAGTTGTTTTATTCGCTTCTAAACAAATCAAGCATCCCATTGAGCAATATAATTTAAGGGAAGCTTTTTACAATCATTATCTTTAAACTGTGTTTATTTTAGTGTAAAAGTGTAACGATTTATGTTTTGTGTCATACAAAAAGCACCCAAACCCTTTAAGCAAGTAAAGTAAGCCCCGGTGATTTAGGTCAACAGAGCTACATAGCACACTATAAAGAGAATTTCATATAAAAAAAAAAAAACACACCAACCTTTTTTTGCCGGGTCAGACTCCATGAGCATCCGTACACGTTGATGAACTACAGGAGACCGGTAGGGCTGTGGTCCACTACCGTTAGCTTTAGTACCGTTATCCTGATGGGTTGTGATAGAGACATCTTCGCAGGACGGTGCACCGTCCTTAGACTCCCTCAATGCCCCCCAGACCGGTGAGTCACCTCGCCACGCTCGGTCCTGGAGTATCTCCTCTTCCACCTTAACGAAAAAATTAAAGTATTTTGTTAACGCTCTGATGCGCTGACCAGTAGCTTACTAGCGATAGGTTTAAATCCCTTAAGAACAAATAGTTGTCAAACGAAAAATAGAGATGGCACTACCACATAGTTTTCAAAATGGGAAAGAGGACTCTTAAGGGTGCCATTGTGACATTGTGACTATTTTTTTTATATATTTTTTTTTTTTGGGGGGGGGGTCACCATTCGCAAGCAAAAAAAAAAAAAAAGTCCATATGATCAATTTTTTAAATAAAAACAAATGGTGCATGAAAGGGTTGAAGACCAGCTTGAACAAAAATGCAAAAAAGGCAAAAAGTTATCTAAGCTGACATGATCTTGTATAAAAAAAGGAGAAAAAAAAGAGAATTAAATTCATTTCACACCGCTGGGCTGGTTTTGTTGAGGAGTTACTGACCCAAGTGCTTAAATTACCAGACATAGGCCAAGGGTCCGCAGGAGTATTGCAAGACCTGCCGTCGATTTCACAAAGCTCTTCCTAACTTAAGATTAATCCTACGACTTAGACGAGTCCCAACCCTGCACTGTAGTATGCAGACCTTAAGATTAATCCTAAGTTAAGACGAATTACTCGCCCTTACTCGAGATAAGATTATCTTAGCGTTTTGTGAAATCGACGGCTGCTGTTCCAACAAACATTGCGACAGGTACTACTTACATGGTTGAGGTGTTTGACAATGTCCCTCGAAAGACCTTCTTCAGCCCTCAGCAATAACTCAATCACTTTGTAAAAGTGGAATGCCGGCAACTCAAAGATCTCCAGAATCCACGGAAATGACCTTGAAGTACAAAAACGAAAGGCTTGAATAAAATATGTGCTGTAATATCTTTTGCCCCAATTTCACGTAGCTGCACAAGTAAAGTGTAAATAATAGTATTAGCTGGAAAGCATGTTATCTATAAGCAAAATTGAGCAGGAAACCAGCGACATGCAATTCTTTTTACATGGAATTATGGTTGGTATTGGTAAATATTTTTTAACAAGTATAATTTTTTAATTTTTTTTCTTCTTAAGGCCCGGTCACACTACAGTGTGCGTATTCTGCATGGAGCAATTCAACCAATAGAATGCGTTCTCTTTGAGTTTTGATCGTTATCGTTATCGCTGCAGTGTGACTCGGCCTTAAAATGAGCTGACTGGTCCTCGGGTGTTTTGAATCTTGAGGACTTTTGGCGAAGCTCAGTTTAGAAATGAGCAGGATACCAGTAATGTAGTTTGGCTGGTTACCTTATTCTGGTAAGTGTAATTTTGTTGTGCTAAGCTACTTTTTAAGAAGGATTTGAAACTTTGCATGGTGGAAATACAAATAGAAAGGTTTGCGGTAACAACATGTAATGACTATCTCTAATGAGTTGGGGTGGTTCTGAGAGCTACTTTTGGTACTAAAGAAAGCTCTATGTAATTGGTCCCAGGTATTTTGAGATTGCAGGTGAATTTGAGCCAACCAACAAATGCAGACTTTTGCCGAGTATCAAGCATTTGATCTTCAAGATATACAAAGTTGACTTTAAGATATACAAAGTTGTCTTCAAGATATATATCTTCTTGACTTACTTTTGTGAGTTATATGCAAATATAATGACTTCTAAACAGCAAGCTAGGAGAGACCGATGGAAGATGTCATGATCCAGTAACGTCTGCAAAGAGAAAAAATAAAAGTTACACAACAGCAAGTTACTTCTTTCCCGAAAACTACACAATGTTTTATACTACCAACCTCTCCCCATTACCGTTACCAAGTAAGGTTTTATGCTAATTATTATTTTGAGCAATTACCAATAGTGTCCACAGCCTTTAAGTATTGCTTGTTCACACGTTAACCGATAACTTACAGTCCTTTTTTTACCATGAACACGATACACAAAGAAACCCATAAGCAGAGGATGTGCACAATCACAATCATGGGTACACACTTAGGGGGGTCCATTTTATGAACAACGGTTTGAAAACCACTGATGTAGCAGTTATTTTTATATCAATTAACAAAGGTATACCCATGACTGTAGTTGTGCACTTAAGATTTGTGTAGAGTCGCCTCACCAAGCTGGTAAATTGTGCATTTTAATTTTTCAAAAGAAACTTTAATAGGTCAAGAAAAAAATTGTACTGTCAGCAATGTATCTTTTTTTTATATAAATGGTATCATTCACTACCAGTTTAATGACAAGTGAAGTTGGCTCTTAACCATTCCACTTATGAATTGACCGTAGTCCATTCCTTACCGATAAGTCCGTCTTGCCTTTATGTTCCACTCGTCTCTTCTCACTAGCTAGGATACTCTCCAGGGCTTTATAGTAAAGACTCTTTGCTAACGTCAACCTCCTCTTAGCAAAATCAATCGGAGGTCCATTACCGTCATCCTGTCAAACAGAAACAATTTAACTCAATGTTGAGAGGCAACAACAAACAGTTTTGATACGACCTTCATCAACTTAGTAGGATTTGAAACTTTGCATGGTGGCAGTCTCTATGAGACAGGTTTGCTGAAGCACCATGTGATGCTGTGGTGCCCTGTGCTGTTGCGCCCTGTAAATTCCTAAAATAGAGGTGCCCCTTTACAAGAGGACAATTGCTACGCCCCTTCAAGAACTAAATTCAAGGCCTGCAACTCTGCTAATACATGGCCTTGACCAGGGCCCATTTTCATAGTGCTGCTTAACGGTAACCAAATTTGCGTGCTTACTGTAGCAGAATAATTTGCTTGATCCTTAGCATATTTCACAGGTTAGCAGAAAAATCGGGCAGCCATAAATTGTTGCGCGGTTACCGTGGATTTGCATTGTGACGTCATTTGTTTTTGAGTGGTAAGCACCGGAAGGTTAGCATGTCTTTTCATGTGCTTACGATTAGCAGCGCTATGAAATAGAAATTGCACAGTAAGCACAAAATCGGCCGCTAAGCAGCGCTATGAAATTGGAATCGAACCAGGGCCACATTGGTGAAAGGCGAGAGCTTCACACACTATGCCACCCTATTAATAACAAACCCAGTGACAAGAAAGCTCACCTGGGTATATCTCTGACAGAACAATTCCCCCATCTCCTTGACCCGGTTGATGATGGACTCTGAGATGTCCTGGCTGCAGCATTCAGTCAGCATGGCCTGCAGCTCATCGCTGGGACCCACCTTGCGTCCTGCCAGCAGCGCCTGCAGACGACTGACTGTCTGAGTGGCGGTGGAGACCGGTGTTACTGTTGGGTCTTTATCTTTCAGATAGCGGCGGTTGGTGAGGGGTGTGGACGGACAAAGGGTCTTCACCTGCCAAAGGATCAAGAATAAAAGAGACATTCATCTAAATGATCTTTAATTATTTGCCACCCATCAAATGTGGTTTACCTTAAACGCTAGAGTGTGCATCTGAAGAGAATGCTGCCTTCAAACTTATGTGAAACATTACACACACAAAATCTTGCAAGAAAATAACAGCAAGAGGGTCCTTTCCCTGTCAAATCACCCAATGGGTTAAGCCTTACCTTCTTCAATTTGCTCAAGTTTGCTCAAGTTTAGCTCTATTTGATAAACAATTTTCTCACTACAGCATGCAGCCTTCTCAATGATTCCAGTCAAGTGAGTGTTACCACCAGTATTCAAACAACCATTAATATATAACCACTGGGTCAAATTGGTTATAATGTGTGATTTTGGAAGGGAATTGCACTTGCAAACCAAATCTGACATTACATTTTATGTAGGAGCAAGTTGACGTTTGATGACCTTGTTAATCACATGATCTGGAGGTGAACTTCAGTGAAAATTTACACCAAATGTTTTCTCCATTATACAAATTTGTTTGTAGGTATGACAATCTTTGTTTGTTTTCAAGCTCTGCTCAAAGTTCCACATTGTTCTTTCAAGGACTAGTACCCTACCTTCTCAATATACTGTGGCACGTTACGCTTAGCTTGCATACTCTCTCTCAGACTAGTAGCTTCTTTCATGGCAGGCGACTTCGCTGGAGTGCCTATCTCCTCGTTTGCATCGTCGCTCAGGAAGATTCGCTCGTCGAAATCTCCCTTGGTCAGAACATACTCCTCGTACTGTTTGTTGATGCTTTTACTGCAAATGTAAACGTTTACACAACAAAAGTGAAATAATATTTGGTTTTACCCTTACACTGACGAGTGTGTAAGCACTGTATAATCAGGACTTTCCTGAGTTCTGTGGAAAAAACAAATCACAGACATTGTACTCGGGTGAGACTCAAACCCACTACCTTTGCCAATCTAGAGCAGATGTCTCACCAAATAGACCACCAAGATTGCCTGGTAGCTAGAGGCAGTTTATATTTAAGCAGCGGGTACCGCAAGGATTAATGCGGGTACCGCAACATCTTATAAAAACAGTAAATCTACTAGCAGTCCTAGGTCTAACACAACCCAACACCCAAACTATTGGATTTTAATATGGTGGTTTGCCTGATCCAATGTAAACCATAATCAGTTAACTAGCAAGCCTCAGTCCAACACCATACAGTTAAACTCAACACCCAAAACTGTTAAGATTCTGACTACTTCATTTCATTTCGTTTTATTTTGGTTGTAAAGCCAACGACTCACAGAAAAGCAAACTTAATCAATGTACTACTAGCCAAGAACCCAATGGAGAGAAGACAAGGAAGGAAGTTTCAGTTTTACATGTGGATGGGAAAACCCCATAGAAATATTCCAGAGGAAATATTCCAGGGGAAAAACCCATGTAGTCAGGTAAGAACTGAAAACCTCATCCACATAGTGCCCCCACTATGACTCAAACCGATACCACAAAGCCACCACTACGCCAACCCGATTTCCATTATGGTGATATGCCTGATCCCATGGAAACAATCTCAATTTGCGAGTGCAGTCCTCAGTCCAACAAAATAAAACAAATTATGCAGTTGGATTTTAAAGAGTTTTGGGTAGTCGGGGTTTATAAGAAAATGCACTTCAGAAGGAATCCACAGCTGACATAGAGGGCGGCACAGCAATCAAAGACGACAATTTAGCTCAGCTTTCTTCGTGTTCTATTTCTACATCATTTTTTTATAACTTATGCTTACCTGTTTGGTTCGAATGAACTAGTATCCACGAGTCCTGACAATTTCTCCAAGTTCCCTTTCAGCACCTTATGGAGGAATAATTGAAGGGAGACATTATTTGAAGGAAAATTTCAAGAAATTTGTTTTAAAGGCAGTGGACACTATTGGTAATTACACAAAACAATTATTGGCATAAAACCTTTCTTGGTGACGGGTAATGGGGAGAGGTTGACGGTATAAAACATTGTGAAAACGGCTCCCTCTGCAGTGCCATAGTGCCATAGTTTTCAAGAAAGAAGTAATTTTCCACGAATTTGATTTTGAGACTTTAGATTTAGAACTTGAGGTCTTGAAATCATCTAAACGCACACAAATTCGTGTGACAAGGGTTATGTTTCTTTCATTATTATCTCGCAAGTACGATGACCGATTGAGCTCAAATTTTTACAGGGTGTTATTGTATGCATATGTTGAGATACACCAACTGTGAAGGCTAGTCTTTGACAACTACTAATAGTGTCCACTGCCTTTAAACCAGAGGTTATTGTTTCATATCCAGCTCTAGTCAATTTTTCTTTGTTCAACCAAAATCATTTACAATTTACCCAGTCGGTTTCCCTTATAGTAAACTATTTGGTAACAAGTAAAAAAGAAAATCCAAAGCATTAAATCATTCTAAATTGTTTACCTTTTCTTCAATGAGTTTTCTGATGTGAGGTTTCCACCAGTGTTCCTTGATGCCCTTTGCCTCCAGTACTAAACCATCGTGTAGTTCACATAACTTCTCTATGATGCACGGGCAATCTTGTGGCACTGCGTAGGTTCGACTTAAGTAGTTCTCTGGAAGACCTGAAGAAATTATTCAAAATGAAAATGTTGTGAGTGCAGTCAAGAAAATAACTATAGCTAAACACAAACAAATCTCACTTACTGAAATAAGTTTCTGAGCCAAATTACCATGTCCATCTGTAAATGCTTATTTTTGCTTAGCTGGAAAAGGGTTTAGCAACATTTTCTGCTTTCAAAAGCAACTATATGATAGAGCTGCTTCACAGGAAAATATTGCCTAACAGTTTACTACTCAGCAGAAATGAGCAGGTTACTAGTCACAAGAAGTGACATGGTATTTGGCTGGTAAACTTATTCTGGGAAGCTGTTTTTGAGGCGCTTAGCTTATTGTTGTGCTTTAAGCATCTAGATATTAAGCCCTTGTCTAAGTCACAGACCGAGGTCCAATTACATGGCTTATAGGCGCTTACGGGTGCAAGAAATGAGCGCTGACAAGCCTATTCCACAGGTTAGCAGGGAATTATTACTAGGCATTCTTTGTTTACTCAGCTAGCTCGTAATCGAAGAATGCCAATCTCAAGCGCAGAATCTTCTGCTTAACCAATTTATAAAATTGGGCTGAGACCAGAATCACTCTTTCTTAGCTCACCTGAGAAGTCTGGATTGAGGAGGTCTCTACGATTGGCCAGGACAATGTTGGCAAATACCAGGTCCAGACAGCACAGCAGTAAGTGATATGAGTTCACAAGATCATCGCTGATGGCTGGGAAATTACCTGGGGATAAGGACAAAAATGAACATTGTTAATCATTCTGTCAAGTAGACAAAAACATTTGAAGCACGTGCTTCAATTTTGGCACATTAAACCATTTTTGGGGAATATTTGGTCTTCAAATCTTCTCACAAGAACAGAATCAATAAGTAAAAAAAATTCTGTCAGTTGAACCTGCATTTTTTTTAATGCATATTCAACTGTCAGAATTGTTTTAAACCTGTTTAAAAATTTAATGGTCAAAAGACAAGTATGGTCATCAGACAGGTATTCATCAGTATAAGATATTACCCAGTGAGGTGGTATCACTTTTTAACTGAAAAGCACAAGACCACAAGATTTGTCCAGTCATGAGTTTAATGGTCCCACGCTACAATCATTGACCTTGGACCAGCCGGTCTAGTGTCAATTTAAGCCATGAACTCCTGCCAAGACAAGTTAAGAGGTCAAGTACTTTTGAACTGAATAATAACTCACTCTGTATATAAAAACAAACTCAGGCTCAAATTTTGACCTAGACTGGGTGCTTGCATTACTAGCAGAAAAATGGTCATCACCAAATCGCGGGGAAGGACACTTTTGAATAAAAGCAAGCCTACAGCAACCTAAGGAAGTAAAAAGCATTTTGAGCAACAACATTTCACTTTGAAGTTATGTGGTGATGTAAAAACAGTTTTTATGACAACAAATTTGAATCTGAGACTTAGATAGTGTATCCCCATCAGGGAATATTCTTCCTACATGACATATTCGCTCAGTACTCTTGGAATATTTAAAAAATAAAAAAAATTTGGAAACTACTTTTCAAATGTTAGTTTTATTGTCTACATTTACATTTATACAGGATGAAAACAACAAAACGATTCCAAAAACTACAGGTATACTTTGCCTTTGAAGAAAACCGTGGAACCAGTCTCTACAATAGCAGTGTGTAGAATCAAGTATTTTGACAACCCCGTTACAGCCTTGTGGATTCCCCAGCCTTCTCCTAAATTCAAGACCGAGGCTGGATTTCCCACGGAGCTAAGATTGATCTTAAACTGTTAACTAATCCTAATGCTAAGCCAAGCATGATGCCACAATACAAAAATCACTGTGGCAATATTGACAGCTCATCTTCAGATGAATCTTAGTGCTTTGTGAATGAATCTTAGTGCAAGGTGACTTAGTCATTGTAATTCATTTAGATCGCACTCAGCCTGCAACTTAAACATCTGACATCTGAACAAGTTTAAACTTCTCTTAAAGGAACACGTTGCCTTGGATCGGACGAGTTGGTCATAACAAAAGCGTTTGTAACCGTTTTTTTATAAAATGCATATGGTTGGAAAGATGTTTTAAAAGTAGAATACAATGATCCACACAAGTTTGCCTCGAAATTGCGTGGTTTTCCTTCTACTGTGCGAACTAACATGGTCGGCCATTTATGGGAGTCAAAATTTTGACTCCCATAAATGGCCGACTTGTTAGTCAACAAGGTAAAAGAAAAACCACGCAATTTCGAGGCATGTTTGTGTGGATCATTGTATTCTACTTTTACAACATCTTTCTACCCATATGCATTTTATAAAAAACGGTTACAAACGCTTTTCAAAGACCAACTCGACCGATCCAAGGCAACGTGTTCCTTTAAGGTCAACGAACTTGTGCTTTGCACAGAAGTAGGGTGTCGGGCTCTACGCCTTCCTTTCAGGCACACCAGTTAGTTTTTGTCCCGGTTACAATCGATCGTAGGCAGTAAAATGACAAAAAAACATTGGCATTGCTAATAAGTGTAAACCATCCCATTTTAAGTTGCTAGAATTACCCCAGACATGTTTTCCCAATCCCATGCAGAATTTAACCTTTCGATTTTTACTTAACGACTTAATGACATCCGATAGTGGCAAAAACCAATCAAACTTTCACGCTCAGTTTTACAAGGAGACATGGTTGAAATGATCAACATTCATATTTCAAGATTATAAAATTACTGATAAATGTATGATTCTGATAAAAAAATAAAGACAAACAAAACAACACACAAGTTTGAAGTGCCTTACCAAACAACCAATGATGTGTTGCATTCAAAAGTCACTTGCAAACTATGCCACGTTTTATACCCATCCAAATCTGGAGAATTTATGAGCACACCTCAAATTTTGTACAAATAATGTACCATCGTTCAAGTACATACCCAGTAGAAAAATATCAAACCCAAAGTGGATCATATAATGCCCAACTTATTAAATTACTGGGTTGCCAAAAAAAAAGTCCCAGGCAAGTTACAACATGTCACAGGTAGAAGCAAGTTTCCCAATCCAGGTGATGACAAACATCATTAACATAACAAAGGACTGTATTATTAACATAACACAGGACTGTGCCCCCCATGCAGAGGTCAACTAAGCAAGGAACACCCGACTGCTGCATGGTAATGAAGCTCACATGACTGGGCAAACCTATGAATAATTCAACAGGGGGCTTGAAGTTTTGTACTTTCAATGAGAGGGTGTACAGTGAATCAGGGTTACTCATGAATAATTCATAAGTTGATAAGGATTACACAACCAGGGCCAGATTTTAAAAAGTTGTTTGGCAGTAAATACCGCTTGACAAATTTCTTTGCTTTGCAAAAGTTGAGTGGGACACCAGCCACAACAATGCAAGCATGAAGTAAGGTCAACTGGTAATTTGTTTCTGCTAAGTAGCAATGGGTTCTGTGTTTAGGTAGTTTTTGTGCTTACAGGCTTTATGAAATTTGACCCAGATAGAGTCGTGGGAGGGAAATGTTTAATGCTTAATTCACATTAGACACAACAGGGAAGACTTG
Source organism: Asterias amurensis (assembly GCF_032118995.1). Classification (NCBI taxonomy): domain Eukaryota; kingdom Metazoa; phylum Echinodermata; class Asteroidea; order Forcipulatida; family Asteriidae; genus Asterias; species Asterias amurensis. Next base: position 19,718,566 of record NC_092650.1, read on the forward strand.
GTGAGTCATGAATTATTCATTACATGATTTGAGTAAAAGAAATACCTAGCGCAATAATTTCTTTTCCACAAGGCCAGAATCAAAATAATATGTTGTCTGTTTTTTCTTTTCAAACGAAAATGTTATTTGTTTTTATCAGTGATTAAACTTTGATGCTCATAAATATTGAAAGAATTGAAGGATACATCAGACACAAAGTTGCACATCGTTTAAAAAAACACATAAAGTTATTAAAATTAACCTTTGGACTTATTCGTCTTGGTTTAGCCCTACATAAATGAAGATGTATACGCCAGAACTAACACATGGCAATTTCATTTCAAAAGGTGGTCGCGCTTTAAGATATCGCAGTAAATACAGAGCGACTAAGTCAATGCAGGAAGAATAATGCTTCTCCTGTTCCAGTTTTTTTTTTCAAAACCTTTTTTTACACAACCAAATTTTTCCAAAGTGAAACTCAATTGATTCTTAAAATGCTTTACTAATGCTCAAAAGCTGCTGTCGGCGTCTAACCAAAACTTGTTGATGATATTAAGGCGTCGATTGAATGTGGATGGGTTACGGTAGCTTGTTCCAAAGTGTTGGAGCCAAGACCCCAAAAAGCACGTTTGCCATAGCATTACATGGCGCAGAATACTGTGCAAATTCAACAATCCCTAATGTTGTTATTTTAAAAGTAAGCTTACCTTTGATGAGAGTGAACAGCGTCCAGCAGAATGAGAAGAGTTCAGAGTTGGAGCATGGTTGCCTCCTACAAAACAAAACCCAAATTAATATGCCTCGTTAATTTTCATACCGACAAAATAGAAACAAAGATATTTATGGACATCCAGAAGTGAAACCAAATCCCAGCTGGGGGGTCCGGTCATTAGTTCTCAGCTTCAAGTGCATGTTGGTTTGTTTATTTAGAAATTTGAGACTCGCAGAAATGACCGAGCTGCAAAACAGGAGTCTGCGAGGCAGGAATGTTGGAGGGAGGACGTGTCAGGGTTTAGGGGGGGGGGGGGGGGGGGGGTCGAGATGTTTTTCTCAATGGACAAATGCCAGAGGATTTTCAGATACCATTATGGCATAGTATAATGATAAACATTAAGTATAATGATTAACCAAAATAGATACATTTGTATTCATATTACACTAATATTTCTGGTCTAATAAAAATTTGGAGGCCTCGTTGACAATTTCTAGACACTTGACCCTTCGTAATTATCTCTGGCAAAACTGAGGTTTGAGGAAAAAGTCTATTTTAGTAGGCATCTGAATGCACAAATAGTTGCGCATCAAGGGTGTTTTCTTTTTTCTTCATTATATTCTCTTGCAACTTTTGATGACAAGCCAAGTGCAAAAATTCACAAGTTTGTTATTTTATGCATACATGTATGTTGGGATACACCAATTGGGAGTACTGGTCTTTGACATTACCAATCATGTCCAGTGCTTTTAAAAAAGATACCGGCAATGCAGTATACAAAGCAAAAACACAAAACTGTCAGAATTGTACAATCACATCTTTACAAGCCCGACGCTGAAATCTGTGTGAACAGCAAGGCCTGTATGAAATGCTCACCTCTGTTTGCGCCCCCTTGGTACACGCGGCTGTTCATTGGTTACGCTCTTGAAGATGTCCAGGTAGATGGGCTGGTATTTCTTGAAGATCACTGTCGAGACGTTGAAGTTGCGCTCGAGGCGCTCAACTTTGTCACGGAACTGCTGGGGTAGATTTGCCATGTCCTCCCACTTCTTCATCTTGCTGAAGAACTGAATGACACTGAAGGAGAAAATCAAATGTGAAATCGTTTGTAATTAAAGGGTTTGGTTACTTTTTGTTTGACACATAACACACGCATCCACATATTTACATTAAATTTGCATGGTTTAAGGATAATGATGGTATATACTATGTCCTGAGGTGCAGTAGTTTTTGAGAAACGAGTAAAACAATTTCATAAAAATAATTTTTGTCTCAGTGAGACAACATTTATTTTAGCATGTACAACAGATTTACTTGACTCTCCTGAAACTGTTGCTCTGTTCTATTCACTTTTTTTCTAAAAAACTTGACGACTAATGAAGCTGAAACTTCTATACATGTAAATAATACATGTGGCATCTTTATTCTCAGTGACTGGGGATTCATGTCATGACAAACTTGATCTACAAAAGGTTTCATAAACCCTTTAAAACACCTCTCCAGCAGTATCACATTTAGGTTAGCATGGTATAACATTATTCCGTACATCAGTGGATGATATTGAATGGTCAAGGAGTAGGAGGGTTATTATTAATACATGTACAGTTTTGGTAATGAAACCAACACTTGATGTCTAATAATTTAACTGAATCACTGTAGCTCGCAAGCCTCAGGAAACCTGTAAACTAGGGTCCTTGCCATGTGAATAAGAAACACCAGGGCTTATACCTACCCTTTTACAATAATAAAGTGTTTTTGGTTCTTTTTTTTTTGCAAAAGCTACCAATCCTCCACAGGACCTACGGCTTAATGTCCCATATAAAGTACCAAGCAATTAGTTAATGAATCTTGCTCTAAAGGAAACAAGTGTCATGACCCTCTCCCAAGAAAATTTGAAGGCCTGAGAAGGTTTTAAGAAAATCAGTTAAAATCCTAAGAAATTACACCATTGACATACCTTAGCCTTGCAGATCGCAAGAGACGAGTCAGAGAAACGCAGTTCCCTTCCACAGTTCCATTGCCAACGGTGGGTATTGTCGATCTGCGACATGCTACGTACAACGCGCAGACAAGCCAGTGAAGATCATCTCCCTAGTTAGAAAGAACGCACAACAACAATTATAACCCATGATTTGTACACAGGCTATGGGGGACTTTTGGGACGCTAGGTGGCAGCAGACTTACCAGGTATAACCATTGTTCTTGGTTTTTGTTCCCCTGCTCAGAAATTTGTAAACAATGAAAATTCACCTGGTAAGTCTGCTGCCAGCCAACGTTCTCGAGTCTCCCATTGCTGTTTCACTGCACATGTGCTTAAGTAAACATCATAGATTTTTGGCCCCTGATTCAATTTGAATGACGGCCTTTTATGACTCGGAGATTCTCCCTAAAATTTCACCAAAAAAGAGCACCTTCATGACAGAGAGCACCTTCGTTACAAGAACATTGAGGGCAAAAAAATTACAAAATTTTGAATCTAAAGATCATGACACATACTGAGCAGATGAAGGTATATGCTCAGGCATGATACTTCACAGAAATTAACAATTTTCTCATACATGTGTGGAGAAATTGCCTTGGTGCCCTTGCCCTTTCAAAGACAAAACGCAAAGGCCTGTATGCTACAGGGCCCAGGAAGAAGCCGATGGAAATCAAGAGTACTTGCACGATACATGTATACAGTACATACGCCCCATTGGTTTTCTCCAATTAAGTGACTTTTGGAAACTGAACTTTCTTGTTGTGATTTACACATGTTTATAAGTTTGAACTTCTTGTCGTATAATGGCAATGCTAAGAAGTAATTCAAATTCACATAGGGGGATGGCTAGTCTGAATAAACTCCACCCGGCCGTACGTCAAGTTGTCTGATCAACATTCGACTTGTCTGACATTTGAATGGACAACTCGTCGAGGTCTCTGAACCGTCGAGTTGTCCAACATCCACAGATGCCATGGGCTCTATGGCCCCCTGTCTTGGCCTTGGTGCTCCTTCAAAGTTTCCCTTTGATTTTTCCAATAGAAATGCCTATTGCAAAATTAAAACGACCTTGCCCTCTCAGTCCATATACAGACCTGTTACTTCACGGAGGCAACGAAGGTGATTGCCTCCGTGTCCCCTGGTCATTGCCTTGGTGCCCTTGAAATGCTCCAGTACAAATTTACAATTTCATCATAGGGTGCCCTTTACCAAGAAGAAAATGCCTTGGTGCCCTTGCCCTTTAAAAAACGAAGCATACAGCCCTGCATATAGTATCAGCAGGAGGCAAGATGTTACTTCAATAAAAAACAAAGTTTCTTTTGCAGAGATTTTCCCACTAGTTGTCATTTACAGTTGCTCTATTGTGGAGATTAACTAAAATGAAAATGTGAAAATTTTGCTAAATTTCATGAAAGATTGTAAACATTGATGTCTTCATGAATATTGTTAACTGATGTGCATGTGCGATGACATTGACAAACTGACCGACTTCACTGTTCTCTAGGTAGCTTCTATGTGAATAGTCAAGAAGTCAAGAAGTTTTTAGTCAAGAAGGACTAGGTATTCATCACCCATACCACGCAAGACCACCAGCAGCAGTACACAAACCAATAGCAAGCACTGGCAAGAAGCGCGAAGTAAAACCAGCAGGAAAGATTTCGAAACCCCGACAGTGACACCACTTTTTCACTTGGCTCAGTTTTAGTTACTAAATATATTGAAATAGGCAACTTTATCTATTTAAAAAAAATACTTTTTAACTCATTGAAGATGTTGAATGAGAGGTAAAACTAACTGCCGCTTCTTCAGCGAATAGTTAAATTGTCTGTATCCTCCCACCACTTTTTCATTTCTCTTAATTAAATGATATAAATGAGACGTTTCTCTTTTTTGTGTGGTGAAAAACAGTTAGTTGCGATAACGTAACCCTCCTGCCGACGGCGGAGCCGGAGGGTTACGAGTCACTCCCATTCGAATGCAGGGCGAAATGGTCAAACACGTACAATTTCGACAGCTAGTCAACAGATAAAATTTGCTCAATTTTTACCCCTTTCGAAAATCATGACATAAACTCTATGAACACGACCTTAATCCTCAATATCTAATGAATAACATTCAAAACACCATTGAGAAAGTATTTTGAATGAAACAGTCACAAATTTCCCAGGTTCTATTTTGAACCTGTCGCTTCGCCATTTTGTGACTTCCCGATGTTCATTGCTGTTGGACTAAACCATTCTGTAAAAGGGGTGTTATAAGGCAGCGCGACAGTGTGTGTGCGCTGTCCGTTTACTATGCCCGCTGTTCACTCACTTAAAGCACTGCCGCACTGCAGCACCCCTTGTAACACCCCTTTTACAGAATGGTTTAGACAAACTCGGCTGCGTAGTCAATTCAATTGGCTGGTACCAATCAGCGCATGGTTCAAAAATAGAACCTGGGAAATTTGTGACTGTTTCGCTCCCGGAATCTGGTAAGTTTTCGTCCTTTTTTTCAAAAAATATTCTCAATTGTGTTTTTGAATGTTAAATTCATTAGACATTGAGGATTAAGTTCGTGTTCATAGAATTTGTGTCATTATTTTTTAAACTAAAGTGGTAAAAAATGAGCAAATCAGTTGACAAAAATATTTCGCCCTGCATCGAATGGGAGTGACTCGTAACCCTCCGGCTAGCCGTCGGCAGGAGGGTTACGTTATCCAACTAAAAAACAGTGGACTGGTGGCAGGATACAACAATCTTTCTGACCATGATTGTTTAAAACAGTTACAGTTTTTGCATCGGTTTATAATACAACTTATTATTTTTTTTTATTAAGCCTACAAATAAAAGTCTCAAAGCAAGTCAAAAACTTTGAAGTGAATTGAAGTTTTGAACATGTTGAGCATGTTGAACGACATGAACTGAAGATGAACGAGCTAGGCCTAGTTAAGAAGAAGAAGGGCTAATTATGTGGAATTGAACAAAAATGTTGCAGCAATCAAAAAGAGAATGTATAAATCAAACTCCTCTTTACCATTAGTCTTTTCAAGACAAGAGGGTGGCAACGCCAATGAAATTAACAACATAATATTACAGAAAAGCAAATTTGTAATGTCCGGAATCTGGGCGTGAATGGAACGTGGAAAACCAGGGCAGGTCAAACAGTAGGCTACACCGTGTAAACAAGAGAGACTTTTAAAAATAGAAAACGTTACGCAATTTGTCACAGCATCGCCTTCACAACCCACCTCCAGCGTATAATTTACGCTTATTCGTTCGAATGTATCCCATGCCTCGCGTCCGGACGAATCGTCAAGATTTAGACCCAGACACAGCTCCTCAAATCGTTGTTTTATGTCCAATTCTTCTGTAGTAGTGGCGGCCATCTTCGTTTAAATCCCACCTAAATTACACGCAAATATTATCTTGCATGCAGTCTCTCTACGTATGTTTTTCTAAGATCGATTTGCAGTACGTTACGCTACCACCATCGGGTTGTGTATGCACTCTAACCCAAGCTGAAAATGGCGGGAAATCCGCATCACTCCTTCAGGAAGTGTCCATTCGTACAAAAATAAGTCCTATATTCGTGTTGAAATTCAAACGATTCCGCAGTAAAATTCACTAATTTAAAGTTAAACTGTTTGAAATATCATGTTTATACTTGTATTTGGTCAATTTGTATGTTTTTGTTTAAATATAGCCTAAAAATCAGCTGTTAAAGAGCGCGGATTGATATAACAGGGGCTCAGATGACGTTGGATTACGTCATCAAGGAGGCGTGGCTAAAACCACTGAACCTTTGCCAGTTCTCCAATAAAGCTTCTCTGTACATAAAATGGGTGGGGCATCGAGTTCAACAGCATCGATTGTATTCAAAAGCCGTGGGACGTAGTAAATTTTCCCGCCATTTGGGTTGTTTACAGTACGGCTAAAAATAGGCCCGTGTTTTGGGGCACGTGTGTGCGGCATTCTGGCAAAACTAGATAGGCTCGTAAAAATATGCACAATTCACACGTGCACACATAGTGGTTTGTAGTATCAACATGAAGTTAAAAATACATTTAATGAATAGATCTATAAAAGGTGATTATATTTTATACAAATTTTGAAAATAATTATTGATTTTTGACATTTTTTGACCGTTGACTCCAAAATGACCTTAAAATCCAAAATCAAGCTGGGCATCCACCCTAATAATCGTCTTCGAGCCCACGATCTATACATCTAGCATGGATGCCATGCCAGCCATTAACAAACTATGTCGTCCAAAATGTAATTTCACACTTTGGCTAGTCTACCATGACCATTATAGTTGCTATCCTCCCGACGTCTTCCTCGCACTGAGAAACAGTCGACATCGACAATGCAGCACACAATATTAATGTGAAATGCAAGTTCGGTTTGTTTTCATGGTTGGCTGTGACCACAGAGAGGAGTACAGGGGGCTATATAAGTATGGAATTATTTGCAGATATTTTTTTGGGGGTGCAATACCTGAAATTAAATCTTGTAACTCTCTCGAATCTTGTATTAGAAATAGCAATGCAATTTAAAATCTAAATTGTCGGGTCAAAGTGAACCTCCATGGTCCGACCATGCATTACTTTATGGACCATGGAAGTATACCTGCAGCCTGCTGCTCGTCCATCGCGCTGCATTCACGCACGACGATGCTGGGCCCAGGTCACAAGAGGGCGCTGTTCATTATTTACAAACGTTATTACCGCAAACCTTTCCATTTTTATTTTTATTTTAGAAAAGGAGGCCACATTACGCGTAGTCTTGGCCCAAGACGATGGTGCTTGATTCTGGATAGTATGGTGGCCCCAAAGGGACATCGCATAACGCAAACGTGTGCGCACACGTATGCAATGTCGTGAAACAAATCGCGAATATATGCGCACACGTATACAATATCGTGAAACAATTCACGAATATGTGCGCACACGTATGCAATGTTGTGAAACAATTCGCGAATATGTGCGCACACGTATGCAATGTCGTGAAACAAATCGCGAATATGTGCGCACACGTATGCAATCTCGTGAACCAAATCGTGAATATGTGCGCACACGTATGCAATTTCGTGAACCAAATCGTGAATATGTGCGCACACGAGTGCGATTTGTTTTGCAATGTCGTGAATTTTATTGCATACCATGTTGCATACCATTAGGGTGATGTCATAGTTGTGGATAATTTGTTACCGATCTAGGGAGTACTGTGGCGCTACAGCAGGCTCCCTCTGTAAAGCATGTGTATACCCAGGAACTTGGCACCAGGCCAAGGACGACCACACGCCTCGCTTGCCTCACAACAAAGACTACTGCTGCAATGACTACCGCTTATCTCACTGTTGGAAAGAAACCCCCCAGATCATTAGGCATTTTATTCAAAGGTATGCAACATGGTATGCAATAAAATTCACGACATCGCAAATAATATTCGCAGACGTGTGCGCACATATTCGCGAATTGTTTCGCGACATTGCATACGTGTGCGCACATATTCGCGAATTGTTTCACGACATTGCATACGTGTGCGCACATATTTGCGAATTGTTTCACGACATTGCATACGTGTGCGCACATTTTCGCGAATTGTTTCACGACATTGCATTCGTGTGCGCACATATTTGTGAATTGTTTCACGACATTGCATACGTATGCGTACACGTTTGCGATATGCGATGTCCCTTCAGGGCCACCATAGGATAGTGTACTACGCGCGGTTGAATCGCCAAAGCGCGCCCGCCACGGTATGATTTAGTTACGTGGACGGCTCGAAATCTAGACTACACTCTGCAAGCTACCATCGTCTTGGCAATCCTGCAGCGCTGTGTTAACTTTTTCATTGTTTTCTTCTACAGCTTTCTGTAGAACCAATCAGCGTGCGATCGTTGTAATAAATTAACATAATGTTTAGTTGACCCCGGGGTCATTCATGTTATGATTACACGGCATTGGCAGCTCCGTGTTTGTCGTGGAGGAAAAATCGTAAGAAAATAGGAAATATTCACGACTATGAATGTTAAAGATGAACAAGTGAGCCGAAGTTATATTGATCTGCTATCTAGATGGCAATTAATGAACGACTATGTCAAAATACACCAGCTAGTGCCCTCTCTGCGGACGGTCTGGTTTTGCGATAAACTCCGTCAGTTCTCGTGTGCTTCGTCTGCTGCATGCAGGCAGCAGTTGGACTATGGAGGTAGGATGTCCGGGTGTGAATAAACTATAGGGAACTAGAGCATGATACCACATACGACCAACGTTTGCAACTGAGCAAGTCATGGATGGATCCCAAGTCATTATGTAACTGCCAGTGTCACAAAGTGGTGAGTGGAGAGAATCTTGTTTATATTGATCGAATCTGTATAGAATTAGAAAACGTAAAGTCATACATTGTAAGTAGTCATTGTTTGTCATGTTTGAATACTTCAAAACTTGTTGTTATTTATGTAGGTAGACCTCCTTCCTGCTAAATAGCAGTGCTATTTCATGATGCGAAGCACAATTTTCTTGTGTCTCACTTATGGAAGGGCAGCTCGTAAAAGTATTGCCTCACCAAAATCCACTTTGCATTCACATTCGAAGGAAGTATGAGCCTACTCCTTGGTTTTGTTTCGGTTTGGAACGAACATAGCCCAGCTTTATGTGAGATTGGATTTGTCTGACTTGAGTCACCAACACTTCAATGCACACAGATTCATATCCCTCGATTTGAAAATGGCTCATTGGCTGACATTTATTTTTTAACTTACATTTTTCTTCTGTGCACAAGCAATTAACACTTGTTTGCAATTACTATAGTTGGGTTGATTGATGATCGTAATATTAATAATCAAAACAGATATACATTTTACATTAAGCTTGATGCAGAAAAAGTTTAGCACAATAAGACCCAATATAATCACTGAACTTATTCTATGATTTGTATTTGTTTCATTCTTCTGATAGGGCACATTTCCAGGAAAGGCTTTTAGAGAACTGCTGCATGCCCACCTTGGAGTACTGATACTTTTTAGGCCTCGTCTTGTCGGATTAATGGGTAGTCGACTGCTCTGCAATTAAGGAATGGAGTTCTTGATTCAAGAGAGACAAATCTGTGACAGAATCAAGATTCAAGCGTATATAATTGTGGAAGAGATATTTTGCTGTTTTGCAGAGGAAGTCTCAAGAGAAAAGGAAAAGATGGAACATCATATTAACTGTCAATCAAGAAAGACGTATGTGAAGAACTGTACTCTACATTTTGCTGCATAGTTCCACCACTGTATCACAATTTATTGTCGACATGTATCATACCATACCAATACAGAGATTGACTTTCAAGATGAGTTTACATAGCTTTTTCAACACTGTGGGAACTGTGTGCATACTCTTAGCAACCGATGCTTTTGGACTGGGGTTGATGTTTGTCATTATTTTGAACACCAAGATGAAAATGTACAACTAAGTGGAAGAGTTGGGCGAGATGAGCAACATGGTCTTTCAACTGCCATAAACTATCTAAGACACAGAGAATCAGATGAAAACTGCATTGCACCCCACAATGTAGAAGAGTGGTCGTAGGCTCAGCCGCTCACACAAGTACATAGTACAAACAGTATTGTGTATAAATAACTGCTGTGATACCTGTGCACTTTAAATGCTGCTGTGGGAAAGCCTGTGATTGGCGATTAGTGGTACGCACTACGATTGATGTCGAAATCGCAACTAGTTATTGCTTAGTCGAGTTGCGACTGCCATTATTCACCTACTCCGTAAATCGAGCCACCACAACAACTAAAATAGTTGCGACTATTCCTGCTTGCTGAAAAAATTGTGTCGCTCACAGTCAAGACTTTTCATGACAACATAATTTTCCTATGAAACACAACCAGACATCAGTAAGCCTGGGCCACTTGTGTAAGTTACTACTCGACTAGTCACACCTCAAAAAGTCATGACTACGACACTAGTCACGACTTGTTTGCCGCAGGGACAATATGGTAAATTTCGTGCTTAGAGGATTGAAGGATTGTCACTGGTGTCACTGACTGTGTTTCGTAAGTAAATTATGTTGCCATGAATAGTCGTGAGCGATACAATAGACAGTTCACCAAACAGGAAGTTGTTACTATTTTTGGAGTACACGATTATTCAATTAGGAATTAAAAAAAGTAGTCGCAACACGACTAGTGATTTTAATAGTCTCGACTGTGCAACAAGTTTAACACTGTGTCGCACTAGTCGCCCAGCCCTAGACATAAAGTGACACAATCCTTAAATCCTTTCAGCGTGAGTTTTACTCTATTGCACCTGCAGCAAATAATACGTCGCAATGCATTTTGGGGCATGAAAAATGACTAGGGTGTTGAAGTTGCGACTATTTGAGGCACGAATAGTTGAGAAGCAAATTTCACTAGTCGCTCAGGCTTTAATTGTGGGGTATCGTTGTTATAGCCTGTTTACAAACCTGATCATTTTAATAGCCACTGCTCTGTGAAGAATTTGTGTTTGGCAATAAAATAAAGAAATCAATTTTATGAACAAGTAATTTGTGTTGGCCTTTATTTAGAAATAATTTGAATTAAACTGTATCAATTGTTTTTAGACACAATACATCATTGTTAATTATAACATACTGACTATTAGGTATTCATGTGATTGTGACACAATTAGTAGCCCTAAAGTTTAATACATATGCAAAGTCATATGAGTCGATGCCTCAGAACGACAATAAATTGTACATGTACAGTGAATAGTGTTTGCTGTAGAAACTACTATATACGGTAGTATCATGGAGGTTTCTACCTCCATGTGAGTATAATCATGGAGGTACCTCCATGGTTAATATATGCACTGAGGGTAGTTCGTCTGTCTGTGGTTCATGTGATCTGCCCACGACAAATCATTCGGGAAGTATAAAACCATAAAACAAACACGACACGTAACGAAGCATTTTGTTACTTAATTCCTCCTTAGTCAGTTTTCTCTCAGACATTCTGTAGTCAGCTATTCTTCAGAATAACGACAATAATTATTAATTGGTTTTCTGGGAAAAGGGGATGTAGAATTTAAATCCCTGCATTGCGTTCGTTTAGTATGGCTAGGCAAACCATACTATAGTATCACTCGTTCGTCCCGTATGTCCGACCGTGGCCCGACTTCATGTCATGCTGCTGGGCGCTGCCATGTTGTTCACATGTTGAATATGCATTACACAACCTCGACAACGGCCTTATTAACATAATACGGCAACGCCCACAGTGCACGCAGTGCTGCAGGATTGCCAAGACGATGGTAGCTTGCAGAGTGTAGTCTAGATTTCGAGCCGTCCACGTAACTAAATCATACCGTGGCGGGCGCGCTTTGGCGATTCAACCGCGCGTAGTACACTATCCAGAATCAAGCACCATCGTCTTGGGCCAAGACTACATTACGCGTCGCATGTGGTGCGGAGGTGGTGTGTACTGCTGGTAGGTCAAAGGGTGTCACACTTGACTGACCATCCACGACGTTGAGAATGACTAGACTGTGACCGTGACCAGGCACATTCTGTTCTACTTGATTGATTCATTGACGTGAATGAAAAGTGTTCCACCCTGAGTTGTTATGGTTGTGTTGTGGCAATTATGTGGGGACAGCTGTTGAGTCGTGTTAATTAAAAAAAAAATTACTTCACAAACTACGCATTGATTGACTGTTGACGTTGGACGAGAACTGGATCATATTTCGAAAGGTGTCTGAGCCCTGAGTCGTGTGTGGAATAAATTTCTACCTCTATCCATGTTCTGCTTCTAGAGACTGGGTGAGATGAAAATTGAGTTATGAATATATTGGCTACAGGAGACAGGCCTATACTACTACTAGTAGTAGTAGTACTAGTAGTAGTACTTCTAGAAACTATAACTTATAAGGGATAGTTTCTAGAAGTAGGCCTATAGATAGCAGATTAATTGTTTTTAAAATGGGCCTATCCTATTTTTAGGGATACTGGTCATCTCGCCCCCTACCTAGCAAGGAAAACGCTCCCGGCAAAGTCGCCCCCTGCAAAGTCGCCCCCTACAAAGTTGCCCCCTAGCAAGCTCGCCCCCTCCGTGTACAAACTCGCCTCCTCACAATGTCGCCCCCCCGACACGGGCGCCCCCCCGACAAAGTCGCCCCCCCCCACACAGTCACCCCCCGACACAGTCGCCCCCTAACAAAGTCGCTTATGAACAAGAGTTAGCAGCAGTTAGAAGATTTAGTTGTGATAACGTAACCCTCCTCCCGACGGCCGCCTGGGCGGCCGTCGGGAGGAGGGTTATGTTATCGCAACTATTAGAAGATTATGCTATGTCCAAAACGGCGACTTCGGCACAGTTAGCTACAAGCTAGAAATGCGCTTCGGCAACGGCTAGCTACAAGCTACATGTAGATGTGCGTCTGTCAGATGCGTGCGATGTCGCTGTTTCGGACACGGCATTAATTAAGTCCTGAATATTTATTTGAAGTAATGCTAACTGTATTTGTGTTCCTGTATCCGTTCTGACCAGTGTTATCGTTGGGCGGTCTTTTGCGTCATTGCGCACGATGTAAACAACCCTTAGATACGAAGTTACTTTTTCAAGGGCCTATTTCATATGATGGGATAACAAGAAGGGCTACATTTGTTTTAATTAATTAATTGCAACCCCCCCCCACAAAGCAATTAAAAAAAAAAAGTTTGTAGGGAGATTCATAGAAAACAAAAATAAATACAAAATATTTTAATTATTATTTATCCATTAATTATTGTTAAGGGCATTAGAATAACCAATTTTAACATGTTGATTTTGTTTATCCCGCAGAAATTGATTGACGACACTAAGGGGTGTTGTGCTTCACTGTGGTTTCACACCAACTCCAAACATAAACACAATAAAAAATTCCCCTTAGAAAATCATTGAAACGATAGCCAAAAATGCATAGGGACGGCTGTGTCGGGGGCACTTTGTGGGTGGGCGACTTTGTAGGGGGCGACATTGTGAGGGGGCAAGTTTGTACACGGAGGGGGCGAGCTTGCTAGGGGGCGACTTTGCAGGGGCGACTTTGCCAGGGGGCGACTTTGCCAGGGGGCGAGATGACTGGCATTCCTAGCAAGCTCGCACCTAAAAAGTCGTCCCCTGCAAAGTCGCCCCCTGACCGGCTCGCCCCGGGACTTTATTTAATAGTCGCCCCCTGACAATGTCGCCCCCTGAGAATGTTGCCCCCTTTTACCTAGCAAAGTCGCCCCTAGTTGCAACTAAGTCTCCCCATGACAAAGTCACCCCCTGATACATGTAGATTGAAACAGCTACTTCTGTTTGTGCAAATCGCTTTCTATGTTTAATTTCAGCGTTGTATGGTTTGTACTGTGCATACCATAGATGCTCCTGCATTATGCGCTATTTTAAATATTGCTTGTATCATTATCATAGAAATAATTTGTTTCTTCAGATGCAGTATCGGTGACAACATGACCTCTCTTCCATTATATACTCTCCCATCCCTGGACGCCTCCACCTTGCACTATCTGGCAGAATGTTCCAAAAACTACGCACTCATGAACGGAGTCATCAAAAGGGTAGAAGGCAGCCTTGACTCTTCAGAGGTCGCGACCTACATACCGCACACCTTGTTCCCGTCTCCCTTGCCGCGTAAATTGTACAATTTAGCCAATGAGATGCAAGATAGCATCAACGAGTTGGTACTCCGGGTAGCCAATGATAGAGAGTTTCTAACGACTACTTTAAAAAGGTTCGTTTTGACACCTCCAACTTTTCACGAATCATCCAAATTCATCTCCTTTGTTTTCTTTGATTTTGAAGTACGGCAGATAGCCAAACAACCCATGCTTAAAGACACTGGACACTATTGGTAATTGTCAAAGACTAGTCTTCACACTTGGTGTATCTCAACATATGCATAAAATAACAAACTTGTGAAAATTTGAGCACAATCTGTCGTCGAAGTTGCAAGATAATAATGAAAGAAAAAACACCCTTGTCACACGAAGTCGTGTGCGTTCAGATGGTTGATTTCGAGACCTCAAATTCTAAATCTGAGGTCTCAAAATCAAATTCGTGGAAAATTATGGCACTTCAGAGGGAGCCGTTTTTCACAATGTTTTATACCATCAACCTCTCCCCATTACTCGTCACCAAGAAAGGTTTTATGCCAATAGTTATTTTGAGTAATTACCAATAGTGTCCACTGCCTTTAACAAAAATAAATCATATTACAGTTTAGTCTAATACACAGATCTACCAAGAGGTACTCATGGTGAGTTTGAATCTTGGACTTCACACTAAGTACGTCAAATGGGGGGAATGTGCAACGAACAAAAACTTTCATTCAGTCATTATGGCGTGGCATGGCCTAGCGGTTAAGAGCACTGGATTCAAACTCTGGTGTTTCTGATCAGCAGAGTGTGAGTTCGAGTCCCAGTCGTGACATGCTGTCCCACATACCTTGCAGGAAAATACTGCATGTTGAAGCGCCTTGACCGTCACTGAGTGACCGATGTGTGCCTGTTGTAAGAAGTCACTTTTATTATTATTTTATTATTTATTATTTATTTTCTACAGCAATGTCTGTCTTGAAAATCTCTAACGATAAATTTTGCCATCTGAAGTTCTTTGTCTCGTTAAATTAAAAAATTGTTAATTTTTTCATCTCTACAGTACTATAGCTGTGGATGATTTCACAGCAAAACTGTTCAGCATTTTTCAACAAGTGGAGAAAGAGGGACTGAAAAAGGTAGAATAATTTTCAAATACTGACTTGCTTTGAGTACTTCGGTTAAATCTGTGACTCATGAGATGAGGTGGAGCCGTTGGAAAATAGAACGCTCTAGGGATCGCCGAGGGACCCTTCCCTGGTAAAGGGCACCTTATGAGGAAATTATAAAATTCTACTGGAGCATATCAAGGGCAGCAAGGCAATGACCAGGGGGCATGGAGGCAATCACCTTCGTTGGCTAGGTGAAGTAAGGTCTGAACTCTTTAAGATTAGGATATATTGTAAAATTCTACTGGAGCATATCAAAGGCACTAAGGCCTGAACTCTTTAAGATTGGGATATATTGTGTTCATGTAGATTTTACTGTATCTGGTTATTCCTGAGATAAACTTCTCATTCTGAAAAAAGTAACTTTAAGAAAACCGTAACATTTGTTTCAAAATGAAGGATTTTTTTAATACACCTCAAACTTTTGTTGAATTTTTTTCTTCTTTTTTTGTGTGTGTGTGCAGCCTATAACACTGTGTGTGGTACGGCCAGATTACATGGTAGACACTTCTGGTCCCGAGTTAGCTTTGAAACAGGTGGAAATAAACACGATAGCGGCTGGTATGGGAGGAATTGGCACACAGGTTGCTGACTTACACAGGTAAGCGGCAGAACAGAGCCCAGTCTCATGTCTCTGCTTACCATTAACGTGGCCGAGTGGTCTAGTTCACCAAGCCCAAGCTCTGGTGTTGTCAGCAGCAGAGTGTGGGTTCGGTACATGGTCATGACCCTTGAGCAAGGCACTCGACCCTTTATTGCTTTGTAAAAGATGTCACCCTAACATCACAGGGCTGGACGACCACTTCAATGCTTGATTGAGTTAGACTGTCCACCCAAATTAACTGCCACCAGATGCACATGGCCACCTACCCCTGGGCTGAAACAGGGTTACCCCTTCACAGTCCAGAAGGATGTAGGCATGGGTATCCACAAGGAGCATGACTTGTAGAGCAGAAATCACTACCTTCCAAGAGAGATGACAAATAGTAGGAGCGTGGCAAGAGCCTCTCCCTATCTCAGAGTCAAACAGAAAGAGTGGGTTCCAAAGATTGCAGACAAAAACTTCATGTATTACAGTACAAATAACAAGGTTGCATCTGGTCAAAGACAACTGAGGGCGTACTAGGTATTCCCACAGTTATATCTGATTCATGACTTGCAGGTATAACGTCGGCCTGTGTGGGGATATGAAAGTTGAACTAGCGGGTAACCAAGCTGTGAACGCTATAGCTGAAGGAGCAGCTGAGGCGTGGAGGCTCTATGGACAGCCAAGGTAAGGGCAAAGGGTAAGGACCTTGCTCTTTGGTGAGGAATAAAGCCCGGTTCATACTTCCTGCGAATGCGAATGCAGGAAGTATGAACCGGGCTTTAGACAGGTAAACTGGGGGACTCTTTGTAGTAACGACTGGAACTGCGACGGTTTGCGATAATGTTGGTCTCAACGGAGACCAAATGAAAATATATACATATGTACAACATATTAAAATTAGTTGGGTAGATGGTCTTTGCTTTCGATCCGAACCGAACCTTCGTCAATAAAGAATGTGGGATATTTGTGGATCAGTTTTTGTAGTATAGAAGCACTCCGCAGTTTGGGTTAAGAACCTTTTTGTTTCTGCCTGATACTGTGAAAACACCACTAGTTGGCTGCAGCCAATTTCAAAAAACGCTAGGATTAATCTTACCTCGAGTTAGGACGAGGAACCCCGTCCTAACTTAGGATGGGTTCAATATGTCCTAGCGTCTTTGGATACGGAACTGAACCCGTCCTGAGTCCTAAGATTGATCCTAAGTTAGGAAGAGTTTGGTGAAATCGACGCATCAACCTTTTATGTTTCTGATAAAGCAGAGTTTGGGTGCAAGTCTCATTTTGAACGCTTGTTTCCTTTTAAGCAAGACACTGAACTATTTTTGCTTCATCATTGGTAAAGACACAGGTCCTGTGTGTTGTGTAGTACCAGTGAAAGAGCCCAGTTAAACTTATCGCTAAGAAAAGGTCTTTGCCCTGATGTTCTGGCAGTGGCTGCTGATTGCACTGCAGCACTTTGTAAACCTTTATAAAAGGATACATATACATGTATATGTATTGGTCTCATAATTTGAACAACAACAAAAATACAACAAGAAAAAGAAAAAAACAGTCCTAAAATGTTTCTGTTTGTTCAAGCATCTTGAGTACCTTTTGGTAGATACGTGTGCTAGGTAGAAAAACTTTGTAGTATTTTTCATATTAAAGATACTGGACACTATTGGTAATTGTCAAAGTGATTGTCAAATTGTCGAAATTAACGCGTGAGAATTGTCTTCTTACTTGGTGTATCTCAACTTATGCATAAAATAACAAACCTGTGAAAATTTGAACTCGATTGGTCGTTGGAGTTGGAGATATAACTATGGAAGAAAATACACCCTTGTCACACCAAGGTGTGTGCTTTCAGATGCTGATTTTGAGACCTTAAATTCTAAATCTGAGGTCTCGAAATCAAAATTGTGGAAAATTACTTCTTTCTCGAAAACTACATCACATCAGAAGGTGCCATTTCTCACAATGTATTATACTATCAACCTCTCCCCATTACTCGTTACCAAGTGAGGTTTTATGCTGATAACTGTGTTGAGTAATTACCAATAGTGTCCACGGCCTTTAAACAATCTACTTGTTCTCCACCAGTGCATGGGTTTTATTTTTGGTTTCAACCCATGAGTACAACGTGTTCGACCAGTGCTGGTTGGAGCATACAATACGAAAGATCAATCCTGCAATCAAAGTGATGAGAAAGACATTGGCTGAAGTCGGACAACGAGGGACTCTGACTGAGGACAGAAGGTTACTCATGTGAGTAAAATTACACAGAGCAAGTGTTAAAGGGTTCAGGTATTTCTTGTAACACAAAACACAATGTCCGCAGATTTACATTAAACTTACACAGTTTGAAGATAATGATGGAAGAAAGCTTCCCTTAAAATATTACTTGCTGAGGTGCGTAACACAATGAGTAACACAATGTCACAGAAATAGTTTTTAAGAAATGAGGAACACAATGTAAAAAAATGTTTTTGTCGCCATGTAAAAACATAGTTACTGGTAGATTTGGTTTATCACTGTTTTACTCTTTCTTTCTTTTTAGGGATGGCAGTGAAATAGCTTTGGTGTACTTCAGAATTGGTTACGCTCCAAGGCAGTATCCGACAGAAACAGTAAGTCTGCACCCACATGGAACACCTTTGGGACTGTGGTCTGTGGAAGTATGAACCAGGCTTTTACTGTTCCAAATAATAGTCAGGATTGCATCCTACCAATATTCAATACATGGTATTTTAAAACTGTAACTGATTAACAGTAATTGAGTGTATTTTTTGGTTTTTGGTTTGAAAAATATTACATAAATGATGGCTAGACAATGACAAAAAACATTCTAGAAATGTCAAAAGAGAGAAAGAAGGAAAAACCCCGTTGAAATGAAGGTGTTTAAACTTTAACTGATGATTGTCCTTGCCTTTTATATTTACTTTCTATCAATTTTTGAAAAACAGGAGTGGGACGCAAGAATACTCATCGAGCGTTCACAGGCCATCACTTGCCCCTCTGTTAACTTCCATCTAGCCGGTACGAAGAAGATCCAGCAGGAACTATCGAAACCTGGAGTTCTAGAGAAATATCTGACAGACGAGGGCGCTATTGCAAAGATTAGAAGCACGTTCGTCCACCAGTATGACCTCGGACTTGTGAGTACCACAATGAAGTCAATCAATCAGTCTATCAAAAGTCATTTGTAGAACACCATAATCAAAAGTTTTCTCTAAGTCAATGAGCAACAGATGAAAGTTTAGTAAGCCTGTTGAAACAGGCCAGCTTTAAAGCCATTGGACACTTTCTGAACAGAAACGAAATTAAAAGTTCACAGATTTACAAATACACGAAGTGTGGGCCGTTGGACAATACTGTTTACTGATGTTGTGCGATTGCTTTAAAGGCAGTGGACACTATTGGTAATTGTCAAAGACTAGCCTTCACAGTTCGTGTATCTCAACATATGCATAAAATAAGAAACCTGTGAAAATTTGACCTCAATCGGTCATCGAACTTGCGAGATAATGAAAGAAAAAAACACCCTTGTCACACAAAGTTGTGTGCGATTAGATGGTTGATTTCGAGACCTCAAGTTCTAAACCTGAGGTCTCAGAATCAAATTCGTGGAAAATTACTTCTTTCTCGAAAACTATGGTACATCGGAGGGAGCCGTTTCTCACAATGTTTTATACCATCAACCTCTCCCCATTACTCATCACCCAGAAAGATTTTTATGCTAATAAATATTTTGAGATGTAAGGGTACCTTATATCCAGCAATATAATCGACCCGACCTGTCGTCTTTGGAACACCATATTAAGGAGGGAGCTGGCATTTTTAATTTGTACAGAAAGCTTATTCCACATTTTTGGTCATAAAGGGAGGATGATCTCTCTGCAAAAGTTGAATAGCAAGGTTTTGGCACAACAAATTTGAAAGTCTTTCGGATTATTGAAACTTTCCCCTGATATGTTGAGTGGAATTCTAAATATCTCCCTGATTGTTGTCCCAACTACTCTGGTCGTAAGATGCAAACGGTGACAGCTCACCGATCTACTGCATTGAACTTGAGTGGACAAAAACATGAAGCAAGAACAATTTATTGGCTAAAATGCTACATTTTTATGACCAAAGGTTGGAATAACATGTTTTTTCCCCCTCCTTGTAGACGGAAGAAGGAGACGCTGCTGCTGCATTAGGCATCAAGAATCCAGAGAGATACGTCTTGAAACCTCAGAGAGAGGGTGGAGGTAAGCAGACAGTAGTTCAAGGAACAAGAAAAATTAAACATTATTCCATCCTGGTTTCTATTTTTTGTTAAGGCTCTGTACAAAGCTAGCTAGGAAGCTAGTCGAAACCTTGAGACCAGTCAAGAACTCACTCCGCAGAAGTGAAAAGTTCATAACAAGATCCTATAAGCTAAAGTAGTAGTCCCAGCCTACACTCCGCAGAAGTGAAAGTTCATAACAAGATCCTATAAGCTAAAGTAGTAGTCCCAGCCTATTTTCTATACCATCCGCTCGGGTAATATTGAAAAAGCAGGACAGTTCTTTTTAGAACTGAGAAGTCTCCCCAACCCCCGAACATCTGCTACGCGGTAGTAGAATAAAGCAAGACAGTTCTCTAAAGAACAAACTCTACCTAGTACACACATGGTGTTACCGCAAACCAAATATACAAGAAATCTCTTGATCCATAAGCAAAAGCAGTAGTCCTGGCCGATTTCCTATTATAAGTGATACAGTTCTTGTCTGAATTAAGTAGTCTCCCGAATCTACTCTGCGGCAGTAAGACAAGTTCTCAAGATCAGATCTACACAGCAAAGTCTGTGCTATCGCAAACTGAATATTCAATTTTACATTGTACGTCACGTTTTACAATTTTTCTTGCTGTCAAGTCTTGTTGCTCTACAGGGTAACTTTGTTGGACATGTTATAGCGCACAATCCAACAGTTCATTGTTGGAATAAAAGGACGGTCTGGGGGATTGCGGCATTGTTTGAACGAAAATACGGTCTCAGTGTCTGAATAGCCTCGTTTGACCGCATTATTGAGTAAGGATTCTTCACAGAAAAGACTGTTGATTTGAACTGGACAAGAAGGTATTTTTTATTTCACGCAGTGATCATTAAAAGAAATCAATCGTCAGCAGAAAAGGCGCACCAAAAGATAAGACGCATAGATGTTTTGGGGGTCTACAAAGTCAGATAAGACGCGTCTTATCCGCAGGAAAATACACAAAACATGAAGTCCTTTGAAAATCTGAAGAAAATCAGCTTGGCTGTAAGTCGTTCCATAATAAAGGTGCAATGAAGTGGAGGCTCTTTTACATTAAAGTTTAGTGGAAAAAGTAGTTTGAGTCGGTAGGTAGGAATTGGCCAGCAGAATGAAGAGAATGATCTGGAATATTATTATGCTTGTCTTTTTGCAGGAAACAACCTTTACGACGAGGATTTGAAATCAGAACTGGAGAGGCTGAGTGGCCAGGTGGAGCGGGGCGCATACATCCTGATGGAGAAGATACAGGGCCAGGTCTTTCAAAACTATGATATACGACACACCACGGAACCCATGATTAACGATATGGTCACCGAGTTTGGACCATTTGGAGTTATACTGAGGTGAGCATGTAATGAAACATTGTCTAGCTCTCTTTCTAAATGACAAAAAATAAACTTGCAAGTTTTTTGTGATGTTGTCACATAGTTTGGACCCTTTGGAGTGATTTTATGGTGAGCATGTATTGAAACAGCATTTAGCGCTTCTTGTTTTAAATGTCACCAAATAATCTTGAAAGTTTTTGTGATGTGGTCACAGAGTTTTGACCATTTGGAGTGGTGTTAGGTGAGCATGTGAAAGAGTGGCATGTTGCGGCAGAGGGGTCTAGTTCACCAGACCCGAGCTCTGACGTTGTCAGCAGCAGAGTGTGGATTCGAATCCCAGTCATAACACTTGTGCCATTGAGCAAGTAAGGCACTTAACCACAATTCAACCCTGTTGACATAGGTCCACGGTGACAGTTGATTTGGTTCCAGAGCCCAAATTAGTAAAATTTAGCCCTCACTTTTAAGTGGCCGTCCATTGCCTAGTGATTTTAGGCGATCTCTCATCATCCCTGTATCATTTCGTGTAATGCAAAGGGTCCCTTGATTGTGACTGGTTGCCTGCTGAATTTTACTTGGCAGACAAATTGGCTCAACACCATTTTCTGCTTAACAGCTGTATGAAATTGGAACCTGGTTGAACCACCTGTTACTGTACAAACTTATTGTCTCTAACATTGCTGAACAAATCTTTGTGTTTTCTCTCTAATAGTCATGGCGATGAGGTGCTGCTGAACAAAACGACGGGCTACTACATGAAATCACGCAACGTCAATGTTCAAGAAGGCGGTATATCCACCGGCGGTGCTGCAATGGACAGTGTGGCCCTCGTTTAAAAACTGCTTTCAAAGTTCATAGTCAACAACGCCTACAGAGTTGTAACACTTATCATGTTGTCAGCCGGTTGACAAGCAAACTGTACTATCCAAAAGCCTTTCTCAAACCACGGCTCCAGGCTCCGTCTGGTGTTCGAACAACCAAAATACACGCTGCTCAAAAATGTACATGCCCGAAGGCTGGTTTATACTCGCTGCGTTTTCACTGCCTACGCAGCATGCAGAACTTTAGCCGGAGACGTAGCCCAAACCAGGGTATATAAAAAGGCCCCAGGGCTCGGTATTTGTGGGAAAACTCCTTAAGACCGCTGGACTTGTAGGTAAGGATCTTTACTGGACCAGGATTTTATTTACAAGACCAGATTGAAAAGTAGAGGAGCCTAGAATCGAATGGTTTTTATCGTCTTAACTGTGTCATTTTGAAATCTCAGAGAAGACTGATCTCTTCTGTTTTATGAGTGATACCATGCAGGATTGAAAGATATTTGTGAGACTCAAACTCAACTTTTGGACATAATTCTTTTGACACAAAGATCATATACTGTAAAGAAACAAGACGCCCAGACTTGCCCCGTCTTGAGCTTACTAGCCGACACTGAAATCACTGGCCAGTGGTCCAGAGTATAATTTAAGCCATGCTATTCTCAACTTGATACAAGACTCAGAAAGAAAATAAGCATAGTGTCAGCCAGAGGGGAAATCTAGGGGATGGTTGTAGTTTGGAGGTACTATCTAAACCTCTATTTGTATTCCAAAAGGAACACAATTGTGATGAGCAAATTTGACCACTTGGTTGTTCTTTTTTTCTAGTAAAGTTCTATCTCTATTTTACAAGCCACCTTTGAAACCCAGTCAGGCAGGATTTATTTTTTTGGTCTGCTCTCCATGGACTGAATGCTATATAAAAGCAGGAAGAAGACATTTTAGACTTTTTTTTCGAATTCCGACTTCACATTACTGCCTGGTAAAAAAAATGAAAAAAAGATTGGTCACTCGATTCAAAACCTGTGACCATTTGTGACCATTTTTTTAGCTACCTGCACCGGCTTTTGGTTGGACAAGGGATTGTGTACAAAGCTCTTTTTTCTGACTTATACATGTAATCAATGGCAACGCACCAACATATTTGCAAGAACTTATGCAAGTATATATGCCTCCAGAAAATTCAACTGCCAATCACAACTTGTTCTTGCCTGTTAATCAGCATCGCACATGCTAATGCACGACTCTTTTTAGCAATCGCACTGTACACACAATTTTATATTTTAGTTCAATCAATTTGATTAAGTTGATTGCTCGGTATCATTAGATATGAAGAAACATGCAGGGAACATTTGAAAAACTGTTTATTGGTGATGTTTATAACACTCGCACTGAGGCGGAAAATAACCAGTGCAGTATCTTGCCTGCCAGAAAGACCAAGGAATGCACAAGGTCACACTTTTTTATTGATGCTTAACTTGCATCGGGGATAAAGAATGGTATTGGATTTTACCCTTTCACCTATGTGTATATTCTCCAGTCACGCTTTTTTTGTAAAGCAAAGGTTAAACGGTCTAAATAAAATAAAAACGGTCTAAAAGCTGCCGTCGTGAAAAAAAAAATGGTCTAAAAGCTGCCTTAGTGAAATAACTATGAGTACTTTGACACGACCAGATGGGCGTGTCGTGACGTGAAAAAGTACCATTAAAGAACTACAGTATATTATTAATTTTTGATGACCTGTTTTGAAATATGTGCTTAGTCCTGTGCAGTTTGAACAAATTAATATTAATTTAATTTTAAATGTGTTGACAAATTCTTAGTTTTTTTACCATATTTATAAAATACGATACCATAGAGTAGATTATCAGACTTCTCAGTTCTGAATAGAATAGAATAGTTCTGCTTTTTAGCTACTAACTTGGTGGAAGATAGGAAATCAGCTGGGTGCTACATAACTTTCGTGTTGGTTTCAGTTCCCCCAAACTGACTTCGTTTTGTCAAAAATTGCCAGAATCATTCCCAAAATTTATATTTCAATAAACGTTCAGATAAACACATTTAACCTATAATTATGCAAATTATTATGTAACTCGACTTCTTTGTGATAATTTCAAGTAGTATATGCATCGATCTGCTGTTGTTTTACAAACAAGGTTATAAGCATATGTTATATGAATCATAAATAAATGTGAAGTATATTTTTAATCACACCAATAGTTAATATACAGCATTTTGTTTTTGTCAAATAAAGGGAGTATATTGTATATGTGTTCTCTTGTGTTTATATTTCCATTTCTTTTTATTTGGGAGGCTTTCAGGACTCTTGGTGGCAGCAAACCTATTTTACTTATTTATTTGTACAATTGGCGCCAATACCAGGACGAATATGAAACGAGCGATAGTACAGTCTTAAATGTGGGAGGAAAATACCACAGGGCAAAACCCGTGCAATCGGGCAGGGATGGTAAGCCCAATCCAAGGCTATGGTCAGGTAGGATTTGAACTGGGGTCCGCAGACTCGAGAGGTGGAAAGGCAGGGAAGGAAACCACTGAGCCAACATGAGCGCATGTTGAGAGATATAATACACAAAAGCCCTTTTCACACTACAGAGCCATTTCCCGGGAAATCGACTACTGGGAAAATCCCGGGAGTTTTTTACCCCACCGCCACCCTAGCAACCGTTCTCACTATCCCAATTTGGTAACTCCCGGGAGTACTATTTCCCAGGAATATGCACGGTCGTTTCACACTTAAGATCAAACCCCAGGAAATGTGGTAACAGGTCAGCCCATGCGGAAGTTACAATGTTTGTGG
Organism: Asterias amurensis; assembly: GCF_032118995.1. Lineage (NCBI taxonomy): Eukaryota > Metazoa > Echinodermata > Asteroidea > Forcipulatida > Asteriidae > Asterias > Asterias amurensis. Next base: position 19,743,807 of record NC_092650.1, read on the forward strand.
ACGGAAGTCCGTTCCCACAATGCCACGCGGCCGGCTGCAAAATCCTTGCCACATGCGACCCAAAATGGCTGCACATTAATTGTGTATTTGCGTGTTGTTATACCAATATATTGTGTGATTACGGCGGAGAAGAAGTCTTGCAGTTCGGGGAAGACGTCGCTGACGTCTTGTCAGGAGAAGACGGTTGCTGTGACAGTGTTTTAAAGACATGCGGTAGAACAATCGGATGGAATTTGTCGTGCGATTGACGGGTTTCATGGCACTTGCTGGAAGTATTGGTCAAAGGTCAATCTGGTCTACCATGAAGAGCGGCCACTGGTGGGAGCATAGAGTAAGGACAGAGAGCAAGTTGCTATTAGAAAAAGCGAAAGGGAGCTTTCTACTCTGCGACAGCTTTTTTCTTTCTTTTGAGAACTGTAATTGAATGGACTTTTGTGTCCGTGTTTTACCCAGAGGTTTTGTGTTGGCGTTCATCTCAATTTTTGCCTGTTCACACTATAGTTATTTCCCGGGAAATTCCCGGGAACTTTTAGTTGATCTGTTCACACTACAAAAATACTCCCGGGAATTTCCCGGGAAATGACGTTTTCCCAGTAAATAATTAACCCTGCTCAGGGGCAGGGTTAAGGGAATCAACCCTGGGGTAAGGCCTAGAAATTTTCTGAATGGCATTTTCGAAGGATTGCATAATAATGTCCATGATGTTAGGGCCAAGATAATTAAAGGTTTTATATAAAAAATACCGCATGGTCGATTTTGCACGATCTGACAATATTGCAGTAGAAAGAAAAAGAAGCAATCTTCCCTTGCAACATCAACGGTGCTGTTTTCCGTATTGTGCAAAGAAAGAACACGGAATAGGCTTTAACCCCATATTGGCTAGCATTTTTTCATGGCTTCATAAAGACTTTTAAATGTATGTTTCTTCTAAAAAAAATGTTTTTGCAGGAGAACACTTATGCAATAGAAAATATTTAGGCCTTGAAAAACAAAACTATTATCCTACCGACCTATAGTCTTTTTTTCCCAAGGTTTTCAGTTTTTTTCTGCAATGGGCAGGGGTCCGTTTATATCCAGCTTCACGTAGGCAGTCAGTCAATTTTGAGAAAACTTTCCCGTTTCTTGTAGGCCTATATGCCCATCTAGCTGTTTTTGGACTGCATCGTCGGCCAAAAATGCAACTAGTTTCAAAATGTCATCATCACTCCATCGGTCACTTCTACCCATCGTAAGAAATTAAGCAACAAATTGAACTAAAATATTTACTGTCAGGTGGTAGACAGCAATGTCGATCGAAGAACTCCAATCTGACTCTGGACAACAAAAGTCCACCAACGGCCAAGTACTTGTAAATAAGAAATACCATACACACATGGCGTGTGTACGAGTAGGAAGCTTGTTCACGCTAACTATTTTTATTCTATTCCTATTCCATTCACGTGGTCTATTTTTTAATTCTTATATTTATTTGTAAGTTACAGATGTAATTCACTTTTATTTTCGTACCTAAACGTAAACACTTTCAGAAGGAGAAAACAAAAAAAGGCTTTTGTTACCACGCGAATTATTTGGCGCGCTATTTTTGACGTCTGTGACCTACGAGATTAATGACGTCTCAACACAGTGGAAGCAAAAGGTGGGGTAAGTTAAACCCGCTTTCGTTCTCACTAGGTGCTTTTCTCGGGAAAATACTGGGTAAATTATTTCCCGGGAAAATGTTATTTCCCGGGAAATGTTTTGTAGTGTGAACAGATCGACTAACATTTCCCGGGAATTTCCCGGGAAATACCTGTAGTGTGAAAAGGGCTAAAGTGACTTGGCCCTTGCTCTATGGTATCTACTGGCAACCCACGGGCTCTCAGTTTGTATCGCTGCTTCTTCTGGAAACTGATGCTGAGCAAAATTAGTTTTCTTTTGGTGAGCGGCACTGTGTGTTTGCTCACAGACTTTTAAACTTGCTACAGATCTTCTAGACTTGGGTCTTCTGGTTTTAGAAAATGAGTCACTTTTTAGCTTTAAAATTGGTAATTATTTGAGCTGTAAGCGCAGAATTGGACGGTAGGCGGTGCCTTTTACTGAGCAAAAATGATGAGAGGACACAGCTGTTTTAATAGGGCGAAAATGTTTGGTCCATTTTGTATGTATAGCCATGTACTCTTTCTGCTAGGCAATATCTGCTCATCAAAATTTCATCAAGATCTGTCAAGCAAGATCTTTTTACAAGTCCCGGTAAGCAAGATCTTCTAACAAGATCTGCCAAGCAAGATCTTCTTAGGCAAAATCTGCTAAACATTGCTTAGCATGATCTTCTGGTGAGACTTGCTTAGCAGTAAAATCTGCCGAGCAAGATCTGCTAAGCAAGATCTTCTAACAAGACCTGGTACTCAAGATCTTCTACTAAGATCTGTGAAACAAGATCTGCTAAGCAATATTTTCCAGCAAGATATGAAAGCAAGATCCTCTAAGCAAGGTCTGCAAAGTAAGATCTTTTAAGCAAGATCTGCTACCAAAATCTAATAAGCAAGATCTACTAATAAGCAAGACCTGCCAAGCGAGATATCTAGCGAAAACCAAGCAAGATCTGCTAAGCAAGACATGCCAAGCAAGATCAATTATAAGCAAGACATGCTTAGAAAGATCTTCTGTCAGGATTGTCCCCATCAACACATGTTTTGCATATTTACACCCCTGAAGAATAGACTGTAACCAAATAGAGTCATAGATACTTCAGAAAATTTAATATTTTCTAACAATCAACAATAAATATTGTACAATCAATAAATAGCACGGAACCCAACGCATCAAATCAGTACAAGTAAAGTATAATAATATACATGTATTGCACACACTCATTGCAATGAAATACAATCAAATCAAATCAGTACTGATGATGACGATACAGGATTGAAAATATGTACACAAATAAATCCCATTGTCTTTGATCAGTATACATAGTGGAATGCAATGAATAACTTCTTGGTGTTTGAGTAAAACGTGTTGGTCCATTGGGCCTAACTTAAAATAAAGCTGTTTACCTTTTTGCAAATTCTTGCGACTATATCAAGAGCTCAACTTCATGGCAAATTCGACGCTTACGGAGAAGCAGGGAATTATGCACTTACGTCAAGCATATTTTACGGGTTGGCTGGTTTTTTTTGCTTGTGTGCTAACACAGCTTTTGCTGAAATTCGGCGCTTGTATACATGCAGTACGAATAGAGTTCTGCAGTAAGCAAAGCCATTAAATTGGGCCGAAGTGTGACGTAATTCCAGTGTTCACCGCACCCACTTCACATGCCTCCATTGATTATTACCAGAAGCCCATATAAGTTGCATTGAGCTACTTTTTCTTGTATGATCTTTTTATGCAAGGAAAGTATTTATAAGTGAACTTGGCATTCAGATCAACCTTCAGGAAAAACAAAACCAGCGGTTGCAAATTGAAAGACATAATTTTTTGTTTAATTTTTTTTATACATACACACGCTTGGGAAAAGTGGCACATTGAATTGAGTTTTGTACATTTTTGACGGCTAGAAATTTTGCCGAGATCATTATGACCTGTTGATCAGCATAGAAGTACAGAAATAAGTTCAGAAATAAGTACCAGTACAAAACAATCGGGTTAGCGGGAATTAGTAAGCTGCTAGAATGCCAAGACGCCCCCCCTACCAAAATTAAAACAAGCAGCAGGCATGTGAGTTACTATCCATGAAAACGGCCGAAAAGAGGAAGTCTCACATGCCTGAAACAGGGTACACTGGTGACGCAGAAGCATTCTAGTGAAAATAGACGAAAAGAGATATCAAGGCAGGAAGCCCACGGAAAGAGAAATGAAGGAGAATGAAGGAGATAAAAGAGGGTAGGGGAAAGGGGGTGATGGGTGAACCGCAAACTATTTCCCAAAAACTGTTACTGGATAATAGTAATAGCAAATGATGGCATACAACTCTGTCAAAACTAAACTATTTGCTTGCAGGTAATATACCCAAATATACCCAAAAGTTATGTGACTTGTAACAGAGGAAAGACAGACAAAATGAAGTCGGTTTCAAAAGCTGCAAATGTGGTTCAATAATAAAATACAAAAGTCATACTCAATAGAAACAAACCGAACACAACCCACAGATTCACTTAACAACCACTTCAAATGTTCATAAAAAGATCAATTTGTAATATCTTATTGAGTTTAAAGAATTTTTCTTGTATACCATGCATTCACCTGAATAAATTTACAAACCTACAAGATATGAAATACACTGTACAATTAGCTTATATTATTAACTTATCTCTTTGGTTCAAATTTTTAAACTCTTTATACTATTTATAAATTTAAGCCTTTAAGAGTAAATTGTTAAAACCTTGACTCAATCAGCCATTAATTTGTGATTTTGATGTGAACCGTTCGTGGTAGGCTGTACTGACTTTCTAGGTCACACGTCACAAGTGACTGCTATGCAATTTAAATACCGAGACTAAACACTGTGTTTACTGATGGTTCCGGCTAAAGGCCCGGTCACACAGGCCCCGATTTATAACGAGAACGAAAACGATAACGATACAAATGCACGCCCTCGATTGGTTGAATGACTATGGGCGTATTCTGCGTGGATCAATTCAACCAATCGCGTGCGTGCATTTTTATCGTTCTCGTTTTCGTTCTCGTTATCGGGGCCTGTGTGACCGGGCCTTAACTTGTGTTTAAACCTTTACTTTGTTGATAAACAAAATGCTCTGAATTGGCTTAGAGAGCCAATTGAACAAAGAATTTACTGGCTTCTGACTGGCACCCCGAACAAAGATATTGACAAAATAGGGATATTGACAAAATAGGGACACCGCCAAAATAGGGACACCGCCAATATAGGGCTAGATAGCTGAGTTGGTAGAGCGCCGGCCATTCATCCGGAAGTCGTTGGTTCGAATCCCACTCTACAGTCAATTCTTTGTTCAACCCCAAAAAACAATACTCGTGTATTATACAACAGACTTTTCATTTCATGGCTCTGCTTACCGCAGAATTCTGTGCTTATGTCCATTGGAACTGTATGTGCCTTACAAGGCTTGGTAAGCGCAAGTTACGCGGTAAACAGAGCAATGAAGTTGGATCCTGACCTTTTTTTTCATTCCAGCCCAAGTTGGTCACTCTCTTGATATAAGAGAAGAGAGATAGCTGCACGATAAATTACATTACCTGGCTTTAGTTAAATTATCAAAGAGCAGCCATTGGCTGAACTCCGAAGGTTATTTACATAAAGAACTTCAAGCGGACTGAGTATGTGTAAATAGTCAATGGCCTTGCACTCAGATCACTCAGTATATGATTCTACTGATGTCAGGGACCCAAGATCACAAAGCATGTAAGCACACAAAAATTTGCTAAGCACAGAAATAAATTGCTTAGCAGAAATAGGTTACCAGCCAAAATACCAAACAGTTAACATTGCTTTGACTGATACCCTACTCATAATTGTTGCTTAGCAAATATATTTTGCTAAGCAGAATAATCTGCTCAACAGCTTTATGAAACTGGGTCAGGGAACAGGGTCAATAGACCAAAGGCATTGAACAAGCCAAAAGTCAATGCCTCTGTTAAAATTACAGCCCTTTTACCAAAAAGATATTGAAATATGCACAAAATACTCTCATATAACAATTCATTAAACCAGAAAATATTATAGATTTGATTACTCATTTTGTCTTCTGTAATAGCACCTCATCAATATGGCAACATGGTTTCAAGGGATATATTTTTTTTCACCGAATACCGAGTTCTCAATAAAACCTGAATAAAGGGAACGTAAATATTTTTGGAACCATTTAATTGTTTTTGTTAATACAAATTTTATTTATAAATATAATGGTAAAAAAAAATAAACTACTGAGGTAAATAAAAACAAATTAACCCAGAATTCTGCATGGAAATATGCGGGTTTTTTTGGTACATCATTTGAGTCTCGATATAAAAGCTAATTAAAATGTACTGCACTTGATCCCGTAACTGTTGAAATCCGAAATGCAAATATTTTGAAGTGGGGGGGGGGGGGGAGGGCTGTCCCTATTTTTAAAACTGTTTTTGTTAATGCGCCATGAGTGTACTTAAGTACTGAAGTACAAGATCCCTACTCACTGTGATTGAAGATGTATCTAATATAAATTTAATTTACATGTAGAAGTTTCAGCATCGAGTTGTCGAGTTTTTGAGGAGAAAAAAAAGTGAAAACCACGGAGCAATGTTTTCAGGAGAGTCGCGCAAATCAGTAGTAGGCCTACATGGGAAATAATTTTCCTGAAATTGTGTTACTCATTAATTTCACAAAAACTACAGCACCTCAGCAAGTTATATTTGAAATGAAGCTTTATACAATCATTATCTTTAAAGACACTGGACACTATTTGTGATTGTCAAAGACCAGTCTTCTCACTTGGTGTATCTCAACATTATGCACAAAATAACAAACCAGTGAAAATTTGAGCTCAATTGGTCGTCGAAGTTGCGATATAATATTGGAAGAAAAAACACCTTGTCTCATGAAATTGTGTGCTTTCAGATGCTTGATTTCGAGACCTCAAAATAATTCTAAATCTGAGGTCTCGAAATCAAATTCTCAGAAAATTACTTCTTTCTCGAAAACTACGTCGCTTCAGAGGGAGCCGTTTCTCACACTGTTTTATACTATCACCTCTCCCCATAACTCGTTACAAAGTAAGGTTCAAGTCTACTAATTATTTTGAGTAATTACCAATAGTGTCCACTGCCTTTAAATCGTGCTAGTTTATTGTAAATCGGTGGAAGCTCGTAGTTTGTTTCGTACAAGACATACTCAAACTCTTAGTCTAGGATTAGATAATCAATCATGGGTTTACAGTTCAGTGAACTCATACTATCATTTTAAGGTGCATTTATCATGTCCATTGGACATGGCTCCACACGCACATCCTTCTGTTCACGCTCATTTATAAAGACATGCTCATTTATAAAGACATGCTCATTTATAAAAAAAAAACTCCATCGAATCAATGTTGAAAATGTCCTTTGGACTGTATGATTTTCATGCAGAGTTTTAAATCCTACTTAAAAAACTATGGTTCTTCCAAACATACATCCTTATTCCGTAATTTTCTTTTTGAAATTGTATTCATGCTTGAACAACTATAACACTGTATGCTTAATACATAATTGTCTCTTAACCGTGGGACAAATTCCTGCATATAATATTACTGTGTTCATGCATTTGATAATAAGTTTTTCTAGTAGACTAGAAAATTGGAATGATTTGTCCTTAGAAGATTGGAATGATTGGTAATAACAAAAATCAAAAATCTTCCCTTAAAAAAAGTCTAAAACATAGGACTTTCGTCCATTATAGGCCCCCTATTATCTGACAAAAATTCTCAGAAATTTGTGTTCATGCTATGAAACTGCTTTTATACATATCATCTCTTATCTGTGAAAGATTTCCTGGATATATTTTTTCATGCTGTTAATGGCAAGTTTTCTAGTAGACTATAGACGATTGGAATTACTGATAAATAACGCATAAATCTTCCCTGAAAAAATACCCCCACATTTTCTGTGAGAAATTTCTCAGAAATGCCTATTCCTGGTTACGTTTGTTTGAGCCACTGTTTTACTTATAGTAGACTACAGGATTGGATCGGAATGACTGATATATTAAAAAAAAAGATATAAATCTTCCACTTAGAGAAAAAAAAATGTCCATTATCCAAGACTTTTCAGAATTTTGCATTCACACTTGAACAACTATGAAACTGCTTTAACATTATCTGTTATTTGCGACATTTTTCCTTAAATATTTGTTAACGCAGGTCATAAATATGTTTTTCTAGTAGACTAGAGGATTGGAATGACTGATAACAAACATCTTCCCTTAAAGGCACAATGAACACGTTTGGTAATATTGTCAAACACCAGTCGTCTCACTTGGTGTATCCCAACATAAGCTTAAAATGACAACCTGTGCTCAATTGGTCGTCGAAGTTGTGAGAATATGAGGAAAGTTAGAAGTCTTTTATTATCTTAGTGAGAAATGACCTTCTATGCTATTTCAGATGGAGCCGTTTCTCACAATGGAATTCATTATCAACAGCTCTCCAATGCTCGTCACTAAGACAGTTTTTAAGTTAATATTTGTTTTGAGATATTACCAAACGTGTACCCTTTAATAAAAAGAGCAGCAACGTCAATGGGACGTTGAGGAAGAACACACAAGAAGTCTGTATATATTTCTCATCTTGTCGATAATAAGTACAGGGCCCGAGACACTGAGGTATAAAGCATACGTCAGACCGTACTATCTTCCAGATGAATTACAGAATGAAGAGTGTGTACGACGCCTGCAGACAGCGCTCTGTCCTCATACATGATCAACCTCGTACCGCGGCCAGAACCCAAGGGGTAGACGTGTGTGATGCCGAGCACTAACACGTCACATCACAATATGGTACAAAGCGCTGTGCGAACCCCCCTCCCCCTCCCACCCCGAGAAAGAAGATAACAATTTATCCGATGAACCATATGATGAAATAGGTTTATGAAGGTGAACAATCTCTGCGCTAAAGGGTCAGTATGATGCATTCAGTAATCACTCTTAAAAATTAAAGGAAATAAAAACTTTTGGTTAGAAGCCTATACAGCAGCTTCCTATAGCACAGAGCATTTCACTTTGAAGTAATGTGGTTATGTAGACAGATGTAAGTTTTTAACCCCAAAAATTTTAATCTGAGAAGCAAAGCTGTCAGTAACACTTCTCAGATAGTGTAATACTTTTAGGGATTACATTTTTGCTCAAAACTTTTCGGTGGTATCTCAAAAAACGTGACTACTTTTCGAAATTGAATTCACACATGTTCTTTTGTTTTGTTTACACCTACATTTATATAGGATTAAAACATTAATTCCAAAAACCAATGGTATGCATCGCCTTTACGGATGTATCCAAAACAGCTGTTGAATACAGACTGTTGAAGTACCGCATTTAAATTAAATGTTTCTATTCACTGTGTGTCATGACACACACACTTGCATCAAGAATTCTGATCAGATACTTTCGATAGCACAGCCCTTCCACGATAAAACATTCTGGGGCAAGTTGAGGGTCCTTTTCCCATTTCAAAGTTTCAAATGCATTGTGTGGATGTGAGTACAGGCCTGCGTGTAAGTTCGTTTTTGAAAGGGCCAAGGGCACCAAGGCATTTACTCCTTGGTAAAGGAGTCCCTATGAGGAATTTGTAAATATCTACTGTAGCATTTCAGGGGCACCAAGGCAATGACCAGGGGGCATGGAGGCAATCATAAAGTATCAGTATCATAATAATATGTCCTTTCTCAGCCTCTCTTTACACTTTCATCCCATTTCCATTTCATGGCAAAACAACTTAACTCTGTACATGCTTTTCTCAAGTTGTGATTTTTTCGAAAGGGCTGAACTAGAAGTTGATAAGACCAACCATGGGAAACCTCATCATAAAAAAAGAACTTTAGCGCAGCATGAAAAGGCTGCGTAATGATGCCACCGTTGTCATGGCAACATGGGAGGCTGTCATCCAAAACTGAAGTAGATATGACTGGAGGGAGAAGTTTGACCATCAGAGTGAAACACAGAATTTGCATTTGATGAACTAAAGACCTTTCTAGTGCCACAGCATGCTGTATAGCAGAGGTCACTAAGTTTGACATTGGCAAAAGTACAGGCAGCCTCTGGTGCAAAAAAGGGTACGTTGCTTGTCCTGCAATACTATCAAATGAATATTCATCTCACTGATAAAATCAGTTGTAAGATTTTTCAACATGTTAAAATCCTGGAAATAGCTTGCTGGACTGGGTTCCAAAAAAGGTATGGCTGTTTACATTTGCTGCTAGAACCAACCGAAAGAGATGTTTTCCCATTCCCAAAGAGATGTTTTCACATTCCCATGCAGAATTTAACCTATACCTTAAATAGTAACAAATGGTAGAAAACTGATCAAATTTTCACACTCAGTTTTCTTGCAATACACTTTTTCAAATTAAGTGCTTGCAGTCTTTTTCCCAATTTCTATTAATATAATTTGCTTCTCTCATATACACAATAATTATGTTTTTCAGAAATCAAAAGCGGTGGGGATGATACAACATGATTTCCAGTACTTCACTCGGCACTCTAAACCTTATCTTAACAAGTGACTTGCATCCGTAACTTAAAAAACAACAACAATCTCACAATTATCATATTTGATCGCTACAGGAGCTACCGTCACATATTGTATAGTCAAAAACATTTTGAAACAACAAATCTGAACGAACAACAATATCATAAAATGCTTTGCATAAATGTACATTTCTGAGAGCATTTTTTTCATTTCACAGAATGTACTGTGAAATAAAATGTTAACCTAAAAACGAAACCATAACATTATGTTTTGCATTAAAAAATATAAAAGCATTTCACAGTCACTTAAGAAACGAAAACGGTATGAAAAAAAAACCAAACCTCGAACATTTTTGAAAGAAAGAAAGCGTAATAGACATTTCAAATTCCACTCAAATGTCATCAGGAATGTTCTGTTCAATTTAAATTAAAAAAATAAAAAATTACAAAACGAGCTTTTAAAAAACCATTAAGAAAGCTTGACATTCCTTAATCGACTCGATCTCCTACAGGGCTTCAGAGGAGAATGCATGCTTGATGCAATTAGGAAATATTCATAATGTGCAAAATATGAAAACTGTGCCTCAAGGTTTTTGATTGAAATAATTTTGAGCTTAAAGGTGCAGTATAACACTGGTTGTAATAGTGAATAGGAAAGTCACTCAATTTTGAGTAGGTTTCAAGAAACAGGTCTCCAACCTGCTCTTTAATATAAATCAGGTAATAAATCAAATCAGTATCTGTTTCTCTAACCATTGGGTTCAAAGTTCAGGTGAAGAGGAAAGATTTTGTTAGAGAGTGATTTGCACCATTGAAATCATTTGACTTACAAATTCCTATTTATGTTTCAGTTAACAGAACTGTAACCAAAACTTTACCAGAGTCCACAACAAGCTCATCTTGCTCTTTGTTTCAACACCCCTGTATTCCGACACCCCTACTCTCTTAATGTAAAAGAGTGAAAAAGCACTTTTTGAAGAACCATACGAAGGACAACTCTTTTTCGAGTGTTTTTTTTTAAGGTTATGGAATAAGACAAGAATACTATAGGTTTTTATATAGCACTTTATCACACCCTATCACACCCACGGGGCGTGTCAAAGTGCTCAATATTCTTTCCTGCAATGTATGCAGAGCTTCTTTTTTTATATTTTAAAGGCAGTGGACACTATTGGTAATCACTCAAAATAATCATCAGCTTAAAACCTTTCTTAATTACGAGTAATGGGGAGAGGTTGATAGTATAAAACATTGTGTGAAACGGCTCCCTCTGAAGTAACGTAGTTTTAGAGAAAGAAGTAATTTTCCACGAATTTGATTTCGAGTCCTCATAATTTCGAACTCGAGGTCTCGAAATCAAGCATCTGAAAGCACACAACTTCGTGTAACAAGGGTGTTTTTACTTTCACTATTATCACGCAACTTCGATGACCGATTGAGCTCAAATTTTTATGTTTGTTACTTTATGCATATATTGAGATACACCAAGTGAGAAGACTGGTCTTTGACAATTACCAATAGTGTCCATGTGTCTTTAAGTATGTCATCTATACCTTTACATAGCACCCTGGGACCGATCGCAATATGCTGCCTATTCAAACCAGCCAACCCCTTCTCTTTACGATAAGTGCATCTTTTAAACAGCGGATAAAGGATGATCTCAAATTATATAGAAATTACAGTTTTCTAATAGCTTGAGTCCATAGGAAACATAACAAAAAATATAACGAGTCTCTTACCTCACGTTAAAACATGGTAAAAACGTTTTTTCTGCAGAACTTTCCAAGCAAAATCTGAAAAAGGCGGGGTCATTACACAACACGCAGTACGTACGGCTTTATGTCCCATTTGAAGAATGCAGCAAGTGTCTTGAATAATGACACAAGTGTCATGATTGGGACTCGAACCCACAGATCAAAAACACCATAGCTTAAATTAGATGTTCTTATTCACTCAGCCACATCACGACACAATGACCATGCAGCTAAAGTACCGTTGTGTGATGTGGGGGGGGGGGGGGGGGGGGGGGAGGTTGTTCCATAACATAATCACCACAATATAGCTCTGTGACCACATCACATTACAGAAGTCTCAGGACCATGACTCTAACCCATACTCTGCTGATTAGAAACGACAGAGCTTGACTCTGGTGTGTTCTTATCCGCTCAGCCAATACCTCTCACAGTTATATAGAAGAGTGGTCAAGTGTGTCGGAACATAGGTATGTAACCCTATCATCAAACGGTAGTTTCATACATGATCTTGCAGGAGTGTGAACCCTCGCTGTCCGGGGTGACATCTTGGAGCCATTCCTGCATGGCGGCCGGTCCGATGGCTGCAGAGAATGTCATACTAAGAGGGATGTGATCTGTTAATGTGGCCAGCTGACTTACAAAGCTGTACTCCTCACAGATCTACGAGTTTCAAAAACAAAACAAAAAAAACCAAAAACGGATTAGATCATGGGTTAACTAAAAAAACAATTTATTAACTGGAGCATTTCCTTTTGGTGATTAATTTTAAAAAGAATTAACCATAACATCTTACTTGATAAGAAGCACTGCAGTTGTTGATATAAATAACAATAGTAATAACTAGTATTTACTACGCTCTCCAAAAAAAACCCCATACAACTGAACTAATATGAATAGGAATTCATGATTCCATTCTAAATCTAAGGAATGTGGTTTAGAGAAAGGAGTTAAAAAAGTTCACTCTGAGTATGCTTCTCAGATTATGTTGTGGACATAACCGTTCAGGATCTTAAAAATGAAAATAAATTTTCCCAGGTTAGTTTCATTTTATACATCTACATAATAGGGTTACCACAATCAAATGGTTAAGGAAAACAAAGGTATACCTTGCCTTTGAGCTGTTTAAAGACAGTGGACACTATTGGTAATTGTCAAATACCAGTCTTCTCACTTGCTGTATCTCAACATGTCATCAAAGTTGCGAGATAATAATGAAAGAAAAAACACCCTTGTCACACAAAGTTGTGTGCATTTTTAATGCTTGATTTCGAGACCTCAAGTTCTAAATCTGAGGTCTCGAAATCAAATTCGAGGAAAATTACTTCTTTCTCGAAAACTACGTTACTTCAGACGGAGCTGTTTCTCACAATGTTTTATACCATCAACCTCTCCCCATTACTCGTTGCCAAGTAACTTTTTTGCTAATTTTTTTGTTTAGTAACTACCAATAGTGTCCACTGCCTTTAAGCATAATTCCCAAAGTGAGGGTAAAAATTTGAGTCAAACTGATTGATTTCATTAACGTAGGACACTACAATAGACCTATGTAAAACAAGCTTTAAACAATATTGGGTTACTAAAACATTCATTGTACAAAACAATACATTTTCTTTTCCTAGAAATAGCGCTTTATACATATAGGCCTCAATGATAAACAAATTAAATCAAAAGACAAAATTAAAATAATTGAAGGTACCTGTATACTTTGCCTGTAAGGAAAGAAAGCAATGGCACAAATTGATTAACCATAGGACCATTTGTTCCTGTTTAACCATCACCATACACACAGACATGGCAAATTGTTGAATATGTTTTACCAAAAACAAAATTGTGAAAGTTTCTAAAAGAAAAATGTGAAACAGAAGTTTTGTTTTGTTTCAGAGTCGTACATCGTAAACGTTTGTACTTTTTTGTTCGAGTAAAAACATGTCAGATCTTTGAGCCGTTTTGTGGCCGCTATTTGCATTTTGGTAAAGTCACTTTCAACCGACCGCTAAGTGTAAAGGCACTGGACACCTTTGGCAAATTGTCAAAGACCGTCTTCTCACTAGGTGTATCTCAACATATGGATAAATAAAATACCTGTGAAAATTTGAACTCATTTGGTCGTCGAAGTTGCGAGAGAATTGTGGAAGAAAAAACACCTTTGTCACCAAAGTTTGTGTGCTTCAGATGCTTGAACTCGAGAGCTCAGCTGAGGTCTAAAAATTCCATTCAAATATTTTAATGAGAAACTACTTCGTTATAAAAAACTACATTACTTCAGAGGGAGCCGTTTCTCACAATGTTTTATACCATCAACAGCTCGCCATTACCAAGTAGGTTTTTATGCTAACAATTATTTTGAGTAATTAACATTAACAGTGCCATTAAGGAAGATTCTTTTGAAGGAGGGTTTAAAAAAGGCTAAGACTAATTTTTGCTTCAGAATGGTATTGCACAGAAGTGCATCACAATGATGGTAAATACATATCTCAATTATGTGCTATGGTTAGAAAAAAACTTAATTTTCTTTGGTTTTCGGTCTGGAAAAGTGTCACAAGATTGCTTACCCGAATGTCCCAAGTACATGTAGCCTACAGACTGGGTATACCCAAGATTGCTTACCCGAATGTCCCAAGTACATGCAGCCTACAGACTGGGTATACACAATGATTTTATCTGTGCCTCATTTTACGCTCAAATTATACTGGCAAAAAAATCACCTTTTCAGAGATTCATGGGGCAAGCAAGAAAGATAGGTCAAAAACACGTGCAGAGACTCTCACGTTACATACGAGCCTGCTTTGATTTCGTTAGGCTTCATTGCCGCGGGTGTAGGGTGTCGCAAAATATTAAAACAAATTGATGCAAATAATACACTCTTGAGTTTAAAAGGTTATTGCACCTCCATCTATACATTTCAGATGATCAAAGAAGTAAGGGGGAAAATAAGGGAAGAAAATCAATTTGGCATTTCAGGAGATTTATATCATGGAGTGTCAATGAGAGAGGGATCGCTATCATGGGTGCGGCCATTTTGTATTTCTGCCTTTCATTTTCTATAAAGGCCAAATCCGAAATGGCTGCTACAGCTATTGCTACCACTGTTACTGAAAGGTGTTGAAAGATGTCCTACACCTAAATGAATGATGGCGATCCAGCCATACCGGGGGTTCCTGGTGGAATCCCTGGTTTCTTACCGGAATCACAGTTTTGGTTATTCGGAAGAACCAGGATTCCAATAGAGGCAGTTAGAATCCTATATTTAGCAAGGGGCAACAATTTAATAGATGTTAGTTTTGCATCAGGGATGAATACATGGGTGCTTTTCTTCGATCCCTCTGGGTTTTTCTCTGGATGGGTCACTATTTGAAGTATTCTGAATATGCCACGGGCATCTATTTGCCTTTTCACTCACATCCATCTCGCCTTTTCCCTGTTTAAATCAATAAATCAATGTAACCAAAAAATGTGGCTGACTGGAGGGCAAAATAAAGTCTGGCTCTGTGGTACATTGTTCTTAATACACACAGGAAACATAACAAATATTTAAGCATCATCATAAAAACAAAAGAGAAAACAATTTTAGCGTAAATTCAATGGTACAATTTAAACAGTTTCCATATAATTTGTTTGTTGTATTTTAAATCTTCAAATTAAAGAACCCTCGGAGACCTGAAGATACCTGTGAAGAGAACTTCATATGAGAACAAGTTTTAGTTGCGAGAGGGAAAACCATAAACGGGTAAACCCAGGTAGGGACTGAAAACCAAATCCAAATGCAAGGCTCCGGTCTGAGGTGGGATTCGAACCGGGGTCCACAGAGGTGAAAGGCAGGGTAAGAAATGACAGACAGCCCGTATAAATAAGCCTTATTACCCAAACAAAAATTCAGATCATAAAGACAAAAAAGTGTTTCATTTGAAGTATGGAAAATGTAAGCAGCACCTGCAGAACAATTCCGAACCGCAACAAAAGTTAAAAACAAACTGAGGTTCCATGTTAGGAGCCAAAATTCCATAAAGCTACAAATTAGACACTACATTATGCTTTTAAATTGCCGTTATAAGAAAATAGCAAGGATGCTTATAGAATACTTAACAAGGATTTTAATCAAGAGGTGAAAGAGGATAATGATTAAGACGCTACCTGCTGCATATGTGTCCTATGGTTACTATAAAGAATATAATCCACTCTGCGCCTCCCGCTGCTCTCATTTTGGGCGCTGTCTGACGTACCCCATCGGACTCCGTCACCAGCATCAAATACATCGGCATCCTCCAGGTACACACCTCGCTGCTGGGTGTCTTCTAAAGCACTGAAGAGAAGAAAAAACACATAATTTTTTTTATAAATTGTTTGGTATTTCCTTGAAATACATTCAATGGTCATAGAAACCTTGAAGATGTTGGGCAGTCAGGTTGGCGTACAGGGGCTAATTTCATAGAGCTGCTTAGCACAAAAATTTGCTTTGCGTGAAATGTCTTTCTTGTTAAAAACAGGAGTACCAACCAAGTTTCGTATTGTTGCATATAATTAATTGTTACATGTATTCAGCTGTTGTTTGCTTATTCTGAAAATCACGTGGAAATTTGGTTGGTACTCTTATTTTTACCAAGGCAAAAAATTTCATGCTAAGCAAATTGTGTGCTTAGCAGCTATATGAAATTGGGCCCTGGGGTGGATTTCACAAAGGTAGTCCTAACTTAGGACTAGTCTTAAGCAATGCTAAGAGATAGGACTGGTCCTAAGTTAGGATGAGTTACTGGTCCTAACTTAGGACTGGTCCTATCTCTTAGCATTGCCTATAGGACTAGTCCTAAGTTAGGACTACCTTTGTGAAATCCACCCTGGTGTATTTCCTCGCCTTCCACCTCCAGATCCCAGATTGAAATACCACCAGGGGGCACTATGTTGGCTACGGTAACTTCTTCTCTCCTCGTCCAGTTGCTGAACAAGATTTGACGAAAATAATTGATGTAGAACTTTCTCAAAGTGGCAGAAACTTAAATAAAAGCCTTGCACAGCACACACATGATCCTGAAAAAACAGGGGAGTCATAGTTTTATTTTTAAAATATATTCTTGAAGCATTGTCTCAGCAATTAAACTAATACGTTTAACTATACCAATATAAACCACGAGGGAAACTGACTGGTAATTTTTTTTAATGAATTTTGGGGTTTGAACAAAAGAATTTACTAGAGTGGGATTCGAACCAATGACCTCCGGATAGTAATGAGTCTGATTCTACCTGGTAACTTAACCTATACCGAGTTACAACCTTTCCTATAATACCTTATACTATACTAACATGTTACAACGCAACCTTCAACAAAAACAGTTTTAAAGGCAGTGGACACTATTGGTAATTACTAAAAATAACTATTAGCATAAAACCTTATTGTTGACGAGTAATGGGGAGAGGTTGATAGTGTTAAAACATTGTGAGAAACGGCTCCTTCTGAAGTGACATAGTCTTCGAGAAAGAAGTAATTTTCCACGAATTTGATTTCGAGACCTCAGATTTAGAATTTGAGGTCTCGAAATCAACATGTGACAAGGGTGTTTTTATTTCATTATTATCTCGCAACTTCGATGACCGATTGAGCTCAAATTTTCACAGGTTCGTTATTTATTGCATATGTTGAGATACACCGAGCGAGAAGACTGGTCTTTGACAATTACCAATAGTGTCCAGTGTCTTTAAAAACCTTGTACACTAGTGAGTAACTTGTTCTTACTTTAAACAACCTTCAGTAAACCTTCTATCAGAATAACAAGCTTGTACCAGGTAACCAACCTTCTACCAAGAGTTATTAACTTCTTCTGTTATAAGATTATTTACAAACGGTAAGCAGAGTCATGATATTGTGCCCAGCTCTTGATCTACACCATTCAACTCAACGTTTATGTCTGTTGGAACTGTGAGATTTTACAGTCATAAACTAATCAGTGGTAAAAATATACAAGTCATCAATCAGAAAACATAAGCAATATACAGTGAAGAAATGTAAACAGTCACTGAGAAACAACCTAGTCCTACTGACACATCCAACAAACTGGTAACCCTGATACGGATACCAACGTACAAAGACAGGATATGGATCAATAAACTAGATACACACAGAGAACTAATCACACAAGTTCAAGCGATTCATTATGGACACAGACAGACAAACAAAGAAAACAGAACAGACCGAAACAAAGAAGGCTGCAGTGGGGAGAAAGCGTTAAAAGGAGAGTGAGAAAAAGTCTTCTGTGTGACAACATTTTGAATCTAGGGTGGATTTCACAAAGGTAGTCCTAACTTAGGACTAGTCCTAGGCAATGCTAAGAGATAGGACCAGTCCTAAGTTAGGATGAGTTACTGATGGTCCTAACTTAAGTTAGGATGAGTTACTGGTCCTAACTTAGGACTGGTCCTATCTCTTAGCATTGCATAGGACTAGTCCTAAGTTAGGACTACCTTTGTGGGCACACTTCTCAGATTGTGTCATCCTATTAGGGATTATTATTCCTGCGGGAACATATTCATCACAGATTTTCGGTGACATCTCAAAAACTCAGCACCTTTTGTAGAAATTTTCACATTTTAAGTTTTATTGTGTACATTAACATTATATACAGTCAAACGGCTCCAAAAACCAAAGGAATACTTTGCCTTAAAAGCACTTATATTGAAGATCATCCCATAGAAAATCTATCGATAAACCACATCTTCATGTATCAGCCACTAGCTGAGTAGCCTGGGCGATCACTTTATCATTTTGGATAAAAAAACAAAAATCCCGAACCTTCAAATTTGAAACTTGATCCAGAAAGTCATTATAAGTATTACAGCGATGCAAAGAAAACGCACGCGCACACCACGCAGAAATCACAGAAAACCTATTTGTGACAATAGCCTCCAACATGTTGCTGGTCAGTGACACAATAATACGCCGAGGGGCAAGTTTACACAAGCAATGTGGACGAACGGAGATTGAAACAGGTGATGCCTCTAGCTAGGAAGAGGGCAAACAAAATGATAAAAGTTTATCTTTTTAAATTCTAGCAGGGAGATCGTCTTCAAGGTTTATGAAGTATGGGTTTACTTATCGAGAGACGAAGATTGTTAAATTTGCATCTGAAATTTACTTAAAATAATATCATTCACGAAGAGATGCAAAAGCAAGCTTATGCGGCACCATTTAGGTCCGGGCTACATTTAGGGCATGTTTTAACTACATTTAGGTCCGGGCTACATTTAGGTACATGTTTGGGGCTACATTTAGGTCCGGGCGACATTTAGAGCATGTTTTGGGCTGCATTTAGGTCCGGGCTACATTTTAGTACATGTTTTGGGCTACATTTAGGTCCGGGCTACATTTAGAGCATGTTTTGACTACATTTAGGTCCGGGCTACATTTAGGGCTCGGGTTACATTATGGTGCCGAACA
This sequence comes from Asterias amurensis, assembly GCF_032118995.1. Classification (NCBI taxonomy): domain Eukaryota; kingdom Metazoa; phylum Echinodermata; class Asteroidea; order Forcipulatida; family Asteriidae; genus Asterias; species Asterias amurensis. Next base: position 19,763,134 of record NC_092650.1, read on the forward strand.
CAAGCTCGACCAAGTTTGTGCTTCTTAGGAAAATCTATTTAGGAAAATCATATTTTTTTGTAAAATATTGTTTCGGAGAGACTCTCAGTCCCTTTATCATTGACCTTTTACTAAACATAAAAATTGATAAGTTTGTTCATATATAAAAATAATATCGAAGTCTATATAGCACGAATCTATACCAACAAGGTACTCGAGGTTAGTATATACTTTTTTTATTTTACAGAAATAACTGAAAGCTAGGTTATTGAAGTTATGAATTCTGAGACCCAACTATGTAGGTTGACAAGGTGCTATGGCGCTTATAGCAGCCACAGCCAAACCCTTCCCCTTTCGATAAGTTTACTGGGTTTTTTTTTTTACGCGCGCAACACACACAGCTAATGGCTAAGGTGTTTGATTATCGTAATTATGTACCTTTGTAAGCCTTCCGGAGTGCATATCTCATCGTCCTGGAGACATTTCTTCCTGAGTATGGTACCGACTGTCCAGGGTCTGTCTAGCCCCGGCCTCTGCCTGCATGGATCATGGTAGATGAGGAAAACAGGGTGGCTCCAATCTGGCATATCACCTGATTAAATGAAACAAATCACAGGAAAATTGTACATATATAAGTCCAGGAGTCAGAGTGTTTTTGGGAAAAAATAAATAAATAAAATCAAAACCAGAAAAACAAACTAAAACAAACAAAACTCAACGCCCCAACAATTATTTACACTCTTTCCCACAACAAAGAGAAGATAAAGAATGTCACACTTCCAGTTTACATATTTTTGTCACATCTATGTGAGTTACATATTATTGATGACTCAGAGCAAAATAAGTCTAATAAACCTAATAACCATTTGTACATATACAATTTAGGTATTATAAGTACTTTTTGCCTCAAAATCACATGGAAATATAATTTTTTTTCTTCAAACATATAGAGTATATGTTTCTGCTTCGAGAATCCGGAATACACTACACATTTTGACATGAAGAGAAAAGTTCTCTTCTAAAACATGACGTCATCCCAACAATTTTTCCAGCTAGTGGGGAAGCCGAAGAAGGTACCTAAAAGACGTAACGAACCTAAATCAGGTATTGTTTCAACTTTGAGGGCATGTTTTTAGCTTGCGCCAAGCGTGACTATCTTGTGTTGGCACTGCATGTGATTCATCGCGCCTCGACTGACGTCACGAACAGCGCTCTCTCGGGTCGGGCTTATTTTCAAGTAAATAACATGGAAGCTAATTTTTTTAAACCTTAGTTAATTGTTTATTCATTTTCCACTCATCAAAACACATATTTTAGTGACAAAAGCTTTATTTTTACAAAATACTACTTCAGGTGACTTTAAGTCATCGTTGTATATACGTCCTTTCTGCTTTAAGCCTACTGCCGTCGATTTCACAAAGAGTTAGGACTCGTGTTATCTCGAGTTAGGACGAGTAACTCGTCCTAACTTAGGATTAATCTTAAGGTCTGCATGCTACAGTGCAGGGTTGGGACTCGTCCTAAGTCCTAAGATTAGTCGTAAGTTAGGAAGAGTTCCGAGACGCTTTTCTGAGAAACCTTTGGCTTCACAACCAGAATATGAAATGAAAATGAAATGAAATGAAACAAAAAGCTGCGAACGTCAATTTTTTTTTTTCATAATGAAAGCTCATTGATCACAAACTTCATCCCAGAAAATCCAGTGAAATTTAAAATGCATTTGAGAAAACACCAATTATATAACATTATTAATAAATTATGTTAATATTTGTGTGTGAAGTTCATCGTCACTATACAGCTCTGATTCAATGCAATAGCAAATGTAAGGCATGTTTTTTTTCTTCATTACAACCATAGAAACATTATACAACTGGGCTGGTTAATATGTATAACCTACAAAATCACTGGTTATTAACAATGCATTGAAGATGGTAGAAATTATTCTAAATTATTAGTAGACTTGTGGGGGCTTTCATCTGCACACTCCACAGCTCTGATACGATGCGGGCGCAAAATATCAGCTGGCCGAGCAATTGCTACCGCTTCTCTGCCGGAAATTGTCAAAGGAGAGTGCCCCCGGAGCTGGGGGGGGGGGGGGGGCTCAACAAACTAATATTAATTTGCTCAACAACTTCTTCAAAATTATTGTCAATATTGGCACTTGTTTGAGCAAATAACTGGACAACCTCTGTTCTGAAGGGTCCTCAGAAACGGGGGTTGAATCAAGTTAGTCTGGGGGGGGGGGGGGGGGGCACGGCATGGTGAGGAAAAATGCAGACTTGGTTAAACTTAAAGGGAAGGTACACGTTTGGTAATTACTCAAACAAATATTAACTTAAAAACTGACTTGGTAACGAGGATTGAAGAGATGTTGATGGTATACAACATTGTGGGCAACGAATCCCTCCGAAGTAACGTAGTTTTTGAGAAAGAGGTAATTTCTCACTATAATAAGAAAAGACTTCTAGCTAGAAGTCTTTTATTCTTTTCTTAGGGTGTTTTTACTTTCATCATTTTTTTCGCAACTTCGATGACCAATTGAGCCGAAATTTTTCACAGGCTTGTTATTTTATGGTTATGATGGGATACACCGAGTGAGAAGACTGGTCTTTGACAATTACCAAACATTTACGTTCCCTTTAAAGACATTGGACACTATTGGTAATTGTCAAAGACCAGTCTTCTCACTTGGTGAATCTCAACATATGCATAAAATAACAAACCTGTGAAAATTTGAGCTCAATCGGTCGTCGAAGTTGCGAGATAATAATGAAAGAAAAAACACCCTTGTCACACGAAGTTGTGTGCTTTCAGATGCTTGATTTTGAGACCTCAAATTCTAAATCTGAGATCTCGAAATAAAATTAGTGGAAAATTACTTCTTTCTCTAAAACTACGTCACCTCAGAGGGAGCCGTTTCACACAATGTTTTATACTATCAACCTCTCCCCGTTACTCGTTACCAAGTAAGGTTTTATCCCAATAATTATTTTAAGTAATTACCAATAGTGTCCACTGCCTTTAAAGGCGAAGTATATCTTTGGTTTTTGGAACTGATTGATTGTTTTAACCCTATATACCTCTGAATTTATGTTGAGATATTGCTAACAATCCAGAGCGAATATCACGCTGGTAGAATATTCCCGAATAGGAACACACAGTATTCAGAAGCTTTACTCTCAGATTTAAATTTTTGGGGCAAACCCGCATAATTTTCAGTCAACCCTCGAAAATATTGGAATCAATTCATAACATTCGTTTATTCATTCACATTCACTTTTAGGGGTAAAAAAAATTTGCAAACAATTTGAAGGGAATACTTTCTTTAAAATAACTTAGACTCTAAACAGCTGCAACACTTTTCACTAAGCAATTAAGATTTTTGTTTTGTTTTAATAATGACCCGTGCTTCGATTCTCTTGATAACAGATTGATAGACATGGTACAAAAAACAAATAAAGAAACAAACATCCAAGCACCCCCCAGAAGACCCCCCCCCCCGAAAAAAAAACAAAAAAAAAAAAACCACTTCAACTCAGCACTTCTATCAAAAGTTTCAACTAAAACTGACTAAATTTAGAATTTGTAATAAAAAACCACTAATGGAAGTGAATCCACTATAATTACCATTTATCTCCGGAAATTACCCAGCATCAATAAATTTTATATTTTATTGCCGCCAATCAATCATGAGGCTAGAAAAAGATAAAATTGAAATTAAAATCGTGCAACCACTTAAAAATATTCGCTGAACCGTACTACGGCAGCCAAACTGATACAAACATGCTTAGATCTCCTGGGGGTAATTTTGGAACATGGCGTCAGGATTGAATTTTTTAAACATTCTTTGTCTCTCATCATAAATGGCAGTGTCAAGCTCCTCCAGCAAATCAAAAACACATGTTTTATTATCTATAGCTTCAGGTGGTGTTTCTCTAGTAGAGATTTTTATGTAAGTGATCCAACATGGGTATTCATTGACAGTTATAGATGGAGTGTTTTATAGCATCAATAAGTTAAAGGAAATATATACGTTTGGTAATGACTCTGAATGTTAATAATATAAAAACTAAATAAATATTTGGTTTGAAATGTCTATAATAATTCTTTTAATGAATACAAGCAGAACAAAATCAGCGCATAACACTTAAAAAAAGCACCATATTGAAGGAAAACATAAAGAAAACATATGAATCGCACGGCCACACAGTTTTCAGAGTGTATAAGAGGAAAGCCCTGTCTATACTTCCTGCAAATGCTATATACAAATTTTGCTGACACAAATCTGCAACAAATAATTTGCTGCGAAACAGAAAAACATTCGCTGTGAGGGCAGCCATGTGACGTCAAAATTCGTCTACCATTCAGACCAAGTATGAACCTTTAATATTTTGGGCTTTGTCATTTGCCCCCTAAAATGAGTAATCAATCAATGTGTCCGAATGATCAATTTATCACTCTAAGACACTGGACACACTATTGGTAATTGTCAAAGACCAGGCTTCTCACTTGGTGTAGCTCAGCATTATACATAAAATAACAAACCTACGAAAATTTGAGCTCAATTGGTCGTCGGAGTTACGAGATAACTATGATTATGAAAGAAAAAACATCCTTGTCACACGAAATTGTGTGCTTTCTCTTGCTTGATTTCGAGACCTCAAATTCCAAATCTGAGGTCTTGAAATCAAATTCGTGGAAAATTACTTCTTTTTTGAAAACTACGTCACTTCAGAGGGAGCCGTTTCTCACAATGTTTTTTTATATAATCAACCTCTCCCCATTACTCGTTACCGAGTGAGGTTTTATACTTATAATTATTTTGAGTAATTACCAATAGTGTCAACTGCCTTTAAGGCAAAGTATTCCTTTGGTTTTTGGAGCCGTTTGACTGTATATAATGTTAATGTAATCAATAAAACTAAAATGTGAAAATTTCGTGGTGTGTTTTTGAGATGTCACCGAAAATCTGTGATGAATATGTTCCCGCAGGAATAATCATCCCTAATAGGATGACACAATCTGAGAAGTGTGCCCACAAAGGTAGTCCTAACTTAGGATTAGTCCTATGCAATGCTAAGAGATAGGACCAGTCCTAAGTTAGGACCAGTAACTCATTCTTACTTAGGACTGGTCCTATCTCTTAGCATTGCCTATGACTAGTCCTAAGTTAGTGTCCGCTGCCTTTGAATATGCACACAAGGGTTAAACAAGCACGCATTCAGGCTCCAATATTCACAAAATATGCATTGCTGTAAATTTGAAGGTAACAACACGTCCCGGGGGGTATTGGCCAGGAGGGGATAAGTCTGTTATTGCCCCCAGCCACAATTATATCCTAACATTAAAACCTACGTCTCACAAAGATAAAAAACATTTAAACAATAATTAAGTTGTTTCCTGGAACAAAATGTGAGAATTTAGAATATATAATTTAATAAAAAACACTGCGAGAGATGAAGGAGAGCAGACTGAATAGTCTGAAAAGGTTTGCGAAACCATCGCTCAAACTGAGCCAGAGAGAACAAAATTGATCAATCTTGATCTTGTTTCTGTCATGTTCCTCCGTCGCTCTCAGCTATTGCTGGATGATAAATGAACGACTCTACATTAAAGGCAGTGGACACTATTGGTAATTGTCGAAGACTAGCCTTCACAGTTGGTGTATCTAAACATATGCATAAACTAACAAACCTATGAAAATTTGAGCTCAATCGGTCATCGAACTTGCGAGATAATAATGAAAGGAAAAAACACCATAGTCACACGAAGTTGTGTGCGTTGAGATGGTTGATTTCGAGACCTCAAGTTCTAAATCTGAGGTCTCGAAATCAAATTCGTGGAAAATTACTTCTTTCTCACAATGTTTTATACCATCAACCTCTCCCCATTACTTGTTACCAAGTAAGGTTTTATGCCAAAAATTATTTTGAGTAATTACCAATAGTGTCCACTGCGTCCATTTGCTCACATAAAAGGCACTGTACACTATTGGTAATTACTCAAATTAACTGTGAGCATAAAACTTACTTGGTAACGAGCAATAGACTGCTTGTGAGAAACGGCTCCCACTGAAATGACGTAATTTCTTTAGAAAGAAATAATTTCCCACCAAAATATTTGAACTGAATTCAAGACGTTAGCTGACGTCTCGAATTCAAGCATCTCAAAGCACACTTGTGTTAACAGCAAAGGTGTGTTATCTTTAATTTCTCGCAACTTCAACGACCAATTGAGTTCAACTTTGTTTACGTATATGGTGGGGATACACCAATTACCAAAGGTGTCATGTGCCTTTAAGTACTTTGCTCACACTTATAAGAATCAGCTGACTGCTAGCCCAGGGGTGGATTTCACAAAGGTAGTCCTAACTTAGGACTAGTCCTAGGCAATGCTAAGAGATAGGACCAGTCCTAAGTTAGGATGAGTTACTGGTCCTAACTTAGGACCAACCATCTCTTAGCATTGCCTAGGACTAGTCTTAAGTTAGGACTACCTTTGTGAAATCCACCCCTGGGGTGGATTTCACAAAGGTAGTCCTAACTTAGGACTAGTCCTAGGCAATGCTATGAGATAGGACCAGTCCTAATATAGGATGAGTTACTGGTCCTAACTTAGGACCAGTCCTATCTCTTAGCATTGCCTAGGACTAGTCCTAAGTTAGGACTACCTTTGTGAAATCCACCCCAGGTCCATTATGGAGCAAAGTCTTTACAAAAAGATTCAGGAAAAGCAGGAAAAACTCTAACACAAGTGCAGGTGGGTTAAAGGGTGCTACAACATTGGTAAATGCTCACAGATTTGGACACGACTTAAATTGTTTAAAGATAGTCATGGTGGTAAAAATTCCTTAAAATAGTTTTGCTTAAAATGCTGAATTGTTTTTTAGAAAATGAGTAAAAACTGTTCTCCATCGCGTCTGCCGGCCAAAACCTGATGTTTAAAAACAGTGTATTTAATAATGCAATCTAACATTTCCTGTTTTCACTTGTACCTTGACGACTTTTACCCGTGGTTTTTTTTGGTCTGCATGTTCGACTAGCTTTCCTTTTTATCTTCTTGGCTTGGTGTTCAAAATATCTGCAATTCAGATTTTGGCTGCTATGGAACATTTTTCATAAGTAAAACCACCAATGAATGATTGAATGAACACTAATTCACTTAACCTCACTCAAAGTAAAGTGGTTACAAATGTAGTCATCCAAATTAAAGTATTTAAACACTTTGAATAATTCAGTCCGGTGTCATTGATATATGTTTTTTTTTATCAATTCACAAAATGTATAGAGAACTTAATATCTGTTTCATTTTCCGAAAACATGGTTGATACTAAAAGGGGGTATATGCCCTTGCCTGAACAAGCTATTCTGATGATGTTGTTTTTGAGTTGGCTGATATGTTTTCATTGGTACTATTGCAACCATCCGCTGTCGCTATTGCCGTATCACGTTGCATACAACGGGATGCCAGTGAATGGCGGGTGTGATCAGGTTGCATGTACACATCGGGATGTCAGCGAATGGCCAGTTTGAGGACGCTTGGGACAGGAGCTGAACAAGTTTGCAAGAGGATTACAGCATCTGCAAGATGATTACAGCATCTCTAAATGGAATTTTCAGATCTGTAGATTCAACTCAAATTGATTCAGCTCAAACATCATTTCAATATTACAAAATGTTATGATACACAATGAAACAGAAGCAAATATGGAGGCCTTTCAAAAGACCAAAAGTCTTGTATAGAAATACTTTGATAAATTGAAACTGAACCTAACTTTCAATAGATTTTGCATCATGGGTAAAGATATAATTACCTATTACACTGATGTGTTTTAAAAAAGCCAAGGATAGTTTTTTTTCATAAACTCTGGGAAAAGGCTGTATATTGACCCCATCACACGCGGCGACCAATGCCAAGCTCACCATGTTGGTGGGCAGTTTAGGTGTACGTGTATTAACGCCGCGTCGCCTAAAATGCACACTTTCGCTGCATACCGCGCAGCATAGAGTTATATATAAAAACGCACAGTGAAATTGCCCACCTGTATGGCGCGTTCAAGATTTTTCTGCTGATGACGTCAGGTGAAATGGGTCAATAGTTCTTAATACACATCAGTGTATGTTATACAAAATGATAGATTTTAACAGATTGTACAGGACTACTAACTGGGCCAACAACTAAACGTCTCATCCGAAGGACGAAGCAACAATGATGGTATTGCTTAAGACACACGTGTCATGACCTGGGCCCAGTTTCATGGCTCTGCTTACCGTAAGCACAGAATCGGCGCTTACGGAAGCAGGGAATTCTGTGCTTACGGAAAGCCTATTTCACGGGTTAGCGGCGATTTTTGGCGTCTGCGCTTGTGTACTCCACGTTACTAGTCATTCTACGCTTACAAGGCTAGCGCATAAATTCGGCGCTTGCACATAAACGGGGAATCGTTATCGTAAGCGCAGAATTCGGTGGTAAGCAGAGCCATGAAATTGGGCCCAGGACTTGAACCCACACCTTGACTGATTTTCCACGATGCGCCACATACATTAAAATGACATTTATCCAGGTTATCTAAAACTCTTTTACTGTCGTTAATTGGTTTGATTAGCAGCAATTGTGCCAGTGCACCTTGTATAAACCATTACATGGTGCCATGTAAAGGAATAGGTCTTACACTTCAAGCTCCAAAATACCTGAAGCGCCTTGAAGCTTCTTGAGCGTCACTGAGTGACGGATATGAGCACTGTATAAGAAGCCACTATTATTATATTTTTTCATTTCTTAAAGGCAGGGGACACTATTGGTAATTACTCAAAATAGTTATTAGCACAAAACCTTGGTAACGAGCAATGGAGAGCTGTCGATAGTATAAAACAATGTGAGAAACAGCTCCCTCTGAAGTGCCATAGTTTTCGAGAAAGAAATAATTTTCCGCGAGTTTGGAATTTGAGGTCTCGAAATCAAGCATCTGAAAGCACACAACTTCATGTGACAAGGTGTTTTTTCTTTCATTATTATCTCCTCGCAACTTCGACGACCAATTGAGCTCAAATTTTCACAGGTTTGTTATTCTATGCATATTTTTGAGGCACACCAAGTGAGAAGAATGGTCTTTGACAATTACCAATAGTGTCCAGGGTCTTTAACATCGTTCAATTTTGGTTCAGCATAACAATGACCTAAAATCATCACCACTTGAAGAGTAGCGCTTTGGATTATCATGGATGTGATAGGCTGTTGAAAAAAATCTGGACTGTGAACGGAAAGCGTGAAAGCTTGCGAGCGCGAAGCCTGATTTACATACATTCATATTCGGTTTTAAAAACCTTACTCTGCAATCTGAGGCAGTCTATATGGTTTTATGTATGCTTTTATTTTTATTTTTAGGGGATAACAAAAAAACAGACTTCTGGTTAAAAGTAGAGAAATCACATCCCTGACTATCTATTTTCTCATCACAAGACTGAATGATTGAAATGAAGAGTATCACAATATTGTATTCATATATCCATCATATTATTGTGCAATCGGTCAGAAGAAGAAATAATATAATTGCTTCCTGGGATTGAAGATGTTTGTCCTTGGGTCGGACGGAGCAGCAAGCTACAAACCAAGTTCGCAGCTAGGGGTCATGTAATATTCTCCCGCATTTGTTGCACTGTAGAATTTGTTCATTGACAAATTTTGTTCAATAAATAAATCAAAATAAATAAATAAATGTATTAAAGCCATTATACACTTTCGGTAAACAGTATTGTCCAAGTCCCACACTTCGTGTATCACAACTTATAAATAAAATAACAATCCTGTGGAAATTTAGGCTCAATCGGACATCGGAGTCGGGAGAAAATAACGGGAAAACCCACTCCTGTTTTCGCGCGTTTCGCCGTGTCATGACATGTGTTTATAACAAATCCGTAATTCTCGTTAACGAGAATTTACATTGTTTTACCGTTTTCTCAAAAAGTAAAGCATTTCATGGACTAATATTTCAAGAGAAGTCTTTCACCATTACCTTTTGTAAACCCTGTAAATTATTTGTAAATCTGTGAACTTTTTTTTTTTTCTGTACCGAAATGGTCCAATGGCTTTAAACCTGGCCTAAATAAATGGGTGAATAATTCAACGCAAGTCTTGAGGATCATCAGCAGTGCACATGCCTGGAAATTCATCTTTTTGAGAGTTCAATTTTCATTGTACAAAGGGCACTTTTATTGAAAAATCTTTAAGTCATGGTAAACTTTTGAAGGGGCAGGAAGGCCAGGGGGCAACTGAGTCCACGGCCTGTGTGGCCTATGCGTAATTACCAAGTAGTTTTTATGCTTACAATTACCAATGGATTATGAATAGTGTCGATGCCTTTAAAGGCAGTACACAACTGTTGGTAATTACTCAAAATAATTATTAGCATAGACTTTTCTTGGTGACGAGTAATGGGGAGAGCTTGGTGTTATAAAACATTGTGAGAAACAGCTCCCTCTGAAGTGCCATAGTTTTGGAGAAAGAAGTAATTTTCCACGAACTTGATTTCGAGACCTCAAGTTTAGAACTTGAGGTCTCGAAATCAACCATCTAAACGCACACAACGTCGTGTGACAAGGGTGTTTTCTTCTTTCATTATTATCTCGCAACTTTTATGACCGATTGAGCTCAAATGTTCACAGGTTTGTTATTTTATGCGTATGTTGAGATACACCAACTGTGAAGGCTAGTCTCTGACAATTACCAATAGTGTCCACTGCCTTTAATAAACTGACTCACGGTGATGCCAATCTAACTTGCACAAAGCAAGGACTCTACACACTGACTAATTATGAGGCAATCTGAAGGGTTCAATAAACATTCAAATTGACATTTAATTGATACAGAAGTCCATCCTTAGACAATGGTGGTCTTCTGGGGGCTCATTAGGGAAATTTCTACACCCTCAATTAATTCATCTAACACCTTAATTGGATGCTGTTAGGTTCAGGTGTTGTCATTGTTGCTTTGCAGGTTGTTGATGTGGAGGGCCGGTTGCCCACCTACCCCGACCGACCCCTCCCCCATCCCCTCTCAAACAAATAAATTAAAAACCTGAACCCAATCTCCTTTTTTCCTTTGAAGTAGAGGAGTAACCAAAAGGGGGGCAGGGGCAGAATCCCCCAAGAATCATTGCCCCATTCCCCAATAATTGAACAAATAAGTGCACTAGGCCCCCTACTGGTTGGTTCATTCTACGCCCCCTGCTCCTATATGGAAATGTCTGTTTACACCGCTGCTTTTGGAACCCCAAAATCTGCTGCTATAAAACAAACCTTAAAGGCAGTGGACACTGTTGGTAATTACTCAAAATAAGTGTTGGCATAAAAACTTTCTTGGTGACGAGTAATGGGGAGATGCCATAGTTTTCGAGAAAGAAGTAATTTTCCACGAATTTGATTTCGAGACCTCAGATTTAAAACTAGATGTCTCGAAATCAACCATCTAAACGCACACAACTTCGTGTAACAAGGGTTATTTTTCTTTCATTACTATCTCGCAACTTCGACGACCAATCGAGCTCAAATTTTCACAGGTTTGTTATTGTTTTTATGCATATGTTGAGATACACCAAGTGAGAAGACTGGTCTTTGACAATTACCATTAGTGTCCACTGCCTTTAAACAAACAAAAAACAGGAATACTGTTTATAGTGTGTTTGTTCAATAAAATATTAATTAATTTTTTGTTTACCACTTTTGAATTTTTTGTTATTATCAATTAAAACCAAAAGCATTTCTCATAACGACGCGGCATACGTCAACAATACAATACTTTGACGTCAGTTGTGGGCCGTTGATTTGTTATACCTCCATGCTGCAACAAAGCTGCTCTACAAAACACGACACATTGGTGATGACGCAAAAGGGCTTTTCACAAATCTTTCTAAAAAGCACCAGAGAAGGGTAATCAAAACAGTTTTTTTTTTGTACACAATTAAAATCTGTTAACTCTCTTCTGAACTCTTTTTCCTTGTTTGAAAACATTTTTATTCAAGTAGTCTTTAAAGGGTGTGGTACCTTTTGCAGATCGTTTTTGGCCATGACATGAACCCTACGCATTGTGAATGAAGATGTAATTATAATTTACCTGTCAAAGTTTCACCTTCGTTAGTCATCAAGTTTTTTGAGAAAATCACCAGTATTGGTAAATAGATTGTTTGCCAAAATAAATTATTTTCGTGACATTGTTTGACTCATATCTCAAAAATTACAGCACCTTATGTAAGTGATATTTTAAGGAAAGCTATCCATCACCATCATCGACAAACCATGTTTTACTGTATATTTTTGCGGACATTGTGCTGTGTAGTACCCAAACCCTTTAAAGCTATATGTCTTCTCTTTTCCCTCAACCCATACCCCCCCCGACTCCGTCAACCTTGCAAAGAGACTCTAAATCAAGTCGACTGATGTATTTATCTCCTGTTTTCTAGTAATGAGCTTTATCAAACAGTGTTACAAATTCACCACAGGTGTCACATGATGGGTTTGGAGTGTTAACGAACCCGGGCTGACTGAAAGTCGTATGCTTTGCTCAGTGGAGCAGACTCAAATCAGTGCTGACAAGGTCTAATAATAGGAGATCCAAGATGAGAAGATAATTTCGAACGAAAAATATATTTTCTTTCAGATCAAATCTTCTTTTTAAATTCTTCATCATAAAAAATAGGATTACAATTATTGCAACAGGATATCCGCACACTTCAAAAAGTCAAATTTAAGATTTTTTAAAACACCTTTTATGCTATAGACTCTTATACAAAAAAGTTCCACGTAGGGAAAATCCCTAAAACACAACCTTATAAATGCAGACAGTAATTCTTCTCAGATTCAAACTTTGGGGAATAGAAATTGATATATTTTTACAATACCATATTTCTTCAAGGTGAAATGTCTCTCACAAGCCATTATACTTTTTTTAAGCTATTGTAGCCTTCCAACCAAAGGTTATTGCCATTGATTTAAAGGGAAGGTACACGTTTGGTAATTACTCAAAACAAATATTAACTTAAAACCTGACTTGGTAACGATCGAGCATTGGAGAGCTGTTGATAGTATAAAACAGTGTGGGAAACGATTCCCTCTACGTTAACGTAGTTTTTGAGAAATAGGTAATTTCTCACTAAAATAATTTCCCTTCGGAAATCACACAAATTCGTCCAACAAGGGTGTTTTTTCTTTCATCATTTTTTCGCAACTTCGACGACCGATTGATCCACACATTACCACATACCATAAGCTCCTCGCAAACAGTTTCAGCTTTCAAAGGCAACCTCAAACTTATTTATTCTAGTGTATTATATTTGCTATTGTTTGTGTGTAAAGCGCATGGATCATTTCTTTGGAATTGCGCTATGTAAGAGCTTGTTTTATTATTACTTATTATTTATTATCCAAAATTTTCACAGGCTTGTTATTTTATGCTTATGTTGGGATACACCAAGTGAGATCACTGGTATTTGACAATTACCAAACGTGTACAGTGCCTTTAAAGAGTGATCCCAAACATATACCTTACCTTTAAATCAACAAATAACACAATACCGAACGGGGCAGACCTCATTTTGAAACTGTATGCCTGACATTGGGGTCTGAACTGGGAAACAACAGGCTGCTGAAACTAAAGAGAATTTATTGTTAACGTCCTTACCTGGGGACATATTGTCAAAGTTGAAGTTCCCACAGAGGAGGTCAAAGGCCACGAGTTCTGAGCAGCACTCCGTGTGGGTGCGGCTGTGAAAACTACTCAACCAATTCAAAATGGAGTCCAGCTGGTTCGAGCGTATGTTGGTTTCTGTCAAGAAAAAGAAGTATGAGAAAATAATTTTAGATAGTTTTATATTGTTATAAACCACAAGGGAAACTGACTGGGTAAATTTTCTAAATGATTTGGGGTTAATCAAAGAAAAATTGACTTGAGTGGGACTTGAACCAAAAAAAAGATTTATCGGTTGCATTAGCTGCTTACAAACCATAAGAATTCCTATACACCAATTCGGGCACGCACGTTTTGAGCACCGTGCGCCATTTGCTGCGGTGCTTCAGTGCAAAAAAAAAAAAAAAGATTATGCACAAAGACACCGCAGTTGTTATTTCTTTTTCTTTTTTCAGTCGAGGGCGCTACCAATTTTGTTTCATCGTATTGGTCTATTCATCTGGTATAAATGCAGGGAAATAAGTAGGATTTGAAACTCCAGCCTACAGGCTTCAACAAGCTAACCCCAGTTTATCCAGTTCCTGCCCTAGCTAGCCCACCACCAAGCCATTCCCATCTTCCAACAAATCCCTACAAGGCAGTAGTTAAGAAACATCCAGTAACAAATCCCTTAGACGATCAGAGCATACTGATCGCAATGTTAAGTCGATGAGTTCTTATGTAAATGAATATAATATAGGTTTTCTCGACCAATTTCGGAAAAAGAGCAGCCAATTTAACCATAAAGCTATTCTATTTCGCGCGCAATCGAATGCTACTGAAAAAGGTCATTCGATTCCGTTTTATGATTAGTCAAATGTAATGCTTCGTCATTCGATTTAACAAAATAATCATTCAATTTAACAATTCATCAAACAGCATTCAAATTCGCAGTCGCTTCTTGAGGCGTGTGTGTCTCGAAAAAGAATGACGATACGCTAAATTGAACATTGTGCTAAAGGAATTTGACTCGACTCAAAAACGAAATTGAATGGCCGAATTCTGAATTTGAAACGCAGTAACAACTGGAGAGGCAAAACAGCTTTAATTCGAACGCATGAAAATGAAATTGGCTGCTCATTTGCCGAATGTGACCGAGAAAACCTATATCAGCACAATGAAACAAACCACTGCAGGAAATACCAAAAGCTTTTTGAATCAAGCCCAAATTTCCATTAACCTTTAGCCCAAAGTCATAGGGCTGCTTGAGCACAATAATTAACTATTAAGCAAATTAGGCTTATTAAAATAAGATTACCAGCAAAATATACCATTATCACATGCACCATTTCTGACTTGTATTACGGTAGCTTGTGCTTAGCTTGCAATTTGGAAGCAACATTGTCTGATTATAAGCAGCAGTCTATAAAGATGGGCCCTGGTCCATCCCCCGTATCCAGATAGAGATTTACCCCCTCAATGCTTCCATTTTTTTTGCATATTTAATATTTTCATTATATATTTCTATTAATTCTACCACGATGAAACCAAGGATGCATCAGGGACTTAATCACTGTATACATAGCTCACAAGGAAGCCTGAGGATACCTGTAAACATGGGGGCTTGCTATGTGAAACACCGGGGTTAAAGGCAGTGGATACTGGTAATTACTCAAAATAATATTAGCATACAACCTTACATGGTAATGAGTAATGAGGAGAGGTTGATAGTATAAAACATTGTGAGAAACGGCTCCCTCTGAAGTGGAGTAGGTTTCGAGAAAGAAGCAATTTTCCACGAATTGATTTTGAGACCTCGGATTTAGAATTTGAGGTCTCGAAATCAAGCATTTCGTGACATGGGTGTTTTTCTTTCATTATTATCTCGCAACTTCGATGACCGATTGAGCTTGAAGTTGTTATTTTATGCATATGTTGAGATACAGCAAGTGAGAAAACTGGTCTTTGACAATTTTACCAATAGTGTCTAAATCACTGTAACTCACAAGCCTAGAGGATACCTGTAAACGAGGGGGCTTGTTATGTAAACTAGAAACACCGGGGTTAATACGTTTTACTAACTTGTGTTCTAGTTTCTTTTGCGTGCACTACCAATCCTAGAACACGAGACCTACGGCTTACATCCCATCTGAAGGACAAAGTAATTATGGTCAAATATCGGGCTCCAGGACTCTGTCTGGATCAGTACTCGAACAAACACTCTGCTGATCAGAAACACCATGCAGAGCTTGAGAACTGTGCTCTTAAAGCCATTGGACACTTAAGAACACAAATTAAAAGTTCCCAGATATACAAATAACTTACAGGGTTTACAGAAGGTAATGGTGAAAGACAGTCCTTGAAATATTATTCCATGAAATGCTTTACTTTTTGAGAAAATATTGAAACAAGATATCGAGATTAACAGATTTATTTTAAACACATGTCATGGCACGGCGAAACGTGCAGGAACAAAGAATGGGATGACCGATTGAGCCTAAATTTTCACAGGTTTTTTATTTTATAAATAATTTGTGATACCTGAAGTGTGGGCTTTTGGACAATACTGTTTACCGATGTTGTGCGATTGCTTTAACCGCTCGAACACAACACGCGCAACACAAACATTATATAGAGCATTTTCAAATGATAAATCATATCTATGAAAGATTGATTACGATAGACCTATTAAAGCCAGCTTACTCCATTATTAATGAGAAGTTCCATATAACTAACGTATATATCCCCAAGAATTAAACCATAGCCCCAATAAAATGAAATTACCTGCCAAGTTGCATGTTGACGAAGTAAACGAAAACTGTGACAATCACGGAACAATAACTCAATTACACCGGTCCGCGCTACCGTGTGTTTGTTATTAAACGCAGTCCCTGCAGTTTGTGAGCCGAATATATTTTTTCATTAGTGGGAAAGTATTATTACAGGGTATTGGGAGAATATTCCTAGAGTTACTTCACCTGGTGAGAATGGGAAAACGGGTCAGTGTGTTTGTTTTTGTTTGAACTATGGCGCAAGAATGAAATGCGTTGACTTTTTTCTTCTTCAGTCCCTCCGTCCAGCTTTACAAATTTCTGAGAAATAAATTCAACTCTCCGAAAAAAATGTGCATTGCCCCCCCCCCCGCCACCTTAAGTGTTGATTTGCACTGAAACATGTGTGTACCTGGTTAGCCTAGATTTTCTTTTCTCTACGGGCAATTGTACTTGGTGCAAAATTTACCAAATTTAAGTCCCAGATCTTCCGGCGTAACAATTTTCTGAGAAACAAATTCATCTCTTCGAAAAGAAATTTGCATTTTTTCCCCCGCCACCTGTTTACTTGCACTGAACTGCAAAAGGTGTGACCGCATTATTGAGTAAGGATTCTTCACACAGAGACTGTTGATTTGAACTGGACAAAAGAAAAATGTTTTTCTTTCACGCAGTGATCATCAAAAAAATCAATCGTCAGCAGACAAGGCGCACCGGAGGATAAGTCACACTGATGTTTGGGGGTCTAAAAAGTCAGAAAAAACGCGTCTTATCTCAGGAAAATACTGTACCTGGTACTTTTTTTTCTTTCTCTTCGGGCAATTGTATTTGACTCGAAATGTACACTGGACCGCAGGCCTGAGGCAAGTGGCGTCAGGCCAGTACACCTGCGATCGCACAAGACTTGTGGTGGTTTTTTTTTAACACAAAACCTCACCTCTTGTCATCTTTAATTAACAAAAAATATGTTTGAATGTTGACTTTGAGTCTGACAAATATCTTTAGATAGAGTTGATCAGTGTGAAAGTATAAACAAAATGATATGAATCTTGTCTTAGATCTTGTTAAAATCATAATATGTTTTAACTTGTGACAAGGTCCAGTAATAATAGTAAAATACATGCTCTGTTGGCTTGTGGATTTAAAAAAAATTCTACAAAACCTTTAAATCAAGGTGTTTTCTCAAATGAATATAAACCTGATTTCTCTCCACTTCTGTTAACTACAGAATCATTCATTTTGTGTGTTTTGTTGTCATTAAGCCTTGGACAAAGACAATGCTAATTTCAAAATGTCAGGCCAACTGATTTTTAAATTTACACCACAGATCCTTTTGGTTTATAAGCAGTTGTCAACAACTTTTTCTCTTGAATATAAACTATTTGAATCCGCAGTACAAAATGCCCGCCCTTCATCGACATGGTTGACATTGAGTTGCAGATATTTTCATCTTCTTACTGTGGGCTCATGATAAAATGTTAAGTCTATAGATTCACTTGATTTTGACTGTGTTAAAATGTTTCCCCCATATCTCTACACAGCATGGATGCAAGGCTGTAGCTAATGCATCACCCACTTAGCTGAAGTAGAAACGTTTACCATCCCATAGCACTCAGTAGGCAGTCTGAACATACATAAACCAATGTAACTTGAGTAGTATATCGATTGTTATGACAATAAATGTATGATAAAATATACACAAGTCTAAAAAAAAAAAAAAAAAACTGGGGCAAGTATACATAGCCTCTATATGCAGGCTATGTAAGGTGTATTGGAACTGCATCAGTACACAAGGTTGACCTGCTCATGAGATGCTCAGTGGATTTATACAGAGATGTAATCTAGGTATGGATAACATTTTAATCTCAAAATCTAGATAAAATAGGTATTGTAAGAACCCAACAGTGAGGGCTGCTGTCAGCACATGTTGACATATTTTTATGCTTATACCTAGCCCTATATAGGATAAGGACTTTTCCTCTGTACACAGATACAATACGAAAGTGTAGGGGCTAGTATTTTTATCAGTCATACTGGTCAGCTCATAATTACGCCTTGATTTCCCAAGCTGGACCATTCCATGTCAGAGAGGGATGTCATCAATATAATGGGACAATGATTTGATTGTGAGAGGGGCAAGACAAAACTCCAACAGCATTCTTCGTGTCCAAAATCGGTCTGTCAATTGTAAACGCAGCCACACTATAAAAAATTATCAATTTATTCAAACTTGCTCATCAGAACATGGACAGGTCGGTCCATTTCCAGGGAACTTTCTGTAGAACTACTGAGTGTTGGTAGCTCTGGTTAAGAAGGGGGCCCGAATACAATGTATGGAAAATGATGGTCATTCACCTTTTTCTATAAAAATAGGCCTACACACCAATCTTTACACGTCCATAAGAAAAAGTTGATTTACACATTGATGGAGTTTATGCATCAGTCACGTTGTGCATTTAAATTCTACAAACTGTTTGGCATCCATGTCTCAGTGATAAATAACACCATTATTCTTACTTATCCAAATTGACAATTATTGACATTCCCACATTTGATAATCATACAATGTAAAACAAAAAATTAACATGTACTTCACTTACCAAACTTTTAGTTCTACGAAATAAAGTTGATTTACACATTAATTTATTTAATTTATGCATTAGTCATTTCATTCATTTGAAATCTACACACTGTCTGGCATCCTTAGTTCAGTGATAAAATAAATAAATCATATTCCCCACTTATACAAAATGACACTTGATATTCCCACATTGATTATACTCATCAATTTACATAAATAAAATCCACACATCATAAATATTCTAATCCACGCGTTTCATCATCCTATCGCGTTGTCCTTCATCGTCGTTTCATTTCTTCGCTAGAAGCCTCCGTAGTCGGGTGGAGGGAAACTGGTAATACGCAGCCTGTTGCTATGGCAACCCAAAAGTGATCAGTGTGACAACAAATTATGTCTGAAGGATACCACTGTGTAATTAGGTTGAGCGGTTTCTTTTTCTTCGTTTTTTTTTTTCTCTTCCCCTTCGTCTCTTGCAAAATCGTACTAAATGCCGATGACGTGGCGGTCGTGTTAGTTCCCCGTGCCAGATTGATAACATCGAGTGGGCCGATAGGGGAAATATTTTATTAAACTGAAATCAGGCTTTGGTGTAGATGTGGTACATGATGTAATAAGTGATTTAGTGCAACAGTGAAGGGGTTTTTTGCAAGGGGGGGGGGGGGGCTCAATCCCAGTAGCACCGCACATTACTGTGCTATAAAGGTTTCACTGTACAACTAATGGCAAAACAAATCTGACTGAAAATTGCCAGAGTTGCTGAAATGGTTGGAATTCAATATTAAATGGTTTGGTTTCAATATTAACTTTTATTTTATTTCAAGGCAAAGTATACCTTTGGCTTTCTTCAATCGTTTAATCGTTTATTCCTATATATATATATATATATATATATATATATATACATAACACACTAAAAAAACTAGCTAGTGCAAATCTCATTTGGAAGGTGGTAAAGTTTTTGAGATATTGCTGAAATTATCACTCTCTCTTATGAAGGGATTAGTTTCTCAACATTACGAACAGCTGCAGTGCTTCGATAGTCATAAATTTGTGGAGTAATTACCAACGGTGTACCCTTCATTCCAATGGGTTCTAATTGGTTCCAAGAACTTCTTTTGAGTTGGCAAGAACGGTTTTCATAAAAAAGGGGGTGATATGGTATGTTTAAGCACCTCACCCCCCCCCCCCCCCCATCCAGCAACCCCTCCAGGGACTCAGTATGTATATAGTTATAACCTGGTTTAAAAATAGCTGGATCTTTAGAGATGTTTTTCTCTCACATTGTGAAGTATCCACTTTGGAGGGTTTATTTGGCCTAATTAAAGCCAGGGCCCAATATAGATCTGCTGAAGCTGGACAAAATTGCTTTTCGAAGTAAAATTTTCTAGCAAAAAAGAGCAGGATAACAGTGAAAGATGGTATACATGTTAGTGATATAGTATTTTGGTTGGTAATCTAGTGAGCATAGTTCGAGCTGAGCTACTCTTTGTAAGCAGCTCAATGAAATCGGACACACGGACCTAAAACAAACTTTTGCAGGTCTAGAAAAATATGTAGTAGACCTAGAAAAATAACTTTCTTTAAAGATAAATAATTCAGTCCCTTTATCATCAGTCTGGTATTCCTTGCCTGCGCTGCCCACTGACTTTCAAAAAAACCATCTGCAACTTGACTGCACAAACTCATTAATTACATCTAGTTCGGCTCTTGGCTTTTCTTAGGGCCACATATAGCACAAGAAATCAATCTTCTGATTTCCTGATGTGCAGCTGGTGGGGCAAGGTGCAATTCATCACACTGGGATGCAACTGGGACAGCGTGCTGCACAGTTAGATAGATTTAGAACAAGGGATGCATTTTTTTTCAATTTGAGTAGCAAAAACAGCTACTGTATGTTTTGTTAAAGGAATAGGGTAATTGCCACCAACCTCCAAACAAGAATAATAATAATTATACAATTTATTTTCTTTTTCAAGAACTTACTCAAACAAACCTTTTGGCATCTTCTTATTTATATTTCGCTCTGAACTAACACAAAATAAACATAAATTTAGTTATTAGATTAACTTATAACAAGAGATGCTTTACAACTTTATCTTCTTCTAACCTTTGGCAAAAGAAAAGAAATAATTCCACCACCCCCTATTTTGCGGGGATCAAGCCAGAAGAGCTTCATTCCGATTTCATTCTCAACTAAGAAAATAAGCATAAATCCAGTCACTAGACACATTTAAGACAACTGATGCATTTAGGCCTATACATCTTCCATTTGAGCAAAAAAGCAGCTTTTGCATTCCCTGGCAAAAGAAGGGGAAAATTGCCGCCCCCCCCCCCAAAAAAAAAAGAGGGCAACAAGATTAGAAAGCAGACGTAAGTAAGAAAAACGTCACACCTGTTTTTTGAAGGAGGGGAAGTGTTGGGCGGGGGAGGAGGGGGGGGGGGGTCTCCAGAGCCCCCTCCCCTTCTCCCTGCATCACTGGATTACTCCTCAAGATGCCATGCATCCATGAATAACAGCCAATCAATAACCCATCAACCTCCAACAGCAGAAAGCTAAGGACACTCATTCAATTTTCAGACCATGACATCTGATCGTGAAGAAGGTGAGATATGGTGCACACAGTGCATTGACATCCCTCTCATCTGCCTATGCCGAGCCCGATATATGGGGACTGAGGGTGGTAACACTCCCTATGTTTCAACAGATATGTTCCGACACCTCTGGTGTATTTTCCTATTAGCAATATAACCATAACACTGCAGTCCTAGCCCTAACCCTATAGCCCTAAATAGTCTTCACCCTAACCCTAGTCCCTAAGCCTAGTCCTAGCCCTAGTCCAAACCTATAGTCCTAACTCTAGTCCTAGCCCTAGTTCTAACCCTAGCCCTCGTCCTTACCCTAACCCTAGTCCCTATACCTAGTCCTAGCCCTAACCCTTTAGCCCAAGTCCCAGCCCTTACCCTACTAGTCTTCACCCTAACCCTAGTCCCTAAGCCTAGTCCTAGCCCTAGTCCAAACCTATAGTCCTAACTCTAGTCCTAGCCCTAGTTCTAACCCTAGCCCTCGTCCTTACCCTAACCCTAGTCCCTATACCTAGTCCTAGCCCTAACCCGTTAGCCCAAGTCCCAGCCCTTACCCTACTAGTCTTCACCCTAACGCTAGTCACTAAGCCTAGTCCTAGCCCTAAACCTATTGCCCATAGTCCCAGCCCTAACCATAGTCTTCACCCTAACCTTAGTCCCTATTCCTAGTCCCTATACCTAGTCCTAGCCCTAACCCGTTAGCCCAAGTCCCAGCCCTTACCCTACTAGTCTTCACCCTAACCCTAGTCCCTAAGCCTAGTCCTAGCCCTAAACCTATAGCCCATAGTCCCAGCCCTAACCATAGTCTTCACCCTAACCATAGTCCCTAAGCTTACTCTTAGCCCTATTCCTAACCTAAAGTCCTAACCCTAGTCCTAGTGAATATAACCACTGCATCTGAAAACATATTTTGTTATATTAAACCAAACAGCTGACTTTGCTTGATACAACCCAAATTAAGAAAAATGTCTTTACAAGCTGAAAGCTGTTCATGGTTTTCTTTCTTGCCCCCCCCCCCCTAACTCACACAACAGAATACATTTTCACAGGTCCTTTATCTCATGTATACTATGATTGATCGCACATATAAACACAGTCTGTGACAATTTCGTCAGCTCTACCAATCATGTGCTAATAAATAATTCCAAAAGCACCAAAAGTGTATCCACTCAGGTTGAAATATTTTCTGGGGTCCCTAGGCGGGCCCTGAAAGCTTCGCACAACCATAAATGTCTTGCGCTCCTTTATCTAAGCTGTAATGACATCCCAACGATCCTACCCATGGACTTAATCCTCTTTGCTTCCCCAAGTGGATAATACAAGAACTCAGGAGAATTTACCCCGTACTGCTTGTTAAATTTAAATCATCCTGACCCAATAATCGTGTGAGAAAAAAAATATTAATGTTAATCCTACTTCTTCTAAAACAGAAAATAATCCATTATTACTGGCATTAAAGGTATTATAGAGGATTGGTGAACAAAAATCATTGGTAAGTTTTAGCTAGTTATGAAGTTCACACGTACTGGACATATTTTTCTGTGAAAATTTTCTCTAAATACCCGAGAAAAAAAAACGAGAAAAAAAACCCCTAATCATCTGATTTGGGTTGTTACAACATTTAAATAAGGACTATTGAGTTTACATGCGTCCTTTAAAAAAACCTCAGGGTGTTTTAATTTGAAAGACTAGATTCATTCCAATTCTTTTGACAAACTTGTTTTCACTAAACACACCTGAAGAGTTGTTTTGTATTGATAGAGTTGTGAACCCACGACCTTTGCCATTTTAGAGCAGATGTCTTACAACAGACCACCGAGATTGCCTAGTAGCTAGAGGCAGTTTGAATTCTGTATTCTATAGACGATGTGACCTATGTTTACATTCAAACCGCCCTCTGTTGTCAAAGCACTGTACACGTCATGTTTCGCCGGGCAAAAAGACACGTAGTCATGGTAAGATGGCATACACTTTCTAGCTGGCTGCCAAAACACAAAGGTTTTGCCTGGCGGTATCCGCGCGAATCATGTTATGGTTTTCGAGTGACGTCAGAGGTCACATCGTATATGCAGCATGTATTGCAGCAATTTTAATGCTTGCTACATTTGCATCGTGGGTAGCATCTGTGATAAAGAATATTTATTGTGTTTCAAATTTCAAAATTCAAAAAGACGAACAGGACAGCAAACTTGAAACATGCAAGACGTCTTTAAAAAACAAAGACGCCAATGTGCATCTCTGCATGTGCATATTGTTGACAGCATATGGGCAGGGCTTCATTGCACACGCAGGCACTAGTGTTTTAGGCAGGTTTGTGACCGCGTGCTCTGCTCCGTCGTCGGACAAAATTACCGAATGTAAGACGATCTGCAAGCGAGGACTTTACTCCGATGCTTATCCTAAGGATAGCGGATAAGATGCTCGTCTTATGAATCTACAAGAAGGTTTACTGATGCTAAGAGAATTTAATCTAGGAGGTTTTTAAAAGTTCCTGCTTTTCTCTACTGACTACAGTAAATGTTAAGACTCCTTTTAGACAATTTTATAATTCCATGTTGTTCAGAATAATGATTTATCCCCAATCTTACCCATTGATTTGTAATTCGTAGGGATGATATTCGAATCTCAATATTCGAACCTGATATTCGACTCATCTTAGACATTTTACAATTCACAGTGTTGTTCATGTAAATTAGGATACCCCCCCCCCCAATCCAAAATAGCGAATTTTTCAAAAACATCTGTGCACCTTATTTTACCAATTGAACCTGTATTTTGCAGGCATGGTATTCGAACAAGCCAAAATAACCAGCCCAAATAAGTAACTTTTCCAAACCATATGTGCACACTACCAAGATTTTTCAGTCCAGCCTTTATTTTCCAGGCATGACATTCAAACTTATTATCCCAACCTGATCTTCGACTCCTCTCAGACATCTTACAAATCCATGATGTTCATGTAATTTAGGATATACCCCCGATCCAAATAATGATTTTTTCCCAAAAACATATGTGCACCTCGCCAACATTTTTCAATTTAGCCTGTGTTTTCCCGGGGCATGATATTCATACCTAAACCTGATCTTCGACTCCTTTTAGACATTTTACAAATCCATGTTGTTCATGTGATTAAGAATATACCCCCCCTCCCCATCCAAAAATAAGAATTTTTCCAAAACATCTGTGTACCTTAACAAATTTATTCAACTCAGCCGGTGTGATATTCAAAACTCCATACTCAAACCTGATATACGACTCATTTTAGACATTTGACAATTCCATTCATGCATATTTAGGATACCCCACCCCCCCAGTCCAGATAATGTTTTTTTTTGTCCAAAAACATCTGTGCACCTTACACATACATTTTGTTTTCAATTCAGCCTGTATTTTGCAGTCATATTTCAAACCTTCAGGAAAAGAAGTAGGACAGTATAGTCCAAGGGCCTACATTTCAACTACAATTTTTGTGAGGGCAACAAATCAGGATTTTATGTATTATTACAAAATGTTGCTACTCAGCAAAACTTTACACAACACATCACAGGGACTGCACACATAGTCATGTCCAGTGTCGGTCTTCAATGTTAAAACTTGATAAATTAATGTATTATAGCAAATTTTTCTGATCAGCAAGTGTAAGCACAATATTTTACATGGGGTACACACGTAGTCAAATGCGCAGCTATCGGCTAGGCACATAATAAAAAAACCTGTGACGGTTCATGTGCAGTATTCATGTACAATGCTGCATGTCAGAGAGTATAATGTATCTTGAGAAATTAAAAAAGTTCACACTCTTAGCCCGAGGTCTTTGAGAGGGGGGGGGGATGAGTATTTTGAAACAAGACGCAGTACTGATTGCCTCTGATGTCAGTGCGTGCCTGGATGACACGCAATCTGAACATTTTTCAAGCCTGACAAATTGCTTTTTTGGCTTTGTGTGAAAGTGCCATTGTGATACCTTCCAGCATATGGATTTTAAAGCAATGCTACAAAAGTGGTATACAAAAAAGAATTAAACTCATTCCTTGGTTTTCAGAACCGTTCGATTTGTTTTAATTCTTGAAACATGTAGCTGTACACAATAAAACTTAGTGAAAAGGTTGCTGCATTTTAAGTTATTGTTGAAAATCCGAAGTGAATGGTTATGTCCATGCTGAAAAACCAATTTAGAATCCTAAAGAGCAAGCTCACTGTAGGCCTACTAGCCGAGAACCAAATGTAGAGAAGACCATAAAGAAATTTCATTTTTAAAGCTCGGAGGAAAAACCATGAGAAAACCCACAGTTAGATAGGGACTGAAAAACCCAATATTTTGACCTTTTTGACCTTTTGACCTCATAATGACGTAAAAATTCAAAATCAAGCTTGTCATCCACCCTAATCGTCCTTCCCGAGCCCATGATACATTCATCTAGCATGGATGTCAGCCATTAACAAACTATGCCGGGTTTTTTTTGTCTAGAGCAATCTTTCAAGTTTGGCTGGTCTACTATATATAGCGCTCTCCAGAAGGATAGAGGTGGAAGGCGAGGAAAGACATTAGAAGGTGCTACATAAAATGGGTCTCATAATTCAAACAAAACAAAGCTCTGCTTATCTTGTTTAAAATCAATTAGTAAATACCTTGGACAGTTTCCAGACTCTGGTTGGTCAAAACCCGATCACGTGGAGATGTAGTAACAAGTGATAAAATGACCGGCTCTGGAAACTAGCGAATAAATGGCCCCTAAACCAGCATACATTGTGCCTCCGGCTTCGTCAGTTAACAGAGGCCAGCCACCACACCGGTCATTATCACGCAGTGAAGCCTGGCCTCGCACGGTTATACCTTAAATAACGTTCAGCGCTTTGATCTACGCCCAGTGTCAGATGCAATTGAGTCCGCCATGCAATACTGTTCGCTCCGGATCTTTGGCAAAAACAATTGTGTCCGGGGCTATGCAAAACCGTCCGTGGACATGTACATGACTGTACATGCATGCACGGGTAAGCGAGCGTGCATGCACTGACAATACGTATATGCAGCATGGATATTCACGTGTTTTATGATTGCAGCGAATACCCAACGGCCGAACATTTCCCATGTCATTCATGACATGCACTTTCAACTTTTTTTTTACAAACTAATAGCTTGTAAAAAAATTGCGAACATCGCAAACCAAGGGCGTTTAATTTACTGCAAGGACGGTTTTGCACGGAGGCGGACACAACTGCATATGCAAATGTGTCCGGGCAGCCACAATTGCATTATGCAGCAGCGTCCGGCGGACACGATTGCATATGCAAAACCGTCCGGCAGCTATATTGCATATGCAATAATGTCCCCCGGATAATATTGCATAGAAGACATAATTGCATGCGACACCGGCCCTAGCTATAATTATAAAAACCTAGTATTATTTACCTTGTGATGCTTGGAGTTGTGTGACAGCAATGTACCCAACCACAGGATGGCCCTCTCTTGTCTTACCAACTTGTACCTGATAAAAAGAAATCAATACCAAAATGGACATGTAAAAACTTACCCAAAATAAGCAGTGTTAAAGGGAAGGTGCACGTTTGGTAATTACTCAAAACAAATGTTAACATAAAAAAATTACTTGGTAACAAGATAGTATAAAATGGAGATAGTATGGTGGCCCTGAAGGGACATCGCATATCGCAAACGTGTGCGCATACGTATGCAATGTCGTGAAACAATTCGCAAATATGTGCGCACACGAATGCAATGTCGTGAAACAATTCGCGAATATGTGCGCACACGTATGCAATGTCGTGAAACAATTCGCAAATATGTGCGCACACGTATGCAATGTCGTGAAACAATTCGCGAATATGTGCGCACACGTATGCAATGTCGCGAAACAATTCGCGAATATGTGCGCACACGTCTGCGAATATTATTTGCGATGTCGTGAATTTTATTGCATACCATGTTGCATACCTTTGAATAAAATGTCTAATGATCTGGGGGGTTTCTTTCCAACAGTGAGATAAGCGGTAGTCATTGCAACAGTAGTCTTTGTTGTGAGGCAAGCGAGGCGTGTGGTCGTCCTTGGCCTGGTGCCAAGTTCCTGGGTATACACATGCTTTACAGAGGGAGCCTGCTGTAGCGCCACAGTACTCCCTAGATCGGTAACAAATTATCCACAACTATGACATCATCCTAATGGTATGCAACATGGTATGCAATAAAATTCACGACATTGCAAAACAAATCGCACTCGTGTGCGCACATATTCACGATTTGGTTCACGAAATTGCATACGTGTGCGCACATATTCACGATTTGGTTCACGAGATTGCATACGTGTGCGCACATATTCGCGATTTGTTTCACGACATTGCATACGTGTGCGCACATATTCACGATTTGGTTCACGAAATTGCATACGTGTGCGCACATATTCGCGAATTGTTTCACGATATTGTATACGTGTGCGCATATATTCGCGATTTGTTTCACGACATTGCATACGTGTGCGCACACGTTTGCGTTATGCGATGTCCCTTCGGGGCCACCATAAGATAGTATAAAATATTGTGAGAAACGGCTCTAAGAAAGAGTCAATTATATTTTATCACTCGAATAATAAAAGACTTCTAGCTAGAACTACTAGAAGTATTTTATTCCTATCTGAGAGCACAGAAATTCGTTCAACAAGGGTGTTTTTTCTTTCATCATTTTCTCGCAACTTCGATGACCAATTGAGCCCAAATTTTCACAGGCTTGTTATTTTATGCTTATGTTTGGATACACCAAGTGAGAAGACTGGTCTTTGACAATTACCTAACGTGTACCTTCCCTTTAAGGAGGGTGCTATCGTGACCTGTTAATGGTGGGTTGCCATTTTGAAAAAAAGGAAAAAGAAAAAAAAAACAATTAATGTGTCTTCACGATCAATTAATCCCTCAAATAAATAGTTTGTCTTGTAGGTAGCTGGAATACAAAACCGATATGTAGGGAGCCTGTAAAAAATGTCATGAATCGTGCAGTGCTTATTACTGTATCTCAGCAATGTGAGCTAGAGCAGAACTACACGAATCTCATAAGCCTCTAGTGACGTCAAAATGTTCAGGCGTAAGATTCAATCTTTATACCCCGATGCTACCCGCTCATTCAAACTGCTTCTTAGGCTAACTCTGTGGTCTAAGACATCTACTCTAGCAATGCAAAGGTCAGGGGTTTGAATCCCACCTAAATGATTTGCCTGTGGATTTTTTGTACACAGAACTCTGGAAAGTACTGAGTGCTATTGGTTTAAAGTGCTATTCACACGGCAGCAGTTTAACTGGGGTCCCTTGCTTAATTTTAGATAGCTGGTACAATTTAGCATTGTTTGACAAGATTTTGCAAGAAAACATGATCGTACTTTTTTAAAATTTTACAACCCTGCTACAATTTAGCAAGGGACCCTTTCTAAGTTGCTCTCATGTGAAAGGGGCTTTAGAATAAAAAGCAAGTTATGGAAGTGTCGTGGCCGAGCGGTTAAGAGCACCGAATTCAAACTCTGGTGTTTCTGATCAGCAGAGTGTGGATTCGACCCCCAGCCGTGACACTGTGTCCTTGAGCAGACACTTAACCATTGCTTCGTCCTTCGGGTGGGACGTAAAGCCGTTGGTCCCATGTGTTGTGTAACGCATGTAAAAGAACCCAGTGCACTTATCGAAAAGAGAAGGGGTTCGTCCCGGTGTTCCTGTGGGTGGCTGCTTAATGCGCCGTAGCACATTGTAAACCCTTATAAGGTGCTAAATAATTGGGTCTCAGAATTCATCACTGCAATAACCTATCTTTCTGAAAGTTTGTATATAGTCAGCGCCTTGAGTACCTTGTTTGGTAGATACGTGCGCTATATAAGACTTCGATATTATTATGTACGGGGCCTGTCAAAATGTCATGAATCGTGTAGAGCTGATTAGTGTATCCCAGCAATGAGAGTGGACAGGACTACACGAATCTCACAAGCCTCAGAGTGTGACGTCAAATGTTCAGGAGACTAAAGATTCAATCAAACATTTTTCATTACAGTGTGAGGCAATAATGTCTGCTGAGCACACTGAGCGTTCAGCATGCACCAATCTGCATGTGTCATGCCCAATTACTCCACATTACATTCATTCCAATCTCATTACAAGCAACATCTCACAAACAACTTCACCTTAAAGGGTATATGTACTTTTTCCTAACAAAAAACACAATGTCCACAGATTTACATTAAACTTACACAGTTTGAAGATTATGAGTGTAGGAAGCTTCCCTTGAAATTTTACTTACTGAGGTGCTGTAGTTTTTGAGAAATGAGCAAAAGTAATAATTTTCGTCTCAGTTTTAGCATGTAAAAACGTATTAACCAGTTATGTTATGGTTTTGGTATAATATCATAACTGGTTAAGGGGATTTTTACATGCTAAAATACTTTTGGTCTCATGAGACCAAAATGATTTCGTGACTTGTTTTACTCATTTCTCAAAAACTACACAACCTTAGTAATATTCGAAGGGAAGCTTTCCACTATCATTATCTTTAAACCTTGTAAGTTTAATGTAAATCTGTGGACATTTTGAACAAGTACCCGAATCCTTTAAAGGAACACGTTGCCTTGGATCAGTCAAGTTTTTGCAAAGCGTTTGAAACCGTATGTTATAAAATATATATGATTAGAAAGATATATTCTAAAAGTATTAATATAATGATCCACACAAGTATCGCTCGAAATTGCTTGGTTTTCCTTTTACCTCATCGACTAACACGGTCTGTAGTTTATGGGAGTCAAATTTTTGACTCCCATGAGTGGCCGGCCGTGTTAGTTTGCAAGGTAAAAGGAAAACCACGCAATTTCGAGTGATACTTGTGTGGATCATTATGTTCTACTTTTAAGATATCTTTCTAACCATATGCATTTTGTAACAAACGGTTTCAATTTTTTTTTTTAATCACCAACTCGACCGATCCAAGGCAACGTGTTCCTTTAATCTGTAGGAACCATGTATCACCAATGACAGATCAATTGAATTCTAATGTTTGACGCAACTTGTGTCCTTAGGCAAGATAATTAAGATGGGACATTATGTGGAACCTCATGTACTAGCATTTTACTCTCTTAAAGTTATAGATTTAAATTCACTCTAATGAATTGAAACTAGTGACAAGTGCAAATGAACCTGTCCCAAGTTTCATCTGATTAGATTAAATTTCAGAGCAATACTTAAAGACAGTACTGTACTTTGTATGTACAATAATTTAAAACACTTGGTGGTATACGAGAAGATCGAGGAAATATGCTTGTCAGCTGTAGTGGTTTACTAAATGAGTCATCCTTGGTTTCATTACCAGAAGTATATGTAATAAGTCTCGCGCGGATTTGAACTTCCGGGATCATTGTGGTCCCAACCCATTGATCTTCATTACTGGAGATCAATGTCCCAACCTTATGGAGTTTTACATTGGGGAGATTTTGTTTCGCCCATTACATTAGTTTAATGTAGTTTATGACCATAAAAATGACATAAAAATATGTTGTTAAAATGTAATACTAGTTAACATCATATATAAAAGTAAAAATAAAGTGAACATAATAACGAAGAAAAACCGATATTTAAACTTGACCTCAGGTCAGGTTACTTAGTAAAAATTAACAATTTATTTTGTGCAAATCTCCGATCACGAAACTTACGCAGACGCTTGTTTTGGTCGCGCGGGGTGAAACGCCTTTTCATTGGTCGTTTAGGCGTCGGCTTCCTCTTTACACTGCGTCACGCGTTTATCTAACGCCCTTGCGACCATCGTGCGTCCGCGTATAAACCAGCTTTGAGTAGTTTCACATTCGGGCGTAGATTTACAAAAGGGGTTTCAAAAATTTAAGATCAAACAAACATCCTTGTCCCAGAGTTTTACTTAAATAAGTGTTTACACATCAGTGTGAGGGTTAAAACCAAGTTATATTCTTTTACCCAAAGCAAAAAAAAACATCTATCCACAAAAAAAGAACAACAAAAACTTCTACCATAATATGTAACTTTCATGCCAACACCTAAACTGGTATAATCTTTTTTAACCCCCCCCCATAAAAGAAAATCACCAAAATGAACCCAATCACACAAATTGCAAAAAGCTCAAGTAATACACTTATCGTGATGATTTGATTTTAAACACTCGCTCAAAAAGTGCATCCCAACCGCTCTATAAATTAAGACTCCCCGCGCTCGCTTCAGTAAACTTTGTCAGATACCCTCGCCATTATAGAATCCATTCAGATATAGCTGCCCACGGGTAACTTCATCTCTCGAAATTCTTAATGGCAATTAAGGGCGGACCGTAGTCTGCTCATTTCCATTTTTATTTACTCGTTCTCATCGCTAATGGCATCGCAATCATGTAAATGCCGACAATTTGTGGAGCGGGGAGCTGTTACATGTTTCTTTGCTCAGGGATTACCGGGGTCCTAAGCTGTTTTTAAGATCCTGTAGAATGTGTAAGAGAGAGTTATTTTATAATCCTATTGTTTTTAGCAAGAGACATATCACAGTAAGGATTATGGTACATTATTAGATTAGGGGATGGAGCATTTGTTCCAATTCGCTCGTCTGGAAGATATAAACCAGACGGAGGTGATTATTGGCTTTGGGAAAATGTAGCTCCAACTCCAAATCTTGGTTTTTTTAAGATTGGAATAATATGCGAATATATCAAGCGAAATGAGTCAATTGTTGACTCACACAATTTTGTTTTTATATTGATTTAAAAAGAGCATAATCTAAATGCTCAAATGCTGTTAAACTACCATCTTTGGTTAAAAAATTAAGAAAGTAGAAACACCAAGAGATGAGGGAAAATGAGACTAGGGGAAAAGTGTTTAAAGTTGTTTGAGTTGTTTTTATTGAACATGC
This sequence comes from Asterias amurensis, assembly GCF_032118995.1. Lineage (NCBI taxonomy): Eukaryota > Metazoa > Echinodermata > Asteroidea > Forcipulatida > Asteriidae > Asterias > Asterias amurensis. The sequence continues at coordinate 19,795,597 of NC_092650.1, forward strand.
CTTCTTTCCGGAATATTGGCGAAAACAAAAAAACGACTACCTTTTAACTTCAAATGTAGAGATGCTAGTTTCATTGTGCATAATTTTGATAGGATTAGAACAGCCCCTGCACAACTTGTAACTATTGTGTATGTCTAAAGATTTAAAATAAATAAATAAATAAACAAAATAAATGACAATGAAATGGTTCTTTGCATTTAAACATATCAAAGGATTTATCAATAACGTTTTGCTTGTATTCTCAAAGACACTGTGAACTATAGTTATTGTCAAAGACAATCTTTTTACTTGGTGTATCTCAACATATGCATAAAATTACCAATACTATCAACAGCTCCTATTGCTCATTACCAAATACATGTTTGTATGCTCACAATTATTTAACTACCAATAGTGCATATAGTGCCTTTAACATTGACCTGAGTTTTGATCAATGAGAAAATTAACAGTAAAGAGCTTAGACCGAAATACAATCAGGAAACGGCGTCAGAGTTTTAAGTAGGACTGCGGAATCGGTTGTCGGGGCCGCCGTCGGCGAACTGAACGTGTGCAGAACAAGATATGGGACACAAGAGTCTATTAAATTACATTCTCTTTAAGTTGACGTGCCTTGATCCCTTGATTCCCTGATCAGATTAAAGGCCCTGGACACGTTTGGTAGTTGCTAAAAATATATATTTTAGCATAACAACTTACTTGGAAACAAGTAATGGAGAGGGGTTGCTAGTATGAAACGTTGTGAGAAAACGATTCCCTCTGGTTGGTATGGTTTTTGAGAAAGGGAAAATTTCTCACTAAAATATTTGAATCTGAGAAAGACTTCAGGGTGTGAAGCTTTTCTCAGGCATCTGAAAGCACGCGTTTTTGCAACTTCGATATCATCTGACCCCAAATTTTCACATGTTTGTTATTTTATGCATAAGTAGGGATACACAAAGTGAGAATACTGGTCTTTGATAACTACCAAAGGTGTCAGGGCCTCTAAAGGAACACGTTGCCTTGGATCGGTCGAGTTGGTCTTTGAAAAGCGTTTGTAACCGTTTGTTATAAAATGCACATGGGTAGAAAAATGTTGTACAAGTTGAATACAATGATCCACACAAACATGCCTCGAAATAGCCCGGTTTCCTTTTACCTCGTCGACTAACACGTCGGCCATTTATGGGGGTCAAAATTTCGACTCCCATAAATGGCCGACCGTGTTCGTTCGCACAGTAAAAGGAAAAGCTCGCAATTTCGAGGCAAATTTGTGTAGATCATTGTATTCTACTTTTGTATCTCTATCTTTCCAACCATATGCATTTTATTAAAAAACGGTTACAAACGCTTTTTATAGACCAACTCGTCCAATCCAAGGCAACGTGTGCCTTTAAATTGACGTGCCTTTATGCTGATTCCCTCATCAGATTAACATAACACCTAGAAGAGTTGGCATAATTTGAAAGTGGCCCCAGATCTAAAGTAACTTTTAAATACTTTGTTTGTTTGTTTCCCCTACCCAAACCATAGCAGGCAGTATTGCTGTCAAGCTTTGTTTTGAGCCCTTGTCACTTACATTAAATTTGTTTTTGTTGGTTAATAAAGATCTAGACCTACAGATTACAGAAAAGTAAGCGTCACGCCTCCCAAAAATAAAATATTAAAAATAATAATATTGATAACATTATCAATAATACATCAATGAGAATTAAACAAAAAGAAAAACATAGGATAGAATAGAATAAATTAATACCAAATAAGAAATAAAATATACACGATTAAATAAAAAGGGTAATATAAAGTGGGATAAAATAAAATAGAATGAAAAAAACGTACCAATTATACAGCTTTATTTCTTATTTGGTTACAAGAGGCCAAAACAGTGAAAAGATTTCACAGTTATAAGAAAACCTCATGAATAAGACAAATTTTGCAAGGAAATCCACTTAAAAACATTTGAACTTTAAGTGCAAGGAATTATGTTTCTTCTTATCATCCTTTTGCTTTTGACCAGAGAGAATTTTCTCTTTTCTTGGCTCTAACAGAGCAGGGAAAAGGAATTTGACAAGCAGCGAGCGACCATCATGCATTATTGCATGGCCTCGCGTAAACAACCGGAGGATGTCGAACAGAAAATTGAAGTATGCCGTAATTGCATAAATAACAAGTGTCATATTGTGCCTCAAGCATCGAGCACTGTGTGGCACTGTAAACTCCCTGAAATACTCCAAGCAAAATTCATATTTTATTGCCCAGTCTGAAATGAAATTTTATAGTTGAAACACTGTTGTAGCAACGGTGGTCGGTGCTGGGCGGGCCTGCCCAGAACTAAATTTGGCCAGCACTCGGAGTAAAATACACTGTGCTGCAAAGCACAGATTTCCCCATGAAAGTACAGCGCAGACACAAACATTATTCCATGTGTTTTTTTTCCACCACAAATCTGTTAATTATTTATTAATTAAAATTCACCAATATTAGTTGTTCAACTTTTGTCAAAACTAATTTTGTAAGTTTTGACTTAGAATTTAACACTTCTCTAGGATTGCTAAGGTCGTGGGTTTGAATCCCACCTGAGTAATATTCTTGTGATTTTTTTTTACACAGAACTCTGGAAGGTATATACTGAGTATACAGTGCTAACACACATCGTTGAACATGGGTTAAACCAAAATATATATTCTTTATCCCAGGTGGAAATTTAACATCTATCAGAATTTAAATCTTGTGAAATGTTACTAAACTACTTGAGGGGATAACCATAAGGTCCTTAAAACCCTCCTAACCCATATAATCAAATAACTAAAATGCTCTAATGTATTTGAAATAAGAGGTTCAAACCATTCTCCTTTTCTTTCCTGCGCACTCCAATAAAAAAACAATTAAAAACGAGAGTATCAAACAGGCCTGCATGGAAAGACCCGGGAGAAAGAAACATGGTCGATAACGTCTTCAATAATACAACGGATTGCGGCGATGAAAAAAAATCATGCTGTGAGCTTTTTACGCATGAGCGTTGCATAGGATGAGATACAGAGGTGCTGTATGTATCAGGTGGACGGTCGAAGCAAATTGTGGCCTGAGGGTACTTTAAGCCTGGATGAACTTATATCTGATATAAACAGGTCAAAGATTGCGCCTTGAGGGAGCTCTGTAATTTTAAACACACCGTTGTTTCAAAGACCCTTTACGCAGTCATGCAAATTAAAACAGGAGCAAATTACTGCAAGTGGTTTTTGGCGAGGGACTAGACACAAACCGCTTTCAATTGGTGAAAGAGTAATTCAGTTTATAATGAGAGATTTTTGAGTGGGGAAAGGGGGAAGGGGGGAACAAGATCATTTTATGTGGGGCTGGTAGGGTATCAGTAGCTTGAGAAATCAAATTGAGTACATATTTGATTATACTAGTGGGTGATGTTTAGGCGAAAGTAATGGAGTAATGCACTTCAACGGTACTTTGGTGATGTTTAGTGGATAACAGAGACATTTGGGTTCGTCAAACCATCATGGTCTAACTATAAATAAGGCAAGCCGACATGAGGGCTCAAATTTTACCCTGGAACCACTGACCCAAGGCTAGTGAGAGCTCAATACAAGACAAGTCCGATGGTCTACTGTCTTGTTTCTTCGGTTCAACATCTTTGTCTCAATGTTCGAATGATGATCAAATGTTGAGTTTGAGTCTCACAAAATAAATCTTTCAACCCTGCTGAGTATCACCCATAATAAGTCTTAAATGAAACAGTCTAAAAAATGATAAAACCGTGTTCTTTGTTTGATTCTAATCTCTTTTCATTTTGGTTCTGGTCTTGTTTGGGTTATTTCCCTCCAAAATAAAGCCTGCTTATTTTATGAAAGCACACTGGATCAGTGGCTTCTCGCCTCCCCTCCCCCAAACTGCCTCCGAACACCTCTCCCAACACTGCCCCTGCTACTGTTAATCCAGGGATTCCCTATACTTCCCACCCAGTAAATGCCAACAACCTTTGGATCAGTCATTCTAAACATCCTTACAGACATTACACACCTAAATACATGTTCATCCATCTAAAAAGATACAGGTAATGGTTCCCAAGGCAATCTACGGTAGCAAGTATAATGCGCTCTTATCTTAATCCTCATTTGACATCATGACATCTTCTGAAGATTCTTCCACGTATAAGACGCACTGCTCAGAAGGGCTTATCAGTGGCCTAGGGCAAAGACAAGATTGGGAGGATGAAGATGGTCATTGCTTTATACACGTGTACTCAGTGCAGCTATGCATCCTATTATTTTATGCGATCAAGCTAAGTGAGTGTTTGTTGGAAAAATCGGTTTTGAGAAACAAGCCATGTTTAAAAGGCAAACAGGGGTGAAGTCTTCACAAATATTTTTATCATAAACGCAATCGTAATAATATATTTTGTTCATATTGGCAACTTTCTTTCTGATCAATACATCAAAAAATCGTTAAAAATTTAAATGGAAAGTATGTGACGATCTAATTCCAATAAATAACTTTCATTTCAAAGTAACTTCCTTTCTGATTAATACATAAAAAAATTGATTAAAATTATAATGGAAAGTATAGGACGATTTATTTCCAAAAAACAACTTGACTTTTAAACCACTTTTTTTAACTCAGTTTTATTCTCTCACGCCTCTTGGTATTTGGTATTTCTGCTTTCACAACTTTTCAACCAAAGAAGGTATCAATATGAGGTTTTAATAGTATTCAAGCATAAAACATATGTTTTCAGATATAAAAAAAAAGAAGAGACAAACTACCCAGGTCGACAAACTACTCATTGCTTGATCGAATTCCCTTCATACTATATACTGACGTCCATAGTATACTGTCTATAGTAAAAAGTGTACGTGTATGACACGCCATATGCGAGGGTAATAGCATCTCACTATGATTCGGCACGTAGTTATAAAGATTTTCCTCAAATATTTCCACAGAGGAAATTACAGACACAGATGGTGGCTGATGTGTGTAAACATGTAGGTGTTGATGCATGCATTGAGTGATGGAACCCAATTTTGTTATGTGTTCATTTTTGTTTTATTTTTCAAATTGATGATTCATATCGTTTTCATTTCTGAAAGGTGGGGCAGGAGGGAGGGATTTGTTCAGACAGCGGTAATGCGTCACACCTAGAAATCCAACGTCTTAGCTAGTGATTTTGGTATATTAATGTATGCGAGTGGTCAAATGACCCCTCCCACTCTCTGAAAATGAGCTATGGTCAATGGTTCCACAATAGAGCCAGGGTATCGCCACACACTATTCATGTATTCATGGAGGAAGTGTGCTCATTTATGTATTTCTCATGCATTTATTTTACAGTTAAAGGCAGTGGACACGATTGGTAATTACTCAAAATAATTATTCGCATAAAACCTCACTTGGTAACGAGTAATGGGGAGAGGTTGATGGTATAAAACAATGTGAGAAACAGCTCCCTCTGAAGTTCGATGACCGATTGAGCTCAAATTTTCACAGGTTTGTTATTTTATGCGTATCTTGAGATACATCAACTGTGGAGGCTAGTCTTTGACAATTACCAATAGTGTCCACAGACTTTAACCTCCACACAGTTGCTATCATACCACTGTGGTAGTAGGTTACAAGTTGCTGTGGTGTAAACTGCCGTCAACCATACCAGAAAACACCGTAGGGCAACCCCTTCTCATAACGATAAGTGTATACTCGGTAAATGTTTTACGCATATTACACAACACAAAGAACTAACGGCTTTGTGATCCCATCCGAATGACAAATCAATAATGGTTATTAAAAACCTTGCTTAAGGACACAAGTGTCAAGACCCGGAACTTGATCCTTCACTTTGCTGATCAGAAGCACCAGAGTTTAAGGCCAGTACGCTTGACCAGTACCCGACAAAATGCCACGCAAATACCATTACCACGTACTTATGCTTATTTTGATAGTGGCAATCGATATATGTAAGCCTAATATGAACGTGCACAAAAACCTTAAAAGTGAGGGAGTTCAATTCTGAAACTAAAAGTCAAATCTGCAATTTAATTTGAGAGAGACACATTCAAAGAGTATGGTTCTCATCACTAGGACTTTTTGAAAACCTTGTGGGCAGTCTAGACCTTTTGTTTCAAAGTTTGGTCTAAAGCCCACTGAATAGTTGAACAGTTTTTGGTAAACTATTGTCCCAAGCACATTGCTTGTTTAAAGACACTGGACACTATTGGTAAATGTCAAAGACCAGTCTTCTCACTTCCTGTATCTCAACATATGCATTAAATAACGAACCTGTGAAAATTTGAGCTCGATTGGTCGCCGGAGTTGCGAGATAACTATGAGAGAAAAAAACACCCTTGTCACACAAAGTTGTCAGCTTTCAGATGCTTGATTTCGAGACCTCAAATTCTAAACTTGAGGTCTCGAAATCAAATTCGTAAAAAAGTACTTCTTTCTCGAAAACTACTCCACTTCAGAGGGAGCCCTTTCTCACAATGTTTTATACTACCAACCACTCCCCATTACTCGTAACCAAGAAAGGTTTTATGCTAATAATTATTTTGAGTAATTACCAATAGTGTCCACTGCCTTTAATATTGCGTGAAGGAAAACAAACTCGCGCAAATTAAAACAGGTCTCAATGTTCCAATACGCATGGGACTCGCACGGTCTATTAAAAGGAAGTCATGTTTTATACATGGTGTTTATCTTTGGGTTTTAAAAGCCCGACAGTGCAATCTTGGGCATTCTAAATGGTTCATCTTCATGATTTTTGTGTTGCCAATTTAATCTGAATTCCCTTAAAAAAAAAAAAATGTAAAAAAATAGATTTTAATTTCATTTAATTTTTTGTCGTATCAGTCAGAATTCATGTGTATCAGCACGCAACTCGCTGGTATTGGCCACTACTTGTACTAACTTTATGAGAAGAAAAAACCCGTGAATTCGGATTATAAAGGAGAAAGAACTTTATACCTATTTCCATGTTCTGTAAAGATGCAACGTGTGACTATACAGTATACGGCCAAAATATGTAATATCAAACATGACTCACATAAAAAGGCTATTTTGACAGGCAATAATTTCCTGCTCTACTGACTCATATTTTTTTTATAATAATTTGTCCACAGGGAATAAAGGCACTATAATTAATTATTGACTGTAAAGGTTTCAGGTGAACCAGAAAGTCCATATAATCCATTACCAAAAATGGACTGAACAGCTTTTTGGAGTCGTAATATGAGTTGGATTTTAATTTCCGTTATGCATTGAGTGCATGAGATGTTATGGATACATTGTACGTAAATTATGCATGTAAATTATCAGAGCTTGTTTATTAATTGTTACAATTTTTTGAGTGGGTGTTCTTTCAAGAAAAGTTATGTATTTGCTTGTGTTTCTATCCTGTTTGTTTTAAACACACTGGACACTATTAGTAATAGTCAAAGACCAGTCTTCTCACTTGGTGTATCTCAACATGTGCATAAAATAACAAAGCTGTGAAAATTTGAGCTCAATCGGTCATCGAAGTTGCGAGATAATAATGAAAGAAAAAACACCCTTGTTACACGAAGTTGTGTGCTTTCAGATGCTTGAGACCTCAAATTCTAAATCTGAGGTCTCGAAATCAAATTCGTGGAAAATTACTTCTTTCTCGAAAACTACTCCACTTCAGAGGGAGCCGTTTCTCACAGTGTTTTATACTATCAACCTCTCCCATTAATCGTTACCAAGTGAGGTTTTATGATAATAATTATTTTGAGTCATTACCAATAGTGTCCACTGCCTTTAAGCAATCAATTAAACGATCAATCAATCACACTGTTTATACAAAAGGCACACAGAGCTATAAGCCACAAAGCCTGGCCGAAGTTCCTGCAAGTCTGTACACAGATCAATGAAAGGAAACACAAGATTGCAAAGTATCAACTTTTATTAATATGATGTGATCAAGCTAGGTGAGTCGTGTATTGGACATTTTAATAAATTTGGGCCTTGGTAACTGCCGTGATGCCTCTTGAAAATCCTCCCATTAGAAATTCGGTTTCATGCTTATTTTTGCTTGTAACAGAAAACGACGTTTCTTAAGCAGAAAATGTTTCTTAGCGGAAAACAGAAAACATTTCCAAGCAAATTTTATTAAGCAGCTATATGAAATTGGGCCTCAGTAACTGCCTTGATGCCTCTTGAAAATCCTCCCATTAGAAATTCGGTTTCATGCTTATTTTTGCTTGTAACAGAAAATGTTTCTTAAGCAGAAAATGTTTCTTAGCGGAAAACAGAAATATTTCCAAGCAAACTTTAAGCAGCTTTATGGAATTGGGCCTTAGTAACTGCCTTGATGCCTCTCGTAAATCCTCCCATTAGAAAGTTTAAACTTCCCTCCTAGCACTACCCTTTTATTATTGGATGAAAAAAAATACACCCTGCTCCCAAAAACGAAGAAAGTATCAGTCCAAAAAGGACCCTGCGGCCAAACGAGTCCAATTATTTGCGCGGGCCCACATCACATGAGCTAGATTCTGCAAATCATGAACATGGGATTGCGGAGGTTAAAAAGGTTAAGCGTGAACGACTTACTATACTTTCTCGGAATAAAGAAGAAAGGTTCGGACGTCATTCGTGACCTACACTTATCTGAAAAGAGCTCCACTGCGGCAGTGTATAAGACAGCATACGAAAATGTGCAGACAATTTGTCGACAGCGTATGATTGAGTTTCTATACCTTAATACTCATAATTCAATTGTATGCAATGCATAATATTTGTTCGTAGACGGTTAACCTATATACATTTATATTATTATTGGATGAATGAATGCATTTTATAGCTTCACGTATATGTGGACGTGCCTTGAATTTCACGTTCTTATTGAAGCTTGTCCTGGTTTTTTCTTCATTGTCCTTCTGAGTCCGAGTTTTCACACCATAAAGATATTCAATTTTTATAACGGTGCTTCTGGCAAAAAAAAAGAAAAAAAGAATAGGGATGGTTGCAACTACTCAAGCAGAAAAACATTTAATGGTTGGTATTTGTCTGCTGAGCAAATCTGAGGAAACCAGTTTGTAAAAACAGCACTAAAAACAGGCAATAATTATTTGACTGTTAAAACAAGTTTCTTTCTAAATTGAGTGCAAGAAGGGTTCACCTACATAAAGTTTATGCTTTGATATATGGTTTTTAAAGACAATGGACACTATTGGTAATTGTCTCACTTATTGTGTATCTCAACATATGCATAAAATAACAAACTTGTGAAAATTTGAGCTCAATTGGTCGTCGAAGTTTCGAGATAACTATGAAAGAAAAACACCCTTGTCACACTAAGTTGTGTACTTTCAGATGCTTGAGTTCGAGACCTCAAATTCTAAATATGAAGTCTCGAAATAGAATTCGTGGAAATTTACTTCTTTCTCGAAAACAACGTCACTTCAGAGGGAGCCGTTTCTCACAATGTTTTATACTATCAACCTCTCCCCATATTACTCGTTACCAATTAAGGTTTTACGCTAATAATTATTTTGAGAAATTACCAATAGTGTCCAGTGCCTTTAAAGCTTAAGAGTTTACATGGGGTTCTCCCTAGAATTTGTCTGAACTGAATTGAACTGTGTGGGCATTACTGATGGACCAAAATTTGGGAAGTTTTGTCAAATAACAATGAATTGGGACAAGGTCATCCTTATATCTTATTTAAAAAGGGGTGATATTTTGGGCAGCAAGTGAATGAACCAGTGATCGAATTTTTCTCTCAGAGAATGAGGAACACTGGAAGCTTTGACTGGATGTCTTGCCATGGCTTCCTGTTAACTATAACCCCATCCAAGCATTGTTGATGTTACCTTCTGGCATTCCTACGATTTCCTTCCTTTATTTTCACACCAAGCAGATCAATGCAATGGTGGGTCCTCTTTGAGAATGGGTATGGGAGAGGAGTAGGCAAATGGGGGGGGGGGGGGGGGGGGTGCAGCTTCCAGCTACAGAGAGATGGAATTGCCTCCATTAAAGTGGTAGCACCTTTTAAGGGAATTATTCGTTTGGTGATCATCTCATAAACCTGATGGCAATAGAAACTCTCGATAAGAAGCCCACAGAAGTTTTCGATTGTATAATGCACTTTAAGAAACACTTTCGAACAATTTGGTTAAGTAAAAATACATTTTATCAGTTTTAATGACCCCCAAATTTGAATCTTAGCAGATTTTTGTTACAGATTTTCTGTTAGCTATTTCTATATAAAAAGTTTTACTTTACAGCTTTATGGCATTTTGGTCATTGATACATAGGAAAGCATTTGTCATAATTACAACATGGCATGCACCAATATCTCATTTGTTCATTCAAGAGAGAATAAACCATTAGTTAAGACCTTATTTCAAAACTATCACATAAGCATTCAGATGCTATTATAAAATAAAGATGCTTCACATGCTTATCATTCCAAGATACGCCTGCTGGGCAATTTCCTCAGAAGAAATGAAAATGATTGAAGATATGCTAGACAGGCACGGGGGTGACGAATGGCAATGACTGCCCAACATTTTGTTTGCATTTTGCAGATTCAATGAATTGAGACATATAATGACAATTTTAAAGTAGCCAGTGGCAATGGTGAGTCTGGGTTTTCTGAAGTCTTCTTTTGAAGTTAATTAACGCCCATGAGATGAAAATTTTACTTAATATCGAACAAGAACATCCAATACGTTCCTTGATATCTTGAACATCCTTCGTTCCTTGATATCTTGGAGATTGAAATGAATGTAACGTTTCCTAAAATAACACGGCATCAAAAATCCCACTTCTGACACCATTTTTGTTTGAAATCCAAAGTGCATGATACATCAACTACGGAATCAGAAGTGTTACTATTCTTTTGCGTTGTTGTATCCGCAATGCAAAAGCAGTACCACCTTTCCTTTCAGCAATACAAAAAATAGTGTTTTATGTAGACCGGTGCACCTTTAACTTGGAGACACCACGTTTCTCGCAGGCTAGAGGGTACAGAAGCCGTGCCGACATAAAATCAATATCAGTACGATGGGATCAGAAGAAGAAGAAAAAGACATATTATAACGCAAGCGGTTTTTCCCCTCATTTCCATCTCTATTTTATCTTCACTCATTCTCTCTCTCTCTCTCTCTCTCCAAGATATTATCAAAATCTGGCAATGGGATGAAAAGTGCCTCAGGGTCACGCAGTCCATGCATGTTTATTTCAGTTGGGTAAAGAAAAGATTGAAAATTAATATCGCTGATACATTGTCTTGCTCCGGGCAACTGAGTTACTTTAGATATTTTGCCCCTGCCATGGAAGAAAGAGGGGAGGGGGGGGGGGTGTTAAGATAGAGAAAGGTATTAGTGAAAGACAGTGTGCTAACCTCAAATACCTTTGGTGATCCCTGGACAGAATACAGATTTATTGATTCTTTTTTAATAATTATAATAATAAGAAGATTAGGAATATAAATAAAAAAACTAGAATACATAATCTATTTTTGTCATTCTGCTGAGGAGTGCCTAATACATGTATAGCACTAACAAACAGTCTATCCAGAAGAGAGATACGGCATATAAGTTAGACTTTTATAGCTCTTATATTATTCGGAATGTACTCAAGTCAGGAGACTTGTTCTTTTTTAGAACGTAAAATATAAGATGTAATTGAGGGGGAAAAATTAACCTTGGGCCTTAAAAGACGACTCACAAATACAGAAATCCCATTCTAGGGATATAAAATAGGAATGAGAACGTATTATGGAAATGATTCTAGCAGCACCAATGGATGAATCCACTGGTGGGGGTGTTAAAGAGGTAATAACCGCAAGTTTAAACAAGAGCCTTTTTGACGACGACGCTCCCCAAGTCAGGTCAGGTTTCGGTCTCAAGAGATCTTTGTATCCAAGCAACCAGAAATGACATCAAACACCTAGAAATCACTATGGTATCCCCCCTCCATCTTTTTACCGGCAAGCAGGATGCATTTATGTGCCCGCAAAAAACCCTAGGAGTGGCCGGCCATATTCATTAATGGTAATATGGCACACGAAGCCGTCACGCTCCCAAAACCTTTCAAGAAATCGGACAGAATCAACGCGAAGAACTTAGAGTCAATAGACTAAAATGTCCCACATGGGAACTTGGCAAACAGTCGCATCCGAGGCACCTCACAAACACATCGATGGCGGAGGACAAGATAGCGACTTTCAGAACGGGAGAGGGTGAGAGGGGGGGGGGGGAACCGCAGCAACATCTCTTAAGAGGTCACTGCGAGGTTTCCTAAAGTTTATCTATTTCATTTCAATGCACACGCTGGACAAAACAAGCCGAGTACGCACCATTTGCTGCAAATCACATGAGATTTAAAACGCATGAAAAAAACTGCACATAAATCTGCTTCCTCTGGGTATACCAAGAAAGTAGAGGGCAATAGACTTATGACATTTAAGCGTCTGCTGCTATTTTGTGTTATTCTTATATGGTGAAGCTTTATCAAAGGTTTTATGTATTTATTATCGCTTATCACAATAGAAAAGAAAATGTTACGAATTATTATAATACTACACATTAAATATTGAAATATTCAACTAAATTATATTGACCAACAGTATCATCATGACTCAATCCGATACGATTTATGTAATTTTTAAATTACATAAATTTAATATAATTAGAGCCTTACATACTGTACCCGCTTGGTATTATCAAACTTCCTCATCACCAATGTGGAATACTATTTCGATGCAGTAGGCACTTCGAGTGTAGAGAATGGGCTAATGTTTGGGGACGCAAAAGGGGCTCTTTTGGACACACACAAAATGTGCTATATTTTGGACACAACGAGCTCAATTGGTGCAATATGGCATACATTTTGACACCATTATTGCCTACCTTTTTGACAAGATACTGGCTACCTTTTTTGCCACAATATGAGCCAACTTTGACACAATATGGGCTACCTTTTGACACAATATGGGCTACATGTACCTTTTGACACAATATGGGCTACATGTACCCTTTGACACAATATGGGCTACCTTTTGGACACATTATGAGCTACCTTTTGACACAATATGGGCTACCTTTTTGACACAATTTTATTATGGGCTACCTTTTTGACACAATATGGGCTACTTGTACCTTTTGACACAATATGAGCTAACTTTTGACACAATGGGCTACAATGTACATTGTACCTTTTGACACAATATGAGCTAGCTTTTGACACAATATGGGCTACATGTATCTTTTGACACAATATGGGCTACATGTACCTTTGACACAATATGGGCTACCTTTTAAACACAGTTTGGGCTACCTTTTGACACAATATGGGCTTCATGTACCCTTTGACACAATATGGGCTACATGTACCTTTGACACAGTATGGGCTACATGTACCTTTGACACAATATGGGCTACATGTTTCTTTTGACACAATATGGGCTACATGTATCTTTTGACACCATATATGGGCTACATGTACCTTTTGACACAATATGGGCTACATTTTGACACCATATGGGCTACATGTACCTTTTGACACGATATATGGGCTACATGTACCTTTTGACACAATATGGGCTACATTTTGACACCATATGGGCTACATGTATCTTTTGACACAATATATGGGCTCCATGTACCTTTTGACACAATATGGGCTACGTTTTGACACCATATGGGCTACATGTACCTTTTGACACAATATGGGCTACGTTTTGACACCATATGGGCTACACTGTATCTTTTGACACAATATATGGGCTACATGTACCTTTTGACACAATATGGGCTACGTTTTGACACCATATGGGCTACATGTACCTTTTGACACAACATGGATTACCTTTTGACACATTATGAGCTACCTTTTAGACACATAATGGACAATAATTTGGGAGCGATATGGGGTAATCTTGTAATCAATGTGGACTAGCTAGCTTTTGTTCACAATTTGGGGTACCTTTTAGAAACAGTATGGGCTACCTTTTGTACACAATATAAGCTACTGTTTAGACATGAAAAGAGTCACATTTGAACACAGTATGGCCATTTTCTTAAACACCATATCTTTCGGCTGCAAATGGTAAATTTGTTAAACCCATTATGTGCAGTATACCTTCTTGAATAATAGCTATTATTCTGAACTTCATGTTTTTTTTGCAGAAAATAGGGCCTGTTTTCTTATCACAATAAAGACATCTTCTAAAGCCAATCATTTTGCAGTACACTTTAACAGTTTTTTTAAGTGGTTACGATTAAGACAAATCAAGAATAAAACCTTAACAAAACGTCCGAAAAATATCTGTCTTATGTATAACTGCATCACGGATCAAGAGGGAAATGATTGATTTTGCACTAGAAAGTAAACATTTGTGGACTCAAATCCCACCAGGGCCCAATTTCATAAAGCCTGTAAGCACAAAAAAAACTTCCTAAGCATAAATGTAATACTTATCAGCTACAGGTTATCATTCAAAATTAAATCAAGTCAACAATGTTGTGACTGGTGCCCCACTCAATAGTTGCTTCGCAATAAAATTCATTAAGCAGTATTTTCTGCTTTTAATGGCTTCGTTGTATTGGATATACCCTCATTCATAACATTCATAAACCCAAATTCAGTTTCGCTATTCCTATTGGTCGAGAGCGCGTCACGTGGGGGTTGTTTAAACGGTTGCTAATGACCAGCTGGAGCTCTTATTCCCTTAATAGTCTACAGAGCTAACCATACGTCAACATGTGGCACAAGCATAACCAAATAAATGTAGTCGTCTTTTCAAGGCGAATGTTGTATGTCATCCCTGACACAGCTACAAGTCAATAACATGTTATTCTATCGTATGTCGGCCGACTCTTTCATGCAGGAAGCTGGCTAATGGCGTGGGGACATCTGCGGTATAGAATACAGGGTGTCAACATTCAGCGTTTGCCAAACACCTTCCTGAGGAGCGGAGTGCCGGCCTGCCTCAATGAAACCAACACTGCGCTTTAGTGAGGGCGAAGCTCTCCCATCCACGAAATTACTCACAAATACTGATTGATTGCGATACAAAGATGGATGGCCTGGATTTGAGCTATGGTTTTGTGTTATTGTGATGTCGCTGTCAAAATTTGCAAAACGGAGGAAATGTGGGACATGTTTAAAAATTTGTGATTTCTATGTAAAAGAGTATGGTGTGTTTGTTGTGTAGCATATTGCAAAGATTGGATGAAGTCTTATATTATTTGAGTGAGTTAAATTAATACCTCTTTCTCAAAAACTACGTCACTTCAGAGGGAGCCGTTTCTCACAATGTTTTATCCTATCAACAGGTCTCCATTGCTCGCTACCAAGTAATTTTATTGCGAGGTATTACCAATAGTTTTATCCGTGCCTTTAAAGGTCAAAGGCCACCCTAAGTAGACCAACCCAAGAGCTTCTTAGTCTACCAAGGGTTGTCTAAGAAAAAAAAACGAAAGGGAAAGCAAGACAATTCCTCTGGATGTAACATGAAACGTCAAAGCAACCACAGACAACCTGTTGAAGATGTTCATCGAGTCTCCCGAGACCCCACTGCCCCGAGGAGGTCAAATGAAGATTTGACGGTGGCTCCAGGAAGCTCAGCGTCTTACAAACTACAAGTGGGCTGGAGTTGTTCAATCTTCATCACTTACTCCATAATCAAACAAGGATAATGAATACAGCCGATCAACTAAAGACTGTCTGGAAGCGCAAATGTAGGTTTTAATGGCACGTGCTGTTTTTAGTCGCCTGCTGAAATTAGATGGTTCACGTGTCTTGCTCAAGGGTAAAAACATGTAGTTTGCCAGGAATATGAATAACTTCGTATTAAGTGTTAAACACTTTATTTGAAGACGGTGAGTTTATCATTTTCTGAAGATCTTTTCTTCATATACAAATCTTTTAACAAATACTTGTAGAAAATGTTTCAGAGATATGACATCAGTAAATGTGACACAGAACTCATCGACAAAGGGTGCACTTGGGCTGTGGTCTGTATTTAGTGTGTTGTGGCCGAATGGATAAAATAATATAAGAGCACGGAATATAAGACTGGTGGTGATTGCAGGGGAGGGGGGTTGAGGAGGCAGAAATGTCCTTTAAGGCCAAACACTGTCAAACACTTCGTCAACAAGATTTGCTTTTCTGGTTCTGTCAGTATCTGGTCCAGTAATTACGCTACAAGTCCTGAACAGTTTTATGGACCCTCCCCTTCCCAATTAGAGTCCTGTTTCATGGTTTAAAAATAAGTCAGAAATGTTGGCCTATTGTGAAGGAAAAATACTATTCAATATTCCCCGACCCTTAATTAGCTCCAGCAGGGGAGAGCTGAGGATAGCTCCATGGGAGAGCTCGTTACTGCCAAATCATAAGCATCATTGTGACAGTGGTCAGTAACTGGAAAGATACCATTCTATGTATTGTCATGGTTGGTTGTTTCTCATGATTAGGGCGCCATAACATAAAACCTGTGACTTTCAGAGAGATCATGTAGAACGTAAAACGTCCATGTAATGTGTGTTGTTAATTAATGCACATTGTCAAGGTTGCACTTGGGCTGTGGTCTGTGTTTAGTGTGTTGTGGCCGAGTGGTTAAAATAATGTAAGAGCACGGGACTCAAGCTTTGCTGTTTCTGAACAAACGAAAACATGTGGATTGCTCACACAACCCAAACCCAACCTTACAAATTTGGGCTACTTGTTTTATCAATATCTATTCTAAATAATTCCTCGGTGGGGCCCAAGTTGAAAAAATAAAAAACATTGTGGGGTCCATTGTTCCGTTGTGCGAAAGACCCCACAAGGGTCCTTCAGTGACCCATATATGCTTGTTAGTGGTGTTAACCAAGAACACCCCTTTGTTGGTGGCCTTTTTTCGCCACATCCCATTGGTTTTTACACAAAAGCAAAGTGATGACTATCTGCAAAGATCCCTTTTGTCAAATGGAAGCAATGGGAATACATTCATTTCGTAATCACTCTTAAAATCAACGACAATAGAAACATTTGGTTAGAAGACTACAGAAGCTTTTGATTTAAAGCGTTTTGATAAACAATTAATGTGGTTATGTAAAAATATATTTTTATGCCCCCAAAATTTGAATCTGAAGCGCGTTACTGTCCTAATGTTTGTCAGATTGTAAATTCCAATTAGTGGGAATTATTTTTCCTTTAGGGACATTTTTTTGCAATAGCTCAAAATAATGATTGTAATACAATTGAACCGTAAAAAAAAAACCCAGAAGTATAATTTGCCTTTTAAAGACCGGCTTCAATGCATAGACATGCACATAACCCACACTTTTTGTAAATGTGCCAACATCATCACTTCAACCTGTTAATGTCAAAGTCCTTTGTGCAGTCTCCAAAGGCACGGCTGCGATTGAATTATTGAACAAGGAGTTTATCACTGTCTGCTATCCAGAGTGTATAAATCAAACCACAAGATGGAAAACAAATATAGACACTATTGATGTTCAGTTACGATGGAGAGAGGCTTTTAGTGACAATGAAAACTATTGGTTAAAAGCCGACAGCAGTTTTCAATAATATAAAGCATTTGGAGAAAATTTCACTGAGAGTAATCGGGTTATGTAAAAATTGTAATAGTTTTATAAATTTTTTGGCCAAAAATTTTAATTTGAGATTGTGTATTCCATATTGACTTTTTATTGGGTGCTCTTTTGATCTGGGTTTAATTACAACATAGCTGTTTAAGAGATGTTAAATTCACATAGCGGATAAAGAATATTCATTTTTGTTTTTACCCATATACACCGGTGTGTGTAAGCACTCAGCACTGTATACTCAGTACTTTCCCGAGTTATCTACTTTTAAAATATCTTTCTAATCATATGCATTTTATAACAAATGAATACAAACGCTTTTCAAAGACCAACTCGACCGATCCAAGGCAACGTGTTCCTTTAATGATCTATTACTGACTCAAAGTCTTAAGGGTAGAATACAATGAGTGCTGATAATGGAGGAGAAAAATAAAGCTAACGTCCACCTTGTTCAAATTGTCCTGAGGATTAGCTCCATCTGGAATTATTGTTATATACAGGAAAACTGGCGCCATAACTTCATTAAAAAAAGTGTTATTTGCCACAGTACTCAAAATAATAGTTCAGAATTAATTCTTTGCGCATGTTCTGAATTTTAAGGGCATTATACATTTGGTAGTCACTCCTAGAATTAATGACAACACAAATTTATGTATATCACTGGCGATTAAAACATCTAAGGGTTCCTCAAACAATAGGTAATCTTTGCCTTTTAATGATAAAAGGATTTATTAGCCAATTCAAACGTAATGATCATATTCGTCGATAATGGTTCACACTAGATTCTTCGCATATTATGTTCTGCATTTAAGGCTCCACCCACTTCTATAAATCTATTGCTTTCGAGGCCAACATGAGAATGATTTCAACTCCCAAACACTTGGGATCCATTTTCCTGATGATAAAAAAACCTGCAAGTATCAGGGGCACTTACAAAAGCAATATTTGTAACGAGCAATTTATATAGGCAAATCGACAAAGAAACTCCACACTTAAAAGTGCAGTCTTGACATGAAAATTGCAGATGTCCTTCATACCAATTACTTTTTTGTTTGGGGGAAAAAACACTCCACCAGTTCATTAAGGGACTATAACATAATAATTTATTAATATTCTCACGTTTCATTGAGCCCATCCAAAGATGAAATTTTGTGGTTTTGTTTAACGAAAGCAAGACAAACAGTTTATGTTTTAAAATACAAGAATGTTGTGCACATTTTAACCTATGCATACTTTATTTGTTGCTATAAAGATGTAGTTTATGACTAGGAGCCACCTTTGAATGCCATTTCCTTGACAGAATCTCAAACAGAAACCTTCATCTGTGCTGGTAACGAAATTACAACTGGTAACCTTAGGCCGTATCCAAATTGGAGGCTACATGTACGGCTATGGCAATTGCTTAGGGTGTGGCTATTAGGGATGTACCCCGCCTACCTCAATACATAATGACTCGGTGATCCAGCCGAAGCCAGAGCCGTTCTCAGCCAATTCGAACATGACCTCAGATTGAAACTCATCAATTTTCCCTGATGCTTACAAATCCATTTATGAGCCCTGCTCACCATGGAATCAGCATTTGCGGCGCCCTAAAAAGAAAGTAGATCTTGAGGCCGTAATGGCAGACTAGTCGGCAGAGACATGAAATTGGGAATACGGGGACCATATTCAAAAATCATAGCGCTTCAAAGTATATCAGGCATGATATTTTGTCCTTGGAAATTAGTACAGTATACAGAATCATTTTTTTTGTTAGTACAAGGGCTGTCCTACATAACACACATGGTGTATATAAGCAATGTTTATAGCATGATTTGGACAAAAAATCAGTGTGCATGATTTTTCACTATTTCCTGCTGACTCACACACCGGACGCAGCCCACGTTTTTAAAAGTTTGTTGTTTCATATGGTTTCCACTCAAAACATGAAAACTGGCCGCGACAACAAATACTCTTTAATAGCTGTCATGACGTATTTTTCATTTCTTACGCATTTTATGAGTAATCATATTCCACAGTCTGTTTCTCCTTTCCCCTTTCTCCCTTTTCCCATGCAAGATGGGAGAAATCCTAAGAGTATTACATAACGGCTTGTCACATAATGGAGTCACGCAAAAACCCATTTCTAAATTACATCCCTAAGTAATTATATTTTAGTGAGGATAGTTTCCACCGGAAACATCCTGAGTAGAAACACTGATTTTAAAAATGAAATCCTTTGAAAGAGCATATAGAGAAACAAAGTGTGAATTTATATACTACAATTTCTAAGGGGAAAACAATTTTCGCTTCTGTAGTAAGAGGCTTGTTTCGACACGAAAAATCCTGTCTATGTATAGAAACACTGTTTAATTTCTACCAGACGTAAACACACTCCATTATATATATATATTTAAACCAACTAACTCCTATGATTATCAAGTAATGAGAATTGCTTGGACATGAACAATCCCGTCAAATAGAAACACTGATTACTTTCTATCAAAGAGCTTTTATCAAACAACCACAATTTGCGTGTAAATTTACTCCATTATTTAAAAAAACAAACAAAAAACAACAATTCACTTCTTGCAAGTGTAATTTGCGGTCAAATATTAAGTATTACAGTACCGGTAATGATGATATCAAAATTATTTCAAAGAGCTTATAGACAAATTACGTGTAATTTTACTCCATAATTAAAAACAAAGGGAAAAAGGACAAAAAAGGCAAATCACTTCTTGCAAGTGTATTTTTTTAACTTGCGGTCGAGTAATTAACATAAGTAATGATGTTATTTTAGGTTCTTGTATATGCATGCAGACAGACAGTGTCATCCACCCACGGCCAGCGTTGTACCTAAATTGAGTTCTACCATACTGTTGGTTAATCGAGTGTCATTTCGGTAATACGACACTATTACACTGTAGTCAATGTGTGAAAACGTCATTTTACCTCGGCTATTACGCATCCCAACATCCATGGGAGATCGCGGCCAACCTTTTGCGCGATAACGAGTGCCGCATTTTCACCCCTGGCGACATAAAACATTCACACAACGTGCCTGTAATGATCATGGGCAAAAGTATCATTATAAAAAAAAGGGGGACACACCTGACTAATTTGCTTTTGGCTCACGAATCCCTGAGGTTGACACGGGATACCACACACAATCATAACCCAAGCTGAATGTTTATGCGATACACCACTTTAACGAGCGCTCTCTGCCTATTTTCAGGCCAGGGTACAGAATCTTTCATTTAAAGACACTGGACACCATTGGTAATTGACATGTCTTCTCACTTGCTGTATCTCAACATATTATGCATGAACCAACAAATCTGTGAACATTTGATCTCAATTATGCTTGATTTCGAGACCTCAAATTCTAAACTTGATGTCTCGAAATCAAACTCATGGTAAACTACTTCTTTCTCGGAAACTACGTGACCTCAGAGGGAGCTGTTTCTCACAATGTTTTATATACTATCAACCTCTCCCCATCATTAATCGTGACCAAGTAAGGTTTTATGCTTATAATTATTTTGCATTTAAAGTCTACTTTCTCCTGAAGATGAGCAGAGTGTACTGCTTGACGATGAGACCACACCGGCTCTTTCCAGAGCCAAAACTCACACAAAAAAGGTTAACACATGGTTGTAACCGCAAGTGTACTATTTATTTTTATAACACCCCTTGCAAGTATTCTGCCTGCTCATTGGTTTAGAGCGCGTCACATGACATGTCTTAGTTTTGCTAGACGACGGCCGTGTGATAGTGCGTCGGTTTGCCATGCGCTAGTCCGAAGACTAGCACACGGCGCCGTGCGCTAGTCCGACAGACTAGCACACGGCGTGCAGTACCCAGACGTCCGTTGCGTGTACGAGGATGATAAATTAATAGTCTGTAACCATTTCGGATTGCACGACACTACATGCAACACAGTAAGTAAAATTGTTTGCAATCTGTATTCGCGTCGTCCGTGGATTGTAGCATTCAGGTCTGTAACTTAATAATAATAGAGTATTTAGAAATGTTTGGGGTGTTATAAAACAAATATTGACTGCTTTTACTCGTGCAATGGTTAAAAACTATGACTCCCTCGGTGATCCCCGGAGCGTTCTATTTTCCCTCGGCTTCGCCTCGGGAAAATAGAACGCTCCGGGGATCACCTCGGGAGTCATAGTTTTAACCATAGCACTCGAAGCAGTCAATATTTGTATAATAGTTTATTTCTACCGTTACCCTTTTTAAAGTTATTTATAAATTGATTCATGGTGCTTTTAATGAGGAGATATTTTGAGATCCTATGATTTTATTTTCACGAATAATGAGGGTAATTCTGGCTTAAAGAGAGGGTAAACCTTTGGTAATTAGCAGGTATTTTTTAAAAACTATGGCATGAACATAAATGGTTTCTTTTCCACTCTTGTAATGAACACAACCCCTGTCACCTTTAGTAACAATTTAATGATATAAAAACTTATGTTTCTGCATGAAACTGTGTCTCAGATTGTGTATTCCAATAACAGGTTATTCTTTCTGCAGGGACATATGACTCCATATTTTTTGGTAACTATCACAAAAAACACTTCCGCTATTTTAAATGAAATTTTCACGTTTTGTTTTTGTAAAATAAAGACGGTGGACACTATCGGTCCCACTTGGTGTTTCTCAACTTTTTTTATGCACAAAATAACAAACTTGTGGAAATTTTAGCTCAATCGGTCGTCGAAGTTGCGAGATAATAATGAAAGAAAAAACACCCTTGTCACACGAAGTTGTGTGCTTTCAGATGCTTGATTTCGAGACCTCAAATTCTAAACATGAAGCCTCGAAATCAAATTCGCGGAAAATTACTTCTTTCTTGAAAACTACGTCACTTCAGAGGGAGCCGTTGCTCACAATGTTTTATACTATCGATGTCTCCCCATTGCTCGTCAACAAGTAAGGTTTTATGATTATAGTTATTTTGAGTAATTACCAATAGTGTCCACTGTCTTTAAAAGAATCAACGTGGTGTATTTTCCCTTTAAGGTCATCACTATAGCCCTATCACTATTTGCGACGCTGATTTGCGACGCTGTTAATCAGCAGGTATTTTTAGATTCTATTTTTAGATTCTTATGTATGAATGGTTTCCGTTTCACTCATAATGAAGATAATTCCTGTGGCCTTAGAGAAAAACACTAACAAAGATGTTGACAAAATAGTTGGACAACACTTGGGCTAGATAGTGCGATACAATGTTTCTGTCGGGGGGGGGGGTCGTGTAAAAAGGGTTTAGTAGAAGGAAGTGAGCCTACCTTGACCATCAGGAGACCTTTAGAGACGGCTCTGTCCTCGTTCTTACTCTCCTTGAAACACTCAAAAGACACGTCCAAAATGGGGTAACGGCTCGCGAAGAGTAAACCGCTATTCAAAAAATGTCTGTTAATCCTCCACGAGTTCACGCCAACATCGTACAGAATGTGACTGAACCACAAATGAAGGATTTTTATGAGTTTCTTGGCGGCTCTCCGTTCGAAAACCTCTTGGAAGCAGATGAAGTCCAAGCCGGCGGGGAAATTAATATTAACGGCATGTTCTGTTGGTGAGGGGACATCCCCGATGTTCCCCTCTCCGTGAAGTTTCTGCCGTTGAGTCGACGGGTTCCCACTGGGGAGAGTGGTGGGCTTGGGGTCGCCGCCAGTCAACGGACAAGTTACTTTGTTGAACTCAATTTGCACGCTGGTGTCTATGTTCGGACTCGAGACTGACGCGAGGGATTCCGCTGGGCTTGGGATGTCCTTTGGCACAATATCAGGCACAGAGGTAACGCTAGCATGCTGTTCATACCTATCCTCGAGTTCTACTTCTCGGAGGTCCCTGAGCGCGTCCCCGTTCAGAGGAGTCTCTGGGGTGACAGGGGTGTCACCGTTGCATTGACTTTGCTCCTGGTAATCATCAGACTCCCTTATCTTATCAATACCCTGCGTAAAAAATGATGTCTCCTCCGGTCGGATGTTCGTGTACGTCACACAGGACACATCTTCCTCAGTCACGTCCAGGTTGCTCTCATTCAAGTTGAAAAGACTCATCGGGTTCGTGGACGCCGGTGGGTTAATGCTATGAGTCTTGAGCTCACTATCCGACGGCGACTGGACAAAAATCCTCGGGCTCGGCCTGACCTGAGAGTTGATAATCCTACGGCCGAGGTTGACCGATCGCGTCTGTACATTGCGCAGATTGTTCAATCGCGCCATGCCCTCCGGCATGAGACAGGTATCGATCACGGCGATTTTGAAGAAATGTTTTGAGGAGAGGTCCACCCATATACACTCGTTGACGTTGACGCGGCTGGGCGTGTCCGAGAAGGAGTACATGTACGGGGTGCGCTTGCCGGAGAGACACATCCGCGTGATGAAACCAAATAAGGCAAACGGTGAGAAGACGATGATGAGTGCCAGACACACGGGCAACGAGAATATGAGAATAACGCAACGCTCGTAGCACGGCGCTTCCTCCTCGTTCCTAGACTCATCCGTGGTCCGTACGACCATGGACACAAGCTGGTTCACGCACCAAATCCACGGTAACATGAAACCGTATGCCACCGAGTACATCCTTGCCTTGTGTTTGCTTCTGAATGCTGTCTTGTGCAACATGATGACAAGCTTGCTCGCCTGCCGAGGACGCTCTAAAAGTTTTACTCCACAGACTACCTGAGATGCATCAGACCATCAACACACCTTGATTCCAACAGATAAATTTCACCACAAGAATTCCATGCGGCAGTGGCATCCATCTCAAATTTCTCTCTGATATATTTCCAAAAGCATGTGTGTCCCTGCTCCAACCACTCAACAACCGCTAGTGATGCAATTGTAGCAACTGTCACCGTGAAACATCTCAAACAGAATGCACACGCACCAGCAGGTTCATCCAAAAAGCTGCACACACTGTCCACACACACCCCGGTTGGAAGTGCTAGGCAAACAGTTCAATCACAATCCATCCTACGGAGAAAGAAAACGGAGTGGGTAGGGGGGGGGGGGGCAGCTAAGCAATCCAGCGTGATTCCCAACCTCTCAGGCTCCATCAAGCGTGGCCTGTTTACTCGTAGATACGTCCACTCTGTCAGTGATTCATTTCTCACTCCACCGCCCCGCAGCCTGGCGGATTTCTCTTCTTCTTTCTTTCTTCTTCGTCTGTCTCCCTCAACTCATCATTAACCAATCAATGAGGAAGGTCTTGTGACCTACTGTAATTGCAAGTCCGGCTGCAGCTGCATGAGATGCATCTTGACGTAGGTGTACAGTGCAGCCCCACCGTCCGATGCGTACTCATGCATCAGCCTTGTTTGTCTCACGGTGTGTGTTCTGATACAATAGAAATTGAATAGGAATCATTATTAAGATGGGGTTGGAACACCTTGAGTTGTGATAAGACATTCTTGTGTTGTGTGTGGTCAGAACACAGTGGAAATGATACATTTGATAAATAATTATGAATATTTTATAAATAAACTAATAAATAAATTTATTATAAATTGTGGTGGTTTTAAAAATAAACTTGTTGTGTACCAGAACACTTGATATTTGACCGTTGAATTTTTTATTTTTTATTGTTATTAATTGAGTACAAGAAGAGCTTCAATAAATATGGTAGGCTTTTATATGCTTTTTATGGGGTTTTAATAAAATAATCTGACTGATTTTTGCAAGGGTTAAAACAAAATCTGATTGATTTACTGAGGGAATAAAAATCAGAAATCAGATTACAGAAGGAAAAAAAAAATTGGAAAATAATTCCACCTTACAAAATATTAAGAAATTTAACTTACACACTTTAAGTTATTAAAAAAAAATGTGTATAAATGTTTAGCAAATGATTATAATAATAGTAGTTATAAAAACACTGATAATGCAACAGTCTTGAAGCTCATGGTGCAAAAAAAATACTAACTAGAAAATAATACATGTATATCGAAACAGCATATAAACAACTATTACCAGTTGAAGGTACTGTACAATATACAATGGAACCTTCATTGAAAGCTGCTATATTAATCACTGCTCTTTTGTGTGTTGGAATCTACATCATAAAGCAAGCTAATTAATATCCAATAAAATATAATGCATTGGTAATTGGGCTGGAAATGAGTCCACACTGAAAGGGCATGAGATTGTCTCAAAATTAGCAATTAGCCAAACGAGAATAACAACTGGTTGGGGCTATCCATTGACAGGTTGTGCTTCCCGGAGTTAATGATTTTCAGAGGGAAAAAATCAGACATCAGATTTCAATAGGAAAATTACCATGCATGTTAGAAAAATCAAAGGAAAAATATTTATCACCTTCCAAATTAAATATAAAATACTCTGAAATATAGAAATAACACACTTCAAACTATTCCAAATTAATTTCGTTGTATAAATGTTCAGCAAAAGATAATGATTCTAAAAGTTTGGGGTGTTGTGCAATTTATACTTTCAAACTTGTTTTGACCTTCTTTTATTTGGCATTCAGATAATGTCAAATTTTAAAATAGTATTTGAAACTAAATTCACAATTTCTGTATTGTTTTCCTTTCTTATTATAAATTTTTGCAATTTAGCATTTGGTAGCTGATGACAATTTTGTAATAAACCATTCTTAAAGGGACACACCGGCTCACCGTTTACGCAATTTTGGGGTGTAGAATCATAAATAATGTTTTTATAGATGGTTGCTGTAAAAAAAAAATCATCAAAATGTCACGTATTTAGCGAAAAATGTAAAAACAAAAAAAAGCGGCCATATAACAAGCTTCCGTTACACGGACTCTTTGAATGTGAATCTTACGTTAGATTTTTCACCATTATTTACATTTTGTAGCCAAAATTTGAATACATGATCTTTTTCGTCAATTATTCGTAGGTAATTTTGTAAAAAAAATATTTAAATTTGGTTAAGTAAGTTACTTTTAGACGGCTGAGAGTAAAACTAGCCCGGAAGGTCACGTGATTGTTTGTACCACTTTTTGGTTAGAGCAATCACGCGACCTGCGTTTTTGTCTTAAAATGCTCAAAAACGGCTAAATTTTATGATTTTTTTTAAGACTGTTCTTCTTCATTCCTGGAAGACCGTTGAAGTCATATCTTAGTCTATTTTGTAGCCCAAATAGCCCAATTCGGCCGGTGTGTCCCTTTAACTAATCTATATTGGCAGCGTCGAATTTGAAAGAAATACCTGCAAAGCTAGTTTGACACAAATTAATTAGCAATTAGCAATTAGCCAAACGACAATAACAACTGGTTGGACTGTGCATTGACTGACAGGCTGTGCTTTCCGTGGTTAATTACTCTAATGGTCAGAGTGCATGATCATTTCAACATAAATCAGATCAGGACTGCAGGCCCAAGGACGGTGCTTTTAGCCCAGGGCTCAATTTCATAGATTTGCTTACCTATAGAACTTTTTTTTGCCATGATAAAAACAGGACTACCAACCAAATTTCCATTAGTTGCAAATTACTTGTTACTGGTTTCCAGCTGTTGTTTGCTTTTTGAAAATCACGTGGAAGTTTGGTTGGTAATCTTGTTTTTATCAAGGAAGAAATTTCACGTTAAGCAATTTGTTTGTGCTTAGCAGCTTTATAAAATTGGGCCCAGGCCATTAACTCATGATCTGGCAAGCCCATTGATCTTGTGCTTTTCAATTGAACAATTATACCTCGCTGTGTAATAATATCTTAAACAGAAAGAATTGACGCTCAAGTGTTGACTCTGACTCTGTAAAGTATCACAATATATTGGGGTTCTTTGGTTGTGACAGGGCATATAGAGCTGTTGATTTGCTCAAACTCTTACTCATGAATACCAATCTCTAAGGCCTACTTTGCGGCACCTAAATGTAGCCCGAGCCCTAAATGTAGCCTGACCTAATTGTAGCCCCAAACATGTACCTAAATGTCGCCCGGACCTAAATGTAGCCCCAAACCTGTACCTAAATGTAGCCCGGACCTAAATGTAGCCCAAAACCTGTACCTAAATGTAGCCCGGACCTAAACGTAGCCCGAACCTGTACCTAAATGCCACCCGGACCTAAATGTAGCCTAAACATGTACCTAAATGTAGCCCGGACCTAAATGTAGCCCCAAACATGTACCTAAATGTCGCCCGGACCTAAATGTAGTCCCAAACTTGTACCTAAATGTCGCCCGGACCTAAATGTAGCCCCAAACATGTACCTAAATGTAGCCCAAACCTGTACCTAAATGTAGCCCGGACCTGTACCTTAATGTAGCCCGGACCTAAATGTAGCCCCAAACATGTACCTTAATGTCACCCGGACCTAAATGCCGCACCAAACTTGTACCTAAATGTCGCCCGGACCTAAATGTAGCCCCAAACATGTACCTAAATGTAGCCCGGACCTAAATGTAACCGGACCTAAATGTGTTTGGTTGGTTACTAGAGGAATAGCAAAAGGACAACAAATCTATAATTTATTTCCACTTCAAGCCATTATAACTCTTTAATCAAGTTTCTTACTTTCCATAAAAGAAAAGGCAGATTCAGTTGATGATAACAATTTCACTTTTTTTTTGCAAATATTTATCTTTCAGCCCCCCCCCCCCCCTTACAAGTGCATGATAATTTGATTGATCTGGAGGAAACTGAATATGGAACAACCAACAATGAAGAAAGAAAAAAAATTGAGGCAAGTACATTTCTAGCTCATTATGATGAAGCATGTTAAGAAAACGAACTTCATCTTGTTCATTCTAGAATATTGATTTTTTGTCATTTTACCAGGGCATTTGTGTTTACATTGAGAAATGACCAAATCGGAATGAAAACAGCTGTGAAATCAAGTAAACAGTTTTCTTGGTAGATGCCAGTTTAAAGATGCACAGCTGAACCCACAAGGAACACAAATTTTGCAAATTTCTGTTCTAAATAGGGGCATGATATTTGGCCCTCGTAACAAAGTAAGGACAATTAGGGCTGGCCTACTTTTGTGTCGAAATACCTTCCCCCTCATACAAATGCAAATTTGGCCGCTTTTCAGAAATAATTTTGCAGTGCAAGGAATGCTTTCTCAAATGTCAGACTAATTTCCTTGAAAAATGGTTTCCATGGAAAATGTCAAAACAGGGCATAACGAGAAGTGTATCATTCTGTTGGTTGTTCAGTCAAATGAGTCTAAAAAGCATTTTCTTGAAATGTGTCAAGGGTTTGACCTAGTTCCGTTACTCTATTTAATTTTCAGTCCTTGCAATGCAAATGGCATATCGTGGTTGAGCGGTCAAGAACACCGGACTCAAGCTCTGGTGTTTCTGATCAGCAGAGTGTGGGTTCAAGTCCCAGTTGTGGCAATTGTGTCCTTAAAGGCAGTGGACTATATTGGCAATTACTCAAAACAATTTTCAGCAAAAAAAACCTCATTTGGTAATGAGTAATGGAGAGAGGCTGAAAGTATAAAACAATGTGAGAAACGGCTCCCTCTGAAGTGACGTAATTTTCCACGAATTTGATTTCGAGACCTCAAGTTTAGAACTTGAGGTCTCGATATCAAGCATCTGAAAGCACACAACTTCTTGTGACAAGGGTGTTTTTTTCTTTCATAGTTATCTCGCAACTCCGACGACCAATCGAGCTCAAATTTTCACAGGTTTGTTATTTTATGCATATGTTGAGATACACCAAATGAGAAGACTGGTCTTTGATATTTACCAATAGTGTCTATTGTCTTTAAGCAAGATACTTATTACTTAACCATGATTGCTTTTGTCCTTGGATTGGGAAAATAAGCTGTACTTCCCATGTACTAGGATTGCTAGTGCACTCTCCCATGCTTAACAACCACTAGTTTATGAACAAAGTTAAATATTTTAGAGGTTGTTGTTAGGATTGCAGTAAAGCTGGATGTAATTTGTAACAGACAAACTAAATTGTTATTATTTATTAAAGTAAATTTTGGCTTATCATCAGCTGAATCAGTGAATTTGTTATAATAACTTAAAAACAAATATTAGAAAATATCTTCCTAAAAAAAAAAGGTCACTCCGCACTGCATCCAAATACTGCACTTTTTTCTGACAAAAAGGTTGTTACCGCTCAAAATATTTCCACTTCAAACAAACATTTTGAAAGGCAGCTGTCGAGTGCTGACATTGTCTCAAACTGCGCAAGAGAGCCCGGGTCCATCAAGTGGCAGGCTTAATTCAGTTGTCACGGACTGGACGGATTAAAATAACACAGCGAAGTGGGTGTAGTAATACGTGAGTAAACATGAAAGGCTTATACACACAGTGAGGGAACTTAGGAAAATTGAAAAAGAAAATTCCTTTTTATGCTGCAGTTTAAACTGTTTTGTGAATTGTCAAACCGAACACTTTGTATGTGTATCTAAAATGAAACAGATCTTTTATACCTGAAGTGTAAATTTGACAACTTGAATGGTTTACAGGAGTGTAGGGAACTTAGGTTAATTGAAAACAAACAAAGATATGTGGATTGAACAGGTCTTTCTTACTTTTAAAAGTGTAAATTTGAAAACACGAATGGTTTACAGGAGTGGAGGGAACTTAGGTTGAATGAAAAAAATAAAAACAAAATTTTCTTTTTATGCTGTAGTTTAAATTATTTTGTGGATTGTGAAACTAATTACTTTGTATGTGTATCTTAAATTAAACAGGTCTTTTTTACCTGTAAGTGTAAATTTGAAAACTTGAATGGTTTGCAAGAGTGGAGGGAACTTAGGTTGAATGAAAAAAAATAAAAAATAAGATTTTTTTTTATGCTGTAGTTTAAATTATTTTGTGGATTGTGAAACTAATTACTTTGTATGTGTATCTTAAATTAAACAGGTCTTTTTTACCTGTAAGTGTAAATTTGAAAACTTGAATGGTTTGCAGGAGTGGAGGGAACTTAGGTTAAATGAAAGCAAAATTAAAAATGCCTTTTTATGTTGTAGTTTAAAGCCAATCTACACTTTCGGTAAACAGTATTGTCCAAGTCCCATACTTCGTGTATCACAACTTACATATAAAACAACAAACCTGTGAAAATTTAGGCTCAATCGGTCATCGGAGTCGGGAGAAAATAACGGGAAAACCCACTCTTGTTTCCGCGCGTTTCGCCGTGTCATGACATGTGTTTAAAAAAAATCCGCAATTCTCGCTAACGAGAATTTATATTGTTTTACCGTTTTCTCAAAAAGTAAAGCATTTCATAGACTAATATTTCAAGAGAAGTCTTTCACCATTACCTTCTGTAAACCCTGTAAATTATTTGTAAATCTGTGAACTTTTTTTGTTTTTTCTGTACCGAAAGGGTCCAATGGGTTTAAATTATTTTGTGAAACCAAACACTTTGTATGTGTATCTATCATGAAACAGGTATTTTATACATGTAAGTGTACATTGGAAAACATGAATGATTTTTACAGGAGTGGAGGGAACTTGGGTAAATTGAAAACAAACAAAAACTTGTAGTTTTTACAGCTGTCGTTTAAATTATTTGTGGATTGAAAAACAACACTTTGTATGTGCCTCTAAAATGAAACAGGTCTTTTATACCTGTAAGTTTCAATTTGAAACATGTATGGTTTTTACAGGAGTGAAGAAAAAATATTCAAACTGCCCTTTTCAGGCTGCCGTTTAAATTGTTTGTGGATTGATTAAAGGAACACGTTGCCTTGGATCGGTCGAGTTCGTCTTTGAAAAGCGTTTGTTATAAAATGTATATAGGTAGAAAGATGCTGTCAAAGTAGAATACAATGATCCACACAAACATGCCTCGAAATTGTACGGTTTTCCTTTTACCTCGTCGACTAAAACAGTCGGCCATTTATGGGAGTCAAATTGTTGACTCCCATAAATGGCCGACCGTGTTAGTTCGCACAGTACAATGAAAACCACGCAATTTCGAGGCAAACTTGTGTGGATCATTGTATTCTACTTTTCAAACATCTTTCCAACCATATGCTTTTTATAACAAACGGTTAAAAACGCTTTGTTATAGACCAACTCGTCCGATCCAAGGCAACGTGTTCCTTTATATTATTTTTGGTTTGAATTGGAAAAAAGTTAAGAAATTGTGTCATCAAACACCAGGGTGTCAGATTGTTGTTGCACAGTAATATCAACCTTACAAACTTCGACCGCCCCCCCCCCTCCCTGATACATTATAAGTTGCCATTTTAATTGTTGAAGTGAATGTATGGTAACAAAAACTTACGTTGTTCGAAGTACAGCAGCTTCCAAAATTATACAGCATTCTGAGAAACAAATATTTCTTCATGAAATGTGTTTACGGAAAAATAAATAAATGCTCGTCCCTCCAAATTTGAATCTGAGAAATGTAAACAACCTCGAACAGGGAAGAATCTGTAAGATTTTTAAAAGACAACACCCTTTAATTTTACACTCATCTTCAACTCAATTTATTTCTACGTGAACAAATCACCCTTTGCCTGGAGTACTTTTCATTGAGAAACCTTTGAATAACAGATAAAGTTTGCGTGTCTTGGAGAAAATCCCCATTCCCCATACACCTAATCTTTTAATTCTTCTTACAAAAAAAAAAACAAGGGTTACAAACCCTTTTTAAATACATAATCCCCTTGAGGTTATTTTCTCTTTCTCTATTTTGCTGTTGACAAGTCTTAGAACATCAGAAGGCGCTGTTTTTAACTCTTTTGAGACCATAGCAGTGACGTAAGCAGCTTGTACCAAAATGCCTCCAGCGGCCACAAACGCCAGGAGATTTGACCTACTTCCACTCAACCAAAAGGACAGAGGTAAAAGTAAATTCAAAGAGTAAAATGGCAGGTAAAGGTCAACGGATAAAAAGTTAAGGCTAGGATGTCCTGAAATGAGTATTTCCAGTGTTTCAACATTTCTGAGATTTATAAAATTTGTTATGTATTACGTTTCTAGGAATCTTTGTGTCGAAAAATAAGCAAAAACAACAAAAATATAAGCTGTGTAAGCCCCTACCGAGAGTCTGCCTTAAAAAAACCTTTAAAAAAAACCCACAAACACAAACAAATAAACAAACAAACAAACAAACTGAACGAACAAAAACAATCAGCAACAGCATAACAACTGCTATACAGCAACAGGAGTAATAACTGTTACATAGCAGAAATAACAAACCGCACAACAACAACAACATACACAACAGCAATGTGCAGCAGCAACAACAACAACAACAACCACCACCACAACAAAAACATCATCGTCAACAAAAACAACTGCTTGTCGTTGTCGAGCAGTAGCTTTCTTTCCGACATCAACAGACCATGCCAAGACTTGTTATTAAGTACGCCGTGCACCACATACGGAACACACAATTGCAAAAAAAAACGGCTGGAAATTATTATTCAAAGTATGTGTACGCACAGTGCGTCAGGTTCCCCGTCTACAACAACCACGTAATCAGATTCTCATTCCGTGAAAAATGGATCAGACTAAAACTTTGATTAAAGGTGTACAATATAAATGCAATGGGAGCGGGAAAAAAAACCATTGCTACACCATAAATGCAAATGGTCCGTGAGCCTCCATTCGCCCGCGCTAATGAGGAGCCGTATTCTACTCGACTAGTAAAAACGCCTTCATTGATATGCAGAGCAACAAGTCCCTGATGCATGCATGCATGAATACCGTATAACCATTCCCCCTCCATCCATCCAATAAATAACATCCAAGCTTCCTCTATGAGTAGGCAGCGTCAGCTTTTGACGTCGGCATTTTCTTCCTCTTTCAAGATGTTAAGCACCAGGAAATTGCGCTGGGATGTGACGGTAATTAACATGCAGACAATAAATTAGGAAGAACAAGAAAGCTCTTTGGATTAATCTACTTTAAAGACAGTTTAAACGGGCATAATTCATGATGTCTGATCTAGAACTCTCACTTTGAACTGTAGGTGGACAAACAAAATGATGTTTTTATTAATATCTATCTTTGATTGCTGGGGTTTTATTTGCCCTCATTTCACTAAATCTTTCCTGTTCAAACTATTATAACGCATCAGCGTATTGTGATTTTATGAACATCCTTTTGTACGACACAATATTTCTAAAATGGAAATAAATGTTGAATGAATTAATTTTAAAACTGTTTATTAATATATATCTTTGCTTATTACCTGGGTTTGCCTTCCTTTACGTAATTCTTTCCTGTTCAAAATATTATGGCGTATTTTGATTATTATTATTTAATGAACATCATTTTGGTATGCAATGAGATTTGTGAAATGGAAAGAAAATGTTGAATTAACTTATTCTTCTTTTATCTGGTTAGCTTGATAAGTGCCAGAGCTTCTTAATTATTTCTGTGCAATCATCAACAATTTCTGGAATTTTCATTCTTGTTCTTCAGTTATTCTAAAAGGGTTACAAATTTTCTAAAAACAAGTTTTGAATTCCAAGTGGAAGTTTAAATTATGAGTGTCACAGTTACACTTTGAATTACAGAATTAAGAACCAACAACCATTTCCTGTTGGGATGGTTTGGATTCTCATTTTATTTATGAAGAAAGCAAAAATAAAATTCAAATTTATACTTTTCTTTTGATCAAAAAATAATATTAATCTGAATAAATATATAAATCCATGATAAAAAAAGTTCAAAATAAGCCTTTTCA
Organism: Asterias amurensis; assembly: GCF_032118995.1. Taxonomy (NCBI): domain Eukaryota; kingdom Metazoa; phylum Echinodermata; class Asteroidea; order Forcipulatida; family Asteriidae; genus Asterias; species Asterias amurensis. The sequence goes on from NC_092650.1 coordinate 19,829,738, forward strand.
AGCCACTTGTTTTCATGAATAAATTTGTAGAAAAACATTGTTGTAAACCATTAATTGCCCTTTTTTTACAGACACCTTCCACAGGTCACAATCACTGAGGTCATGGAAGTTACATGTAATAGATGTTGCTTTTCTTTTGATGATTGTTCTTTGCAATATTGTGTCCAACTTTATATGACCTTCTTGTAAGGTTATATCTTACTCTATATTTGATATTGATTGGACTGTTTAAGAATGAAGCTTTTATTTGTATAATTTTGTTATCAGCGGAGATGATGGCTCAAGGGTTGATAGCCATAATTTACAAAAATGAATTTCGGCCCCTTTAAACAATTTTGTTGGATATATAGCCTTTATAAATACTGTTATTATTATATGCCTTCCAAAAGGTCTTCTAAATCATTGCGAAATGGTTGTCATATTCATGCCTTCTATGAATAAAAATAAAAATGAAAAATGAACCAATTTAACACTACAATCGTTCATCAACAAAAGGAGAAAGATTCAAAAATACATGCTCCATGGATGAAACCGAAACACAGGGCAGCCGCCATTTTGGTTTGGCACCCGCCAGTCTGAGTACTCAACCAAGGGCCACTTGTGTGGGTGAGTGCTCATTATTGCAAGGTGTTACTTTGTCATTATATAGAGAAAGCCTTTCGACACTGAGGCTCCGAGGGGGCTTGTCTTCAGCCGGCTGCCGCATCTCAGATGAGGGAAAAATAAGTCTTTAAAGGCAGTGGACACAACCTTGGTAATTACTCAAACAAAATATTGGCATAAACCCTTACTTGGTAACGAGTAATGGGGAAAGGTTGATGGTAAAAAACGTTGTGAGAAACGGCTACCTCTGAAACGAGATAGTTTTCGAGAAAGAAGTAATTTTCCACGAATTTGATTTCGAGACCTTAGGTTTAGAATTTGAGGTCTCGAAGTCAACCATCTAAACGCACACAACTTCTTGTGTTTTTTCTAGCATTATTATCTCGCAACTTTGACGACCAATTGAGCTCAAATTTTCACATTGTTTTTTGTTATTTTTTGCAGATACACCAAAAATGTTGAGATACACCAAGTGAGAACACTGGTCTTTGACAATTACCAATAGTGTCCAATGTCTTTAACATCTTAAACCAGCGTGAATGAATACAAAAATAGAAAACTACATAATAAGGATTTATCTCTGGGGCGATTCGACTTCAGAAGGGGGAGATTTGCTGGATTTACTCGGGGCCATCACGAGACAGTCGTGCCGGCCAACTGCTTATTTTAATTGGTAATTTTGTCTTCTTTTTGTTCGTCAGTCGGTTTGAAGTCTCTATGTTCCGCACTAATTTATTCCTCTTGACAATATTCATGATTCTCAATGACTCTAATCTGCTTCGAGCTGCATAATATTATTTGTGTACAATAGTTGAGTAGGATTAATGTAGGAGAGGTTTATGTCGCCTAAAAGTGGATTACAAGGTTTTAGCCAGGATTATCGTAAAAGGGCGTCAAAATGTGCTGATAATTTAAACACTACAGTGTACAAATTGTTCACTTGCAATACACTTACAATAAATGTAAATGACAGATAACACCTTGCAATAATGGCGGTATATAAAACATTTTGTATTTATGTAATGTCAAAATTTAAAATAGGGTGCCCAAATTTATAACAGGGTGTCTGAAAGACACAAATACCACTATCATTAAGGTGCTATTCCTATATTCTCATTGAGGACGTTACTACAACAACTGTTCTTTTCCGGACAACAACAATCGGTTCTTTTCAGAACGACAACCGTTTTCCCAGAGTCACAACCGGTTCTGTTCAGAATCACAATCACCTCATTTCAGAACAAATGGTTCTTCTCAGAACCACAACTGGTTCTTTTCAGAACGACAACCCGTGTTTTTCCGAATCACAGTACCACATTTCAGAACAATAGTTCTTTTCAGAACCACAACTGGTTCTTTTCAGAACGACAACCATTTTCCAGGACCACAACCGGTTCTTTTCAGAGCAACAATCACCACATTTCAGAACAAATGGTTCTTTTCAGAACCACAATCGTTTCTTTTTAGAACCACAAATGGTTTGTCCGGAAACAACTGGTTCTTTTCATAAACAAACATACTGGATATTACATAACCTGGGGTCCCCGCAAACATCAATTTTAAAGAACTCTATTGTCAATGACTATTTAGTATTCCAATGACTCAGTCAGCCAAACTTAAAATATGCGTAACACCCTAGTCCCTAAGGGATTGTGCAATTACAGTTAAAGGGTATATGTACTTTTTCCTAACAAAAAACACAATGTCCACAGATTTACATTAAACTTACACAGTTTGAAGATTATGATAGTAGAAAGCTTCCCTTGAAATTTTACTTACTGAGGTGCTGTAGTTTTTGAGAAATGAGTAAAAGTAATAATTTTCGTCTCAGTTTTAGCATGTAAAAACGTATTAACCAGTTATGCTATGCTTTTGGTTTAATATCACAACTGGTTAAGGGCATTTTACATGCTCAAATCATTTTGGTCTCATAAGACCAAAATAATTTTGTGACTTGTTTCACTCATTTCTCAAAAACTACACAACCTCAGTTAGTAATATTCGAAGGGAAGCTTTCTAATATCATTATCTTCAAACCCTGTAAGTTTAATGTTAATCTGTGGACATTTTGAAAAGTACCCAAATCCTTTAACAAGCCGGTACCGGACTTAATTTCATAATAGATGCTAATATTTCATATTCACTATCGCCACGTTCAATCTTGTCTAATTTATATGACTCTCTCATATATTGTATAAATAAGTATACATGCGCAGGTGACACGTAAGGCAGATTAAATTGAAACTTTTTAACATTAATAGGAACACTACAAAATTGGTAAAAAAAAACAAATTGTGAAGATCGCAGATTTACATAAAACTTACACGGTCTAATGATGATGATAGCAGAAAACATCCCTTGAGATATTTCTGTCTGAAATGTCATATTTTATGAGAAATAAATAAAACTTATTTCCCGTTTGGAGTTTATCGATCAATGAGCATTTTACTCATTTTGTTTTTGCATCGATATCATGCTTAAAATGTGTGACCAATTTTCACAATTTCCTCGTGACCCAGATCGATCTCAACTTTCTACAGGTTTGTCAGTTAATGTTTGGTGGATTACATAACGTGCTTACACTGTCAGCAACTGTTTTGTTTGCAAAAAAAACAATTCTGTAGGCCTATAGTTCCTTTAAAAATAACGTACTTTTGTTGTCTTATGCTCATGTAGCTTTCTCACAAACCATTAGGTCATCGTTACTTGCAAATACTATTCAGGGAAAAAGGTGTTTCACAGGTGTTACAATTCTTCTAGTTAGTTATTCATTCATTCACCCATTGATGGTTTATTCATTAAAGGAATTCCATGGCAGCCAAAGGCTGAATTGTGGACATTTTATACCTCGCACGTCAAAAAAAAACTCAAAAAAAAACAAACATGTAGCCCATGTCCCCCATTAAAAAAAAAGGGTGAAAAGTGAAACAAGACAGACCTCATTGAATAATATGTATATGAAACAGGATGGAGGGTACTTTTTAAACAGATGTAACATGCACAGTGCCCCTGTATAACCAATGAAAAAAAATACTTAAAAATAGCAGATCATTATCTGATTCTAAAATAAGAGACTCCGTGAGATTTTCAGGTACTTATATTATTGAATTTTACTTGGTCAATAATAAAAGAAAATCTGTGTTAGTCTGATTATAACGTGTACTTTGCTTGTTCCCTTCATTGCATCTGATGAAGTAGTTGTTTCTGCTTAATAGCTAAAGCAGTTTTTGTTATGTATGAAAAGTTAGTCTTTAAAGGCAGTGGACACTATTGGTAATTCCTCAAAATAATTATTGGCATAAAACCTTACTTGGTAACGAGTAATGGGGAGAGGTTGATTGTATAAAACATTGTGAGAACGGCTTCCTCTGAAGTAACGTAGTTTTCAAGAAAGAAGTAATTTTCCACGAATTTGATTTTGAGACCTCAGATTTAGAATTTGAGGTCTCGAAATCAAGCGTCTGAAAACACAAAACTTCGTGTGACAAGGGTGTTTTTTTCCTTCACAGTTATCTCGCAACTTCGACGACCAACTGAGCTCAAATTTTCACAGGTTTTTTATGCATAATGTTGAGATACACCAAGTGAGAAGACTGGTCTTTGACAATTGGCAATAGTGTCCAGTGTCTTAAAGTGCTACTACAACCTCCCTCCTTTAACTTCAGTAAAACACTTTTCACTTCCCAAAAATGTTTTGTTATTATTATGTTACCCTGTTATGTTTTCTGTCTAGTTTTGTTAACCCCTGCATCGAAAAAACCTGTTCGGCAAGTGTGATACTGAATCAAAGACTATTATGACATTATATTCAGTTGATATGGGGATAACTTGTTCAATCATGATGACGATCGAGTGATGCAGGGGACATAGGATAATAAAATGGCAAATGTTTGCAGCGTGGCTTGCTGATGCAAAGAACTACATGTACAGTACACAACCTTCCTGCTTGAGATATGGGCAACAGCATGGACAGAAGTAGAATTTAAGAGATAAATGGACCAGATAATTCGATGCCGACGGCATCTTATACAAATAGACTAGATTGGGAGAGAACTAGAGTGGTGAAAATAACACATACACAAAAACATATCCTCAATCAGTCGTGCGCTGAGGAAAAACTAAATTCTGACCTACCTAGGATGTAGACAAATTTCCCCACAATCGAAGTTGAAAATCTCAAACACACAAGGCAGGCCTCCCTATCTCCGAGATGCACTTCTTTACATTTCCCGGGTGCACTCACTAGCTTGCGACTCAGGCATGGTTAGCACACACAGTGCTGGGTCACCCACGTACAGGCTTCTCGGGTGCATCTAACGATCGCCACAAATCCAACACTGATAATGCCCACATCAAATAAGAGCAATTCCACCGTCTATATGTTCATGCGGTTCCCTCTCTCAGACGTCTTACTCTTAGATGCTCTTAGCCTGTAAATTTGCCTCATTGCACGCCGGTGATCGGCGGGAGAAACACACGCACACATGAGAAACAACATCATTGATTCAAGCAGAAAGTGCCCTGATGCACACACTATACACGACTTCGCTGTGATTGTGGTGGTCTCTATATGCACTGCCACCAACACACAATGTGGTTGATCAACACGGATACATCACACAGTGCGTTCACCAGCTTGTTATAAACAAGCAACTACACGATCACGTTTGTTAGAGCTAAGCTGTAAACAAGCTCAGATTAAATTGAGCAGTTTCGTCATCGCGGACGGATGGTCGGAGAGGGAGAGAGTCGACACCCACAAGGATGGGACATGTTATGATGCCACAATGACGTCAATGTCATTAATTTAAACAAAATACTAATTTTTTTTGTTCATTCGTTTATTCCAGTGATGAGACGAACAACAAAATTACAAATACAAGAAAAAACATCCCTGTCACACGAAGTTAAGTGCGTTCAGATGCTTGATTTCGAGACCTCAAATTCTAAACCTGAGGTCTCGAAATCAAATTCGTGTAAAATTACTTCTTTCTACTCGAAAACTACGTCACTTCACAGAAAGCCGTTTCTCACAATGTTTTATACTATCAACCTCTCCCCATTACTCGTTACCAAGTAAGGTTTTATGCTAATAAATATTTTGAGTAATATACCAATAGTGTCCACCGCCTTTAAAGCAATGCTTCTCTGATTAAAATCTTGCTGCATGAAAACTTTTAACCACATTTCTTTGAGGTGAAATTTTCTCAAAATGCTTTATACTATTGAAACCTTCTGTAGGCGTATTGCCATTCATTTTAAAAGTGATTACCAAACAAACAATTAGTTGTACTTTCCCTTTATATTAAGGCATAAATTGGCCATACTTCTTCAATCAAACCTAACCAATAACAGACCTCTTACAAAATTGAATTCAAGACTGCCAGTTGATAGAGCTTGATGCGCTTTCTGTAATAGCCCATAGGTTTAATAAGGTAATTTGATTTTGACAATCGCCAGGTGCGATCAATTACTTTGAGATTTATCCAGATGAAAAAAACACAACTTTCAAAATCAACAGCCATTTGGAATAATGCATTGACCGAGCGAATAACGAATGCAAGATGTTGGCTTTAAAGGTGCTAGACACGTTTGGTAACGAGTCAAAGACCAGTATTCTCAATGGGAGACTTTTGGAACGCTTGGTGGCAGCAGACTAACCAGGTAAAATCCATTGTTCTCGGTCATGTGCGCACGCTCAGAACTACGTAAACAATGGAAATTTACCTGGTAAGTCTGCTGCCACCTAGCGTCCCAAAGTCTCCCATTGGTGTATCCCAACATATATAATAACAAATCTGCGAAAATTTTGACTCTATAGATCATTGAAGTTGCAACAGAACCATGAAAGAAAAAAACACCCTTGTTGCACAAATTTGTATGCTTTTAGATCCTAAAATAGCCTGAAGAAGTCTTTGAATATTTGAGTAAGATTTTACCTCTTTCTAAAAAAACTGAGTTACCTCACAGACTCAGAGGGCGCATTTTCTCACAATGTTTTATACTATCAACAGCTTTCCATTGCTTGTTAGTACTATAAGTAAGTTTTTATGCTTATAGTTATTTTGAGTAACAACCAATTTTGTGCAGTGGCTTTAACTTCAGCAGTTATTTGAGCTTGGAAGAGTAAATCAAATCATATGACTCTAGTTTTTAAGAAATAAAAAAAAAAACACCATTTATCAACCAACGACCTTTCAAATTCAGTGGTGTTGTCCCAGCTATGAATAAGAGGTTTTTTTTTGTAATAAATTATCTGGGCATTATTCATTGGTCATTATTTAGCCTTCGAGAAAGACTCTGCTACGGTTGAATTATCAGGCCATTAACTTTTTTTTGCATTAATACCATCGGTCATTTTCGTTGGTAAGCAGCTAAATATATTTTCTCATTATAGTATTCCTTGCTTTAAATGAGCCAACAAGAATAAGTTATGGTGATTTAGAGGTTGATGTTGATTATACATGTAAATCTACTGACCGCTTTTTCTCCGGAGGACTTAGTGCTGATATGAATTTTAAAGAATTCGGGTACTTTTTCAATGTCCATAAATTTACATTAAACTTACAGGGTTTGAAGATAATGACAAGTATTACTTACTAAGGTGCTGTAGTTTTTGAGAAAAATCAATGTCATGAAAATACGTTTGTAAATTATGAAAATAATGTTCGTCTCATGAGACGAAAATTATTTTCATGACAGTGTTTTACTCATTTCCCAAAAACTACAGCACCTCAGCACGTAATATTTTCAGGGAAGCTTTCTACTATCATTATCATCAAACTGTGTAAGTTTAGTGTAAATCTGTGGACATTGTGTTTTTTGTCCTACAAAATTTACATAGACCCTTTTATAGTGTCTTTAATTTATTCATTTTTATTTTTTATTTATCCAGTTATTAGTTTTATAATCACGAAAAAGCTCGTTTAAAAGGTTCTTTTTTATTGGCAGGAAGGTTGAAAACCTTAAAGTGTGCATTTCCAAACGTTTTACTTTTTACTGTTGTACGCATTAGTGAAGATTCCGTTTTTTGTTTAAAGCCATTGTACACTTTCGGTTAACAGTAATGTCCAAAGGCCCATACTTCGAGTATCACAACTTATAATTTATATAAAATAACAAACCTGTGAAAATTTAGGCTCAATCGGTCATCGGAGTCAGGAGAAAATAACGGGAAAACCCACTCTTGTTCCGCTTGTTTCGCCGTGTCATGACATGTGTTTAAAATAAATCCGTAATTCTCGATATCAAGAATTGATAATTGTTTTAATGATTTCTCAAAAAGTAAAGCATTTCATGAAATATTATTTAAAGAGAAGTCTTTCATCATTACCTTCTGTTAACCCTGAAAGTTATTTGTAAATCTGTGAACTTTTATTGTTTTTTGTTCCGAAACTGTATAATGACTTTAAATAAGTTTGCCCCTGGTGCAAATTAACATATATTATAGGCCTATCGTTGAGGTACCCGTTGCCAAAAATATAGGATTCGAAACGCCTCTATAGCAACCGGGCAATCTTGGTAGTCTAGTTGGTAAGACACTACTCTAGAATTGCAAGGGTCATGGGTTTGAATCCCACCCGAGTTATATGCCTGTGATTATATTGTTTTCACAGGACTTGGGAAAGTGTACAGTGCTATCATACACCGGTGTAAAGGTAAAACCAAAATTACTATTCTCTATCCCCGGTGCAAATTTAACATCTATTATAAGTTTGTCTTATTATCACAAGTAAAACTCAAATGAGAATAGTCTTAAAGGCAGTGGACACTATTGGTAATTAGTCAAAATAATTATTAGCATAAAACCTTACTTGGTAACAAGTAATGGGGAGAGGTTGATGGTATAAAACATTGCGAGAAACGGCTCCCTCTGAAGTGATGTACAGTTTTCGAGAAAGAAGTAATTTTCCACGAATTTGATTTCGATGCCTCAAATTTAGAATTTGAGGTTACGAAATCAAGCATCCGAATGCACACAACTTCGTGTGACAAGGGTGTTTTTTTTCTTTCATTATTATCTCGCAACTTCGATTACCAATTGAGCTCAAATTTTTACAGATGTGTTATTTGTGCATATGTTGAGATACACCAAGTGAGGAGACTGGTCTTTGACAATTACCAACAGTTTCCACTATCTTTAAAACTCTATGTGAAATCCACCCCTGAGCCTACCAGTTCATTCGTCCAAAATATCAGACGAGTGAACCATCAGGCTGAAGAGCAATCAGAATAACGACAATGTTTAGTTCTCTTTAATTCAAGTAATTAAGTGGATGGCTCATTTACAGTTCAATTGTCAGATGATTCGTTGCCTGGGTTGTCATCGTAACAGATCCTCTGATTGATGGACTGTCAGAATCAGTGGGTGTGGAACTAATAGGCAGTTGGTACTCATCAATAATGGTCAGACTAACAAGCAATCTAGATGTCAAGATGTCAACAGAATATCGAAAGGACTACAGTATAATAGATGTTAAATTTACATCATGGATAAAGAATATTCATTTTGGTTGGTGACCTATACAGCAACACCGATGTGTGTTAGCGCTGTATACTCACAGGTATATTACTCGGTGGGATTCGAATCCCCGACCTTTGCAATTCTAGAGCAGTGTCATACCATTAGACAACCGAGATTGCCTGGTAGCTACATGTAGAGGCAGTTTTTTTTAGCAAGGGGGGGGGGGGGGTACCACAACGACAACAGTATTATTCCAGTGTACATAAAGATCAGCAAAATTCACGTAAATATTTGTGATCGGGGGCAAAAATCGTAAATATTGACGTGAATTTTGACGTCAAAATTTATGGATTTTGCCCTAAATCGCAAATATTCACGTCAATATTCACGTCAATATTCACATGAATAAATGCGATTGGGGCACAAACCGTGAATATTCACGTAAATATTTACGTGAATGTTTGGGAATTGGGGCACAAACCGTGAATATTAACGTAAATATTTACGTGAATATCTAAAAGTGCTTACACACTTTATAAAAGGGGTTGACATCGATCAAAACAAAACAATGACAGAATTCAAGGGGAGTTTGCACCACAAACATATTATTGTCATTTGCATGTAATTTGCATGATTTCATGACATTGTTTTTGAATATTTTGGGGCTCCTGGTAAATGGGGTTTGTTGATCAATAAGGGTCTCCAAGGTATTTGATGGTAAAAAGAATCATTCATTTTCTAATGACTTGTTGGTTTTGATACAAAACAAAGTCAAATTTGTATGCATTTTTCAATAAACGTTTTGATCACTACAAGTATATGAAATTGCAATATTTAATGACCATACTGAGCCAACAAGATGAAGGCCATTTCTTACTGAATCAAGAAATAAGTCTTCAATAATATAACGCCAATAGTGTCTCCAAACTTGTAATGGATGGCGTTTGCCAATGTTATTAGCTTCAAGTATATTAGATAAAAAACACTGAAACGAACAGCTGCACGAACGTGTAACAGTTTTATTTTCCCAGGTCAGTTTTCTATAGTGATATTGAAAGGGGTGGATGAACATCAGCAAACACAAAGTGATTTGCCCGTATCGACAACCGTCAAAATCTGGAAATGAATTTCAGTTTACTACACTTTTGGCATAAAAAGGCAGTTGTATTAGGCTTAAATTTATAGTGTGTGTGTGTGGGGGGGGGGGGGAGATAGTCCTTTCGTCTGTTTATATAACCGAGGACTTTTGCTGTTTTGACAGAGCGAGGATGCAGCTTATCTTCACTTTTGTGTCAACCAATTTTAATTTATTTCACTGTGAACCCAATTGGATTATGGTAAAGTAAAATTAATCATTGTACTAGCCAAGAAACCAATAGAGGAACGACAAGGAAGGAAGTTTAAACTTAAAACGTGGGAGAAAAACCCAAGGGAGTTATTCCACATCAGGGAAAACCCTCGCATGCAGGTTTAAGGACTGAAAAACCCAATGCACAGAGTAGTGCCCCTGGCATAATTCGAACCAGGGCCTAAGAGGTGGAAGGTGAAGAAAGACACCACTAAATACCAACCCTACCACCCAATGGGAGAACATAGTGATGTTGGGTGAAGGTCCCCAGTTGGGTGAAGGTCCCCAGTTGGGTGAAGGTTGGAAAGTGTGTACAAAACCAACAGGGGCTGCATGTTGAAAACAAAAGAGGGACAATACGGGGATCCCTACTACAATGTTTACACACACATATAGCATACAGAGCTGCATATCCTTGTGGGGTCTTTTACACCGATGGAACAAAAGAATCCACACAGTTACCCTCTTGTTTCTACGAGGTATACAACTGCAAACTCCTATTTAGTCTTAGTTCAAATGCACAGAATGTGTTATGTGATGCACTGATGTATATTTCTCCATATCTCTTTGTGCAGGTCTGTTCAAAACAATTTTCTACACTCAACTGTCATACATTTCTATATATCATGAGCCTTTACCTTTACAGCCTGCTCAGGACAGCATTTCACCCAAAGGACAACATTATAAAAATAGACAAGGATCTTGATCATAATTGTTTTAGGCCACTGTGAGACATAGGCCTAAGGGAGACAGATTGATAAAGACACCTGATTTTTACCCCTCAGCAAGGAATATTTAGATAGATATATATTTTGAGAAAAAGTTAAGTCCACGTCGGCCTACACAAAAGATTTCCTCATATAAGACTTTCCCTCAATCTTCCTCTGCAAATCTCCCGTTTGTTTTGCCATTATTATCCAATACTTCAAGGGCACAGCTTGTATTGGTGATGCCATAATGTATACTTAGGATAGATATATATTTTGAGAAAAAGTTAAGTCCACGTCGGCCTACACAAAAGATTTCCTCATATAAGACTTTCCCTCAATCTTCCTCTGCAAATCTCCCGTTTGTTTTGCCATTATTATCCAATACTTCAAGGGCACAGCTTGTATTGGTGATGCCATAATGTATACTTCTCCGTATGCTAAATTTTGCAGATCTGTTTAACAAAATTTATCCCCAAACTAAATTTCTAGTATACCCCCTATAAATGCGACTACAGGCATGCTCAAGTCAGCATTCACCAAAAGAACCTCGCAAACAAAAATAGTCTAAGATCTTGATCAGGCCTCCTGGGCCATCTACATCCCAGTTTACCTGTGACATAATACAGCGAGACAGATTGATATAATCACTTGATTCTTCCCCCTCAGCAAGAAATCTTAAAACTGCACCTAGTCCTCAGACTTCTCCAACAGTTGCCCTCAGTCTTCCTCTGCATGTACAACGTCTTATTTTAATGACAAGATCCCAGCTCTGAGCAGAGATTACTGTTGGATTTGACCTTTAGTTGAGGCCTACCGGGGGCAAATTGTACAATAAACAAAGAAAGTTAAGCAGAAAACACTGCTTGACAAGTAAATACTGATTGACAAATTACTTTGCTAAGATAAGCAAAAATTGAGTGGGGCATCAATCACAAGAATGTAAACTTGGTAACAATTTTGTCTGGTAACCTATTTCTGTTAAGCATTATTTGTCTGTGCTGAGCAATTTTGTTGTGTTAACAGACTTTATGAAATTAAGCCCTGCATGCATGGTTTGATCTCCAAATGCAAAGGCCCAGCAAGTCGTCAACAACACAAGCAATCAAAATCTCTTCACTGAAACCATTATTTATTAATACAAGGGAGGTCATGGATTGGTTACCACTGCAAAAAATAATGAGCTTAACTCACGCAGCTGTCGAAAGTATACAGTAACAGAAAGGGTTATACGTAACTCGAAGTGATGTGGTTTTGATTATAGTTTTTCACCCCAAAATATTCAAATTGAGAACTAACAATTTATGCATAAATTGTTTTCCAGATTTCTGAGTATTAGTGTACATTGTTGTCCAAATAAAACTGTGGATTGATTCAACATTCTTGTGAGAGAAAAAAAACAAACAGTTTTTGCTGTTTGATCAAAACAATTATACGTTTTAGTTGATGGTTATTTGGTTTGGTAACATTCTAATTAATAGTTTTTCTACTCTTGAGATGTCATAAACACACTGAAGAATATACTAAATTTCAGCTTTTCCGTTTTCCAACACGCAAGTAAATAAAAACTTTTCCAGTGCAATTGTATAAAATGTAACTATGTGCAATGTAAGGTGTATTAGCGTCCACGTTTGACACGTGCTTGATATTACTCTGAAAACGATAAGTGAAATTCAAATGTCTATGACACGACATCAACAATTGATGTTTGCTTACAACATCAACTTGGTTTCCCTCACCAAAGATGTTGTTTGTTTTAAAAGCCCTTATTTGTAATTTGGTACATATATATATATATATGGGTTTGATTCCTTTTATTCTAGAATTCCCTTTAAAATGGAGGAATCTTATCCCTGCCTCACAAAAAAAACAAAAACAAAAAACAGAACAAAAAACTGGCCCTTTATTCAGAGTGTTTGAGGCCAATAATTCACACACATTTGTCAAGGAATCCTTCATTACCATGGTTACTAAATAAGCAGAGACCCACGATATTGATCTTGGGATCATCTGGCCGCCGTTGCAGTAGCCCCGAGTTCACAGAAACAGACAACTTATTTCTATCAGGCATGGTGCATGCTGCTGGGATGCCTATCGATGGTCAAGCCATGATGAATAAATAATGATAATAAAAACAGATCACTTATACAGCGAGCTCTAACTAACCAGAAAAAGCAGGTAAGGTTTGAGGTAGCACCATGTTTCAAGACACACGACACTATTTTTATTGGTAATTATCAAAGACTAGCCTTCTCACTTGGTGTATCTCAACATATTATGCATAAAATAACAAACCTGTAAAAAATTGAGCTCAATCAGTCGTCGAAGTTGCGAGATAATAAAGAAAATAAATAAAACCTTTGTCACACGAAGTTGTGTGCTTTGAGATGCTTGATTTCGAGACCTCAAATTCTGAATCTGAGGTCTCGAAATCAAATTCGCGGAAATCACTTCTTTCTCGAAAACTATGCCACTTCAGAGGGAGCCGTTTCTCACACGTTTTATCAACGTCTCCCCATTACTCGTTACCATGTAAGGTTTCATGCTAGTAATTATTTTGTGTAGTTACAAATAGTGTCCACTGCCTTTAAAACTCTTGAGTAGCGTTGGTTTTGAACTGGTGATTGACAACTCAATGTTTCAATCAGTATGTTCGGATTGTCTTTAGGAGGACAAACCATTTTGTCCTGTCTTTGTCCGTTTGGTGTCATTTTGTAGTATTGTCCAGTTTTCAAAGTGCAAAACTAGCTATGCTAGATCTGCTTCCCAGACCCAAAAATCTCCGACTAGGCTCTGTCGAATGTAGGTTTTAAACGAGAGTCGTCAAGGAATCTTTGGTCAGGGGACCAGACTAAAGCTATGCTGATGGCTCAGTTGGTAGATAGAACGCCGGCACGTTAATCCGGAGGTCGTTGGTTCGAATCCCACTCTAGTCAATTCTTTGTTCAACCCCAAAAATCACTTCAACTTGTTTCCTAATATTCTAGACAATCAGCCACTAGAGGGCGCCAGATCAGCTCCGCGGCGGAGCAAGTTGCTGGCCCTCTGTTGGGAATGGGAAATCTGCTCACCTGGAGATGTTCGCCCATGTCTAGAATGATCCAGCATTCAACACAGCTTAGTGTTTCTACAAGACAGATTCACTGTACATGCTCCATCCTCCTCAACATCCCTCGTTCCCACTTGGGGAGACGGTTCTCTTTCACATGCTGAACCATATCTTTGGAATGCTTCCTGAGCCTTAGAATAGACACTTTCTTAGCTTTACAAATAATTTGAAGGTTAAACCACTGACTCCTGTTCAGTTTGTGCTTTTAAGGCACTGGACACCTTTAGTAATTGTCAAACCATGGAGGAAGAAACAAAGACCAGAGTTATAAATAGACTGACAGCGGTGTTAGGTCTTTAAAAAAGGTCACCGGCTGGCATCATAGAGCGTATATTGATGGAAAAAAGTTTAGGCGCATGATGTCCCACTCACACGGGGGCTCAAAATAGTGGGCGTGGTGGGGGCAGGGGTGGGGCCTTAATTGGATGGGCCGTAGACCCGGCCCACGTCCGTAGGATCATATTGTAGCATGCACATTCAAATTATACTCACAATAATTTATTAAAATAATGGAAAAATCACGAAATTTTTTGATTAATGTGTATGCAAATGTACAGAAAATGCCTTATAATGGAATTTGGAAACAGCAGGGATTAAAAAAACACCGCAATGACTTTTTAGGGCCTAGATTATTTTTAGGTATGGGCTCACTTGCTCTAGTGCGCATGCGTTGTATCCCACTCACTGAAAATCAAGATGGCGACCCAGGCTAGGCGAGAAACGTGATTTAGCGACATCGTTTTTCCTTGTAAGAATAGTACGTCGGCACGCATTGAAGATGGCTCTCTCTGGGAGTGTAAGTGAAGATGATTAAATCCTTATCTACTTGAAAACTCTTGATGGTAGAGAGGAATTTTGTTGAACAGTCCTTTTTTTCAAAATGTTGGGCAAGATTCCGTCCGCACCGGTAAAATATTGGGGGCGGCTACCAGACTACAGCATGTACTGCTGTGCACATACCGAGTCCAGTGAGAACTCGACAGGGATGCAGAAACCAGACCATGTATCTTTGGCCAAAATGACATGATTGCAAAACAAAAATTAGTTTAAAATGCTAAATTCATGTGGTGATTTTGACAATTCAGAATTGAGTGTAGTCTTTTTTAACTGCTGGTAATTTTCTGCAAAGACAAAAATAGAGTTAGATCTAATAAAATGTTTTTTTTTCTAAACAATTGTAAATAAACTAAATGTGGATGTTTGTAACTTTCATAATATTTCAATAAATCAACAACACTACTGTACTACACAGCAGAGCTTCAAAAGTCAACACCCAACAGTCATTATTCTGGCCATATTAATAAATTATAAATAATGTTATCCTCCTCTCATGTATACAATTTGCTATAAATACCACACTCACGTGGGTTGTGTTATGGTTTTGTCATTGTTGGGACTGAAGACTAGCATACATAGTGTTCAGTTTTGAGACCTGAATGAAGTGTGTGTTGGCATTGGTTCTCTTTCAATTTTATTTCTCTATATTCATCATATCCTATTGCGAATTCATCATATTTAAAGTTCGGATTGGGTTTTTTAGTAGTCACAGTGAAATGGTTAATTATGTAGGTATGTGACAAAAAAATTCAAATTCAACATTTTGGCTTTGTTTTAATACCATTGGAAAGAGCTCACAGTAAGCATTACAATGATGTAAATTGTTTGGTCATGGGTCAATTATTAAAAAAGTTATGAATATTTTAAGATTTAATTGACGGGCTTAATTTTGTATTGTTTTATAATAGAAAAACAAAGAAAACGTGTGACCTTTTGGGACTTTTCGGAGAGTTCTGAACCAAAAATTGTCATAACTTTTGTAATATCCCACAGATTTTAATAAAACTTTCAGTAAAGAAAGCCTTACTAACACAGAACACTTTGCAACTCTTTTTAATTACTATAAAAGATGGGTTCCTTAATTTTAGTTACTGACATTAAAAAAAGGGATAATTTTCTTAACGAACAAAAACAAAAAACACAAAGTCATGCGACTTGAGGATTTTGTTTTGAACAACATTTTACCCACTTACAATTGAGTAACATGTATCTTTAAGAAAGTATCAAGTCTTCACAGATGAAGTCAACTGCCAGTGTGTATTTTGAAAGGTCAAAGTCTTCTGCATCATCATCATACAGCTGATCCTCCTTCCAGTACCCGATCCGGTAAGTTCCCCCATTTCTCTTCAACAATTTTTCTACCTTCCCGAAGTACACGGTTTTCTCCTGAGTGTCTTCATCATACCAAATGTGTGAAAGTTTGTGACCGACAATCTTCCCACCAATGATGTCCTTAACGGTTTGAAGTCTGTCTTCTCCCAAATCCCCAAATTCATTTTGTTTGCTCAAATCCAGTGACCCTGTGTCACAGGATCTGAGTAACCGATCCAGCTTCTGCCTGTCTTTTGTTTTCTGTTTCTGGAGTTTGTTAGCCAGCCGTTTGCAAATCTCTGCTTGGATTTCTCTACTTTTCTTCCGTCTCTCTTGTCTGTGCTTTCTTCCTAATGTTATTGCCACCTCAATCAGCTTTGCTCTCTTTTCTTCTTCCAGATTGTCGAGAAAATCAACCACTTTATTTTTCTGCGCCCGGATCCTTGACGACAAGTAACACATCGTTGCATTTGGGGCACGTTCTTTAGAGGCACTAAACATCCCCATTATTTCCTCGGCATCTATGTTGTGACATCTTGCAGACTCAGTTTCTGTTCTTAATTTGTCGGTCAAGTCGGTGCCGAAATACCGCTCGTACTGTTTTTCTAGTACGCTAACACTTGCAGAGAGACAGGCCCCCATCATTGTCTCAAATAATGGATCATCTGCTGGCTTCTGTTGGAGTTTGCCGAGAGTTTCATCAGTAGACTTGAGTTCATTGCCGAAGAAATCTGTTGTAGTGGACAGCGTGTCAAGTGGGGTGAGGGAAAACTTCTTCATAAGAGCAACAACTTCCTTGACAATGGTGATGCCATCGATGTGACTAATTGGAGACTCACTGGATGTGTAGAACGTGGCCATCCATGGTCCTGAGAGTAATTTTCCGATCAGCCCCAGAATTTGAATTTCAACTTGGGAACAAGGATTCAAGAAATCTTGCCTTATCCCCCCCAGAAGACCACCGCAAGTAACAGTTCCTTCTTCAAACATCTTCAGGAAAAAATCACGATGTGAATGAAGTTTGCCACAGATGTGAAACATTATGTGGAGGCGGTTACCTCTATATCTTGGAATGAGTCCTCTTGGAAGTCCGGCATTATCCAAGTAGGTTTTAAAACCTTTTGGGTCCCCGCGACCGTCTTTATAACGTAGTTTGTTGACTGCAAGAACAAGTTGGTGACTCAAGGACTCAGTCCCCCATAACTTTTTACCAACATCAGCAGGTTCCATAATTTTTAGCGTTGATCTTGTCTTACTGGCGATGGTATCTAAGGGATGGAGGTGACAGTTGAGCTCGTTGAGGGATTTTCTCCAGGACAGTTCAAGTCGTTGTATGGTAGCATGGTTCACTGCAGCTCTGTCAGACATTGTATTTGATATGTTATTTAGTATTTTTTTCCGATTTTCTGAGAAGTTAGTTGAGTAGAACTGGCAGTAAACATCGTTGATGCGTTGAATACTTGCTTCGATGTGTAGTGCGTAATCCTCTGATGTACCACCAGCCAATTGGTCAATATCAAGTATGTGGCAGGTTGTCTGGGTAGTGATATGAACACTATTGACGTGGACACCTTCTTGAGTCGTCGCATCAAAACCAAGAGTGATATTTTGATTTTGAAGAAGAATTTCAGCAGCTTGAAAGTCAGAAATGACTCCCAACTCCCTGGTCATCATCTCTACAGTGTTTCGGTGTGGAACTTTGTCAAGAATAACTCCAGACCGTCTCGCAAACTGTTGAATCAGAGTTGGTACGTTTTTTGTTGGAACATGATTAACTACTGCATCATACACCAACATCCTCATTTCTGGGGAATACACTTTGCCTTCCTTCTGTAATTTACTTTCCCCAAGCTGCAATGACTCGACTGTCTCTTGTAAACAAAGGTTTTCATTCTCCAAGGCTATTATAGTTGAAGTTTTCACATTGACTTCATCCTGCAGTTTCTGGAATTCGACATCATCAGTAGCTTCAGAGGAGCATCTCTTCTTGTTCACATTTTGAAGTCGTTTGTTGTTTCGCCTTGAATTTTTTAGTTTTTTCTTTGTTTCAGCCAGCTCCTTTGCCAACACCGTCTTTGAAAACTGTACTCTGAGGCGTTTTATTTTGTTGTCCTTCTTTTTTAGTGAAAGGTCTTTGCGTGTTATTACCTGGTTTAGATATTTTACTTTATGCAGACTTTGGTAGTTGATTTCACGTCGCAATTTTGCTATCTTATTTTTGTACTTAAGCTTCATGGTACTCCTTGTCTGGGAAAGATACTCCAATCTTTTTTTCAGCTTCAATTTCCTGGGAGTAAGAAGCCCTTGACGTGGAGAGGAGCGATTAGACGAAGATGATCTTGGTGTCTTTGGCAGCTGGGGATCAATAGGCTGTTCTGAAGTTCCACGCTGGGGGCGGGGCTCAAGCTGTGCTGAAGTTCCAGGTTTGGGGTCAAGCTGTTGTGAAGTTCCAGGCTGGGGGTCAAGCTGTTGTGATGTTCCAGGCTGGGGCTCAAGCTGTTGTGATGTTCCAGGCTGGGGGTCAAGCTGTTGTGATGTTCCAGGCTGGGGGTCAAGCTGTTGTGAAGTTCCAGGCTGGGGGTCAAGCTGTTGTGAAGTTCCAGGCTGGGGGTCAAGCTGTTGTGAAGTTCCAGGCTGGGGCTCAAGCTGTTGTGATGTTCCAGGCTGGGGGTCAAGCTGTTGTGATGTTCCAGGCTGGGGGTCAAGCTGTTGTGAAGTTCCAGGCTGGGGGTCAAGCTGTTGTGAAGTTCCAGGCTGGGGCTCAAGCTGTTGTGATGTTCCAGGCTGAGGCTGAACCTCCTTTGGACCTGAAATTTGAATAATTTACAAACCTTTGTTACTACAATGTATAATAAAATGATATTTGGGTTGAAAGTTTGAAGATTTAAGTTTGGGCTTGACAATTGAAAAGATTCAATAATAAACTCACCACAGTGCAAGTCAGAAAACAGGTGATGTCAATATTATTATAATATACAGATAATCACCACAAAGGAAAACTCAGTAGGGCAAAGAGAACAAATAATAAAAAATCACTTGTGTGTGCATTGTCACAATTTAATTTTGTTTTGTTAATTTCCATGATAGGCCTATGTATAAAACATTTAAGATTCTCAATGATTTTATTATTTCACGTACTTCGCAAAACAAGTAAGAAAGACACTTACTGTCAAAATGTTCTAGCTTGGAGGTCTCTGGCTCAGGATCTTCATTGACAGGATTGAACAATTGGTTGCAAAGGGATGCGTATTTCTCCATTTCAGAATCACGCCTTAAATTCTTGAACTTCTTTGCTTGGGTCAGAAGAGATTGAAGCTGGCTGAGATTAATGACACATGATGGAAGTTTTTTCATCACTGCCATTATAGTCTTTGTCCTAGAGCTGTCATTTATGATGTACTGAAGAAGTACATGGCCATTCTTGAAATTCTTCAGTTCTTCAGGGAAGATGCTAAAATTATCTGTCAAGTATTGGCGTATCTTGCCAACCTTTGCTGGCAATGCCAGTTTCCTTTTCTTTGGTGGCATTATTGTCGCCTATCACAAACCCTATAAACAAAATAAAAAGAAGAATGTAAAAATGACAAATTATATAAATTTATAGGGAATGGCATTTACACAAGAGTCAATACTTTAAATTAAAAAAAAAAAAAAAAAAATTTTTTTTTTTTTTTTTTTTTTTTTGCGGCGAGGAAGTGGAATTTTTCTTTAATTAAATCAATTATTTCATAACCTGTTTATTTAAACACTAATTAAAATTAAAAACAATCTATAAAAAAACCGCGAAATGACCTTAAAACCACACAACATGAAGGTTAAGAAATACACCGTCGAAAAACAAGGCAGCCTGTGTTTGTAAACATTGCCACTGACCAATCACATTGCCGAGATTGGGTCACGTGACGTCAGGATCGCTTATGTAATTTTTCTCTACTGAAAAACCACCCTTACAAATCCATAATCATCGGTGTCTGTGAGTCATAATTTACACTTTTTTTTCGTAAAGTCAATGGGAAACATCCCCAAGTCTCATTTAAGAATGATTTTAGAGCCTAAAAGTAGTTTAAAAGGAAGTGACAGTATTTTACATAAAGCATCCGGCAGTATGAAATCCGGCCATTTTAAAAAATTTCGCCACTGACGCAACATTTTGCGGCCGGTAAAAATTAAAGTGGGGGTTATCAGAATCACTTCAAATTCACAGTAAGTATAGACGAACATATGAACAAACAATGAGTATAGGTTTTAAAACAAACAAAGCTTACCTTCGGAGAACGAATCGATGACTTTGATGACCCAAAACTTTCACGGATTTTTTTTTTCACTTTTACAACTCGGATCGAAAAAATCCGAAGACTCTGATAGACAGGAACATGTGTACTACGTCATCAACACATGTGCAGTAAGTATGCTCTTAAAATGCGACTACTACCCTCAAACTGATGACGCGACTTACTGCGCGGCCGGTCAATGAACGGTCAGTTCGGGGGTGCACGGAGCTACGCACGGGATCCCCGGATTGTCACGTACCTAAATTATGTAGTTAATAATAATAAATAGAGATTTGTCGGAAAAGTTTCCGTATGGCGCCACCACTTTTTCATTCGAAATAAAATAATATAGTATCTTATTTACCTAATTGATATATCCCTTTTTGTAAAAAGGAGTGAAAAAGTGGTGGCGCCATACGGAAAGTTATCCGATTTGTCAATCGTGCACTTCATCAGAAAGTCAATGGGAAGTCACAAGTTGTGTTTTACTGTTATTTTTTTAAAACATGGTATCCTATGCTCTCCCTAGTCATGGCCGCGCCTTGGTGCCCCTTTAAAAATTTCCCTTAGACTTGAACTTGTGAAGTTTTTCCAGTGGAAGAGCCCCTCGCAAAAAGAAAATGGCCTTGCCCTCTCAATGATGAAATTACAGGCGTTTGCGAGGAACATCATAAAAACATATGAGCTAGGGTTGAAACGTCAGGCTATTAAAAATTTTGTGCAGTCATACCATAAAAGACCCTTTTGGTTGTTAAAGACAGTGGACACTATTGGTAATTGTCAAAGACCAGTCTTCTCACTTGGTGTATCCCAACATATACATAAAATAACCAACCTGTGAAAATTTGAGCTCAGTCGGTCGTCGATGTTGCAAGTAAATAATGAAAGAAAAAAACACCCTTGTCACCCTTGTCACACGAGGTTGTATGCTTTTAGATGGTTGATTTCGAGACCTCAAATTCTAAACTTGAGGTCTTGAAATCAAATTCGTGGAAAATTACTTCTTTCTCGAAAACTACGTCACTTCAGAGGGAGCCGTTTCTCACAATGTTTTATACCATCATCCTCTCCCCATTACTCGTTACCAAGTCAGGTTTTATGCTAATAATTGTTTTGAGTAATTACCAATAGTGTCCACTGCCTTTAAGCAGTGTGCAATCAGCTACTTCTATTTTTAGACAAACAAACTGTACTAGAATGGGAAAGATTTAACGCTGCAACTCATTTTTGTTTCATTTTAATTTTGAACAGGGAATAAGTTTTGGTGACTTTCAAGACATTGAAGCTAATGAATATGAGAAGCTCTTTGGTCAAGCGAAGGAGCCTCTACATAGCAACTGTGTGGAGGTAAGTTAAGTCTAGAGAAGCTTTGAATCCCATACTTGATGTTCTACAGTTAAAGACATTGGTGTGGACACTAATGGTAATTGTCAAAGACCAGTCTTCTCACCTGGTGTATCTCAACATCTGCATAAAATAACAAACCTGTGAAAATTTGAGCTCAATTGGTTGTCGAAGTTGCAAGATAATAATGAATGAAAAAACACCCTCGTCACACTAAGTTGCGTGCTTTCAGATGCTTAATTTTGAGACCTCAAAATCTTATTTTGAGGTCTCGAAATCAAATTCGTGGAAAGACCTTGTCTCAATTCAGCGTCCCTTGGCCAAACTTCAAAAGTTTGGGTCCAGAAGGTCACCACAGTTTTCAAAAAATTGTTGGAAGAACTCAACTTGCATTTAACAGCCTTGACAGGTGTATGTAAATATACAAAGTTCAAAATTGTCCTCCAGCTCTATTATTTTCAATAGTGTGAAACATTTAACCTTCTGAGTTATGTTTATCATGTTCATATTTTTACAGTTACCATGGGATGAAGATGCAGAGCTGCAAAGCACCGATACAGCCAATGAGCATGGTGAGCATTCAGAGTTGTCTCTTGTTGTTCAGATATTATTTTTTATTTTCATTTTCTAGGCAAGGCTGCAACACACTGCACATGCCTCTTAATAACCCATGGCAACCCACAGCAATTGCTGTAGTTCCCTGCGCTTTTACTGTGGTGTCCTTTGCACAATTCCAATACAAGTTATGTTTTCCTCATAGATGTACATGGCTTTCAAGAGCAAAGTTCAAATTCTAAAATGCCAGATGAAAATTATGATATAAAAAAATGTAAAGGAAATTGTTCGGTCAAACGAAACTGGGATAAAGCAGAGCTTGAATGAGATCTGCTTTGATAAGTTTAACTGACAGTAAGCAGTGTTTATGAAACAGAAACTGCACTTTAGTCAGTGCCAAAGTTCTTAGAGCTTCTTAAACACAAAAAGTAGCTAAGTACAATAAAACTATGCTTACCAGAATAAGGTTACTAACCAAACGACCAACCAATGAACAATTTGTGACTGGTTTCCTGCTCATTTCTGCTAAACAATATTTCCAAGACCCGGTTACAACCTCGGTGAAATATTCTGTACTTTATGGTAAAACTTGAACAGTTTGGATTAAAAAATTGTTTCTTGATATCGTTTTAGACGAGCCAGCTGTCAGCATTGGAGACAAGGAGCAATCCTTAGAAGTACAGCAGCAGCAACAACAACTATTTCAGCAGCAGCAACAAATGTCCATGCAGCTGCAGCACCATCACCAACACCAACAGAATCAGCACATCCAGCAACAGAATGAGCAACAAATGCAGCAACAGCAGCAGATGCTTAATCAGCATCACCAGCAACAGCAGCAGCACCTGCAGGATCAGCAGCTATGCCAACAGCAGCAGCTTTTTCAGTTGCAGCAAGAGCAGCATCAGCAACAGAGTCTCCAGCAGCAGCAGCAGCATGCTTTTTCCGCAGTGTGCATGAACCAACAACCCTCAAACACCACCTTCCAGCAAGCATCCACCCAGAGCAGTACTCAACCTGTGGTACCAGACCAGGTGGCTCCTACTTACACACAGCCCATGCCATCAAGCCACCTTCAAATGGTACCAGGACACCCCGACCTTGTGGCTGGAATGCAAGCTCAAATGATGGTTCAAGCCCATTTACAAATGGTCATGCAAGGTCATTACATGCCAATGAATCCTGCCCAAACACAAGGACAAGTCGCTAACCTGGCCCAGGCGTCTTCCACCGATGGCCAAGTGATGCCCGATGAAGCCTCACGGAGTTCAGATGGGCAGGCCGCTGATCCAAATGAGACGGAGGCCGGGATAAAGCGCAGGAACAAAAAGCGCAGAGATCCCAGCTTCTACGCCAATTTCTACAGCAGTGATCCTGGTCAATATAATGCTGGTCAATTTAGTAGAACAGAGATCGCGTATTACGCAGACAATGAAAGCAGTGGTAGCAGCAGCGGTGCTTCTAGTGAAGTAACTGGCGGTGGCAGTGGTGGAATAGAACTTGGGGTTGGCAGAGGTGGGATGGAATTTGGCGAAATGCAGCACAAGTTGGACTGCACACCAAAAGAGGACCTAAAGGCATCTCAACTTGAAAATCAATTCACAGGAACCAGTGTACAACAGGAAGAACCATTTGCCAATAACAACAAGAACGTTGATTTGTATACACATCATGCACCTGAAAGAACTAGACCACCTTTAACCAAAGAAGACCATCAAAGTGTAGTTTGTAACGACCTCTCCACCGCCCAAATGCCTAACAACTCCTCTCCATCCCAAACGCAGTACACACC
Organism: Asterias amurensis; assembly: GCF_032118995.1. Lineage (NCBI taxonomy): Eukaryota > Metazoa > Echinodermata > Asteroidea > Forcipulatida > Asteriidae > Asterias > Asterias amurensis. The sequence goes on from NC_092650.1 coordinate 19,854,079, forward strand.
AATTGCAGTGTCGGAACCGAGTGCAATCCAGACCCAGACTGTGTCACCAAAAATCAAACAGAACGTTGTGGAATACCCAAGAACTAAAGCGAGCGTCGATAACGTCAATCCACATGGTTTATCGTTTGGTGTGGATCCACTATTACCTGTTGAGCCGCAACGACAGCAGGAAGCCAAACCACTGTCTGTAGAACCAAATGTGGCAAAGGAGCCCAAACAGGAAGAGTTCACAGTTAGAGACCCTGATCACAACGAAGACGCTGCAGCAACTCCCGCTCAGCAGCCAACTCCTGAAGAACACAAACAGGAAGTTGCCGTTGCTGTGGTCACCCTGATCGCAGCAGACCAAAACGAGGTGCCACTGCAGCCCGAAGAAGGAGCTAAGACACCCGACACGACCCAAGCTGCATTGCCCCCACCGTCTAAACCAAGCAGTTGGGCAAGTCTGTTCAAATCAGCCGGTTCGGTCGCGGCACCGCCAACTCCAGCTGCATTAGTCTCTGCACCAGTAGAACCTACTCAGACTGAACCAAAGGTTGTCCCACAGTCTGATACAGACGATAAGTCACCTGTGTCTGTGGATAAAGATCCTCGGGCCAAGGAGTTAGGAGGTGAGGAACTAGACCTTCTTATTCTTTATTATCAAAGCTTTGTAGTGTTATTGTAGTTTGTGAAGTCATTGAGCCTAGTGCAACAGTAATACCAACTCTTGGTTCTTACAAGGTATTAATGCAGCCCTTTGAAGATCAACAGTGTACTCTCTTAAAGGGTCTATGTAACTATTGTAGGACAAAAAACACAATGTCCACAGATTTACACTAAACTTACACAGTTTGAAGTTCATGTCAGTAGAAAGCTTCCCTGAAAATACTACGTGCTGAGGTGCTGTAGTTTTGGGGAAATGAGCAAAACAATGTCATGAAAATATTTTTCGTCTCATGAGACGAAAATTATTTTAATAATTTACAAACGTATTTTCATGACATTGTTTTACTCATTTCTCAAAAACTACAGCACCTCAGTAAGTAAAATTTGAAGGGAAGCTTTCCACTATCATTATCTTCAAACCCTGTAAAGTTAATGTAAATGTATGTACATTTTGAAAAGGTACCCAAATCCTTTAACAGTGGTCTGCTGGCCAAATGCCAGTTCAAGTACAATGAGGACCAGTCAATTTCACTGTTGGTCTTGCTGGCTAGTTCAGTGTTGGTAATCATCCTATATGAAATATGGACTAGTAAAACAAGCCTCATGAACAAGTATTAAGGTGACAAGCTAGCTAGTGCCGCTGACTAGTCTAAAAAAAGGTAGGTCAAACTCGGATGAAAACGCTGTACAACGTTATTCTTCCAACTCATCGGGCATACATATTAGACCATCCCACAAATAATCTCTATTCTCAGTATGGTTCTTGTGGTAGTATAGGTATCACAATAGAGGGTACCATTCTGCATTCGTTATATCAGCAGTTTTTCTTGTGGTTTAAATTTTTTGTATTTGTTGATTTTTTGAACAGGTGTTTTGAGTCATGTAGTACTCAATCATCGAGTCATGAACCTCCAGCCACGTGGACTTAAAAACATTGGCAATTGGTGCTACGTCAACAGCGTATCCTTTGCATTTATAAACAAGTTGCCACCATGATAAAGACAGTTGTGATGCGCACTTTGTGTGAGGCTTAGTAATCCGACTTGATGATCGAAGGACTGAAACAAACGTTTCCATCAACTGATCATAGGTGCCATGCAGTTGCTATGGTGGACGGGGCGTAACCATAACCCGCTTGAAACACCTTGCTGGAAACAGCCTAAATCCTCAACACTGATATCATGTAGAGTTGAACTAGTAGGGTATCTACTGTCTTAATCCAATGTGAGTTTATATAGGATCCTTTAAATGCTTTGATTCTCTAAAATCAACTGATGTTAGTTTATATAGGATGCCTACATTAAATTCATCTGCCTACTGCCCCAATCCTCTATGAAAAATCTTTCTTCTTGAAGGAAGTTAACTTAGGCATCCGGCGATTGTCCAAATACATTTCTGAAAATAAGAACTTAATGAATATGCATGAGAGTTGACCCTTGACCTTTGACGCTGCAGATTTTACAAGCATTGCTAGCCTGTCCTCCATTCTACAATCTGATGAAGCATGTGCCTTTCTTTCCGATGCAGCGAGGGCCAAGCTCATCGCCCATGCTGGACGCCATGTAAGTACCCATACCTGTATATCAAATTGCTACGGCACCATATTGGGTATCAGGCGAGTGGTTCAGCTCTGTCATGTCTGTACAGAAGCTCTGGTGTTGCTGAGTTTGGGTTCGAGTCTCAGTCTTGATTTTTTGTGTCGAACCATGATTCCTTGTTCTTTCAGTTAAGATGAAAGCCGTTGGTTATGTTTGTTGTGTAATGCATGTATTGTACACCGTTGTAAGATGTTTCAAAAATCAGTCTTATAATTCAAAGAATTCAATAACATGTTTCTGTTTGTTCAAGCGCCTTGAGTATCTAATCAGTAGAAACATGCGCTACATAAGACTATTTATTAAAATCTTTCATTTTGGGCAATGTTAAGGACAACATTGTTGCAAGAATAAAAGGGCCAGAGTGCAATGCATTTTGTTAAAATACCGAAATTCATTCATGAATTCACATCCTTATGGCATCAAACGCTTCCATAAACGTTGAGGGATATTATATCAACCAACATTGATAAGTGATCTTAGAACTTACGAAGAGAAGGGAAGTAAGATATACAGTATTCTTTTGTTATTTATTCATTGTCTTCAGGGTGGAGTTTGCCAGTAAGTTGTTCGAGCAACCAAATCAAATGCTCCAATAAATGTTGAGGGATATATACCAACCAACATTGATCAATGATCTTAGAACTATAGAAGAGAAGGAAAATAAGATACATTCATTTGTTATTTATTCATTGTCTTCAGGGTGGAGTTTGCCAGTAAGTTTTCCGAGCAACCAAACCGCAACATACCGAAGAAAGGAACCATCGATGTGAAGACTGGAATTCCCTTTGAGCCAAGCGTGGTGTATCAGATGTTGAGTGTGGCCCAAACGTCCATGTCTGTTAAGGTAATGATCACAAAGTCAAGCTAAGAGGTACACACATCATCGAGTAGAAATGTAGTCCTTGGAATTTTAGGCGTGTGATTGTCGTCTGCACACCATCACACGCCTAAAAGCTTCTACACAAGTGCGAATCATCACACACCTGATCAACAAGTTGTAAATAAAGTCAAAAGTAGCTCAATTTAAGTTGTCAGTGTCCTCTAAGAAAAAAAATATCATTGCAATCTTTTTGTGGGTTCATATCCCACCCGAGTGGTTTGTCGTTGGATTTTGTTTTCAAAGAGCTCAGGAAAGTAATGGGTACACAGTGTCTAATACACATCGGTGTAAAGGGTAAAAGAAAATTCAAGTTCTTCATCCCCAATTGCCAAACTAACGTCTATTAATTCAGTCTATTCTTGTTGTTCTCATTTACAGCAAGGACGACAGGAAGATGCTGAGGAGTTTCTCGGCTGCTTGTTGAACGGCCTTCATGAAGAAATGCTGGCCCTTATGAAGTTTTACGCTCCTGCCAAATATGGTAAGCTTCCCTTATCCAGAGTGTCAGGGCCTAATGGTTTACAGCATCAAATTCAAGTTGTGGTGGTTAAGTCATGGGAGTGTGGGTTCCAATCCCAGTCATGACACTTGTGTCCTTGAACAAGATGCATTACTATAATTGATTCTATTCACCCAGGACTACAAACCGGTACCTCATGGGTACATGTAAATGGGTACATTTAAATGGCAGATAAAACAGGGGGTCTTAATTTAAAAAACAGGGTGTCCAAAAGACACAAACACACCCCTCGGGCTAACACTATGCTGTATCCTAATCAACAGAGGATCCCAACGTGCAGGCGACAGTCAAGACCAATGGCCTACCGGAGCAGACAAACCACACCAAGGTGGAAGAAGAAGAAGGGGAAGATGAAGCTGATGAATGGGAGCAGGTCGGACCTCGTAATAAGAGCAGCATCACTAGGGTGGTAAGTACTCGCAACTTGAAGACTGTTGATGGGACAAAAAATGTTTGCTTCGTAAAAAGTACCACGAGTGGATGATATCCATGCATACATCCTTATTCATCCCTAGGAGTAGGTGGCAACATGTACCTGGTGGCAGTCGGTTTGGGTCGATAGCCTAAACCAGTTAAACGTAGCCCTCACCTTTAAGTGGTCGTCCATGGCTGTGTCAAGTGTATTTGATTGTGCTGAACACTAGGCATGTTAAACATGTAACATTTTAAAACATTTATTTTCAGGCCCATTTCAATCGGTCTCCATTGTATGACATCTTTGGAGGTCAAATGAGGTCAGCTCTTCACCAGCAAGGCTCCAAAGAGTCTGCTACCCTGCAGCCATTCTTCACTTTGCAGCTTGATATACAGGTAGGAGCTTAGGAACCAGACTTGTCTCATACACATAGATAGTCCTTTCAAGAACCTTCGCCTGCCTGCCACAATATGTGCTGGGTTTCCCTTTTGCACATTTGTTTCAAATTATACCATGCCCGATTTGGGGTAGAGAGTATCCCTACAATGTTCCCCAACCTCGTTCCCAGCCTCGTTGCTAGCACATTTAAATGAGCCATAAAAATGAGTGTACATATTCATTGTTCAATATTTTTTACGCGCGCACGCATGTCTTTAGTCTTAAAGAATGTTTTTGTTTTAAAAAAACATGTTTTTGTAATAAAAACACGGGCGCGATCAACATACAACTACGTGCGCACGCACTTGACATCTAATGCATAACCAATTTCCTGATCCAATCAGCGTTGTTTCCCAGTACATCACTACCAGGGTTTAGTGACGAGAGGTATCGATACAGCGCGCTGCCCATGGTAGCGAGGCTGAATGTTCCCATGTTTTAAGACACTATTTTCCTCATGTACAGAAGAACCCCAGTAAAGTCCTCCTTAGAATTCCTGGGTTTCCAAGCACACTTGGAAGACGCAGTAGGGGGGTACCACCGTGCCCCAAGTCGAGCACAGACAATACAACAATCAGTGACAACTTTGGTTCTATTTTGTTACATGGCCATGTTGCCTTTCAGCATAGAAATGTTTCCTGTTGTAAAATTGTATACTTTGTTTATTCTTGTTGGGTTAACAGTCGGACAAGATATGGACGGTGCGTGAAGCTATTGAAAATCTTGGAAGCAAAGAAGCTCTGCACGGATTCACATGCAACAAAACCAAACAAGAGGTAAAGAATGTTGGTCCATGAAGCCTGAGCCACTCATTATCATAAACTATAGATACTCATAGATCAATCGTTGGCTCCTTCAGTCTGTGCATCTCAAGACAGTCTCTCAAGATGCCAGAACTTTCCCCTTGCCCCTCTACAAGACAAAACAACTCTGTACTGGCATCTTATCCTAACACAAGTTTGTCTTTGCTCTTGGCAATACTTAGGAGGGTGATCTCATTCATATAAAGGAAGTAAGCCTCTTAGTTAGGGCTTGAAAATACCGTCGGGACCACTGGCCAGAGAGACCTGTCAACACTGGTCCTGGGAACCCCACAGCACCACAAGTCATGCTTTCTGGGGTGGATTTCACAAAGAGTTAAGACTAGTCTTATCTCGAGTTAGGACGAGTTACTCGTCCTAACTTAGGACTAGCCACACGTTTTGTATATCTCCTAGGACTAGTCCTAAGTTAGGACTAGTCCTAACTCTTTGTGAAATCGACCCCTGGTGTTTTTCCTAACACATACAAAATTCACGACAATTTTGCATTTACGTTTGTTTTCCTAATGAGTTAAATGGAACTTGTGATTTGGTTCAACCGTTTCTGCTGATTCCAATATGAACTATGAGCCCATCTATAGAAGGTGCAGATAGATGTCAAGGATGAAACCTAGTCGTGACAGTCACAAAACCACAAAGCACAGTTTGGCGGTGTACAAGTTGTGTACGGGAATTAAACAACTTTATTTGTAGAGGGAAACTAAGATGAGAAACATTCCACCAACGAAAGGGATGTTAGTCATTCACCCTGGATAGTGTTGGGCTGACATTTTAAAAAAGAAGCGCAAGGATTTTCTGTATTTTAATGCAGTTTTTGGACTGCGACAAGCAGATGTTTTTATAATAAACCAGTAATAATAATAATATTAATAATTTAACTATCGGCTTAGTGTTGTTATAAAAAAAGTACACGTCCGGTGAATTACTTTTGAATGTTCAGATCTAGGAGAGAGATGAAAATACTTGTTTTTTGTGTTTGTGCGGCAGGTGGAGGCATCTCGCCGAATCAGTCTGGAAGAGCTTCCCCCTGTACTGACACTTCACCTCAAGCGGTTTGTGTACGACAAATCAGGAGGATGTCAGAAAGTGATGAAGAAACTTGACTACGGTGTGGACTTGGAGATTAACAGGGGTGAGTATTGAGCTTGGCCAAGTTGGATTTCTTGTGGGATTAAAATTAAATGGGATCATCATCAAGAGAGAGAGACTGAAATGTTGAAACTACTTCTGAACAATAAGATCATTAATATTCAGCAAAGGTGACAGGAAGCACAACTTGCCCCAACCGTTGTTTGTGTTTGACCCATAAATTGATGTGCGTAAAGCGCTGTAAACCAAGAACTTTCCCCAAGTGCTGTGACAAATGCACAGGCAAATAACTCGGACGAGACCCAAACCTACAGCCCTCATTTTACAAGATACTGTGGCACGTTCTGCAGCCAACCATACCAGAAAACACCTTGGGGAACCCATCTTTAAGCGTCAAGTGTGCTGGGTTCTTTTACCCAACATCACACAGACAACAGCTTAATGTCTCATCCAAAGGACTAAACAATAATGGTAAAGTGCCGTGCTTTAAAGACACTGGACACTATTGGTAATTGTCAAAGACCAGTCTTCTCACTCAGTGTATCTCAACATATGCATAAAACAACAAACCTGTGCAAATTTTAGCTTGATTGGTCATCGGAGTTGCGAGATAACTATGAAAGAAAAAAACACCCTTGTCACACAAATTTGTGTGTTTAGATGGTTGATTTCGAGACCTCAAGTTCTAAACTTGAGGTCTCTAAATCAAATTCGTGGAAAATTACTTCTTTCTCGAAAACTATGTCACTTCAGAGGGAGCCGTTTCTCACAATGTTTTATATTATCAACCTCTCCCCATTACTCGTTACCAAGTGAGGTTTTATGCTGATAATTATTTCGAGTAATTACCAATAGTGTCCACTGCCTTTAAATGCTTGGTCATGACACGCCAAAGTGGAAGTTATCGTAAGTGTCATCATTCATTTAGTTTGATTTCTCCATTTGTTCTACAGACTTGCTGTCTCCGAATATCAAGTCAAAGGTGTACATTGGCCAGCGGACTTATAAATTATTTGCCGGTAAGAAATCGTTCATGCTCAGTTCATTCCAGCTATTAACTTTGAAAAAAAAAATATGTATTACTATTTTTGGAAGGAAGGAAAAATGTTTTAAGACCAGTAATGTCAGGTCTAGAAGTTAGGGGGGAAACCCACAAGACCGCAGTGAGTTTTGTTGCCAGCTTGGTTTTACATGAACTCCCCTTGTGGGAGTTTGCGGAGTTCCCTTGATGGGAAGATTATTGAAACAAACAGACAAACAAACAAACAGACAAACAGTGGTCCAGTGTAGCCCTTGATGTTGAAATAAAGTTCTATGTTAAGAAACTTTTGACGAAAAAGAAAATTGTATTTTTTATTTTATTTTTATCCCCCAGTGGTGTACCATACAGGTAAGGAGGCATCCGGGGGCCATTATATCACAGACGTCTTCCACAACAGCAGCAACAGCTGGCTACGTCTTGACGACAGCATCGTCAAGCCAGTACGCGTTGCCCATGTCATCAAACCGCTGCAGGCGTACACACCGTATTTGCTCTTTTACAGAAGACGGGATCTGATCTAAGAGCATACCAATCTAAGAGGTGAGAGTCTCAAACAAGATGGATCGAGGCATCTTTGATTTACTTATATAAGATTTACATGTAGGGACAACGAAAGTTGTAGTTCTCATTTTATATGAAAGGAATTTGGCTGTGTAATTTAAAAGTGAAAGCATTGCTCTGATATGATCAGGTTTGGTATTGATTCTTGTTACATTCACACGTGGGGTGTTTTTTTTTGGTGGGGGGGGGAGGGGGCGGTATTTTGTATGCTATTGGCTATTGTTTGAGTAAATTGATGCCAAGCCAAAAAAAAAAAAACAAGAGAAAAAGAGTTTTAGTTCAGAGAAAGAAATTTTATTTTGTTTTGTATCTTTTGAAGATTTGATATACACACTGTATGGTGGCAGAAACTTTGTTCGTTAAGGGGCGAACCAAATTTCCCCTGGGAAATGGATCTGAAAGGATCTGTTGGTACTCGAGCGGGTATATACATGTAATTTGTTTGTGCATTGTTCTGTGACATATCATGGCCAAGTGGTTTAGTGAATGCATCGGACTAAAATTCTGGTGATTAGGTTATTTGGGTGTTGATTTGAATCCCGCTCATGAAATGAGGTTCTTGAACAAGACACTTTTAAGCGTCGCTTCTCTTCACCCAGGGGTAAAATAGTACCTGTACGGGCAGAGGTGGTTCTTGTGATTTAGCCGAGTTGGTTTGATGAATGAGTTAGTTGGCTCAGTGACCAGGGGTTGTAATGTTGGGAGTGCCATGAGCGTCACTGATTGACAGATTTGAGCGCTATATAAAAACCATTATTGTTAAAGCCAAGCTACCAAAGATCATGTAGTGGTTGACAAAAACACACAAACAAACAAATAAACAATCAAAGGTTACTTTTATGCAAGAGTCCAATTGTTCCATGTCTCCAGATTTCAGTAAACACCAAAGACAGTTGGCGAATGAAAATTATTTGCATTTTATTTAGAGGCTATTGAGAAAATAACATTATGTTTTGATGAGATTTTATGCATGTCTTTATTACGTTCTGTTGTTTTGATTCGGCTGATCAAACAACACTTATCCAAGGTTTATTTTCTTGTACATAAAAGTGTTTAAATGGGAATGCAATTGGATCCTGGTGCAAATTTTTCAAATTATTCAAATTGGTTTTTGTTGTTGATGTATCATGCCTGGATTTCAACTTCCAAAACCCACTTTGGAACTAATTTACACCATTTAACTAATTATTTCGCATTTTTAAGTGCCTGCTTATGACATCTCTGTTGGTTACTTCAGAAAAATTCTTCCTGTATTCAGTTAAATCTTATGCATATTGGGAATCGTTATTAACAAGTAGTACTTAGATTGTAAAAAGAACCAACATTTATTTGGAGGTATTTTGGATGTTAAATTTGCATCTGTGCGCTAAAGAATATATTGTATTTGGTTTTACCAATGTGTGTTAGCACTGTATACTTGGTACTTTCCTGAGTCCTTTGATAAAAATGCATATTACTCGGGTGGGATTCGAACCCACGACCTTTGCCATTCTAGAGTAGATGTCTCAGTGATCTAGTTGGTAAGGCGTCTGCTCTGGAATGGGTCGTGGGTTCGAATCCCGTCCAGGTAATTGGGGAAATACAGTGCTTTACTCGCAAATGTGTAGGGGGAAACAAAATATAATGGGTGGTTTTTCTGTCTAATTTTGTTTTTCATGTGTTTTGAGATCTTAAAAAAAAGAGATGTGTACATTCTGTTAAACAGACATACTTTTTCTTTTGCCTTTATTTTGTTTTTGAAAATAGAGTTTAAAAAAATATTTAGTAGAAGGGTGTTCATTATCAAATTGTTGTTAAACATTTTCCAAAGCACAGCAAAATTTGTACATAAAGAAAGCTATTGTTTAAATATAAAGTAGTAAATATTACAAAGTACGAGGGCAGTATTTGGTCCCTCGCGCAAGCAACTTACGCGGCTACTCTTTGGCATGCTTGGGAATCAAACCGCGCTTAAAATTTATGCAAAGTGTGGAAACGCTGTGTTGCCACCAACATGCAGTATATCTTGTATTGGTATTAATTCAAAGTGGCCTCAATTGGGCCAATTTCTTTAAATCTCAAACTCTTTTAGAAAAATTATATTGGTACTTATAATTGTGCAGCCATGGTGGTTTTTGTTGTTATTCCTTGCATTGAAACATAGCTCAAAGTGAGTCAGAAGTGAATAGTAGCCTGGTACCCAGTCATCACAGTGCCTATTGGAGTTCAAGATGACACATAAAAAGGCTTTTACACCTTCTGTATATAGTAGATGTTAAATTTGCATCCGGGATAAAGAATATTAATTTGGGTTTTTACCCATACACCGATGTGTGTTAGCACTGTTAGCACTTTCCCGAGTCCTGTGAAAAATGATCACAGACATATCACTCGAGTGGGATTCGAACCCACGACCCTTGCAATTCTAGAGCAGTGTCTTACCAACTAGACTACCGAGATTGCCCTGTAGCTAGAGGCAGTTCGAATCCTATGTTTTGGCAGCAGGTCGTGGGTTCGAATCCCACCCGAGTAATATGCCTGTGATATTTGTTCACAGGACTTGCAAAAGTACTGAGTATACAGTGCTAACACACATCGGTGTATGGGTAAAAACCCAAATTAATAACCTTTTATATAGTTTTTGTCAAATGTCGGCCCTGTTTAAAATCATGGTTTGGTTGTTGGTTGCAGTTCTGGCTGAAAATGTGCGCATTTGGGACGCTTAAAAAATGTCTTTGTTCAGAAAAAATTAAGTGGGGCACCAGCCACAACAATGTAAATTTGGCTGGTAACTTATTTCTGCTAAGCAATACTATTCGGTGCTTAGCAAGTTTTGTTTTTAAATTGGGCCCTGGTGTTGGAAATGACCTTACCAAAAAAATAAGCAGGATACCATTGAGCGAAAGTACATCTAAGATTGGCTGGTGTCCTTTATTTCGTTAAGCACAGTTTTATTGTGCATAAGCCGATCTTTGAAATTTTGCCACGGTTAACACTAAGGATATGTATTTACTTTACTCTTCGCTTAATCAGAATTATAAAAAAAAAAATTAAACAAGATTTACAAAATGTTTAGGTTTCAAGACTAGACATGGTGCTGTGTTGAGAAAGAACCAAATAATATTTGCACTAGTGTTCAATATCTTTCCTTACATTAAGATTTCAATGACAATGTTTCACAAAAATATTTAACTTTTTAACTTCCTAACATAAAACCACAAGGATTGTTCTATTTCTCTGCCTGTAAATGCCATGCTTGTTAATAATAGCACACACATGTAACCTTTTGTACGACTGTGGTTGCGTTACCCGTACTTCTTTATCGTTTTGGTACAGTCACTCTGCAAAACCTGATACTGACACCTAAAGAAAAACACAAGTTTTTCCAGAAACGCTGAAAACTTCTGTCTGTGACATTTGATAACATGTGGTTTCTAATGGTTTACATTGTAATTGTACGTTAAGGACAAGTGAATTTTTTTCACTCAACAAAAGTATTGCAGTTGATGACATGACAATAAAAAATAAAAAATATTGATTGAACTAAAAGAACAACAAATGGCTCCATTGATTTAGTGTGAAACTTAAAAGTCTTATTATATTTTGTTTATTTATTTGGTATTTTTCTTCTCCTCAACATGTAGCTTTTTTAAATACTTTTCTTATGAGACATCGCCCAGCATCACAACGCCACTTAAAGGCAGTGGACACTATTGGTAATTTCTCAAAATAATTATTAGCAGAGAGATTGATAGTAAAAACATTGTGAAAAAAACTGCTCCGTCGGAAGTAACGTATTTTTCGAGAGAGAAGTAATTTTCCATGAATTTGATTTTGAATTTGACAAGGGTGCTTTTTCTTTCATTATTATCTCGCAACTTTGACAACTAATTGAGCTCAAATTTTCACAGGTTTGTTATTTAATGCATATGTTGAGATACACCAAGTGAGAAGAATGGTCTTGGACAATTACCAATAGTGTCCAGTGTCTTTAAGCCTGTGAAAATTTGAGCTCAATTGGTCATCGGAGATGGGAGCAAATGATGAATTAAAAAACACCCTTGTTGGACGAATTTGTGTGCCTTTAGATAGGAATAAAAGACTTCTAGCTAGAAGTCTTTTACTATTTAAGTGAGAAAGAATACCTCTTTCTCAAAATATATGCTACTTTAGAGGGAGCTGTTTCTCACAATGTTTTATACTATCAACAGCTCTTTAATGCTCGTTACCAATTCAGTTTATTTTTGTTATGAGTAATTACCAAACGTTTACCTTCCCTTTAAGGGTGAGGGTTACAATGTATAGTTAACTGTTAGCAAGGGCACATTACCAGCTACTCCTGGGGCTGAAACAGAGTTATCCCTTCACAGTCCATAAGGATGTGTAGGGATGATGTTATTAGGGGAGGCATGATCATAAAATCTTACTTGGTAGAAAGCACCTGAGGAGACGACCCCCCCCCCCCTTTCTAGTAGTTTAGAGAAAATTGTAATTTTTCACCCACAACATTTGATTATAAGAAATGCCTCTGGCTTGAAGCCTTTCTTAGGCATCTGGAAGAACAAGTCTATGTAAATGTAAACAAGGGTGTCTTTTTAAAATTTTAACAGGTTTGTTGTTTTAGGTTGGGATACACCAAGTGAGGCCATGTTTGGTATTTTGTCCAATACCAGTCCCATCATAACCATAAACTAACAAGCCTGTAAAAATTTGGGCCCAATCGGTCATCGAAATTGTGAGAAAATGATGGGAAAAACACCCTTGTTGGACGAATTTGTGTGCTTTCAGATAGGAATAAAATACTTCTAGCTAGAAGTCTTTTATTATTTGAGTGAGAAATTATCTCTCTCTCAAATACTACTTTACTTCAGAGGGAGTCGTTTCCCACAATGTTTTATACTATCAACAGCTCTCCAATGCTCATTACCAAGTCAGTTTTTAAGTTAATATTTGTTTTGAGTAAGATTGGGGGAGGGTCCCCCTGTCCCTCCCCCCCGATTGATGCCCATGATACTTGCATTTTCAGACCTAAAATTTGTTAACAGGGTCATTTATGAATTACTGAAAAAAAATGACGGCATTACATAGGGCGTGCATTTTTTCAAGAGGGATCAGGCCGCGTGTGATTTTATTCGCAGGCAGGAGACCCTCCTCGAAATCAGGGCGTGTCACACCGGAAGTGGAATGATGATCGCAAGCGAGGAATTCGCGGCGGTAACGTATGAGTGTTTAGCGCTAATATAATGGTCATTTCTGGAAACACGCTTTCCACACGCTTAAATTCCTCGGTGAGTGAAATAATATTAATAGGCGCCCACAATGAAACAAAGTGTACGTTGGGTTATTAATAGCTTTTTGGAACAAAAATACCCAGATATGTAGTTTTTGGTGTAGTCCCCCCCCCCCCTCCCCCGTTTTTTTTTCTCTCTTTTTTCTCCCTCTTTGTTTCTGACAAAAGGGGGGAGGGCGTACGCCCCGCACGCCACCCCATCCGCACCTGACGACTTTTGCATGGGAAGACCGTCCCATACTTGTTCAACGCATGATGACGCCGTGATACAGCCGCAGCCAAAAGCCGTAGACATTTATTCGGACATGGGCATACAATTCCAATCCAGGGTCCACCCAAAAACACAAAAGACATTTTACGATTGATATGCAGATTCGGTCTTGGAAACCAACCAGCAACCGGACGCCGTGTAATACGATACTATGTGTACTTACAGTAATCAGGGTGACAAAATGGCCGGGCTCCTTCAAGATGGAACTACTACTCAACACTGCCCTGCGAAAACCATTTCCATATGACTGCCACTTTCCAAGGGTTTGGTTTTTAGAGTTTTTTTAAGTACTCATGGCAGGGAATATTGATGGCTAAAATACAATTACTGAAAGTTTTAAGAGAAAATCAAAGCGGACATTTTCATTGTAAGATCGCACTAGTCTCGTGCATCAACATTACACACTAAAACAGATGCGTCTACCCACGGAGTGTCAAATGACCGTAGAGCAAAACAATGTTTACTTTTCGCAACTTTGAACACTTTTTTAATTCCATCCTTTCCACATATTCTATTCATTCTGAGCATTTTTGGATGTCATTTTACTTATTAAAAGGGAGATTATAAAGTGGCAGTCAGAAATGGTTATACGAACTTCAACTCAAGTTCAACTCATCTTGCTGCCGTGATACACACATAATGACAGTTGGCATGGTTGCAGTTGTCGTTTTAGTTTCATCAAGACTTTGCTTCAGTGACAGCAGAATGAGGATATGACACCATTCTCACATCATAGTGTATCCTTTTGGAAACTTGTTCTTGACACACATTAATTTTATTAATTTAATGTTGTTCTTTTTGGTGTTCTGAAACATTTATTTTTATTTTATATAAAAAAAAACACTATTTTTGTTTTAATATTATTACTGTTGCATCGCGCTAAAATATAATGTAACTCAAACTGCCTCCAGCTACTTTACTTGGTGGTCTAGGCAGGAAGACAGCTCTACGAGAACATGATGTAGTTGTGATATTGTAAACCCTCCTCTCTCCAGCCAACTAGTGGAGGGCTATGGCAACTATAGAACATAGAACGGAAAGGTTGTGGATTTGATTCCCGCCCAAGCAATTGTAGATCATTGATGTCGAGACGTGAAGCCATTTTATTTGTTTGTCAATCAACTGTTTTGTTATTTTAAACATATTTTCACAAAACCCGCCCCCAAAAAACCAACTAACAAACAGAAAAATAGTATGACAGTGTCAGGGCTCAAAGCAACCCCCCCCCCCCAACCTGAACCCTTTTTGTACCAAGGAACGCATGCTGCAGAAAAGACACCACCCAGTTACTCCTTTTCTTGGCTGGCAAAGAGTCATTTAACAAGAACATAAACAAATCGTTTACAAAATATGTCCCTGACTAAACTACAATTATAGTTTGTTATTTGGAGAATTGGAACAATGGAACAAATTTTCTCAATGAATTGAAATTCATCAAAATTAAAATAGAAAAGCAAGGAAAGTTATTGTTGTGAAAAAAGGAACTTGGAGGAATTCATTTTTTTATGAAAACTTGTCCACTTCAACATTATCATTACAAACTTGGAGCACAATGACAATATTGGTTATTTGTCATTTCCATACTATTTTATCTTAATAAGGCAAAAAACAATTAAATTTATTAATTTTAATGTTATTGTTGAATAAGCATATAACAAGATCAAAAGTACTTGGTTTACTAATTTTCGAATCTCTTGTACTATTGAGGCAAATAACTTGATAAATTTATTATCAAACAACTCATGAGATCAAATCAATTTATTTTTAATAATTTTTCAAAACCTATAAGGCAATTCAAGCAAAACTTTTCAACAGGAAGTTGTTTATCATTAACATACTTTTTACACCATTAATCTATAAATATTTGAGGAAGTACACTGTAACATAAAGAAACAAAATTGTTGTGTTGGTTGTATCATAATGCTGAAAATAATCACACCATTGTTCGCCATGTTGGAGGTGTCTGGCTTTTTCAAAAAGTTGGGATCCATATCTATGTGTTGTGCGGTAACACCATGTGTGTATCTACTTGCCATATGTAGAGTTTGTTCTTAAAGAACTGTCTTGCTTTATTCTACTACCGCAGAGCAGATGTTCGGGGGGTTCGGGGAGACTTCTCAGTTCTGAAAAGAATTGTCCTGCTTTTTTAACTATAACCCGGGCGGATGGTATAGAAAATAGGTTGGGACTACTACTTTAGCTGGGATCCAGTTTTCAATTTGGAAACCCTACCTAGTGGCTAACTAGTGGTTTTTTTTAAATTATGAAGGTACAATAGTTTGCTCACCCTGGTTCCAATTTGTAAGCAGAATTAGACACTAGAATCATTCCTAGTGCATATCTGCAGTTTACAGCTCGGGGAAGTTTAACCATGTACAAAAATTGCTCATTACCATGAATTAAATTTTTAAGCAGAAATGGACTTCAGAACCCCTGCTTAGTGGAAGTACATAGCTTGCTGGTTTTGAAACTTCTTTGTGACACTTCTCTTACGACTTCCCTCCCCCCGGCTAGCAGAAGGGAGGTATAAGAATACACACTTGGTGCTTTTACTCGAAGCTAAACTATTTGAACATTTCTGACACCAGAAAATCCCTGTCAGCGAGCGGCTGCTGGCAGAAAAGTACGTGGATCCGTTTGACGGAAATATACCACCAGCATTTACTATTTGAGAACAATTAATACTTTTAATAAATTGGGGAATTCCTGAAGAGATGTGAAACAGCAGGCAAATGAACAATGTTTACATAACAATTACCTTAATGGCCGATTGGAGTAAAACCAGTGATGAGTGGAATTAAGAGATATTTTGGCCTGGGGGAAATATTCAAAATGTCATGATGTATACATAGCTCATAGACTTAAAAGATAACCATTTGTTACAATATTTACAATCTCCTTTACAAACACAACAGGGTACATCCCCCATTATGGAAATTACTTTAGTTTGCATACAGCTATTTCATAATGCTTTGATTAAGGCACATCATTACATCACAACCTGTCAGGTCAGATGCATCTGCTAATGGTAACCTGTAGCCCGTTACAACCTGTCACAGAGTAGGGGGAAGGGGTTTGGGGTGGGCATCATAAAAAAATAAGGATAGGTTGTGCACGTAAAAGAACCGCAAACACTTCTCATGCTTCCACCTTGCTTGGTGGTCTAAGCAGGAAGACAGCCCTGGAACACGTAGTTGTGATAACCTAACCCTCCTCCCTTCGGCCGTCGAGAGGAGGGTTACGCTATCACAACTATTGAACATAAAAGCAAAGATTGTGGATGTGATTTCTCACCCAAGCAATACCATGTGGATTTGTCACTGCACATACAAGAACCAAGAACCAAGAACACTACCGTAATCAAGGAAGATTAGGTATGAACGCAAAGGGTACATGACAGCTATTTCTTTCCATGCACAACGTGTTACGTTAGGGGCATCTGCTAATATTAACCTGTGGCCAGCTACAGCCCGATACAACCTGTCACAGAGGGGGGGGGGTCCTCATGTTATGAGCAGGATAGGATATTTCAACTAGTTTTAATTGAAGCTAATAACTTGATTACAGCACTGAGGTAGAACTAGTAAAAAGTTATTCATTTAAATCAAATGCTACTTTTGATCAAGCAACTGACAAGATCAAAACTAATTTTGCTCATTTTCCAAAAAGCATTCAACATTTCAAGCAATATTATTCCTTGGAAGTTGTTGACTATTACCTTCGTTTTTCTTTGTGCCATGTAAGTTAAGTGCAAATCTATGAATATTAGTCCTTCCCTTCCATTCAGCTCTGGTTGGATCCTGGGATCCTCCTCTAGCGAAATACTCTTCTGTCCAACGTTGGTCAGACCGACCAGGCACAGGTGATAGTGGAATTTCCTCTGTCTCACCATTTTGTTACAATACTTACAATCTCCTTGACAAACACAACAGTGTACATCCCCTTTAATGGTAATTAATTGAGCTTGAATACAGCTATTTAATAATACATTGTTTCAGGCACTTCATCAGTTTGATCTTTTTTTTGCCATTAAAAACAAAATTTGTAGGCCTTCTTTTGAAAGTTGGTAAAATTATCATGCTGCAAATATGAACATTAGTATGTCACTATATAAGCTATGCTGGAAGTGTCTGGCTCTTTGAAACCGAGCTGGGATCCTGTTTTAAATTTGGAAACCCTGCATGCCTAGCATGCCTACTGTCAATTAAACACCCTGGCGAATATCCACATGACCGAGATTGTTTTGAAGCTGTGAACATGTGTGCCTATCTGTCATTTAAAACTTGTGGAGGTTATACATGTACATGATATTATTTACAATTGCCTTGAAAAAAAGGGTACATTTTACGAGATTTACTTTTAGTTTGCATCTAGCTATTTCATAATGCTTTGATTAAGGCACATCATCACATCACAACCTGTCAGGTCAGGTGCATCCTGCTAACGGTAACCTGTAGCCCGTTACTACCTGTCACAGAGTAGGGGGAAGGGGTGGTGGGGGGCTTCATCAAAAAATAGGATAGGTATAGTCTGATAGTGCATGTAAAAGAACCCAGAGCACTTCTTATGCTTTCACTTTGCTTGGTGGTCTAGGTAGGAATACAGCCCTGGAAAAGTAGTTGCGATAACCTAACCCTCCTCCCTTCGGCCGTCGGGAGGAGGGTTACGCTATCCCAACTATAGAACATAATGGCAAAGGTTGGGGGTTGGTTTTCCCATCCAAGCAATACCATGTTTTGGTATCTGCATGAACAAATTCTTTAAAGCTTGGCACTCATATCACATTGAAGGATTTGTTTCTTTACACCAATGCATACCAATAATAAGGTTGTTTTTTTGTCTTCAGCTTTCTACAGTATACATTGGGCAAATAATGACAATTCAGAAACTATTGTTATATTGAAATACTAACTTGGGAGGGGGCAATACAGCTCCATACATGTATACTGGCTATCACCACACCATAGGGATTGAACTTTGTAAAGTTATACCACATGTAGAAACACAGTATTCTGATTGAGTACATACTGCAGGATGTGTTCAATTAGAATTGTCATAAGTTTAGTTTAAACAAACAAAAACATAACAGTGTAAAAATTATCTGTGGCAAAAAAGAAGAAGTATTTTAGGGTACTTTACAACTCATGGTTACAATTTTATGACAGAATCTCAGGCCATGTCACACCCTTTTTCGTAATGGGGGCATGATGAAGTCACTAAAGTTGGCCCAAACATTAAGGTGTCAACTGCTGACTGGACCAGTGAGATTGATTAGATTCCAATTATCCTCATCTCTGTCAAACTTGTCATCAACTTGGTGACACTTTGTAGAGGCAGTTTCCTATATTAGTGCATGGTGGAGGCAAGGGGTGGTTTTCTAGAGGCCATCCTCTGCAGATACTTAAAATTAAACCATGCAGGAATGTAGGTGCTACCATTGTTGAAAATTACGTCAAAGTTAAATTCAAATTTTTCATTTGTTACCTACCTTTGATAATTAAAAGGAGCATTGTGTTTAAAAGATAGCATTAAAAAAACACTGGACTACTTTAATAGTTACAACAAATCCTAACTAAGAAATGACTAAACACTACAACCACAATCATGATCATTGGTGGGTAATCGAAAGAACCTAATGTCAGAAACAGAGTTTGGTATTACGTGATGAGAGACTGACGTTTAATGAGATGTGTGTGTGTGTGTGTTAAAATAAAACCTGTAGCCTTATTTTTGTCTTACAAAAAGTACTGTAGCTTGGAAGGTAGGCTTGGGTGCAATTACAATTAAATGTTGGTAGGTTCAAGGCCAATAGAAATTGCCCAAGCCTACCATAAAACATGAGATGGTGCAGGTGAAGATGGAAGACTTTTGAAGAAACCAGGGGTCCTTGGTGTGCACCATCAGTAGGGTACCCCAATTGTATATGAGGACATAGACACCTAGTTATTTCAGGGAGTTTCCGAGAGAGGACATAGTGGGATTGGCAAGGAGGAGCTTTCTGGTTGGTGGTACCTTGATGTTTGGACTCTTGATCCAGATCTGAGACCCTGGGCAGACACTTGCACTTCCTGATGTCCTCCTGAAGCTGTGACCTGTGGTTGTTGGGCATTTCGGCGGTTCCTGTGGGTAATGGCAGGGTGGGAGTTCGCTGGGATGTTTGCTGGGGTATCAGGTCCTGGCTGTATGGTATGCCAATGTTGCACCGTTAAGGATAGCAGCTGATGGAATAGGGGTTATTGTGGTTGCCTGTGTTGTCAGACGGGTCTTCGTAAGTGCTTCTTGAATCTGTGTTAATCTGGGTGGGTGGTTGTCGATGGTTCTATGAGGAGGATGTATGTGGCTAATAGTGAATGTAAGGCGCTTCATTACAGGGTGTAGACTTGTAAGGTGCACATGTAGTCCAGACTTGAGGCTGGCATTGAACGGGGTCCATGGCGCCAGCACAAGTTAGTCCGGTGATGACAACTACTGATTTAATCCATCAATGGTACCTAGATGGGTTAAATTAGTACGAGGGAGCTGGGCGAAGCTTGTGTGGATCTCGGGAGATGTCAAGCTCAACTCTGTAGGCTCACATCTTGCTCGTTGGAGCCCCGGTAATGAAGTTCATTGCAGTCTTACAGGCATTATTAGTTACATACATTCTTCCCACTGAACCATCGATAAGCACACATTCAGAGGAACACATTTTCTGGAGGCCAGAGAGCCGGCTGCTGCACAGACGATCACCGTAGCTCTTATCCATCAGTTGCCTAACTTGATGCTGCAAGGTTGGCATGGCATGCAGACGGGGCTTGGAACTTCGGCCATTCCAGTGGCTTTTGCTCTGTTCATTATTCACAGGTGCCAATGAAATGCTTGATGATCACACCTCACAGCTTGTACAGGTGGGCACCAAGAAGGTCAAGTCTCTGACTAGGGCCTTGGTGTCTTGATCAGGAGCCCGGGCATCAAGATTCCATCAATTGGGGAGTAGGTCCTTGACATTACCACTTCTCTCTCCTCCTTAGTGAAATAACTAGTGATGTCAAACCACCTGTCCTCATTTACAATGCATTATCACCACCAATCCTTATAACACAGTAGTGCATAATATTCATCTTGCATGCGTGCTGCACACTTAAAACCCTGCGCATCAACACTCTTGCAATAGCTGATCACACAAAATCTCCCAAAAAGTTAATAACTACAACAACAAAAACATTCAAAAACTTTCATTTTGTGTACAATAGTCCTCAAAAACAAACAGGAAAAATGTCATGTGTCTAAACATACTCTTGATCCAGCCTGTTCTGTCTACTGTAAAATCAAAAGAGAGAAAAACAAACACAAGTTGGCTTTGGGAGGAAATAAATTCAAGAATAGTATATTGTTTACATCTCCTTTTTTTCGTGCTTAAAAAAAGTGTTTAAAAAAAGAAAAAATCATCCAATGCTGCATAGTTTAACCATGTGGCTGCAATTCTTTTTTTGAAAGCATTTTTCTTCTAATTTTGAAAAAAGAGCTACCAGTTGCTTGTAGATTAACTGGCCTGGGAACTTTTCGTACTGCCAGTGGAGGATTGTCTGAAACAAAACTTTTCTGGCAGATTTAAAGAAAGTAACATAACTTCAACAAGAAACCTCCCATCACAAACTCAACACTGGACTTAAATTTCAAACTGACTTGATCATCCTGAGGTCATTCATCCAAAATTGAGAAAGAAGCACACAGAAACTATCTTACTTTGAGTATCATTGGAAATGGCTAAAAGGTTCATGGCATGACTGATGATTTGGGCAAAAATATAAACAGAGACATTTGCGGCATTTGATGCAGCAGCGTGTATAGTGCATCCTATAATGCTCCTAGACTATGTTAAGGATTGCTGGTGTTGTGGGTACTCTAAACGGAAGTAGCTATGATGATGGTTGCCCTGTGACTGGGGTGTGAGCTAGGGTCCCTGCAATGAGGAAACAGGCAGGGTTTAGAAACACACTCCAGTCAGTTTTGTCAATTTGTGTGTTTATTGGTAAACAATCTCAACCACCCCTCCATTTGCAATGGATGCTTTACTCATTATGGAATGGAATAGAACAAGAATGCACATTACATTGAAAACTCAGGGTCAATTGTTTGGGAAAATTATTTCACCTGCTCAGAACTATAAGATCATTAGTAGGCAACTTCTGGATTTCATCAAATTGCTTTTGCATATTTTTAGCTCTTTTACGGCTTAAAAGTGGTCTTCAAAGCTTTTGTTTGGTTAAAAACCACATTTATTTTGGATGGATTTTTTTTTAAATTGATACATACTCTTCATTACAACTACTTTTGATCATTGTGTCATATTTTTCTACTTTTTTCATGACGTAGGTATGTCTACTCAGAAACAATCAATTGAAAGAAATGGAGGACAATAAGTAAACATAATGAGTACAAGTATGAGTTTATGGAGTGGGTGGTGGGATTGTGATGGCATTTAGGTGTCACTATGGTAAGCCAGAAACACTAAGGCTTCATTTATAGGGCATATAGCTACTTCCTATTGCATAAGGCACACCATTACATCTTATTGGTCAGGTCAGGTGCTTATATTAGCTTGCATCTGCTAATGGTAAACCTGTAGCCCGTTACAACCTGCCACAGAGAGGGCCCTCCTCACCCTGCTACAAAACACCACTGCATTGTATAGCATGATGCCACCATCCAAACATCATGGTGGTGAGGATTGGTTTCTTCAAAAGCTAACAGCAGGGCCCAATTTCATAAAGCTGTGAAGCAGATTGGTTTTAATTTCTTCCAAAGTAACTTGCAGAGCAAGGAAATCTGTGCAGAGCAAGACAATTCGTGGAACTATTTACAAACAGTCCATCCATTTGTCTAAATGGTTCCTGCTTGTGCTTTGCAAATTAAAAACTAATCAAAAATCCACACTTGAAGCAAAAATGTGGATATGAAAACAGTTGACAGAACCTATGAATGCATTTCATTGGTTGTGGCAGTGCTTTATTTGTAGATACAAGACCCAAGTGTCAGATGCATATGACACTTGGGTCTACTTTTACATATCCTGTGGATGTATTTTGTACTCAAAGCAATCATTTCTACAGTTAACTTCAATGGATCATCAGTCTAGAGCTTCAGCTTGAAATTGGGCCCAACAGGCCCGTAGCGACACTACTCCTTAAATTCCATCCCAAGAAAATCTTAGTTCACATTTCATTTCACATTATATCTTATAATTCACTCATTAACCTAAGTACTTTCCTGGGGATGAGGCACATACTATCTTTAGCGGTTGATCCAGGTGGTGGCCCTTGGGCCCGGGGGCCACCCCTTGTCCCCTACCCTTCTCTTCAGGAAATTTCTGACTAAGTACTGTAAAAAAAGTTTTTTGCAAAATATTTTTTCTTCTCAACTCTCTTCATCAAAAACAAATCTCTAATAGCAAATTTTCTCATCACACATTGTCAGGTCAGGTGCTTATATATCAGCTTGCATCGCTAATGGTAACCTGTAGCCCGTTACAACCTGTCACAGAGAGGGGGGGGGGGGGGGTGGGCTTGACTATCCTGCTCAAACTAAAAATACCAATCACCCATTCACTTTGCGACACATAGAGCAGGCTGTCAATAGTGACACATTGTTTAGGCCCAGCAGGGATTTCGAACCTTACTAGCCATTAGACAGCCCTAAAAGAACACCAAGCTACGGACCTGTAGTAACAACCATTCCCAACATCCACTTCACCTGCATATTACATCTCCAATCTACATTTTTGTCATATTCAAGTAGTTTACAGTACTTAAGTGAGACAAAAGCAACCATCAGCAAATTTATAGTCGGCATATTTGGCATTGTTTTGCCCAAAAAGTATTCGCAAACAAATTATTTTGATGTCAAGGTTTAAATTGGTAGTGTTTTTACTAAAAAGAGGTTCACAGACAGACAATTTTATTACACCTGATGAAACAAACTTCTTTTGTGCTCAGAAGAAAGTGTTTTAAGAAGTTGTGTTCTAAAGTATATGGCTACAGGTTTTGAGTTTACAATTTTGTAAACATTGTTGTGAGTTATGACTAATTGAGCGAGTGAACATCCAGTGTGAGAGAGTCTGGGCATTTTGAGGAAAATAAATTCCAGGTATGCATGTTGAATGTCAAATATAGTCTACATTATTTTATCCTAGTTAAAATATAAACATTTGTCATTATGATACCAGAGTATGAAAAATGAAAGTCCTTGGTTTACTGTCATGAAATGAGAATTCCATTTTTGTTTGTACTGGTCAAACATGGTTTCAACATCAAGGCAATCATAGAAGAAAACATGATATTGATGTACATTTTGACTATCGATACTTGAGTGGAATCAGACTTATGCTAGTGTCACTCTGTTTCTGACAAGTTTCTGGAGGGTATTTTACAGAAGTCTTTTTACATCGCATCTTAAAGCGGCAGGGTATACTTTTGGTGATACTGTCCAAGACTAGTATCCTCACTTGGTGTATCTCAACATAATCATAAATTTAATAACAAACCTGTACAAACTTGAGCTCAATCAGCCATCAAAGTTGCAAGAAAATATTGAAAGAAACAATTACTCTTTTTGCTTAGGATTTTAGATACCTCAGAAAGGCTTTTATGTGTTAAGCCTTTCTCAGATTCAAAACTATTGGTGAAAAATTACCTCTTTCTCTAAAACTACATTCTTCAAAGTGTGTCATTTCTAGCAATGTTTATAACTTCAACAGCTCTCCAGTGTTCTTCACCTACATGTCATAGTTGTATAGTCCTTATCTCGGAGTAACTACCAAAAGTACACCCTGCCCTAACACAATGCTCCTTTACCAACTTTTCTAGTCCTAGGCTCACTGTTCAGTCCAGCAGGATGACGGCATGATGCAGATATTCATCTATGCATCTTGTATAACCTTATCTGTTTGGGTCGAGATACCTCTGTGATTTCCATACCTTTTCATTCGAATATAGGGCAATTATTTATGGTGTGGTGAAACTCCTTGTCTACAAAACATGAAGCTAATGGTCCCCCTGAAGGCCCCTTACCCCAAGTTTGTTTTCATATCGGACATGATATTTTTCTCGACCTAATCTAATTTATGCTTACTTTTTTTTCCAGTAAAGTATAGCATAAATTACTAAGCCCCCTCCACCAGCATAATCGGGCAAAACACATTCTCAACCAACCCCTGGAATCTGGGTTTCTATTTAAGATTGAATTGTTTTAAATATCTACATCCATATAGGAAAATGTCATCATAAAAATTCAAATAAAACAAAGAAATGTACACTGACCTCCAACAAGTATTAAATGATTTTGGCAAAATCTTAGTAAAAAATCATCAGAGCTTTTAAAAATATTTGAACGCCAAACCAAATATTTTCACAACAGCTCTATTTGTAAACCAGCCTTGTACATGCGCTTCCATTCTGGGTTCAACTTATGAGATGGTTCTGGACTCTTAGTTTCCCATGTTTACATGAAGGAAAAACTTTGTATATAAAGGTTTTCAAGTTTTTATGTTTTTTGCTTCAGCAAAGTAGATGCATATACATTGTACTTTGGAGCATTTATATGCAATCTTGGTGGTGTAAGGTATGACATCTGCACTACCATACAGATTGTTGTGGGTTCGAGTCCCACCCAATTTGCCTATAGGTGCTTGAAGGCATTAAATATGCATAGAGTTAGATTGCTGAAGTTCAAAATTTACAACATAAAGAAACAAACTGAAATGTCATGCCAAGTATTCACCAAGTGTTTACCAGCAACTTATATACATTATGTACTTCATGTTTAGCATAAAGTACTCGGCCCCCTACTCCAGCATAATCCGGCAAAACACTCTCTCAACTAACCCTGGAATCTGGGTTTATATTCCAAGTTTTCATTATTTTGAATATCTACATCCATGTTGGAAAGTTTCATAATAAAAATTCAAATAAAACAGACTTATGTACAGTGACCTCCAGCAAGTCTGAAATGAATTTAGCAAAATTTATGGTATTACATTTGAAAGAAGGCAAAGAATTTGCATAAATCAATGCTAATCAATTTACACTCAACTGACAGGGCTTCCCAGAAAAAGAGCCCACCAAATTTGATCAATGTTTTCAAACAATGTGAAAAATAAAATTGTCTCATATTTGAGTAACATATACACATATGGACAGAAACAAAATCCTGACTAGTAATTCTGTTTGGGTAACAATGAAATTATTGTAAATTTGTTTATTTTGTGCATCCATGCCAAGTATGTACACAAAAGCCTACCGGTAATTGGTACACCTGCAACTTGTACCAGTAGTTAAACTGAACGTATTGAGAAAGTTCTGGGTTCAGCTTCTGTCCTAGTTTCCTAAATTGACTTGAAATGGAAAATTTTCCCAGGGATGATCAATCTAGTCGCACTTTTTGAAGGCATGACACGAGGTTCAGTGAGTACAAAATCATCAAAGCATTTAACATTATTTGAACACCACACCAAGTATTTCACAACAGCTCAATTTGTAAACCAGCCTTGTACATGTGCTTCCATTCTGGGTTCAACATATGAGATGGTTCTGGGTTCTTAGGTTTTAATATTTACTTGAAGGAAAAACTCTAGATATATTTTGAAATCATAATGGTTTTAAAGTGTTTAATGTTTTTTTGCTTTAGCAAAGTAGATGCATATATCTTTGAGCATATATATGCAATCTTGTTGGTGTAAGGTATGACATCTGCAGATTGTTGTGGGTTCGAGTCCCACCCAATTTGCCTTTAGGTGCTTGAAGACATTTAATATGCATAGAGCTAGATTGCTGAAGTTCAAAATTTACAACATCAAAAAACCCAATTGAAATGCCATGCCAAGTAATTCACAAAAGCCTTATTTGTACACCAGCGTGTACGTTGAATGCACTCTAGATGATTCTGGGTTCAACCTATGCTCCCCACAGATTCAATCAGAGCGGTGACTGACTCTACACTGAAATCTCTCAACCCCTATAAATGGGCCTACTTCTTTCATATATCTCTTCAGTCTCCTGACGATGACTAGAGCAAGCTACATGTATAGTTGAAAGGTTGAGACCAGTGCCATTTCATAGCGCTGCTTAACGGTAAGCAAATTTGCGTGCTTACTGTTGCAGAAATTTAAGCCTTAGCGTATTTTATAGGTTAGCAGCAAAATTGGGTGGTCATATTGCGTGTTTACCGTGGATTTGCATTGTGACGTCATTTATTTTCGCATGGTAAGCAACGGAAGGTTAGCATGCCTTTTCGTGTGCTTACGATTAGCAGCGCTATGAAATAGAAATTGCACAGTAAGCACAAAATCGGCCGCTAAGCAGGGCTATGAAATTGGGCCCAGTTAAGAACTCACTTCATGGTAGTGAAACAATCCTATTAGCTTAAGTAGTTTTCCCGGCCGATTCTCTACCTTCCGCCAAGGTAGTTGTTAAAAAGCAGGACAGTTCCTTTCAGAACAGAAAAGTCTCCTGAATATCTACCTCGCGCTATAGTAGAATATATAGCAAGAATGTTGTCTTAAGAGCGAAATCTACCTGGCAAGAAGACACATACATGCAGTTACCACCTCACCATGCAATGCCTAAAATCCCATGAACAAATTTCTTAAACACATTAAATGATTTAAATTCTATACCAAAATATTTTCACAATTGCCTTATAAGGCTTTTGTGAAAATAAATTTGTAAACCAGTATTTCGTATGCAGTATGTACTTTCAGTGATCTCCCTTGGTTTGTGCTGGGCTCAACTTATGTTGAAGTTTTCTACTTTTACTTGGTTGAGAAACTTTATATATTTTACTATCACTTTTGTTTTTTCAAATTTTATATTTTGTGCTTCAGCGACTTCCCTATGTTAAGCTACTGCAATACCTTTCAGCATTGATAGGCGTGACAAGGTGTGACATCTGCACAACTATGCAGATTGTTGTGGGTTCGAGTCCCACCCAATTTGTCTATAAATGTTCTAAGGTATTATATAAGCATAGCTAGGTTCCTGAAGTACAAAACTTTCCACAAAATTGAATCAGTTTGAAGCCAAGTAAAATAAAAATTCAAAAGCATAATTTGTAACCCAAAGACAAACATTGTGTACTTCCATTTTAGACTTTTGTTAACAAAACTTATGCAAATAGCTATAGTTGTTGAATTACAAAGTTTTCAGAGTCGTGGATGTATCATTTCATTTATGCTCTGGAACAAAACATACTTACACAGCAGTTTTCATTATTTAGTTGGTGAGGAAGAAAAAAGCAGTTTTGTGTTTGCAAGTATGGTTAGAAATAAAATATTAACGTTGATTGAACAATGTTAACAATTGCATGCTAACCAGCCTTTCGGCTGCACCTTTTGAGCATTGCCAGCTTACCAACTAGGCAAATAACTTGAATAAGGCTATGTCTGCCAAAATAACATTTGAGGTATTTATTAGATGAGAAGAAAACATTGAAAATTTGATGATTAAAATCCTGATAGAAGTTAACACTCATAAGCAAGGAATTCCTCCATTGTTGCTTAATTTATTAGAAACCTATAGTGGCTCAACAATTATTTCCATGTTTTTTTTGCAAGCATTAACTGTATCATCTAACAAAAAGATTATTGTGAACATTTATCATTGTTTTGACTTAAAAATCATGATGAGTAATCACCCACAAACAAAACTCACTGGTCTAAGTCCAAAGGCTCACTCTCTCTAATGAAACTCATAACCAGTTCCAATTCTCCATAAAAATACTTTCATCTGATAAACTGATTGCCCCCCCCCCCCCCCGCCCCTCCCCCCAAAAAATAAATAAATAAATACAAATAAAAAATAAAAAACACACAAAAAACACTTACACTGTAGTCTGTTGGTGTATTTGTTTGTTTTGTTCGTTTTTTGTCTGTCCGTAGGTACGGGAACAAAAGCCTTGCTTCACCCTATGCCTAGATGTTGTCCTGTTTGTCATTATTTACTCAACTTCGGTGTAAATTGTTATTGTCTTTACTACACCTGTGGTTTGCCATTATTTATTCATTACCATGTAACTTTAATGATGTACACAAATGTAACTTTATGGCAACATTGAAATAAATGTATTGAAATGAGCAAAAAACTGTTAAAGTTTGGTAGTTACTCAAAACAGTTATGCTCTTAAAATCTGACTTGGTAACAACCATTGGAGAGCTGTTGATAGTATACAACATTGTGATAAACAGCTCCCTCGGAAGTAGCATAGATTTTGAGAAAGAGGTAATTTCTCACTAAAATAGTAAAAGACTTCTAGCCAGAAGTCTTTCATTCCTATCTGAAAGCACACAAATTCGCCCAAGAAGATTGTTTTTTCTCTCATCATTTTTTCGCAACTTCGATGACCAATGTAGCTCAAATTTTCACAGGCTTGCTATTTTATGCTTATGTTGGGATACACGAAGTGAGAAGACTGGTCTTTGACAATTGCTAAACGTGTACCTTCCCTTTAATGTATATTTACTGTTAACATTGCTGGAGTAACAGAAACCAACTGTGCTATCATTGGCTTCATGGTGCCTGCTTTTGCTCTTAAACTTGTTTTGAAAACAATTCACTATTGTGTATCTGATTTTTAAAGCTTCTTATTTCTCATTGCCAGCAGCAGCGCCCGTTGGAACCCCTCTTGGACACTGTGGTGCATGGGGTTGGACGACCAAAATGCTGCTGGATCGACAGACTCACCAGGTGGAGCCTGCGAGGACTGGCGAGTCTGAAAGTGTGACTTTGGATGGATGTTGGATGCTGATGGGGGCTTAGTGACCACAGCTCCCCCTGGACCTGGATCCTGCCATTTTGAGAGACATTTTCAAGAACAAGACTGAGCAGGACATTATATTTTGGGCATATTACTCGGGTGGGATTCGAACCCACGACCCTTGCAACTCTAGAGCAGTGTCTAACCAACTAGACTACCGAGATCGCCCAGTAGCTAGAGACAGTAGGTAGCTGATTTGAAACTTTGCATGGAAGACGTCTAACTTTGAGAGGTTTTTCGATAAAACCATGTTATAATCTCCTCTGAGTAGTGTGGGTTCTAAAAAGAACCACTGATTAATGACTCAACAATCAGTTGCTTACGAGCAAGACTGATGATGACGATGAAGGAAGAAAATCAGGAGTTTTGCAAGTGTCACTTTTGATGGATATTGGATGCTGGTGGGGGCTTAGTGACCACAGCTCTCTCTGGATCTGGATCCTACCACTGGCTGACATTTTCAAGAACAAGACTGAGCTGGACACCTCAAGTGATTGCTGAAGAGTAACACACAACGCTTTCTTCTGTGAAGGTACAGAACAATTTGTTTTTAAACATTTTTGTCAACATCTGAGTTATGACCTATTTTTTGTTCCCCATTGCAAGCAGGTTATTTTTTTAATCGAACATGACTTTTTGTGACAGCAGTACTGTCAAATCAATCTTTATTAATGAGTAATTACTCAATTAGGCATTGAGGATAACTCGCATAACTCATTGAGACTTTACTCAATAAGGCATTACTCCTGAGAAAAATAAGCTTCATTCCTGAGTAAACAATTCTAGGGTTTAGTAAGTCTTGACTTTGCAGAACAAAATTTTACAGTGTATCTTGATTTGGCTGTGTTCCCTATACCCACAAATCTTTGTTGTCTTTAAACCACTAGTGCATCGGGCAGCAGCAGCTTCGTGTAATGAATGCGCTAGTGAATCAAATCGTGCTACGGTTACATATTGCGCAGCCGGAAAAGTTTCCCATGTTACCCTTTGCGTATAGTTCTTCATCAATTTTAGTATGTAATGACTCCTGAGGTCAGGATATCATATTATTATAAGGACCCCTTTCACTGCCATTGGTCAGAACATGTTTCTGACCCAACCTAGATTAGTTTAAGATTTGCCCTCAATATGGACCTCGCGTGCCGGACCAACGGGTCTGGCAAATGGACTTAGCAGCATTTTACCATGGGGTGTAGCAGGCATTATTTTAAACAATGCTTTTTTTTTTCATAGTGATTACATTTTATATTGATTGGAAAGAACCAAAGGTAGAGGGAAATAATGTGACTGTGTGAATGGCATGTAGCAATATAATGACTTTTTGTTAATTAAACGACTGAATACCTGGACTTAAAATATCTGATGCTGTATTAATATTCACAAAAAATCAGAAATTATCAGACTTTAAAGGCACTGGACAATTTGGTCATTGTTAAAGACCAGTCTTCTCACTTGGTGTATTTCAAAACACCATAAAAAAAAACTGTGAAAATTTTGACTCAATTGGTCAAACAAATAAAGGGAGAAAAAACACCTTTGTCGCACAAGTTGTGTGCTTTCACTGCTTGAATTCAAGACCTGAGCTGAGGTCTCAAATTCAATTCAAATATTTTAGTGAGAAAATGACTTCTTTCAAAAAAGTTCTGTTACTTCAGAGGGAGCTGTTTCTCACAATGTTTTATACTATCAACAACTCTCCATTGCTCATTACTATGTAAGTTTTTATGCTAACAAGTGTTTTGAGTAATTACCAGTAGTGTCCAGTGCCTTTAATATACACTGATCCTTAAGAGTTGAAGTGTGAAATTATTATCAGGGAGTCATTTGTCCGCTTAATACATTTTGTGTAGCATTTGGAAAATTTGTCCTCTGATCATAGCACACTTTGAGATCTTGTAAAACCAGTGTGAAGTTATGAAACTAACATGTAAATTTTTAGAGGACATGTGAGATATTGGCTTATGGAAATATGTTTTTCAAATCATAACTAGGTAGGATTTGAAACTTTGCATGGGTGAAGTATTACTGAGAGAGGTCTTCGGTAAAATCATGTGAAAATCTGTTCTGAGTTGTGTTGGCTTTAACAAGAATTGGTGATTAATGACTCCCATATTAGTTAGTAGAGGACATGTGAGACATTGGTTTATGGAAATATGTTTTTCAAATCATAACTAGGTAGGATTTGAAACTTTACATGGTTGAAGTATAACTTAGAGAGGTCTTCGGTAAAACCATGTGAAAATCTGTTCCGAGTTGTGTTGGCTTTAACGAGAATTGGTGGTTAATGACTCCATAATCAAAACCTTGCAAACATACATGTTGGTGCTGGTCTGAGGCACCCAGTGATAAGTCGGCATGTAGCATTGATGGCTGGATCAATCTTCTTAGCGTGGGTAAATCTTTCCCAGACTGGGTTGATACTCTGCAGATGAATAACAGAGGGCTAAGGTCGTTGATCGGAGAGTGTCTTGGCTGGCACTCCATCTTGTTCCAGTGAGTTTGCTGACAATGTTGTTTCTTGCACAGACTTTGGCTTTGGTCTTCTCAGTATGAGTCTTGAAGGAGAGGCAGCGGTCTAGGGTGACACGGAGATATACTGGATGGTCACAGTTTTCAAGAAGAGCCCCAGACCAGGAGACGTTCAGTTGGCGTTTGGCTTCTCGATTACGCAGATGATATGCACACACCTGTGTTTTTGATGGATTTGCACGGAGGTGGTTCTCTTCATAGTAAGGTGACAATGCATCAAGAGCAAGCGAGAGTCTTTCTTCAACAGTACTGAAGTCACTGTCTTGAACTGTTTCATCTCCAGTGTAATCAAACCTGCTTGAACTACTGAGACATCAGTATCCACACCTTAACCATAGATAGTCAGAAGATGCTGCCATCAGAGAGGGCATTTGTTTTGAAGTTACTTCATATCATGTGAAGACATGTTCCAGAAGTTATCTGTTCTCAAAAGTTGTATCTTTGGTGTGACAGGATGCTAATCACAATGCATCTAATAAGTGGAGACTCCAGATGGAAGTAGATGCAACAACTGCAACAAATTACCACCAACATCAGTTGTTTATTTCATGAAGTCCAGTCACAGAGTGGATTGTATGTCATGTTTGATACTGATGGAGGACTGTAATATCAAAGCAGAACAGCAAGGAGCAACCAGGATACCAGTAAATGTTGATGGTGAAATAGCCATTGGAAACACAAGTAATTTGAGACTCCAGACTCAAGAAGAGACGCAAGAACTTCATAATTGCCACCAACATTGGTTGTTTATTTCATGAAGTTCAGTCACAGAGTGGATTGTATGTCATGTTTGATACTGATGGAGGACTATCTTATCTAATGTAGCTCAAGTGAAATAATGGGCAACCAAGATATCAATAAGGGTTGACAGTGAAATAGTTATGAGAAACATGTTTAAGTGTAGACTCCAGACTGAAGAATTGAAGCAAGAACTGCGTAATTGACACCAAAATCAATTTTTTATTGCATAAAAATTTAAAAAACTCTGTTAAACTTTTTAAAACCTTTTTTTATCTTTTTAATTTATTCAAATTGTTCAATTTTGGCCCAATTTTTCAGATCTGCTTTAAGCAACCAAAAAGTAACTATGCACAATGAAATTTTGATTACCAGTTTACAAGCATAAGTGTCATGTCACAATGTTTAACAGTTTTTAACTTTTCAAAATTGTCCACAAAGCATACACGTACACAGTGTTACAACTTGTGCATTACATATTTGTTGCTTAAACTGTGTTTTTGTTGTTACCTTGGCTCATTTTCTGATGGCCAAGTCTTGGGATGTGACTCAAGATCCACTGTCATGGTTAGGCATGTGGCAAACTTTAATGAGTAGTAGATGTTTGTAAATGGTCAAGTTATCTTGGGCCAAGTTCTGATGGCCGAATCAAAGAATGTGGGTCAAGATCCATAGTCATAGTTTAGACTGTAGTGAACTTTAATGCCTAGAAGTGTTGATTGTAAATGGTCAAGTTATCTTGGCTCAAGTTCTGATGGTGGAATCGTAGAACGTTGGTCAATCCATAGTCATAGTTAAGCCTGTGGTGAACTTTAATGTTAATAGAAGTGTTGATTGTAAATGGTCATCTTGGCTCAAGTTCTGATGGCCGAATCTTAGGATGTGGGTCAAGATCCACACAATTTACAATGAACGCTTCTATTAAGATTAAAGTTAACCGCAGACTTAACTAATGACTATGGATCTTGACCTGCGTTCTAAGATTCAGCCATCAGAATTTGAGCCAAGAAACCTTGACCATTACAATCAATGCTTCTAATATTGAAGTTCACCACATGCTTAACTATGACTATGGATCTCAACCAACGTTCTCTGGATCAACTTTTGATGGCTGCGTCGTAGAATGTGGGTCAAAGTTCAATGTTATAAGCAAGTGTTGAATTAAATGATTAAAAGCATTACTGTAAATTGTCAAGTTATCTTCCAGCTTTGAAGCTTGAAGTAGCTAAATCAATGGTTGTGCCTTAGATGCATGTGTGTGACCCAACAATGTCTTACATGAAGTCCAGTCACAGAGTGGTCTGTATGTCGTGTTTCATACTGATGGAGGACTGTCTTAGCTCAAGTGCAATAATATGCAACCAAGATATCAATAAGGGTTGATGGTGAAATAGTTAGGGCAAACATGTATAAGTGGAGACCTAAGACGGAATCTTCAGAATCTTCAGAAATTATACTGCATGAAAACGCCTTAGAAGGCTTTTTTAACACACAGTTTGTCATGCATGCTCATGCAGGCTACCTAGATTTTGAAATGGGCTTTTTGTGTTAGACTTCCGAGGTTTATGGCGTCAAGTCTGGTTTTGAAGTATTTTAAATCCATTGTCTCTTTCAAATCAAAAAGACTGAAGTATAGAAGCAAGAACTGCATATTTGCCACCATTGTCCATTGTTTATTTCATGAAGTCCAGTCACAGAGTGGATTGTATGTCATGTTTGATACTGATATACTGTCATATCTAATGTAGCTCAAGAGCAATACTGAGCAACCAAGATACCAATAAGTTTTAACTTAGTTTTTTTTTACTTTTTAACTTTTCAAAAAGTTCAATCTGTGCCCAATTTTTCAGATCTGCTTTAAGCAACCAAAAAGTAGCCATGAACAACAAATTGTGTTAACCAGTTCAGAAGCAAACATGCCATATACCAATGTTTAAAAATTTTTACTTTTCAAAATTGTCCATGAAGCATATGTTCATGTATACAGTGTTGGAACTTGTGTGCATTACATATTTTTTGCTAAAGCAATTTTTTTGTTTGTTACCTTGGCTCATTTCCTGATGGACAAGCCTTGGGATGTGACTCAAGATCCACTGTCATACTAAGGCCTGTGGCGATCTTTAATGTGAAGGAGATGGTTTTGTAAAAGGTAAAGTTATGTTGACTCTATAGTTCTGAAGGCGGAATAGCAGAATGTGGGTCAAGATCCCTAGTCATGGTTAGGACTGTGATGAATTTTATAGCTTAGGAAGGGTTGATTGTAAATGGTCAAGTTATCTTGGCTCAAGTTCTGATGGCCGAATCTTAGGATGTGGGTCAAGATCCACACCACTTACAATTAACGCTTCTATAAAGATTTAAGTTTACCAGAGGCTTAACTATGACTATCGATCTTGACACGCATTCTGCGATTCAGCCATCAGAATTTGAGCTAAGAAAACTTGACCACTAAACGATCAATGCTCCTAAGCATCAAAGTTCACCACATGCTTAACTATGACTATGGATCTTCACCCACATTCTCTGGCTTAAGTTCTGATGGCTGAGTCGTAGAATGTGGGTCCTAATTCAATGTTGTAAGCAAGTATTGAATTGAATGGTTAGAAGCGTTGATCGTAAATTCTCAAGTTGTTTTCCAGCTTTGTAGCTGGAAGTAGCTAAATCGTTGGGTGTGCCTCAGATGCATGTGTGTGATGAAATGTCTTACATGAAGTCCAGTCACAGAGTGTTCTGTATGTCATGTTTGACACTGATGGAGGACTATCTAATGTAACTCGAGTGTAATAATTAGCAACCAAGATATCAACAAGTGTTGATGGTGAAATAGTAAGGGAAAACATGTTTAAGTGTAGACTCCAGACTGAAGTATAGATGCAAGAACTGCATAGTTGACACCTACATGGGTTGTTTATTTCATGAAGTCCAGTCACAGAGTGGTCTGTATGTCATGTTTGATACTGATGGAGGACTGTAATATCTAATGTTGTTCAAGGGCAATACTGAGCGATCATGATCAAATGTTAACTTAACTTTGTTTTTAATTTTTTTTAACTGTTTTAATTTTTTTTTTTTACTTTTTAAAACTTTTTTTTTTACTTTTTACTTTTCCAAATGTTTAGTTTGGGCCAAATTTTTCACATCTGCTTTAAGCAACCAAAAAGTAGCTACGCACAATGAAATTGTGTTTAGTTCGCAAGCAAAGGTGTTATGTCACAATGTTGTAAAGTTTTTTACTTTTCAAAATTGTCCATGAAGCATATGTTTTTGTATACAGTGTTACAACTTGTGTGCATCAATATTTTTTGCTTAAGCTGTTTTTATTTGTTACCTTGGCTCATTTCCTGATGGCCAAGCCTTGGGATGTGAGTCAAGATCCACTATCACCTGTGGTGAACTTTAATGTGTAGGAAATGTGTTTATAAATGGTCAAGTTATGTTGGGACTGTGGTGCATTTTAAAACTTAGAAGGGTTGATTGTAAATGGTCAAGTTATCTTGGCTCAAGTTCTGATGGCCAAATCAAAGAATGTGGGTCAAGATCCATGTCATAGTTAAGCTTGTGGTGAACAGTAATGTTTAAAATAGAAGCGTTGAATGTAAATGGTCATCTTGGCTCAAATTCTGATGGCCGAATCTTAGAGTGTGGGTCAAGATCCACACCATTCAATTAACGCTTCTATTAAGATTTAAGTTTACCGCAGGCTTATGACTATGGATCTTGACACGCATTATGCGATTCAGCCATCAGAATTTGAGCTAAGAAAACTTGACCACTAAACGATCAATGCTTCTAAGCATCAAAGTTCACCACATGCTTAACTATGACTATGGATCTTCACCCACATTCTCTGGCTTAAGTTCTGATGGCTGAGTCGTAGAATGTGGGTCCTAATTCAATGTTGTTAGCAAGTATTGAATTGAATGGTTCGAGGCATTGATTGTAAATTGTCAAGTTATCTTCCAGCTTTGGAGCTGGAAAGAGCTAAATCAATGGGTGTGCCTCAGATGCATGTGTGTGACCCAATGTCTTACATGAAGTCCAGTCACAGAGTGGTCTGTATGTCATGTTTGATACTGATGGAGGACTGTCATATCTAATGTTGTTCAAGAGCAATACTGAGCAACCAAGATACCAATAAGTGTTAACTTAATTTTATTAATTTAAAAAAAAATTATATCTTTTTTAACTTTTTAAAACTTCTTTTTTACTGTTTAATTTTTCAAAATGTTAAATCTGTGCCAAATTTTTCAGATCTGCTTTAAGCAACCAATAAGTAGCATATGCCAGTGAAATTGTGTGTGGCCTGTCACAATGTAAAGTTTTCAAAAATTTCCATGAAGCATATGTGTACCAGTGTTAAAACTTGTGTGCATAACATATTTTTTGCTTGAGCTGTTTTTGTTGTTATTTTGGCTCATTTCCTGATGGCCAAGTCCTGGGATGTGAGTCAAGATCCACTGTAGTAAAGACTGTGGTGAACTTTAATGTGTAGGAGATGTGTTTGTAAATGGTCAAGTTTTGTTTGCTCTATAGTTCTTGAGGCCGAATCACTAAATCGTTGGGTGGCTCAAGTTCTGATGGCAGAGTCATAGAGTGTGGGTCAAACTCCAATGTTATAACAGCAATTGGTGAGGTTGAAAGAACGCGTTGATTGTAAATTGTCAAGTTATCTTCAAGCTTTGAAGCTAAAACATGTAAAAGTAGCTAAATCCTTGGGTGGTTCCAGCTTTTGGAGTTAAAAGTAGCTGAATCGTTGGTTGGCTCAAGTTCTGATGGCGGAGTCATAGAGTGTGGGTCAAACTCCAATGTTATAACAGCAAGTCAAACAGGTTGAATGCTTAAAAGTGTTGATTGTAAATTGTCAAGTTATCTTCAAACTTTGGAGCTGGAAGCAGCTAAATCGTTGGGTGGCTCAAGTTCTGATGGCGGAGTCATAGAGTGTGGGTCAAACTCCAATGTTATAACAGCAAGTGGTGAGGTTGAATGCTTAAAAGCGCTGATGTAAAATATCGAGTTATCTTCCAGCTTTGGAGCTGGAAGCAGCTTAATCGTTGGTTGGCTCAAGTTC
Source organism: Asterias amurensis (assembly GCF_032118995.1). NCBI lineage: Eukaryota > Metazoa > Echinodermata > Asteroidea > Forcipulatida > Asteriidae > Asterias > Asterias amurensis. The sequence continues at coordinate 19,891,752 of NC_092650.1, forward strand.
TGATGGTGGAGTCATAGAGTGTGGGTCAAACTCCAATATAACAGCAAGTGGAGAGGTTGAATAAAAAAATGTTAAAAGCGTTGATTGTAAATTTTCAAGTTGTTTTCCAGCTTTGGAGCTAGAAGTAGCTAAATCAATGGGTGTGCCTCAGATGCATGTGTGTGACGCAATGTCTTACATGAAGTCCAGTCACAGAGTGGTCTGTATGTCATGTTTGATACTGATGGAGGACTGTCATATCTAATGTAGCTCAAGAGCAATAATGAGCAACCAAGATAACAATAAGTGTTGATGGTGAAATAGTCAAGGGAAACATGTATAAGAGGAGACTCCAGACTGAAGTATAGATGCAAGAACTGCATAGTTGACACCTACATGCGTTGTTTATTTCATGAAGTCCAGTCACAGAGTGGATTGTATGTCATGTTTGACACTGATGGAGGACTATCTAATGTAGCTCAAGTGCAATAATATGCAACCAAGAAATCAATAAGTGTTGATGGTGAAATAGTTAGGGAAAACATGTTGAAGGTTATACTGGTACTTAACTCAAGTTCTGATGGCCGAGTCATAGAATGTGGCTTGAGAACCATAATCATAGTTGTTGTGAACTACAGCTTAGAATGTATAATAGCCAAGTCATCTGAGCATCGGAACTCATGTGCAGATGTACGAGTTGTTAAAAAAAATGGAGTTTTAGAAGCAGACATTGATGTAGCTAGGGGGGTGGGGGCAAGGGGTGAGGAAATGTGCCACAGGATTTGTTGTGTTTATTTTATGTTATAAAGTTGTTGGTTTTTTTGTGGGTTTTTTTTGGGGGGGGGAGGGGGTGAAAGTTTGCAACATGGCACCATCCTCTCATCTTGCCCCCAGGCGCCACGAACCCTATCTACCTGAATGGATGCATAAATCTTTTTAAAAACTTAGACAAATGTACACAATGCCAAATTTTAAAAAGTGTCACTTGTAAAACATTGATGACAACGCTTTGTACTTCCAAGGTATAATAGCAGGGTGTAGATGATGTCATGTGTTAAGGGGTTATGTTTAGTGCAATCATATTAGATGTTTTTAGGTTTGTTTTGGAGTTGCCCTTACTAAGTAAATAAACATAAGTTGAATCTGCAATTGACGGTTGTACATCTGCCTAGTGTGCATGTATGGAGCTTCTATATAAAATTTGCTTGCTACCTTGGACTTCATGTGTGTACAGCCCCTGGTCATAGTTAAAGACTGGTTTATTGGTCGTCAACATCCTCTGCGACTGCTCACTGTGCCTCAGTGATAACTATCAATTGTGTTTTGTTTATGAACATGTGTCAAGTCACTTGTCCGACTACAACTTGGCCGTACAGGTCAGATTAAAAACATCGATTCCTGGATGTTGTTGACCACATAGTTTGTGCGCAAGTTCTCAGTTTATTCTGCCAAAGAAAAAAGTCTATCTTTAGTCAAAGTTCCTAACAAAACTTCAGAGAGGACAACATTGATGTACATGTATGAGCTTCTTCATCTAAGGAGACTTGAATGAGGCAATGGTGCTTGTGAATCAATACTCACTGTGTGGGGAAACAGCACTGTCTCTACCAAGCTTCTCCTAGTAGTTGACTGGATTACTGCTCATAAGATGCTACCTCTTTCTTCTGATAATGCTATCTCTGATAGTAAGATGCTGACTCTCTCTTCATCATCATGGTCATGTTGCTTGTGCAATGGTGCTTTTGAATCAGTTAACATCACTGTTTGGGTTTGACAGCCTTTTTTGTTAATTGATGGAAAGTTAATTTGTTCATGGACAAAATATTGTTTTATTCGTTTACAAAGTTTGCACTTAAAAGCAGGTTTTTAAAGCCCTGAATACTTCAATATCCTCCAGAAAGTTAACTGGGAGTAGTCAAAAGAGATTGAGGGCATGATGGTTTATTATTGTTTGTTGATACAGTAACTTTAGGACAAGAGACAGTAAGGTGAGGAATGTTTGTTCATCATTGGAAATTGTATACAGATACATACAAATATGTGCTGTGCTTGGCATAGCCTTTCATTTTTATAAATTGTTCAGTTGGCATTGTGCACAATGCATGTTGACACAAGCAAATTTCCTGCCTTAAATAATCCTGACAATCTTTCGCTCATAAAATGTTTTAAACGCGTTTAAATTTGATTCCCCTCAAACCTCTTAAATGCTTCACTTATAAAGCTACATGGAAGTTGGAGGTTTTGGGAGGCTGAGTGTTCAAATCAATACAGCAACTTTAAAGGTCTTCTAAATTGAAATGTTATATCGCCATTCATACTGTTCATATATCTTGGAAATTTATTTGTTAACTTTGAACAAAATGTTTTTTGTTTGTTTTTTAAATTGTCTTTTTGTAAAGCCTTTCCTCAGTGGTGAAATGTTGCTCACGGGTCCACGTCTATATTGAGTGCCGTTAAAATAAATCTTTGCCGCTTCGATGTTCGGTTTTCGTGCCAATTCGCATTAGCCGGGGCTGCGTTCGACTAGTTTAACACAGAAACCAAATTGCCGTTGTCATAGCGCATAACATTGCTCACCTGCTCGTAATATTGCTGCTTGTACTTAGTGTGTGGGTATAGGAACACAAGCCACGTTTATATGTGTTCTTTATCAACTGTGATTTTCAGAACTTGAAAGATAAGGTAGTGTCGCAAGAAGTCATGTTTTAGCTTCTTAGTCCCCCTTGGTGTTTGATATTGTGCATATTGTACCAATTGTAGTTTTTATTTAGTATTAGTAGCATTATGCCCAATGCATCAAAGCATACAAATATTATGCATTTATTTATTCAATCATTCCTCCTTTTTTTTAAACCAACGGTTATGTCGCATTACGAGGTAAAAATACTCATGAGAGTTGCACAGACAAATACATAAAATAGCACCACTGCAGTATCGGGGTTCATAGACAGTGGACACTATTGGTAATTGTCAAAAACTAGTCTTCTCACTTGAAATATCTCAACATGCATAATATAACAAACCTGTGAAAATTTGAGCTCACTTGGTCGTCGAAGTTGCGAGATAATAATGAAAAAAAAAAACCCTTGTCACACGAAGTTATGTGCGTTTAGATGGTTGATTTTGAGACCTCAAGTTCTAAACCTGAGGTCTCGAAATCAAATTCGTGGAAAATTACTTCTTTCTCGAAAACTATGTCACTTCAGAGGGAGCTGTTTCTCACAATGTTTTATACCCATCAACCTCTCCCAAATACTTGTCACCAAGTAAGGTTTAATAATTTTTTTGAGTAATTACCAATAGTGTCCACTGCCTTTAACTATAAGATGACAATAAAAAAAAATATAAATCTGATAAACGATTAAAAGGACATTAATTTATGCACAGGGTGGTGTGGGAACCCTCTTATACATGCAAGATATACTTAATAGACATGGTTTTAAATCATCTAAACAAATGATCCACAAACTATTTGAGATGAACAAAAAAAAGGTCGCAAAATAACATTCGAGTGTTGCCAAACTTCTTCAGAATCCATTAAAAGATTCATTAAAAGGTGTTGTATTTTTTTCTGAAAGTTATTTGTGAGTTCATTGTGATTACTCTCTGTAAACAATAAAAAAACTCTCTTTTATAAACAATTTACTTCTGTTAAGATTAACCTGTGTACTTGAAGTGAACTCTGCAGTGGGGTTAAGCACGTTTAGGTTTTGGCTAAGTGCATGTCCTTTCATGGCTTAAAACTTTGAGGATCACTGATTCATCTTTATTTTTATTCACTTGCAATAGTCCGAGGGAGAGAACAAAATGTATTTGAGAAAATACACAATAAGCTGTTTCCAACCCGCTTATCAACGAAAAGGATCTTCGCGATAAATGCAAACATTTTTAATGGCCTGACATTTCGACCCTATAGGGTCAAAACATTTTAAGTAAATATTTTTTTTTAAATTACACTTATTAAATTTTTCTTAAAAGTTCTTCTTGCTCTAGCACACTTTACAAAGAAAATTTCCTGAGAAACAGATTTTTTAGAATAAATGGTTACACATAATTTCAGTTACTTTCATCTTTCTGTGAACTCTGATCTGAAGATAGAACGCATGTTACTAGACTAGCAATATTAAAGAAATTAGATTCAAATACTAAATTAATAATGCAATCAGCAACAAGAAATATTCCTAAAACGGGACACACCTAAGAAAGAGAAAGAGATATTTTTGTCTTTGCCTTTTTGAAATTTGGAATAAATCATCACAAGTATTAAAACAAACAATTCCAGATTTGACAATTGAATAAAATTAAATTACCTTTGGCTACATGTAGATTGTGCTTATATTTGCCCTCTTTGAACATGGTGCAGCAAATAGGCCCTCTTTAAATGGCTGCCATATTTGATGACACGCTGCTAAAGACTTTTTAGCCAATGGCTCCGTAACTCTTCGAACATATTTCATCAGCTATAGTGGCCATTGCAAGGGGTCTGTTGAGTGGAATCCATAACGCAAACTATTCTAACATCCTTAAACTCTGGTCAATTGAATGCCAAGTATTATTGCAGCTTTTTGAAATATAAACAATCATCAACAAAAGTATTGGGCTGCATGCTCTCTATGATTAAACATGACAACAAAAACACACAATTCCAAAGTTTATCAAGTAATTTCTCCTAGTGACTGTTGTGAACAGTCTCTGTTGAGTTGCATGTTTTGTTTTATTTGTAATGCTTTCTCTTACCTGGCAAGTGTTACGAATTCAGCTCAGATCTAACAAAGTTTCCTTGCAGATGACATAATTCCAGACTATTTGTTTGTAATAGTCTAGTGTAGTATACACATACTGACTGGCAACGAGGTAACTAGTATACGTCTATTTCCACGAGGGACTTTGAGTGACCAGAAAAGCAACCAGGCCCCTCTTCTGGTCACTCACAGGCCCAAGGGGGGAATAGACGTACACTAGTTACCTCGTTGTCAGTCAATATGTGTATAATAATAACTACTACACTAGACTATTCCAAACAAATAGTCTGGAATGATGTCATCTGCAAGGAAACTTTATGCCTACAGAATTATGCCAGTCAATATCATGTGTTTTATAACACAGCTCGGTCTTAAAATGTCAAATAAGAACAGAAAAAGGAATTTTGTAGTTTGTTCACGGTTCAAGTCAAGAGAGGGCGCTGTTACCATGGGCACTATTTGCAAAGACTGGTGCCTGCTCTGGTACTATTCCCGCAAAACACGCACGCGCGATCACTAGCCTATATTAGTTCATCCCACGTGACTGTGTTTCAGCCAACCAGAACACAGAAAAAGCAAGAGGTGTGTTGTAATCAAATATAACATGGTTTGAGGATAGCCAATATTAGCTCCTGAGGTATTGGAATATTGACAAACTGATTCCTGAGGCGAAGCCGAGGGAACTACTTTGTCAATTTCCAATACTAAGGGGAGCTTCATATTCACCCGAAATAAACCATGTGATATTTGTTTTACTTTATTTCATACACATTCAGGTAATACCAGAACAATGTTAATTTGAGCAAGGGGAAATGACGACTGTTAAAAAAAGAACACCATGACAAAATTCTTAATAATGTTTTTGATGTTGCTAGAGCTATGCCTGTATACAACAGTGCCACAATCGTAAAGGACATGACAAGTAGAATAGCGCCCGGGCTGCTATTCTACTTGTCATGCGCATTCACCATGTGCGTAAATACTCGCATGTGCGCTTGGTCAATGGTAAAAATAGCACCTGGCACATG